>NW_026575144.1:2743333-4115000 GCF_905146905.1 Nyctereutes procyonoides
AATTTATGAGTTCATATTGTGGTTCAAAATTTAATAGAGTATAGTCACTAAAATTTTAATTAAACAGTTTCTATTAGCTCTTTTGTTGAACCATATCTAGGAACTACTCTCAAAAATGTTTTTCTTACATTTCTTTGACATGGCTTTTAGAAATAGTGTCAGAACAGAAGTTTTAGTCCTTGTTCTTTTACCAAGAAAGAAAATCCATTAATAAAAAACTACTTATGTCTTCTAGAAATACACAAAGTAGGAGAAAGAACCTATTCATATGCATTAGGAATAAAAATTAAGGATAAGGCTATTTTAGTTTTACAGGATGTGTTCTTTCCCACCTATGAAGAGTTCCATGACTTTCTTTGTTAATTTAGTTGGAAGTTTTAAATACACATAACCATAAAAAAAAGAAGGAAGGGAAGAAGGAAAGGAGGGAGGAAGGAGGAAGGGAGAAAGAGAGGAAGGGAGGGGATGAGGAGGGAGGAAGAAAGGAAGGAAGGAAGGAAGAAAGGAAGGAAGGAAGGAAGGAAGGAAGGAAGGAAGGAAGGAAGGAAGGAAGGAAATATATTACTTGGTACCAGGAAGTCATGTAGATTTGCTTTCTTTCCCTTGAGGTATGCACCTCAAACTTAAAGAAGATCCCAGATGATGGGAAACTAGTGTATAAAGATATTAACATATTTACTTTTCATGGTCAGTACTTGTTAAAATATCTGAATAAGTGTATTTTACTCTGCTCAAACACTAGCCAAACTCAAATATACCACGAGTCACTAAGTTCTGCATACCTATATAGCTAAAATCAAAGATTTTTTCCATTAATAATCTATTTTAATGATGAAAATAATTATTAAACATAAGAAATTAAAATATTTTATATCATTTACCTAAGATTTAAATAATGAGATAAATAAGAGGTTATTAACAAGTTTATTAAATTATAGACATTATAATTTCATTCAATAAATTTACCATCACGTCATAAAACAAATATGTCCTCCTTGGGTGCAAATAAAGTTAAAAATCAAATGTGATGAGACTAATGGATAAAATGAATATATACTTTTTTAAAGTTTTTATTTAAATTCTAGTTACTTATGTACATGAAATATTAGTTTCAGATGTACAATATAGTGATAAAATGAATATATACTTGAATAACCCTTACAATGTTTAAAGTTTCTCACTATATTTTTAAATACTTCTTTTCATAAATTTTTTCAATTATCACTTTGCCAGCTGAAAAAAGTAGAATGATTTTGCTTAGATGGTATCTTTTATGGGATCAGTGACATACCCTTTATTTCAAGTTTGTACTAGCTCTTTAGTCTTGCACGATCTTTCTAAAGCAATTACAAAAGATTAAGTCAATTCATTGTGGTTTTTCTCCTATGATTATCCTGCCTTTTAAATTTGCACATGTTTAAATATTCCAAGTATTCTTTAACCTATTTCTTACAATAGACAGCTGGCAAGGCTTTTATTATATTTTAATTATACAAATTCCTCTTCTTCATATTCCTGTCCAAGGAAGATATAAAAAGTTAAGAATCCTTCATTTTAATATTGTCATTATGTTCATGAATCTCCTCACTTACAAGCCAAGCTATTTCTTCCTTATGCAGAGTACAAATTTCAAAGTTGCTAATTATTTCTCATCTATTTTATTTCACATCATTTTGTTCTCCTTATTTTTTGGCAGAGAACATTTAAAAACATACAAATATTTTATTTCCCACAAATATAGATCTCACACATCTGTGTGGCAATATTCACTATCAACTTTTCTCAAATAATTCCACCACTAATCTGAGCCAACATCATCAATCTAATTACCCCTGGAGAGAGATTTCTCTGTAATAAAAAATGTATAAAGTGGCAATCACACCAGAAGACTTAACCAATAAAAATATCTCTGTACTGGGACACCTGGGTGGCTCAGCTGTTGAACATCTGCCTTTGGCTCGGGGGGTGATCCTGGAGTTCTGGGATCAAGTCCCACATCGGGATCCCTACATGGAGTCTGCTTCTTCCTCTGCCTATGTCTTTGTCTCTCTCTTTCTGTGTCTTTCATGAATAAATAAATAAAATGTTTTTTTTAAAAAAATCTCTGTACAATTGTTAAATCTATGGAAAGGAAAGGACAACAAAGTTCAGAAAAGAAAATCAAGATATTAGTAAAATGATTTAGGCTTCCTGGGGTTACTCAGTACATTTGATTATCTGTTTAAGTGGCACAACATACTACTATTGTATTACTCAGCAATTGATAGACTGTTATGTTTATTTATGGCAATGCCTAACACATAGTAGGTTTTTGATAAATAGAGTTAAAAGAATCTAAACTTTTATTAAATCATTTCTAATGGTAGGAAAAATAGAAACTTTCTATGAAAGCAATAGCTGAAGTATAGATAATCTCCCTGTCTTAAAGTTACTTATGCATATAATGTTACCTAATCACATTAATAAAATTTATCCTCCCCAGTCCCAGCCAATATGCAGGGTGTTTATACCATGGGGAAGATATAGCCAAATCCACCTGAGAATCCTATCATATACACAGTTTACTAATTATAAAGTAAAGAAATAAGAATATTTATTACCATGTGCATTTTATTGTGCTTTACTATGCTCTACAGACTTTGCCTTCTGTACGAATTGAGGGTTTGTGGCAACCCTATGTCAAGCAGGTCTACTGGCACCATTTTTTCCAACATTTTCTCACTTCATGTATCTGTGTCATATTTTGGCAATATTTGCAATATTTTAAACTATTTTATTATCATATTTGTTATTGCTATCAGTGATCTTTGATGTTACTATTGTAATTATTTTGGGGTTCCACCAACAGTTCCCATATAAGGCACTGAACTTTATCAATAAATGTGTGTGTCCTTAATGACCCACTGATTAGTGGTTCCCCCATCCCTCTCCCTCTTGTCCACCTCCTTATACCCAGTGACACAACAATATTGAATTAGGCCAATTAACAACTCTACAATGGCCTCTAGAAGTTCACATGAAAGGAAGAGTAGCATATCTCTCACTTTTAAATAAAAAGCTAAAAATGAATATGCTTAGTGAGGAAGGAATCTCAAAAGCCAAGATTAGGCAAAAGCTAGGTATTTTGTGTCAAAAGGTTGACCAAGTTGTGAATGCAAAGGGAAAATTGTTGAAGGAAAATGAAAATGCTATCACAGTGAACACACATATGATAATAAAACAAAGCAGTCTTTTTTTTTTTTATATGGAAAAAGTTTGAATGGTCTGGTTAGACCAAATCTGTCACAACATTCCCTTAAACCAAAACATAATCCAGAGCAAGGCACTGTCTTCAATTCCGTGAAGGCTGAGAGGTGAAGAAGCTGTAGAAGAAAAATATAAAGCTAGTTGAGGTGGATCTTGAGATTTAAAGAAAGAAACCATCTCCATAACATAAAACTCACTGCAAGGTAAAGCAGCAAGAGATTATGTAGAAACTGCAGTAAGTTATCCAGAAAATCCAACTCAGATAATTAATGAAGGTGGGTACACTCAACAATACATTTTCAGTGAAGCAACCTCCTCTTGGAAGAAAATGTCATCCAGGACATTCATTCATAGAGAAGAGAAATCAATGCCTGGCTTCCAAACTTCAAAGCACAAAATGAGTCTTTAGTTAGGGGTTAATACAGCTGGTGATTTAAGTTGAAGCCAATGCTTATCTACTATTCTAAAAATCCTATGAGGCCCTTAAGAATTATGTTAATTTTACTCTGCCCTCTATAAATGGAAAAACAAGGCCTGGATGGCAGCATATCTGTTTACAACATGGTTTACTGAATATTGTAAGCCTACTATTAAGACCTGCTGCTCAGAAAAAAAAGTATCTTTCAAAATGTTTCTGCTCATTTGTCAATGTACCTGGTTACCTAAGAGCTCTGATGGAAATGTACAATGAGATTAATATTGTTTCCATGCCTACTAACACAACATCCATTCTGCAGCCTATGCATCAAGGAGTCATTTCAATTATCAAGCCTAATTATTTAAGAAATACATTCCCTAAGGCTATAACTGCCATGGATAGTGATTCTTCTGATGAATCTGGGTAAAATAAATGGAAAACTTTCTGGAAATGATTCAGCATTCTAATGCAATTAAGAATATTTGTGGTGCATGGGAAGAGGTCAAAATATCAACATTAACATGAGATTGAAAGAAGCTGATTCCAACTCTCATGGATGACTTTGAGGGGCTCAAGACTTCAGTGGAGGAAGTAAGTGTGGTGGAATTAGCAAGAGAACTAGAATTAAAAGTAGAGCTTGAAGATGTGACTGAATTGTTATAATTTAATAGTAAAACTAAAAGATAAGGAGGTGCTCTTTATAATGAGGAATGAAGTGGTTTCTTGAGATGGAAACTACTCCTGGTGAGGATGCTATCAAGATTTTTGAAATGACAACTAAGGATTTAGAATATTCCATAAACTTAGTTGATAAAGCAGCAGCAGAATTTGAGAGAATTTACTCCAATTTTCAAAAAAGTTCTACTATAAGTAAAATGCTATCAAACTGCATAATAAGGGTGCCTGGGTGACCCAGTCAGTTAAGCATTTGTTTTGGTTTCCACTAAGGTCATGATCTCATGGGTCCTGGTATCCAGTCCCTGGTCAGACACTATGCAGGGAATTTGCTTGAAGATTCTCTCCTTCTTCCCCTTGCCCCATTCCCTCTCATATTCTTTTTCTTTGTCTCTCTCTCTCTCTCTCTAAACTTAAATAAATCTTCAAAAACATAGCATCACATGTTGTAGAGAAATCATTTATAAAAGTAAGAGTCAATCAATATGGCAAAGTTCACGATGTCACTTTTGTTTTCATTTTAAGTATTTCTTTAAATTCCAGTTAGTTAACATACATTTTAATATTAGTTTCAGCTGTACAATTTAGTGATTCAACAGTTACATATAACATCCAGTGCTCATCACAGCAAGTGTACTCTTTAATCCCTATCATCTATTAAAACCATCCTCCCACCCACCTCTGGTGACCACCAGTTTGTTCTTTATAGTTAAGAGTCTCTTTCTTTCTTTCTTGGTTTGCCTCTCTTTTTTCCCCCCCACTATGATCATTTGTTTTGTTTCTTAAAATCTACATATGAATGAAGTAATATAGCATTTGTCTTTCTTTGACTGAATTATTTCACTTAGCATAATACTCCCTAGCCCCATCCATGTCATTGTGAATGGGAATATTTCAATCTTTTTATGGCTGAGTAATATTTATATACCACCTTTTTTATCCATTGATCAGTTGATGGGCATTTTGGATCTTCCCATAGTTTGGCTATTGTTTATAATGTTATTATAAATATCAAAGTTCATGTATCCTTTCAAATTACTATTTTTGTATTTATTGGGTGAATACCTACTAGAGCAATTGCTGGCTCATAGGGTAGTTCTTTTTTAACTTTTTGAGGAAAGTCCCCGCTGTTTTCCACAGTGGCTGCACCAGTTTGCATTCCCACCAAGAGTACAAGAGGGTTCCCATCTCTCCACATCCTCATCAACACTGGTTGTTTCCTGTGCTGTTAATCTTAGCCATTCTGACAGGTGTGAGGTGATATCTCATTGTAGTTTTGATTGCATTCCCCTGATGATGAATGATGTTGAGACCTTTCCATGTGTCTATTGGGCTTTTTGATGGCTTCTTTGAAAAAATGTCTATTCATGTCTTCTGCCCATTTTTTAACTGGATTATTTGTTTTGGGGTGTTGAGTTTGATAAGTTCTTTATATATTTTGGATAGTAACCCTTTATCAGTTGTCATTTGCAGATATCTTTTCCCATTCCACAGGTTGCCTTTTAGTTTTCTTGATTGTTTACTTAGTGTGCATATTTTTTTTTCTTTTGATGATGTCCCAATAGTTTCTTTTTGCTTTTGTTTCCCTTGCCTCGGGAGACATATCCACTAAATAGTTGCTGTGACCAATGTCAAAGAGGTTATTACTACTTGTCTCTCTCACATTTAGGTCTTTAATCCATTTTGAATTTATTTTTGTGTATGGTATGAGAAAATGGTCCATTTTCATTTTTTGCATGTTACTGTCCTATTTTACCAACACCATTTGTTGAAGAGACTGTCTTTTTTCCACTGGAGAGTCTTTCCTGCTTTATCGAAGATTAATTGACCATATAGTTGTGAGTTCATTTCTGGGTTTTTTATTCTGTTCTATTGATCTAAGTGTCTATTTTTGTGCCAGTATCATACTTACTTGATCACTACAGCTTTGTATAATAACTTGAAGTCCAGAATTATGAGGCCTCCAGCTTTGCTACTTTTTCAAGGTTGCTTTGGCTTTTCAGAATCTTTTGTGATTCCACACAATTTTAGAATTGTTTTTTGTAGTTCTGTGAAAAAGTTATTGGTATTTTGATAGGGATTGCATTAAATGTGTAAATTGCTCTGGGTAACATAGACATTTTAACAATATTTGCTCTTCTAATCCATGAAGATGGAATGTCTTTTCATTTCTTTGTGTCGTCTTCAATTTCTTTCATCAATGTTTTATAATGTTCAGAGTATAGGTCTTTTACTTCTTTGGTTAGGTTTATTCTTAGATATTTTATATGTTTTAGTGTAATTGTAATTAGATTACTTCTCTGATTTCTCTTTCTGCTACTTCACTATAAATGTCTAGAAATACAACATACTTCTGTACAGTGATTTTATATCCTGTGACTTTACCTAATTCATGTATCAGTTCTAGCAATTTTGGGGTGCAGTCTTTTGGGTTTTCTATATAGAGTATCATATCATCTGCAAATAGTGAAAGTTTTACTTCTTCCTTGCTCACTTGGATGCCTTTTATTTCTTTTTGTTGGCTGATTGTTGTGGCTAGGACATCCAGTGCTATGCTAAATAACAGCAGTGAGAGTGGACATCCCTGCCTTATTCCTGACCATAAAGGAAATGCTCTCAGCTTTTTCCCTATTGAAGATATTAGCTGTGAATTTTTCAGATATGGCCTTTATCATATTAAGTTATGTTCCTTCTAAACTATTTTGTTGAGGGTTTTTCTTTATCATGAATAAATATTGTACTTTGTCAGATGCTTTTTCTGCACATATTGAGAGGACCATATCGTTCTTTTTTTTTTTAAGATTTATTTATTTATTTATTTATTCATGATAGACAGAGGGGGAGAAAGAGAGGCAGAGATACAGGAGGAGGGAGAAGCAGGCTCCATGCCAGGAGCCCGACGTGGGACTCGATCCCAGGACTCCAGGATCACGCCCTGGGCCAAAGGCAGGTGCTAAACTGCTGAGCCACCCAGGGATCCCCAGGATCATATGGTTCTTACCCTTTCTTTTATTAATGTGGGTATCACATTGATTGACTTATGAACATTGAACCACCCCTGCAGGCCAGGAATAAAGCCACTTGATTGTGGTGAATAATTTTTTTTTCATGTATTGTTGGATTTGGTTTGCTAGTATAATACTGAGAATTTTTGCAGCCATGTTCATCAGAGATATTGGTCTGTAGTAATTTTTTAGTGGAGTCACTAGATGGTTTAGTATCAAGGTAATTCTGGATTCATACAATGAATTTGGAAGTTTTCTTTCCTTTCTACATTCTGGAATCATTCAAGAATAATAGATATTAACTCCTCTTTAAATGTTTGGTAAAATTTGCCTGTGAAGCATTCTGACCCCGGACTTTTGTTTATTAGGAATTTTTTTTTTTTTTTTTTTTTACTGATTCAGTTTTTTTTCTGGTTATTGATCTGTTCAAGTTTTCTATTTCTTCATGTTTCAGTTTTGATAGTTTATATGTTTCCAGGAAACTATCCATTTCTTCCAGGTTGTCCGATTTGTTGGCTTATAGCTTTTCAGAATATTCTCTTCTAATTGTTTATATTTCTGTGGCATTGGTTATTTCTCCTCTCTCTTTTTTCATTTTATCTATTTGAATCCTTTGTTTTTTATTTTGGTAAGTCTGTCTAGCAGTTTATTAATTTTGCTAATTTTTTCAAAGAACCTGATTTCATTGACTTGTTCTATTTTTTAAATAATTTTTAAAAGATATTATCTATTTGAGAGAAACAGAGTGAGGGAGAGAGAAAGAGAAAGAAGGGGCAAGGGGAGAGGGAGGAGCAGACTCCTTGCCTAGCAGGGATCCTGATGTGGGGCTCAATTCTGGGACTCTGGGATCATGAATAAGCCCAAGATAGATGCTTAGCTGACTGAACCACCCAGGCATCCTGACCTATTCTATATATTTTTTAGGCTTTATATCATTTATTTCTTCTCTGATCTTTATTATTTCCTTCCTTATGCAGATTTTAGGTTTCATTGTTCTTTTTCTAGCTCCTTTATTTTTTTAAGATATTTATTTGTTATTTATTTATTTATTTATTTATTTATTTGTTTGTTTGTTTGTTTATTCATGAGAGAGACACTAAAGAGAGGCAGACTCACAGGCAGAGGGAGAAGTAGGCTACCTGAAGGGAGCCCAATGTGGGACTCAATCCTTGAACCCCAGGATCACAACCTGAGCTGAAGGCAGACACTCAACCATTAAGCCACCCAGTTGCCCCTTTCTATCTCCTTTAGGTGTAAGATTAGGTTGTGTATTTGAGACCTTTCTTGTTTCTTGAGAAAGGCTTGTATTGCTATATACTTCCATATTCGGACTGCTTTTGCTGCATCCCAAAGGCTTTGGACCATTGTCTTTTGATTTTCTTTTGTTTCTGTGCTTTTTTTTTTTTAATACCTTTTTTTTGTTTCCTGGTTGACCCCATTTATTTTTAAAGCATATTGTTTAGCCTCTATGTATTTATGGTCTTTCCAAATTTTTCTTGTGATTGACTCCAAGTTTCATAGTGATATTGTCAGAAAATATGTGTAGTACGGTCTCTATCTTTTTGTACTTGCTATGGCCTGATCTGTCACCTCATATGTGATCTATTCTGAAGAATGTTTCATATGCCCTTGAAAAGAATGTGTATCCTGCTGCTTTAGGCTGAAATGTTCTGAATATATGTTAAGTCCCCTTTTTCCAGTGTGTCACTTACAGCCATTGTTTCCTTGTTGATTTTCTGCTTAGATTATCTGTCCATTGATGTAAGTGGGGTGTTGAAGTCCCATAGCTACTATTATTAAATTATTTTGAATTAGTTCCTATGTGTTTCTTATTAATTGTCTTATATATTTGGATGCTCTCATGTTGGGTGCTAAATATTTAGAATTATTAAATATTATTGTTAGATTATCTCCTTTATTGTGATATAGTGCTCCTACTCATCTCTTATTACAGTCTTTGTTTTAAAGTCTAGTTTGCCTGATAGAAGTATGGCTACTCCAGCTTTCTTTTGACATCCATTCACATGATAAATGGTTTTCCATACCCTCATTTTCAATCTTCAGGTATCTTTTGTTCTAAAATGAGTCTCTTGTAGGCAGCATATACATGAGTCCTTTTAAAAAATCTATTCTGAGACACTGTGCCTTTTGATCAGAGCATTTAGTCTGTTACATTCAGAGTAATTATTGATAGATACATATTCAGTGCCATTCTATTACTTGTTTTGTCATTTCTGGAGATCTTCTCTGCTCTTTTCTTGTTTTCATCACTTTTGGTTTTGCAAAGAGTCCCCTTTAATATTTCTTGCAAGGGTGGTTTAGTGGTCATGAACTCCTTTAATTTTTGTTTGTCTGGGAAACTGGTTATCTCTCTTTCTATTCTGAATTGCAGCCTTTCTGGATAGAGTATTCTTGGCTGCAGATTTTTTCTATTCAGTTCATTGAATATATCTGTCACTCCTTCCTAGCTTGCCAAGTTTCTATTGAGAAATGTGCAGCTAGGCTTATGGGTCTTCCCTTTTAAGTTAAGAATGTCTTTTGCCTCCCTGTTTTTAAGGTTCTTTGACGTTATATTTTGCAAATTTAATTACAATGTGTCTTGGGGTTGCCTGCTTTTGTTAAGTTGGATGGGAGTTCTCTGTGCCTACTAGATCTGAATATTTGCTTTCTTCCCCAGATGAGGGAACTTTTCAGCTATTATTTCCTCGAATACATTTTCTGCCCCCTTTTCGCTCTTTTCTTCTTCTGAGACTCCTATGATGTGAATGCTATTACATTTGATGGAGCCATTAAATTGCCTAAGTCTATTTTCATGTTCCATAATTCTTTTTCTTTTTTGTTCAGCTTCATTATTTTCCTTTATTTTGTCTCCTAAATCACTTATTTGTTCCTCTGCTTTTTCTAGCCTTGTGTTCATTGCATTGAACCTCTTTCCAATCTCAGTTATTGCATTTTTCATTTCTGATTGATTTGTTTTTACTACTTTATCTCTGAAGTAAGAATCTCCCTGAAATCTTCCATTCTTTTCTTAAATCCAGCGAGCACCCTTGTGATTGTTTCTTTAAATTCTCCATCAAGCAAATTACTTATATCTGTTTTCCTTAGATCTCTGACTGTGACCTTATCTTCTTCTGTCATTTGGGATGAATTCCTCTCTCTTGGCATTTTGTCTACAGCTCTGCCTTTTAAGTGTTAGGAAAGCCTATTATATTTCCTGCACCTGAGAATAATGGCTTTATAAAAAAAAAAAAAAAAGAGGTCTTACAACATCCAAGTCCTGGCACTTCAGGGAGTCTCTTATGTGTATTGCAGGCACTCTGCTGTTATGTTGTGGCTGCTCCATCCTTCAGGCCAGTCATCTGCAGAGTCTCTCCTTGCTTGCAGTGGGCAATGTTTGGTCCTTGGCCAGTGTGCGGTGGGTTTTAACTAGGTATGTTCCAGTCTTCTTGATAAATAAGATCTAATATTATTTCCACTATAACTGAAGTCCTGCAGCACTCTCTGGTCTGGAGATGTGATATGAGCAGAGGTTTATACTGCTCTTCTGGAGTGGGGCTGTGGGTGCTGTGTTGCTTCCCACAGGTGTTTCTGTTTATTCTGAGGAGCAAGGGAGGTAAATGGTGCCAGCCAGCTCCTTTTATCCCCCAAAAAGGTGTCTTCAGAAATACTACCTCTCAGGGAACACTCCAAGAAGAGCAAATAATCTCCCTCCTGTGTGCCCCATGCTTTCTTTAGATCTCAGTTTACACACTGTGTGCCCCACAGTTGTTTGCCTGCCTTCTCTCCAAGAGTAGGGCAGTTACCTCAGCCAAGCTCTCTCTCAGCCAAGCTCTCTCTCAGCCAAGCCTGTTAAATTTTCAAACCCTAGGGCTTAAGTCCTACTGATTGCAAGAACTCATGAAAATCAGTTCTTCTTGTTATCCCAACCAATGATTTTGGGGAAATATTTTCCTTGTGTGTCCCATTCTGTACTCCCTTCTCTTTGCCTTTTTTTTTTGGGACAACAGCTTCCTCCCCTCAGCAGCATTTGAGATCCATTTCTCCCCTTAGCCACATCTCTGCACATCCTACCTTCTTCAATGTGGCTTCTCTCCCTTTAGTTTTGGATTTTTTTTTTCTGTCAGCCTTCAGGTAGATTTTTGGGATATTTAGAATGATTTGACAGTTATCTACTTGTGTTCATGGGATGAGATGAGCCAAGATCCTCCTATTCCTCTACCATCTTATCTTCACTCACCACCATTGGATGTCTCATTTTAAGAATCTGACACTGCCATCTGACCTTCAGAAACCACCACCCTAATCAGTCAGTACCCATCAACATTGAGGCAAGACCCTCTACTCCCAAAATATTTAGACTCACTGAAAGCTCAAATGATGGTTAGCAATTTTTTTTGGCAATAACATATTTTTAAATTAAAGTATGTACATAGGGATTTTTTTAGACGTAATGGCATTTTACACTTAATAGACTATAGTACAGCATAAACACTACTTTTATATGCACTGAGAAACCCTAAAACTAATTCAGCTCACTTTATTTCAATTATCTGGAAAAAACCTGCAATATTTTCAAAATATGCCCATATTCTTATGGTAAAGATTAATGTTGTACCTTCTATATTGCCTGGTAGTAAATATGCAACAAAAGTTATTATTACTGTTTATAAACATCAAGAATGATAAATAATTCCATCAATGTTTAGAAAATTTAGGGACATCCGAGCGGCTCAATCAGTTAAGCATCTGCCTTTGGCTTAGGACATGATCCCAGGGTCCTGGGATCTAGTCAGGCATTAAGTTCCCTGCTTAGCAGGGAGTCCGCTTCTCCCTCAGCCATTCCTCTTACCCATACTCACTCTCTCACACACAATAAATAAATAAATAAATAAATAATAAAATCTTTAAAATTTTTGGAAAATGTCCTCTTTCTGTTTTTTTTTAAGATTTTATTTATTTATTCATGAGAGACACAGAGAAAGAGAGATAGAGAGAGGAAGAGACACAGACAGAGGGAGAAGCAGGCTCCATGTAGGAAGCCCAATGTGGGACTGGATCCTGGGACTTGGGGATCACACCCTGAGCCAAAGGCAGAAGCTCAACCACTGTGCCACCCAGGCATCCCTACCTCTTGCTTTCTTAAACACTAATTTTTATATAAATATTATTACCCTGAAAAGCATTAATTAAGTTTTTATATGGATTTGGTATGTACTTTAGCCTGTGATTTTAGTCATTCAGTGAAGTCTCTCACAGAATAATACATATAACAGTGTTTTTTATTTTTTTTGTTTTTTGTTTTTGTTGTCTACAAATATAGTCAACTAAACTGTTGAAAACAGGTGCAGGGAAGCCTGGGTGGCTCAACAGTTTAGAATCTGCCTTTGGCCCAAGGTGTGATCCTGGAGGATCCAGGATCCAGTCCCACATCTGGTTCCCTGCATGGAGCCTGCTTCTCCCTCTGCCTATGTCTCTGCCTATCTCTCTCTGTGTCTGTCATGAATAGGTAATTAAAATCTTAAAAAAAAAAGTGCTAAATTTATGTTGACAGGTTCCTTAGTTGCCTTTTCTGTATTTCATTTTACATTCTGCCTTGTTAACCTAGTTGATGCTTTGCTTATGGATTTTAGGCACTTGTTTTCATTTGTTTGTTTACCTTTGCTTCCTGGTGTTCTTTTTGAGCTTGAAACCTTAAAAAGCATGGCTCACATTTGTCTAAACATGATACATTTAGGACAGATACTAAGCTGTTGGTGAGATAAGATGAAAATAATCTTTTTCTCTTGAGACAGTCAAGATGGAATTTCAAAAGGTCTTCAGAGAACAGAAGTTTGTTTATAGAATCAGAAAACTTTTCATTATATCCCAGCTAACTTCATATCCTAATCAAAATATATTTTGTGCCAATAGCCAAAATGATATGGAAATTATAACTCCAGCACAATGCAAAACAAGTCACTCAAAGATGGCAATAAATTAGAAAGAAGTGATGATGGCACATCCTGTTAACACTACTTCCTGAAATGAAAATATAAAGAATTTTTTTAAATCAAAGTAGTATGTTTTCACTTAGCATTATTATTTTTAAAAAAGCACTAAAGAAGTTTTTACCTTAAATTTAATTAGATATTCTTGTGGTTCTCATTATTTTCTATATTAAACACACAAGCACATGGTCAAAGCCACTTTGTGTTTATTTCTATCTTTCTGGATATTCAACAAAACCTGTTGTATGGGCAATCCCTGGTATAATAGCCATGATGACAGTATCTTATACTTTGAATGACAGTACAAGTGTGTGCAGATATTCCACTAAATATATATATATATATATATATATATATATATATATATATATATATATTTTTTTTTTTTTTTTTTTCTAGAGAAACAACCTGTAGTAGAAATATCTCTTTGGAAACCTTTAATTCAAATAAGGTCTTGGTAAAGAAAAATGCCAATTCAAGATGTCAGATCTTGAGGAATAAAATAATTAAACCTGAATTGGCCAGCTAATACCTGGCTGAGTTCTATAATGATAAATTACTTGGCTATTTTTAAACATTTTCTTTTATTGTATCTTATTCATGTTTTCAGTATTAATTTAACCAAGTATGCTTACCCACAAAATGATAGTGCATCACTTGGATTCTCAATATGAAGGTATTCATTTCTGATAATTGTTTTTCCAAACATAAAAATAAGTTTGTAATAATTTCTGAACAATCTATGTGCTATTATAGCTGTAAATTTATTCACCGATTTCTGGTGTAACCAGTTAAAGATGTTAATGGCCGAAAACATGTAAAACTAAACCCATCACAGACCAGCTTTGTTTTTACAAGATTTGTTAGTATTTCCTAGCTACAGGGGACATTTTACCTCAGTGAATACTCGGTGAGTTAGGCTGTATCTTTGCCATAATAATTTATGCTAACAACTGGAAAAACTTTATATCTAATGTGCATCTGAAGTCATGACTCTGAGTCATATAAAAGTCTCCTCCTAGGAACAGTATTGTGTCTGACTGCTGAAGCCAAGTCTCCTACCTAAATGAGAAAGGACTTGATATTTCTCCCAAATCATAAGTTCTTGCCTAGTGCTAATTATAACAGTATTGGTGAGATAACTCTGTGCACATTTTATTCCTTAATATTTATTTAAAAGCAAAGCATAAAGGGCTCATTTACATTTAACCAAACCATCTTTATTTAATCTCCTTTACAGTGTGGTGAGAAGGTCCTCAGATCTTTTTTGGATTTTTTGTTTGTTTGTTTGTTTGTTTGTTTGTTTTTAAGCCAAAATGGCTAAAATTAACAACATAGGAAACAACAGATGTTCGGGAGGATGCAAATAAAGGGGAACATCTTATACTGTTAGTGGAAAAGCAAACTAATACAGCCACTGTGAAAAACAGTACAGAGGTCCTGAGAAAGTTAAAAATAGAATTAACCTATGATTCAGCAATTTGCACCATTAGATATTTACCTAAAGAACACAAAAATACTTATTTGAAGGGATACCCTGATGTTTATAGGAGTGTTATCAACAATAGCCAAAGTACAGAAACAGTCCAAGTGTCTATTGAATGATGAATGGATTAAAAAGATGTGGTCTATGTATACTAAGGAATATTACTCAGTCTTCAAAAAGAATGAAATAATGTCTATTGCAACACTGTAGATGGAGCTAGAGACTTACCCTAAGTGAAATAAGTCAGTCAGAGAAAGACAAATACCATATAATTTCATTCATATGTGGAATTTAAGAAAACTAACAGATGAATAAAAAGGATAAAAAGTCAAACCATAAATAGATTTTTAACTGTAAAGAAAAAAAACTGAGGGTTGCTGGAGGGGAAGTGGGAGGAGATAGGTTAAATGGGTGATGGGGATTAAGTAGAGCAATTGTTGTAATGAACACTGGGTGTTTTATGTAAGTGATGAATCACTAAATACTACATCTGAAAATAATATTGCATTCTATGTTAACTAACTGTAATTTAAATTAAAACTTGGAAGAAAAAAAATACAAAACAAAATCAAATCAGATCAGTAGTGAACAGAATGTTAGTTAATGTACATTAATTCCAAATGTTTAAAAAGAAAGATGAAGGCCAATGAATATATAATGGCCTATTCAAAAGCACATATAAAATGACATGCTATGATTAATTCTTTATTAACTCTTCTATTACTACTATTACTATTACTTCTAATACTACCACTCATTTATTATTAATCCTTTATTAAGTAATATTGTTACTTAGTCCACTTAACCAAGACCTTTCCAATGATGAGATGTAAAGCTGGCAAATCCTTAGAAATTCATTCTTATTTGTTACCATAATGGAATTCATAAATCGATTAAGCCTTTGTTTTTTTTTTTTGTGTGTGTGTACTGCTACCAATCTTTTTTCATATTGTTAAATTGGTAGAATGGAAAAAGTATTAAATGTGGAAGTCTGTTTCTACACTAGATTACTCTGGAAATTTGTCACTTAGCATTTCTACCTCAGAATTTCATCTGTAAAAATGAAGCAGGTGTTCTAGACAAGTCCTCAGTTTCCCTAAATGCTACTACCACCTGTATTCCTAAAAAAATGCAATGGATATCACTGTATCTGATCTAGTTTGTTCTTTCTTTCTTTTTTTTTCTATTTATATAATTACATTTTCTTCCTTACCCTTTTGCAGAACACTTACTCCCAAGTGTATTAGGGCTGCATCAAAAAATGAAAAATTCATGCCCTCACATTTCTTATATAAAGTTGAATAAATCTGATGTGCTATGATACAAATAAGAAACTTTAAACAGAACAGTAGCTATTTTATTTCATTTTGGAATAAAGAAGTGCACAAATAATTCATAGATAAAGATACAATAAGAAAACCGTAAGGCAACATGATAGTATTTATATGTACATATTTATCATGGATTTAAAATAGTATATTTTTTATTTTATTAAGACCGGTCTTATTGGGGATCCCTGGGTGGTGCAGCAGTTTGGCGCCTGCCTTTGGCCCAGGGCGCGATACTGGAGACTCGGGATCGAATCCCACATCAGGATCCTGGTGCATGGAGCCTGCTTCTCCCTCTGCCTGTGTCTCTGCCTCTCTCTCTCTCTCTGTGTGTGGGACTATCATAAATAAATAAAAATTAAAAAAAAAGACCGGACTTATTTACATCATTGATAAATAATCTATTGCCAGAATTACTCATCTGTCAACTATTAATTATGCCAGACCCTGTGTTATATTCTGCTAGTCAAATATTGAATAAAGTAGGCAAAGTCTCCATCTCCATGGAATATACTGTCTAATGGAAGAGCATACAAAACTAAACTAGTTAGGCAGGTAAGTATTTAATTAAAAACTGTGATAAGACTCAGAAGAGAGGGTACTATTAACCCATGGAACACAGGAATATAAGCCAGTATGGAAAAATTGGTGATAATAATTTGCAACAAGGCCTTTTTATTTTATCTATGAAACATGTATGACTGATGTTAAGCTAGATGTATGTATGTGTTTAGGGGATAGGAGTGGGCTGAAGCCAGAGAGAAAATTCTACAGAACAGTAGGTCATGCAGTATATACACAGATATTCACATAGATCATGGGTTAGAAGGAAACATGATGCTTCTAACAAGCTGATCTGGTCCAAGAATGGACAGTGAGGACTAATTTGGTATAACATACAACATTTTTCAAAAGAAATTCATGAAGTTCCCTAAAAGAAAACACAATATTTTTGTCATCTCAAGAGCAATGGGAAGCCATTAAAAGCTCAGAGACAGAAGTTTTGATGAGTTCTGATGTTTGTTTTAAAGAGAGTACCCTAGAATAGAGAACTGATAGAAGGACAAGGGAGAAATAATTACATACAAGACTGAAAAAACATGAGGGTGTGTTTTGATAAAGTCCTGAGGAAAAAATTTTAAAAAGAAGATAGATTTTGATACAATGTTGAATAAAAGTAAACAATATATTATTACAAAAATAATCAAGTCATTTCAGAGATTTATAAAATAATATTTCCTAGACTGTAAAATACAGTAAGTCCTGATTATTGCTTGTGTGTGTGAATATTAGGATTTCTCAGTTTACTCTGTTTTTTTTTAATTTTTTTTCAGTTTACTCTGTTGACAATTTCTATGTCCATGAGTGTCTTCATAGATACCATTAATATTAAAAAGGATTGAAAAAGACATAAAAATATATACTTCAATGATATAGCAATTTAATTAATGGACACTTTCATCTCACTGCAAATATTTTCTCTGAAGCAATCTGCATGTACTTTTTATAGCAGCAGGTTTTTCCACACTGAGCTATGACACAAACATTTGCCTTATAAACTCATCAGTTGAATTTCCGGCACCAGGCTAGTTGCCATGATGACCTCTTAATTGGCTCAGAAATACTTTCTCTAGTACCCTGCCCATGTGAAAGCTCTTTTTTTTTCTTTAGTCTTTCTTACTTTTTTTTTTAATTTCTTACATAGAGACTATAAATCTAGCATAAATATCTGGGACACACACCTCATTTGGAAGCAAGAGCAGCTCTCTGTTTAGATCAGCTTCCTGGAGTGCAGGATGTAGATCAAAGCACAGTGGTAGCTGACCAGCCAGGTCTAGAATTACAAAATATATTTCTCTATTAATCAGAGAGGAATAAGGCAAGATGAGAAAGTTTCTCCTTAAAGATGTAGAGGTATCATTTCAAAAATTACATTAATATGCACAAGTGCATTATGATGAAATTCTAGTTGATTCATATAATGTCAAATAACCCATTCATATGTCAGATGAATGTCTTCAATTTTACTCACAATTTTCCCATTTATTCTCTCGTTTACCTAAGTAAAGAAAGCAAATAACAGAGAGACTTTACCATTAAAACTTTATTAATGTAGTACAGTATTGATTAATTATTGACTTTAAGAGATATTTCTTTCAAATAACTTAATTAGTGTAAAAGTGATCACTGATACCATTCCAGTCATGTTAAGTGTTTTTGTCAATTAATCAACATCTGTAGTGTGAGTTTCCACTCTGATGTGAATCCCAAGAATATACTGGGAGAATAATAATTTGTATACTTACATGGGCAAAAATACATACACACATACACATACACACACAGAGAAACACAGAATTAACACTGCAAAGATCAATTCTTCCCAAATAAGACCTAAGTAAAATAATATCCATTAAACTCATTCACTGTTTCTACAATAATAAAAATTAATTTGCATTCCAGTCTTAACCACAGCCCCCATTTCCCAAACACCAATTGTCATCCGTTCAATCCTACACAGTCTAACATGAAATGCACCAAAGTGGGACCCTGAGGAATTTCCATTCCCCTCCTTTACTTCCTTTTCTCAGCGCATGGGCAAACAGCAAATTAGCCATCAAATCTCAAATCATCAAATTAACCTTTCTTTTATACCTTTGCTGAGAGGCATCCCATTCTCTTCATCCCTACAAACACTGTGTTATTTAGACTATCAATTTAACTTTACTATTACAAAATACTATAATTTTCACCTGTTTATTGTCTTCTTCCTCCAACTGTCTAAAATAGTCTTCATAATAAACTTTTATGATGTTCTTTGATCACATCCACACGACATTTAAGAAAAAGAAAAGAAAGCAAATAACAAAGAGAAAAATGTAAAAAAAAAAATCTTCCACAATTTTCACTCAGAGAGTTTAAGGTCTTAATCTAAAACTAAATTAATAAGCATAAGAATTACCTGGAGATGTTTGAAAAATCCAGAATCAGAGATTCTCATCAAATTGGTCTGGTGGGATCATAGAAATCTACATTTCAGCAAATATTTTAAGTAATTCTACACAGATGGCCTTAGACTACACTCAGGAACTTAATTCTAAGTCTTCTCACTTTTTAGTTTTGTGAAAAATGTCCTCTAGCTAATAAAAATGTATTTTCATTTTTCTGAATGTTACTATGCTAGTCAATTTGCCTAGATTTTACTTTCTACATTTCCTAATCCCCTGCCAATCTCAATTACCATTTATTTTCATACACACCATAATGCCCTCTCTTGATATCCCTCACCAAAATCTCTGTCTATTATACAGTTGAGTTTTGGCTTCACATGACATTCATGAGATACTGCATGCATAGTTTTCTATTACTACATAACAATTGACCACAGCTTTAGCAGCTCAAAACAACACCCACTTATAAGTCACTGTTCTATAGATCAGAAGTCTAGCAGAGTGTGGCTGGATTCTCTGCTCAGACTGCAATCAAGATGTCATCTGGAGGTCAGGGTCCACTTTCAAGTTCCTTCATTTTATTCGTAGAATTCAGTTATTTGAGTTTTAATACTGAAGTCCTCATTTTCTTGCTGGTTATTAGCCAGCAATACTCTCAGGTCGTACAGGATGCACTTAGGTCCTCCATCTTAGCAGTAGATAGACTCTTTCATGTGGAATCCATCTCACTCTTCTATTATCTCTTCTATTATCAATCTTATTTATTTTTTCAAAAAACAAGCTCTCCTCTATTATATTTTTAGTCTCTATTTCACTTATTTCCCCTCTACTCTATTATTTCCTTCCTTCTACTTTGAGTCCTTTTTTTTTATCTTTTTCTAAATTCCTTTAGGTATAAAATTAGACTGCTTATTTGAGAATGTTTGCTTTTGCTTAGGTTTTTGCTGCGTTCCATAGATTTTTTTTAAATTTTTATTTATTTATGATAGTCACACACAGAGAGAGAGAGAGAGAGGCAGAGACACAGGCAGAGGGAGAAGCAGGCTCCATGCACCGGGAGCCCAATGTGGGATTCAATCCCGGGTCTCCAGGATCGCGCCCTGGGCCAAAGGCAGGCGCCAAACCGCTGCGCCACCCAGGGATCCCCGTTCCATAGATTTTTAGTTGTATGGCCATTTTTATTTGTCTCAAGGTATTTCCTGATTTACACAAAGACCCTGGATAGTCAAACAATCTTAAGAAAAAAGAACAAAGATGGAGTTATAGACACTCCCTAGTTTCAAACTATTCCACAAAGCTATTGAAGAAAACATAGGCAGTCTCCTCTTTGACATCAACCTTAGAGTTAAAATTTTGGACTTGACTCCAAAAACAAAATCATCATATGCAAAAAATAAGCCAATAGGACTACATCAAATTAAAAAGTTTCTGCATGGGAAAGGAAATCGTCAGCAAAATGAAAAGGCAACCCACTGAATGGGAGAAAATATTTGTAAATCATATATCCAATAAGGGGTTAATATCTAAAATATATAAAGAACATAAACAACTCAACAGAAAAAAATCAGATTAAAAACTGGGCAAAGGATCTAAATAGACTTTTTCTCAAAAAGGATATACAGATGGTCAACAGATACATGAAAAGATTCAACATCACTAATAATTAGAAAAATGCAAATCAAAACCACAGTGAGATATCATCTCACATCCATTTGAATGGCTATTAACAAAAAGATCAGAAGTAACAAATACTAGAAAGGATATGGGGGAAAAAAAAAAGGAACCCTATACACTGTTGGTGGTCATGTAAATCATTGCAACCACTATGGAAAACAGCATGGAGGCTCCTCAAAATCTAAAAATAGAACTATTTTATGATCTAGCAATTCCACTTCTCAGTATTTGTCCAATGAAAATGAAAGCACCCTCAAGTTTATTATAGCATCATTTACAATCGCCAAGATAGGAAAACAACCTAAGTGTCCACCAGTGGATGAATGGATAGAGAAGATGTGTGTATATGTATATGTAGATAGATAGAGAGATAGATATATACAATGTATATATGTACAATGGAATATTATTTAACCATAAAAAGAAGGAAATTTTGCCATTTGTGACAACATGAATGAGCATTGAGAATATAATGTGTAGTGAAATAGCTAGACAGACAGAAAAAGCTAGACAGAAAGACTAATACTATATGATTTCACTTATATGTGGAGCTAAAAAACAAAACAAAACTCATATATATAGAGGACAGACTGGTGGTTATCAGAGGGTATTGAGAGATGGACAAATGGATAAAGGGAGTCAATTGTATAATGTTGGATGGTAACTATACTTTTGTAGTCACCATTGTAATGTGTACAAATGTCAAATTTTTATGTTGTACATCTAAAATTAATATGTTTTACACCAACTGTACCACAATTTTTAAAAGTAGAATTTATTAGCCTACAAAATATGTTTAGAAAACTATACAAAAAAATCTACAAAAAAAAAAAACAGTAAGAAATAAGTGAGTTTAGCAATGTGAGAGGACACAAGAGTAATGTATGAAAATCTATTTTTTCCTATATACTGAAAATAATCAGAAATCAAAGTGTGGAAAACGTTACCATTTATAATAAGAAAAAAATTATCATATAAGTAAAAATAAATCTTATAAAACATACAAGACCTATACACTGAAAATTATAATACATTTCTAAGGGAAACTAAAGAGGACATAGAGAAACATAATGCTACAATGTTTTAATAGATCAGAATATTTAATATTGTTTAGACATTAGTTCTCTACATACTGATCTATAGATACAATTAAATCCAGGCCACCATTCCAGTACGGTTTTTCCCCCTAGAAAATGAGTAGCTAATTCTAAAATTCACATGCAAATGCAGAGGACCCATAACCATGGGAATACAAGCACAAATGATAAAACAAAGTTTAAAGGCTTAAGCTACTCAATTTCAAGACTTATTATAAATCTACAATAATCAAGCCAACATGATAGTGATAAAAAGATGGAGAAAAAAAACAATTGAATCAGAATAGAATGCCCAGAAATAGACCTACACATATATAGTCAAATGATCTTTGTTAGAGGTACCAAGGTAATTAACAGGAGAGGAGATTATTTTTTCAATATATGGTACTAGAAGAGTTGGCTATCCACATACAAAGATATGAACTTCAACCCATATCTTATACCAAATGCAAAAGTAAATTTAAAATCAATCATTGACTTACATTTAATACTCAAAACTATAAGATTTCTATAAAGAAAAGATAAAGAGAACTTGGATGGCTCTGTCAGTTAAGCATCTGTCTTTGGCTCAGGTTATGATCTCAGGGTTCTGGATCCAACCCCCCTTTGGGTTCCCTGCTCAATGAGGAACCAGCTTCTCCCTCTCCCTCTGCCCCTTGCTTTTTTTTTTTTTAATAAATTAATTTTTATTGGTGTTCGATTTACCAACATACAGAATAAAACCCAGTGCTCATCCCGTCAAGTGTCCACCTCAGTGCCCGTCACCCAGTCACCCCCACCCCCCGCCCTCCTCCCCCTCCACCACCCCTAGTTCATTTCCCAGAGTTAGAAGTCTTTATGTTCTGTCTCCCTTTCTGATATTTCCCACACATTTCTTCTCCCTTCCCTTATATTCCCTTTCACTAATATTCATATTCCCCAAATGAATGAGAACATACACTGTTTGTCCTTCTCCGATTGACTTACTTCACTCAGCATAATACCCTCCAGTTCCATCCACGTTGAAGCAAATGGTGGGTATTTGTCGTTTCTAATGGCTGAGTAATATTCCATTGTATACATAAACCACATCTTCTTTATCCATTCATGTTTCGATGGGCACCGAGGCTCCTTCCACAGTTTGGCTATTGTGGACATGGCTGCTAGAAACATCGGGGTGCAGGTGTCCCGGCGTTTCATTGCGTCTGAATCTTTGGGGTAAATCCCTAACAGTGCAATTGCTGGGTCGTAGGGCAGGTCTATTTTTAATTCTTTGAGGAACCTAAGGCAGGAAACAACAAATGTTGGAGAGGATGTGGAGAAAAGGGAACCCTCTTACACTGTTGGTGGGAATGTGAACTGGTGCAGCCACTCTGTCCCTTGCTTTTGTGCTCACTCTCTCTCTCTCTTTCTCTCTCTCTCTCTCAAATAAATTAAAAAAAATCTTTTTTAAAAGAGAGAGAAAGAAAATACACAGATTTGAAGAAAATATTTTCAACTCATATATCTGCCAAATTACTTTTTTCCAAAATACATAACAATCTGTAAAACCCAATAAGATAATGAACAAAATAATAAACTGAATAAACTATACTTTATCAAAAGAAAAAAAGTAAGAGAAACAATAAGCCCATGAAAAGGTGTTAAACATTATTAGTCTCTAGGGAAATGCACATCCAAGAAACAGTGAAATACAACTACATATCTATTAAATTGGCTAGATTTAAAAAAATTGTTCATACTACATTTTTTGAGAATATGGAAAAGCAGGCAATCTCATACACTAATGGTGGAAATGTAAAATGGTAAACCTCTTTGAAAAACAATTTGGCAGTTTCTTAAAAAGCTAAACACCCACCAAATGACTCCAACATATGTGTGTCTATGTATCTCTATCCAAGAAAATGACAACACAAAGATATGAAAGATATGTATACAAATATTCAGAGCAGATTTATTTACACTAGCCAAAAACTGGAAACTACCCAAATTTCCAACAACAGATGAATGTATAAACAAATTTTGGCATTTCTATACAACTGAAGCAAATTTTGGTGTTTCCATATGTTTCCATACAACATACAATTAATATGCCAATTTACATACTAATCAACAAAGAGAAAAGACTATTTATACACATAATAACATGGATGAATCTTAAAATAATTTTGCTGATTAAAAGAGGCTAGATCCAAGAAATAAAAATAGTGTATATTTTTTAATGTATATATATCTCTATAAAGCACAAGCTAATCTCTAGTGATAAAATTAATCAGTAGGTGTACACAGGGGTAGAGAGGCAGAGAAGGGCACAAGATAGGAAAAAATAGAGCATAAGGAAAACTTTGAAGTGATAGATATGTTTATCTCGATTGTGGTGATGGCAATGGTTTTACTCCCAGATGCATATATTAAAACTTAAAAAATTTCATACTCTAAAAATGCAAATTTTAGCATACGTTAATTATATGTCAGTAAAGCTGTTCTTAAAGTAGAAATAGAGATGGAGAACTGAAAGACATTCCACTGAGATATGTAGATGTTCTTCCATGTGCTGCAGCCCCCCAACAGCAAGAGGAAAGAGGACAATAGAGTTGAAGGAAATCCATTAAAGGCATCCAGAGAATTCAACTTTAGGATGTCCAGGACAGGTAAAAGGTATTAGAGAAACTCAATGAAAAAAATCCAGGCTTTTTGCCATAAAATGTTGGGGTCAGGGTAAGTAAGCCAAGAAAAACCTTTGTTAGCCAAGAAAAACTCAAGATTTTTATAGACTACAGGACCACTACTTGCTCAATGTAGGAGTAGCAGTAGTGCAAAAAAGACTCCTGAAATACAGAAAGTAGGGAACATGATGGGAGGGCAAAAAGATCATCTCAAAAATAAGAAATCTGGCAGGTGGGCTACCATAAATGGAGCAATATCCCATAGTTTCAGAAATCTTCACTTTCTCTCTGAATCACAAACAGATCCTTGGAGTCTCAGGATTGTTCAAAACCTAAAGCTTATGTATGGGAAAATCCTAATGTTAGTTTCAAGACATTTGAAGCCAATGTTGAATCAAACTAAACTTCAAAAGAACAGCTAAACTATAATCTTTTTCTAGACCTCAGACTAGCAGCCTGATTTACAAAAGGAGTACATTTCTTTCTGGAGGTAAATATAATTAGTTTCAGTGTCTTTTGTTATTTACTTTTTATTGTAGTGAATACAGATCTGAGAGCTGTAGTATAAAATCCAATAATTTAACAACATATTTTTAACTAAAATACCATAAAAAAGAGAGAATGTGAAAGAAGTATTTGAAAAGATAATATCTATCAATGTTTAAGTATTGATACTTGATAACAATTCAAAAATCTCAGAAAATCTCAATCAAGCAGATAAAACACACACACACCACACACACACACATACACACACTCATGCACACATTTAGGCATGTCACAATGAAAACACCAAAAAACAAAGATAAAATATATAACTTAAAAGCACACGGAGGAAAACAGCACTCTTTCTACAGGGAAAAATTAGTATGAATAATGTCTTTTAGTCCATAATAAGGGAAGCAAGAAGATGAAACAGTGGAAATACATTTTCAAAGTGCTAGAAGACAGAAAATGTGAATCTAAACTTTTACATCTCCTGAAAATATCATTCAAAAGTAAATCTCAGATTGACAAAACTGATAGAATTCACATTCAGTAGACTTGTACTAAAAAATGCTTTAAAAAATTTGTCTGAAGATAGTACCTGATGAAATTCCAGTTGTGTAAAAAGAAATAGGGAAAGAGAGTAAATGAAATTATACTGCTATAAGGTTATAAACTGCTTATGGGTTAATATATTATTATTTAATGGTAGATTGCTTTAATTTAGATACAAGCCAACACCTAAATACACACACAGAAACACACACACACACACACACAAGAACATATACACATGAAGTATTTTTAAAAGACAATACAGAAGAAAAATTAGTATATGATAATATTTAAACCATTCAAGAAAATGCAAAATAAAAAAAAAGAAGAACAAAAGTAAAAATATAATCGAAAGCAAGTTGGGACACTTGAAAGCAACATATAAATTACACTAAATGTGAATGGAATAAACATTCCAATTAAAAGTTCAAGACTATCACATTGGATTAAAAAGTTTATTTTAAAATTAAGAATACTTTGAATTTAGACATTGACAGGTTTAAAAATTGAAGACAGAAAAACATAGAAGATGAAGCTATTAAGTAGAAGAAAATTAGCTTTCCTATGTTAATATAAGAGAAAATAGACTTCAAAATAAAATTAGACACAGAGAAGAACATTTATAATAGTAGAAGGTTAAATCCATCAAGTACACATCAAAGGCTCAATGTATATGTGCCTAACAGAACTTCAAAATATATGAACCAAAAATTGGTAGAACTAAGGGGAAAAGAAGACAGTTGCACATTGGTAGTTAGAAACTTTAGCACATATATTTCAGTAATTGCTAGAACATATGCCAAAAAGAATCAATAAAAAATAAAAAAATGAACAATACTATTATTAACTGGAACTAATTATCTTTTTAAAGTAGGAATTCATTTTATTTATTTTTTTCTTTTTTGGATGTTTTAATTGAAATTCTAGTTAGTTTACTTACAGTGTAATATTAGTTTCAGATGTACAATATAGTGATGCAACACATCAATAGAGCATCCTGTGCTCAACACAAGTGCAGTTCTTAATCTTCATCACCTATTTAACCCATGACCCTACCCACCATTCCTCTGGTTACCATCAATTTGTTCTTCTTTTCATTTGTCTGATTTTTTCTCTTTCAAGTTTTTTTATTTAAATTCTATTTGGTTACTTGGTTAACATATAGTGTAATATTGGTTTCAGGAGTAGAACTTAATGATTCATTACTTAGCATAACACCCAGTGCTCATCACAAGTACTTTCCTTCCATTTAGCATATTTTTTACCCACCTCCCCTCCAGCAACCTTCAGTTTCTTCTCTATGTAGTTAAGAGTCTCTAATGGTTTGCTTCCCTCTGTTTTCTTTTTCCCTCCACCTATGTTCATCTGTTTTGTTTCTGAAATTCCACATATGAGTGAAATCATATAATTGTCTTTCTCTGTCTTTTATAGGTCACTATACACAACAAACTCCACAGTGCATACTGCTTTCAATTACTCATGAACATTTACCAAGGCAAACTATATATTCATCTTTTTTTTAAAAGGGTCAATAATTATCAAGATATTGAAATCATACAGTATCTATTCTCTAATTACATCTGTATTAACCTAGATATCAGGGTGCACCTGGGTGGCTCAATTAAGTGTTTGCCTTCAACTCAGGTCATGATCCCAGGGTCTTGGGATTGAGTTCTCTGCTGAGCAGGAAGCCTGCTTCTCCCTCTGTTTCCCTGCTTCTCCCTTTCCTTAAACTCTCTTATCATTATCACTGTCACTATATCTCTCTCTCAAATAAATAAATAAAATAACAAATTAGAATTCAATAACAGTAACATATCTAGACAATCCCAAATATTAGGAAATTAAACAATTGCCCTCTAATAACTTATGGATAAAATAATAATACATATTTTTTTAAATATTTTAATTTAATAATTATAAAATGAATCATAAAATTCATGGAATATAGCTAATGTACTCAGAGGAAAATATATATCTTTAAAATACTTATATATTTTAAAATTAGAAAAGAGTAAAAATTAAGTATTTATTATGTTCCTACTTCAAGAAACTAGAGAAGTAAATTAAAACCAAAGTAAGACAAATGAAATAGTGGAAATGAATTATTTAATCAACAAAATAGACAAATAATGGAGAGAAGTCAATGAAATCAATAATAGTGATTTGATAAAATAAAATTCATAAACCTTTAGCTAAATTAAGGTAAAAAAAGAAAATAAACAAATCACTCAAAAATAAAATACAGTAACTCACTACAAATTCTACAGACTCTACAAGGTCAATAAAGTACTTTTATGCAAACAAAGAACTTTTAGAAAAAACTCAAAAAACACTAATCAAAAAAGAGAAAAACAAGACACTTTTGTTGCTCAGTCAGTTGAGCATCTGATTCTTAATTTCGGCTCACATCATGATCTCAGGGTCCCGGGATTGAGTGCTGGGGCTTTGAGCATGGGGCTCCATGCTCAATAGGGAGTCCATTTAAAGATCTTTCTCCCTGTACCTCTGGCCCTCCCTCCACTTGCACACAAGCACTTTTTCTCTCTCAAATAAGTAAATTTTAAAAAAAAAATTTTAAAGAAAAAAGTACATAAATTAAACTGCATTTAAAAAATCTGCTTATCAATAAGCACACTAGAAAATGCATAGAAACTACATAATAGGAATTATGTGCGAGAAAGTTATATCTAAAATATATAAATAATTCTATAATTCTACAAATCAACAACAAACAGACTAATCACCAAATAAACAAGGCCACAATAGCCCCAAACTTGTTAACAGCCCAAATGTCCATCGACAGGAGAATGAATATAAAGAAAATGTGGTAACATATATGAACCTCAAAAATATTTATGGCATAGGAAGCAGACCCTAGAGAATACATCCTGTATAGCTCCCTAGTATGAATTCCTAAAATAAGAAAAAAAAAATCAAGTAATAGAAATCAGAAAGTGGTTGCTCTGGGTGAGTGGTTAGGAGTATTAACCAGAAAAACCCGTAAGGCAAGTTTTTGAGGAATTAAAAACGTTCCACATCTTGATCTAAATGATGATTGCTCAGGTGTCTATAACTGTCTAAGCTTATTTTATAATAATTGTACTCAATTTTTAAAGGAAAATATGAAATGACTAAAAACAACCTCTATGCCTATTAATTAGAGAATGGATAAATTGCTATATAATGATACAATAGAAAACTATACAGAAATCAAAATGCTTGACTTAGAGCTACATGTATGGTGGATTGATTTTAAAAGCTTAAACTGAGTTAAGAAAGAAGAAAGAGAGAGATAGAAAAAGAAAGAAGAAAGAAAGAAAGAAAGAAAGAAAGAAAGAAAGAAGAAAGAAAGAAAGAAAAGAAAAGAAAGAAAGAAAAGAAAGAAAAGAAAAGAAAAGAATCAAACAATCTGCAAAGAATGCATAGAGTATGACATACTTCCCTAGTTGTAAGGTATAAAACATGCCATTCTTGAAACTGCATTCATGTGGGTCATGACCAGAAGGTAAGTAAGGAAAGGAATGGGATTGAAAGAGATCACAGATTATTGCAATAAATCTTTTTTTAAAATATTTTATTTATTTATTCATGATTGACATAGAGAGAGAGAGAGGCAGAGACACAGGCAGAGGAGAAGCAGGCTCCATGCGGGGAGCCCAACACGGGACTCAATCCCAGGTCTCCAGGATCATGCCCTGGGCCAAAGGCAGGCGCTAAACTGCTGAGCCACCCAGGGATCCCCACAATGAATCTTTAAGGGTAAAAAATGTATAATGCCAATATAAGTATTACATTTTTTAAATCTGGGTATTTTAATAATAATGAACTTCATATTTGGAAATTTAGCAATGTAGGGTTTTTAAATTATTGATTTAATTTATGTTTAACAGACTCTTTCTCTTTTGCCTTATATATTCATTAAAAATATTGCAGGTTACTTTTCTTTGTACTTAATTCACTAAATGTACCTGTCATAAGAAACAATCTGAAACAACTTGTGATCACATGAAAAATTAAGCCTTGGTCTTTTTTTAAAAAATATTTTATTTATCTATTCATAAGAGACAGAGAGAGAGGCAGAGACATAGGCAGAAGGAGAAGCAGGCTCCATGCAGGAAGCCCAATGTGGTACTCGATCCCGGGATCCAGGATCATGCCCTGAGCCAAAGGCAGATGCTCAACTGCTGAGCCACCCAGGCATCTCAAGCTTGTTTTTTTTGATGAAGAGGGTGCTCATTTTCTTCTAGAGAGAGCAAGGTCATCATGCAGCATGAGTTTTTCCTATCTCTATAAAGTCAGTAACCACCAATTAATAACCAAACAAGAGAAGTCTATAGAATAGAATATGGCACTCATAATTCTAGGGATATGTAGTCATCCACCCTCACCAGGGACTCCTGAAATGATTTTTCAAGTGGTCATATATCCATAACTGGAGCTCATAATCTAACTGAAGCAATAAACACTAGGACACTCCTGAAAATTTATCTCCTGGTCAATCTGAACCTAGCAAGGTAGAAGCTCTGTTGAGAATGCTTGCATAGTTCTAAGAGCATTCAGTATAACAATGATTACACAGGGCTTCCCCTGTTCTGCTTCATAAAGTAAGGTGGAAGGGGTAAGGAATAGATGTTTAATATTGTTCATTACATAGTAACACTATGGGCTTGAATTGATTAAATAGAAACATCCTTGGCTTCTGCTCTACTCAGAAAGTGCCATGGTGCTGCATAATGTATATCTGCCTTCATGTTAAACTCCAGAAAAGAAACTAATCTTCTCACCAAAGAGAAACAAGAAAATTTTCAGTGACTCTTCCAATCCTTCAGCAAAGAATGGTGATTGAGAGAAGTTAGTGCAAGAGCAGAGTCACAGAGCCTTCAGACTAATCTGAAGATGCAATTAGAGCATTATATGGCAATGGAAGAACACAGAGTGGTGATTCGGTTTCTCCCTTTGCCAGCTGTGTACATCCTGAAGCTAAAATGACCATTCTCGGAATTATATACAGAAAGTTCTGAATTGGGCAGATTTTTAGACATGAAGATTCAAATGCCTCAAGTTAACATACTGAGTTAAGGATTATCATATATAGTTAGGTTATTTATCAATGAGGCTAATATCTAATAACTCACATTTCTGCCAACTTACGTTGTGAGGAGAGAAAGGAGTGAGAACACAATTGGTTTCGACTAGACCTTGGGTAGAGTATATTTTATGTGCCCCCACCAGACCCCGTCACTCTTTTCCACTCTGTATTGTACCCAGAAAAGCTGACCTGAATGTACTACATCAACAGACTCCCCTCCTCTCTAGGTTCTGCTTGGTTGCAATGGTCACACTAGCATGAGATCATGATGCAAGAGGGGAGTAAAACTGCTATTCCCTTGACTACCTTCCTCCTGGGTCACTGGGATCAGGTGACTCTCTTCACAAAGTTTTCTCTCCAGATTGCAGTAATTCTTCCCTCTTGTCATTTTATGTCTGGAAGTAACAATGGCACTCTTTGTCATTAGGTGTTGTACTATCTCTTATTGTTTTCTACTTTTGTAAATAAATAACCCCTTCATTTACATGTTTAATTACCTGGTCTGATTGTTTTATCTCCTTCTAGCCTACATCTTGATAGATAAAGACACCAAACAAACAGCTCTGCTTTCTACCAGAAATAGTTACAAATATTTATCCTTTAATACAAGCATATGCCCAACCCAGAAATAGCTGCCAAAAAACAAAAGAAACAGGCAGAGAGACTAGAGTCATGCAAATATGAAAAAGAAAAAAGAATAAGATTTAGAGTGAGATTAAAGAATTGTTAAACATTATGGAAGTAACTAGCAGTGTGTGTTTTGTCAATTGTATTGGAGCAAAACCGTCAATGCATTGCTGTTGATAAAGACATAGTATTTACAATAAACTTTGAATGAACACATATACATAAAATATGAATACTCTGTAAATGGGGAGGGCTGATTTCTTCTATCCATAGCAAAAAAAAAAGGAGGGCTTAAAATAAGGAGGGCTTAAGGCAAACAGAAGATAAGCATAACCTATCAGAAGAAATTCACTCTGACTCAGAATAGATTGTATGTTATCAGCTACTTTACGCTTCGATTTCTCATCATTTCATCATGAGAGGGTCTATTGTATCAGAATCTGGTGGTAATTTATTGCATATATGTAGTACGAGACTTTCATATTATTTGCTAAGCTCAAAACAGCTGCCTTAATTTTACCCTCCCTCAAAATTCTGTAAGGGTTGTTTTTAAAGCAGCTTTTCTCCTACCAATGTGACCATCTCCTGATCCAGTTGATTGGGCTTCTGGCCCAACCGTGACAGTCAGAGTGCCTTTTCAGGGAATTTTTAGGAAAAGAGACACAATTATGGCTATACCATATGTCCTGATTATAGCATGTAAATTCTGGAATCATGGGTAACCACCTACTCTCTATCATAGGACCATGGGCCCAGAGAAAGCCAGTCTTCTAAGAATGAAGCAGATATAAATGTACTCAAAGAAAAGACAAGTGAGTGTGTGACAGTGCCTTAATTCGAACATTTTTCTAGTCCAAGTTGCCTTAGAAATATCTATTTTTCTCTTAATCCAACATATCATATACTTACAGCAACACAGTCCAAGAAAATTTCAGGAAATATTTTGAGAACTCTGGATTATAAGTACTACTCCTACCAAGTAAATCAGTGGACAAGAAAAACACAGGCATGCATGACAAAATATAAGGCAACAGAAAGGTTATCATACCCCCTGCCTTAAGACATGACCTCAGGAAGCTTCTAGACGTCAGGGAGCTTAGCCTTTATTAAGAGGCCAACAACTGAGTTTTCTAGATATAATTATAGATAGCATTTATTGCACAATTATTGCCTGGCACTTTTCCAAATGTTCTGCATTGATTAAGGAATTTAATTTTTGCAACAACCCATTTGGTCATTGCCATTTTTATCTCTGTTTCATAAGTGTCTCTGTTGAAGATACAACGTGATTTAAAAACTTGCCCAATGTGACACAACCTTTAAAAGCTGAGCAGTTATCAAACCAATGCAATCTCCCTCCCCCAGCACCTGTTCACTCATTTCCTGTGCTAGCTGCTTCTCATATATCATATGCATGATATTTCTCTATCACAGAACTGTGCCTCTGTGAGTAACTTAAGCCGAGGGAGAAATATGAATTTCAGGCAAAAGAAATACACCAAGTCCCAAGAAGGAGACTCTGATTTTTATTTGTATTACATTATTACAAGTAAAATGCCCATCTCTTCTAAAGAAATCCTAAAATTAATGTAATGTACTGAGTATCTGTGGACACCCCACCCCATTTATATGTTGACATCCTACCCTCATGTGATGATATAAGAAGATGGGGCCTTTGGGAGGTAGTTACATCATAATGGTGAAGCCCTTATTTATGACATTAGTGCCTTTATAAAAAGACACCCCAGAGGGTGTCTGGGTGGCTCAGTAAGTTGTGTTTAACTCTTGATATCAGAGCAGGTCATGATCTCAGATATGTGAGATCCAGCCCTGTTTCAGACTCCATACTGAACATGGAACCTGCTTAGGATTTTCTCTCTCCCTCGGCTCCTCCCTGTTCTAAAAAGCCAAAACCACCACCATCACCTCCAACAACAACAAAAAACCCCAGAGAGCTAGCTAGCACTTTCTGCAACATGAGGATACAATCCATCTATGAATTAGAAAGCAGGTCACACTAGACACCAAATCTGCTAGTGCCTTGATCTTGAACTTCCTAGCCTCTAGAACTGTGAGAAATAAATTTGTTGTTTAAATCATCCAGTTTATGGTAACTTCTTAAAGCAGCCCCCCATGACTAAGACGGTTAACATGCCAGTGACAAAGTTGCATACTTAACTTTGAGGCCATACTTGAAAGCCCTCCTTACTTTTGTTCTGCTCATATTCAGAAAAGAAGAAAATAAAACTATGGTAATTTGATGGCAATGCAAATCCATGCAAAAGAAGAGGAAAGAAGAGAAGAAACATCTATTACATATGAAACAATGACTTTAAATCTCAACAAAGCATTTTTAATCTAGGCATAGCTCTTATTATCTACCATTTTGGCTCTAAACCACAAGAACCAGGATGACTCAATGTGGTATTAACCAAGTTATAATAAGTTTTAAATAACAATTTGTTGAGACAAAATAAAATGCTTTGCTAATAATTACTCTGGCTAAAGGAATTTAACAGAGATAAAATGAAACATACTTGTGCTACAAATTGCTGGAGATAGGGCAGTGTCATTAGCAGCAGGGGGAAAACAATCTAATAATCATAGAACTAACTATGCATCTCAGGAGTCAGAGCTTTGTGACCAGATGCCTGGGTTCCAACTGAGGTCTAAATCTGGGCAGTTGCATGACTATAGCATGGTAAGTTGTCTCTCAAAACCGAAATTCTCTCCTTTGTAAAACAATGTTAATGATAATATATACTTTTGGGAATTGTTACAAAGATCGCATGAAAACACATGCAATGTATTTACTATAATATGTGAAATGGGGTAATTGTTCAATGAATGTTAGCTAATATTAACAGCAGTATGCCTAATTCTTCTTGTCTTTTAAAAATATATTAAATCGGTTCTCTTTACTTCTCTAAGAATATAAGTACTACAAAGGAGAAATGCCAAACCTTTGTTATGAAGGAAAGATTAGTGGTAAAGATGAAAAACTAACAAAACACTATTTTTTTCCTCTCTCTCACAGTTTATTTTACCATAGGTAATAGATCAAATTTAAGTCTACACAGTGATCCAATGTTCATTTTTATGCGTAATCAACTTTAATTGCATGATTTACAACAGTTGAGGGTTTTTGTTTTCTATTTTTCCAAGATTTACAAAAAGGCAGGTTGGGCAGGGTAAAGAGGAAGAATCTTGTAAGCAAAGAGAAACCCCAGGGATATTTTGCACATTATAATCATCCTCCTACAATAGTTTCTTACCTTTTTTTAATTTTTTCTTTTGTTAGATGTAAAACCATTAATTTTAAAAGGAAACAACATTCACAGATGAAATAGAATGCCCCAGGACTTACCTGCCTATAAGCACAAATATGCTGCATTTTGAGTAATACCTCAGATACCAAAGCAACAAACCATCTTGAGCTCAAGTAATAGGAAGATAAGTGTTTTCCCAGAATCTCCTCCAATTTTCCTTTGATATTCTCAAAAAATCCAAGAATGTTTACTCTAAATTTCTAAAGGTCTTTGGATTTCAGATTAACATATTTTTCCCTATAGGATGGAGGAGCAAATGATAGAAAGATACTAGATCCCTAAACACATCAATAAACCACTGTTTCAGTCCTGAACTCCATAACCTGAAACTACTCACTGTGTGGAATTAATAACCTCTTTCTTGTTTGATTTTTCTATTGGTTGCTGCCAAGAACATTTCTAACAGGCAGAGCCTTTAATGACAGGATGCTTTTCTTTATAAAAGAAATGTCTTTTTTTCCCCAAAAATAGAAGTGGGCTATCACTTGGTCATAAACTTATTAAACCATGTGGTCATAGGAGTAGCCAAATTATACTTAAGCACAGCCTACCAGTTTATTTCCAGAACACACTCCAGGCCATGGTCCTGAGAATGACCCAGTCTGCCACTGTCTTCCCTATTTGAGGCAATTTTATTTCTAAATCCCAATTGCCCCTCTAACAAATGCTGTCTTCTGGAATCTTCCTTCTATCAAAAGTATTTTATAACTGAGTCACAAATATGAACTAGGTTTAAGAAATTTCATATGAGACTCCTGGGAATGTAACAGGGTAGCTTTTTAAAAAGATTTAATTTATTTACTTATTTAGGAGAGAGAATGGTAGCAGGGAGAGGGGGAGGGAGAGAATCTCAAGCACACTTCATGCTAAGTGCAGAGCCTGGTGTAGGACTAGGTGCAGGGCTCCACCTGGGGCTCTATGCTAGGCTCCATCTCATGACCCTGTGATCATGACTATGAGATTACGACCTGAGCCAAAAACAAGAGTCAGGATATTTAACTGACAGAGCCACTTAGGTGCCCCTATAAGGTAGCTTTAAAAAAAAAAAAAAAATCAACCTTTAATGTTACTTAAGCAGTTTTCAAAGTTTCTAAGGTTGTTAGCTTATCTCTTAAAAAACACGAAGGATTTATTTAGGCATGGTTTTAAAAAACACCACAGATCAACCCATTAGAATTTAGTCTTGATCTGGCCTAATACTATTGCTAATCCAAAAAATCTTCTAGGTCAGTCTATTTAGATGGGAGAAAGGAATATAAATTCATTATTAGAAACATGTTTTTATTATGTTTTTATTGTGATTCCACCCATTTTTCCTCATATTCATTATTTTGTAATTTCATTTTATTTATTATTTATTTATTTGTTTGTTTATTTATTTATTTATTTTATAAAGGGAGGGAGGGAGGAAGAGAGAGAGAGAGAGAGAGAGAGAGAGAGAAGGGTAACATCAGAGGGAGAGGAAGAGAGAATTTTAAGCAGGCTTGATTCCATAACCCTGAGATCATGACCTGAGCTGGAATCAAGAGTGGGACATTCAATCATTTGAGCCACCCAGGCATCCCAGTAATCGTAATTTTACGATTATGTCTCTGGCTATGTGTTGCTTATATTTGATTTCACTTAAGATTCTAATATTCTATTGGAATAGTGGTCCTTATACATCTATATTTTAAATATTACATGTATGTGTTTATCCAGAGCATTCATATCTTTACCTTGGAAATGAAAAAACTATGATTAAATATAAACAATATTTTTTTTTTAGAAATACAATGCTTTCAACTCAAATTCCTCCTCTACTTTTTTTGTTCATTTTCTCATACAATAGATCAGAGCTTCCTTTCCCCCACATAGCTGGTTTTCTAACTTGTGAAAATCACAAATAGTCACCATTAATTTTAAATACAAGGTTAGATTTGCATGCCTCAAATTAAGGTGAATTATTTTAATATAATTATTCTAGTGGTTTCAGTATGGAATCAGTCAAAATGAATAATAAAATGCAAAATTGTCAAAATACTTGCGTTTGGACAAAAGAAAGGCAGACATTTCTTAAATTCTTCCGTTGCACGTCATACATTAAAAAACAGCACCTATAATTCAGCCAGCACTCCTACTGATTTCTACATGAACATTGAAAAATTCTGTTTCAAATAGAGGTAATTAGTCAGTGATTAAGAGACAGAGAATAATTAGTACAAAAGAGAATTGCCTTTGCTTATATAAGACCTGCCAGTCCAGAAAAAGAAGACTGAGGAGAAAACTTTCTTGAAGTATCTAAAGTTTTAAGGTTAATTGATTCCAAAGTTAAAAGTTCAGAACTATCAGCACACAGGTAAAACATAAGGCAGTGTCAGTACGCCCTTCAGTGCCTGGTTTGCACGGCGTGGGGCACCTGCCCACATCCTCACGTGCCCCTCTCCTTGTGGTTCAGGTTTTTTCACAAATGCCTCTTTTTAGGAGGGGGTTCCCTGATCATTCTTGCTAAAGTAGACCCCAACTCTTTACTCTTCCTTCTATTACTTAATAGTGTTTCCCAGATTCCAAAATTATATTGTGATGCATTTTCGTTTTGCTTATTTATCTCTCCCACTAGAGTACTAGTTTCATGAGAATAAAATGTTTATCATTGCCGGCTCAATCTCCCAGCACGATCTTCTAATACTGTCTGGCACATATGAGGAGATCAATGAAACATTTGTTGAAAAATGAATACCTAATCTGGGAAGGAACTTCTTTGATTACAAAGATCTCTATGAGGGGTAAAAGAATTGGATGTTGCAAGAGATTTTAGTCTTGGGGACAGCTGTGTGAGTTTTTTCAGGATGTCCGGAAATAATGCATAGAATCAATGTGCTTTATTTACCTGAGTCTTAATTAATGAGCCCAAATGACACCTCCTCTCAGAAGACTCCCTATTTAGCCAGATTAATTGATTGCCCAGCTGTGATTTGAAAGTCCCTTGTTAACAAAAAAAAAAAAAAAAAAAAAAAAGAAAGAAAGAAAGAAAGAAAGTCCCTTGTTCATTTGTGTCTCCCTAGTGAATTACTCAGTAGTGAGGAGTATATCCAATCCATTCTTTTTAAACCAGATGTTTTATTTAATTTTCAAAATAAAAGTTGTATATATTTTAAATTTATAATGTATGTATACACATGCACACACACACAGTAAAATGATTACTATAGTGAAGCTGACATAGCTTCCCTTCATGTGGTGGTTAACACGCCTAGAAGCACATGTGCACGTGTGTGATGAGAGCATCTGAAATCTACTCATTTAGTAAATTTCCAGTATCCAATACAGTACACTGTTGGAGAGAATGTAAATTGGTGCAGCCATCATGGAAAGCAATTCATCTTTGTAATTGCCTCAGCACCAATACTGAATGTATTATCAAAGTCACATTGAATGAGTAACTCAAAATATCACGATTTGCAAAACTCTCTTCTGATGAAAACACTATCCTTTCAACCATTTAATAAAGACCTCTGCCCAACACCAGTGTTGCCCAAATTTGAACATCTAGTTCTTTAAGATGCCCCATTTTCTCTTATGTTACACTGCATAGCCCTTTCTACACCCGAATGGTCAATGTAATTGCACTACTTTTGCAACACAATTTGTAAAGTAACAGTTGTCACTATATTTGCTATCCTTTCATAAATATTTCCTGTTCCCTTTACCCCAAACCAATCTAGGTAATAAAACTAATCTGAGAATGTTATGGGTGAATCAATTCAACACTGCTATAACTTCCTTGTGTCTGCCCACCCTACTATTCTAAGTAAACAAGTTGATTTTCCAGTTGGCCCAGAAGACCACACTTGTCTAAAGATGTAAAACTTTCAAATTTTTTCACATCAAGAGAAACACTGAAGTAGAAAGTTAAGTAAAACTCTTACTGTCTCAATGTATCATAAAAACAAGCTAAACTCTATTTATGATTTTTGAGTTTGATATCTTCACATTTTTATATTGTCACAAATCTGAAAAGTCATTGTAATTCCTCTCCTGCCAAGTATATCTAGAGATCCACCTAGAGAGAAAGAGAGAGAGATATAGAAATAGAGAGATGTAGATACAGGTAGATGTAAATACAGACTGTTTCTGAAGTCTGTACTCTATTCCATTGCTCCAAATTTTGCAATATCTTAATTACTGAACTTCATTATAATAATTATGTATGTTATATATTTAAAATAATTCTGGATATGTGGTAGTGTAAATCTTCAAGGTTTCAAGGTTTGTTCCTCTTCTTCAGAATTAGTTTGATTATTCTTGGCCTTTTTCATTTTCATGTTAATTTTCGGATCAGCCTATCAACTTCCTGGGATCTTAGGTAGGATGTGCTGGGATCTTAGGTAGGATGACATTAAATTTACAATTCAATTTGAAGAGAATCAACTTTATAATTTCAAGTCATCCAATGCAACCCAATATCTCCACTTATTTGGACTGTCTTCAAAATAAGTAAATGACTAGTTTTTTTGAGAGTGGTCTTTTATGTTACTTATGAGATTTATTCCTAAATGTTTTAGTTTATCCCTTTCTCTCCTTTTTCAACATGTGTTCTATTGATCTATGTTGCAGCTCAATAAATCTATCTACTGAATACTTCATTTCAATTTATTATATTTTTCTGTCCTCAGTTTTTTAATTTTATTCCTTTTGTGGAGTCCTAGTGCTATGATTAAATTATTCTTTAAAGATTTTTTTATTTTAGAGAGAGAGAGAGAGAAAGCAAGTGGGAGGGGAGGTAGAGGGATAAGGAGAGAGAGAATCTTCAAGCAGACTCCTTGTTCAGCACAGAGTCCAACACTATAGATCCCAGGCCCCTGACATCATGACCTGAGTCAAAACCAAGAGTTTGCTGCATAATCAACTGAGCCAGCCAGACATCCTGTTTCTATTTCTATTTCTATCTTCTGTTCTATTTTTTCTTGGTGCCTTTGTTCATAAGTCTGATAAAGTTTTTAATAAATACATTTTTAAAAATAAAAAAAAATTATTGAAAAATTGTAGAGATTTTGGGCAATGACATATCTCTACATTGAAAGTTTACCTTATCCTCTGAAAACAGACGAGGGACTGATCATCCCAATCTAGTCAGGGACCGAACTGCTTTGAAGCTAGATTTGGAGTGTTGCTTTCCATCTAACTCTGATTTGCCCCACTTCTTGTATGCAAATCTCCAAGTTTCCCAATTGAATATATCTGGAGACCTTGGCATTCCTGCCCTTCCACATTTGTCTTTTAAGTTTTCTGAGAGTACATAAAACTATGTTCTGCTTTTCTCTTCCTATTTGATTTCCTGGTTGCTTGCTCTAGCTTACAAAATTGGCATATATGTAGAAGGGAAAATTTAACAAGGATAAATGTTGAGTTCTTTCTGCACCTGCTTTCTCTTCAAAATCTTGGCCCCTTAAGTCTTAGATCCTTTAGCAATCCGAGATATAAACTCTTTATTCTCTAGGCCTATGATATTATCTAAAGCTCTTTAGGCTTTTCTACTCCTTAGCTTCTTGCCTCTGTCCACATTCTCAGCCTTTTGATTTTTGCCATGAATTTGCAAATGCCCTGACAGAAAAACCACATTCAGAACATTAGATTTACCACCTTTGGGATTGCCAGATGAAACTCATAGAGTTCATGCAACATTTTGGACATACTTTAGCTTAAAAACCATTCCTTGTTTATCTGAAACTCAAATTTAATGGGGCTTCGATATTTTAATTTGGTAGACCTGACAATCCCATCTCACTGTACATCCCTTCTCTCTGGGATCTGGCACTGAAAACATAGCTGCCTCAAAAGTTCTCTGATGCCCTCAAACCAATGCTATCTTCTATTTTGCTCATTGATTTTATGTCTCCTTTCCAGTTGTTCTGAGCAAGGGTGTTGGCTTTATACAAACTATTCCATCATAACCAGTAGTGGTAAATAATAACATTTTCTTAAAATTAAATGATGTATTCTAATAAGAGATTGGTTGAATATGTGATAAAACAGGAATAACATGGAACTTATGCATTTTACATTTACATGTTTGTGTAGATCAATATTAGTTTACACATAAATTTAGACATAAATTATCTGAATATAAAAAATGTTGCCCCACCCTTATACACAGTCTTATTCTCAGATATTTATTCACCAAAACATTTATCCTTCATAGTTGAAATAATGATTTATGTGGTTTTTTCTATGTATGTATGTATTACCTAATTTTTGAAGAGTGAGCATATAATGCTCAGTAATAAGTGACTTCTAATTATAGAGAAAATAAAAAGAAAGAATTACTGAGGCATTTATAGTTTGTCAAAAATGCAATAAGGGCACCGGGGTGGCCAAGAGCATCCAACTCTTGGTTTCAGCTCAGGTGATGGTCTCAGGGTCATGAGATGGAGCTTGGTGTGAGGCTCACTCTGTGCCCAGCCCAAGTCCACTTGAAATTCTCTCTCCCACTCCCTCTGCCCCACCACCTGCTAACCCTTTTTCTCTAAAATAAATTAAGTCTTTTTTAAAAAATATCATGTGCCTATTCACTTCCAGGCCTTTGTTGTTATTATTCTCTTTCCTGGAGTCCTTTCTACTTTCTTTCCCCGAAGCCCCAGTTTCTCTTGAGCATACATTTTAGTTTAGTTTAATTAAGCATATGTTTTTTCTATAAAATCCTAAGCTTGTTCAATTATAGTACTTTGAATGTTCCCAAAATATTTTAGGTTAACTAATCTGTTTTACTTACATGGTATTTAATAGATGTTTAATGTTTAATAAATACTTAGTAATAAATATTGCTGAATAATTGGATGATATGAGTTTATTGTTTAAAGAAAAAAGTGACTATCAATAAACAGGAATGCTCATCATTCAGAATATCCCCTATAAATATTATGTCTGTCAAACCAGATTTTTATACATATTAGCTGGCAGAGGCAGAGGTCACACTCCCTGAGAATTTCAAAAAGAGCAGTTATTTTATTTTGCCATTTAAGTTCAGACTTTTATGTTGCAACAATCTGTGTTCCCAAGGGCAGGATTGATAAAGTCTTATAAGTGATAAAGAGCTTTACACATGCCTAACTAGAAGGTCACCCCAGTAAGGCATGACTTATTTATGTTTCTCTTTTTGTGGCTTGTCTTGTCATGTCTGTTACTCATTGCTATTTTTTTACTTAATAGATGCGTCAGAGTTACTCTTTGACATAAAAATTGATTATATTTTCTCAGTTTGCTATTTGAAATGGAAATATAGTAAATTGGCTTTTAAAAAGAACTCCACCTATAACAAGACATCTAAAAAGAAAATAAACATATTCTTTTAAATACTGATTAATTTCATATTAATAACTGTTTATAAATATTTATCAAGCAAATGCCATGTATTAAGCATTGGGGAAGAAATGACAAGAAAGATATAGTTCCTATCATCATGAAACTTGCTTCCTAAAAATATTCCTTAAGAAAGAAATCATTCATAGATTGAAAATATGTTTTTTAGAAAGATTTGTGCTTTGTAATGCTTGGAGGAATAATTTCATGTGTACTAAAGCTATGAATAAAACTAATATTTGGAATGTGTTTAAGTATAAAAAAATTTTTTAGAGATCTTATTTTTTAAAGATTTATTTATGTATTCATGAGAGAGAGAGAGAGAGAGAGAGAGACAGAGACATAAGCAGAGGGAGAAGCAGGGCTCTTCTCAGGGAGCCCAATGTGGGACTCAATCCTGGATCTCGAAATCACGACCTGAGCCAAAGGCAGATGCTCAACCACTGAGCCACCCAAGCATCCCAAAGATGTAATATTGTGAATCTTATATTTATTTTTAGTGTTGTTCTAAAACATCAATATGAATATGCATGTCTTAAATGAAATATGAGTTCTTTAATAGCTGATTACATGACTGGGAACTAAAAATCCTTCTGTAAAAAATGAAACTTCTGACAAATCTTACATGATATTTCTGATTCCTCATGGGAACACTTGAAAAGAATCAGAGTTAACATTCACATTTCATATTCACAGCCTATTCAATATAAATTTTTAAGGGGAAAAAAGATACATGTTTAATTAAAAGGAAAGTTAAAAGAGTAGGAGGAACTAAAATGTGCTCAACTTCAATGACACTATTGGAAAATAATTATTTCAAAAACAGCTTATCTGTTGAAAGCTGGCAAACCACCAGGATCTTGATTGCTGTAAGCCATTTTATCACTGCTTTAAGCAGATAAATTGAACAAAGAGAAATTAATTTCAGTTACATAATAAGACTCATCATCTTTCCAAAATGGAGTATCTTCTGCAATATTGTACATTGTGTTAGAGCAGGAATTTGTGAGTAAATACTGAATTCTTGCCTTGAAATGTTCATGGTGAGATTTGGGCTGATACCTTCTTATCATATTAGAATCTTATCCTTTGTCATTTTTTGACCTATCAGGACCACATGCACACATGTGCATGCACACACACAAAGACATACATCGTTGGGAAAAAAATCTCTGTATTTAGTTTTTCGTTGGCCAGTAGTAATACAGAGCTACACTTTTTCTAAGCAGCAGTAAATACAAATATATTTTTAAATATTTTTATTTATTTATTTAAGGGAGAAATAAAAAGAGCAGGAGCAAGGGGAAGGGCAGAGGGAGAGGGAGAAGCAGACTCCCCACTGAGCAGGGAGCCTGATGAGGAGTCAGATCCCAGGACCCTGAGTCATGACCTGAGGTGAAGGCAGATGCTTAACTGACTGAGCTACCCAGGCATCTCTACAAATATTAAAAAGTTAGTTTTGCAATATTTTTATCTTTTCTATCTTATACAGATGAAGGGAATGAGATGCCACAAGCTGTCCATTTTATTACTCCAATCCAGTTTCATGCCTATAAAACAAGGCTTGCAAGCTTAGAATTGTGCAGAGAGCAGGATACTGAGTTGAGTGGCTGAGCCTAAGTCTCAGTAGAGAATGACACAACCTGCAGAGAATTCATGAATGAGATTTCACCAAAAAACAGTTGTTTCCCAGCTCCAGTTGATTTTTGGCACAGACAGGAATATAATCTTTGTTGCCTTTCTTTCTTCTTCTTCTTTTTTAAATCTAGATATTAATTCAAAATCCCTAAATGTTTAAATACTACAAAGGCCAAATAAGACATACATGTGACCCACCTGAGTTGAGTTCACTGCTTCTACTCTAAAGCATATCGAGAAGTGGGTATGTCTGCTTTAAATTGAATCTCTTAATCTTGTGTTTTCAGGTACCCTGAATCTCTTAAAATAAAGTTTTATAAACCTTTCCTTAGTAGCTAACCAAAGTGATTGCACATGTACAGTCTCATTAAAAGTTCTCTGTAAAATTTGGCAGATATGTTACAAATCATAAAGCAAAATGAGAGAAGTAATAAATTAAAATGGTAATTATAGTACATTAAGGATAAATAGGATCATGTAAATGACATAACCAATCCCCCAATTAGCAAATGAGGAAATTCTAGACCAAGATAGTGGCACATTTGTCATGTTTTAATAAAGGTATTATAAAGCGTATTTTATGTACTAAGAAATGTGGAAGCTATGGTAACCAACAGAATCTTTTCATGAGAAAATTTGCTGCAGTTTTTCCTCAGAACTGCTCAAAAGACATAATTCAAAGTGTGTTTTCTTGTTTGTTCGTCTGTCAGATCTATTTTGAAACCTCTGTCTTTGGCACTGCTGTAGGGAAGCTACAGGACCTAGAAGAATCAAAGCACGATTTATAATTTCCTGGAACTTATACCCAATTCCAGGGCTAATAAAAATGATTATTAGCTGTTTCTGAAATAAAGAGAGATTTGGGGGAAATGAGCAGCGAGTGTAAATAAAATCTACCAACTTAGAACAAAAAAGAAGCCTTGATAATTGAGGAGATGTTTACCATCTATGTAGATGTTCCTCAAGTAGAAGTTTGACTGCAATTTTTAGAAAATCTTCTCTAAGCTGTATATGTTGGTCATATATTTGAAAATAGTATGTGCAAAGGATAGAAGTTTCACTTCACAGCATAACTTTTAGTATATTTTTTACTTTTCTCAAATATTTATGCTATGTAATCAAGAGATTCTACTAATAATCTCTGAATGTCCAGGTGAAAACAAAGAAACAAACAGAATAGAACAAAAAGACAGACAGCCAGAGGTCATGGACTCCTAGTGATAAAAGTAGAACAATTTCCAAAATGTATACTCAGTTTTCTTTCCAGAACAACTGAACTGCCCCTCCTTGGCAAGTATGTGTGAATGCTCTAAAGCTATACCTAAAACATGACTCCCCTAATTTGAAATAATTTTCTTCTCCTTGGACTATACTTAAGATGCTAGCTAAAGAGAATTGTTCAGGTCTTGGATGGTTCCTATTAATTCCCAAATACTCTACTTCAATTCATTTCTTCAGAAATTAAATGAAAACTGTAATTCATTAAATCAAGCAAACATCATGTAAGTGTAAGAGAAGAGTAAAATGCAATCCTTGGCCCCAAGGAGCTCCAAATTTTATAAGGAAATTCAACACATGTTTAAGTCTCCATGCATAATGTATAGATGTATCAAAGATATAGCAAAGGAACAGAGAAAGTAAAGAAATTAATTCATCATGGATGAAGAAAGGGAGTGTTAAATGCCTCAGATGAAGCAAGTTGAGAAAGACATCAGAAAATTGGCAGTGAGCAACATCAAGCTCTTGTTTCCCCACAGAAAAATTGAAAAGCAACCAGAAACTGTTAGACCAACATTGTCAGAACTCTGTAAATTAGTCAAAAGTTTACAGCAACCAAATGTTCACTGACTGAAGAAAAAGGCTACCTGACAATGTCAGGAAAGCTTTGGTTTATGCTTACCCCTTCTGCTGCCCCTCCCCCAATGTGGCAGCAGTCTTGAAGCTAGTTAGGATGTAACCACTGTGGAAAAGTTTGGCAACTCCCAAGAAAACTGAACATAAAATTACTTTGCAACCCAGATATCCCACTCCTATGCACACCTACAAGCATACTTAAAAGAATTGAAAGTGGGATCTTGAATAGACACTTATACACCAATATTTGTTGTAGCATTGTTCACAGTAGCCAAAAATTAGAAACAATCCAAGTGTTCAACAACATTTGAATGGATAAATAAAATATAATAAGTGCATGTAATAGAATAGCTTTAAGCCGTATAAAATAATGAAATTTGACACATGTCACACATAGATATTCCTTGAAAATATCATGCTGAAGGAAATAAACCAGAGAAAAAGGACAAATATTGTATGACTCTACTTACATTAAAAATCTAGGATATACTAATATAAAGATAAAATCAGTTAAAGTTGGGCAGGGGTTGGGGAGAGAGTCAGAATGAGGCATTCACTGCATTAACAGTGACAGAGTTAAATGGTACATAAATTCTGAAACCTATTAGTTTTATCATGTCTCCCTCTCTATGTATTAATCAGTAATAACTATTAACATTGCTTAGAAAAACAAAAACAAAAAAGAAAACAGAACTAGAAGAAAGTTAAGAACAAATCTACTGGAAAGGAAAAAATATTATAACTAATTATAGACAACAAGCTTCAGGGTTAAGTAGTAATCTACATTGATCATTTCTACACAACCCAAAGAACTTTGTTTTTAAACTCCCTGTTCTTCCTTTAAAAAAGATTTTTTTAATTTATTTATTTATGAGAGACAGAGAGAGAGAGGCAGAGAGACATAGGAAGAGGGATAAGCAGGATAGGGTCCCTGTGGGGATCCTGATGTGGGACTCGATCCTAGGACCCTGGGATCATGACTTGAGCAGAAGGCAGACACTCAAGTGCTGAGCCACCCAGCTGCCCCAAACTCCCTGTTCTAATAACACTTCAGTGGCACATAAAATTCTGAGTAGTATCCCACAACAGAGAACCAAAGAGAAAAATAATTATTCAGTGTCAATATTCTAGTTAAATTCCATGTTTATAATATAATTATACTCCATGTTGAAAATGCACATAAGATAATTGGGCCTTCTTTTGTCCTTTAGCTACCCACCAATGACCACGATGGAAAAAAATACTGTAGCTCATTGTAGGCTTAAGACTCAATATGGCTCATCACTCATTCAAATGCTGTGGGATTAAGTGCTCTTCCCTTACTCCAGCCACAGTGAGTCTCAACTATTTATCTTACTATGCTGCTCTCTACTGTGAGCTTCCCACATGAAATTAGAATACAAGCTGATTTGTAATTCTGATATTCTATAGAAATATTAGTACTACTCTGAGGTAGAAGTAGGCAGGTACACTAATGATAAACAGAATTGTGGCCTGAAATGAACAAAGATACCAAATACTAAAACCTAAAGAATTTATTTTGTTTGGCTTTATAGTTTCATGCAGTAAAATTATTAAACACACACACACATACATAAATACATGCATAAAAATATACACACACACACCTGATCACAGTCTATTAGTGTGTCTTCATTAAAGGTTCTTAAGAAAAGTATACTTTTAAAATAAATATATTGACAAGATTATTTCTCTTCTTATTTCTCTCCTTCCTACATGAGCTTTTCTATCTGCCTAAAAACAGATTTCACTGGTAAACAAAATTTCTGGGGGAAAAAAATGACTAAATCTTTTTTCAAAGCTGTAATATAACTTGTGCTGGCTTCACTCTTCTCAACCATGGTTCCAGCAGCAAAATCTTGAGCCAATATCATTTTGATGGCAGTGCAAATTAAGAAATACTGATGAAATAATTTCTTCTCATTCAGATGGAACAGAGCATAAATACAGGAATGAAAGAAATGATATTACTATAAATACTACAGATATTAAAAGGATAATATGGGGGCACCTGGCTGGCTCAGTGTTTGAGCATCTGCCTTTGGATCAGGGCATGATCTGGGGTTCTGGAATCGAGTCCCACATCAGGCTCCCAAAAGGGAGCCTGCTTCCCGCTCTGCCTATGTCTCTGCCTCTCTCTGTGTCTCTCATGAATAAATAAAATCTTAAAAAAATAAAAGGATAATATGGAAATATAAATTTATGCTAATAACTTCAGCAGATTTGATGAAATGGACAAATTTCTTTAAACTTACAAACTATCAAAGTTCATTCAAGAAGGAAAAGATAACCTGAATGGCGCTATGTCTATTAAATAAATTGTTTATAGTGTAAAAACCTTCCCACAAAGAAAACTCGAAGCTCAGATGGCTTTAGTGAAGAATTCTACTCAGTTATGGAAATTATGAAAGAAATAATACAAACACTTCCAGAAAATTAAAAAGGGAAGGAATACATCTCAAGTCATTCTATGAGGTTAGTATTATTTTTTTAAAAAAATATTTTATTTATTTATTCACAGAGAAACACATACACACACAGAGACAGAGACAGAGACAGAGACACAGACACAGACACAGAGGAGAAGCAGGCTCCATCCAGGAAGCCCGACATGGTACTTGATCCAAGGACTCCAGGATCATGCCCTGGGCCAAAGACAGGCACCAAACCACTGAGCCACCCAGGGATCCCCTGAGCTTAGTATTATTACCCTGATGCCAAAAACAGGTAAAGAAAATAAAACTGTACAACAATATCCCTCATAAAACAGGATGCAAAAACTCCCAACAAAATTTTAGTAAGCCAAATTGAACAACATACGAGTAGGATAACATATTATGGCCAAATGTGGTATAAACCAGGATGTAGTATAGATTTAGCATTTACACTGATGTAAACACATAATGTGAAAAAGGAATATAAGCAAATAATAATTGATATTTAGAATGCATAAAAAACTATTCAAATGGAAAAGGAAAGCAATCCATTAGATAGTTTAAAAATAAGAACAGACTTTCCATAAAAGAAAGAGGAATAGTCATTAAGCAAATGAACAGAGATTCAAACAGAAGAATTCAGAAAACAAAATTAAACCAAAATATATTATTTTATACCTACAAGATTTTCAAAATAAAAAATCTAAAAGTCACTCATATCATTCAGAAATAAATACACTGAATTTGCAGTTATAAAATCAACTTTTTGTATCTTAAAAATATAATATTGAACAAAACCAAAAAGGAATTGTCTAATAATAATACCATTTAACGTTTTAAAATGTAAAATAAATAATATAGCTTATTATGAACATTATATATAGTAAACTAAATATATGAAGGAAAATATTAGGAAAATGAAGAGAATTTTAAAAACCCAAAAATTCAATATTAGTTATTTCCATGAGGGAAAAGGCAGGACACACAATGGGTTTCAATGATCCTAGTGATGTTCTATTTCTTCAGACCAATGAAGAAAACTCAGTTGTTTATTGTATATTCTTTATTCCTCCAATAAATTACTTTGACAGTAAAAATAAAGACCCAATGTTAAATATATATATATATATATATACACATACCTATATACATAAATGCATACACACATGTATGTATAAACTCATACAAAATTTCAGCATTTGTCCTTTACTGCTTTATGAATTGATGGACTTCAGGAATTACTATCTTTAAGAAAAACTTTATTTTTTAATTTATGCTTGGATGTAAAAAAAAAGCAAGAACAAAAACATAAATCCTCGTGCACATAAATTAGTTCTTTTGCACTTGATTTACACAAAAGCTGATACTTCCCCGGGATTAAAAAAAAATAAAGACATACTTGAAATATAGGCTGTTTTATTCTAATTCAAAAATCCTAATTATTAGAAGAGCATGATCATCTGCAAGCTCAACTTCCAATCTCTAAACCTAAGATGTAGAGAGCAATCACTATGTTTCTATATGTCACATTCATTGCAGGGTGCTTTTTTCTAATCTGGAAGAGTTACCTTGACAACCAAATCACTGACTCACATTCACCCCCCACCCCCGATTTATTCGCAATGTCACTCCAAAAATGATTTTGCCTACAATACTAAAGATTACTCTTTAATTAAAATGTTAACCCTTCACCCCTTTCCAATTGTCTTAAGAGCATTACCTTTATCATAACCAATTTATAATAAAACACCTAAAAAGTTGCAAATTGTTTGATAGAGTTATTTCCTCAAATGTCTTTTGAAAAATTAAATATTAGTGGAACTTGACCTTACCCTACAGTGCATCTGACTCCATTAATTTGCAACCAAATAACTTTATTTCTTTTGACTGAATATGATTAACCTGCACTAATTTAAATTATTAGCTTAAAAAATAAATTCAATATAATTCCCTTTTATAACTAAAAAAGTCATAATTACTTATAATAAATACATACTCTTGTTGTCTGAGCTTGCTTTACAAATCCCCTATTTCTTAAACATGTACAACTGTTGAAAGAAAAATGAAAATAAGTTACATTATTCAAGTATGTATGGTGAAAACATACAGTTTTTACAGAAAACATTCAAATAATCACAGCCAGAGGGAATAAAATAATTTAGTATTTCTTGTGTGTAGTTGCTGAGTCATTTTTTAAAAAGTATTTTAATTTGTAAAGCAAATATTCCAGTGTCTGAACATTAGATGGACCTAAACAGAGAACTCATCTTACATTAATCTTATATTGTGGATCACAAATAACTTTCAACTGCTTTCCTTGAAATTACTGTCCAAAACACATTGGTAACCATCACCATATATAAATATGGAGTTCTGTTAATTCCAACTTTTTAAAAAGATTGTATTTATTTATTTATAAAAGACACAGAGAGAAGCAGAGACATAAGCAGAGGGAGAAGCAGGCTCAATGCAGGGAGACCAATGTGGGACTTCATCAGGGAACTCCAGGATCACGCTCTGAGCCAAAGGCAGATACTTAATCGCTGAGCCACCCAGCCATCCCTAATTCCAACTTTTATTAACATCAGTACAAATGGGATGGCTTTGCCAAAAAATAACGTTTGTGATTGTGAAAATTAGGTTCTGTTTTCCAAACTATTTGCTTTTCCAAACTCTTTTAGAGAAACAGATTTGTGATAGAATCTATACTGATGATTATATTTTTTAATTGGGATAGGGACCCTGGAATTTGTCAGAATAAAATATAATTCCTCCTCTGCTAGTCCTCATTTGGTTTTATTTTGCACACAATGGAAGCTATTGCTTCTTGAGCAGCTGATCTTAAAACTTACCCCTTTTTCTGAATCCTAAAAATAACTACCTACATAAACATGAAGTGCAGCAGGTTGTTAGAAAGAACCTTTTCCGTGATCTGTTTCATCACTTTGGAGGATAAAATCATGCTTTTTTTAAAAAGTATAAAATTGTTGTTTTACACATTAGAAAATACAGAGTGGTATTATTTGCAGGTAGTGGAAAAATCAATTTTATAACTAATTGAGTTAATGTTAGAAATACCAAAAAAAATCCTGATACAAGATAAACTGTGTTTCTGATTCACTATGTTTGCAGGTGAAATGTGTTGAGTGAAGTAAAATTGAATTAATACGAAGATTGTCAAGGAGTGGGTTAGCTTGTCAAAAAGTTATTCCTTAAGGGGTGAGAATAAGGGAGAGATTCTATTTTAAGGTGCAAAATTCTTCTGAATTGCTAGGACTCTCAAAATAGTTCTGTGGCCAGCACTTGTTCTGTTGTTTGTCTATTTCTGTCATGCTTGTTTTTTCCCCTAAATTTATGCACAAAAATAACATACATCAAACAGGATAGAGAAAAACAATGTTTTCTATTTTAGTACCACCACGATGATGAAGTTATTCAGAAAAAAAAATAGAAATTTCAAAAGCAAATGTTTTTAGAGCTAAATTTTACATGACTTTGCATAATCTGGTCACTACTAGGACAGCAAACCAAAGTAAAATATACAAGAGATGGAGAAAGTCAGAGGAAAGTAACATTTAAAGATGTTTTACATAGGAATAAAAAATAAACTTCAGAGGGGAAGCCTAAAAGCAGTAGAAAAGCTTTGTTTATGAACGAGAGGAAACTTAGAAGCTATAATACTAAAATAGTGAATAGAACACTATGTATTAAGCATTGTGTTCACCTCTGCTCTTTTTATTTAATCCTCAAAAGAACCATGAAGGTTTTAATATCATATATTATAAAGAATTGAACTAAGCTTTGAGGAGAAGTGACTTACTGAAGTAATTTTAGTTACTGAAAGGTAGAAACTCAAGTCAATTCAGGTCTCCTATGATTAAATGGAAAGAGCTGAGTTGATGTTAAGTGTCCCAGTCCCATGTTTGTAAAAGGCAATTAAGGAGACAAGTGTTTTGATGTGGGTGATAATAAACAAAGGGATTATTAAGAAGTATCTAATTTCTCTTCTTTCAAAACTATTCCTTGGTAAATTAAAAAAAAAAAAGAACTGGGGATCCCTGGGTGGCTCAGCGGTTTAGCGCCTGCCTTTGGCCCAGGGCGTGATCCTGGAGTCCCGGGATCAAGACCCGCATCGGGCTCCCTGCATGGAGCCTGCTTCTCCTCTACCTCTCTCTTTCTTTCTTACTGTCTCTCTGTCTCTCATGAATAAATAAATAAAATCTTTTTTTGTTTTTTATAAAAAAAAAGAACAAAACAAGAAAAAATAGGTAGTTACAAATGGATGAAGGAAGAATCTTGTTCTACTCTCTATTCCTTCATTTAGGTATCAACAATTGTTCCCGTGATGAGTAGTAGTATTTTAATTGGAGTATTGATTATAAGGACAAGTATTTATGGAGGCAATAAAGATCTGGGTTTATTGTAGCAGTAAAACTATTTAACTCAATGAATTCAGATAAAATTGTTGTAAGTCAGCAAAATATTAAGCAAAATAAATAAATGTATAAGCAAGTAAACATCTAATAAATAAACTAACAAAGGAAACTGAATCACACTTATCTTCTGATATCATAAGTATCGGGGTAACAAATTATTGGTTTGAAAGTTCAACAAAAGGAGCAGGGGTGTAGCTGGATTCAAATGGTCAGTGTAAAAAAGAAAAAAAAAGAGGGTCAGAGTATAATTGTTCTTCATTACTCTGTGCCAGAGTTCCTCCTATAATCACCATAAATAAGACTTTAACAAGTTTCCAGATTACAATAATTCACCAGTATTCAAAGTCATGCAATTTAGCTTAAATGATGCCAAACTATGGGGTAATTGTTTGTTTGGTGGACAAAGATGTGATCCCAAGAGGGTTGGACTTGAGTTCTGCATTACATTGCCTGGTAAGGCGCCATTGAATAAGCTTTGCTCAAAAACGAAAATCTAGACAAAACGGAGTAAGTTGAGATCAACATACATAAGACCGCAGATCCCGTCCTTGTGGAAATAAGTTTTGTTGGAGGAGAAAGTGAATAATGTGGAAAACAAACAAATATGTTTACATAATACAAAATAGAGAAATATCTTGTAAGATCTTGCTTGTAAGGGATGGGGGAGGAGGAATAGACCTACAGAGATGAATTGATCACAAGACCTATATGAAGAGATTACATTTACTCAGAAATTATAAAAAGGAGCCAGAGCCCTGTGAAGAAATTCAGGCAAAGCAATTTGAACACACAGACAAACAAGGTGTGAAAAAGCTTTAGGTAGGAAGAAGTTTGGGATGTTCTTGAATCTGAAAATACTTCTATGTGACTGAAAGTTAGAGAGATTGGCTTGGAGATGCTATTCTTTCAGGAAGGAATGTCCAGATTGGACAGCCTTGTAATTGAGAAAACTGAAGGCCAATGATCAAGTGACCAGTCTAAAATCAAATTAGAGAAAAAGTAAATTATAAGCCTCCTACTTTGTCACTAAAAGCTATTTATTTCCTATATTTAATAAGTTCTAATAGATATAAAACTCAAAAAATATATTTAGAAAGAGGAAAAACCATTGAAAGATTTGCCTTTTTCTGCTTATGCTAATTATCAAGTAAGTGTTCCACACAGAAGTCATAATCCAATTAAACTGTGGTTCTATAATGTCCATCACGTACAATTTTACCAATCCAATACCTTGCATGCAATAATGTTAGTGCTATTCAATTTTCTCAATATCAGTGTGCTTTAATTGCAAACACAATGTCCAAAATAAAACAAAACTGCATCCACTTTGATGTTAGTAACCAAGGCAAGATCATTACATTTGTAATATGTTGTAACAATAGAGATCACCTGGCAGGAGGCACTAGGAAAAGACTGGGGCTTTTTCAGAATTTATGCTTTAATCAACTGACTTACATAGCAGCTAAAAAGACCCATGGGGGTTCAGGAAATTGAACTTTGTCTACATTGGGATTCAGGTAATTCTAGTCTATGCTCACAGGCAGAGAACACCCAATTAACATCAGTTTTTAGTGCCCTTAGGGGAAAACCTCAAGAAGAAGAAAGAAATTGATAGACTGAAGTTGTTCACAGAAAGTTGAGCAAATCTGGAAATTTGAAGTACATTTTGATGGTTGGTTCTTGAACATCTCCCATTCCCACTAGTTATTAAGGCACGGGAAGTTTGGCATATGCATTTCATCTACATGGATAATAGAGTTGTCCATTTTTAAGATGCTAGAATTCCCAGTGATTGTATTTTTATATTTAGCTCTTGCTGAAGATATCTTTGGAGACAGAGAATTCTTTGCTTCTTAGTAGGAGACTGAGAAGACCTGAATTGATTTGAAATTCTGCCCCTTGGTAAGTAAACAAGTTTGACTAAGTCATTTTTTTTTCTCTTGTGTTCAATTCCATTATATATAAAGTAGTATATCAATCTCTTTAATTCAGAGATATTTTGAGAATTAAATAAAAGTGCACAGGGGAACAAATCAAATTCTTAAAGAACTGCAGCTGCTCTCTGAAAAGCCTTACTATTGTTACTGTCTCTCAGGTTGATGTTTGGAATAGCACCAACCCTAGAAGTCACATAAGAGACAGTTTCACTTACTATGATTTTGTGGACAGTCACAATTGTGCATTGCTACCTCAGTGCTTATTTTGTACTCCAAAAAATTTATTTCTTAAAACAGGTATGGGAAAAAATAATATATACATGGTAAGATTAAAGAATGGATATTATCATTAATTTTTACTAAATTAAATTGTTACCAAAATAAATAAATACCATGTGATTTTACAAAATTAATAATCTTAAAATAAAAGAAATGGGAGGGAGCATTCAAATTACTTTAAATGTAAAATGATTACAGATGGCAACAGTTTTTTTTATCTTTAACATTATATAACATAAACCATTCTTTTTAATGTACAATTAAAAGATACATGCTCAATGTGGATACCTGAGAGTTTAAAAATCAGTATTTTATTTTGGTTAAATTGCCTTCAGTTTGATTACTGGAGAGGTTGAAAGTATTTTCATGTGTTTTATAATTTGCATTTCTTTCTCTTTAAATGTATGCTCATATCCATTGCCTATTTTTTTTCTGTTTGGGTATTTTTACTTTTCCTGATTTATAAGACAATTTCTCTGATAACAAATACGGAAAATGATAAAATGAGAACAAAATTAGTAATTTTATAGCTCAGTGATTTGTTAGCATTTTGGTATATGTCCTTTAAATGTTTTTAGTTTTTATTGTAGGGTTAATTTTTAACCCAATACATGTTAAAAAATTTCCATATAATCAACAATATTTGGAATTATAATTTTGTTTCATAGATATAATAATTAATATAATTCTTACTATGATAAGCACTGTTCTAAGAATTTGTTCTAAGAACTGTCAATTCCTTGATTGCTGTGTTTAGTTTGTGTTTTGCTTTTTTTAAGTTTTTCTGAATTTACAGTTTTTTAAGGTGTCATATAGTCAATCACACCAATATTTTCTTTTGAAGTTTCATCTTTTGGAATCTTGCTTGGAGTGGTATTATCACCTCATGATTACACAAAATTTCATTCATATTTCCTTCTTAAATGGAAAATATGCCTTCTTGTTTCAGTGATTTTTGAGTGGGAAGGGGAAGTCACAGTATCTGTGAGAATCTGTGGAAGTGAGTTATCAAAAAAAATGAACACAAATATATCAACACAACACTTTGCACACAATTTCAAGAGATTTATAGATCTCCCAAAGTCCATTCACAAACTATCTAAAAGCCCATGGAACCCAGGATAAAGAATCTTATTTTAGCTTTTTAAAAATATATATACATAGTCAAGAATAAAACAGTTATATAACCCAGGAGATGATATGCACTCAACTATTTTTTAGTTTGGTTTAGTTTTAAAATTTACAATATGTGAGGAAGACATAGAGTGCTTTATGTGTGGTATTTGGCATTATAGAGAGGAAACCTGGTGTGATAAAGTAGGCAGGAGTCAGAAGGCCCAAATCATCCTAATTCTACCACTGGCTGAGTGAGTTAATAAATTCCTTTAATTTCTTGTTTTGTCCAAACATGAATCTGTAAAGTGTGTGCGTGTGTATTATGTGTGTTTATAGGTATGAGTGTATTTGATTGAAAGATTGAGAAGTAGAATTAACAATTTCTAAGATCCTTACAATTTGTACAAAAATATATAAAGCTGAAGTTGTACTATGCTATACAATAGTATTTTCATTATCTTTTTACCAAGGCAAATTTCTCATATACTGCAAAGCACAAATTTTAACTGTAATATTCAGTAAGATTTGTTTAAAATAGAAAAACATACAGTAGTTAAGTCAACATCACAGTCAAGATCTAAAACATTTCCACCACCGAGATAGCTCCTGACTCCTTCCAGTCACATCTCTCATATGCGACCATTGACTTTATTTTTATCACCAGAGATCAGTTTTATTTGTTCTGAACTTTACATAAATGAAATCAAACAGCATCTATTTTGTGGCTCCTGTCTTTGTTCCCCATACATAAATTACATAATGTTTTGTAAATTAATGCAAGTCATTTTGAGAATCAGTAGTTTGTTCTCTTTTTTTTAAAAAAAATGGTGTATAGTATTGCACTATATAAATATGCCACAGCTTTTTTTTATGTTTAGCTCATTTTTCTATTGATAGACATTTGGGTTATTTCCAGTGCAGGACTATGAAGAATAAAGCTGCTAAAAAAACTTTCTTGTATAAGTCAAGTCTATCTGTGGATGTATGTTTTCATTACTTTTGGGTTAATACTTAAGTGTGAAACTACTGGGTCACAGAAAAGCTTTTTTAACTGAGAATCTGCCAACTAGTTGTTTAAAGTGTTTGCTAGCTGGTGCAGCCACTCTGGAAAACAGTATGGAGTTTCCTCAAGAAGATAAAAATAGAGCTTCCATACAACTCAGCAATTGCACTACTGGGTATTTTACACAAAGACACAGATGTAGTGAAAGGGTGAGACACTTGTACCCCAATGTTCACAGCAGCAATGTCCACAGTAGCCAAACTGTGGAGGGAGCCACTGTGTTCTTCAACAGATGAATGGATAAAGAAGATGTGGTACATATATATACAATGGAATATTATTTAGCCATTAGAAAGGATGAATACCTACCATTTAAATTGATGTGGATAGAACTGGAGGGTATTATGCTGAATGAAATAAGTCAATTGGAGAAAATAAATTATCATATGGTTTTACTCATATGTGGAATATAAGAAATAGTGAAAGGGACCATAAGGGAAGAGGGGGAAATTGAGTGGTGAAGAATTAGAGAGGAGGACAGACTATGAGAGACTCTTAACTGGGAAACAAAGGGTTGCAGAATGGGAAGTGGGTGGAGGGATGGGGTAACTGGGTGAAGGGCACTAAGGAGAGCACTTGATGAGATGAGCATTGGGTGTTATACTATAAGTTGGCAAATTTAATTTAAATAAAATAAAAAAATTAAAACAAAATATAAATAAATAAATAAATAAATAAATAAATAAATAAATAAATAAATAAATAAATAAAATGATTGTAGAGTCTTACACTCTCACCAACTTGTACTAGAGTGCTGGTTGTCTCTTATTCTTGCCAACAGTTGACATTGCAAAGCTTTTGGAATTGTAGCTATCACATTGAGTAGCTATAATTTTCATTTCCCTAATAGCTAATGATATTGAGCAATCTTTCATATGTTTTTGACCATTCTCATGTGATTTCTTCTGTGAAGTGACTGATGAAGAACTTTGCCCTTTTTTATTGGATAGTTGCCATTCTTGATTTATAGGACTTCTTTGAGTATTCTAGATTAGAATCCTGAGTCAAGCTCATTCACTGGGAATATTTTCAAATTGTTGCCTTTTAAGTTTTGTAAGAATGACTTTTGGTGAGCAGAAATACTTTTTTTTTATGAAGTCTAATTTGTAATGGATAGTTTATTTTGTGTGTATATGTGTAGTTTGTGTCCTTGCGAAGAAATCTTTGCCTATGTGATTTGCGAAGAAATCTTTGCCTATGTATTTTATATTTTCTTCAGATTCTGTATGGATTTATTTTTTTCTGATGAATAATGATCCATTTTGGGTGAATTTTTATGTGTAATATGAGGTAACTTTGAGTTTTATTTCCCCTTATATTTATCTCATTTGCCCAGTATTTGTTGAAAATACTTTCTTCCTCCAACAAATTTCATTTTAGTCATTGTCAAAAATCAATTGGCAGTTTATGTATAGGTCTATTTTGACATGCTCTATCCTGTTTCATGGTTCTTTCTTACATGAACTTGGTTATGGTTATTACACCTCTGTTTTTAATTCAGGTACTATATGCATGTGTTCTTCAATTTTGTTATTTCTGTGATTATTTTGTTATTTCTAAAATTTCAAGATATGATTTTTTATTTTCTACCCAAAAAGAGTTGGTTAAAATATTGGTATTATTTTTAATATATGAATCAATTTAGGGAGAATAAAAAACATGACAACATTGAGTCTATAAATTCATTAAAAAATATATTTAGGTCATACTTAATTTTTCTTGGCAATTGTTTTGGTATTATGAGTGTAGCACTATGTTGATTTTATTATTATTATTTTTTATTTTTGGTATTTCTTTTTTTTGTTTTTGTTTTTTTTTATTTTTGGTATTTCATAAAGATATTATTACACTTTTATTTGCTAGTATATAAAACATTTTATGTTTCTGGTATCCTATGTTCTTGATGACTTCACTTATTCGCTTTAGAATCTTTTATAGATTCCTTAGGACTTTTTACATATGTAACCATATCATCTACAAATGACATTTAAAATCCTTATGCCATTCTTTTCTTTTTCTTATTATTCTTACTTATTAGTAGGAACACCAGAACAATATTGAATATAAGTGATAAGAACAAATTTTTTTTTGTCTTGCTCCTGATATGGTGGAAAAGTATCTTGCTATTCAATAAGATGTGATTTTTGCATATGTCCTTTGTCAGGTTAAGAAAGTTTTTCTATTCCTATGTTTCTGAAATCGATATCATGAATTGATGTTAGTATTCTTTATTCTGCCTCTTGAGATGTGAAAAGAATTTTTTCTTTTCCCTTTATTCTCTAAATGTGTCCAGTTGCATTGAATATTTTCTAGTGATTAATTAACCATGAATTTTTAAGACAGATTCCACTTGAACATGGCATATCAACCTTTCTATGTCTTGCTGGAATCAATTTGCTAACTTTTTGTTTAGGATTTTTGCCCCTATATGTTTGTATGTTTTTCTTTTCTAATCAGGTTTTGGGATTAAGGTTTTGATATTAGAGTTACTGTAGCCTAATAAAATGTGTTGACAAATATTCTTCCTTTGCTTTCTGAAGGAGCTATGAAATTTTGGTATTATTTCATCATTAAATGTTTAATAGAATTTATGAGTAAACAATCTGAGGAAACTGTTTTATTATTCATTCAGTATCAGAATATTCACATTTTCTGTTTCTTTCTTTTACACTTTTAGTATTTTTTAAAGTATTTTTTTTCCATTTCACATAAAAGTTGTCAAATATATCGGCATAACTTTCTCATAATATTTAGTGTCCACTAAATCTGTTCCCATATTACAGTTTAATGTCTACAATACTGTCCAAAATAAATTATCACAGTCTACTTAATCAATATTTTACTACTTTATATAAAATTAAGAAATTTATAACAGTAAAATTATGTTTCCTTACTCTTCATGTGCTATTATTTTAAATATTTTTATTTCTACATAAGTACTCAATTCAACAATACCATGCCATTATTTTTAATTTAAATAGTTGCCTTTTAAAGTAATTAAGAGAAGAAAAAATGGTTTTAAATATTTACCCATATAAACATCACTTTCTGCTTTTCATGGTCTCCATTTCTTCCTATACACCTGGTAACATTTTCTCTCAGCTCCAAATCTTCTCTTTACTATTTTGGTAAAGTAGTCCTGAAAACAAATTTTCTTAATAAAATATATATTTTGTTTATCTATAAGTATAAATACTTTGCCTTTACTTTGGGGGTATATTTTTATTGGATATACAAATCTGTACTATATACAAATTTGTACTATATACGAATAGTGTTTTTTTTTCTTTTTTTTTTTTTTAAAGATTTTATTTATTGATTCGTGAGACCCACAGAGAGGCAGAGGCAGAGGCAGAGGCAGAGGAAAAGGCAGGCTCCTTGTGTATTGGGAGCCCAATGCGGGACTTGATCCCCAGATCTGGGATCACGCCTGAGCTGAAAGCAGACCCTCAACCACTGAGCCACCCAGGCATCCCTGTTTTTATTCTTTATGTCAGAGATGTCTTATTTTTCTTCTGGACTTCATTGTTCTTGATGTTTATTTTAATAGTATGCTTGGTTATTTTTGAAATGTATTTTTACTGTGGGGTGCCTGGGTAGTGCAATTGATTAATCATCCAACTCTTGGTCTCAACTCAGGTTGTGATCTCAGGATCATGAGATGAAGCCCTTTGTGGGCTCTGAGCTTAGTGCAGAGGCTGCTTAAGATTCTCTCCATCTCCCTCTGGCTCTTCCCCTTGCATGCTCTCCCTCTCTTCAAAATAAATAAATAAATATTTAAAAAATTCATTTTTACTGTATGATAGAAATCTAGATTCACAGGTGCATTAGTCTTCTGTTGATGTAGTAACGAGCTACAAAAAACATAGTAATTAAAACACCACAAATTTATTATCTTCTAGTTTTCTAAGTCAGAAGTCTGAAATGGGTCACAGAAGGCTAAAATTAAGAGTTTGGAAAAACTGTGCTCTCTTCTGCAGCCACTAGAGAAGAATCTGCTTCTTTGCATTTTCCAGTCTCCAAAGCCCACCTGCATTACCTGATTCTAAAACTGACCTGCATTCCTCCATGTTCAAAGCCAGTAGTAGTATGTGGATTTCTCTCATAGCTCATCTATATGACCTTCCCTTCTGCCTCCTTCTCCCCCTTGTAAAAACTCTTACAATTACATAAGACATATCTGAATAAACCAAAATAGTCTCCCTATTTTAAGGTAAGTTGATTATCAATCTTAATTCCAACTGCTACTTCTATTCCTTTGCCATATAACCTAACATATGGGTTATGGAAATTAAGACATAAACATCATTAAAGATCATTATTTTACCTACCACAATATATAATTTATCTGTGGTCTACTGTTGTTCAATTTCACCAGTTTGAGTAAAACAGAAAACCATACCCCCATGCATATCCTTGCACCTTCTCCCCTTTATAGTAAAAGTATGCTAAATATTCCTTGTATATATTAAAATCACATTAGATAGACAGTGTTATAATTTTGTTTAAGATATCAAGGAAAAGAAAGTTTACAGAATTAACCATGTCTTGCTCCTTGTATATTCTTCCTTCTTTTCTGATATCTAGGATTCCTTCTACTGCTATTTCCTTTCTGTTTAGAGGACTTATTTTAGGATTGTTTGAGGACAGACCATTTGATAACAATACTCTTAGTTTTCCTTTATCTTAGAATGTCTTTATTTCCCCTTCCTTCCTAAAGGACACTTTCACTGGATGCAAAATTTTGGGTTGACAATTCTTTTTTATTTTTTTTCCTTCCAGTAGTTGAAAAATATTGCACTTTCTGACCATAAGTGATCTGAGGAGATCCTGAAAATGGTTAGCTACTCACTTTACCTACATAATTCTATAAAACCTTGCAAATCAAGAGGTTTAAATATTCATGATCACTTTAAAAACACCTGTGAAAATGTCTAGGTCACCAATGGTATACATAGATGAAAAGCCACCAAGTATGTGCAAAATGTCTCTTGCTAGAACCAACATGTGCCATTTGTCATCACAATTATGGAGTTGGCAGGCATGTCCAGGCCAAAAAATGGAACTGGACATAGGGTGAGTAGATCAAAATGATTTTGGAATTTTTGCTACACATGCTTAAAAATGCAGAGTAATGATGAAGTTAAGAGTTTAAGTGTAGATTCTCTGTTCATTGAGCACAGCCAGGTGAACAAAGCCCATATGATGTGCCTCCATACTTAGAGAACTCATGGTAGGATTACCCTTATGTAAGCTCTCCCTTTCATATTGAGGTGATCCTTATTGAAGATCCTTATTGTTCTTAAACCAGAAGAAAGATGTACAAAAGAAAAAAGTATCCCAGAAGAACTTAGAGAAATAAAAATTTATGACTAAGAATAAAGGCAGCACAAAATAAATGCAAATAAAAGTAAAAGCAAAAACAATTTTAAAAAGAAGAAAAAACATTGTGCTGCTTCATTCTGGCCTTCATGTTTTCTTATGAAACAATTCTTATTTCTCTGAGCTGTAATATGTGGCAGACTAAACAATGACCCCAAAAGATATCAACATTCTAACTCTGAGATCTATAAATATTACTCTAACTGACAAAGTCTTTGCAGATGTGATACTGTAAGAATCTTGAGAAGAAAGATTATCCCAAGGGCATCTGGGTGGCTCAGTAGGTTAAGCATCTGCCTTCAGCTCAGGTCATGATTCCAGGGTCCTGGGATCAAGCCCTGCATTGGACTCCCTGCTCAGTGGGAGCCTGCTTCTCCCTCTCCCTCTGTCCCTCTGCTCATGCTCTCTCACCCTGTTTCAAATAAATAAATGAAATCTTTTTAAAAATTAAAAAATAAAAGAAAGATAACCCTAGATTGTCTAGGTAGGCACAAATGCAATCATACATATCTTTATAAGAGGAAGCAGAGGGATATTTGGCCATGGAAAGGAAAAAGCATTGTGACCACACAAGCAGAGATCCACATCATTACTTCCAAGTGATGATGGAAGTCTAGATTCACCATTTGGTTTCCATTGATGCTTAGGTGGGGAGAGGATTCTAGTGGTGGGCAGTATGGGAGTTCAGGCTGCGTACTAGGCTTCTATGCATACCACCTGGAGGAAGGGTGTTTCTTCATCAATGCTGTGTTAGTGGAGGCCTCATGGAGGTGGCATTATCACCACTGAATGGTGGGGAAAGTCCTGACTTTCTACTGGACTTACCCCTCTGATACCACCATACCTCTGGAGAGACAGAGACAGAAACCTTATTACTATAGGGTGGATATGGAATTCCAGTCATCTTATGTGGTATCTACACAAACCACAGTGAGGGTGGCTGGGGGGGATGTTCCTTACCATCTGATGGAGACATATGTCCCAGCTTCCTTCTTGGACTTTTTGACACCATCCTAGAAGAGTGATTTGTCTGTCTTGTTGAAGTCTAACAAGGATGGATGTCTAGACCCCCTATTTGTCCTTTGCTGTTGGAAATGGGATTTTCTGTGATGTGTCCTTGGAGTAGAGTGGTTATTGTCTAAATGTTTTCTGTCTTGCTAGTCTGTTCATCTTAGTGTTTTGGCTAGAATAAGCAGTCTTTGTTGGTTTTTAATTTTCTTGCCTACCTCTGTTTGACATTTTTAGGTTGTCTTTTCCAGCATCCAGTCTGGTATACATAAATGAAACAAAAATAGGGGCACCTGGATGGCTCAGTGGTTGAACATCTGCCTTTGGCTCAGGTTGTGATCCAGGGGTCCTGATATTGAGTGTCGGACTTCCTGTGGGGAGCCTGCTTCCTCCTCTGCTATGTCTCTTCCTCTCTCTGTGTGTCTCTCATGAATAAATAAATAAAATCTTTTTTTAAAAAAGAAGCAAAAATAAAACCCAGGGAACTCATCACCAAGTCATTCCTTAGGTTCTGAGCTCTGTAGCTGCTAGTCTACATTTTCTCTCCACTTTTCAGAGTCTTCTTATATTTGCTTTATACATAGTATATAGGGATTTTAGTTGTACTCAGTGAGAGGAATAGAAAAAATATATCTACTCCATCTTCCCAGAAGCAGAAGTGCCCCTATTTTTATAAAGCTGTACAACCTCTATAAATGAAAGGCATGCATTCCACTAATGTGTATCCTCTATATACACTATCAGATCTGTTTTCTTTACCTTACTTCATACTGAAACTACCCACACACATAACCTACTATTGTGGTGACTGTAATTTTTACTGTATGACTCATGTCACCTCTTTTATTTCATCTTCACCCTTCCTGGTGAATGGTACAAGTGATGGTGGATGACCTAATGTTGGCAAGTCCATAGGCCTTCAACAACCTATGTAAAGCTAGACCTGGAAAAGTAAGGAGAAAGTAAAGAAAATGGAGGGGGTGGAGAGAGTGAAGTAGCAGTAGACACGAGAAAGAATGCCATAAAGTAGAGTCAAAGTTTCAACCAGTCAAAATTCATATGTACACTGAACCATGAGAGCCAGAGAGATATATAACTAGAAATAGTGAAAGCCAACATTATGTCATGCCTAAATGTTTCAGAAACTGTTTAGCTACTTTAAATATACCACTTCAAGTGATCTACAAACCAAATTACTTATATTCTATTATTAGGCCTTTATACCTGGGAAAACTAAGACACTGGTTACTCAAGATCACATAGGCAGGGATTTTGCTCCTAGGCATTATATTTGGTTGAATTCTATGGTATTGCCAAGTCTTCATTTTTTAACATTAAAAATGATGTTTTCATATTATTTCATCCAAGAGCCTCAGAGCCCATGCTATCTCCTAAAAGCAGAGAAAGGAAACTAGTCATTAGAGAGTAGAAATTGGAGAAAGACAGGCAACACAAAGGAGAGATCCTCCAGCCATCTAAGTTCCATTTCCGGTCAGTCCTATCACACTGAAGTTCCCATCTGAGTGTTCCTGTGAATTCCTCTTTATTTCTATGACAAAGCCACCTTACTAACTGGTTTGGATGGTCTGTTTTTCTTGCCCCAAATAAAATTCTAACTAAAAATACATGCATACATGCATACATACATACATACATACATAAGAAATTTCATAAGCAGTGGTGAAACAGTTTTCAGGGTTGTTTCCCAGAATACCCACCCATGGAGGTCAGGATATATTATGCAACAGAGAAGAGGAATGTGAAAGAAAAAAAAAAAAAGGAGTGACCAAGTTATGATTGAAGGATATAAAGTAATTGAAAATCTGGGGCAGCCCCAGTGGCACAGCGGTTTAGCGCCGCCTGCAGCCCAGGGTGTGATCCTGGAGACCCTCGATCGAGTCCCACATCAGGCTCTCTGCATGGAGCCTACTTCTCCCTTTGCCTGTGTCTCTGCTTCTCTCTCTGCCTGTGTCTCTATGAATAAATAAATAAAATCTTAAAAAAAAATCTGGACAAAGGAAGCCTATTAATTGAAAACATTCCTTAATCAGGGCAGACTCTTTAGATCCTAAAATTTGGTAAGCCTAAAGGAATTCCTCAGCATTTGCATTTGTAAGTAATCAAAGATACGAAAAGATTTTATTTGTCTTTACATCCATATTCCCTTCTCTTTTGGAAACAGAGGGTAGTATAGTGCTTGGCTCAGGAGACTTTGCTAAATTTGCTAAATAAACCAGATATGCCCTTTCATTTAAAAGAATCTAAAATAATGAGTGAATTTAATCAAGTATTGTTTTGTTTCATTTTGTTTCCTTTCTTCTTCTTCTTCCTTCAAAATACATACCTGGTCATTTTTCACACTTAACAGCATTTTAAGCATAAAATGTATAAATTAACACTATTACCCTTTTCCATAGAATGTGTCAGAATAATATATAGCAACCGAATGTAATAGAAAGTATACAGAATAAGTGTTTGACAATCCGGATTCTAGCTTGTATTGCATTTTTTGCCAAAGTATTTCTAAAAGTAAGTTCACATCACTGAATTTCCACACCTTTGTTCTTACAATTTCTAAGGATAATGAGTCGTAAGTAAGTGATTATTGCTAACTAAAATAAAATGAAGAATGCATTTTTTATTTACAATAGAAATTACCTGCTCAAGTCCAGAATATTCTGTGTGAATGGTCAGTGACTTTTCTACATTTAGATACATGTATTTGGGTAAATTATAATCAGTAGGTTTCTTGTTAAACATGACATAAGGAAAGATTAATGGAACACACATGGACATTGTGCTGAGATGAGTTATCATTCCTGTAACAACTTGGACAGTCTTGTCATTCAAGATGAAGCACTTACTTATTTTATTAAAATCCCATGAATCTACTCCCTCACTAAGTTTTACATTGTTACCAAAATAATAACAGTACAGTGACCAGGATTTCCCCACACATAAATATTGCTTATCTTTATGTCTAGTCTATCCAATTTCCCCGGCTAAGAATCCCTTAATAACCACTTCTAACTGATGCATGTTTTACGTGGATATCACAATTCATTTAAAAACTTACAGTCAGCTTCTAATTACCAAAGCACTTCTATATCTTTTGAGATAATTTGCATATATGTGCTTGATTTGTTATTTTTTTATTCAAGGATGAACCAAAAGAGGAAATGGTTAGGAAAGGCCCACCTTATAAAAAAATGTTTTTTTTTGTTGTTGTTGTTGTTGTTTTTTTTTTTTTTTTCAAATAACTGACACAATTGAGAATCATGAGGTTCATGATAATAATAAAAAGTGGAATAATATCTAGCTGGTGTTATCACTATTTTTCAATTATTTACAGACAATACACTATATTCTCATTGCATCACTCTAAGATGGCTGCTCCTATTACTCTGACCTTACTACTCCACTAGCTGACTCTCCTATTATTTCTATTATTTTAATTTAACTCTCTTTTCTTTCTGAGAACTCTTCATATTTTACCATACTGTTCATATATAACTCTGTCAGCCAGGGCTCTATCATGAAAAGAAAAGTCACTTTATGCAGAATCAGGGCCTTATACAACTCTAGGAAGGACGGACGGAGTCAAAGAAGTTCCCACTGAAGGTCAGGAAAGTTGACATGAAGGTCAGTCAGAGGGTCAACTGCCAAGCTCCCAGCCCAAAGACTAGAATGTGTGTGGAGGAGCCTGAGTGCAGGGAGGAGTCTGCAGAGATGCACATGAGTACAAAGTAAGGGCTGATGGAGTGATCTGTAAGAGAATCCATGACTGCCTGGGAAGCCACTGTGTGTGATCTACACGGCCTGCTGAGACAAATGGCTTCCCTTCTTTCTGCTTCAACTCTCAGAGAAGTTTCTCTTGTTGATAAACTCAAACCCCCTCATAGGAAAAGGATTCTAGTTTGCAGCCTTAGTTCAGTGTGGTGGGGTGGTGCTGAGCTGAGAAAGGTCTAGGACAATCATTTAAAATAAATTTAATACTAGCTATCTTCATATTTGTTTTCAGTTCTCTAAAATATTGACTAAAAAATTCTTAGGGAGCATAGCTGGAGAAAAAGTTCTTATGCAGTTTTAAACCAAATTCTACATAGGTATCTGTTTCTAGCTTCAAGGCCTTTGCTGTTGAATTCATAGGTTTTAAATTATGTACTTGTTTGAATTTTCATTTATAATAATAAACTTGATTTTCTGTTCCGCTTTCTCTTCACCTTTATCTCATATTTCTTATCTATTACCTCTTATTTCCCTCTCAGCCTTAGCTGTGCCTCATCTATCCTTTATCCACTTAGGTATAAAATATTCACAACTTGGCATGATCTAGTTTATATGTTTCACTGTACTCTGAAAAAACAAACTATAGAGGATGTCTGGGTGGCTGGGTCAGTTAAGCGTCTGACTTTGGCTCAGGTTATGATCTCAGGGTCCTAGGATTGAGCCCCATTTTTTGGGGGGGGACTATATGCTTAGCGGGGAGTCTGTTTCTCCCTCTCCCTTTGCTCCTTCCCCACTCACGCTGGCTCTCCCTCTCTCTCAAATAAATAAAATATTTTAAAAATTAAAATAAAATATAGCTTTAAATATAACATAATATCTACACATAACATGTGCATATAAATATATGTTTTCTATTTGTTTCATAAAAATGTAATTATTTTATGTTATAGTTCCCTGCATCTTGCTTTTCTCCCTCAACCCTATATCTAAGCTAGCTATTATTGATCTATATCATTTATTGTAATGACCTTACTGTACCATGGTGTGACTAGACTACAAAATATTTAAGCAGCTCTTATTATAAAACAGTCACTTTACATTGATTCATTGCCACTACAAACAGTACAAAGACATCAACATCCAACTCCATATGTTGCTGTATATTACTGTTTTCATTTCTAGGGATAGGTTCCATGGACCACATTGTTAGAAGGATGTGCACTTAAAATTGTGATGGAAGTCACCAGGTGACTTTTTCAATGTTATAAAAATCCATTTGCACAATGTTTCAGAATGCCCTTTTTCTTACCTCTATCATTGCTAAAGCTGTCAACAATATCTTCACATTTTACCAATCAAATAAATGTAGCATAAATGTAAAAAAATTACTTCAATAACACTTTTACTGATTACAAGGAAGGATAGGCTTTTTCCATGTGTTTGTTGGTGATTTGACTTTGCTTTTCTAACAGTTTTCTTTTCAAATCATTTGCTTGTTTTCTATCGGGTTATTGCATTTAATACAGTTGGCATTTATTTTGTTGAACTATGTGTCCTCAAAATTCATATATTCAAGTCTTCACCCCATTCCTCAGAATGTGGCCCTATTTGGCAATAGGGTTGTTGCAGATGCACTTGGTTAATATGAGGTCATATTTGAGTAGAGTGGATCCCTAATGCAATGACAGTGAGCATGCCATGAGGACATAAAGACAGATCAGAGTGATGCATCCATAAGACAAGCAACACCAAAGATTGCCAGCAAACCACCAGAAACTAGGAGAATGATCTGGAACAGATTCTTCCTCACAGCCCCAGAAGGAAGAAAACAGTGCTGTTGACACTGATCTCAGACTTCTAACCTTCAGAACCGTGACAACAAATGTCTATTGTTTAAGACACCCAGTTTGTGGTACTATGTTATGACAGACTTTGCAAACTAATATACTCAGTTAGACGGAAATTGTATTTTCCTTTAGATAAGTTGTGCCAAATAAACATTAAATAAATTTATTTCCTCCACTCAACTGAAATGCTACATTTTTTCATGTTAAACTTTAAATTAGTTACACATAATTTTTAAATATACATATATAAATATATTAAACTCTAAATTGTCACATTTAATGGGATCTATTTATGTACTCTCTATTCTCTGTCACTGACATACTCATCTATATTCTCTTTTTTAAAAGATTTATTCATTTGAGAGAGAAAGAGAGCATGTGCAAGCAGGGCAGGCGCAGAGGAAGAAAGAGAAAGAATCTCAAGCAGACTCCCCAGTGAGCTAGCTGACAGTCCAACTTTGGGCTCAATCTGGCATCATGACCCTGAGATCATGACATGAGCCAAAACCAAGAGTCAGACACTCAACTGACTAAGCCACTCAGGTGCCCCATATTCATTTATATTTTAATACTAGTTAGTGTTATACTTTGATAGTAGAGACCTTCCCATATATTTTAAGATTGACATTCCTTTATATGTTCTTGATATGACCATATTTTTAATGTAACCATGTGCCATTAAAATAGTTCTGAACAACTAAGAAAAATTTCCCTTGGGAAATTTTCCAATGTGCTTGGAAGTGCATTAAGTGCATGTATTTAAAGAATAACTGAGGAGGGAGGGGCAAGATGGCGGAAGAGCAGGGTCCCCAAGTCACCTGTCCCCAAAAAATTACCTAGATAACCTTCAAAACCTGAAAATCTACGAATTCGGCCTGAGATGTAAAGAGAGACCAGCTGGAACGCTACAGTGAGAAGAGTTCGCGCTTCTATCAAGGTAGGAAGACGGGGAAAAAGAAATAAAGGAACAAAAGGCCTCCGAGGGGGAGGGGCCCGCGAGGAGCCGGGCTGAGGCCGGGGCGAGTGTCCCCAGGACAGGAGAGCCCCGTCCCGGAGGAGCAGGAGCTGCACCAACCTTCCCGGGCGGGCGGAAAGGGGCTCGCAGGGAGTTGGAGCAGGACCCCGGAGGGCGGGGATGCCCTCGGGCTCCCTGGGACACTAACAGACACCTGCGCCCCGGGAGAGTGCGCCGAGCTCCCTAAGGGCTGCAGCGCGCACGGCGGGACCCGGAGCAGCTCGGAGGGGCTCGGGCGGCGGCTCCGCGGAGGGGGCTGCGGGGCGGGAGCGCGAATCCAACAGCGCAGGCCCCGGAGCACAGGGCGCCGGGACACAGCCCAGGATCCGGCCTCCCCCGGGACAGGCAGAGGCCGGGAGGGCCCAGGACAGCGAGGACGCTCCTGCCCCGAGCTGAGCAGATCAGCGGCCCCGCCCGGAGCCTCCAGGCCCTGCAGACGGAGAGCCCCGTAGTTATTGCGGGGGCTAAATCCAGGCTTCCAGAGCTGCCGTAACCACTGCGGCTGTTCCTCCTGGGGCCTCACGGGGTAAACAACCCCGCTGAGCCCTGCAGCAGGCAGTGGGCAGAGCAGCTCCCCCAAGTGCTAACACCTGAAAATCAGCACAGCAGGCCCCTCCCCCAGAAGACCAGCTGGACGGACCAGTGATACTCCCCCGTGTTCCAATACAACTTGTTTTTGGCCACTCTGCACTGAGCAAAATGACTAGAAGGAAAACCTCACCTCAAAAGAAAGAATCAGAAACAGCCCTCTCTCCCACAGAGTTACAAAATCTGGACGACAATTCAATGTCAGAAAGCCAATTCAGAAGCACTATTCTACAGCTACTGGTGGCTCTAGAAAAAAGCATTAAGGACTCACGAGACTTCATGACTGCAGAATTTAGATCCAATCAGGCAGAAATTAAAAATCAACTGAATGAGATGCAATCCAAACTAGAAGTCCTAACGACGAGGGTTAACGAGGTGGAAGAACGAGTGAGTGACATAGAAGACAAGTTAATGGCAAAGAGGGAAACTGAGGAAAAAAGAGACAAACAATTAAGGGACCATGAAGACAGATTAAGGGAAAATAAATGACAGTCTGAGGAAGAAAAACCTACATTTAATTGGGGTTCCCGAGGGCGCCGAAAGGGCCAGAGGGCCAGAATATGTATTTGAACAAATCCTAGCTGAAAACTTTCCCAATCTGGGAAGGGAAACAGGCATTCAGATCCAGGAAATAGAGATCCCCCCCCCCCTAAAATCAATAAAAACCGTTCAACACCTCGACATCTAATAGTGAAGCTTGCAAATTCCAAAGATAAAGAGAAGATCCTTAAAGCAGCAAGAGACAAGAAGTCCCTGACTTTCATGGGGAGGAATATTAGGGTAACAGCGGACCTCTCCACAGAGACGTGGCAGGCCAGAAAGGGCTGGCAGGATATATTCAGGGTCCTAAATGAGAAGAACATGCAACCAAGAATACTTTATCCAGCAAGGCTCTCATTCAAAATGGAAGGAGAGATAAAGAGCTTCCGAGACAGGCAGGAACTGAAAGAATATGTGACCTCCAAACCAGCTCTGCAAGAAATTTTAAGGGGGACTCTTAAAACTCCCCTTTAAGAAGAAGTTCAGTGGAACAATCCACAAAAACAAGGACTAAATAGATATCATGATGACACTAAACTCATATCTGTCAATAGTAACTCTGAACGTGAACGGGCTTAATGACCCCATCAAAAGGCGCAGGGTTTCAGACTGGATAAAAAAGCAGGACCCATCTATTTGCTGTCTACAAGAGACTCATTTTATTTTTTTTATTTTTTTTTTAAGAGACTCATTTTAGACAGAAGGACACCTACAACCTGAAAATAAAAGGTTGGAGAACCATTTACCATTCAAATGGTTCTCAAAATATACCCTAAAAACTATAGAACACTTCTGAAAGAAATTGAGGAAGACACAAAGAGATGGAAAAATAATCCATGCTCATGGATTGGCAGAATTAATATTGTGAAAATGTCAATGTTACCCAGGGCAATTTACACGTATAATGCAATCCCTATCAAAATACCATGGACTTTCTTCAGAGACTTAGAACAAATTATTTTAAGATTTGTGTGGAATCAGAAAAGACCCCAAACAGCCAGGGGAATTTTAAAAAAGAAAACCATATCTGGGGGCATCACAATGCCAGATTTCAGGTTGTACTACAAAGCTGTGTTCATCAAGACAGTGTGGTACTGGCACAAAAACAGACACATAGATCAATGGAACAGAATAGAGAACCCAGAAGTGGACCCTGAACCTTATGGTCAACTAATATTCGATAAAGGAGGAAAGACGATCCACTGGAAGAAAGACAGTCTCTTCAATAAATGGTGCTGGGAAAATTGGACATCCACATGCAGAAGAATGAAACTGGACCACTCTCTTGCACCATACACAAAGATAAACTCAAAATAGATGAAAGATCTAAATGTGAGACAAGATTCCATCAAAATCCCAGAGGAGAACTCAGGCAACACCCTTTTTGAACTTGGCCACAGTAACCGGAGAAGGACAAACAGTGTATGTTCTCATTCATTTGGGGAATATGAATAATAGTGAAAGGGAATATAAGGGAAGGGAGAAGAAATGTGTGAGAAATATCAGAAAGGGAGACAGAACATAAAGACTTCTAACTCTGGGAAACGAACTAGGGGTGGTGGAGGGGGAGGAGGGCGGGGGGTGGGGGTGAATGGGTGACGGGCACTGAGGGGGACACTTGACGGGATGAGCACTGGGTGTTATTCTGTATGTTGGTAAATTGAACACCAATAAAAATTAATTTATAAAAAAATAAAGAATAACTGAATTTGTTAGGATATTGTCTTTTGATTCATAAATATGTATTTGTCCACTATTATTTTATGCCCTTCAGTACAGCAAATTAATAGTCTATGGTTACTAATTAATTATCTATTTCTAATTTTATTATATTTATAGAGATATTATTTATAATATCAATATTTATCTTACTTTTGGTATAGTATTTCTTTTCCTTCAGAGTCCATAGGTATTGGTCACACCACTTAGAAGGATGAAAAGGTAGATTGGTCAAAGAGAGGTGGGCAAAAAAGCAAAGTTTGTTGAGCAATAGTATGAAGCTCCCAAGAAGGAGGGGGCCTGAGAGGATTGCCACCAGAGTTTCCAAGTCTAGGGGTTTTTATGGGCTTGTTGGAGGTCTGCTTTAGTCTGATTAGCCGTCCATGCACCTATCACTCAATCAGGTTTTTGTCCATGCACTCATCTCCTACCATATAGTTATTCACATGTGAAAGGGTGAGGGGCTCCTTCCAGCATGATATAAAATCCTTCTAAGGATGGTTTCCTCTAGGGCAGGGGCTCCTTGTCTCTCCTGGCCTTTCTTCATTACTTTTTTTTTCTTTTTGTAAATTTTTTTTATTGGAATTCAATTTGCCAACATACAGCATAACACCCAGTGCTCATCCCGCCAAGTGCCCCCCCTCAGTGCCCATCACCCAGTCACCCCAACCCCCCGCCCACTTTCTCTTCTACTACCCCTTGTTCATTTCCCAGAGTTAGGTGTCTCTCATGTTTTGTCACCCTCACTGATATTTTCACTCATTTTCTCTCCTTTCCCTTTATTCCCTTTCACTAATTTTTATATTCCCCAAATGAATGAGACCATATAATGCTGTCCTTTTCCAATTGACTTATTTCACTCAGCATAATACCCTCTAAGTCCCTCCATGTAGAAGCAAATAGTAAGTATTTGTTGTTTCTAATGGTTGAGTAATATTCCGTTGTATACATATACCACATCTTCTTTCTTCATTACTTCTAACCTTTGAATTTAGAGTTAATGAAGGTCTTTGACCTCAGTGTTTTTATGGCAAATTACCATATCTTCTGCTCTCCAACTTTATATTGAAATATAGATGACAAATAGATATGTATATGTATGTATATATGTGTGTATAGAGATTATATTATATATGCATTTATTTAAGGTTTATATATGAAAAATATTCTGCATTGGAAACTGTTTTTTGCATTTGATATATCTTGGACAGAAATAAGTTGTCCTACTATCAATATTGTTCTGACCATGTCCCTTCATGACCCACTATTCTAAATACATACCAGTGGCATTCTTGTGACTCTTTGCTTGAAGACTTTCTTCCTCTATAAGAGAATTAATACCAAATGAGCAGCCTTCAGGGTGATGCCACATGTGAGTTGAAGAAAAAGTGTCCCAGGTATCCTATCCTTCTTGCAGCCTAACTGAATTGTGTTCTATAGTTTTCCAGTGTTCTCAATACTTTCCCATTGACCACAATAAGCACTGATTGCATACACTTTACTGACTTCCTTACTTATCCTATACCACCTTTCCACTCCTCTGTGGATCCTCTCCCAAATACTTGGCCTCAAATTCTTGTCAAAGAACATATTTCTTCTTTAACCCAATCCACGACAGTTTATCTTTCTCCTTCCCTTGCCTGTAGTTTCTACTCTAGATTCTTATTATGGAGTTAAGTCTTTAGCAATGTAAATTGTTATTCATTATATATATATATGTCACAAAATCAAGTCAAATCTTACAAAACTACATTTATTTTCTCACTTACTAGTATTTCTTTCATTTGCATTTTATTTTATTGTTTATAGTAGCTTACTACAGGGTCATTATCATGATATCCAGTATGTGATGCTTGTGAAATCAGACTCCTCTGCACTCAGTCAAACTCTAGTGCATGGCTCATCCCACGATTATGGTTGGCAGAACCTAAATATTTTGCACCTTTCTTCTCCTTGTGTCATCTGTATCTTTATGTATTTTAAAAACTATTCTCAGACTAATTTAGTGCTTCTATTTTTACTATTCTAATATACAGATTTCTGAACACACATAACCATATAATTAAACTGATAAAAAATCTCTAAACAAAACAACACATCATGTGTTTATAAACCTTATTCCTTTTTTTCTCATAATAAAATTTCATACATTATACAAAACGCTAATATATAATGTTCTACTCAAGAAAGTCATTCCATTTCTCTGGGCCTCTAGCTCTTTCTATATAAAATGAGGGGTTTGTACTGTACTCCCAAATGGGTTTTGAGGTTCTCCTCCCTTCCATAATACAGTGGGAGGTATAAGGAATGAAGCTCCAGGAATTCTAAGGCTTGCCTTCCTTAACCAAACAATTCTTGACTTCTTTCTTTTTTATACTGCTATTCTGCGGAAGATTTCATTTAAATCAAATTTCTGAGAAAAAAAAAAGTGTGAAAATCACAGTACTGAATGATTTAAAAATGATTTCTTTATAAAAATAAAGAAAGTAAAAGGAAGGAAAGGAGGAAGGAGAAAATTCTCATATCATCCTTGATTTTATAAATTAATCCTCAATGATAAATATCTTCTTCAGGATTATACATTATACCTTTAATCACCAATGATAATAATTATTTTTCTAATAATTACATATGACATCACTAACCTGGATAGAGTTTGCTAATGAATGGTTTACAGAGTGTAACTCTCACCATATACGAGAGAAAATGTAAAGGACTGATAGTCAGCTGGTTTGCACCAAGACAGTCATACTCTTTTCATGCTTGATCTCTTCTGATTGGTTAATTACCCATGATTTGTCAAATATGTTGCTTATTATCCTTGAAACTTAAACATGGCTAGCAGAGAGGGTCAGCACTGTAGACATCATATTATGATGAGGAATAACCTGAACTTGTCTCCGTTTACATTCGAGCATCTCTGATAGTACCTGCCTCTACTTTGGGAGTTATATACCTAAATTTCAAAATGTAGCCTTCAGTCATGATATTAACTCATCCGTGCATAAATATTAACAATATGGGATGCCTGGGTGGCTTATCGGTTTAGCGTCTGCCTTCCATTCAGGGCATGAGCCTGGGTCTGGGGATTGAGTCTCTCATCCGGCTCCCTGCAAGGAGCTCACTTCTCCCTCTGCCTATGTCTCTGCTTGTCTCTCATGAATAAATAAATAAAATCTTAAAAAAAAAAACAGATTAAAAATATGAAAAGGATGGGACTCCTGGCTGGCTCAGTTGGTAGAGCTTGTGACTCTTGATCTCAGGGTTTGAGTTCCATCCCCACATTGGGTGTATAGCTTAATTAAAAATAAAATCTTGGGATCCCTGGGTGGTGCAGCGGTTTGGCGCCTGCCTTTGGCCCAGGACGCGATCCTGGAGACCTGGGATCAAATCCTACATCGGGCTCCCGGTGCATGGAGCCTGCTTCTCCCTCTGCCTATGTCTCTGCCTCTCTCTCTTTCTCTCTCTGTGACTGCCATAAATAAATAAAAATTTTTAAAAAATTTTAAAAAAAATAAAATAAAATCTTAAAAAAAAAACCAAACAAACATGGAAGGATGAATATAAAATCCTTAAGAGCATACCACCTCTGTTTTAATTCTTATTATCATAGATAAAATGTTACATAATGAAGGAAAATTTATATAATATCTATATAATAGATGTAAATCTATATATAAATATATATCTATAGATTAGATAGAAATCTATATATATACACATACTTTATATATCTATAATTAGGTATATTTTTTACCTGAAAAATATATTATAACCCATTGAGTCATTGCTTGTTTGGAGGAATGCACCTCAGTAAGTCTCTAATTGCAAGTCAGAGGATTAGACAAAAAAATTAAAACTAGTTTTCTCCTATTTGCCTGTTTGATTTTGCTTCATGTGAATTCCTATTTCCCCTTAAAAAACAGGCCAGCCTGGGTGGCTCAGCGGTTTAGCGCCACCTTCAGCCCAGGCCTGATCCTGGAGACCCAAGATCAAGTCCCACATTGGGCTACCTGAATGGAGCCTGCTTCTCCCTCTGCCTGTGTCTCTGCCTCTGTGTGTGTGTGTGTGTGTGTGTGTGTGTGTGTGTGTGTGTGTCTCATGAATAAATAAATAAAATTTAAAAAAATAAACATAAACAAGAGGGCTGCCTGGGTGGCTCAGCAGTTGAACTTCTGTCTTTGGCTCAGGACATGATCCTGGGGTTCCAGGATCGAGTCCCACATCGGGCTCCCTGTGAGGAGCCTGCTTCTCCCTCTGCCTATGGCTTTCCCTCTCTCTCTGTCTCTCATTAATAAATAAATAAAATCTTTTTTTTTTTAAGTACAAACAAGAGTACAGATACCTCTTTCTGCTGCTTTCTTTCTCTGGTACTGCACTTGTCCCAGGAATGAATTTCAAAAATTAACTCTAGACTTGAATCATTAACTCGGGCTTTCAAGCATTTTAGTACAATTTTAGAGTTCACATTTTTAGAGTTGAGCTTTAGTGGCCATTTTGAGATTATCTTGACCAAGAGGATACTATGGGAATAGAAATATAGAAAGAACTGTGGCTCAGATTTTGACTGAGAACAGACAAATATGTCATACATATTACTGGATGCTAAAAAAAAATGAATTAAAGTTAAAGTGAATCAATTTGCTATCCAGAATTGTCAAAGTGCTACTGACATCAAAATAATGAATCAACACGTCAGACCCATAAGCCATTGCTACCCTACACAAATCATTCTATACACCACCCCTGTACTCACTGAAGGCATGCACATCCTTATTCTATTACTGATCTCTTCTCCTTATCTGAGGAATGTTCTACCTCTGTCCTCTTCTGTACCTATTTTATATGCTGCCCATCTCTCAAATTCATGTTCAAGTTTCATCTTCATCATAGAACTTCTCTATTCCTCAATCACTGCAGGCCACAGAAATCTCTCTCCTCTTTTATGTATGTAATACATATAATATGTTCCAAATAATTTATACTTCAATATAAAGTTCATTTGGCTCTGTAGGCATTTTAGTCCCTTCCCTCTAGCTAAATACTAGCTTTTTTTAAAGAATAGAAACTAGATATTCCTCTGTTATTAAATAGTTGTTCAAATAACAGAGTTTGTTAATTAGAAGGAAGAAAATAAGGTCAGGACAGAAATTCAAACATTTCTCTATCATATAAGTATACAGATTATTCAAATATGTAAAGATTTCCATTTCAGTTGATAAATAGCCACTGTGCAATCTCCCACTCCTAGCCCATACTTCCCAAGTTCTCTCTCACTGCCCTAGAAGTCTTCTCTCAATCCATAAACTACAGGTGTTTTATGAGACAGAGAGGGAGGGTTCAAGCTCTCTGTCCCAGCCTCATGGGCACTGTCGGTTCTGATAGTTTGTGCCCATGCTACAGTGATGAATTTTACCACTGATTAATGTGTTATGTAATTTGAATCCAGGAGACAGCTTTTGCTTCTGTAAAGATAATCTCAGAGTTTTCATTCTGAAAGTAAGAGTCCATACAATCCTTTCCAGACAAGAAAAATCTGTGCTTCTATGAATAAGCTCATACCATTTTCTAGCCTTTGGAACATATTCTCTTCTAATAATAAGCATAGCAATTTTGTTTATTAAATATAGATGATGATACTGTCACTTTTAATACCAAATGATGTTTCTTTTTCTGCCTTCCAGAAATTAATGACAATTAAATGAGTACATACAAAGCCAAATTATATTACATAAATTATTAATTTGCCATTAATCTAGTATTGTGCTTGCATATTGGGTTCAGATCTCTAAAATAACATAGCATCGTATTAATTTATCTTGGCCCTAGTATTATGTCACTATGTTTTTCAATAACAGTCAAAGTAGACCAAAACCAGCATGAAAATACTTTCTTTTATAGACAATTGATCTAGAAACATTCAATCAGAAGTAACAGAAAGAATTTTTTCTTTCTTTCTTTCTTTCTTTCTTTCTTTCTTTCTTTCTTTCTTTCACTAATGGACATGTTATGAATGAGGGACAATAATAGTATTACAACCCAAATATTTACCCTAAAATCTGTTATCAATCATAATTCCCTCTTGAATACCACTGTGTTTTATACTTGAGGGTTGGTTTTTTTTTTTTTCAGTGTTTTTCAAGGGCAATTTCCTTGTATGTTATGAGGGCTATATGCTTTAAGGAAAACTTCCTAGAAAGCAAATTATTAAACTAGATTCTTCAGGAAAGGCAACATGTTAACAAATGAAATAAAAAGAAGAAAAATATAGTCTGTGTGATAGATCAATATGAGTAAAGGTAGAAATCAGGATTAAGTGCTATATGTCTTTTGTCCTAATTAGAAAAAAGAGAGTCCAAGAAGAAAAGACAAAGATAAATAATTTTTTTTTAATTTGTGGTTTTAATTCTCAATCCCTAAAATCCATTTACATTGCTTCTCTGGAATAAAAAGATTCCAGTCATGATTTTTTGCTTCTACTACATAATAACATACACAGTAAAAACTTAGTTATAGCTTCTCAATGGAATCATAAAAACATTTGCTATTCATTAAGCATACAGCATCCTCTGAATAAGGATGAGAGATATTATGATTATTTCAATGGAGACATCTGCTCTTTTGGTAATTACTTACCTCTTTTCTGATATCCAGCTAAAGTAGGTTTAGATCCTTTGTGTAATGTCCCTATGTAATATGTGATTCTACAATCTCCAGTCTTAGGATTCATCCTCCCTATTTAATAACCCGTTTCTTGGGCAGCTCGGGTGGCTCAGCGGTTTAGCACTGCCTTCAGTCCAAGGCCTGATCCTGGAGACCTGGGATCGAATCCTATGTCAGGCTCCCTGCGTGGAGCCTGCTTCTCCCTCTGCCTGTGTCTCTGCCTCTCTCTCTCTCTCTCTCTCTCTCTCTCTCTGTGTGACTATCATAAGTAAATTAAAAATAAATAAATAAATAAATAAATAAATAAATAAATAAATAAATAAATAAATAAATAAATTGAACTGCACATGTGATGTGCTCTGACTAGTAGAATAGCATGGAAGTGATAGCAGTGCCAGTTCTGGGCCTTTAAAAGACATTTAGCTTCTTCACTCTTGAAACTCAGCTACTATGTTGTCATAAAATCCAGGTTATCCTGCTACACATTGAAAAAACTTGGAGAGAGCCTAGAGGATGAATCACCATAGCCAGAGAAGCTACCTGAAGGAAAGCCAAGCAGCCTCAGCCCCAGGCAGCACCAAGGCCTAAGTGTGAATGTGATCTTCTGGAACATCCAGCCCCACACTTCACTTCTCCCAAATGAGTGCAGCTGTGTGATTTATTCCAGTGATGCCTCCTGGAACAGAAGAACCACTCGACCAATCTACAGAATCATGAGAAATTATAGCTCATTGTTTTAAATTATTAAGTTTTGGAGAAGTTTGTTATGCAAAAATAAAAAACCAAATGGTCTTTTAATATCACTTTCAATAAATTCAATTTGACATATCCTTTCACAGGTAGTCACTTGCTTGATTTCTCCTGTCTACACTCCAGCTTCCCACCACTCTGTTGTAGAAGCCAGATTACTTCCTGAGAAGAGGAATTCTTGCAAAGAATTCTTGTGAAGGATAATTCTCTTGATTCTGAACTCACTCCTAGGAGCCTACATTCCTAACTCATTGTGTAGCTTGGGTGCAAGGGGTGTAAGAGCTTCTGGCTTCAGGGGTCCCAAACACTAGGTTCGACCACTTGTTGCCAACAAAATCCAAAGGCAGAGAGATGAGTGGTGGGGAAACAAGAAAGAGATTTATTGCAGTGAGGCCAATGGTCTAATATTTAAAAGACTGTCTCCAAAATGTTGAAAATACTTCCAGGTTTCTTTAAGGAAAATGTGGTACAAAGGTCAGTAGGTATGCAGGTGGGCAGGAAAGGTAAACTCAATCATTGTCTTAGAGACAATCACAGGGTCTTATAGGCCCCAGATAGTTCTTATAGCTTGAGGGGGTAGTTTTAGTTCCATCAGAAGATGCTTTGTCTGCAGGGTCTTTTGCATGAATTAAAAGAAAAGTGGGAAGGGAGAATTTAATCCATTAGAAAATTGGGGGTCAAAATAGAGGTAGTTAAAATCTTCTCTCAATTGTTTTTTCTTTTTTATTGTGACAAAATACGTGTATTCATACTATTTTAATTATTTAGACCATTCTAAATGTAAATATGCAAAATTCACCATTTAAAAATGTACAATTTGTGACACATAAGACATATAGAACACACAATTGTGTGCAACAATCACTCCTATCTAGTTCCAGAATATTGCCATCACACCAAAAGGAAATCTCATTTTTCCCAGCCCGTAACAACCATGAATCTATCCTCTCCATGTATGGATTTGCCTATTCTAGACAATTCATATAAGTGGAATCCTAAAATATGTGGCCTTTTGTATCTGACCTCTTTCATTAGCATAATATTTTCTAATAATATCTAACTCATTGTTTGGAAGGAAGGAAGGAAGGAAGGAAGGAAGGAAGGAAGGAAGGAAGAAAAAAAGGATGGAAGAAGGAAGGAAGAAGAAAAAAAGGATGGAAGAAGGAGGAAAGGAAAAAAGGATGGAAGGAAAAAGGAAAGGAAGGATCATGGGAGGGAAGGAGGAAGCCAGAAGGGAAAGAGGAAGGTAAGGAGAGAAGGAAAGAAAGAAATCTTGCCTGGTTACCATCTCTATAAGAGCCCAGACTTCCTATCAGGATGAAAACCTCTCCATTTCAGAGTAAAATCAAGACATTACTTTTGCCGAATTAAAAGAAACTTTGGAGTTGTTTTCTCAAACAAAAAAACAGCCTTTCTGCAAAAGGTGAATCCTGAAGCCACTCAGCCTTATATTGAGCGGGTTGTCTCCAGTATTTAAAGGGACAGATAGGAAAAATAAATAAATAAAGGGACCGATAGGGATTCCTGCTATGATGGTTACGTTTATCTGTCAACTGGTCCAGAACTCAAGGTGTCCAGATATTAGACAAACATTATTTTTTTGTGTCTGTGAGGGTGTTTCTGGATGCCTTAATATTTGAAATAGTTTACACTGTAAGGCAGATTGTCTTCCCTAACATGGTGGGCTTCATCTAGTCACCTGATGATTTGAAAAGAGCAAAAAGATCAAGTGAATTTTGCCTGCCTTGCTGTTGACCTGGAACATGAGTCTTTTCCTGCCCTTGCACTTAAACTTACACCATCAGTTTTCCTAGGTTTTTGGCATTTGGACTCTGACTGGAGCTGATGAGGAAGAAGAAGGCAAGCTGAGGACAAACACAAGCTGACACACTGAACCACCCCAGGTGGATTAATCTGACATTTCACAGGCACTTCTGGCTGCCCTAAAACTGAGAGAAGGGAAAAACAAAATAGTTAACTTAGAGAGATCACAATCCTACAAGATAGGAATCTCCGTCAGTTTACAAATGTCGTAGTGATTTACAAGGAAAAGGCATTTTTATCTTTTGATAAACCTAACTTGCAGAGACCCCTAACTCCATTTCCTGGAGCCTGAACATCACTCTCCCCACCATGAATGCTCTGGGAAACAAAAGTAGAAGCCAATGTAAATAAAATAAAATTTCCTCATAACCTGCAGCCCTTTGGCAAGTACTTGAGGCAGGCAGGGTATAACATTCTACCAGGAAACTCCCAATAGTCTTAATGTTAATGCTTTACTAGAGGGAAAAACCCACGTTAGCTTGACAATAGCCAGGCCTCCGGTATCCTGAGAGTCTTCTTTAGCTTGTGAAAGTCCTTTTTCCTTACTTCCCCCCAGCTCCCAAGTATATAATCAGCCCTCCCTCATAACCCCAGTGCAGCAGCTCTTTCTGCCCCTGGGTCCTGTCCCCATGCTTTAATAAAATCACCTTTTTGCACCAAAGAATTCTAAAAAGTTATTTGTTGGCCTTTGGCCCCGGGCCTCACCAATATTCCAAAACTACATCAGAACTATCCACTGGCTCTCCTGGGCCTCCAGCTTACTCACTGTAGATTTTGGTACTTCTCAGACTCTGTAATTATATGAGCCGTTCCTTCTTACATATATAAGTACCTATATCATAATTACATTTTACATTATAGAAAATAAATACTATAATATTTATCATTATTATAATAATTGATTTATAAATCTATGTGTGTAAATACGAATGCTTGCGTGTATGTTAACTCTTAATGGTCTGTTTCTCTGGAGAACCTTAACACATCTGCCTTTTTTTTTTAACTTTATGGCAAATATCCTACATAGTAAGTCTTAATGTACCTTCATCAGCAATAGACATTGTTTTTCCTCTCTCTAGAGAAAGGCTTAAGGCTTTTTACTACCTTCAGAGTATAAAAGGGGACAAAAGATTAATACATTTAGTACATTAAGATGCTATTTTCTTTCACCTAAAATTGCCCCCATAAAAAACATGGAAAATTGTCTTAAAAGTGGTGTCTTGGGCACCTGAGTGGCTCAGTGTTTGAGCATCTGCCTTAGGCTCAGATCATGATCCCGATCCCCGGATCAAGTCTGGCATCGGGGTCCAAGCAGGAAGCCTGCTTCTCCTTCTGTATCTCTGCCTCCCTCTCTGTGTCCCTCATGAATAAATTCATAAAATCTTAAAAAAAAAGTGCTGTTCTAACATTTATCACTAGTATGGCACTAATTAAAATTTGTGCCTTATTTTCTAAAATGTGTATCTGTCTTATTATTTTCTGTAGTCTGAAGATTGAAATTTTCAATGTTCAATTTTTCTAGGTTTTCAAGGAGTCCACCAAAAAAAAAAAAAAAAAAAAAAAAAAGCTCATCCCATGAGAAAAGAGAATCAAAATGTGAAAGTTGGTGCAAAATAAAACCAGCCTGTGTCAAAAGAGAGGGAAGATGCTGAACATTCAGAGCATTTGTCATTTAGTCTGTCCTCTGATCCAGCCTGGGTGGACTCATGCCTGATCCTGAGGCAAGGGGCCTATGATAAAACATGTCCAAACTCCGAGAGCCTGGATGGCTCAGTCTGTTGTGCAGGCCAGCTGGGTTTCGGCTCAGGTTGTGATCTCAGGATCATAAGATCTATTTTCACTGGCTCCACATTGAGTTCTGAGTGGGCTTAATTTCTCCCTCTCCCCTTGCCCTCCCCAGTGCACACGTGCAAGATGTATCTTCTCTCCCTAAATTAGTAAATGAATCTTAAAAAAAAAATGTCCAAACTAAATAAATTGGGAATCTGAAAAGCCAAGGTGACAATTGATTGCATCAAGTGCCAGTGGCTTTAGCAATGAAACAAAAATCTCTTACCCTGGGATAGTGTTATTTTCAATAGTTAAGGGCACCCGCATTAGGCATTAGCAACCAAAAGCCAGAAATCAGTAGTCTCTAGCTGCCAGCATAAGTAGATATCCAATTCAAGAGAATGGGAAAATTGTGTCCCAGAAGACAAGTTTGTAAGTCATTTGGGAATATGTTTTGAGAGGGCAGTTTTACAGAATTCCAAGTCAGTAGAGATGGACCGCTTTGTGATTGTAATAATAGCCTTTGTGTCCCCAGGTTAAGGTGGCCTGATTATATCCACAGCAATGTCCTGACCTACTCTCTGCATGTTCCTTTAATGTTGTTTATAAATTCAATGCCACCTGACTTATATTGCAAACTGTTATTTTCAGGAATGAGATAGAATAATAGGAGTCTTTTTAAATGGATATCTCCTGAATGTAAACTTGTTCCTAAATCATATCTGGTGGTTTAAATTAAGTCCACTCTTTACTTTTTAAAAGCAAACTTTCTATGAAAAATTCAGGCACCGGGTTGTGTATGGGAATTTTTGAAATATAAATTAATTTTGAATAATGCAAACTCACACTATCCTATTCAAGATGAAGCTTTTCCATTTAAATTTCATGAAAGATTAAGGCAGCTGAAAAAGGAATGCGGACAGACTCAAAGTAACAGTTTGCATTTAGATGTTAGAAAACAGTAAGAGAAATGGTTTCATGTTTTCATTTGCATATATATGTGGGTAAAGACAGGAGTAAAGATCAAGAATCTGGACTCTGAAATGGCATTTCAATAAAACAATCTAGTGACAAACATTTTTTTCACCCATCGACCAATTTCCTTCTTCCAGTATTTCTAGATAAAATATGACAAACCTTACTTTCCCACCTCCTGCAATTTTAGGGGGAGAAAATATGTTTTGGAAAATACCTATATGCAATCAACTAGATGTTAGCTAAAAAATGAAATCATCATCTCTTTTCCTTATCAAATTCAATTATGCTTCAATTTTAAAAGTAGGATACAGTGGCATGTGCATTTCTGTTGAATTTAAATCCAGCATCAAACCTTTAAAAAATATTACTACATAATAATTTTAAAAATATAAACTTACAGACTGAACATTAATTTAAAATGTCTTTTTTGTAATTATAGATGCTACAACATGTATTAACATTGAATACATTTTGCTGTGTAAAAGAGTCAGATACAAAAGGCCATATAATGTATGATTATATTAACATGAAATGTCCAGAACAGGGAAACTGATACAGATAGAAAGCAATTTAATGATTGCTGTAGCCATAGGCTGAGTGTGGCAGCAAGATATGGAGTAGTGACTACTAATGGGTTTGGGGTTATAAAAATATTCTGAAATTACATAGCAGTTATGCTTACACAACTCTGTTAACGTACTAAAAACCACCATATTGTGCACCTTAACAGTGAAAGTGATTGCATGTAAATTATATCTCAACAAAACTGTTATTAAAATAATAATAATTGAAGTGCAAACAAAAATATATAGGCCAAACAATAATAATAACACAACAAAAAACATGCAGGGAAAATTACATACATATATCCTTTTATAACAAGAGTTTTTAGGCACTTTATAGTGAGATTCAACATCTTTTCATATGTTTATTTATTTTGTACTTAATATTCTTATTATTTGAATCCCCTGCCTATATTCTTTTTATTATATTGACACACTTAGTTTCAGGTGTATGCCATACTGATTTGCCAAATTATTTATTATACTGTGTTCACCCTAAGTGTAGCTACCATTTGACACTATATACACCTATTGTAATATCATTGACTCTTCCTTATGCTGTGCCTCTTATTCCTGTGACTTATCTAAATGTTGTATTTTAAAATCCTAAAAGTAAAATATAGTCCGCTGATACTAATAGTTATCTGAGACACCAGTTAATAATTCTTTTTTAAAAATATTTCATTTATTTATTCATGAGAGACACAGAGAGAAGGCAGAAGCACAGGCAGAGAGAGAAGCAGGCTCCTTGCAGGGAGCCCAATGTGGGACTCGATCCTTGAAACCCAGGATCACGCCCTGGGCCAAAGGCAGATGCTCAACCTCTGAGCCACTCAGGTGTCCCCAGTTAATAATTCTTTGTTTTAAATATCTAAATATTAAACAAAGAATTTTAGAGCTCTAAGGTAATCTCTCAATGATTTTGAACATCCTTTCTTTTTCTCTGCCCTACCATCCCAATCTCTGCCAGATGGCAAGACAGTCAGCAAAAGAGATTACCTTTGGTTACACAACTGTGAAGTTTGTCAAGAATTCTTTCCAGTAGTGGTTGGAAGACTGCCTTTCAGGTAAATCTAAAAAATTTCCCTTACGTCAGATGATTATTTTCTAATGGATTTATATAATCTAGCCTCTATAGGTATTATTACTCTATTTTTAAATATAACAAAAAATATGTACAAAAATTAGTATTCTCCTTTTTAAAAAAATATATTTATTTGAGGGAGTACACATGGAGAAAAGGGACAGAGGGAGAGGGAGAGAGAGTCTGAAGCAGACTCTGTGCTAAGTGCAGAGCCTGATGTGGAGCTGGATCTCACAACCCTGAAATCATGACCTGAGCAGAAACCAAGAGTCAGTTGCTTAACCAACTGTATCACCCAGGTGCCCCATTTTTTATGTAGGTAGTCACCTTCTTAAATAATCACTCCATAGATATTTAATTGAGCATGTATTATATTTAAGACACTGTTCAATATTGAAATAGGCTCTTCCCAAAAGGAAAAATCATGTACAATCAAAGGGGATATCTGTTAGGTGATGCACTTCTCAGAAAGGCATAATTTTATGTCCTTTTAAAATGTCAAAATCCACCAGCTAACATACCATTTTATTCAATTATCTTTCCCACTGAAAGTAAGATTTGAACCAATTTAATTAAATTTAAATGATGAAAGCCTTAAAAAACACTAATAAAATTAAACAAAATGAAAGAGATTTTAGATTATTCCTAATATAATCTGGAATTCATTGTCATAGCTTAAGTGATCACTAAAAATTAATAAACTGATTTAGAGAATAACTGTCTTAAGAGAGAAATTACACTTAGTTTCCTGACTTCAAAAAGTTTAGCTTACATCTCCCTGTATATTTTAATTTTTAGTTCTATTACATGTAAAATTGCAAGTCCTATCATCACCACACATTCCAATTTAAGTGAATATCTAGTTTCAAGAACTCTTCCTAAAACATCTGCCATATTACCAATGTTATCACAGTGGCTTATATCTATCTGAGAGCAAATGGCTAGCATCTGTTTTGAAAACAGTGGAAAAACTAACGAACAAAGTAAGATTATGATCAACCCTGACAATATGTAGATAAGCTAAGCCACACTGCATAAATCAGCATTTGGGTATTATTTCTCTTCATTTTTCTTAATATGCCAGCAACAGCAGCATATACAGACAATGTATAGAAATTTAGGGGAAAATAACCAAATTTAAGTGTTAAACCTATAATCAAATGCCCAGTGTGGATTTAAAATCCTACACCAGGGGATCCCTGGGTGGCTCAGCAGTTTAGCGCCTGCCTTCGGCCCCGGGTGCGATCCTGGAGTCCTGGGATCTAGTCCCACATCAGGTCCCTGCATGGGCCTGCTTCTCCCTCTGCTTGTGTCTCTGCCTCTCTCTCTGTCTCTCTGTCTCTCTGTCTGTCTCTCATGAATAAATAAATAAAGTCTTAAACAAAAAGCCTACACCATGTCATAAAAGATAGAAAAGCTTTTCAATCAGTCCTTAATGAGAGTTGGTTCGTAGGCAGGTATCTTTGTCAGATTTCTCTGAAGAAGCAGAACCAATAGGGTGTGTGTGTGTGTGTGTGTGTGTGTGTGTGTGTGTGGTGTGCACTCATGTATGTTTTGCAAGAAGGTACTGTATTGGTACTGGATATGCATTTATGGAGCCTATAAATCCCATAATCTGTTTCTGCAAGCTGGAAAACCAAAAAGGCTGGTGGTGTGATTCAGTCTGTGTCTGAAGATCTGAAACCAGGATCACCAATATCAAGGTCAGGAGAAGATGAATGTCCTAGCTTAAAATGAGAGAGTGAATTCTCTCTCTCTTTCTCTCTTTCTTCTATTCAGGCCCTCAAATGGTTTGGATGATGCTTATCCCCATTAGAGAAGGCATCCTGATTTACTCAGTCTATCAATTCAAATCCTAATCTCATCTGGAAATTCCCACATAGACATATCCAGAAATGATATTTTACCAGCTACCTGGCCACCCTTTAGCCCAGTCAGGTTGACATATAAAACTAACCATCACAGTAAGTTATCAATTACTTACAAATAGGCTACTGACAAGTCTTAGGCTGCTGAATGGTTCCATATGACCATATTCTAAACAAAACTACAGAATATGACCATTTTTCTGCCACAGTTGAAGCTCATTGATTTCCTTGTACATCACTTAGTCCATTAAGGATGACTCTACAGTGTTTCTTGAAGCAATCTGGAGAGGAATAGCTGATGTTCTTCTAAGGACCCTCTCACCAGTGGGTTGAGCCAGTTTTATTTTTGTTACTAGAGTCACTTGTTTTCTAGAGTATAGTCTTAAAAGATGGCTGCCATTAATTCCTTCCCTCCCTCCTTGATACACATGCAGTTTTCTACACATCATAAAGCAGAGTCTACTTCTCCTCCCCTTGAGTCTGCCCAGTCTTATACTTTTACCTTGATAGTAGACTATAGCAAAAGAATGTTGTACCACTTTCAGGCCTGGTTTCTAGGAGGCCTGGAAGGTTCCATTCTCTCTCTCTAGAGAAGCCAGATATCATGTTGTAAATAAATTATGTTGTGCTACTGAATTAGGAGAAAACAGATAAAAAGAGAACCCAAGTGGAGAAGAAATGAGCTGTCAAACATGCCAGTAAAGCTTTATTAGACTTAGGTACAGCCACAGGTAAATATAGGTGATTGAGAGATCTTAGTGGATGTCACCTGAGGAAGAAGAACCTGCCTGAATCCTGAAATATAAAATCTGAAGAAATAATAAATAATATTTTTAGCTGGTAAGTTCTGGGGTGATGTTTTTACACAGCAATAAATAATTGAAACATACATCTATAGCAGAGAAACCAATACTTATGATAATGATATTTCAAGGTTTTATTTCTATGCCTTGAATCAAAGTAGGCCTGCTTCTAGCATATGAAATAAGTAAGAACAAGAAATTCGAGAACACAAAACACATATGCTCAGGCCCAGATGTGAATACAACCAATAATGGGAAGGTCAAGTCAAGGGAACTGCCATGCTCACTCTAATATAATCGAATAGCTATCTCTGAAAGAGTGATTAATTTATCAAACTCTACTTTCTAACTATGCTCCAGCAAATTTACCCAACATTTTTAAGTTATTCAAAAAGTGTCCTTCTTCAAAGGAATTATACAGATGTTTCTCTCCAATGTCTTAGCTCACAAACATTTCCTATCCATGAATTTCTGAGGGCTGCAACCATCCATAATCTTAATTTTTTCCCATGGAAGCCCTCAGGCAAAAAGGAGCAAAGGGCCCATGTCCTGACCTTGCTGGTTTTGCCTTCCCCTGAGCGTCCTGGAATGGCAAACTCAACTTACAACAACCATGAGCAGAATTTCTCCGAGGAGGCATTAGAGGAAAAAAGTGTGATTCTCACATTGGTTCCAGCTAATGAAGAATTTAATGAAGAACAAATGGAAGTGTTTCTTCAACTTCAGAAGACAGTCTGAAGATGCCTGGGTCGAGTGATAAAGTTTGTCATCCTCAAATAAGTGAACAATTCAAGTTTTGTCCAAGACTTAGTTGTTGTTGTAGTACACCTGTCCCTCCTTTGCCAGTCAGTTTGCCTCCAGTTAATAATGTACGTTGGGACACTGTGAAACTGGCGCCAACAATTGAATTTGAGTACCGATGGCCAGAAAATAGAGGTTTATCTTAGGCTCCAGAAACATGCCTACCTTGAAATAAACCAGGAGTGTGGTGGCAATGTAAAGACTATTCTTGAAAAATCACCAGAGGCTAAATTGGAGTCATGTTCAGGGAAATGCAAGATGGTGACCAAGAAAGCAAGAATTTGGAAAGGTTTTAAGAAGAGTAAGAGAGAGGCAGTCCAGGTGGCTCAGCAGTTTAGCACTGCCTTCAGCCCAGGGTGTGATCCTGGGGACCTGGGATCCGTCCCACGTCTGGCTTCCTGCATGGAGCCTGCTTCTCCCTCTGCCTGTGTCTCTGCCTCTCTCTCTCTCTCTCTCTCTCTCTGTCTCATGAATAAATAAATAAAATCTTTAAAAAAGAAGAGTAAGAGAGGCAGGGGGATTAATATAGTCAAAGTGGTAACTTCAGCACAGTAAGGCATGTTGGTAGCATGGTCAAGAATTGCTGCAAGAGTCAGTCAATCCAAGTCTGTGAATTCACATTCCATTCCTGGTTCTGTTGAGACCTTTCTGCTGCAAGCCTCTGGTATCGGGTGGTGTGTGGTCCATAGAAGACCTCTCCTTGCAAACACACAAGTCTGGGTTCACCTGCAGTTTCCTGCAGGTCAGGCCTGGATGCCTGACACTCCCAAAAGGATGATCTCTCTTTTCCTTTTACCCACCTGCACTTTCCCATCCCCAGGGCTAGAAGATCATATGTTATTCCCTGAATGTGCTAAGAGAAATAAGAAGATGATGAAAAGATTAATTGCAATGAGGAAGAAAAGGTGACCTTGTTTGAACACATCAACACCATTCCCTTTGAATGGGCCATATCTTGATACAGAATAAGTGGTGGAGAGCCCAGAGCTACCACTTACTTGCATCCCTCTGTCCTAGCCAGCCTCAGCATCGCTTAATAACCTTGAGTACGGATGTGAATGTCTGGATTCTGTACTTAGGCTTGCCAAGAAGTGACTGCTACTCCTGCTTCAAGTACTTAGTTCTATAGAATATAATTTAGTTCTGTTTTAATTAATAGATATTTGAAAGTTTTAGGTTTTTAGAAAAATTTAACAGAAAGTGCAGAGTTCTGAAATACTGCTCTAACACCTTCCCCTACTATCAGCAGCCTGCACCAGAGTGGTACAGTTATTGAACCTACATCAACTTACCATTATAACCCAAAACCTATAGTTTACAACAAGGTTCACTTTGGTGTTGTACAGTCTGTGCACTTTTACACAGACTCCACCAATAAAGTGTCCTCAAAAGAGCTTCCCTGCTATAAAATTTTCACATTCCATCTATCCAATGCTCTCTTCCCTCCAACTCCTGACTACTCCATAGCTTCACCTTTTCTAGAGTGTCATACATTTGGACTCATACAGTAGCCTTTTCAGATTGACTGATTTCACAGCAATATGCATCTAAGATTCCTCCTTTTCATGGCTTAATATTCCCCTTCTTAGTGCTGAATAGTCCATTGTCTGCATGTACCCTAGTTTGCTCATTCATTCCCATATTAAGTCACCCAGGCTGCTTCCACCTTCGGGCAATTATGAATAAAGCTTCTACAGGGATGCCCGGATGGCTCAGTTGTTGAGCATCTTCCTTTGGCTCAGGTCATGATCCCAGGGTCCTGGGCTCAAATCCTGAATCAGGGTCCCAATAGGGAGCCTGCTTCTCCCTCTGCCTATGTCTCTGCCTCTCTCTCTCTCTCTCTCTCATATGAATAAATAAAATCTTAATTTTTTTTTCCAACCAAGGGATTTTTCTTAAGGTTCTATTACTTTCATTACGTTCTATTACTTAAGGTTCTATTAATTTTTTTTTCCAACCAAGGGATTTTTCTTAATGTTCTATTACTTTCAGTAGTCCAGGTGAGATAATATGCCACCGAACTAATATTTTGCTCTGAAGTATCTTGTTCTTCTGATACTATTATTAAAATATTTTTATGGAGATCATAAAATATAACTGCTTCAAAATAGGCATTGTTAAGTATCATTAAGATTGTTAAGCATTACTTAAATTCAAGAGAGTCCATCAAAGATCTGACTCTTGTGAAAGGAAAAGGAAAGCAAAAACGAACAACATTCCAGAGGCGAGGGGCAATGTCAAGCCATCTACGATGTGGGTGCGTGCTCCAGGGTTAATGAGGGAGAACCAGGCTATAGACATAATTGAGGAGATGTTAACTGAGAATTTAGCAAAATTAATGAAAGACAACAAGCCACAGATCAAAGCTCAAATGATCGCAAGTAGAATAAACAGTAAAAAGAAAAAAACAAAAATAAAGACCTAGACACATCACATTAAGTTACTGAAGAACAAAACAAAAGGTCTTCCTCAAAATAGGTAGAGAAAAAAATATGGCTTAAACAGAGACACAAAGAAAGACCTAAAAAGTTATAGCAGACTTCTTGTGAAAAAGTGCAAAGACCACAAGACAGCATAGCAGTAGTTGTACAGTACTATCAGCCTACCCTAGATCTAACAAAAATGTTTTTAAAAATGAAAGAACAAACAAATTCATTGCTAGCAGACCTTAAATCCAATAAACAGTAAATTAATTTTTTCTAGACAGAAAAAAATATGACCCAAATTAAAATTTGAATAAGTACCAAGAGAAGGTGAGTTCAAGAAATGGTAAAAATGGCACTAATAAAAAATAACATATTCTCTCTTATCTATAATCATTCAAAATATAATTGACTGACAAAAATGCAAAGGATAGAAGAAAGGAAATGATTATGTACATTGAAGTTTCTTATACTCTGCATCAGTATATTTAAAGTTAGGCTGAAATTAAGTTAAACATAAATATTGTACAGGTATAACTAATAATCTAGTTATGGGGATAAAATGTAATCATATCACTTTGATATTGTGCAAAAAGAAATTAAACAACCTAAGACAAGATTTAACAGGGTGACCAACGTAGTTCAGAATACCCCTCTGAGAAATAGCATTTAAGATACACTTCTGTTAAACCATAACTTTTTGGCTTACTGCACCACTTAAAATTACAGATTCTTTCATTGCATTGTATCCTCAGAAAAGTACAAGTAATAAGACTGAATAACTTACATATAAAGTTCAATAAATTGCAATATCCACTCATGACAGAAAGGTGCTCTGCATACCTTGTCGTTTTTACTAAATACCATAGTATATTGATAAATAGAACTGTCAGAAATGCTGAAATGTTATTTTAGAGTGAATGAAAATATTCTCTAGAAAATAGGTTTATTTTTCAATGTCCAGGTTCACTATTTTTTTCAAATAGTTTATAATAGCAATATGGTAAAGTAAAAGTCCTAACCCAAAAAGAATTCTAAGATTGTTTTGAATGCCAACCTTTTGTGTAAAATATAGTTCATGATAGGATCTTTATTTTTCAATATAATCAAAACTCTAAAACCTATTTGCAAAATTTTAAAGGTACTCGGCATTCCCACATCATGATTCCCTGATGCATGTGGTTATGTATGGAGTAAATTAAAGCAGAAATATCTGTCTAGACCTTCAAAAATGTTAATAATGTTATATATTGTATTTATGAAATTTTCATTTTGATTTCATATAAGTTTACCTCCATTGTAAAGGGACTACATTGAAAATGACACTATCATAGAAGCATATAAAACATTTATTTCCATATTTAACTGATAATTTACATACAGTAAAATTCAGTTTTGACAAGCACATGCAGTCATGTAATCACCCCACAATCAAGATGAGTCAAGTTCCCTTACCCCCAAAATTCCATTGTGTCCATTTTAGGTCGATTCCTACACAATCCCCAACATCTGCAACTAGTGATTTGTGTTTTCCCTGCATACTTTTGCCTTTGTAAGAATGTTGTATACATATACTATGTAGCCTTTGATTCAAATTTCTTTCGCTACATATAATGCATTTTAGTTTCATTCATTTTATTACATGTATTGATTGTCCATTTCTTTTTACCTGAGTAGCAGTATTTTATTGTATGGGTACATCACAGTTTGCTTATACATCCCATAGTTATACATGCCATAAAGACTTTGCAGTTGTTTCTAGTCTTTGGTTCTTATGAATATTTGTTTCTTTTGAATATATCTCACTAAATATTCAACTACACATTTTTGTATAAATATAAGTTTAATTTCGCTTTGGTGGATACCTTGGAATGGGTTTGCTCTGTCATAGGTTAAGTGTACATTTAATTTCATAGGAAACTATCAAATTGTTTTCCAACGTTTCTCTACCATTTTCCATTTCAACCAACAATTTGCAAAAGTTCCAGTTGTTCTACATTCTTATTGGCACACAGTAATGGACTTTTTTTTTTTTTTAATTTTAGCCATCCTAAAAGGTGTGTAGTGTTATATTATTGTGGTTTTAATTTGCATTTATCCAATAACTCACTTTTACATATACTTATTTACCATCTATCTTCTTTGTTGGAGTGCCTGTATAAATACCTTCACCTCATTTTTTCTTTAATTGGGATATTTGTTCTAGCACTATTAAATTTGAAGAATTCTGGTTGCAATTCCTTTCTCAGATATATAGCTCAGGAATTTTTTCTGTCAGAATATGGCTTATCTTCTCATTCTCTTAACTGTGATTTTGAAGAGCACAAGCTCTTAATTTTTGTGAAATTCATTTATCATTTTTTTAGTTCATGTGTATTATGCTTTTTTGTCATAACTAAAATCTTTGCTACTTGAGCTGTTTATTGTTATATGTAAACTGGGCTAGGCCATGGTGCCCAGATATTTATTTGATCAAATATTATTCTGGATGCTTCTGTGAAGTGGCTTTTGAGTGAAATTAGCATTTAAATCTCGGACTTGGGCACCTGGGTGGCTCAGTCAGTTAAGCATTAGCTTTCAGCACAGGTTATGATCCCAGAATCCTGAGATCCATTCCCTAGATTCCCTTGTTGGGCTCCCTGCTCCCAGGGAGCCTGCTTCTCCCTCTGCCATTCCCCCTGCAAGTGCTCTCTTTATGTCAAATAAATAAAATCTTTTAAAAAAATAAAATAAAATAAAATAAACCTTGGACTTAGTCAAGCAGTTCCCCTTTGTAATGCAAGAGGCCTCACATTCAATCAGATGAAGACCTGAATAGAACAAAGACTGATCCCCCTCAAGAAAGAAGTAATTTTGCTAGCAGCCAGCCAGTAGATGAAAACTGCAATAACAAGTCTTCTCTTGATCTCCAGCCTACTCTGCAGATTTTGGACCTGACAGTCTCTATCGCTGTGTGAGCCAATCCTTGAAATAAATCTCTCTCCCTCTCTCTCTCTTTCTCTCAGGAACTACACTAGCTATTTGAACAGATAATATATTATATATAACAATTAATGTAAGTATGTAATACATAATATATAGAGAAAATCATAAGTAATTTTAAACAGATGTGAAAAGCCCAAAACAAAACAAAAACAAACAAAAAATACACTGAGGCAACATATAAATAGAAACTTCAGGAAGCAGCTCCAACCTGCTAAGGATGGGGATCCCAAAACAGGAGTCCGGTTATCAAAACAGAGAAGTGGAGATGAGGCTGGCTTTGGGGCTCTTCCATCTGATGAGCTCACTGTCAGGCCACTGCTGGTCCCTCCAGAGGGGATGATAGGCCGGTTCTGGAATTGGCAAGGGGAAAGGATGAATATTAGAATTGGCTGTTGTTCATAGGACAGTACTTTACTGGGATGACTATAAGAAAAAAGCAACTAGGGATCCCTGGGTGGCGCAGCGGTTTGGCGCCTGCCTTTGGCCCAGGGCGCGATCCTGGAGACTCGGGATCGAATCCCGCGTCGGGCTCCCGGTGCATGGAGCCTGCTTCTCCCTCTGCCTGTGTCTCTGCCTCTCTCTCTCTCTCACACTGTGTGCCTATCATAAATAAATAAAAATTAAAAAAAAAAGAAAGAAAAAAGCAACTAAAACCAGCAACTTCTTCTCTTGCCTTCTGCCTTATGATCTCTCTCCAATACATACTAGCATAATTTAACACTCTGGCAAAGGAGAAATGCAGTTTTCAGAGTCCTAGCTCTAGCATCACAAACCATATAAAAGGTATGTTTAGAGCTGAAAGGCAATAGTTTAACACCTATCCCAGTAGGCATCTTTTATTTCCAACAAGCTGAGTGAATAGTAAGTGGGGATTTTAAAGTGTTCTAAATTTTATAACCTATGCCTCATTAAATACCAATATCTAAATTGCAAAAAATATTCATCTAAATAAATTCACTTTTGTGGAACAGGTAAATTTTCAAATTTCTATTATCAGAGAAATGACTGCCAGTTCGAAAGTCCTACAGCAAAATATTATTTCATGGACTGAACATTACCGACAGTGATAGAACACTTTTAATATTTCTTTGTCTTATCAAATTTCAGCTGAACTAATAGTTGCATTAACTAAAAGGAGTTTTCAGTTAGTTGTTCAGAACATTGGTTACTCCAGGAAGTATTTCTTTTAGAAATATATAGTGAACCTATACAATTAAAAAGCTTGATCCACTGTAAATGTGATGCTATATTTTGTTACATGTTTATTAAAATAGAGATCAAAAAAATAAAAAAAAATAAAAAAAATAGAGATCAAAATCTGCAAAAAAATAAATAGCTGAAGAAAAAGAAAAAAATGCACTCTTAGGATAGACAATTTAGATTTTCAAGAAAATGCCCATACTAATAACTGGAATTCATACTAACTCTTATCAAATTGATAGATTTTTACAATGAACATTTTTAGGATCATTTTAATTTCTAAGTGTAATATTATAAAAACAAGTTCCTCATAAATAGTAGACATTTAACACCTATCGTTTCCAAGTGCTACATTAAGGGACTAAATAAAGAGTCTGGAAAAAACTAAACACTTTGTGTTCTGCAAAACTTTTAGAAAGCCAAGTTCAGCAAATAAATTTTGTTTATAAATGTTTTTTTTTTTCATAATCACATTGGTTGAACTATGTTTCCCAATATAAGAGACCTAATTATACCAATATGCACTATGGGAAATATCTTCTCTTTGAAAGCTTATGTTACTTGTCAATATCATTCATATCAAAACAGCAATTCATTAGATAGACAGATGGATAGATGATAGACTGAGTAAAGTTCTTTGATTCTTGAATATTTTTTACTTTCTGACTGGCATAGATACAAAAAGGAAAGATAGGGCTTCTTATCAGTATGGGCAGGTTAGATCTTTTAGAAAGAAAAATTTGAAAATGTGATTATGTTTACCTCATGTTAATAAAATGGATCATCCTGGTTATATACATTCATAATAGATTTGAGAGAATAGAGCATATGCTCTTGAAAGGAAGAGGATAAATTGGAAAGTGTGTATATTACATCAATGTTGAAAAGTTAATTATAAAGAATTTTCCTTTAGAAACTTTGCTGAGACTCTCTCCATAGTAATTGATCCAACTTTTCTTTGTTACTTTATTCTGTTTTAGAAATATATCATCCTTTCTTTGAGACTTTTCTTTGATTCATTGAAAGGCAAGATAACTAGGAAATTGGGTTCTTCCACTAAAGACACTTATCAAACAGACTGTTTCAAATTGCTTTGGCTTGGAGACAGAGATAGTTTCAGTGAAAGTGCTATTTATTTTAAAAGGAAATATACGTTTAAAAATCCTGATCGGAATTAAAGAACCTAAAAAATGTATACATACTCCAAAGTTGGCTCCACTACTTTATCTTAATACTTTTTAAAACATTATTGCAAGTTATGTATACATTTATAACAGTATTCAGAAATATTTTGTCCCACCATTTATCATCAAATAACTTACAGAATGAGCAAGTGACTTTCTTCTATGTATACATATACAGCATGTATTCTATTCCCTCTGAAGATAACTTCCAGATAGAAACTTGTATAATTATGCTCCTAAATTCATCTCAATAACTCTCTATCTCAAATCAAAGATTTGATAACAAATTGTAACTTTCTTCATGAAAAAGTGGCTTAATATTAAGAGTATAAATTTGGGGCACCTGGATGGCTCAGTTGGTTAAGCAGCTGCCTTCAGCTCAGGTCATGATCCTGGGATCCAGTGCCATATTGAGCTCCCTGTGCATCAGGGAGTCTGCTTTTCTGCCTTTACCCCCTGCTCCTGCACGCTCCGCCTGTCTCTCTCACTCTCAAATAAATAAAATCTTTTAAAAAATTAAAAGGTATACTTTTTAATAGAATGAACTTTCACTTTTACCAAAATGAACTTAACTGTATATGAATGCCTATAGTTTAATCTTTGTATTTCTATTTTATTTTACTTCATTTTAAAATTTTGAGACACCTCTCAGTGGGAGTGTTGGTATGAGCTACTTGTGTTCCATGATGGGAGCAGGAGTCCTTCAGGTTAATTTCTTTAAATATCTATCCCCTATTTCTCTGCTCTTGTATCAACAGCTGATTGATGTTTTGATTTGATTTTCTAATTTTATTTCCATTTCTCTCAGTCTTTTAAAACTTATTCTACTTACCAAAAAGATTCCACAATTTTATTCCTCAAAGATTTTATCCATTTCCCATCTTCTCTCCCTTTCTCTTTCTCTCCACATATACAATACATATACACTTTAATTCCTAATTTTCTAATTTTTAAAGTATTAATTTTTGATATTTATTTCCTTTACATAGACTTATTTTTTTTATTTCTTAGAGGCAATACCTTTTCTCTACTTTATGAGGACAATTTTCAGTTTTCTTTGTTAATATTATGATCCTAATGAGGTATAGTTTATAAACACTGAATGTACACATTTTGAGTTTGTATTTTAAGCTTAATGAATTTTGGTAAATATATATTTATGTAATCACCATCTCAATCATGATGTAGAACACTTCCATCACCTCAGAATGTTCCTTCATACTGCCTGCAGTCATTTCTCCATGCCTCCATGCTCCAACAGAAACCTGATCCTTTTATTGTATGAATGTAAATATAAAGGAATATGAATATAACATAAATTTGTTTATGCATTTACTGGTGGAGAACATTCAAGTTGTTTCCAGCTGGGAATTATTATGAATAAAGTAAGCATAATCATTCTTGCATACATCACTTTATAGAAATTTGTGTTCAATTCTTACATTAATATGAAGTAGTTGAATTGCCAGGTCATAGGGTAGGCAAATGTATGTTTACCTTTATGAGAAATTTTAGGACTTTTCCAGTAGGGTTTTATCATTTCATATTCACACCTGCAATGCATGAAAACTCCAATTTAGTTACATTCTTCCCAACTTGGTATCATCTGTATTTTTATTTGTTAACTCTGTCATTCAAGTAGGTATAAAGCAGTATTATATTATGAATTTTCTTAATGAACAAAAATGCTGAATATTTTTCCAGGTGCTTCTTAGTCATATCTTTTGTGAAGTAAAAATTCATATATTTTCCCATTTGCTAAAAAAAATGTTTGGTTGTTTAATTAACATTATGGATATAAGTCCTTTTACAAATACATATTTAGAAAATATTTTCCCATTTGCTCATTTATTTACCTGAGTTCCTTAAAGAGCATAAGCTTTTCATTCATTAAATCTAATATATCACTTTTTTCTTCACAGTTACTACTTTTTATGGTCTGTTCAAAGAATCTTAACTCAAAATCATAAGGATTTTCCCATGTGTTTTTCTAGAAGTTTTTAAATTTAAGTTTTAGTTTTAAATTACATATTTAAGCACATGTTTCTTTTCAGTTAATTTCTGGGTCAGGTAAGGATGGCAGTTTATTTTTCTCCATATTTATACACCCGTTGTTGCAATCCTTTTTGTTGAAAATACTGCTCTTTCCCCATTGAATTATCTTGATGGACTTTTCAAAAATACATGGACCATGTATGTGACAATTTCTGAATTCCCCATTCTGTTCCATTAATCCCTATGTTTATCCTGGTATTGCTACCACTCTGTCATGATTTATATAGCTGTAGAGTTATAGGAGGTCTTGAAATCAAGTGGTACAAGCCCTCCAAGCTGCTTTCCACCATCCACCCCGAATTATTTAAGTTCTTCAAGAATTTTTGCATTTCCAAATAAGTTTTAGAATCTTGGCAGGTTCTATAAACAACAAAAATATCTATTTGGGATTTAGATTGGAATTACACTCAATCTACAGGTCAGTATAGGGACAATGGACATACTCACAATATTAACTCTTCTAACACATGATCATACATCTTCTAATGCATGACAATACTGATTCTTCCAATGCATGGTATATGTCAACATTTGTGTTTTTATGATCACTGAATTGAAAATATTTTCTAATTTTCTTGCCTTATGAATTTTATTAGAAGTGGAGTTGTATACTTTCCAAATATTGGGAAATTTCCCAGGTTTTGATTTCTAATTTAATCCTCTTCTTCTCAGAAATATATTCTGCTGTATTTAAATCATTTAAAATTTAACACATTTTATGGCTCAATATTCAATGTACAATCTATCCTGATAAACATTTCACATGCACTTGAAAAAAATACGTAGTCTATAGCTACTATATGCAGTGGTCTGTCAATACCAATTAAGTGAGATTGTCCGAAGGCTTTGATCAGATCCTTCCTAATTTTTTGCTTTCTTGTTTTATCAAATACCAAGAGAAGTATCTTAAAATCATGAACTGTGATAATCACTTTGTCTATATTTCTCTTCCTTTTGGGGGGCTAGATTTTATTTCATATATATTAAGCTATAAGCTTTTTGAATTTATACCTAGGGGTGTTAGGTATCCTTGCTTCTTTTATTTTTTTATTTTTTTTTTAATTTTTTTTTTAGGTCCAGACATAGTTGCAACTTTTGAATGAAACCATAACACCTTTAAAAATACAAGCAAGACATGTCCAATTAATCATAAAGTCTTCCTCTAGATTGTTTTCAGAAAGGTCACATTCCTAAAATGTTAATTTAAGCTTTCATTCAATCTTTAAGTAGAATGAGTCCATTGAGTCTACAATAGCTAAGCAAATGTGACCTTAATTCATTATGGGAAAACCACAAACTTGTATTAATAGGGTATTGTTATAGATCCTTCTCTATTTACAGAGCAGTAAGGAATTATTTTTTAAAAGTACTGTGACACCAGGGTGGCTCAGTGGTTGAACATCCACCTTTGGCTCAGGGTGTGATCCTGAAGTCTGGGATCGAGTCTAGGATCTGGCTCCTTGCAGGGAACCTACTTCTCCCTCTGCCTATGTCTCTGTCTCTGTCTCTCTCTCTCTGTCTCTCTCTCTCTCTTTCTGTGTCTCTCGTGAATAAATAAATAAAATCTTTAAAGAAAAGTACTGTACATATCCAGTTGAACTTGGGGAAGACAATGTTTTTTATAATTTTATTTAGATCTTGTCCATTTTTTTTTCTTACATTTGACCTCTTTCCAAGGAGCTGATGACTGTTTCTTTAGCATGTGCAATGTCCTTCTTTATCTCTGACAGTATTCCTTGTCTTGAAGCCTACCTTATGTGATATTAATATAGACATGTCCCTTTTTAAGCTTAGTATTTGTAGAGTATGTCTTTTATATTCCTATTACTTCCAACCCTATTTTTAAAGCACATCTTGGGGCACCTCAGTATGTTAAGCAGCCAACTCTTGATCTCATCTCAGGTCTCGATATTAGGGTTATGAGTTCCAGCCCCATGTTTGGCTTCACATTGGGCAGGAAGCCAACATAAAAAATAAAATAAAATAAAGAACATATCTGATAGTTATCATATAGTTATATTTTGTCTTTTAATCCTGGCAATTTTCCTTAAAATTGGAATGTGTAGTCCATAAATATTTAATGTAACTATTGATATAACAGGGCTTAAAGGTCACCAAAAACTACTGATTTTCTTCAATCTTTTATTCTCTATTTTTTCAGTTGGATTATCAGATTAAATCATTATATAAATCCAAGTACCTAATTGAATAATTGGTATGATATATCATCAGGTTGACTTTCCATTAAAAAAAATCTGCTAAGCTGACTATAAACTTTTACTTCAGTTGCTGCATTACTCTTACCTAGTATTTTTCACTTTGCTGTATTTTTGTAAATTTTCCTGCTATGGTCTTCTTTGTGGTTACTTATTAAGATATTCCTCTTTAGTTATTGTATGTGTTTATAATACTGTTTTTTAAACTTATCTGCTAAATCTAATATCTGGATCATCTTGGGGTCTGTTTCTATTTATTACATTTTTTTGCTATGAGTCATAATGTATTATTTATCTACAGATCTAATTTTTTAAATTATATTTTGGACATTATAATACTTACATTACAGAAACATTATATTCTGTTTTCTTTCTCTACAAAGTGTTGATCTTTTTCATATGCAATTAGTGGCTAATGTCCTTGAATATGTGCAGGCTTAGTTTTTTGTTATGTTAGGGTAGACTTGTGGAAAGCACAGTCTTTACCAAGCTTCTCTAATGTGTTGGAGCTCAAACTCCAATTTCTTACTGTCCCACATATCTTGCTATGGGTATGTTTTAGGATTTAGGGAGGATCTAAAGTAGGTTTTATTTTAGGACATGGGTCTTATTCCTAAAACAGGGTCTTTCTTGTGTCTCAAATGCTCAGGTGTTACAAAGGTCTTTCTACTCTCCTTGTGCTGGAACTCAAATGTCTGCACCACTGATTGACTTATATTTATTTCATTCTACTCTCAACCCAAGAGCAGCTGGTAACTTCATATGACCTTATCTGGAAAAACCACAATTCTACTCTCAGTCAAGGACTCAGTAGGGACCTTCACACAGATTTGTACCCCTCTCTGCTCTCCCAGCATCCCCATTGCTCAGCTACTTCCTCTCTAGTGATTGAAACTAGCTGTTTTAGCAGTCAAGATTCCAATCTCTGCCTCTCAGCTCAGAATGCTTTATTTGATTCTACTTTTCCACATCATAAGTAGGAAATTGTCTCCACAGAAGGAGCTGAGATAAAGGTAGGGCTTACTTGTGAGTGTCCTTCATTAAGAGATTGTAGTTTTAAGTGCCTGTTATCCTGTGCTTGAAAATAATTTTCTCAGATGTGAAGTTACTAAATAATCCACAGGCTGGAAAAAGATATGCATGGTATTTAGGTTGAATAATAGTGGTGCTTATATGGTTCTAAAATGGCCAAATGTTTCTGTTTTCATGTATTTCCATATAAAAAAATATCTGACAATGAATTAGAATAAGGAATTTTTGAAGCTTGTTTCATCAACTGGAAAAAAAGACAACACAACAGAAAAATGAGCAAAAGATTATTTAAAAGGCAATTCACAGAAGAGGAAAAAGCAGATAACATTAAAAGAATTATTTGTTGTTAGCAATGAGGGAAATGCAAATTTTGGGGAAAGATTGTAAGAAAAGCAAGTTTTATATGCTACTAGTGGAAAAACAGCTCAGTAGAGTATTCCGTAGTATCTAGTCATTTTGAAGATATAAACTCTACAAGTGAGTCATTCTATTTTAGAGAAACTCTGTAATCACACAAAATAAGTTATGTATAAAGATATTCATTGTGCCTATGTGCTAAAGAGTAAATAAACAGGACAGTTTGATTGTTTTTCAGTAGAAGGATGAATAAATGTAATGGCTTAGTTATATAATAGTTTATCAATACAAATTGATCCAAATAAAGGGTTTAATATTTTTGAAGATCTTAAAAGAATCTCTATTCCTAAAAATGTGTTGGTTACTTTAATGCACTTAAGCACTTAAAATGAATGAATTAGATTTAGATATTCTAAGAAAGATAAATATCGAGTGTAAAATCCAGCTGCAAACATGCACTCCCAGTGTGATCATATTACTGTAAAATTGAAAACATATAAAACAATAGAATGTATTGTCATAAACATATTAGAATGATATTCAACCACTTTGAAGGACATAGAAGGACTATAGGGAAAAAGTGGGATTGGGATATGTGTATGACTTTTTTCTTTAGGAGAAAAATTCTGAAACAAACAAAAGAACAAATCATGATAAAGCATCAGACATATATGGAACCATTGTGTTACTAGAACAGAGACATTACTTTGAGCACTATCATACAATCATTTTCAGTTTAACTGACAAACAGAATCTATCGATGAAGGCAACATGGCAGAAAAATGAAAGAAGGGGTATCTTTGCTCATGCTTCTGTAAGGAAAGGACTCAACAATCAGTGAATAGTACATTTGGAACAGTATTTCAAATCTTCATTCAGCAAATTGATAAAATAGTAAGTCTAAATAAAATAGAAGTCTTGGTACACGATTACGCTTTTGGAAGTGGGAGATTTTGCTGCATTATCTCAACTAAAAGTGATGTACAGTGTTACATGTTTACAATAAAGGTAATTGCAGCTCCTTTACCTTAGAAGTATGAGAATTTCATGAACACTATTAAACAATTTTAAATACAAAAAACTGCACATATGTTATTCTGACGTAGTTAAGGATGATATTTATATTTACATGGTGACATGATTCTAATTTAAAAGATTTCTCATAAGTAAGGAGAATATTCTCCTTCTATGAATTGACTGTATTCCTAAACATTTGTCTTTAGACTGGGTCTCAGCAAACTTTTCCTCTAAAGGGCCAGATAATAAATATTTTAGGATTTGAGGGCCACATGGCTTTGTTGCAAATGATCAACCCCTCTGTGTTCATGTGAAAGTGTCCAAAGATAACACCTGCAAAAATGGGTGTGTTGTGTCCCAAAACAACTTTGTTTACAGACACAGGAAGCAGTGCAGATTTGGCCTCTAAGTTATAGTATGCCAACATCTCCAGATTGTTTTGATTCTTTCAATATTATCACTAAATATTTAATAAATTTGTCAATGCTTTTGTGCATCCTTCTTGCCTGTTGATTTTTATGGTCCTCTGGTACATAAAAGTTACCTAACTCAAGATCTGCAAAAATGAGATGCTGATTGTGAAAAGGAGATGATTGATGAGTATTCAACTTTATTTTGGTGGTTTGTCTTCTTTAAATAAATTCCTTCATCATCCCCCATTAGTCCCTTACAGGCTACAGATGTGAGTGCTCCCAGTTATATTGGTGAAGAAGGTTAGAAAATTAACATAAATTTGGAGCTTATAAAGTCTTTCTGATGAAGACTTTTTCACTAAGTCAGGCTTGAATCCCTTCTTTCTCTCAACTTCCTATGGCATTCTGAATGTTGTCTGTAAATAAAATCCCTTAAGGTTTTGCAAAACAAACAAAAAAATAAATAAGCAATGGCTCCTGATTTTTTACTCTTGCATTTATAATGCTTATAATAATAGGTTAGATTAATCTTGGTAGGAATGACCAGCAAGTTTCAAAATATCTAGAGAAATTTGATATTTTATGATTTGTTAGTAGAAGAAAGTAGGAACTTAAAAAAAATGTGGTTCATTCTAAGATTTGTCTGTTTCTTAAACTCAGATGAGCACTAAGCCTAAAAAAAATCATGGCTTACTAAAAAAAATAAATGATGCTAATTTATTCTTAAAAGTTATTATCACTATTATTTTCATTTATATGCTGCCAGAGTTGTGTATTTTTAATTTCATAATAAAACAGGTAAAATAGAGAGTTAAGAGCCACAGAGTGATGGGAAAGCTCTGCAGGTGTGCATTTTAATCAAGTATTAATTAGATAGTGGGTAAGACAAATAAACAGGAAGTACTGAGGGTGACCATGGAGTTTTTTAAGCAGAAATGGTGAATGACCAGAACTATATAATCATAAGACTAAGTGGTATTCTACTTTTTCATTCTAATGCTAAATGTCACTCTAATGGTTAGTATTAAGATACCATGTATGCCAAAAAGACATATATTTATAAATTTAATTGAAATATTACCATTTTTTTTCTTTTTTTTAATATTTACCATTTTTGATGACTTTATCATTGGGTAAAGTCTTGGTATCAAAAGAAAGTTAAAAAAAAAGACTTGCTTAAAGGCAGTTTCTTCTTTTTTATAAATGACATCTCACTGTCTTAAAATAGAATTTAAAGGAAGTAATGTCTCCATGAATGCCTGTTTAATAATCTTATACATTCAAATATGCTTGTTGGAATTCTTGTTGAATTAATTGGCACATCAATAGTATATAAAAAAGATCATGGAATTCCTGTTGGCAAAAAAAAACTTCATGAACTTTATCTAACATGCCAGTTTATTGCCATTGAGAAACAGACACCATGATAGGATTAGAAGTCCCAGATATTTATTGAGGGACATGCCTGAAGGGGTGAGTGAAAGAGAGAGAAAGAGAGAGAGGGAGAGAAGGTGGGAGGGAGTGAGAGAGTGAGAGTAAAGAGAGGAATGGAAGAAGGAGATGGGGTGGAGGAAGTAAGTAGGGAAAGGCTCCAGACCAAGAAGCATGTCTGAAGCCTGTGAAGAGAAAGGAAAAAATTAGGTATGAAAGCTCCAAAAGGCAATGAAATTCTGAGAAAGTCTCAGCCAATCTGAAAGGAACCTCCTAAGCATAGGTTGTTTTTTGGAAGAGCTCCCACATCAAGCAGGAGTAGATTGGTTCTAGAACATCACCTTGCTCGCCCGCTGGCATGGAGCAGTCTATAGGAATTATGTCTATGGTGTGAACAGTGAAGGATCCAAAGGTATCACACCTGAAAACCATTGGTCATCTGTGCCCCTCATAGTCAGCTTCCATGAAGGTGGCACAACTCCATGGCCACCTGAAAGAAGTTCTACGGCTTCAAACAGGAACTGCATATGGTCTAAGTAATTTTAGCTGTCAGAAGTATTGTCTATGCATATTAACATAGTTTCAAATGAAATAGATTTTAGTTAATAATCACATTTACACAATTCATCCACTAATAAGAATATGACCCCCGTACCAACAATAGTGCTTCAAATATGGTAGCTGTTCAATATAAGTTTGAGAATAACTCTATGTAGTTTCTCATTTTAGAAAACTCTTCATCAGCTTCATTCTCTTTTCTAGGTCATCCCTATTGCCTTAATAAACTTTCCTTTGTTGATTTAGTTATAATCTTCATCTTAAACTATAAGAGTACATGATCTACACTCTTTTTTAATCCCAGGAAGTGTGTGTTAAACAAATACCCAGTTGTAACAGTGGTTCAACTCACTGGCCCTAAACCAGGCCACCTGAAATCAATACATGGCTTCGATATTTCCTAGCTGTGAGCACCTTGGAAAACCAAATAACCTCTCTCTGCTTTAGTTTCCTTGTTGTAAAATTGAAATTGTAATAGTACCTAATCATAGAATAGTTATGAAGATTAAAAACAGTATATTAAAATATTTAGCACAGTGTCTGATAAATCATAAGTGCTCAGAAAAGTAAGCCGGTATTAATCATGTCATCATTATTAACATGGATCAAAATCTATACTGTTAATAAAGCATTAGAAATGTCTCCACAGTGGAAAAAGATTTGATAAGGGTTGCTGTCACCGGCTCAGCAATTGAGCAAATGTATCATATCAAATGATAATTTAGTACAAAATGCTATAAACAGGGAGGACTCAGATATAACAAAAGGCAATAGATAGAAAAAAGAGAATAATGATAATAAATACTTGAACACATCTCTGATATAAAACTATGTTCTTTTTTTGTATATTTTTTATTGGAGTTCGATTTGCCAACATAAAGTATAACACCCAGTGCTCATCCGGTCAAATGCCCCCCTCAATGCCTGTCACCCAGTCATCCCACCCCCCCAACCACCTCCTCTTCTAATACCCCTGTTCATTTCCCAGAGTTAGGAGTTTCTCATGTTCTGTCACCCTCTCTGATATTGCCCACTCATTTTCTCTCCTTTCCCATTTAATCCCTTCCACTAGTTTTTTATATTCCCTGAATGAATGAAACCATATAATGTTTGTCTGTGTTCTATAGGCTCCAGTCACATTAGTAGCTTTCAGATACAAACCTGGTGAAGAAGCTATGACTTATGGACACAAACCCAATGATAATGCATCTCTGTACTCAGGTCTGCCTTGGCTGATATTAATCTATTTGGCATTTCTATAACTCTACTTCAAAACTGGCATTTTGGTTGACAATCTTTCAAGTTTCACGACTGACGTTTTCCAAGAGGTTTCTTCCTGCCCCCTATACCATAGTTCTATAGGCTTATCTACAAAATAGGATAGATTCCTATCTCCTAAATATTTTGGAAACATTCCATCAAGTTTGAGAGTTATCCTGGCATCTCTAGCTTAACATTATTATTCAGGTTGATCACCAAATAATCATATTTCCTTCACTGAAGCATGCAATGAATATTTAGATAACTTCTATATTTCAGACACTGCAGTGAAAAAATAATAATGGGGAAAAATAGGGATGAAAAGCATATTAAGTTCTCATTTTCATGGATTTTATAATAGTATAGTGGAGAGTTAAACCCATTTCAGATCAATTTCTTTTCTAGCACAATTACCATTCTCTAACTAGTCCTTGAATCTGTAGATACCCTGCTTAACTGGTGGGGAAGTAGTATATAGATCCTATAGGTGTTGCAATGGCTGGATTGAATATTAATGAATGTTAATAACTAAGCAGTCATACCAATTATCTGAAGAGTTATCTGCTATACTCCAAAACAATGGAAAATTCTCGATATGTTAACAACTTGGAACATGGTAAAAAATCAAGAATGAGATATGGAAGGATATACATTTCTTATTTACAAGAAAAACATACTTATTCTTAAATGTTAATTTACTGATTATCTGATAGCCTAGAAAACTGATAAATTTTTTAAATGATAATAACTTCCACGTGTACTCACATTTAGAGCAAAATACTATCAAATTTACTATTTCACTTACACCTGAAAACACCCAGTAATGTAAGGACAAGTGCTATTAATTATCTCCATCTTACAAATTAGGAAATAGAGACTCAGACTAAATGGTTTAAGCTTACATGGTTAAAAATAAGAATTTTTTTAAACCCAGATTTCTCGGGAGCCTATGGTCCTTCTATGTGTCTCTGTTCTCTAAATTATATTTGATATATTATTCAAAAGCAGATTCAAAATCACTTCCCCATGAAGTGATCCTGTTTTCTGATTAGGTTGATATTATTAACTTTTCATTTACTCTACCTACCTTGCAAATTTATAATTCCTTTTATAGTAGAAATAAATAAAATTGTAATATTTTAAATAATACCCTGTTACACACTTTGTTTTTGTGTAGTTCACTATGTTAAGTTTATGATATCAAGAAAATGTAATAATGGATACTTGCACATGTTCCAGATTCAGTCAGCAAATACCTGTATCTGCCCTCTTAGGAACCATGCTTAAATCTGTTGAAGAGTCACAGAATAGCAAGCCATGGTCTCTGCCTTAAATTCTTTATGCCTTAGTAGTGATATAATCTACAAATACAAATAATGATAATAAAAGGTAAATGAAGTAAATAATTATGGACAAAGTCCTATGAGATAACAGAGTAGGGAGAAATTGCTTTCCTTTGAGGTAATTCTTTAGAAATATAAAAGGTGACACATAACCTGGGCTAAATTGCCTGGTGACAGGTAGAGATGAAGGTGGAAAAGATATTTCAGCAAACAAAAGATCTAAAACACAGCAAGGAAGAAAAAAAATAATAATAAATCCTGATATGGAGGAAATATCATATGCAAGAGTGGATGTGGTGAAAAGAAGGCTGGCTATTCTGAGACCAGAGCATAGAAGACCTTGGATAACGTGCTAAAGATATCAGAGAGTTGTTATTTCTTGTCTTGCATAGAATTAGGGCCAGGGAGGATACGTGGCAAAGGAATGATAAATTCAGAGATGTCTCTTAGGAAGAGTGCTTTGATAGCAACATGAAAGATGTGATAGAGGAGGGGAATGGTGACAGAGATGAAAATGACATAAGAAGTCTCATGCAAGATGTCTAAGTAATTGCTTATGAAGACTATAGTGAGCTTTGGGGCCTAAGAATGAAGGGGTTATGATGGATAAGAGAAGGATTTTGAAAGTAAAATCAATAGACATTGGAAGATAAGCAGATCCCAGAGACAGAAAGACATCGTTCATTTATTTAGCCCTACATTTATTCCCCAGACATTTATTGTCTATTTCATGCCAAACAATGATCTAAGGTCTAGCATTAAGAGACAGATACACAGTCTTCTGCAAGAAATATATTCTCCGACAGAGCATTAAAGTGGAGAGTGATCAGTGCTGTATCAGACACAAGTGTGAGATGCAGGTTATCTAGTATGGCCCAACATGGAGATAACCCAACAGGGGTCTGATCTGAGCAACTGCAGAGTAAGATGCCATTAGTAAAGACAAAGAATGCAGAAAGGGAGGTCCTGGTTTTGGAAGAGATAATGAGGATTTTGATTTAGGCATCAGCAGACCATATATGGACTGTTACATTAAGATGCCATACAAGTGATACCTGTGATTAAGAACATTTCTTCCAAAATCAAGCAGGTTTGAAAATATTTTAATGCAAGCATTAACAACTGTAACACAACCTCATATGCATCTAAATTTTCTTTATACATATTACCATTTAAAAAAAAACCTTCTGCTAGCAAAAATGTTTTCATTAAAAAAGATGAAGAAATACTGATCGAATTTTTAAATGCAACAAACATCCTAACATCAGGCTATTTTTACAAGCTGTGCTTTTGGATTTCAAAATACAAGGAGAAAAAACACTGAATATTATGCTGCTTTGTCTTTGGTAGTCACTTTCTCAACTGATTATTTGAAAGAGAATTAAAGTCTCAGGAGAAGGAAAGTAGCTGCACTGAGTACTCAGCTCCTTTCTGCAGTGTGCTAATCCCTTTCATCCAAGATAACACTAAGCTTAAGCTAAAATCTCACACCATTTACAGCCATCACATTCCAGAAAAAACAGAGCTTTTTGGACATTTAGAAATAGAATCCAAAATTTTGAGAGTTATCAGAGAAGTATGTACTTAGCCAGATTAGAAATTGTGCAATCCAATGTAAAAATAAAAATATCGCTATATACTTGGTAAAATAAAAAGAGAATAATGAGTAATTGTGCCCCCCCAAATAATTAGCATCATGAATATATCCTATAAATGAATAACTGAAAAATACTATAAATCAACAAATAAAGATGTAATTAATACATTTCTCTTACACTAATTAACCAAACGAATTGTGTTTTAGATTGTAGATTTTAAAAATTTGTATATTCAGGCACCTGGGTAGCTTAATGGTTGAGCATCTGCCTTTGGCTCAGGTTGTTATTCCAGGATCCTGGGATCAAGTCCCTCATCAGTATCTTCACAGGGAGCCTGCTTCTCCCTCTGCCTATGTCTCTGTCTCTGTCTCTCTCTCTCTGTCTCTCATGAATAAATAAGTACAATCTTTAAAAAAAATTACTTGCATATTTCCCTATGATAGCCACATGATTAAGAAGAAAATCTGTATTTCTCTCTGAATTATTATATCCAAATCCATTTCCTTCTATCCTAGTAAGCAATTAGTTTATATGATTATGGGTTTTTTTAATAATTCAAAGTATGAATGAATGAATGCAAGCAAGCAGCAAGCTTCTATCATGCAAAATCCACACAAGATCAAAAAGAAATTCATCATTCAAAAGCTCTATTTAGTACTCAAGAAATGGATAAGGGTATTTAATAATTTTCTCTGCCTGTTGATTCCAAAAAAGAAAAAAAAAAAACCAACACCCTGCTTTCTGTCTTCTGTCCTATCATCTTTTTTTTTATTTATGATAGTCATACATAGAGAGAGAGAGAGAGAGAGAGAGAGAGAGAGGCAGAGATACAGGCAGAGGGAGAAGCAGGCTCCATGCACCGGGAGCCCGACGTGGGACTCGATCCCAGGTCTCCAGGATTGCGCCCTGAGCCAAAGGCAGGCGCCCAACCGCTGCGCCACTCAGGGATCCCTGTCCTATCATCTTTTTGTGTCCATGTGCCAGTCTTATATTTCTATGGCTCTAGACATCACCATCCTCTGCAAATATTGCCTCCTTCTCTTTATTAATGCATGCCAATCACACATTTCAAAATGAGATTCAACATCATCTCCCTAAACATTTTTGATGGTTTATTCTATCTTCTCTTGTATTTATATTCTTTCCCCATTTCAAATGTAACATATTTTTAAAAAGTGATAAGAAAGGAATGGGCTTCGTTTTCTGTTTAATTTGTATCATTTACGCCATGAGAGGTACCCAATATGTAAAGTTCAATTTCATTCATTGATAAGCAAATTACTAAGCAAACAAATTGAAGACCAATTGTGGGCATAATGCTAGAAATTAGGATTAAACAAATATCTATCTTTGGAAAATTTGCATAATTTATCCATCCCATAATTATTAATCTAATAATTATATCACCAAACACTTTGCTAAATATTTAGTATATGATTTATGTGGTATTTGTCTTTAAGGATCTCACATGGATGGACATATATGTAAAAAATAAAGCATAATTCATGACAAGTAAATATAATGTGGGATCTCAAATTGGATTCTGTCCAGAAAAAGAATATGAATGGAACTGGTAAAATTTGAAAAGGGCCTGTATTAAGTTAATAGTATTGCATCCATACTAATTTCCTGGTTGAGATTATTGCACCAGAGTTATGTAAGGTATTAATAACAGAGGAAGGTCAGCAAAAGGTACTAGGACTTGTCTGTACTATCTTTGCAACCTTTGTAAGTCTAATATTATTTCAAAATTAAGTTTCTCTAACCAAAAAGATATTATGAGATTAACCCAGAAATACCTATTGATATGGGTATGATATAAATTCAAGCAGTATTCCCTTTCAAGAAAGGTTTTTAATGCTCAACTCTAGAGACTTTGTTTGGTTAGCAGACAGTTCCCAGGTGTCAGCTTCTCTAGGACATGCCTTAGCTGCAGAGAGCCCCCTCGCCTGAATCTCACCCTTCCAACCACACCCATATTGAGTGATTGAGGAAAACAGAGGTAAAGGACTTGGCCATTTCAGTTCAGCAGAGGACATACTTTCTGACATGCAATACTCCTTCCAGAATGCTTTCCTGAAGCTTTGTTAAGCCTACACCACAGTTTGTATCCCTTCTTGGCCTGCTTTTGCTTCTGCCTACTTCCTTTTGCAGATGTTGATCCCCAAAAACATACTGCAGCCCAGTTATACATCAGCATCTACTTCTGGAGAACCCAACCAGTGTTGTTAGAGGATTTTGAGAACACAGCTGATAGAGCAATAATAATACTGCCAGTTTTGTTGTAATGTGACACATACATTCTTAAAGAAGCATCATGCTATGCAAAATTTGCACAATAAAACTCACAAGGTTTATGGGGGAAATTAGGGTGAAGACACAATACTCAAAAGTGTAAATTGTCAGTAACACATTAAAAAAATAAGAATTTAACAGAAATCTATTATCAATTATACATTTTAAGTAGTATATATATACTTAATATATAATATAATATACACTTATTATATTCTATATGATATATTAGTTACACATAACAAATACTTAATATATATATATATATATATCACATGTATATGACATATATATGTAGTATTTGACCTGAAAAAAACCCTGAAATTTCCTTGTGGAAGGGGCATTGAATGGGTTGCAGCTTGTGAATTATTGTGAAATGGTGGACCGAAGGTTATCTGCAACCACACAGGAGGTTGTAATACTAAATGACACACATGCTGAACTGAAGAATCTGGTAGATGTTTCAGGTGTGTGTCTGTGTGTGTGTCTCTGTGTGTGTTAGGGGGGTGTACACACTTTATGTATTCCCATATAGCTTGGTTCAACTGGGTGAAGTTTTCGGCATTCATCTAAGAAATTATGCAAAAGAAAATACAACATTTGTGTTAAGTTCAAATTATTTCCTAATACATCAATCACTTTGGAACAAATTTGTATTTTCAAAACAAGTGTTTTAGGAGAACTGATTATATGAGACAATAAAAGCACACTTCTGATAGTATTTGATATATGGCAAATACTTAGTTCATGAAGAAAATGATACAGCTATTCTGAGGAAGGAGAAGTTACCCTGCATTTCATGTGAAGACCCCAAATCATACCATTTGTGGCAACATGCTGATAATAATTTACAATTAGGACACATTAGTATTGTTTCAATCGAAACAATGTCAGTACACAGAATGCATGATATATGAAATTCAAGCAAACATAAACATTTAATTTACCAATAATGATTAATTAAAAGGCAAAATTAAAATGCAGAATCCTAGCAAATAGATTATTACTCTCCCTTATTGTTGACAGGACATTTTAATAAGTAACACCATGCCTTCATTCACTTAATATTTATTGAGTGCCTATCATAAACCAGAGACTGGCTTAGGTGCTAGGAATAAAGCACTAGGCAAAATAAAATATTTGTCTGGTCTCTTGCAGCTTATAATCTGGAGAAGAAATAGAGAAAAAATAAACATATTTTGGAAGGTAGTGAAAGGACTTTGGAAAAAATAATAAAACAAGATAAGGCTATATAGAGAGTGATGAAGGTAATAGAGAGTTCACCAGAGCACCTCTAGAAATTTAAACATTGCTACTCAGTAAAAGAAAGTATTTTTTTTTCAGTTACAAAGATAAATTATTTTGGATCATTACTTTCTACAGAGCTAAGAGCAGAGTGTACATTTTTTTAGAGTGTACATTTTTAGTGGACAGTTATAGTTGTAGTTGCCTTGCACCAAAATATGTTCCACTGAAGAGCCAAACAAAATGTTAACTGATTCCAAAAATGCATGCTTTTAAAGGCATCAGAGACCTGTGGAAGCAATCAATGAGTGCTAGGTGAACACATAAGAACACATCTATATAATCACCACCCAGGACATGAAGTCGAACATTCCAGCACTTTAGACATAGTATACCTTTCCAATCGTGCACTCTCTGCCAAAGAAAACCCTTCAAAAGCACTTGAGTGGGAGACTTTTGTGGGCCAGGAATGTTAGAGGGAAATGCTGATTTTGAAACAGTTTCCTGACTTCATTTGGAATGAGCAGATCCAAAGGTGTCAGAGATCAAGGACATGTAGTTAATTGTTAGAGATAAAAGAGCATGATTACTCTAATAACAGTAGGGACAGCATGGAAAATAGAATAATCTGACCCACAAGGATCTCTGGCTGTGAATTAACCACGGGGTCCCTGAGAATGAAATGGATGATTAAATTTTCATACACCCAAATCTGGGCAGCAAAACCACAGTAGACCATCAAAGTCTTTGACCTGAGTCAGTTAATAGACTAATGGCTCCTTAAATGCAGGTAGTTTCAGGAAGAATCCTGGAATATCAATGACATACTCAAAATGTGGACATATGCTGAATGTTTGTTCTGTACATCCCAAAGTGATCCACAGCTATTTAACAATATTATTTTGTGCTTGGCAAATGGAAAAACCCAGACAGAGACACTTCAGAGATTGTTGAATACGACTCAATGCTAACACACTGACACAGGCTAAAATTTCCCATGGATCAGCCAAATAATGGAAATTTGGCTTGTGAAAGCCCAGGCTATCTTTGATAGCCCTACTGGAACCCTAATTTATTTCCTACATGTTTTTCCAGTTTGGGTTTCCTTTTAATTCCTGAGTGCATAGTTGGTATTTTCCTTGCAGGCAGTTTTGGCCATATGACTCAATTCCGGCCAAGAAAAAATGAGTATTTTATTTCAAGTCCCCTAAAATTCCACCAAGTTATTTACCATGGTATTTTAATTTTTTTAAATGCTACTTTGTATTATGGGTACGTTTTATCTTATCTTCTAGTCCCTAAATTGAATGAAATTAATATGGTAACCCCACAATGCCTAATACCTTCCTTCATCTTATCCATACTCAATAAATATTTGTAGCATGTCATCTTTCACTTACTTACATAACTACTCGGACACTTTCAAACCTTTGCCACAGTAAGAATCCTGTAGCCCTGTTAGATGCTGTTGAGCTGATTCTTCCTACCTTAGTTCATCTCCTGCATCATGCTGATCCAGAAATATTAGCAGACACCTGCTGGGCAATTTCCTACCTACCTTACTGATGGTCCAAATGAATGGATTGAAATGGTTCAGGAGTTGTGTCCCAACTTGTGAAGCTCCAACAAGCTACTGTATTGCCCATTGTGACTCCTGCACTAAGAGCCACAGGAAATATTATCACTGGGACAGATGAGCAGATCCAGGTTGCAACAGATACAGTGCTCCAGGTTGCAACAGATACAGTGCTCCTGTCTTGCCCAGCCTGCTAACAAACCCCAAAACTATTCAGAAGGAAGCCATGTGGACAATTTCAAACATTGTAACTGGTCTCCAGGACCAGATCCAGCAAGTTGTGAAACATGAATTAGACCTGTTCCTCTTTGGTGTTCTCTCTAAGGCAGACTTTAAGACACAAAAGAAGCTGTATGGGCTATGACCAACTATACAAGTGGTGGAACAACTGAACAGATTGGATACCTCATTTGTTGTGGCATAATAGAACCATCGATGAACCTATTAACTGCAACAGATCCCAAACTTATTCTGGTTATTCTGGACGCCATTTCAAACATCTTTCAGGCTGCTGAGAAACTAGATAAAACTGAGAAAATGAGTATAATGATTGAGGAATGTGGAGGTTTGGATAAAGATGAAGCTCTACAAAAGCATGAACATGAATCTGGGTACAAAGTTACCTTAAACTTGATTGAGAAGTATTTCTCTGTACAGGGAGAGGAAGATCAAAATGCTTTGTCAGAAACTACCTCTGAAGGTTATACATTCCAAGTTCAGGATGGCACCCCTGGGCCCTTTAACTTTTAGATTGTACAGCTGAGGCTGTACACAAGTTGTACAACACAAGTTGTTTGTTGTGTACTATTTTGGCATAAGTTTGTCTTACTGTTTCTCTATTAAGAACTCTTTTTAAGTGTGTTTTGTTAATGTAGAAACTTTTATAAGCAAACTACAATTAAACAATTCCAAACCGTACATACTATGGGAAGTTTCTCCTCTCAATGGGTTTCTTATTTCTATGTGGAATCTAATATCTTACAATGTCCTATAATTAAAGATGAAATTCCACCCTTTTCTTTCCCAAAGGAAAAAAAAAAAAAAAGAAGAAATCTTCGACCAAGATCACAAAACAAATAAATAATGATTCCAAGACTGAAAACTTTCATGCTCTTAATTTCTAGGATTCTGTGCTCTTGATAATTTCTCCATGTATGAAGTGTGTTGCTCCAGCTATTCTGTAAGTCCCATAAATAATAGCCATGTCTTATTCTGCTTTGCATCTTGCCTAGTTCCTATTCCATAGTTGACGTTCAGAAATGCTTATAATTTTAGTCCTCAAGTGTGCAAGGTACCAATTCTAGATGGAATTACTGTCTTGCATAAGTTACTTTATGTCTGGAAAAATTGTACTTCTTTCCAACTAAAACTAAATAACAAGAATTCAGCCTCAGCAATCCTGTTTTAATACTCAGAATTGAACGCATATGATGGCTTGTGGCCGAAATTAAGCTTTTGTGGTTGTTATTGCTATTCCTATTGTTTATTGTTGTGAAAAGAAATCCTACCTCCTAGAAGTTAAATAGCTATGCTTCTGTATGTTTTCTAATTAAAATATAAACAGCCTAGTTAATAATGTGCATGAAAATAATCAAATGGATATAACTGTTGCTGATTTGAAAATTGTTTCTTTTTCTTTAGTCTTAGTTGTTTAATCCCATGTGCTGGGCTTGCTTTTCCACGTCTCTGGAAAGTGGTCTCCATAATTATGTTTCATTAAAAAAAACATATTTCTCAAATAGTGGATTATATATTAATCTTCAGGCACACAACTGTTAGCATATTGTCACCATTGAGTGCTATATTATCTTTGCAAAATACCTTATAATTTTGTTTATGCCTAGAAAGCAGAAAGGCAATCAGAATTCCTTCAATGTACTTCCTGCCTTAATCTGGAGGCAAAGTTAATACGTGTGGCTCCAACAATTGATCTATTTTCTAAAGCCCTTGCTTCGCATTTGAATCACCTAAAAAGCTTTACCAAAATACTGTTAAGTAGGTCTCATCTCAGTCAAATTAAATCAGAATCTCTTAGCATGTGGCCTCTACATCAGTATTTTTTTTTAATTCTCTAAGTGGTTATAATGTGTAATCAAGGCTGAGAACCACTACTTTACAGGCAAATAATCATCACAGTCTCAGACTAGAAGGCAATTTTGAGCAATGTTCACCAAAGCCTAACTGTGTAAATGAGAATCACCTCTGGGGCTTTTGAAAGGTACAGAATCCTAAGGCCCCAATGAATCAGAGCTTTAAGTGATAGGGACCCAAATGAGTTTTACCCATGATGGAATTTGAGGACCATTGCTTTGGAACTTTTCTAAACTCACTTTCTAGCACATGAGAGAACGTGACTGAGCATTTTAATCCAAGTAACACCATTTTTGCAGCTATTCTCACTAAAATTTCTTCATAGACCTATCCTACAGGATATAGTATTTCTTTTAAAAACTAGAGTGTGTCACAATATAATGTGTCACCTGATAGGAGTTGGAACTCTTGAGTTCAGAGTCTTCCTGCACTACTTACTAGTTGTATTAACATGAACAAATCACTTTCTCTTTCTTTTTTTAAAGATTTTATTTTTTACTTGAAAGAGAGAGAGAAAACAAGCAGGAAGGAGGAGCAGGCTCCCCAGCGAGCAAGGAATCCAATGTGGGGGTCAATCTTCTGGGATCATGACCTGAGCTGAAGGCAGATGCTTAACCGACTGAGCCAACTAGGTGCCCCAAATCACTTCCTTTTTCTCACTTTGTATTTAATCTTAAATCACAGGATTGTAATGACCTAAGGAGTGAATATAATAGTTCCCAAACCTGACTGATCACCAAAATCTTCCGGAGAATGTGAAAAAATTATATAAGTTCCTTGGCTTCTTTCCGGAGATTTTGTTCCTCTACATGTGGAGTGTGTAGTTGGACATAAGTAATTTTGCTTTTGAAGATTTGCAAGTGAGTTTGATACTTGGCCAGTGGTGCTATGTTGATGCCTGCTGGAAGAGTGAGACCTGCTGTCAGCCTCAGGGATACAGAGATTCAATCTGCAGCCATGCGCATGACCCCTCAGGCAGCTCTCCAGTAACACAGATCACTTACATCTCAGCAGGTGCTATTTCCAGAAGAGCAGCTCTTGGTGATTTGATGTAGGAGGTGGGAAGATTTATAGCATAGTCACTGTCTTATGTGTATCTAGAACTAAAGAGTTGCCCAGGGTCTTTGTTCACTTATTAGTTTGTTCTTTGCCTTTTTCTCTCACCTAAAAAAAAAGACAATACAGAGCCAAGGAAAAAGCACAGGGTATGAAATCACATCTGGGTTTTAGCAGAGGTCTACTTTAAAAAATGTAAATCTTATTTATTAGAGAGAGTAAGAGGGGCAAGGCAGGGGCATATTATATTAATATAATTTAATATTATATTAAATATAATATCTAATATATATAATATTAAATTATAGTCAAAATAAGCACTGCTAGGAGAAACTCAGGGTAATGAGAATGTATAAAGAGGAGACTACCCCAATGTCTCCCCAACCTACGAGCATTGACATTTACGTTGACATTACATTGAATTGTGAGTGGGGTAGGCAAGCAGTGAGTACTCCTGGCAGAGAAAACAATCTGTGCAAAGGTCGTGAGGAAGGAAAATGGGTAGTAACATATGAGTAACTGAATGAGTAAAGATTCCAATAAGCAGGTGGTATGGAGTCAATGAAAATGAGACTATGAGGTACCAATGGACCAGGGATATTTAGGTCATATCTAGGCTCCTATTTTCTTAATCTGTAATAGCAGTAGAGACTTTCAATAAGTAAGATTGAACAGAGAATGAAAGAATTAGATTAGAACACTTTACATCACTCCAGTTGCCGTATGAATCATGTGCTGGAGGACTTGAAAACTTGGAGACCAGGTAGAAGGAAGGTGAAATCTGAGAGAATTGTACCTTCTAATGAAATAGAATAAGAAGGAAGAAACTGGATGAATTCAAAGATGTAGTCAGGCAAAGAATGATTTTTCTCCATTTTGTATTCTTATGTCTTTGTAGAGCTGGCACATAGTCATCAATGGCATGCCTCTTTGGGTTTAGGGTTGTTTGTTTTTTAGTTTTTTGCTTTTGTTTTTTTGGTGGTAAGAACACTTAACATGAGATCTACCCTCAAAAAAGTGTTAATTGTACAAAACTTAATTGTCATCTATAGGCACTAGGTTGTACAGCAAAGCTCTAGAACCTATTCATCTTGCATAACTGAAATTATTTTTAAAGCTAGTTATGCTATCTTAATTCCCTGAACCTTCTCCACAAACACACTCTGATGTATGACTCTCTCTATCCTTCTTGACCTGTCAAGGTTTCTGTACTCCTCATGTTTCTACATATATTTGGACCCTTTTGGGTTTATATAAATTTACCTTAATACCTTGTATTTACAGACCATGAAACTGGCAATAAATCTTTGCAGTGGTTTGACTGGTGCAGAGCCCAGTGACTAATGTGACCACAGCATACCAGTTTGTCCACACAAAGACCCACATCCCAGGAAACCCCTCAGTCTGGGGGAAACCCAGGTGGTTGGACAACCTAATATACGGCTATGCTTTAAAATAAGCCTTCTGTATCTACATCCTTTTCTATTATGATCTATTCTTGCAGGAACACGAAGATAGCCTGCTACAGAGGTTAGCTTTTATTTAAACACTTTGTAAAGCACTTTCACATGTACAACTTCATTTGCTCCTTAAAATTCCTTTGTGAGGCAAGATTTAGTACTCAAGTTTTAAGGGTGAGAAAAACGAGAATCAGAGATGTTCAGAGATTTGCTTAAGTTCACTTGACTTTAAGAATGTGAAAACTTTAAGAATGTGAAGATGAGGAGGTTTCATCTTCCTTCATCTATTTAAGTATAGTGTGACACACTGCGCAAGAAATATATTCAGATATTAATCTGTGTCTTATTTTCCTTCCCATCCCTCCAAAGAGGTAGGCAAGCGTTACCCGCAAGAACATTATAGGCACCAAAGCAGAAGCCGTTTGAACAAAACTCTCTTTTGCGAAAGTCCATCACATTCATTTACTCATTGATTTGCTCCTTTCACAAATGTTTTTTGAGTATTTGCTATGAGAAGGCCTGTTCTAGAATGAAACATAGGGAGCTGGGGGAAAAAAGGGGATAAGCAAAACAATACTGAGAAGAATGTAAGATAATGTTGAATGCTGTCCAGAGAGTAAAAAAAGAGAAAAGTCGGGATTCCTGGGTGACGCAGTGGTTTAGCACCTGCCTTTGGCCCAGGGTGCGATCCTGTAGACCCGGAATCGAATCCCACGTCGGGCTCCCAGTGCATGGAGTCTGCTTCTCCCTCTGCCTATGTCTCTGTCTCTCTCTCTCTCTCTCTCTCTCTCTGTGGCTATCATAAAAAGAGAGAGAGAGAGAGAGAGAGAGAGAGAGAGAGAGAAGTCATAGCCAAGGACCACGAGGCTATGTTAGTTTAGGTGATTGGATAAGGCCTTTGGGGGTGAGGACATTCAAGCTGTTACTTAAATAACAGGATGGAGGCAACTCCTCCATGCCAAGAGTAGGGGATTGCCTTCCTCAAGGAGAGAATGATAGTATAAACCACCTTGGCGAGAATGAGCTACTATGTTTGAGGAACAGAATCCATTCAGTACCTCTGAAGTAAAATAGACAAGAGCTATAGTGACTTAAAGATGAAGACAAAAAGGGGGCAAGAACAAGGTCATGGAAGGTCAGGTAGGCCAGGGTAACACATTTAGGATTTTCTCCTAAGTATGATAGGCCTAAAGGATTTTAAGCAAGGGAGAGACATCCTCTGATTTATGCCACTTTCAGAAGAGTGTAGAGGGCCAGTCAGCGACAAGAAAGCGATCAGAGTAGTCAAGAAAAGTGGTGGGAGAAATGGATGCATTAAGCTTAGGTTTTAGAGGTAATGTTGACTTGCTGATACCCTGGATATGATCAAGGGTTGAAGAGTCAGGGCAAAAAGAAACATAATTTCCTGGGTTTGGCATGAGAAAACTCAAAACTCAGGGTTGTGAAGGGAATGGGGAAGACGGTAGGACATCTAGGAAAAATAAATGAGACAATTAATGAAAACTTTGATTTTGCCCAAGTTAGATTTAAGAGACCTAATATACATAGAAATGTAAAAGGAGTGGTCTATATGCGAAGGCATGAGAAGATTTTGCCAGATGTCCTGGATGATGAATGCAGACAGAAGGGGTATATTTGAGGAAAAAGAGGTTGGATTCTTTAGAAAGAGGAGATTGCCCCAAACCTATGGAGGGAACATAGCTCTGCAGACTTGCAAATAGTAAAGACCTGAGACCCAGACCCACATGTTTGCAAGCACACTGGCAAGGTGTTTGGAGTGTGAGTAATGGGCACTTTTTATATCTAGGAAGGTTGGACCTCAATTTCAAGGGGTCTTGGCCCTAGAAAATATCTTTATGCTCAATAAGCAAGATGAAAGCAAAAGAGATTCTAAACCTCAGGTAATCATGTGGACCCTGAAAGGGGGCATCTTGGAGATAATTTATGTGGATTAAAGAAAAAAAATCAATGGACACTCCCAAATATTCTGAAAAGAAGAAAAGAGAAAGAAAGAAAGAAGAAAGAAGAAAGAAAGAAGAAAGAAAGAAAGAAAGAAAGAAAGAAAGAAAGAAAGAAAGAAAGAAAGAAAGAAAGAAAAAAGAAAAAAAAGAAAAAAGTTTGGACAAAAGAACATGATACCTAGTCAGAGCCAAATGAGGTCACAACATTTAGGCATCAACAGGACCAGTGAGTCCTGAGTAAAACCAGTAAACCAGTAAGCCTTGGTATGTCAGTGATAGCAGAATTAGCAGGAAACAGGAAGGGCCAAGGCATAGCACCCTCATGAACAAAACCCATCAGCTGTATGAGGAGGTCTCATGAAACACATCCGTATCCCTATCTTATGAGATAAGCCCCACATCTGTATCCCTATTTTACGAAATAAGCTGTAAAGGACAAAGAAATCCAGGAGACTAAATAGTTGTTCTTTTTCTTATTCTTAGAATATGTGCTACCTTCGAGACTATTAACATGTCTCAGACACACCAAATTTTAAAGTAAATATAACTAAAATATAATTTCCCTCTAACTGGCAGATGGGAGTCTGGGGAACTATAATTTCTCTGCACATCTGAGGTATAGCATGAGTGAATTTTATGATGCTGCAACATGTAGAAAGTATATAGAGTGAAAGGAAAACTGTGAATTAAACTGAGAAAGGCATACATTTAAGAAGCAGGTGGAGAAAGAATAAAATAACAAATAGAGAGCTAATAGCATGCTTTTTTGTCTTCAAAAAAAATAAAAATTGTCTTAAGTAAGAAAAAAACTGTTATGCCCTTCATAATATGGAAACAGAAGCTTCATGAAGAAAATTTCTGATCTTTTCAATAGCGTAATGAGCTGACCAGTGTGTGTTTCTTTATATGAAACTGGTTATTTAAGGAAGAGTATTCAATTGAGTAGACCACAAACTAAAGCCTAAAGAGAAAAAATAATGACCTGAACTAAGAACTCAGTGGATAACTCCACCATCTCACAAGACTGCAAATAATTGTCCCAACCTTGATGGCTGGCATAGCAAATTTGACTTTTTAGACCCCATTTAACCCTAATTCGTAAAATTTCTTATTACCATTTGTAGGTACACTGGCAATATATATATATATATATATATATATATATATATAAAATTTGTGATCAAATTTGAGAAATCCAATCCCCAGTGACCACAGCATACCAGTTTGTCCACATAAAGGCCCACATCCCAGGAAACCCTTCAGTCTGGGGAAAACCCAGGTGGTTGGACAACCTAATGTAAGGCTATGCTTTAAATCCTTGGAGGTTCCTTTGCTTATTTAGGAATAGCACGCAGATAGCGCACATTATTATACATAGTAACAATTTTATTTTTTAAAGATCCTATTTATTTATTCATGAGAGACATAGAGAGAGAGAGGCAGAGACACAGGCAGAGGGTGAAGCAGGCTCCCGGCAAGAAGCCCAACATGGGACACAATTCCAGGACTCCAGGATCATGCCCTGGGCGGAAGGCAGGTGCCAAACTGTTGAGCCACCCAGGGATCCCCACATGGCAACAATTGAAATTTGATAAAACAATCAGTTCTAGTTTTCTTTTAAAACAATCCCTAAGCAATTATCTCTCTTTTATGAGACTATAAAGTATTGACAGCCTAAAAAATATTTTTCTCCAAATCATATATTTATTTTCATAACTATTTATTAGTTCTGTGGAATATGGACATTACATTTTATTATTGAATCACAAGAAAACAAATTCAACCTCTTTGGTATTAGTCCCCCAGGCCTAGAATTTACATGGGAGTATGGGAACAATAACATTCCCTATCTAAAATCTCTCCCTTATTTAAAAATTTCAGTTTGGTTTCTGCTAGTATATAAACAGGCAGACAGGGCAGCCCTGGTGGCTCAGCGGCTTAGCGCCACCTGCAGCCCAGGGCGAGATCCTGGAGACCCAGGATCGAGTCCCACGAGTCCCATGTCGGGCTCCCTGCATGGAGTCTGCTTCTCCCTCTGCCTGTGTCTCTGCCTCTCTCTCTCTCTGTGTATCTCTCATGAATAAATAAATAAAATCTTAAAAAAAAAAACATGCAAAGTAGGACTCAAAAAATAACTCTGGTCTCTTCAGATAAAAATCAACCGTGTATTCTTCCTGGAGGTATTCATTCCAGAGTGGCTATTGAAAGATCAGAGTAGCTCTTCAACCAAGAAAGCATTTGCTCAGTATCTTCTCTCTCTGCCACCTATGACATTCAAGGCTCTTAGCAGAAGAAAGCCACTTGTGATCAGATGCCTTCTAGGCCTTTTCTTCCCCTTCTATCCCTCTGTCCTTGCCAGCTTTGTAACTATACATTCAGATTTTCCCTTCCACCCATACCCCACACTCTTTATGATCAAGTTAACAATCTTTTCTTTAAGGATTTTAGTTAATATCTGAGGAAACTGTTAAATAGAAAAAAGCTCAGAGAAAAGTATGAATAGGTCATTCACAGAGACAGAAATGTACATAGTATTTCAACGCTTCAACACTTCAAAAGATATCCATTCCCATTTATATGTGTATTGTGCGATAAATACACCATGAAAATATAAAAAAAAAGTGATTAACACTCAATGTTGAAAAAGATGCAGGGAACAGGTATTGCTGACCGGAATCTAAACAGGCCCAGCCTTAGTGGAAGATAATTTGGCGATTCCTAGGAAAATATAAAATGCACGAGTCTTTTGGGCATTCATCTGTTGTTGTTTGTTGCAATGATGTTTGCAATAGCAAAAGACTGTAAATGACTTGAAGCAGGTTTTTCACTATGTATTTTGCATGTACATAATGAAACACTATACAACTATATTTTAAAGTATGATTCATCTCCCTATATATATATTGAGGTGAATGTATTTCCCAAATATATTATTAAATGAGGATAACATGAAGCAAAACAGTGTTCTATCAATCTCATTTTTAAAAGGAAAAAATTATATAGATCTATATAGAAATATTCCATGAGAGGATATTAGGAGCAAAGGCTGCCTGTGGAGGTGGGGTAAGCACCTTGGGGTTTAGATATTGGTGGAAAGGGGTGTTTTATTTTTTCAAAGTATATTCTTTGTGTGCTTTTTGGATTTTTTTCATGTGCATGTAATATACATTAAAATTAATAAATGATTTAATGAGACATAAAGATATAAGTTAAGGAATTTCGTTTTTACCTAAAGGTGGCAAGGAGCCATCAAATGGTCTTCAGAAAGGAGATAGCATGATGACATATCACCAGCATTTGAGTCATGCATCACTACCATTCAGTGCACCAGGATGGATTAGCACAGTTATTCTCCATCACTACTGCATATTGGAATGCCTGAACTCCATCCTCATACATCGTAATGTAATGGCCAGAGATGTGGTCAGGGTGGCAGGGATATTAAAAATTCCATAATTGATTATATTGTAAAGCCAATATTGAGGACCACTGACATAGAAAGTTGCTTAAGTAATTTAGGTAATCCCTATTAAAGACGACTTAGTTAAATAATGTCTCAGGGGATGGAAAAGAAAAGGCAAATTCTAGAGCTATAAAGAAAATGAATCTTCAGAACTCATTGATCGATTGGATTCAGAGTGTAAAAGAAGGAAGGAGACTACAGAGATGTGGGAGTATAGGCAATTTCAGTCCGATGCTCATGAGATAGGCAAGTGGAGTGATACAGGAGAAACTGACTATGGGTCTGAGGTTTGGAAAATGAGCATATTGGAGATTTGCACATTGTAATCAGCAGAAAGGTTGTTATTAAAAATGACAAGAGAGAATATGGTATTTCAAAAGTTCTAAAAATAGAACTATAAACAGTTGGAATAGAAACAAGATGAACATTCAAAGAAAAATTAAGTTAAAAAAAAAAGGCCAGGTTGATGGGAGTAAAAAGCAGGGAATACGGGGCTTGTTGAAAAGGGTAGCTTCAAGAAAGAATTAACAGCATTAACTGCTATGGGAGGACTAAGATTGTGAAAGTCTTTTATGCATTTAGCAACTAGAAGCTAACCTTGGTGAGAACAGTGTCCGTAGAGTGGGTAGGTAGAGTATGGATGACAGTGGGATCCATGGAGTATATAGATAGACTCCAGATTGCAAAATAAAATAGGACTGACAGGAGGTGAGAAGTGGAAAGAGCAGATATTTTTTTTCTAGAAGATGGCTACAAAAAATAGGGGATTGATACAGTTTGATTACTTTTCAAGGTTGGAGAAACAAGTATATTTCTACACCAAAAGAAAAGTCATTATGAAATGAAGCTGATGAGAAACAATGAGAAAATTGATGGAGACATTTCCCCCAAAAAGGCTGGAGAGGAAGGGACTCAGATTTAGGTAGTAGATTTTGTCTTGAGCAGGACAATTGACATCTTTTCTTCTGAGGCTGAAGGAAAGATGATTTTAAAACAGCAAGGATGGAGAGGTTTGCTGGATTTGGAAAAGGGAAGATATCCCCTTTTTCTGTAGCTTCTAGTCCTACATGAAGCAGAAGATGTTGGCTGCAGAGAACAAGGGAAATGGGTCAAGGGAAATGAAAAAAGTTTAAAATAGCCAGGGTTAGGAAAAGGATAGGAGGAAAGGCTGACCAAGGTCATGTAGAGGAGCTTTCACAAAGGAATAAAGACGCTACTGCTATGGAGGTCTATCAGGTAGTTCTGTTAGCTCCCTGTAAACTCAATATTCATCTAGATGTGGGTGCCATAAGCAAAGGGGAATCTGAATCACAAGAAGCTTGAAATGCACTTAGTAGGGCACCCAGAACTGAGGAATCTCCAGGACGCTAACATAGTAATATTCTGCCTGTAAATTAAAGTAAATCTCAAAGAAAAATAACAGTTGTATGAAGAGGGAGAAACAGGATCAGGGAAGTGTCAAAAGGAGAAGGAAGAAAGTATTATGAAGAACATGATTCACTTGGATAAAATGGCAGCACAGAAGAAAGAAATAATGAGGGAATTTTAGATTCAGAAAAAAAATATTGAAGACTGCGAGCTCCAGAAGGGGAACTCCAGAAGGGGAGCTCCAGAAGGGGAAAATGTTCACCACTGTGGACCCAGGGGGACAGCAGACTTCAAAGACTTGTTGAATTAATGACAACAGCAAAACAAAACCCCAAAAAACTGAAAGGCATACAGAATATGTGAAGGAGGGGAGCTTCTGAGAGTTTGGTTTCCCATCCATATTGTGATAATGAAATCAATGGGGAAGTAGCTCTGGAACTCAAAAAGAGTTAGAATTTCCTGTATTGGTAAAAGGAGGCTGCTCTACATGAGCTGGGGCAATGTGCCAATGATTGATAAACTACTTCCTTTTTGCCTTACAAGGGAATAGGTCAAAAATATCAGCTCCTCTTAAATTCTCTCCAAGGAATACAGAAACGTCTTTTTTTTCCCCCCCTGAGTAGGCTGCATCCTACTCTTTGCTTCTGGTACCCAACTGACCTTTAAATTTAAAGTTTTATGTGGGAATGTGAGCTACATCTTGGTCAATTAGCCCTGCTGCTTCAATCTGAGAAGCTGCCTTATTAAAACACCAGAGCCCTTCCTCCTCCCACTACCTGTTCTTCTCACAGTGGGATCCCCATGGAACTACTGAAAAGCTGTGTTTATTTAGGGAAAAGAAGTATGTGAAGATATATATTTTTCATCTCTCTATAATCTGCCCTCTCTACCCTAACCCCTCACACATACTTCCTCCTGTTTTTTTTTGGGGGGGGGGGCGGATGAGAGGTGTATTCTTTATATGTTTTTTAAATTAAAATTGTTATTTTTTTAAGGGAAGGACATTTGACTTCTTGTCCCACTTCCAGTACTGAATTGAATTCTTTAGAAGTGGCTAAAAATAACATTGAGGGGAAATGCTAAAATACAAACTCTCTTACCTGCTAGAATGAGAGTTGAGGTTATTTTCTACTTTTAAAATTCTTTCAACTGACATATATTTTGTATGCCTGCAATAAACAACATTCTACTGGCATAGCATGTACTATACTCAGCATCCTATAATTAAGCATTTCTAAAATTTCCATGAAGATGTCATTTTAAATACCACAAAGAGGTGCTGAGTTTCTTGCAGAAAATATAAAACAGCTCATTAACATTTGCTTGAAGAACAAAATAACACCTCCACATTTTAAAAACAAAATACTCTTTTTTTTAAATCTTCAATTTATATAGGGCTTTTCCTTCTAAGTACTTTGATTAATATTTTCCTGGCTAAAGTGTTTGAGGAAAAGATGTTAAAAATTACCTTCAAGTAATTTAGCCATTGCTAGCTGCTCAGTGTGACAGTAACAAATGGAACCTTCTATGTTGCAAACTGTCCTCAGAATCACACTATACAATAAATTTGGATACTGATGGAAAAAGTATGTAGGCAACTAGTGCAAAATTATGTTGCAGGAGCAAATTTTCTCCTCTCCCTCCTCCTGCTTCCTCTAGCTCTGCTTTCCCTGTCCTGAGTGTGTTTACAAATACATGTCAAGACTGTGCCATAATAAACCTGCTTGAAAATAAATACAGGAATGGAAGAATTAAATATGATAACTAATGAAAATAGTCTTGTAGTTGGGCTATGTTTCAATTTTAACTACTGTAGTCATTCAATATGAAAAAAAAAGTTGTGCTTGAATTTACTTGAAGGAAATTTAATTGACTTTACTTAGCAATTCTAATTTTTCTTTAATTTGTCTTATATAAGTCACTTTTTGTTTTCTGTTCAGATAGAATCAGCAGATGAGAGGAAATTTTTCTTCCTTTTGTAAATGCTGTGTAGTTTATTAGTGTGAAACTAAAACATGAACAAATGGCATTAGTACCAATATTTTTCAAGGAATGCTAGAGAGAAGCATTTTCCTTTGCTACGATTTAGACTTTTACACTGTAGCACAGAGGGAGGAGCTGGCTTCTGAAGGACTGGGGGTTTCCAAGGATGGGCAGAACTCAGATTGGATTTATTGTACCATACAAGGAAAATACCAAGGGAGAAGGGAAGGTTGAGAAACAGATGTAGGATGACGATGAGTATAAGATTTGTCTAAGGAGAATATGTGTAAATAGCAGGGGCATTGCCAAATGCTGAACTGAATAAAAGACCTAAAATTAAAAATGCAAATTATAATTTTATAAAAAAATCAATGTTCATGCCAACAGGAACACCTTGGCACTGGTGTACCTTTCCCTCTAATAATTAAAGCCAATCTGCTTATGAAGCTGCTCTTTCCTGGATCTTTCAAGTAGCACATCAAGTGAGCTAAACACAGCATACTAATGATGCATTATTACTCAACAGCCATAATCACTCAGGGACTGAAAAAGGTCTGGAAGCGGATTCAACATAATTAAAGGACTAAAAGGAGCCAGGGTAATGAACAGACTGTTCTGGACCCTATTTTGCCACCAGGTAGAAATGTGGATACTGAATATATTCTTCCAGCATTATTAATTTCCTTGCTCAAAACAATAAAATATATCACAATAATTCATATGCTGAAAAATAACTGCAGATGCAACTTCAGAACTCTTAAAATACCCAAGTCCTATACATTGTCTTATACTGTCCACAGATGTGAAGGAGAGATGATAAAGTGTGACCAACTGCAGCTAACAATGATTCCATTGTGGCAGAAGTTACTCCTCTGCCACTGTAAACTTGCTTTAGAAACCTGCTATACATCTGGAATCCTTTCCAAGCAACTCCCTGGGAAGCCACAACTGATTCGCCTGAGTTGGTCCATGAGATATACCATGGCTTAGGGGAATCCTAATGCACTAACACCTTCCTCTCTGCCTTCACAATAATTAGGCCAGGTCTTCATGGTCAAAGCAAACCAGTGTAGGTATGCCAAAGCCATGACCCCTTGTAATCCTGAGTTATTCATTTATTTGCTTACAAGTATTTCTTGAACTCCTTCAACATTCCTGTCGTTGTTAGATTCTGAATACACCAGTAACTAAAATTCAGTTTCTGCCAACAAAGAACCTAAAGTTTAATGGATTTATTCCCAGGATTTCCAAACTAAAAGAAAAGTAAGGGAGAATGGCTAGAAATTTTCTAAATAGTAAATTGATCCCTCAACTTCACACTGTTTCTGGAGCTATTCAAACAAAGCTTCAGGTTTTTATACCCAAGCAGTTATCCCCACGATGCATCATATCCACCCTCTTGTTCACTAAGTAAGTACTGAGAAGTATAAACATAATCTGTATCAATACATAAAACAAATGTACAGCAACAATATACTGGGTGCCTTGCAGTGCAGTGGAAAAACCATAGGTCTAGAACCAAACAACCTGGATTTGACTCTTCTCTACTTATTAGCTGGGTTACCTTAGCCAAGTGACTCACTCTCTGAGTTTCAACTATCTCAACTGAAAGATAATATGTAAGGGCACCTGGAAGTCTCAGTCAGTGGAGAGTCTCATTCTTGACTATGGTTCAGGTCATGATCTTAGGATCATGCGATCGTGCCCTGCCTAGGGTTCTGCACTCAGTGGAGTCAGCTGAAGATTCTGTCTCCCACTTTCCCTTTGCCTCTTCTCCATCCCCCACTTATGCTCTCTCTCTCCCTCATAATAATAATAATAATAATAATAATAATAATGTGTAAAATAACACCTATGGTTAGGCCAGAGCTTAAATTAAATAACACAAAATAAGCTCCTGTCATATAACAAATGCTCGTACAATTGTTATATCATGTGGTGTCCAGCATAGATCATATCCACTAAGAACATTGTCATGGTAGAAGCTAAAATGAAAAAGAAGTAGAATTGACCCACTGGATATTATTCTCTAAAAGACACCAAGACACAGTGTAAGAGGTATTTAGAATGGCCTGGCCATTTATTTATCAGGAGATGGCCACACTTGGTTGTTGGAGCAGCACAAAGGAAATGAGTAATGATTCTTCAGAAATCCTTCACTACTACAAAAGGAAAAAAAAACAACCTACCATTGCTTCTCTGGGAATCAGCTCTCCAACCTTCCTCATGTACTACTTGATCTTTAATTTATGGAGTCAACAGAAGCCCTGTCTTCAGCAGCACAGATGCTGGACAAATAGCTAGGGCATTGATTTTGGTGTTTGGCCAAACTGATGGCATCATTATGTTGACTGAATATCACTGTCTCTAATAAAAATGCTTTATGTGGACTCTCAGGGAAGGAAGAGAGCTGGCTAGCTGTAGAAAAGGAGAGAAAGAAATGCAATTAAAAAGTGGTATTTTCTCACCCTCCGCATTTAAGCATTATGTAGTGATTTTTTAAATGTTCATTATCTGCTGTATATTTTTATGTTTTTAAAGCTAATATCACCAAATATTAGACAAGAGAAGTGTAAATATAATGGAGCTTGTCACATTAGTACATATTTGCAATATAGCAGTTAAAATATTTGATTAAATTTATGTAAAAGATATGCAATCAAGTTTTTAATTAATTTTTACCAAAACTAACAGCATTAGCCAAAAATATGATATGAATTCAGGGGAAAAAAAGAGTTAAAAAGAATTACTTGTTTTGGTTTCTCCCTGAAAGCTAAACCTGGCATATAACCACAACATGAAAAAATCATTAATAATGATTTTAGGGAATTAAATGTAATAGCACAACCAAGTATAGGTCAGCAATAGAAGAAAATAAAGATGCAAGAAACTCAAATAACTTGCCAATTGAACATAAACTTCAATTTACTAAAAATTATATTACAAAAGAATACATGCCTAAATAACTTTAAGAAGGAGTAACAAATATAATAAATTTGCTGTTTGAGATTCTTTGTTATAACAGTTGATTTTCTATCATTATGTATGTGTACATGTATACACATTTTTATATAAAAATGACCTACATGACACAATTTTATACAGAACATACTGAGCTGAATTACTTAGCACAAGAGCCACTCCCTCATCGCAGAATATGCACATATGGAAGCCATATGCATATTTTATTCAACAATACTGTCTTTTTTGCTTTTCTTGACTGATTGCTGAGCCACAGATCAAATCAACAGTTCAGTGATTTGATTCATTGCTTAGAGACCAAAAGCATAATGACAAAAATACCAATTCACTAGTCTTACTGCCAAGTGTCATCCACCTTTAATTCATCCTGCATATCACCAGCACATTCGCCTTTTAAAAATACCAGTTTTATCATCTTAATAAACCTGTAGCACAATAATTATGACCTAAGGCCTTGTTGTGGAAAGGGCATATGTTCATATTTCAACTGCACTTTTTAGCTATGACTTCCAGTTATTTAACCACTTTGAATCTAAACTTCAATAGTCTCATCTATAAAATTGGGATAATAAATCATCTTATTGCCATGAGAATTAACTAAGATAATACATGTAATATACTTAACAACATGACTGAAACATAGCCATTAGTCTTGAATGGCATGTCTTTTGAAAGCACCATGTATATAGGACAAAGTTAAGAATTTTCAGCAGCACTTTTTTTCCAGGTTCTAAATCCTGTTAGAATCACTTGGGAGGTTTTAAGAAAATACTGAAGCCTATCCCCGAACTGAATAAAAGCATCATTATTTTGGTCATGCACCATCATTATTTGTTATGTCGCTTTATAAGTCCCTACCCCAACTGGTCCAGCCCATCAATCTTTCCCTTCTTTCCACTGCTACAGGTCTTTTCGTGCCTCACTATGTCACACATCTGTGGTAATAACAGTAATAACAGAAGATACTGCATTTCAAATATGATATTCATTGTCAAAATCTTAACTTGACCAGAAATTATATTGGATATCTAAAGACATATGAAATGAAAGCCTAACTCAAATTCACCTGAGGGGAGGAGGAAAAAAGGCATTGTTCTCACTGATATAACTGATTAGACAGATCTGATAGACCTAGATTCAGGTGCACAATATCATCAAGTTTCTGTCTCTCTTCTTGCTCAGGTTCTCATGAGTTTGTAATTTGTACTAGGTTGAATGTCATCCACAAATAATTTATATCCACCAAGAGCCTCAGAATATGACTTATTTGGAAATAGGATCTTTGCATATGTGATTAGTTAAGATGAGGTCATGCAGGATTAGAGTGGACCCTAAATCCAATGACTAGTGTCCTTTTAAGAAGAGGAGAGGAAATACACAGCCACTTAGAAAAGTAAGCCATATGAAGACGGAAGTAGAGACAGGGATGATGTAGCTACAAGCCAAAGGGTGCCAAGGATTTTGGAAGCTACCTACCTAAAGCTAGGAAGAAGTAAGAAAGGATTCTTCCCTAGAGTCTTCAGAAGAGAGCAAAGACCTGATGACAAGTTGATTTTGGACTCAGCCTCCAGAACTGTGAGAGAATAAAATTCTGCTGTTTTAAGCCATCAAGTTTGTGTTAATTTGTTATGGCAGCTTCAGGAAGTGAATATACAACCCTAACAGCAAGAGTAATTTTTTTTTATTGCAGTGTAAAAATAGTTCCAGGGTGGCCTCATATTGGCATGCTGCAATATAAGCCCATTTTTAACCAACCACTCTGTCCAAGAGCTGGAGTAATTCTGGCCGGGATTTGTTCCCATTCACACTTCTCTGACTTCCCTTTCTGCAACATTGGTTATAGTGCACTGCACAATTTGTCCTGATAGTAAAGTGGCCCTCTCCTTCTCAGGCTACTCTGAATCTAGTAATGAGGAACCCCAAGAATGCAATCCTATAAGATTGCCCTAGACCTAGCACACCATGAGAAGTCTAGACTAGGCACAACTAAAACTGAATTTTTCTTCTTAGATATCACCTTTATGTACTCAACAGTTGGTAGTTAGCAGTACCTGTAGAGGTCTGTATAGAGGTAGCTGCCTGATAGAAGCTATCACTTTCAGTGGAGGAAAGCAGCCACATCCAAATCTTGATCTGTGAGAAAGCAAACTGCAGATAATAAATAACCCAACTTGACTCTTCTCTTACCCTTTAGTTTCCAGTCTGTGCTTCCAATTGTTGAATCTGTTTAGATTTAGAATCTGTTTAGAAAGAGAGAACACTGAGGCATCCACAGAAGTCAGACTCCTACAGGGTATACAGAAGAGTAAAGAAAGCTGGATTGTGGATCTGGAGGGGCACATGGAAGCACAGTGGCCTTGTGAGAAATAATGTAAGAAATGGAAAATGGATCTGGTATGAAATATAAATAAGAAAGAATAATGAAATGTTTTATTCATTCATTGTGTCTGTGATTTTAAATAATGAAATAAGATAATAAACCTTTTAGGCAAGTCAGCTAAAATATACTGAAACCATCATAGTGTATTTCAACTGACTAGCCTGAAAAGAAGTGAGATTGTAACTGCATCCTTCCTCTTCTAACATCCTCACAAATTTGATTTTCAAGTGTTACTTCTATTCTGTCCTTGTTCTTTCAACCAATCTGCCTCTAAGATGCTCCTAGATTCACATTGTCTGAAACTAAGTGCGAAGGATATGTGGATGGTTCAAACAACAAAAATGAGCAACCAACCAGGCTGGCATGACTGACTGGGCTTATTATGGACACATCAGAAAGATCAATCTAATCTCCTTGAAACAAGAATTTTTAAAAAGTTCAAATGACTCTGCTGCCAGTCCAATATTCTGTAGTCCCTCAGTGAATCCAGTTGAGATACAATAGAGTCAAGTACGCCTGCTTTTGTGAGGAAAAAGTCACCTTTCATATAGGTGTTGTTGGCCACCAAAGAGACAAGGAGCTAAAGCAAGCAGCTAACATTACATGGCAAAAGAAGAGCAGACATGGCCAGGACAGAGCAGTCAAGTCAGTAAATCATCCCCCCAGGGAACACTTCTGCCCCGTCTTCCTAGAGGGATGCTTACTGCTTTTCACAGAGAAACAGGGTTGGCTTTGTGTGAAGAGCATATCATTCATGATCTTGGTTAACCCCAAGATCAGAAAGAAAATTAATTAACTTAGACTTGCTTAGTGGAAGAAACTGCAACTTAAGACAATGGAAGATAAACTTAAGAGTTTCAAATCAGACTCTCAAATTCTTCATATACTGAACAGACACATATTGAAAAAATATTTTACTTGCCATATCCGGAATAGCATTATTTTACCTGAAATTACCTGAGTAAGTAGTAAAATACTTGAAATTCCAGCAAAGAGAGATTTTTAAAAATTAAACTATTCCTACAAAATTGCTTACAGTTTCCGATAGCCCTAAGTATCTGAATAATTGCCTCAAATTTTTATGCCATTTTAAGTTCAGAGATATTCTCATTGGTACTTTGGATTCATGATTTATTGAGTACAGAATATATTTATTAAAGTAGAAACTTGGATTACATGAAGAATGACTTTCAATTATACTCTAAACTGAAAAAAAGTTGTTTATTTTACTTTTCAAAGGCAAGTTATTCAAATGTCACCCAAGTTATGAAATTACACCTATTCTTATACACAGAAAATACTTCTTTATAAGAATGTTTAGTTCTACTGCATAAATTTCCTTATCTCATGAAAATGTCCCCACAGCTACATCTACAGATGTGTTTAGGTATTTAAAATTTTAAGAACCGGAAGCTAGATTACTTGTCAATTGTGTTCAATATAGATTTGCCTAATATTATTTTAAGCCCATTTCTATAAAACAATTATTACATATTTGAATACGTTTAAATTCCAGTTTGAGAAATAACGATTTAACAGTAAAATCCTTTAGGTTTAACAAAATATTTTGATATTTCTGTTCTATAATGTATTAAGTTATTCAGCAAACATCTATGGAGTAATAAGATAGGTATTGAGATGGACGCGATGCCTACTTTCAGAAAATACACAGTCTAATTTGGTTTTCAGACAAATTAAGAGACCACTTATGTTAAAATAGTACCCAAGGAAGGAGTTAAGTCCATCTTTATAGGTGGCTGGAAATAAGAAATGTAAATGTGCAGAATCTGAAAAGATCCAAAGACTTGGTATAAAAACACCCAGAAACCATGAAGAAGACAAAGTTGTGTTTTTCCACTAACAATAAAAAAAGGAAATAGGGTTTCTGCTCCTCTGCTGTGGAAGTCTTAAGTTTTTAAATCCTCTCACCACTTTAGCAGCAGATCAGGTCCAGTCTATTTCTCATTCAGTCTCACAGAGGCAGTATGTGTAGATCTCGGGTTAACTTCCAGAATCATCAATTTCATTGAGCAAAGTATTTAATCTCCTTGAACCTCAGATTCCTCCTCAGTAAATAGAAATAATTCTGCCTATCTCGTGTGGTTGGCCTGGAGGTTGAAAGTAATGCACATAAAGCCCCTCAGAAAAGTAATCTGACCACCAAAAAAAAAGGAGGCGACACATCATTAGCAGCAAGAGTAGTAGCAGGTTTACAGTAGTGATGGCTCTGTGGTAGTTTGGTGGCAATAATAGTAACAGCTGTGGCTCTAAACTCATAGTAGAAGCAGCTTCAGAAGGGCAGAAATAGAAGGCCTGGCCGGGCCTAAGGTTGAATGATGGCAAACTTAGCCTAAAGCATGACACTTTTGAATCTGACTCCAGTCCTCTTCGTACAATATTATGCTACCTTCCTTCTCTAAAAAGATTGTGTTTCTATTAACATTTGTTTAAGTGTTAGTATCAAGACCAAAAAAAAAAAAAAAAAAAACCACTCAATGGTGTTAACTCTCTTAATAAATAATTTAAATAACTACTTATCTAAAATCTGAAATCATCAAGCAGTCATTAGACAGGAAAACAGATCTAGCAAAATATCAACTGCAAACAATTTATTTATTATTTATATATAAACAACACTACAGAGAATTAAAAAAAAAAAAAGAAACCTAACTCAAAAAAGCCTTTGGAATGTTAAAATAAAATACCTTCAAGAGGTCATTCATTCTAAACTATTGGAATTATAACTCTACATTGGCTTATTTTGTATAATGAGACTGCAGCATTATTAAAGGAAAAACAGTTTTATTTTAGCAGTGTCATTATAGTGCACTTACTAGTTTTAGCAGCACTCAGAGAGAAAATGGCTGGTAATATCCATGCTAAGCATCCCCAAAATGTATTTAATTTGCATTAAGCAAAGAACACTATAGCAAATGCTTAGAAACCTCTCTCCCGAACATCTTTTTCTTTCCCTTCCTACAATCATCACCCAGGTTCCAGCCCTCATTATCTTGCATTTTGCCATTAAAATAACCTGTTATCTTGTCTCTTGTCTTTCACTATATTGCCTTTCCAGTTCACTCCTACACCCTCCTTATAGGAGAATTTTCCAAAAGCACTGCTCTGATTATGTCTCAGTGCTATGTGCAGACCTGCAGTGCCTCTCCAAACTGAATATCTAACCCTAACTCTTACAGTTCACTTGAATCTGCCCCAACCCAGTTGCAATAATTCCTACAATGGTTTACATACATACACCTAATTGTTGCCTAAACACATCTATTCATTGTTTCTTAAATATTCCCTACGCATTCCTATTTCCACAACTTTCTTCATGTAGTTACCTGAACTATTTCTATTCCCAGGTCCAATTCTAAAATCTGAAATCCTGGGGCACCCGGGTGGCTCAGCAGCTGAGCATCTGCCTTTGCCTCAGGTTGTGATCCTGGGGTCCTGGGATGAAGTCCCACATCAGGCTCCCCATGGGGAGCCTGTTTCTCCCTCTGCTTATGTCTCTGCCTCTCTGTGTCTTGCATGAATAAATAAATAAACAAAATATAAATAAATAAATAAATAAATAAATAAATAAATAAATAAATAAATAAAATCTGAAATCCTACACAACACAGTAGTATTTACATCCAGGATCTTAATTTGTTGATAGAGAGATAATTAAATAAACCATGAGACAAGAATATGATAAAAGTGTTCAATTTTGTTTCAATAATATATTCTAGGAGTATTTAACAATATGTCAAATACTAATAACGCAGTTGACCCTTGAACAACATGTGTTTAAACTGCATAAGTCTACCTATTCACATATTTTTTAAATAAATACAGTACAGTACTATAGATGTATTTTGTTTATGATTTTCTTAATAACATTTTCTTTTCTCTAGCTTACTTTATTTTTAAAATATAGCATATAATACATACAACATACAAAATATCTGTTAAATAGACGTTGTATTATCAGTAAGGCTGCCAGTCAATGGTAGGCTATTAGTAGTTAAGTTTTGAGGGAGTAAAAAGTTTGTAAGTGGATTTTTTGAGTGTGCAGCAGGGGGACAGAGGGGTAGGAGGGATGTCGGTGACCCCAGCTCCCATATTGCCCAAGGACCAGCTGGGTATTATTTTAAAATAATGTATAGAGCTATATATATATAATTTGTAATTATATAAAAATATATTTTTCAAAGTATATAAATGAAATAAAAGTTTATCTGAAATAAATGTTTAAATCTTAATAGTGAGTTTCCCTGGGTGATGTAATTATAGATGAAATTTTATTCTATCCTGCAGATAGATTTTTTTTAATTCTCTACACCAACCACATATTATTTAGCACTTTTATAATTGAAAGAATTTTTCAAAGTTGGCTCACCTATTAATTTCAGTCAAAATAGTTCTTTCTTCATGAAATATTTGGCTATGGCTAAACTGGATTACTCATTTCCCTCCTTTGAGGCATCAACATATTGAGAACCTCTCTGATCATACTCCTTTGCATATTTTGGATATAACTTGAGGGACCCTCTCATATAACTGGCTACAAGCCCAAACTCTTCCTTAAGTACCCAGCACTCAAGCCTCCTAACGACCAACCCCCCCATCAGTTTTACTTTTAGAAGTGAGAATTTAATCCTAATCACTTTAGAGGATATTTTGTTTTAAATAAGAATAGTTCACTGTTCTTTTCCCACAAACCAGGTGTTACTTTAGAAACTACATTTCAACCATAAAGCTGTGAAAATAACTACATTTAATAAAAATGTTAACAAGTTTAAAAAATGAAATCTTATTGTGTGAATTGAGTGAAAAGACATAAATAAAATAACAATTCTCAGGTGCCTGTTATATTATGCCATTCAACTCTCCCCTAGTTATTCCCATTGATAGTACTGTCAATAAACTGTGATCTAGTATTAGATAATAATATTTTCAGTTTATTTTTTTATTTTTTTAAAGATTTTATTTATTCATTAAAGACACAGAGAGAGGCAAAGATACAGGCAGAGAGAGAGAGCAGGCTCCATGCAGGGGGCTCGATGCAGGACTGGATCCCGGGACTCCAGGATCACGCCCTGGGCCAAAGGGAGGCACTCAACCATAAGCCACCCAGGCATTCCATATTTTCAGTTTAGAGTTATGGAATAGACCTTGAAAAAAGGACCCAGTAAAAATATGTGTTTATTCACTTATAATTCTAGAATCTTTTTTCCTGAGCATAAATACTTATTTCATGGCCATAAATTAGTCTATTTTTTAATGTATTATTTTTTCAGTCTAGGCAATCAGCAGACTAAAATTGTTTCTTAAGTCACCATGCTGATGAGAGAGGAGACAACTAAGATTTATTATAAAATAATGTTTCCAATTCATATTGCTATACAGTGTCATGCTAATTCTTTCTTCTTCTAAACCTGAATATTTCAAGAAAACACTAATTTGTGTTGGAAGAAAATTGCAGAGTATCTGAGAATATGCTCAAATTTCATTTGCTTTATACAATGTGACAAAGGAGGGGGAAGATGGTGACCAGGAGGGCACTGATATTAAATTGATACCATATACCAGGTACTTTATCTAATTTAATTCAACGGAATGTAAGTTAATCCAAAATGATGTAAAAGCAATCCTATTCATAATACATTATTATTCCTATTTTGTATCTAAAGAAACTCAGGGATTAACTGAAATGTGCTAGATCATACAGATACAGAAAGCACATCCAGGGTTTAATCTAAAAATTCAATGCTCTTGCAAGAATATTGTGATGAAGTTTTGATTTGCCAAGGAATGATACATGAGAGAGAGAGAAAGAGAAAGAAATCTTACATTATTTCTTGAATCTTTGCTGGGCACCTCATATTAGCATATCTGAAACAGAGCTCTTCTTTAAAGATTTATTTATTTATTTATTTATTTATTTATTCATGAGAGACACAGGAGAGAGAGAGAGATATTGAGAGAGAGGCAGAGACACAGGCGGAGGGAGAAGCAGGCTCCATTCCATGTAGGGAGCCTGACATGGGACTTGATCCTGAGTCTCCAGGACCACACCTGCAGGCTGAAGGTGGCGCTAAACCCCTGAGGCCCCCCACCCCCACCCCAGGCTGCCCTGAAACAAAGCTCTTAATGCCATTCTTTTCTCCCACCTAAAAAACCCTTTTCTGAAATTTACTTTCATCCCCTGTGTTAACATTAGTACCTACCACCCAATTGCTCAAGCCAATAACCCAGGGACTGACATTGATTCTTTTTTTCTTTTCTTTTCACACACTTCCCACTAAATCCATCAACAAATTTTGTCAGCTCCACCTCTAGATGTTCATAATATCTTTGGTTCATTCTTAAATTTTGTTATGAATTCTTAAATATGCTAATACCTGACAACAATACTCAATATGGAAAGAATAGTCTCTTCAATAAATGGAGTTTATTGCAGAAAAATGGAATTAAATTGAATTGAATTTAGCCCCTACTTTACACAACTCACAAAAATTAACTCAAAATGGATTAAAGACTTAAACATTTGATGTGAAACCACAAAAATTATAGAAGAAAACAGGATAAAGTTCTTTGACATTGGTGTTGGCAATGGCTTTTTGGCTATGTCTCTAAAAGCACAAGCAACAAAACCAAAAATCACCAAATGAGAGTATGTCAAACTGAAACACTGCACAGCAAAACAATGAACAAAATAAAATGGCAGCCTATGGCATGGGAGAAAATACTTGTAAACCATATGTCTTTCAAAGGGTTAATATCCCTTTGAACTCATACAACTGAATGACATAAAAACAAACAAGCAGGCAAAATGATGTAAAAGCAGGCAGAGGAACTAAATAGACATTTTTCCAAAGAAGACATACAAATGACCAACAGACACATGGGAAGGTGCTCAATGTCACTAATCACCACAGAAATGCAAACCAAAACCACAATGAGATATCGCCTCACACTTGTTAGATGACTATCATCAAGAAAATGAGACTAATAAATGTTAGGACTATGTGGATAGAAGGGAATCCTTGTCCATTATTGGTGGAAATGTAAATTGGTATAGTTACTATGAAAAACTATATGGAGGTTCTTTTAAAAAATAAAAATAGAACTACCATATGATCCTGCAATTCCACTTCTGGGTATAGATCTAAGGAAATGAAAACAGAATATCTAAAAAATATCTACACTTACATGTTTATTACAGCTTATTTATAATTACCAAGGTATGGAAACGACCTCAGTGTCCATATACAGATGAATAGGAAGAGATGTAACACACACACACACACACACACACACACACACACACACACAAACTATAAATATTTTTGGCCATAAGAAAAAAGGAAATCCTGCCATTTGTGACAACATGAATGGAACTTAAAAGCATTTTGCTAAGTGAGGTAAGTCAGACAGAAAAGGACAGATACTGTATGATATGACTTATACATGGAATTTTAAAAAGATGAACTCATAGAAACAGAGTAGAATGATAGTTACCAGGGGCTGGGTGGGGGTGGGGGTGAATTAGGAGGTGTTAGTCAAACAGTACAAGCTTGCAGTTAGATAATAAATTCTGGAGATACAATACACATCATTGTGATTATAGTCAAAAATACTGTATTATATACTTGAAAGTTGCTAAGAGACTGGATTTTAAATGTTCTCACCAGAAAGTGAAATGATAATTATGTGACATATGGAGGTGTTAGCTAACATTAGAGAGGTAAGCATATTGCAATATACAAGTGTAACAAAACAATACATTTTATACCTTAAACTTACACAATTATATATGTAAACTATATCTCATTAAACATATGCTAATATCATTTAAAGGTAAACTGATTTCTCAACTAGTAGCTTCATGCCACAAAAATTGAGACATCTATGTATATGTGTGCTACCTATTACTCCAGGATTTATGAAGTAAGCCTAACATGAAGACCAGAAACAGCTTAGGATACCAAGAGAGACAGCTTAAGGTAGAATGGGGTGGGTTGGGGTCAGAGGTGTTAAACATCTTGAAAAAATACGAAAGGAGAATCTTTGTTTCTACTTCCTGCAAAGGCATGAGAGGCAGCTTCATGAGAGGACCTAAGAAGGCTGTTCAAATAAACAAGCTGGAAGGAAGGACAAAGAGGATCCTAAAAAGATAACGAAGGGACAAAGGGCAGAGGGTGAAGGTTGAGGATATAGCTGCTCTTTGGCCAAGATGGGAAGCCACAATGAGAAAGCTTTGGCTCTGCCCAGTATGTCTGTATAAATGCAATGCTGCAGACATAGGAAGGAGAGTCTTTAATGGGGAATAAGTGATGACTGAAAACAGGTGTAAGTTTTAGATTGAGACTAGGGCTATGAGGCTAATGTCATTTAGCCTCTATACATCCTGGAACAAGCTTGTGTGTAAGTCCTTTTTTTAAACTTAAAATCAATTTTAATTGATTATAATTAATTGACTATATAGGAGTATATTATTAGTTCAGAGGTAGAGTTCAGTGATTCATCATTTGCATATAACACCTATTGCTCATCCCATCAAGTGCCATCCTTAATGCTCATCACCAAAAAAAAAAAAAAAAAAAAAAAAAAAAAAAGCTCATCACCCAATTATCTCATCCTCCCACCAGCCTCCTCTCCAGTGACCCTCAGTTTGTTTCCTATGGCGTCTCTTATGGTCTCCCTCTCTGATTTCATCTTATTTAATTTTTCCTTCCCTCTCCTATGTTCACCTGTTGTGTTTCTTATATTCCACATATGAGTGTAATCATATGATATTTGTCTTTCTCTGACTGATTTACTTCACTCAGCATAATAACCTCTCATTCCACCCTGTAAGTCCTGATATACTAATACACCAAGAGAAAAATTTCACTCAACTGCAACAGGTGTGTGTGTGTAGCTGAAACATACCATTTTGAATATCTATTTGTGTGTATTAAGAATGTATTTATTTACAAATATGTAGTGTTAGATATGTGTCATTACAGATTATGGAAATGTCTTCCTTTTCTCTTTCATCTTTTAAAGACCAACTTAAATTTTAACTGAAAAGGTTATCTCTGCCCTCTCTGGGTTTTTACCTCTTTTGTAGTTATTACCATGCTGTATTATAATTATTTATTGCAGGTCTTGCTCTCTCATTAAAGTGTCAGTGTTTAAGACGAAGAAGTGCTTAAGAGGAAGAATCTGGTCTCCAAGGCCTAGTAATGTGCCTGCCTCTGTGAGCAGTGAATAAATAAATAAAGAATGAATGAATGAATTAGTACATTTTGTTTTCAGAAACATAGAAATTACGAGAAATGTTATTTAGAAAGGCTGCCATGCAGAGGAAAAACTGTATCCATTAAAACAAAATTTGATGAATTTTAAACAGCATAGCCTTAGAATCTATAGAGGAGTGGGTTCTACACAAAATATCCCTGTGAAGCAGAAGGTGATTTAAATCCAACATTAATGAAATGTGCAGATAATTCTAAACAAAAAAAGTAAACAGGTGAGGTGACTGAATTGCTGAATGACAGGTTTGGGGAGATTGGCAAATAAAATGAAATGAAATTTAACAGGAATACTGCAGGATAATTTACCTAGGGAAAAATCAGCAGCAGCTGAGATAGAAAATGGAAACCTATTCTCCCTTTGGAAATAAATAATGTTTAAAAAGACTATGGTTATAGTGGATAATAACTTGTATATGAGCTCACTTTGTAATGCTGTTGCTAAACAGCCAATTGCCTTCCCAGGAGGCTGAACCTAATGGATCATTTCAACCAGACACACACATACACACACACACACACACACACACACACACACACAGGAGAGAAAGTACCTTTGGAAGCTTTAGGAATCACCTTGATTCTACTGTCTGTAATTGGTGTGTTTTCAATAGAGAAAGGACACCTTAAAGTTTAAGGAAAAGGCAATAAACATCCTGAAATAAATCAGAGCCCATTTAATTTGGAAAACTTTGAAAGGGCTCAGAAAGAAGGTCATTATGCCTGGTCCAGTGCAATCAGCCTCGGCTGCCAGACAACAACAAGAAGAATTATTGTTAATACATATTGAGTGCTTACTCCAGGCCAGGCCCTGCCAACTACTGTAAAAGCCTTACCATACTCCGTTCTCACAGCAGATCCATGTCATTGCCCCTTGGCAATATATCCATTGTACAGATAAGGAAACTGAGGCTTGTAACATTAGGGAAATTGAATATGGTCTCACAGCAATGAAGTGCCAGCACCACCCCTGGAGAGTTCCCTGGCCTCCCAGAATCCAAGGCTGTGCTCTTTTCCATGCTGCTGTATTTTCAGTATGCCAATCTGCTCTGACAAAACTGTAAGGACACGCTCCTCTGCTTGGTTGCCATGATCTTCCAGCAACCGAGGACAACATTGCCTTTCTCTTTAAACTAACCTCCTTCAGGTCCTCATCCATCACTTTCCCTTGAATTCAGAACTTCCTGACAAATTATGTTAAATCCTATCTGTACAGTTTATGATAATGCACCTACTCTGGAAAAACTCTCTCTCGACCCAATCAACTCTTCCAATTAGGACCCAGCCCTCTCAGGAAACATTAAATGGATTACATTCTGTTTCTGAAATTATCTTCAATTGTTCTGCACACATTTACATTTACTTGACTACCAGCAACACAAACCTTCACAGTCTTTATCTGCTTCATAGCCCAGTGTCCCTCTAGGCAAAGAGGTGGCATTCATCAATTCTGATTGGCTATTCAAAGAAAAGCAGAATTAGGGAGATAGGGATGATTTATAAATACCTCTAATGTTTAGCATTCAAAATGAATGGTACTATTCACAAGGAAGAAACTGGGACGTTTAAGTTTGCTATTCACACTGACTTGAATGAAAACCAGAAAACAAACTTTTCATGAGAAGTAAGTATTAGATCTACTAAAACCAGCTTTAAGAAAACACATATTGACATTTGATGCTCAGGAATTATCCACTTCAACTTCTCTGCAAGAGCAGTGAGAGAGCACTGTTGTGCCAGACAAGAATCCCGGGTTATCAAAGTTATCCATCTGTTTCTAGTTCTGGGTGTTATGCTGAGAAATTTATTCTGACTTCCACTTTTCGGATGAGAGATATCAGATTTCAAAGAGGGCATGAGGATTGTATAAATCAAAATGTAATGGCCCCCAGCTCAGAAGACATATTTACCAGGAGGAACGCCTGTTCCTGGGAATAATTCAAGAACCTAAAATCAGCTGAATGTTGTGTATTTTACCATTGTAATGCCATGGAAAGAAAAATGATGATGAAGCCATCAGCTATCCTATACCACACACGTTCCATTGCCATTGAAAAATGTCCCACATCTGTGTCTTAATGCTGGCATCTGCTTCAAATTACCCTCAGATGAGCTCTACAGCTCTTGCCTAATTGGACACTATCAAAATGATATGGCTGTTATTGCTTAGCTTCTAGTTGCCCTTTATGCAGCAGTCTGGGCTACTAATGAATCCTCATCTTCATGTGCAAAAGCCTTGCTTTTATCATATATTCTAAAAGTAGTATATTTCAGTAACTTGTTCAAAATATCTATGTATCAAGTATTAGTTCCTGCCTAAATTTCTTAACTATCTTTTAACTACAAAGTTTTATAACCCATTGTCTAGAAGTAGTCAGAAACCAAACTAATAGGAATAAATCCAGCCAGACCTTTAGAGAATCAAGAGTTTTAGAGACAATAGAGACTTTTCTTTATACACCATGAGATTGAAGATCAAGCATGTAAAGTGGTTTCCTCAGGGTCAAATGTTACACTAGTGGCAGAATCAAGGCTAGAACCCAGGTTTTCTTCCAGTATAGGAAACATTCTAACATCTAGGAATGCATTCCCTCATCATTACAGTCAGTTAAAATTCAGCTTATAGAGTCAGCACAGCAACATCAAAGGGAAGTTGAGTCCCTGCACTACCTTTCCTTTCTTCTTGAAACAATATCAAGATGAAAGATATCAATGTACTTTGTTGTCACAAAACACAAGAATCAAGTTCCATAGAAAAGTGATAGATATGGAAGCATGAACTCCTTCCCCCCTCCCTCGGTAGATCTGAACTCCTTCCTCCCCTCTCTCATTTTCTACTATGAGTTCACTTGTCCTGTGGTCACTGGGTTGTTTCTGTATCATCATCATCTATAAACTAGCTTTAGGATAGTGCCAGACAAACATATGATATCCTGGTGTAAAAACACACAACACACAGACACACACACACAAATATTTGTAACATATTGTGACCAAATGGGCCTCAAAGATTCAAAGATTAAAAACAGACAAAGCTTTTGATGGAAAATATGTGGATGGATAGTATATTTCTGTGGGTGAGTCTAATTTGGTAATGGTTTGATTGTGCCTGGTTTTGCCACCTGTTCAGATGAGAAGGTTTTTTTTTTTTTTTTGTCTTTTTTTTTTTTTTTTTGTAGCACTGATAACCAGGTGAACCCATGAAAAGCCACTGATTATTTTATTTTTCATCAGGCAATTTTCAAGGTTTTAATTTGTTCAGTATTTTTTTTTACACTGTGGTACATATAAGCAAATTTAATAGGTGATAAATGTACAGTAGTTAGACTTCACCTGTATAGACATTTTTCCATTTTATGCTCTATGATCTGAAAAAAATGCTTTTTGAACTGTTTAAGATTTATGTCTACTGTAAACATTGCTCAATTTTTTTTGCTCTTGATTTAAACAAAAAAAAAAGTTTTGTTGAAACGCTATTGAATATTGCAGTCTATATAGTGTATTGGATGGCTTCTTTTTATCAACCTGATCTCTTATGTTACCTATGTGTGTCATCTCCTTCTCCCTAAAGTGTACTTAATCTTTGCTTTCTTTGCACAATGTCTTTGGTTTCAAGTCATAAGCCTGAGGCAAATAAAATTCCAGAATTTCCAAGAATGTGGTGTTGGTGCTTTCCTAATAAAGAGATAATTTAGAAAAAAAAAAAAGAGATAATTTAGCTCAAAAAAAGTGGGGGGCATCCCTGGGTGGTTCAGCAGTTTAGCCCCTGCTTTTGGCCCAGGGCCTGATCCCGGAGTCCTGGGATTGAGTCCCACATCGGGCTTTCTGCATGGAGCCTGCTTCTCCCTCTGCCTGTGTCTCTGCCTCTCTCTCTCTCTCTCTCTCTCTCTGTCTCTCATTAATAAATAAATAGAATCTTTAAAAAAAGATTATTTTTTCTGATTTTAAAATATTTTATTACATAATCTTTTCATGGCACCATTAGAAGTAACAGAAAACATTATTCCCAGTTCCTAACCACATCCTGAAAAATATACATTTGTATTTATATATTTATATCAATACTCCACCCCTATCGCCCAACTCCACCACCTAGTGTAGGTCTTTTGCTTAAAGCAAGAAACTATTCTCTCAGGTAAGAAAATATATATGGAAGCTAAATGAAGTAATGGTTAGAATAGGGACAGGGGTTTTGGGAGCAGGGAGGAAGGGGGAATGTCCAGGCTAGGCAGGATGCATCACTGGAGTCCAGCAGAGGTGGAGGAAAGTGTATAAAAAGACAGCTTCAGGCAGGTGGCTTCTGGTGTTCTTGGTCCATTAGGAGATGACCTTTGCCTCAGGAAGGAAGGCTTTCCAGTACTTTGCCAGCTGCTGCTGTGAATACAGGAGGGTCTCAAGGTACTTGATCACATGGTTTTTGAAGTCCTTGGATTTCTCTTTCTCAAACCATATCACTTCTTTTCAGACCACATTTGAAATCCTTTCAAAGTCCCTTTCATACTGAGTCATGAGAGACTCCCACTCTAAGATCTCATCCTTGGCCTGCTGCAGTTTGTCAGCCTTGTTGCCCCAAAGCAGCTGAGCCTCAGCCTCCCACTTCTTCTGCAGTGTAGCTTGAGCATCCTGCCAGCACTGCCATATCTTCATGAGCTAATCGAAAGCAGCATGGACTATGGCCAGGAGATGAATGTAGTCACTCAGGAGTTCAGCAAGGAGGGAGAATAAAAAAGGTGTGTCTTAAATGTAATATATGGCAAGTCCAAGGGGGAGTTGGCACACTGCAGTATTTTTATAAGATGGGGCCTCACGAATAAGATGGTGGAAGAGTATGAACCATTAGGACAATGTTTTAGTATTATTGATGAATTATTGATATATTCTTGAAAGTCAAGAAGATATTACCAAGGTATAATTTATTCAAATTGTTTGCACTACAAAATATATGGAAGATTATATATGTAGCAAATCCATTTCAGTAGTGTTATGACATTTTGGAGTACATATGAACAATGAAATAATATCTCTACAGATATCTCTTAATATGTGTAACATATAGGTTATAAATACCATAAATATATTTTATGATAAAATTAATTATTTTTTCCATGTATTAATATAGTGCTGAATTTCATATCTTGGCGAATAACATCACCATTGACAAGTGAGAATCTTAAATCATCTTCATCTTCACCCAATGCCCTCAATCCCTCAACCTCACTTCAAATCTTATTGACTCTGCCTTTGATATACTTTTGCCCCTCTTGCCTGCCCACTGCCTCTGCTTTAATTCAATCTCATTTTATCAAAAGATTGAACAGTTAACCAAAAAGGGTTCTAATAAGTCTCACTGCCTTCACCCTATTTTCCCCAAGTCCCAGTTTATCCTGCTCTTGGTACCAGTAATATATTTTCAAATACAAAGATATTCATATAAATCCCTGCTTCCGAACCTTCAACAACTTTCCAGGAGAATAAAATAAAGAAATGTCGTTGGACTTGGCAACCACAGTGGTCACTGAAAACTTTTGAGAGAATAATCCCAGTAGGATTGAAGACAAACCTTAAAGGTTTGAGTAATAAAAATGAACACCAATAAGTAACATTTCTGGTGTTTTCTAAGATTCTTCTCAGTGTTTTACATGCATTATTAAATAAAACTGTAGGGGGAAGAGCCCCTGTCAGTGGTAGGAGCTTTAAATATGTATTTGTATGTCAGAAATGATCAAACTGTACTGTTAAATAGGTGGTTAATTCCATGTCTCAATAAAGCTCCTGAAAATAATCTCTGGGGTACTTGCCAGTATAGTCTCTATTAGGCAGACAAGAGTATTGAGGCATAGATTAAGAAATGTGCCCAAGAACCTAATTGCTCTGACTTTAGAACCTGTGCAGGACTGCTCTCTATCTTGCTGTAACAGAGAACCTTCACGTACTCTAGAAGTCCTACTATGAAAGAAAGGGATGGATGCAAAGGAAGAGAGGTGGAGAAACTCAACAGGTTCAAGCAAAGATTAATTTTTCTATCAATTAATTTTCAGGTTAAATTAAATTAAATTAATTTTATCTATTAATTTTTAGGTTTATACCTATTTCAGGTCAAAGATAGGGAGGGAATTCCCAGACTGAAACTGACAGAACAAAACTTCACATTTAAGTTTACATTATTTTTATACCTAATCATCTAATTACAACTTTAAAATATATTATTATCAACCCTAAGCAATAAAGACTCTAATACCATTCAAGCTTTAAGCGACATGTCACTTGGGTCAACAGCAGAAAGTAAAGAGAAACCCCAGAGCAAGAAAGGCAGGATGATTAAGTGAGGTGACTCCATCTAACTTCCTAAAATCAGGAGTTAAAGAAGGACCAGCAGACAATGGAATCTGCCTTCCAGGTATTTTCATTTGAGAATGAAATGTAAGAAATTCTTCTTTAAATTGATCCTACACAATTAATAGTGTGGGTAAAGATCAACTGTCCTTTGGTCTTCTTCACTTTCCAAGAAAAAAGTGATCAAATTGTTTTTATGAAGTACAGTAGAATCCACCTTTTTCTTTAAGATTTTATTTACTTATTCATGAGAGACAGAGAGAGAGAGAGAGAGAGAGGAGAGGCAGAGACACAGGCAGAGACAGAAGCAGGCTCCATGCAGGGAGACCGACGGGGGGACTCGATGCAGGGTCTCCAGGACCACTCCCTGGGGCAACGGCAGGCACTAAATCACTGAGCCACCCAGAGATCCCAGTAGTAGAATCCATCTTATATGGAAGCTGGATTCTAAACTCCGCATACAAGGTAAGGCTACTCTAAAAATCACTTAGATTGTGCACAGATATAATACAGATGATTTTATTAAGCCAAATCCAGTTTTGTAATCATTTTTGAATGAACTCTTTATTTTTTTATTTTTTATTAATTTTTATTTATTTATGATAGTCACAGAGAGAGAGAGAGAGAGAGAGAGAGAGGCAGAGACACAGGCAGAGGGAGAAGCAGGCTCCATGCACCGGGAGCCCGACGTGGGATTCGATCCCGGGTCTCCAGGATCGCACCCTGGGCCAAAGGCAGGCGCTAAACTGCTGCGCCACCCAGGGATCCCCTGAATGAACTCTTTAAAACCAATAAAATTTTAAAAGAATTAAAGGAAAATCCAATTGCACAATCCTAGGCATTTAAGCTGTTCTGCCTTTCAGATAACTACCAAAGGCCTAGCAATGAACAAGGAATAGATGGAAAATTCAAAACATTTCTGCTTGCCTGAGGGGTTTACTCCTCTCACTTTCAATTTTAAGTCTCTGTTGCCTTAATACCTCCAGTTTTGTGAGTTAAATAAGATGGAAGTCATACCAAAATTAACTTCTAATAAGAATTTACCATGTCATGTTTAGTTTATAGAGTATGTAAACAGTAAAGTACATAAAATAAATATATTGAGAGTGATGTAGACTTTAGAAAGAATGAGGTAATGTAATCACTTCAAATATCTAACTGGGAGACTGAAATTATATATCACGAGATACATGAAATAGTGAATATCTTTCTTGTTCATAAAGCCTCAGGATATCACCTCAATATTTATGAGCTCAAGAACAGTGGTTATTGCAATATGCCATTTTCTCCCATGCAGAGTAATTGCTGGCATAAATAATTATTACAAAATTGATGTAATTATATTTTCATTTTTCTACATTATATATATGTATATATTTTTAAAATATAATTACAAACTCACCATATATTCCATTTCAGCAAGAGTGGAAAGTTTACCTCCTGCCTCCTGCAAAATAATAGAATAGTAGAATAAAACATACCCAAAGTTGTTAACAAAACACCACATTCTGCTATTTGAGCATATATAAATATTATTAAGTTTCATAAGGTTGCTGAATAATTTAATGAGGCAAAGAGTTTTGATATTTTCCTTCTTCATATTCATTACCATGTATGAACTATAGTTACCGTATTAATAAGTATGTTTAAATAAATATGTTATTAAGTATTTTCAGTATGCATGCTATTAAGTTATTTTCACTGAGTGTGATTCTATATGCCCTCATATTGCTAGCATTCACACTGTTACTCAAAATGGGTACTGGTTAAGGGTCACTTGGTTGGCTCAGTTGGTTAAGTATCTTACTCTCGGTTTCAGCTCAAGTAAAGATCTCAGGGTCTTGAGATCAAGCCCCATGTAAGGCCTTGTGCTCAGCAGGGAGTCTTCTAGAAGATTTTCCCTCTCTTTCTGCCCCTTTCCTCACTTGTGTGTGTGTGCACACTCTCTTTCTAAAACAAATAAACCTTTTTTTTTTAAAAAAAAAAAATGGTTACTGGTCAAGTTTTCACACTTATTTTCAACATTGGGGTTTTAAGAACATTTATGCTGAGAAACACAGTGAATGGAGTGGATACTTCCTATAACATATATTTCAAAGGGGATGCCTAACATAATTTTGAATTGGCAAGGAGATGGGCCTTTTATATACTCCTCTATTTTTAATGTCTATTAAAGAAACTGCATTTCATATGATTCATACTCTTAAAGTTTGCATTGCAAATTATAAGATTCACTTTGCATCTTCCTTTTTTTTTTTTTTTATTAGAGAGAGAGAAAGGGAGGGGCAGAGAAAGATACAGAGAGAGAGAAACTCAAGCAGCCTCCACACCCAGGGCAGAACCCGACACAGGGCTCAATCTCACAACCCTGAAATCATGACCTGAGTTGAAATTAAGAGTCAGAGGTTTAACTCACTGACCCACTCAGGGGTCCCAATATTCACTTCGTTTCTTACTCTTACTCTTTTTAACTGGCAAAGAAAAGCCAGATAGAGCACTGTACGACTTTTCAGGGTATCCTCTCCTGCCTCACCTCCTTCTCCCACAGGCCCTTCAGTGTTCTGTTGGTGATAACAGCTCCTTCATCAGAAGCCACCTGTACCTCACCTCCTTCTCCCATAGACCTTTCAATTTTGGTGGTAACAGCTCCTTCTTCAGAAACCACCTGTACCCCCCACCTCACCACCATCCGTTCCTCCCCCTCACATGTGCAGTCTCTAATTATAGTGGCCAAACCTCAGGCCCCTCATGCTTTTCCTGCTGCCAATCCTGTCTCTTCTGGACTCTGTCCCTCGTGCACTCCTCCTCTAACAGGATTCTCTGCCCAGTCTTTCTCCAATTCCAGCTGAATTCACTGTCCAATCAATCTTAACAAAACACAGTTCCAACCAGCCCAACCAAAATTTTGGTTACTTTCCTTATTGCTGTTCATCACATTTCATGAATATTGAGGGTAGAAAATGTCCACAATCTCTTACCAAGGTTAAAGAATTAAAATAATGACTTAGGAGGCTATTATATATTTTTAAATAAAAAACAAGTTATAAAATTTTGTATGTGTGTGTGTGATGAAAATTTATTTTTAAGAATCGGTTGGAAGGGCGGCCCAGGTGGCTCAGTGGTTGTGCATCTCGGCCCACGGCCTGATCCTGGAGACCTGGGATCGAGTCCCACGTCAGGCTCCCTGCATGGAGCCTGCTTCTCCCCCTGCCTGTGTCTCTGCCTTTCTCTCCTCTCTCTCTCTCTCTCTCTCTCTCTCTCTCTCTCTCTCTCGTCTCTGTGTGTCTCTCATGAATAAATAAATAAAATCTTAAAAAGAAAAAAAAAGAATCGGTTGGAAGTGTTTACAGGACTTTCATTGTCTCCTGTATATATCTACACATACATATACGTATGCATAATATCTGTAGCCAATGAAACATTAATTTCATATTTAAAATAATTTAAAAAACTAATTTAGAGACTAAAACTTTCTATGAAACAGTTCCTTGTTTAAACATTAGATCATTGTACATAAGAAAGTTTGGATGTGAACAACACTTTACTCAGAACTCTATAAATTCTGTAGCTATGTCTATATACACATCCATCTTCAAAATTAGACAAAAAAAGTAAAGAGTAGAAGCTGTGCAACCTGTATGAACATTATTCTAGCTGGCCAGTAGATCACTGCAGATTGATCCCAAACTATAGCATAGGGGATAAGAAAGATGTGAATATTTTTCAAACATGTATCTTAGAGGTAGAGTTGATGGGACACAGTGATGAATTGAAGTAGGAGGTAAGAGAGACAAGTGGAAAAGTTTACTCTTGGCTTTACAACATGAAAAACAGCATGAATAGAAATGCTGTTTATTGAAATGAGAAATACTGGAAAAGTAACAATAAAAGAGAAGGTAAGGAAAGGGTTAAGAGATGTCATTGAGACCTCTGAATGGAAATGTCAAAAACATAGTTTAATCTTTCTGTTTGGGAATGAGAAGAGAGATCAAGAATAGAAATAAGTGTGAGAGTGGCCACATCTAGGTGGTATTTAAAACCCTACTAGCAAATGAGATAAACAAGAAAATGTGTCTAGATTATGGAGAGAGGAGGCTAGTTAAGATCTGTTAAGACAGAGCCAGTAAAGAAAGCTGAAATAGAAAAATCAGGCAGGTGGGAAGAAATCAAGACAACATGCTATCTCAGAAATGAAGAGAACAGGTCTTTGTCTTTTTCTTTCTTTTTTAGAACTAAGTCAACTGCAGTGCCCACACACACACACACACACACACACACACACACACACACACACAGTGTTGCTGTGTAGAGAGTAGGATCAGGACTAAAAGGTACTCAGTGAAAGTTCCATTTCTGACTAGAAAATCCTGAAAATCCTTACGCTAAGGACAACCCAGAAATGCTACATAAAATGCAATAAATGCTAAGCTCATAAGAAAGTAAGAGAAACACTAAGGACCAAAATACAAGGAGGAAGATGCATACAAGCATAGAAGGTAGGAACTTAAGGGCATTTATGCTAAGTGCTATAAAGCAGGCAGAGAAAGACAAGTACTGTATGATCTCATTTATGTTTGGAATCTAATAAAGTCAAACTTAGAATGGTGGTTGCCAGAGCTGAGTTTGAGGGAAATGAAGAGATGTACATCAAGGGGTACAAGCTTAGAAGATGAATATGTTCAGGGGATCTGTTTAGCATGGTAGCTCTAGTTAACAGTACCCTTCGATCTACTTGAAACTTGATCAGAGATTAGATTTTAAATGTTCCTACCACAAAAAAGAAACAGTAATTATGCGAGGTGACAAAGATGTCAACAAGCTCTACTGTGGCAAATCATTCTGTAATATTTAAGTGCATCAAATCATCACATTCTACTCCTTAAACTTACACAATGTTGTATGTCAATTATATCTCAATAAAGCTGGGGCAAAAATCATAATATTCCACCCCTTAAAAGAAAAAAGAAAGGTAAGCTGATCTAATGATTAATGTGCTGTTTTTCTTCATTCTTTTCTTCCATTTTCCATATTCCAAATAATTATTCTCCCCATTGCTTCTCTGTTAAAAGATATTACTGAATAAACAAAAAGAGAGAAACACAGGATTTCATGTTGTGCACCTGAATATATGGTATATATAGACTTAACCACATCTACCCAGGAGAATCTCTTTCCAAATTTCATGCAGTTTTTATCTCTGCCTTGCAGGCCCTTGGCCCAAAGCTTCCTTTCTTTAAAATAGACAAAGCACCACATAATTTTTCTGACTTTTGAAAGTCACCCTTGCCTTCCTGTATTTATATTTAGATGAGCTTGCATATTCACATACATCTCAGTAGTTTTCAGCGGACATATCATTTCTTTGTCAATTTCTAAAAAAGAAAAACATAAGTATTTGTTTAAACATTTCAATCTGTTAGACTTATGGATGGCCCCACTTTTACTGACTTTTCTCCCTATTATCAACTTTTTGAAATACATTCCAGCTTTTAAAAAACATATTAGGTCTCTTCCTTTTGTTCAGTTGTCTAAAACAATGAAGCTAAGTATGAAGCTGCAACATTTTGGCTAAGCAGATAATGTCATAGGAAAAAAAAACAAGAGCAACTAAATTGATTTCAATAGTTGCTAACATGCACTTAGGCATCTGATTAAAACCATTTACCCAAGGATCTTTCAGGACCTATGAAAAGCAATGCATTTTGATACTTAAAAACATATCAAAGAGGGGCACCTGGGCGGCTCAGTAGTTGAGTGTCTGCCTTTCTCTCAGGATCCCTGGGTCCTGGGATCATGTCCCACATCAGCCTCCCTACAGGGAACCTGCTTTCCCTCTGCCTTTGTCTCTCCCTCTATCTCTGTGTCTCTGATGAATAAATAAATAAAATCTTTTTTAAAATGTCAAAGAAATAAATAAAACTCAGATATGCCATAAGCTAAAATAATTGACTTCCTTTAAAATCTAAGGTGTCACTATTTTCAAATAAGTGTTTGGGATCACCTTCAGAGTACTGTCCGTTATTCCTGAAGTACTTTCTGAATCATTCATAATTGATTCTTCGAATTCATTTGCAAGACTCTGCCTGACTTCTCGCCCTATCCCTCATTTCACAATTCTGACTCACTATCCTGAATCATTAGGAAAATTGTCCAAGACTTGGAAATGGGCAGAGATAATTCAGCATCACCTAGCAGACCCTCTGGTTCTGATCCTATGGGGCAATGGGCTTGAGAATCTCTGATGAGACTTGTGGGCTGGGTTATTTTACATCTATACCAATAGAAGTTACAGAGATCTGATAACATTGTGAATGATTATTGTTCATAGCAATGCAAATGAATTTTTTCTAGTAGGGAAGGTAAATCTCTGTTCGAACCATTTTCAAAAGGCTTTAATTTGATGGTTCCTCTCTTAATTAATGGGTTGGTTAAACCTTTAACACATTTATTTGACATTTCCACAAGATTCACATTTATAACTTTTATGAGAAATTATATGTACCAGTCCAACCTCCACCTTTGCCAGGAGATTCTAGGACCTCAACACGGGACCTTAGTGGGAAACTCAGTATCAGGCCCCTATGTAGCTGATCTAGTTCAAGAATGTTCTAGGCTCCACCTTGTAACTCACATCAGATAGTCCTCTACCTTGCCAGACCCTCACCCTAACATAGTCTTGACAATTTGGCTACTACTTCAAATGTGTACAAAAAATCTTCAAGGTTTCAAGTATCAAAAAGAAGCTGAGTTCATCTCAGTGATTGAGCTGTTTCCTGAGGATCTTTACTGTAAGTGGAGGAAACACAAAAGGCAATTAGTTCTTCCATCATACACCCAGGACTCATGAAAACTTGATAATTATTAAGAACTGGAAGATCATTCATATATATGATCATATATATCATATCTTTCTTAATTGTGATTTCATTGGAGTCACTCATTAATCAATTATCAACAGATAACATTAATAGAGCATTTAACTATCTTCCTGGCACTTTAATAAACTCTTTACATATATAATCCCCTCAACAACACTATGAAGTAGCTACTGTATCATATTAATTTTAAAGATAAGGAGATTAAGACTTATAATATGTAAGTCCCTTTCCCAAGCTCACAAAATCTTTGTAAGTAGGAGAGCTGGAAATCACACTCCAGCTTTCTAGAGCTGAAGCCTTAGCTCCAGCGTTTCCATTTGTATTGCTTCTTCTTCTTCATTTTTCTTTTTCTAATCACTTTTTTTTTCTATTTTATGGCAGGGATAATATTGGACTTTATCTGAGCCCTGAGCTCGCAGAAAACAACAATTAAAAAAATCCTCCCCCACCACCCATTTTGTTTTTCAAGAAATGGTTTACAGCAAAGAATACATCATCATAACTGAGATAACTCCCTCTCCTCTCTTTCCCAGGACTCTTGTAAGACTTAAGATTATGGCTGCCTTGTTTACCTGCGACAGGAGGAAACACAGTCCTTTCCCCTTTAGCTCTAAACTGCTCACAAGGCCAGATGCAGACTTTCTGTTATCCCCTTCTTTGACTGCTTGGCCAATAGTAGAACTGTTTGTCACCTAAAATTAAGTGCAGTAGGCAAAATCATAACTAAGTTAGGTTACATGCAAAGCGGAATTATGTTTGCAAATGAAATTAACTTTGCTAATCAGATTACCTTAAAATACTGAGATTATCTTGGATTATTAGAATAGGCTCAGTATAATCACAAATGTTCACACATGTGGAAAGAGAAGTGGAAATAAGAATAGAGAGATAACAGTGTGATAAAGACTACTATGATGTTGCTGCCTTTGAAGATGGAGGAATAGGGCCATTATCCAAGGAATGTACATGATCATTAGAAACTGAAAAACAGAATCAAGTGGATTATTTCCTAGAATTTCACAGATAATATATTTGTGTTGTTTTAAGCCTCTAAATTTGTGGTAGTTTATTACCACAGCAGTAAACTAATATACTATCTAACCACAGACAAAAATATTAATTGCTTAGATAATTAAAACTTCCCCTACTGGCAAAACAACCCCAACTGTAAATCAGCCCATATGCAATTTGCTTGTCTCTCTCTACAAAAGTCTAATGCAAAACCACTCTTGGCACACTCTCATCCTTGGATCTGGAGTGCTTTCAGTGTTCTAGACTCTTTTACCTCTATAGCACAGTAAAAATTTTTATTCCTTTTGAGTATTGACTTGATTTATAGGAGGGCTTCTTTTCGTTTTCCTAACCACTAGTGATCTCCATAAATGGATTAATGGCATGTAGAGGTTTTATCTACAATGGGTAAAAAACAACAGGCAATTTGGTTTGCTAATCTTTTCTCTTTGTCTATTTGGATATTTTGATCTCAAATTAAATGCCTACTAGAAAGAGAACAGCTCTTTCATATGGAACAATAAATTTTGTATTCTGTGTCTACTCTTGACCCAGGACTAAAATATAATTAAAGCTCCAAACTGTATACCTATATCTGTATATATGTTTATGTGTCTCTGTGAGTGGAATATACTTCTACCTCTGGATTGAATTACTAACTTAGAGTATAAAATCTCTTAAAGGAGCTCTATTCTGTTTGGCTTAAGATAAGTAGATGCCTATATAAGTTAAATATTTCTAAAATCTGCAAAAAGAATTAAGGAAATTGAACTTCTGATAATGTAAATGTCTTTAAAAACTAAATAGAAATGAATTCAAATTCTTTAAGAATTCAAGCTCACATAATTTAGGTAAATCTTTAACAAATGGAATAGTTTAATGATTTTGTTTAATAAAAACAACTGTCTCAACATTAAGTATAATACAAGCTTACTTATATAAGATTACATATATTAGAGTCTGTTAATGAATGTGGTCACCTACTTTCCCAAAATTGAATTCTATATTATGTCTTATATGCCTAACATTGCCTTTGAGATTTCCCAGATGGTCCTTAGAAGACCACAAAGGATTTGTTATTTTACCTTCTTAAAAAAAGATTCTAGATAACTATGTCAATTTGATATATTACTGCTGGTGAGTCACATAGGAAGCATTGCCAAATCAGGAGATACTTAGCCTTCTCTAAAAAAAATTTATATGGGTAAAATGTTATAAATATTTAAAAAACTAAATTCCATGTGGAAAGTCCCTAGAGATTTGTCAGTGTTCTAGCTGTCAATGATATGTTTCTATTTATTAGAGATCTGGTGCTCCTTTGCTTTGATAGTAGACAACAACAATACAGTGTTACTGGCCATAATTTCAGATATTTTAAAATGTGAACTTGGATGCAACCTTACGTCTTTAATTTGTACCTAACATCTTCCAGCCTAGTGCTTTTTAAGTGGGGATTCACATCATTCTCTCATGGAGTTTATTAATATTCAGATGTTCAGGACTTACTCCAGATTTACTGCATCTGTATACTTGATGACTTTGATACATTTTTCGTACATTCTAACTAGATGCTTATTGTATTCATGTGTATTGTACAATCAGGATTACTATAGGTTATATCTGAACTTTTTTTTCCTCTGTAAAGATTATGTTATCCATTTTTTAGGTTAGATGTAGTAGCCACTCTTCTTTGAACACAAAGTTAATCACTATGTTTATAGATATTTTGTCTAAAACTTTTTGGCTTGCTTTTATTTTGTTTTGCCTGCCAAAGAAACCACCACATTTCTTTTCCATTGCATTAGTTTTGTAATGAACTCTCTTCAGATATTTCCCCTTTAAAATTACTAGTAAATTAACCACAGCTATCTTAAATATCTTGTCACCCACAGATAGTTGTTTTGTTTTGTTTCATTCTGATGCTTCTCTGAGAGCACTTATATTCAGCTACAGTCAAGAAAGTTTTGACACTAAGAAAGGATTGTTTCAGAGCAATATAGGAAAGAAATACACCAAGTAATCTTGGACACAGGCTTCTGATAGCATTGCTTAAACTACTTTGCAGCCACAATTGTGCATTGAGTTAGGATATCCAGAACTCCAATCAAAAAGCAAATAGTTTAATGAGACTCATAATCCACAATCAACTGGAACATGAATTAATTATATAGGACTAAATGCACAGATGAGGGGTGATTATGGTTTTTGTTTGGAATATTTTTGATATTTAATGTTTTATTTTCTGTATATAACAAACTATGAATTTTCTCTGTATATTTTACCTCTAGCCCTATCTATCTATAACTCATAACAATTTAGTAGACTGTTTTTGTAAATATAAATAAAACATTGGGGTACCTGGGTGGCACAGTTACTTAAGTGATCCACTCTCGGTTTTGGCTCTGGTCATGTATCAATGTTGTGAGATGGAGCCCTGCATCAGGCACCACGTTCAGTGTGGAATCTGTTTGTGATTGTCTCTCCATCTGCCCCTCCCCACTGGACTCTCTCTCTCTCTTTCTCAAATAAATAAATCTTACAAATAGAAACATTTATTTTTATCTCCTTGTTTGATTCCTCCAGAATTCAGAAACTTGAATGTGTATTCTTATTTTCATGGTAATGTCATTATTTGAACATATTAAATAACAGCTTATCCTCCTTATTAAAAGCATATATGAAAACTATCATTATGCAACCAAGAATTAGCCTAGAATTTCATATTTGGTAATTATGTTTACTGAATCAGAATCACCAGATAATTTTAAGGAACTGTAGTTGACTTTATGGAGACAATGATTACAAAGCCCTCTTTCAAAAAGTGGTCAGAGAACTGGTTTACAGAGTTCCCAGGCTTAGAGATCAGTAAGGAAGTTCACTTCCAGGCAGGTCCAAGAACCTCATGAGAATTTGGGGACTTTGAGAAGAAAGAAACTTATCCAAATCTGTATGTGCTATAGATGAAGTCTGATGATGAATTCTTGGCCTGGCTTCCTAGCCTGAGGAAGGCTTTTAAAAGTCCAGTCTCAGATTCTTTATTACCTTCTGACAAAGTAAATCTAAGAATTCCCACAGTATCCACCAAAATGTCTGGAACATTAGCCATGCCCAATAGTTATTCTTGAATGAATGAATGAATCCATAATAGTTATGTTACCAATCTTATTCTTTTGCTAATTCAATAAATATTTAATAAGTTGATACAAGTTGCTTTCCCAGGTTCTAGAGATTTCTGGATATATGAGAAAGACGTCAAGAAATTACAGTAGGGTTCAATCTTTAGATAAGCATCTAGAAATCAGCCTTTTGCCCCAGCATCTAGAAATCAGCCTTTTGCCCCGTCTCTGAAATTTAGTTTCATATAAACATTTTTCTAGGAAATATTTGATAGGGACGTTCCTTTGGGAAAAGAAACATATTATGAAATGTAAAGTTAGCTTTACATCTAGATGGATACAGACAGAAAGACATTTTTATAAGAGTTGACCAGGATGTGGAAAGAATTGCAGCAAGTGAAAATATTCAAAGGATTGAAGTTGGCAGGAAAAAAAAAGACATTAATTAATTTTGTCATCAATCCAATTCATAAATATGTGCTAAGTAATAATCCTGTATATGGTAAAGTTTAAACCAATGATACAATGAGTATTTTTTAAATTCCTATTTAAAAGACCTGCCAAATTAAACTACGTGTTTTACAATAATTTGCAGCATATTTCTTTCAGCCTAATATGAAATTATAGAAAGTTGATAGGTATTAGACTCTCCAAGGAGTCAAAAAAAGGATTTGCATGCCTGTTGGAAACGAATTCTTTAAATGAAGATGTTATTTGTTTAATCATGAACTCTCTTCATGATTGCCATAATATTGCCATATTTTTCAGCATCCTGGAAACTTATATGATAATCAGACAGAATATAATTAAGTGAAAGTATCATGGTGAAATAAATAACCAGTTAAAATAAAACTGAGATTGCTATACTAAATAATTTGGTTTTGATCACATGTAGCATAATTATTTTCATCAGCTTATCACCTAATGGTTTTAAATAACCACATTATCAACACATTAGCTCTTCCTTCAAATTTTCCAGAACATTTGGATTTTCCTTGATCACATACTAAAAATATTTCTGTTCATGGGAATTAATGGACTTTAGATGTTAGTATATTGGAACATCATGAAACTAATTTCTTTGTTTGTAATTAATTAACATTCCCATTAACTTCTTAGCATTCCTCCGGATACAGAGGCATTTCTTTAAATTCCTCAAGACAACCAATTACAAAAAAGGAAAATGGTAACCCAACAAATACGTCTACCCTTTGAAAATGTATGAAAGCAGGAACAAAAATTATCTAACAACTTATTTTTACTACTTTTTATCTAATAATTTTAAAAAATCAGAAGATTCATCTGGACACTGACTTATGAGTATATTTATTGAAAATATTTTTAGAAATATAACATCAAAATACTTGCAAGGTCGCACACTGCTAGAGGGAAGATCATCTTTATGATCTAGAATGCAACCTAAATTTAAAGATTTCCTAAAATGCAATTCTGCAATTTTCCTTGGTGATCTATTTTTAAAGTCAAAATCTTGTAATTTTCAACCCAAATCCCTTTTGTTGCAATTGATTATTTTGGATTATGATTTAGAAAATATGTGGTAGTGGCTACTTTCTTTCAAAGGTCTAAAATTTACTCCTGAATTAAACCTGCAGAAGTTTTGTTTTGCCAAATCTGTGTGCTTTCTGTCAAGCAGCAAAAGTTGTTAGAAGCTTTTATTCAATCAATGACACAGGACAAATGAAAATGTTGGAAGATATTTAAGCCTATCATACCATTCTAAATTCTACATTTCTTGTGGTGCATCCCCAACATGGGTCTGCTCTTTAAAGACACCACTACCTTATTGATGCTTGACCACTTAAAATCAATTACAACCCCAAAGCAAATCTGGGATTCCAAATAGCAAAATATTCACAATCTGTAGCTTTCATTCAAAAGAATTTTGTCTCTTGTTTCTGCCAGGATATGATAAGAAATCAGAATGAAACAATGAGATGGGAATTGTTATTCGGGGGGTGGGGTGGAATATCAGTCACTAGCAGGCCAAGGTTTTCATAGGATAAGAATTCTTATCAGTGTTTTTACATCTAATACTGAGATCACTTTAGACCAATCTCCTTGCCCTTTATTGAATGCTCAGTATCAGCACTGAATTAAAAAATGCTGTACAAATGAGTGGAGTAAAAAAAAAAATCTAAAAACTGGCTTCAAAAGAGTATACAGTCCATAGACTTCTTTCAAGTAATATATCTTGTGAGAAAGAAACTTCAGGAATTGAGGCAAGATGGTGGAAGAGTAGGGGTCCTCAACTCATCTGTTCCCGCAAACTTACCTAGATAACTTTCAAAATATCCTGAACACATATGAATTAGGCCTGAGATGTAAAGAGAGAATAGCTGAAATGTCACAGAGAGAAAAGTTTTCACTTCTGACAGGGATGTCCACTCTCACCACTGCTATTCAACATAGTACTAGAAGTCCTAGCCTCAGCAATCAGGAAACAAAAAGAAATAAAAGGCATTCAAATTGGCAAAGAAGTCAAACCCTCCCTCTTAGCAGTTGACATGATACTATAAGTAGAAAACCCAAAATATTCTACCCCGAGATTGTTAGAACTCATACAGCAATTTGGCAGTGTGGCAGGATACAAAATCAATGCCCAGAAATCAGTGGCATTTCTATACACTAACAATGAGACTGAAGAAAGAGAAATTAAGGAGTCAATCCCATTTAAAATTGCACCCAAAAGCATAAGATACCTAGGAATAAACCTAACCAAAGGGGTAAAGGATCTTTACCCTAAAAACTACAGAACACTTCTGAAAGAAATTGAGGAAGACACAGAGATGGAAAAATATTCCATACTCATGGATTGGAAGCATTATTATTGTGAAAATGTCTATGCTACCCAGCGCAATTTATACATTTAATGCAATCCCTATCAAAATATCATGGACTTTCTTCAGAGAGTTGGAACAAATCATCTTAAGATTTGTGAGGAACCAGGAAAGACCCCAAATAGCCAGGGGAATATTGAAAAAGGAAACCAGAGCTGGGGGCATCACAATGCTGGATTTCAAGTTGTACTACAAAGCTGTGATCATCAAGACAGTGTGGTACTGTCACAAAAACAGACACATAGGTTAATAGAATAGAGAACCCAGACATGGGCCCTCAACTCTATGGTCAACTAATATTCGACAAAGCAGGAAAGACTATTCACTGGAAAAAAGAGAGTCTCTTCAATAAATGGTGCTGGGAAAATTGGACATCCACATGCAGAAGAATGAAACTAGACCACTCTCTTTCACCATACACAAAGATAAACTCAAAATGGATGAAAGATCTAAATGTGAGACAAGATTCCATCAAAATCCTAGAGGAGAACACAGGCAACACCCTTTTTGAACTTGGCCACAGCAACTTCTTGCAAGATACATCTAGGAAGGCAAGGGAAACAAGCAAAAATGAACTATTGGGACTTCATCAAGATAGAAAGCTTCTGCACAGCAAAGAAACAGTCAACAAAACTAAAAGACAACCTACAAAATGGGAGAAGATATTTGCAAATGACATATCAGATAAAGGGCTAGTATCCAAGATCTATAAAGAACTTATTAAACTCAACAGCAAATAAATAAACAATCCAATCATGAAGTGGGCAAAAGACATGAACAGAGATCTCACAGAGGAAGTCATAGACATGGCCAACAAGCATATGAGAAAATGCTCCACATCACTTCCCATCAGGGAAATACAAATCAAAACCACAATGAGATACCACCTCACACCAGTGAGACTGGTGAAAATTAACAAGGCAGGAAACAACAAATGTTGGAAAGGATGTGGAGAAAGGGGAACCCTCTTGCACTGTTGGTGGGAATGTGAACTGGTGCAGCCACTCTGGAAAACTGTGTGGAGGTTCCTCAAAGAGTTAAAAATAGACCTGCCCTATGACCCAGCAATTGCACTGTTGGGGATTTACCCCAAAGATTCAGATGCAATGAAACGCCGGGACACCTGCACCTCGATGCTTATAGCAGCAATGTCCACAATAGCCACTGTGGAAGGAGCCTTGGTGTCTATCGAAAGATGAATGGATAAAGAAGATGTGGTTTATGTATACAATGGAATATTACTCAGCCATTAGAAACGACAAATACCCACCATTTGCTTCGATGTGGATGGAACTGGAGGGTATTATGCTGAGTGAAGTAAGTCAGTCGGAGAAGGAGAAACATTATATGGTCTCATTCATTTGGGGAATATAAAAAATAGTGAAAGGAAATAAAAGGGAAAGGGGAGAAAACGAGTGGGAAATATCAGAAAGGGAGACAGAACATGAGAGACTCCTAACTCTGGGAAACGAACAAGGGGTGGTGGAAACGGAGGTGGGCAGGGGGTGGGGGTGACTGGGTGATGGGCACTGAGGGGGGCACTTGATGGGATGAGCACTGGGTGTTATGCTATATGTTGGCAAATTGAACTCCAATAAAAAAATACAAAAAAAATAGTGAAAAGGATTATAAGGGAAAGGAGGGGAATTGAGTGGAAAGAATTGGAGAGAGAGACATACTAGGAGAGACTCCTAACTCTGGACAACAAAGGTTTGCGGAAGGGGAGGTAGGTGGTGGGATGGGGTAGGTGGGTGACAGGCACTGAGGAGGGCACTTGATGGGATGAGCACTGGGGTTATATGTTAAAAAATTGAATTTAAATTAAAAAAATATATATATCTTGTAAATAGGGGTTTCTGTAAAAATCAGGGCTCTTAAAAATTGTAAACATTCTCCACGAAAAGAAAAAAATTTCAGAAATAGTTTAATCAACTCTGTTTTATTTTATTTTATTTTATTTTATTTTATTTTATTTTATTTTATTTTATTTTATTTATTTATTCATGAGAGACAGAGAGAGAAAGAGAGAGAGAGAGAGAGAGAGAGAGAGAGAGAGAAGGCACAGGCACAGGCAGAGGGAGAAGCAGGCTCCATGAAGGGAGCTTGACGTTGGACTCAATCCCAGGTCTCCAGGATCAGGCCCTGGGCTGAAGGCAATGCTAAACTGCTGAGCCACCTGGGCTGCCCAATTTAGTCAACTCTAAATCATCATTGAATCCAACTACCTCAAATTACAAATGTTCACACCTCTCCAATTAAAATCAGATTTGTTTTTGCTTGTGGCAAGGGAAAAACAACAAAATAGCAACTTGAGAAATATGATCTGAAGTTTATATGTTTCATGGATCTCCACCCAAAACAAGATGAATATTGATAAAAAAAATTCAACCAAATAAATTTGAAGATCTAATTGGCTTTTTAAGTGATTCATGAATCAGGCAGGATTATCTCTACTACCTAGCTAGTAGAGAGATGATCAGAGGAGTTGGACAACTTGGTTGGTTTTTATAGAGAAGAGAATGGCTCAAGAATGTATTAGCAAAAGAAAAGGTTGAGGGGAGGCCTGGGTGGCTCAGCAGTTGAGTGTCTGCCTTCAGCTCAGGGCGTGATCCCAGGGTCCATGATTGAGTCCCACATTGGGCTTCTTGTGGGGAGCCTGTTTCTCACTCTGCCTGTGTCTCTGCCTCTCTCTGGGTATGTTTCTCATGAATGAATAAATAAAATCTTTTAAAAAAAGATTATTTCGGATCAAAACATCTGCTTTTAGGGAGCTGTAAAGGAATGGCAGGATTTTTATCATGCAGATTATTTTACTAATGCTAATCAGGAAATTGATCAGGAAATTTCAGATCAATTGTTAAAAGGTCACATTTGTAAGATGAATTGAGACTATTAAGTCTTGGTTTGCAACACTGGGGGGCAAATGATCCTTTTGGGGTTAGTTGTTTCTTTAACCACATATAGCTGCAAATGATATAATTTTAAATGTGGACCTACAGAATATATTTGTTGACCATCATTTTTAAACTTTCATCATTCAAAATAGTGATGTTCTTCAAATGTTGATTTGAATCAACTGTTGATTATAATATGTAATTGCATTCTTCATGGATTCTCTTTCTTTCCAAATTAATATTTTCTTAAGGGTGCTATTGTTGGGAAACAAGAATTTCCTGTGTCCTTTTAGATTCTTCTAGCTAGACTAAGAATCAAATTGGTATGAGAAAAATTAACAGGAGAAAATCAAATTTAATTTTGTACATACAGAAAATCCACTCAGACATGGAAATTCCAAAGGCAGTCAGGCAAAATGAAATATATATGTCATCCTGAACAAAGGAGAATGGAGAGATGTCTGAGACTTCAATAGGAAAGAATATAATTTACAAAGCAAGAAGAAGAAGAGCAGGTGTTTTCTAATTAGATGTGCTTGCTCTACCACACAGATGGGTCACTCTGATAAAACTTATCTCTGGTAATAACCCTTATTCTGAGAAAGTCCCCCAATTTAGATTCTTCTGTGTAGTTTAGGGAGGGGCAGAAGTCTCTCTTGGACCCTGAGGGTTTGATTACTTTCAACTCAAAATAATCTGTATTCCAAGGTCATCTTGGGTCAGCCTGCCCTTGGCCCCATCACTATATTCTGCCATTTCCTTTTACATTCATGAATTGGATTGTTTCTTGGCAGTTTTTGCCACAGTTGTAGCTGCAGCTGTCACTGGCAGTCTTTGGTAGAACTGCTGTTGAGTTATGAAATCCAAGGAAAAATACACAGAATTCTTCTAACTTTAAAACATTTAAACATTTTATTGGGAAACTTCTTCCTGTACCACAGTAGCCTTCATGGTGAGAAACTCCTAGGCTAAATTGAGATCTTATAGTTGAAAAATTCTCAAATCGAAAGGTTAAATTAGAAACACCTGGGTGGGGATCCCTGGGTGGTACAGCGGTTTGGCGCCTGCCTTTGGCCCAGGGCGCAATCCTGGAGACCCGGGACCGAATCTCACATCGGGCTCCCGATGCATGGGCCCTGCTTCTCCCTCTGCCTATGTCTCTGCCTCTCTCTCTCTCTCTCTCTCTCTGTGTAACTATCATAAATTTAAAAGAAAAAAAAAAGAAGCACCTGGGTGGCTAAGTTAGTTAAGCATCCAACTCTTGGGTCATCTCAAGGTCCTGGGATCAAGCCCCGCATTTGGCTCCATGCTCAGTGAGGAGTCTGCTGGAGATTCTATCTCTCCCTCTCCCCACAGCACCTCCCCCTTGCATTCTCTATCTCTCAAATAAGTAAATAAACCTTTTTTTAAAAGGCTAAATTAAATACACTCCTTGTACAAGCTTAAGTGATGGACTATCCACACAAGAGATGTGCAATCAGAAAGTCTGGCTGAGCACTAAAATGTAGACAAAAAAATGTTTTTGGTAATGCGTGTATATTTATGTGTGTGTGTGTGTATATGTATCGTATAACTTTTTATATTATCAAGTAAGCCAATAAATGGATATCCCAAAGTTCATTAAATACCCTTTTCCTAAATCTTATCATGGAACTGGAAAATATCAGTGGCAGACATAAGATGCTTCAGCCACTAAGAGTTAAACTGTAGAGAGCAAGTGTTAGCACTTGTATCTCTTGTTTCTGGCCTACAGGTAAGCACAAGACAGAATAATTATGTTACATCTTAAATCTTGAAGATAAGTTTATTTTCTAAGAATTAAATTACAGTAACTATATAAGGTGGTGGATGTGTTAAATAACTTGATTGTGGTAATTATTTCACAATATATACTAAATTGCCATGTTGTATGCCTTAAAGAAAGAATTAAATTATAAAATAATTATACATTGAATGAATGAATTTGAGTCACCCTATCAAAGCTTAGACAAAATAGCAGCTCTGAAATCTTAACTCTAACTTTTAATTCTATTAAGTTAAAAAAGACTGTATCAAAGGTATGGTGGGTGTCTTCCATGAAAATATAGGAGGTAAAAGTGGCAGAAGCAAATATTGGTTCACATCCTAGCTGTGTATACACAAGAAAGAACCTGGATAAGCTGACCAGATTTTGGTGATAATAGAGATAATATAGCATTAAAGGCTGTGAAAAAGTGACCCAAAGGTGAGATGTTTCCTCTTTCATTCAAATTCACTGTACTTATTCTCACAATGTAAACAAATCAAAACAAAACAACATCAAAAAACAAACCAAAACCTTTTAAGTATACTTTTCTAAGATACAAAAATTAAAGGCTTTATAAAACTTCATATTTATCTTATAAAATTAGGTCATCTGATAATACTGGGCTTTTATCTTTTCTGACAAAAAAAAATTACTGAATTTGAGTATTGGACGTTCCCTGTAAAAGGGACACTTCATCCTTATTTCATGCACAGTCTCTACTATTACTCATTTTATTCCTCACACTAAAGCCATTTTGATAGCAGTGACTATCACTGCCTTTCCAGTACTTTCACATTGAATTATTATTTTATTTTCATATTAAATTTTTAAAATTTAATATTTCTTTTTCTCATGTTTCTATCAAAAATGGGAAAATGGAAGTAGCTACAGGGATGGAAAGCACTGGACATGCCCCGGTTAACCTCTACTATTGAGTAACAGTTATGTTTCCAAATAGTAAACTGAAAAATTATCATATCCTTGGCAATGTTTAAATATTAGTTGGACTCTGAATTCAATGCATTTTGGGAATGGCCAAATTTACAGATCTATAGAGAGATGAATTCACTCAGCTAATGTGACCTTGTGAAAACTATTGTAGGAATGCTTTTAATTCAGAATTTAATAGATTATTTCCCAAATGTGCACTCCACTGCAAAACTCTAAGGACACATGTAGCTAATAACCATTGTTAACCACATAAAACAGCTGGTTATCCCTGAACTCAAGTCTCAAGTTGGGTATATGAGTGAGGGGAAATTATAAAAGTCATTGAGTACAGAAGGTTTAGAAAATTTGTTATTGATGTAGTATAGTGAACACTGGAACAATACATCAACTGATGAAACTGCTTCGTCACAATATTTTAAAGGCCAATCTTAAATAATTTGATGTTTGTAAGAAATAATGTATTACCTCTTACCAATGATGATATCATTCAAAAGCTCTAACCTAGAAAGGCTGAAAGATTTGCTAAAGTAGTATGCTATCTTCTGTTTTTCCTATTTTGCCTCTATCCTGTTAGTCATGAGTGCATTTAAAAGGACTCTCCATGTGGACTAGCTAATTTTTTTCTCTGATTTTCTCCCTGACCCAATCACAGGAAACAATATTCACATGAATTACAAAAGAAGTCATTAAAAGTTTATGAAGTATGTTTTATAGAAAGAAGAACTTCAGATTTTATTTTATGTGTTTACTTAACTTTTATTGTTATATGAAGAACACATGTGCAATGTAGAAGTAAAGGAAAATAAAGATAAAAAATAAAAGAGAAAATAAGAGCTACCTATATTCTTATCATCTAGATAGATAGAATACTATTGACATTTTGGAATAAATTCCTTCCAATATATGTTTTCCTTTTTTAGGCTTATTGTAAGTGAAATAATATTTGAATTGTCAATTTCTTTTAAATTTTAAAATGATAAGAAATATCCACAAATTTTAATTAATTGGATTACCCATGCCAGAGATGCTTCATGACTTTCAGAATTTAGTCGGTGGCTCTAGAATGTAAAGAGCAAAACCAGGTGCTTTTTCACAGTATCAACCAGATATTGACAGAATATCAAAGAGTGATGCCAGGAATTAATTTAAACAAAATATTTGAAAGGGAAAAGGAATGTTTTATCTTCTGGCTTTCTCAAAGCAGTTTCTTTAAGTAAAATCCCAGATTGTTGGACTGAATACAACCAAATACATATCCCTGGTAAGTCCTCCCCAGATTAAACTATATTTAGGGCTGACAAGTCTACTGGATACCCAATTAAATAACATTATCAATATATTATAGTTTTTTGCCTCATTATATTCTGTTTGGGAAGCTATAAGGTAAATATTTTGCTAAGCTTAATTACCTAATCTTTAATAAATATACTAATATTGCCTTTTTAACTTGAAAACACTAAAGTTGACATCAAAATTTCATGGTGCCATGGTTCCACATGAACTATAATCATTCCTTCCTAAACAACATGCGAATGGTTTCATGGCTCTTTGACATTGTGAATATTTTTGTTAACTACACTTTACAAGTCACATGGTTTTGAAAATAAGTAATAAAATTAACGCATGTATCTAAATGTACATAGCCCTAGTTCAGTAAAATCCTTTTCAAAATTTGACTACTAGAGTAAAGGAATAATCTTTGCTACATAAAGATGATATTTATACTTAAGCTGGCAGAGTTTGGGGAAAACTCTTCTTCGATTCTGCCAAATTCATCTAGAAAAAAAATCAACCCGCAACTGTCTCACAAAGTCTAAATAAGTGTTAGCACAAAATAGTCTCTGTTTTTCAAGCATTTGTTTTGAGAACAATTTATCCTATATGCCTCCCTGTGTCTCCCCTCCCTCTTTCATTTTTCTCCTGTCATGGAAAAAGAAAGCAGCCAATATATCTGAAGCCAAATCTAGTTTCTTTGGTAAAATATTAAGTTCAGCCTCCAAATATTCAATTATGCATGAAACTGTACAAAAGGTATATAATAAAACAAGGCTTATATCAGAGGGAAAAGCTTTCATAACAAAGCAATTCCAATTATCTACTTCAAATCAGACGCAAATTTATTTTTAAAATAGGAGAGAGAGAGAATGCAAATGTATTTGTAATTTCTCACCTCTTACTCACAAACCTAGAAGAAAAATTTGCCTCCAGAAAATTTTTAACCATGCTAACGAGTTCTATTTAAGCTTCCTGATACAGAATACTAATAGCTTCTGCTAAATCTATTTTTCCTTTCCAAACAACTCCAATTGTGGGATCCATGAAGTTCCTGGAATGAGTCTACTATCTGACTGGAAAGGTGAACATCTGACCAAGTATAAGCCATTAACACAATCTATCGCAGAGGCTAGAGCTGTTTGTTCAATGTTAGGCATTTGAGCCAGGTCAGGATAATCAGAATGACTCTCAGGAAATTTGGAATTCCAGGAAAAAAAGAGCCTTTTTCAGATGATGTGATATGCTAGGCATTCAGCAGCATAGTAGACCTTGTGGAAATATGATATTAAGGGGATAGGATTTATCCTTGGCTGATTGCACATCGAAGTAAGAAAGGTTCTGTAGTACCTAAATACTCATTAGCTCAGTTCCCTGGAAGTCTCAATGCCAAGTAAGAAGGTCTAATTGTTATTAGTCCAATTACTTTATGTCTTGAAAGATTGCTTTAGTAATATTAAAATTTGAAGTATTTTTCTGCATGTGTTGTACTAATACCAATATAACTGTCATCCAACATACACAAAAATATATTTACCAGCTGAGTCTTAAATTAAAAAGATAAGTAAAATTAAAAGACTTCTCTTTTTAGAGGGAAAAGAAGACATGACAATAGTCTACATAAGAAAAGTCCCATAAAGTACCATATGATTTTCATCCAATAATGAAAGGCCATGACAAACAGAACATCAAGTATATCTTACATTTTGTAGCACTCTCAAATGAAGATCATGTATTCACATAAGATTTCTGCATTTTAAGGCTTAAAGAAACGAAATAATCTATCATCCTGAGACACTCTTCTTATGTCCATGGAGACTATACTCGGTACACAATTCTGCATTCCAACCATCTGCTTACACGTCTTTATGCTTACGAGACCTTAAATGCAGGGACTATATCTTTTTTTTTATCTTCTACCCATATTTTCTGAAACATAAGAGGTATTAAACTAATGACTGTCATACTAAGGAGCACATTGGATGCTTTCTTCTCTTGTCACCAGTCTCCAATATACATAAATCAAAACACATTTTCTCCATTCCCTCTTCATAGCTCTTGAATAAGATAAATGACTTGATTTCATTGGCTTGCTTTATGACAAATTCATGTTACTCAGCAACTGTTATAACTTCAATGACACAAATCCATATATTTATTATGAGATATTCCATTCTTCATAAGAAATTGGTAATTTTCTCATTATTTTCACAACCTTGAGTGATCTCATTTTCCCTTCCATTTTTATTCAATGATCATACTTCCTAGTTCATAGGGAAATTTGACACAATCCAATGTGAATACTTGTTGTCTTCTCCTTTATCTCAAGAAGTAACTACATTTTTAGCTCTTTTCATCATGTTTTCTTCTTTACAGAGGTAAACCCTATTTTGTGACCATAGCTCACCTATGTTCCCTTCAAATTGTTGCTCCTAGATTTCAGGTTTCTTGAACCATAAATGTATTTTGATCATCTTTGTATTTCTTCTTCTTCTTGTACATAAGCTATGTATGGTCTTGAAAAGAGTAATTACACAATAAATATTTGTTTAAATAATGGTAGTAAAATATGCCACACAGAAATAACCCAATGCTATTGTAAAGGTCTTTTTTGTGGGGGGGGATGGGGTAACCAAAGAATAGGTGGCTATTTGTCTATTTGCAAAACTATGAGAATTTTAATACACGAGTTGGGGAAAACATCAAACATCACTTGTCAACTTCTTTGTTCATATATGTATGCCTCTTTTTGAACATTGGTTCAGAAAGTGAAATCATTGGCATTACCTCAATTTCTTATTTTCATCATACTTCTTTATTTTGCCACATTATGCCTTCCTAAATAGTGGCGCTTGGAGTCTCTAAATATTTGTATACTACTGAAAGTTCTTACTTCATTCAACAGACTTTCTTTCTTACATTCTTATTAAGAAATTAATATAAATTCTTTCTTGCACAGCATATTAAAGACATTTCAGACTTAAAGAGAAAGATTGGAGGAATGCCATTAAGAAAACTTTTCTAAATTATTTGCAAACACTACACCTAAGACCTTATATGACTATATGAAATTATGACAATGAATAACTTGTATCCTTTTAATAGTTTGTTTTGCTCACAGTGCAGTTTTCAAACTAATGTACTTTTGTTCAATATAATTAAGGAGTTTTCTTTTCAAAGATATTTTCTAAGCATAATTTCTACTTCAGAAAAAAGTTACTTTGAGAAAACTGGTGACAAGGTCTTCTACATGAAAAGAAGCATCCCTGGTTAGAAGCGTCTTGTTTTATATGTTGTCATAGCAATGTGGCTGTCCATCTTTGCAGGGATCCAGTCACCAACTAAGAAGAAAGACATTCTGCCAAATAAAAGCAAGTAATAAATTTTAACAAGCTGTATCTTAAAAGAATGATCTGGTGCAGAATTTGCCAATCTGTGTTCTCTAAAATATTCTAATAGTAATTCCACTAAAAAAGAATTTTCTTTCTGAGAGATTCAGAGTACATATATGCTCAGTAAGGCTTGAAGTTCTGTGTCAAACAAGGGTTTCAGTTACCACAGAATTTTTACATGTATATGACTTATTTATCAAACAACATTCCAGACTATACCAAGTGCTATGGTGATGTCAGAATTTTCAAATGGCGTGAACTTTAATGTACTTACAATTAGAATTAGGAAAGCATGAACAGTATTTGAAAACACTATATAAGGCAGCCCCGGTGGCTCAGTGGTTTAGCACCGCCTTCCATCCAAGGTGTGATCCTGGAGACCGGGGATCAAGTCCCATAACGAGCTCCCTGCATGGAACCTGCTTCTCCCTCTGCCTGTGTCTCTGCCTCTCTGCCTCTCTCTCTCTCTCTCTCTCTCTCTCTCTCTCTCTCTCTGCCTCTCATGAATAAATAAATAAAATCTTAGGAAAAAAAAGAAAACACTATATAACATATAAAACATCATATTTAAATTATAAATGTATTCCCAAAGGTAAAAAGGCCTAATGCATAAAATGTATTTCTAAAATACATCCACTCATAGTGCTTGAGAAACACATGATGATGTTATTGTCTATGGTATTGTAAATAAGCTCAACAGGGCACTGTGGCTTTAATTCCAATCTAAATCCAAAACTAGCATAATACGCTAAGAAGCACAATAACAGCACACAGCAAATTTCTATTCATTTATACTCCAGCAAATTTATACTTATAATAATAATTATAAGTTATTACAAGTAAAATTAATGAAATCAAGAGAAGTGTAGGTTTATGTGTCTCCTGCATGGAGACATCTACCTGTCCTCCAGGACAGAGATGACTTCCAAATAAAAAGACATAGAACAGTCTGGTTGCAGTGCTAACATTGTAAGGTACTAAAAGTTGTCATTCTATCCTCACAACAAACAGCTGAACAAACTGATAAGGACTTTTCTTACATGCATCAGAGTATTAAGGTCACAGGGAAAACAGTCACCATGAAATCTGGAGAGACAGAAAAAAAAATACAGAGAATCAGTTTAACTGAAACAGAAGCTAGTGGAGAAAGTAACTGGTAGGAACACTTAAACAGTAATTTTGATGAATTGTTAGATGCTTTTGGTGAATGAATTTGAGAATTAAAAAGTCTTGGGCACTAAATCTTAGTGGGTGAACCTATACTTTTATGTGTTTTATTTCCAAGAGAACCACCAAATTTTTATAGGAAATATTAAAGAAAAGATTTTCTCCTATTTCAGGAAGAGAGAAGGGAAAGTAACCATTTGGAATAGGATCACAGCTTTCTCTTCACAGTGGTCTGCTTTCTAAGAAAAACTACATTATACAAGTCTTATCTAATTTGGGGGAAGGGTAACTAAACAATTCCAGGATCCTTTCTGTCTCATGTAAGGGAAGGGAGGGAAAAAGGCTAAGGAACACTTTGTACATAACAGTTGAGAGACTTAGGCCAACTAAAAGAAACGTAAGATTTAATCATAAGATAATAGAACAGCTCTCCCCCTAATACTTCACTATCACATCAACAAAGGTCCAGGACAACAATAGTGGTTAACACCAGAGAAAACCACAAGATAGACTCTATTTCAGAAGGGGCTCTTATTATCCTAAAGATAATAGAAGAAGGAGAGTGGGGAGAAAGAAAATTAGAATAAATCGAAGTGCCTGGCAGCTACATTTACAACAAATATTAAACAAAGCCCAACCCTTAATCAGATATCTTAGTCAGTTTGAGCTGCTAATAAAATAACATAGACTGGGTGGCTTAAACAACAGTCATTTATTTCCCACAGTCCTGAAGTTTGGAAAGTCCAATATCAAGTTTCTGGCAGATTCAGAGTCTGGAGAGAACCTTCTTCCTGGTTTACAGATAATTATCTTTGTTGTGTATTCACATGGTCTTTCTTTGGTGCAGGCACAAAGAGAAAGCAAGAGATCTCATGTCTGTACTTTTTTTAAGGGCATTAATCCCATTATGACAGCTTTACCCTCCTGACCTAATCTAACTGTAATCATCTCCCAAAGCCTCCACCTTCAAATATCATCACAATAGGTAATTAGGCCTCAAACATATGAGTTTGAGGGAGGCGTGGAATACAAACATTCAGTCCACAATGTGAGATTAACATAAACCTCACACTGAAGCTTAATTACTCCCATTCATATTATCTAATATATCATGTTTAGTTTCAATGAAAAAATATTACAAGGCATTCTAAAAGAATAAAAAATACAGCCAGAAAGACAAAACAAGCAGTAAAATCAGACTTACATTTGACACAGATTTTGGAATTATTATATAAGGAATTTAAAATAACTATAATAGATATTTTAAAATTTCCAATAAATATTTTAAAAGCTCCTTTGAAAAACTAGATAACATGTGAGAACAAATGAGTGACATCAACAGAGATATGGAAACTCTCAAGAGGTCAAAAGGAAATGCTAAAAATAAACTTAAAAAATAATGTAAATGAATAATGCCTTCAATAAAAATCATCAGCAGATGACACAGCCAAGGAAATAATCAGTGACCTGGAAGATATTTCAATAGAAACTTTGTAGACTTAAATGAAAATAGGTAAAAGGATTTTATAAACAGAATAGAAATCCCAGAACTGTGAGACAATTAGAAAAGGCATAATTCACATATAAATGGCAGTACCACAAGGAAAAGAAAGAGAAAAAGGAGCAGAAGAAATATTTAGAGCAACATAGCTAAGCCTTTTCCAAAATTAATGACAGACACCAAATCATAGATCCAGGAAACTCAGAGAACACCAAGCATGATGCATTCGAAAAATTTATATTTAGGCATACAATAGTTAAACTAGAGAACATCAAAGACAAATAGAAAAATCTTAAAGATGGCTGAGAAAAAAACACTTTACTTCTAGAAGAACAGGAATAAGAATTACATTGGACCCCCTTCAGAAACTATGCAAGCAAGAAGACAATGATTGAAATATATAATTTTTTAAAAGAAAAAATATTAACCTAGAATTCTGTATCCAGCAACTTATTTGTCAAAAGTGAATGAGAAATAAAGACTTTCTCAGACTAACAAAAGAGTGAACGTCTCACTAGTCTTATAAGAAATGTTAAAAGTTCTTCAACAGGAAGGAAATGATATAAATCAGAAACTTAGACTTACATAGAAAAGAAGAGCATTAGAGAAGGAATAAGTGAAGGCAGTAAAATCTTTTATTTTCTTATTCTTAATCTAATAACAATAATATTCACAGTGTATTGAGTGCTCATTACATATTAATAAGTAAAATTAATGACACCAGGGTTATAAAGGATAAGAGAGAGGTATTAAGAATATACTGTTAGAAAATACCTTTACTATCTGTGAAGCATTTTGGTGCTATTTCAAAATGTAATTAGATTAGATGTAAAGGTATATTGCATACTTAGAGAAAATACTTAAAACTTAAGAAGTATAGTTGATTTGCTAAGAGAGGAGAGAAAATTGATTCTCATAAAATGATCAGTTAAAACCAGAGAAGATAGAAAAGATTTTTGAAAAAAGAAAAAAACAAGTTCAAAAAATAGAAAACAGTTACAAACATTATAGAATATTAATCTAACCACATTAATAATCCCCTTTTTTGGTGGAAAACATTCCATTTACTATTGGAAAGAATATATAACATGAGAGTGAATTCATTTATTTATTTTTTAAAAATATTTTCTTTAGTTATTCATGAGAGACAGAGAGGCAGAGACATAGGCAGAAGAAGAAGCAGGCTCCCTGTGGGGAGCCTGATGCAGTACTTGATCCCAGAACCCAGGGATCAGGACCTGAGTCAAAGGCAGACACTCAACCACTGAGCCACCCCAATGCCCCAAGAGTAAATTCAACAAGAAATATTCAGTATAAAAATGAAAAAATGTTTAAAATGCTACACAAAGATTTAAGTAACTAGAAAATGAAATATGGCAACTACCTCATTATCTATTCTAAAATTAATTCCTAATTTCCCAAAAAAACGTTGTACTTAATACAGAATCATAAAAATGCAAAAAACAAAAACAGAAACAACAATCTTGAGGGACTTCATTTGTAATGTCTTAGTGAGGGATGACATTCTAAGGGAAAAAAAAATTGATATGTCTTAAAATAAATCCATGACTTAAAAATCAGCAAGACAAAGTCAAATAACAAACAATTAAGTTAAAATATCAGCAAGTCATAGTTTGAATTAGGTATAATTTATATGTTATTTTTCAGATTAAGCAAAAATACACAAAAAGTGTAGAGAAGTTACATGAATAAACCAATTTAAGATAATGTATAAAATATTAAAAACTAATAAAAGTACAATAAATGATTCAAATTAAAACTACACTAAGTTCAATTTTCTACCAATTAGGTTGGAATAGATTAAAACATTTTGATGTCATAGTTCATGAGGGTTAATGAGAGTAAGACCCAAGCTAATAAAACAATTACCATCTGAAACATCAGTTACTTTGATGGAGAAAAAAAGAGAGCACTAAGGTGTCTCATGCATTTGTATTCTAGCCACCAACAACTCAGTGACCAGAACTGCTTATATATATATGCCCTACATAGTCACAGAAGGTCTGTGAAATGCAGTCTTTTGCATGAGTTGCCCCCAAAGAGGGAAATAAACAATATTTTATAATTAATGCTAATAATTACCATGTTCTGCTTCTATTCATCAAATATTCAATATATCTTCCTCCACACAAAGTACTTTTCAATCCTCCCCAAACCACATTATTCAAACATCACAGCTGTATCAAGATGGTAAAATAAATTTTTGGTTAAGAATGAATTGAGAAAATACAGCAGATATGTAGAAAATAAACAGGTTTAACAATCTCTCTAAAAAGTAAATGGTAAAGCCCAAAGCAAGAGTTTTAATGTTTAGCATGCACTTTCTTTTTTTTTTTTTATGAATAGTCTAATACAACAACTAAAAGAGACTACAGAGTGGATAAAAACAAGGCCTATTACATGCTGTTTACAAAAAGCACACTTTGAATATAAGGAATCAGAAAAATTAAAAGTGAAGACATGAAGAAATATATATAATGCCAACACTAAAATTAAGATGGAGTAGCTATGTTAATTTTATACAAAGTTGATTTTAGGATAAGGAAAATTACCATAGATAAAAAAGAATATTACATTTTTATAAAGGTCTCAATTCTACAATAAGACATAAAATTCCTTAACGTGTATGCACCTAACAATAAAGCATTATATGAGGCAAAGCTGATAGAACTGCAAAAATAAACATATATACTATTAATAGTTGGAGATTTCAACACGCTTGTTTCAGTAAACCATAGACCAACATGAGAAAAAATCAGCACCAGATATAGATGGCCTGGAGACTACTAATCACCTTGATCTAACTGATATTTATAGAACACCCCAGTCCAACAACAGTACAATACACATTATTTTTAAACTTACATAGAACATTTACCAAGACAGGACATGATCTGAGCCATAAAATATGTTTTAAATTTATTTCTCTCTTTTTTTTTCATTTTCAGATTTATTGAGATATAATAACAGAAAAATGTATATATTTAAAGTGTACAATGTGTTTTAATAAACATATACATTGTTAAGTGATCACCACAGTCAAGCTAATTTAAAATCATTACTTCACACAGTTACCAATTATTTGTGTGCTGAGAACATTTAACATCTATTCTCTCAGCAAATGTCAATAATACAATATTGCTAACTATAGGAATAATGTTAAACAGCAGACCTCTAGAACTTACTCATCTTGCATAACTGAAACTTCCCACTCAAAAGCAACTCTCTGTTTTGCCCTCTCCCCAGCCCCTTGCAACCACTTTTCTATCTACCCTTTTTTAAAGGTTCAAATTTTTTAGATTCCACATATAAGTGAAGTCATGCAGTATTTGTTTTTATGTGTCTGGCTTATTTATATAGCATAATGAACTCCAGTTTATCCATGTTGTCACAATGGAAATATTTCCTTATTTTTTATTGTTGAATAACATTTCACTTTATATATAGCAGTATTAGGAAACAAGATATGACATTTTCTTTATCCATTTATCTATCAATGAATGGACACTTGGATTGTTTCCTAATTTTAGCTATTGTAAACAATGCTGCAATGGACAAGGGAATGCAGATATTTTTGAAATACTAATTTAATTTCTAAAATATTTACCCCGAAGTAGGATTGCTAAATCATAGTGCACTTCTATTTTCAATTTTTTGAACAACATCCAGATTGTTATCCATAAGAGCTGTACCAATTTACATTGCCATCAACAGCATACCCTTTCTCCATATCCTTTATCTGTTGCCTTTTTGACAGCAGCCAAACTAACAGGTATAAAGTGATATTTCATTGTATTTTATATTTTCATTTCCTGATGATGTTGAGTACTTTTCCATACACCTGTTGGCCATTTCTATGTCTTTTTTAAAAATATTTATTCGGGTCCTTTGACCATTTTTGAATTGGGTTACTTAGATTTTTGCTTCTGAGTTGTATGAATTCCTTATATATTTTAATATTAACCCCTATCAGATATATAGTTTGTATATATTTTCTCTCATTCCGTAGGTTGCTTTTTCTAATTTATTGTTTCTGATGCTGTACAGAAGCTTTTTAGATTGATGCAGTCACAGTTGCTTATTTTTCTTCTGCTGCCAATAATTTTGGTGATATACTCAAAAGATCATTTCCCAGACCAATGCAAAAATGCTTTTCCCCTAGGTTTTTTTCTAGTAGTTTTATGATTCCAAGTCTTAAATTGAAGTCTTTAGTCCATTTCAAGTTGATTTATATATAATGTGTATAATTATCAAATATAATCACACTATTAGAATCCAGTTTTATTCTTATGCATCTCAATTTTCCCAGCACCATTTACTGAAGAGACTATTCTTTCATCATTACATGCTTTTGGCAACTTGTTGAAGACAAATTGAGGGCAGATGTGAAGTTTTATTTTTGTTTTTTTTTATTATATTCCACTGGTCTATGTGTCTCTTATCATGCCAGTATCATGCCATATTGATTGCTACACCACTATAACATAGTTTGAAATCAGAAAGTGTCATGCCTCCAGCTTTGTTCTTCTTGATCAAGATTGCTTTGACTCTTCACGGTCTTTTATGATTTCATATAAATTTTAGAACTGTTTCTTCTTTGTGAAAAATTTTATAGGGATTGCAAAAACCTCTCAATAAACTAAAAAAGATAAAGAAGTTCTACAAAATTTATGGCTAATAGTATATTTAGTGGTGAGCAATGGGATGCTTTTTCCCTATGGCAAGAATGCCCCCTTCACCACTCTTAGCATCAAAATGAAGGATCTCACTAGTGCAATAAGACAAGAAAGTTAAATAATAACAACAAAAAAAAGCTATAGTAATTGGGAAAAAAAGAAATAAAATTGTATCTATGATTAGTTTACAGATGATACGACTATGTAAAAAATTCAAGAAAATTAAAAAAAGAAAAAAGCTAATAAGCAATTATAGCAAAGTTGTTGCAGGATATAAGATTAATATACAAAAGTAATTTACTTTTTTATAAATCATTAATTTACAAGTGGAATTTGAAATTTAAAAATACAATACTATTTACTATTAATTTACTATTTAAAAATGCAATACTATTTACTATTATTTACTATGAAATTTAAAAATACAATACTATTTACTATTATAAATCATTAATTTACAAGTGGAATTTGAAATTCAAAAATACAATACTATTTACAGCTAAACAACTTTACATTGCTAAACTTTACATTGCTAAACAAAATGAAATACTAAGTTAAAAATCTAACAATATATATAGTATCTTATAAAGAAAATCATAGAACACTAATGAAAAATCAAAGAGGACATAAATAAATGTGGAGATATGCAATGCTTATGAATAGATTCAATATTGTTAAGTTGTCGATTCTTTTCAATTTGATCTATGGATTCAATGCAATTCAAATAAAAATCCCAACATGTATTTTGTGTATACCAACAAAATGATCCTAAAGTTCATATATGAAGGCAAAAGGTATAGTATAAAGAACACAATATCGAACAAGAAAAAATAGAAGAGAAAGAGGAGGTAAAGAAAGAGAAGAAAGCTGAAGGAGTGATGTTATATAACTTCAAAAATCATTATAAGACTATAGTAGTCATGAGAGTGTGGTACTGTGAAAGAATAGACAAGAAAACCAGTGAAACAAGAGAGTCCAGAAAAAGATTCTCTCAAATATCATTGACCAATCTCTTACAAATAATCAAAGATAGTGTAATGGAAAAATAATTGTCTATCAACAAATGGTGCTGGAATAGTTGAATATAAGTATGCAAAGAAAAAAATCAATCTAGACACAGACCTTATACCTTTTACAAAAACTAACTTACAATGCTTTATAGACTTAAATGCAAAATTCAAAACTATAAATCTTCTAGAAGATAATATAGGGAAAAATCTAAATGACCTCTGGTTTGATAATGACATTTCAGTTATGGCAATAAAAGTATGATCCAAAATAGAAAATATTAATGAGAAGTGTTTTATTAAAATTAAAATTTTTGTTCTGTGAAAGATACTGTTGAAAGAATGGAAAGACAAAGCACACAATGATAAAAATATTCACAAAGCACATATCTGATAAAGGACATATCCAAAATACACAAAGAACTTAATTTTATACCTCAAGAAACTAGAAAAAGAACAAATGATACCTAAACATAGTAAGAAAAAAGAAATAACAAAAATTAGAGCAGAAATAAATGAAATATAGGCTAAAATAACAACAGAAGATCACTGAAACTAAAAGTTGCTTCTTTGAAAAGATACAGAAACACAAGTCTTTAGCTAGACTCAAGAAAAAAGGAGTAAGAACACATAAATAAAATCAGAAATGAAAGAGGAGATATCACAATTGATAGCACAGAAATATAAAAGATCATAAGAGACTACTATGAACAATTATATGCCAAAAAATTTGATAACCTAGAAAAAGTTGATAAATTTTTAGAAATATACATCCTACCAAGACTGAATCATTGTGAAATAGAAAATCTAAACAGGAAAACTAAACCTCCCAACAAATAAGAGTCCAAGATCAGACCACTTCACTGGTGAATTGAACATTCTATTCTGTAATTCTAATGAAGAATTGATATCAATTAGATTCTCCAAAAAAAAATAAATAAATGAAAGAAGATAAAGCTCTTCCCAACCCATTTTATGAGCCCAGCATAATTCTTTTTTTTAAAGTAGTTTTTTTTAATTTTTATTTATTTTTGATAGTCACACAAAGAGAGAGAGAGGCAGAGACACAGGCAGAGAGAGAAACAGGCTCCATGCAATGGGAGCCCGATGTGGGATTCGATCCCGAGTCTCCAGGATCACGCCCTGGGCCAAAGGCAGGCGCCAAACCACTGCGCCACCCAGGGATCCTGAGCCCAGCATAATTATGATACCAAAACCAGACAAAGATGCCACGAGAAAAAAATTACAGGCCAATATCTCTGATGAATGTAGATACAAAAAATCCTCAACAAAATAATAGCAAAACAAATTCACAAATATATTAAAAGGATCATACATCACAATCAAATGAAATTTATTTAAAGGAAGTAAGGGTTGATAATTATCTGCAATCAATGTGACACACCATATTTATAAAATGAAAGATAAAAATCATATAATCTCAGAGGTTGTAGAAAAAGTATTTGACAGAATTCAACATCCATTTATGATAAAAATTCTCAACCAAGATGATATACCATATAGCATACCTCAATATAATAAATTCCATGTATGACAAGCCCACAGCTAATGTCATACTTAATTTTAATGAGTTGTTCCTCTAAGATCATGAACAAAATAAGGATGTCTACTATCACCACTTTCATTCAACATAGTATTGGAAATCCTAGCCACAGCAATTAGGCAAGGAAAAGAAATAAAATACATCCAAATTGGAAAGGAAGACATAAAACTCATTGCTTACAGATGACATAATCTTGTATATAGAAAATGCTAAAAACTCCACAAAAACAAGCAAACAAACAAGGCCTGTTAGAATTAATAAACAAATTCAGTAAAGTTACAGGCTACAAAATCAATACACAAAAATCTATTGCATTTCTATACACTGGTAACAAACTATCAGAAAGAAAAATTAAGAAAACCATCTTACTACCAATTACATCAAAAAGAATAAAATACCTAAGAACAAATATAACAAAGAAATTGGTTAAATTTAATAAAAAGAAATTGAAGACACAAATAAATGGAAAGATATTCAATGTTCATAGACTGGAAAAATCAATATTGTTGAAATGCCCATAGTACCCAAAGCAGTCTATAGAATCAGTGTAATCCCTATCAAAATTCCAGTGGCATTTTTCAAGGAAATAATACAAATAATTCTAAAATTTGTGTGTAACCGTAAAAGACTTCAAACAGCCAAAGCAATCTTGAGAAAAAAGAACAAAGCTGGTGGCATTACACTCCCTGATTTCAAACTATATTACAAAGCTATAGTAATTAAAACAGTGTGATATGGGCATAAAAAGACACATAAATCAATGGAACAGGACTAAAAGCCTGCAAGTAAATCCTCACATATATGGTCAACTAATTTATGACAAAGGCGCCAAGAGTGTAAATTTAAAAATGGTATTCTTTTCAATAAACGATGTTGGGAAAACTGGAGTGCCACATGCAAAAGAATGAAATTCAACGGGTGTCTTATACCATACACAATAATTAAAGTAGATTAAAGGTTGAATATAAGACCTAAAAGCATAAAACTACTAGAAAAAAAAAAACATAAGCGTAAGCTCCTTGACATAGGTTTTGACACTGATATTTTTTAAACCTGATACCAATAGGAAAGGCAACAAGAGCATAAGTAAACAAATGGAATTACATCAAACTAGGCTTCTCACAGCAAAGAAGACCAACAACAAAATGCAAAGGCACACTACAGAATGGGAGAAAATATTTGTGAATCATATATCTGATAGGAGGCTAATATCCAAAATATATAAGGAACTCATACAACTCAATAGCAAAAACCAACCAAACAAAATATCTGATTAAAAAATTGGCAGAGGGGCAGCTCTGGTGGCTCAGCTGTTTAGCGCAGCCTTCAGCCTAGGGCGTGATCCTGGAGACCGGGATCGAGTCCCACGTCAGGCTCCCTGCATGGAGCCTGCTTCTCCCTCTGCCTGTGTCTCTGCCTCTCTCTCTCTCCTTTCTGTGTATTCTCATGAATAAATAAATAAAATATTTATAAATAAATAAATAAATAAATAAATAAATAAATAAATAAATAATAAATATTGGCAGAGAATCTGAATTTTCTCGGACGGCGAAAGATACAATTGGTGATCAGGTGATCAATATGCTCAACATCATTAATCATAAGGGAAATGTAAATGAAAGCCACAGTGAGATTTCACCTGACTCCTGTAAGAATGTCTATTACCAAAAAGACAAAAAACAAGTGTTAGCAAAAGTGTAGAGAAAAAGGAACACTTGTGCACTGCTGGTGGAAATGTAAATTAGTGCAGCCACTCTACAAAACAGTACAAAAGTCCTCAAAGTATCAAAAATAAAACTACCATGGAAGCCAAAAATTCTACCTCTGGTTATTTACCTGAAGAAAATGAAAACAAACTCAGAAAAACATATTCACTGTGACACTGTTTATAATAGCTAATATGGAAACAATCTAAATGTTTGTTGGTGGTTGAATGGATATCCAATGGATATTACTCAGCCATTAAAGTAAATCTCACCATTTTCAACAATATGGATGGACCTCAAGGGCATTATGCTAAATAAAATAAGTCAGACAGAGAAAGACAAATACTATATGGTATCTAATATATGTGGAATAAAAAGTTCCTACTGGTAGTTACCAGGGGTGGTAGATGGGAGGAATGGGGCTCAAAAGGTAAAAAGAAAAAAAATCTCATTAATTTTTCATATTGAATACATGTTACAATAACATTTTGGATATACTATGTTAAAGGATATTAAAATTTAAAAACAGTTAAAACTCAGCAAGAAAATAACCCTATCAAAAAGTAGCCAAAGATCTGGACAAGTTAGCAAAGAACATACAAATAGTAAAGAAGCATATGAAAAGATGTTCAACATCATATGTCAGTAGGGGATTTCAAATTAAAATAACAATGAGATTCTACTACATACCTATTACAATGGCTAAAAATTTCCTTTAAATCTGAAAATATTTACTGATTAAGCTGTAGAGAAACTAGAACTCACAGTTATTGCTGGTTGGAATAAAAAATGATATTCCTTTAGAAGACAGTTTGACAAAGCTACATACCGTCTTATCATACAATCTAGCAATAACACTTTTGGAATGAACCTAACTGAGTTGAAAGTATGTGCATACAAAACCTTTATATAAATGCTTATAGCAGATTTGTTCATACATGGGCAAAATTGGAAGCAACCGAAATGCCCTTCTATAGATAAATGGATAAACAGCCAGAGTACATCTGTACAACAGATTATTATTATTCAGCAATAAAAAGAAATGAGCTATTAAGCCACCAAAAAAAGCAATGAAAGAGACTTAAATGCATATTTCCAAGTAAAAGAAGGTAGTCTTAAAAGGCAACAACTATTTAACATTCTAAAGAAACTACTGAGACTAAAAAAACAGTAATGACTGCCAGGGGTTAGGAGGTAGACGGGGAAGAGAGGCAAGTAGAGAAGGGAGAGGTGAATAAAGGCACAGGGAATCTTTAAAATATTGGAGTAATGGTAAAACTACTCTGTATGGGTGGATACACAATAACATGCATTTTTTAAAAATCCACTCAACTATAAAACACAAAGTGTCAATATTAATGTAAACCATGGACTTAATAGTAATGTTTCATCATTAGTTCACTAACATATATACACCACACTAATGCAAGTTACTAGAGAACACTGAATGGAGAAGTTGTATACGGAACTCTCTATTCTACTTGCTTACATTTTCTGTAAATGTAAAACTGTTCCAAAGTCTAATAACTAAAAAAATAAAAATCTAATAATTTAAAGATAAAATAAAGAGAACTATATCTCCAATATTTTTGCAATGGCTCTCACAGTATAATTTCTATGTTGGCAATAGAGTCTTTTTCCTTAATCATTCATGACTAAACTCAGTAACTCTCATGAAATTCCCCTCTCTGGATGTCAATGTTTTATGCATCAAAGAGTTTTGTCTTTAGTATACTATTAACTGACCAAAAATTAAATATTAGGTAGTGTATTTCATCCTTCTTGATATGGTCATAAACACAGTCATCTTGTATGTTTTGGGTTATGGGTGAGGGTGAGAAGAGTTAGAGAGTGTCCACTTCTTTCTGAGCTCAGTTCTTGTGACTGTCACTCCACTGCCTTTCTCCCCTAAAATCTCCTTTTCAGTTTGGAAAAGGACACATTTATCATGAGTGAATTGACCTATTTAAAATGCATCAAACTATCAAGTCTTTAAAGCCTTGTCAAAAATAGGGTTTCCTCAAGAAAAGTGCTTCATGACCCAATGGTTTCACTTTGCAGAAATATTTCTTTTCCCGAATTTAACCTGAATGGAATATATGCCATTTGCCCTGCCTGTTCCATTCTTTGTTCTGAGCACAGATTCATATCCTTGGACACAGCCATGGATACGAATGCCATGGACATAGCCACTTTGCTCCTGAGTTCTATTAGTTTCTTCTTTTCTGACTTTTTTTTCATGATTTCCAATTTTCCACTTCTTTATCGTAAGTCAGGCAAAATAATCTGCTACTTTCTCATCAAAAAATATTCTAAATATTTCTTCTTGAACTATTAGATGCTCAGACTGTGACAAAATCACAAGACACAAAGTACAGTTCTACAGTATAATTTTAAATACTAATTTAATTGGCTTTATTAGAACGAGTCTCAAGTTTGGCTAAGTAAACCAGTCTCTCAACTGAGGGGAACTGGGCACAATGCCACTCATGACATATGAAGACAGTAATAATTTATCTCAAAGGTGCTAAAAATTATGCAGACCCAGTTAGGCCTGGATGTTTCCACATTTCCCCTATAACATCACTTATAAAATGATATTGGAACTATTTCTCTGTTTCATCCATATTTAAGCTTTATGAAAACACAACTAGTGTATATCTTTTCACTATTTTATCCCTAGCACCTAGCAAAATGCCTATTTATATAGGTGCTTATTAAATAATTATGAAGTAAATAACCAAAGTAAGTAGGCAAAATAATCCAATCAAATTGCAAAAGATTCTAGCAATGTACGAGGGAGTTTTACTCTATTAAAGAATCTTCTCTATCAGTTCACCTCCAACAATCCTCAAACTAGCATAATGAAATATTTCCTATTGTTTAAAAAGTATCCAAAATTATACTTATCAATAAATTCTGAAGCACACACAAATATCTCTTCAACTTTCCCTATTTTATCTAACTTTAACTTATCAACTCCATGTGCCCCTTTATCTTTTTTAAAAATTTTATTTACTTACTTGAGAGAGAGTGTGTATGAGAGAGCAAGCATGAGCAGGAGGAGAGGGAGAAGCAGACTCCTCACTGAGCAGGGAACCCCAGGACCCATAAGGTCATGACTCAAGCCAAAGGCAGATGCTTAAACAACTGAGCCACCCAGGCATCCCCAAGTATACATTTCTTAATAGACCCATGGTCCTCTCCTAACTTCCTCTATACTTGTTTGCAATTACACTAAAAATAAATCGTTCATAAAAGCTTAACTATTTTGAGAATATTTGCAGTTTAATACAACTTAGAGCCCAATCTAGCGGTAAAGTGCTCGTGTCTTTTATCCATTTTAAAACAACAACAACAGAGCTATCTTTCTCTAATTGGTGTGCAGGAATTCTTTATATATTCTAGTTTTGGGTTCCTTGTCAAATGTATGTATTGCAAATATCTTCTGTTCTGTGGCTTTCGTTCTTTTGTTTTTTGTATTAACCAAAGCATTGATTGTAAAACAAGTTCTAAGAGCAATTTTTATCTTGATGGTTAGTGCTTTTTGTGTTCTGTTAAATAATAAATTACCTATACAAAGTTTTAAATGATGTTATTTTATTTTACTTCCTAAAATAGTTTTTTTTTGTTTTTTTTTTTGTTTTGTTTTGTTTTGTTTTGTTTTTTACTTTTATAGGAATATAATCCATGTAAAATTGGCTTTGTGTGTGAAATAAGGTTTGGGGATTTTTTTTAATAAATTAATTTTTATTGGTGTTCAATTTACCAACATACAGAATAACACCCAGTGCTCATCCTGTCAAGTCTCCCCCTCAGAGCCCGTCACCCATTCACCCCCACCCCCCGCCCTCCTCCCCTTCCACCACCCCTAGTTCGTTTCCCAGAGTTAGGAGTCTTTATGTTCTGTCTCCCTTTCTGATATTTCCCACACATTTCTTCTCCCTTCCCTTATATTCCCTTTCAGGTTTGGGGATTTTTTTGACACATGTATTCAGTTGATCCAGTTTGTAGGTTCACACATACACAGAAAGCAAGGAGAGGCTGAAGGAAGAGGCAGACCACTTTAGATGGATAGGCAGTAGTTTAAGAAGAAAGGGGACTTACCTGGCTTGTTTTGAGTGATCAGAAGATGAGATTTCCTAACCTGTCCACCAGTCTTAAGTTTGTATGGAGGCCTTAACTGAGTTCAGTCAGGTGGAGTCCAGATAGTCTCAAAAACACATTGCTTTCCCAAGGCTTCATCCTTAAAAGTGGCTCTCACTGTGGGAATGGTGGGAAAATATACATTCCAAGGCCAAGAGAGATGGTATAGAGCCTCCAATTTCTCAGGACCTGCTTGTGGGTCAACCATCATGCTCCATTTGCTTCCCTGCTGTGTTGCCCTTGTACATTGATCATACACCAAATGAACCTATGGCTTACTTTAGGTTACCCCATAATGCAGAGGCTAAAGCCAAATCTTATATGAAAATAGTTTATTTTGGAAAGTTATTCCAAGAAACTAAGAAGAGTCTAAAAAGAGTGGAACAGGTAAAGAAGAAAGCCAGTAATGAGCTGTTTACCACTGTGAGTAACTGAAGCGCAGTCCCTCTGATGAACAGTAGAAAATGTGCCTCATGGATTGTCCACCCTTTACATAAAAGAGAGGAATATTTGTCCACTGATACCAGTTCTCTGCTTGATAGTTGTCCTGGGAGTGTTGAATCCCTTGCAATTTTAGATATGCATGTACTACAATGGCTGAGTGGGCTAACTCCCTCAGGGAAACTACACATAGCAGACAAGTCTTGAGACAGAAAACAATGGATCCATGGCATAGATGAGGTGAGGTAATTAATGGTTACATCTTCATGTAGCTGGTTACTGAAATGCCTACATTGAAAAGATGGACTGAGATGATATACATCATCAGGACATACAAAATGTCTGATACAGCTCACCCCTTCTAATCAGATCTGCTCAAGCCTGATCCATCACTGAGATATCGAGTGGCCTGCTATAATCCATAAAAGTCTGAATACAAACATCTGCATTTTACAACTGTTTTGAAGTTAAAATTGATACTTATTATAGCCTCCTTCATTAATTCTTCTGAATTTACCTCATCCACAGACATCATTTCAGCAGTCCCGGGTAACATTTCCCAAAGGTGACATTGATTTTCACTATTGACTTACTGCATTCAGATGATTAACATTTTGGGGGCATTATTACTACAACTTCTTATTTATTGTTTGTTAAAAATGGTTGTAAATATACCAAAACACACTCCAGCAAATCCTCTGAATTTCAGGTACATTTATCACCCCCATTTTTCACGCAAAAACCATAGCAACTCTTGGTAATCAGAGTCAACTATCACAACCAATATTTGTTTTTATCTGCTGGCCAATTTGTATGAGAAGACCAAGAAGACAAGATGGTAGTTATAGTGTCAAATTCAATAGTATCTTTACTCTACCATCTAGCAGAAGCATTCTGCTCTCCTGGGGAAATAGAAAATTTAATCTAGAAGAGTCTAAACTTGTAAAGAAATGAAAAAATCTTTGCAGGTTTTTTCTATCATCCTCATGTATCTTTCTCAAGCATCAGACTATCAGCTACCTCCTGCATATGAGATCAAATTAGCATGAAGTCATCAATAAAGTGCCCAACTTGATGTCTGTGAATGCAAAAATGATCAAGTTCTTTTTGAATTGGTTGTTATTAAGAGTAGAGCTAACACAGTCCTAAAACACGACTGAATGTATATTATTGTCCTTTGAACGCAAATATAAGCTCTTTTTGATTATTTTTACAGTTGGGCATTGGGAAACATGTTCACTATATCAACAACTACTATGTTGCTCCATTCCAGAGAAAATGCATTTAGTTAGTCTAATAGTAGTTAAATATTCTAATGATTATGTCTGTATATGAACTTCTATTCCTTGATTAGAATTGACTGATCAATCCAAGGGAAGACTTCTGACCTCATTTTCCCAGTCAGAATATTTCCAAGGGAATATTGTGTTTAAGCCTGAAATCAACAGAAACTGGAAGTCAAATTAGTGATGTTAATGGAAACTATCTAGAGAGAATATCAAGAAATTTTTGATGCTAAGATCCCTGGAAGGCTACCGTTATTGCTTTCCTTTCTGAGTCCTTGGTTGTTCAATTTTCCCATCAATTTTCAAAATAAATTCCAATAAATTTGCCATTTTTAAGGTAGAGAGGAATTTTATTATTTATAACAAATTAATCTAATAAATAATAATAAACATCATTAAAAAGAGCTAGCAGAATATACTGGCCTAATGTCATGAAAGAGATTCCAATATTTTGCTTTCGGGGTCCATATCTTGCCTACCATTTTTCTTTCCTCATATTCTGCTAGCAGATAAAGTGGTATCATTTACCTATCTAAAATATACTTATAAATTTATAGATGTATTTTGATAGAAGAATCATTTATTCTACAAATAGCAACAACTACTTTGATGTTTTATTTAACAAATATACCTGGAAATTATTCTAGAAGCACAAGATTGTGATTTTGTTCTCCTCAATCAATGAGAGAAGAACTTATTTAAGAGTCCAAGTTAAGAAAGGGGTAGAAATAAACAGAAAAGAGTACTTGAAAAGGAATTATATTTACCAAATTGTGTTTACTATATTATTAATTCTATGATATTTTATATGAGGGAGGAATAATTATCCCTAAATAATTAAGCTGGAGGGATCCCTGGGTGGTACAGCGGTTTGGCGCCTGCCTTTGGCCCAGGGCGCGATCCGGGAGACCCTGGATCGAATCCCACGTCGGGCTCCCGGTGCATGGAGCCTGCTTCTCCCTCTGCCTGTGTCTCTGCCTCTCTCTCTCTCTCTCTGTGTGTGACTATCATAAATAAATGTAAAAAATAAAATAAAAATAATAATAATTAAGCTGGAGAAATGTTGAGTAAAAACCAAGTTCACAGATCACTCTGATGCCAGTCTCTTGGAGCCTTTAATATTCAGTACATGCAGTGAATCTCCAGTAAGCAGATACTGTACAGAAACATTCTCAAATTTATGTGACTATGAAACACTTTTCTTGTGGAACATAGGGAAAGAAGATTAAGGTTCTGAAGTATATACTTTGTGGAATGAGCAACTTGGGAGATAAGGAATTACTCAAGTTCAGTCTGTATTCTTCTCATCTTTGAAGAACTAAAGTGGACCATAGTGATGTATAATAATTGATGAAAAAATAAGTGAGTAAGTATTTGAGTAAGTAGTTAAACTGATCTCATCACATTGATGAGAAGATGTGACCACTTTTGGGTTTTTTTTTTTTTTTTTAGTTTTTGTATATTTTTTTTAATGGGAGGTGTTGAATGATTGGGAGAATGTGTGGATACTGTAGAAAGTATTTATAGCTTTATCAGTATTAATCCATTTAAATATCAATCAAAACCCCATGATGTAGTTATTATTATGATTTCCCATTTTATCAATGGACAAATTCAGGTTTAGAAATTTTTTAGCAACTGTCCAATGATATACAACCAAAAGGAAAGGAAGGAAGACTGAACCTTGCATTCATAACCAAGATGATGGTGTCTCTGTGTTTGTCTCAGATGTTTTGCCATTTGACAAAAACACCAATGAACATAAGAAATGAACAAGTCTAGTTTGTCTTTCCTTTTGGAATTGAGCTAGAAAAATCAGAACCAAAGATTAAATGATAACTATCCCTCACTTCTAATTCAGGGATGATGAGAGGTATAGTGGAATACCTCCAGACAGAATCTTACAAGTGGTAAATAAAGACCTGAGAGAAGTAAATAAGAAGTCCCCAAATTTGAGAATATTTTACAGCTGGCAAGAATCTGGTTTTCTTAATTAAAGAGTAGATTCTCTTTCAATTCTCTGATTTAATTTAAGTCTTGTGAAGCAGAGAAGTATTGAGTCAAATGATCTCTTACTAATGCTAAACCCCCAGGGCTCTCTGAATTTACTGATAGCTTCATGTCCTATCCTCAACACAAGCATTATGGAAAAATTGTCATTATAAATTGTATTGATGCTGTGATTAAAAGCAAGCTTTATGTCCTTTGAGAGACTTAAAATATTACAACCTGGAGACATATAAAGATATTTTAACCAATCAGCGCTACTAACACCTTTACATGTATATTAAATTTTATAGCTCACAAAGGAATTCTACATGCATTATCACACATCATCTCTGTGAAGTAAATGGCATGAGTATTATCATTCCAATTTTATAGATTTAGAAAATAAGACACAGACAGGTGAAATGATATGGTTAAAATTTCATAGCTTTCAAATAGAGACACGACTAGAATAAAGTCTTTATCTTAGTCTAAAAAATGTTAATGTTATTTCTACTATAAATGTTACTTTCTAACAATATTAAGAAAACACACACATATCTCTTCAAATATAAAATAATTGAGTGGCATTTTTTTTTAAGATTCATTTATTTCTCTTAGAGAGAGAGCACAAGCAGGAGGGACAGAAAGAGAGAAAGAGAAAATATCAAGCAGACTCTGCCCTGAGCACAAAGTCCCACGTGGGGCTCCATCTCAGGACCCATGAGATCACAACCTGAGCTAAAACCAAGAGACTGATACCTAAACAACTGTGCCACCCAGGCACATCATGTGGCGATTTTTAAAACAAGAATCATTTACCGTTGCTAGTGATGAATCCTGGATTAGATTTATCAGTCAATTAATTCCCTTTTGTGGGATTCCTGCTCTATCTTCAACTATCAATTCCTTCCTGATATTCAGGCACAGTGAAACTCTGAACATGGCAATCTTCTTTGAACCTAACCTTCCCTTGGGAAACATCTTTATGTGTTATGATAACATCAAACCCCCAATTTCTCCCCCATTCTCTCTGAAATAAAAGTGTGGCAGAAACAAAACTAGCCCCTCAATAGTATTTTTTTTCCTTCATCATTGTTAACATATACTGCAAAGTGCCTTTGAAATCTCTAATCTTTATGAAGGGATATAAAAATCTACCAATAATCATTAGTATTTGCAGGAGAGTTGGAGACTGCTTCACATTCCCTAGGTCAGCTGACAGCTGATGGTGAGAAATGGGGATGAATAGAGTTACCAAATAAGGAAAAAAGAAAACAATTTGTATTGAGCATCATTAACTTTCTTTGAGAGAAATAGTAAAAACGTCAAAAGATTTTAAAGATATTTTATTTTATTTATTTATTTATTTTGATTAGAGAGAGGGAGGGAGGGGTAGAGGGAGAGAGACAATCCCAAGCAGGCCCCATGACCAACCTGATCCCAACAGGGCAGGGGAGGGGCAGTGGGAGAGGGAGGTGCTCAGTCTCACAGTTGTGAGATCATGACCTCAGCTGAAATCAAGAGTCAGACACATAACCAACTGAGCCACCTAGGAGCTCCCAAAATGTCAAAAGATTTTAAAATAGAGTACTCTCGGGGATCCCTGGGTGGCTCAGTGGTTTAGCACCTGCCTCTGTCAGGGCATGATCCTGGAGTCCTGGAATGGAATCCCACATGGAGTTGCTGCATTGAACCTACTTCTACCTCTGCCTGTGTCTCTGCCTCTCTCTGTGTGTGTGTCTCTCATGAATAAATAAATAAAATCTTTAAAAAATAATAAAAAATAAAATAGAGTACTATCAGTCTTAAAAATGTCTTTAAAGTAATGTACCAGTGTGTGTTTAAATCAAAAAAGAAAAGCTTTTTATCTTGATTAAGTCCCAAAAGTTCATTTTTGCTTTTGTTTCCCTTGCCTTTATAGATGTATCTTGCAAGAAGTTGCTGTGGCCAAGTTCGAAAAGGGTGTTGCCTGTGTTCTTCTCTAGGATTTTGATGCATTCTTGTCTCACATTTAGATCTTTCACCCATTTTGAGTTGATCTTTGTGTATGGTGTAAGAGAATGGTCTAGTTTCATTCTTCTGCACGTGGCTGTCCAATTTTAAAAGCACCATTTTTTGAAGAGACTGTCCTTTTTTCCAGGGGATAGTCTTTCCTGTTTTGTGGAATATTAGTTGACCATAGAGTAGAGAGTCCATTTCTGGGTTCTCTATTCTATTCCATTAACCTATGTGTCTGTTTTTGTGCCAGTACCAAACTGTCTTGATGATCACAGCTTTGTAATATAGCTTGAAATCCAGCATTGTGATGTCCCTGGCTCTGGTTTTCTTTTTCAATATTCCCCTGGCTATTCAGAGTTTTTTCTAATTCCAAAATGGAATGTTCCATTCCAAATGTTCCATTTTGGAATGTTCCAAAACATTCCAAAATGTTTATTCCAATAAATATTTCACAAATGTTAAGATTATTTATTCCAACTCTCTGAAGAAAGTCCATGGTATTTTGATAGGGATTGCATTGAATGTGTACATTGCCCCGGGTAGCATAGACATTTTCACAATATTAATTCTTCTAATCCATGAGCACGGAATATTTTTCCATCTCTTTGTGTCTTCCTAAATTTCTTTCAGAAATGTTCTGTAGTTTTTAGGGTATAGATCCTTTACCTCTTTGGTTAGGTTTATTCCTAGGTATCTTATGCTTTGGGGTGCAATTGTAAATGGGATTGACTCCTTAATTTCTCTTTCTTCAGTCTCATTGTGTATAGAAATGCCACCAATGTCCACAATAGCCAAACTGCGAAAGGAACCTCGGTGTCCATCGAAAGATGAATAGATAAAGAAGAGTGGTATATGTATACAATGGAATATTGCTCAGCCATTACAAATGACGAATACCCACCATTTGCTTCAACGTGGATGGAACTGGAGGGTATTATGCTGAGTGAAATAAGTCAATCGGAGAAGGACAAACATTATATGGTTTCATTCATTTGGGGAATATAAAAAATAGTGAAAGGGATTAAAGGGGAAAGGAGAGAAAATCAGTGGGAAATATCAGACAGGGAGACAGAACATGAGAGACTCCTAACTCTGGGAAATGAACAAGGGGTAGTGGAAGGGAGGTGGGTGGGGGGATGGGGCGCCTGCCTTTGGCCCAGGGCGCGATCCTGGAGACCCGGGATCGAATCCCACATCAGGCTCCCGGTGCATGGAGCCTGCTTCTCCCTCTGCCTGTGTCTCTGCCTCTCTCTCTCTCTCTGTGACTATCATAAATAAAAAAATAAATAATAAATAAATAAATAAATAAATAAATGAATAAATAAATACAAAAGCTAAAGTCCTCATCTCTGGTACATAAACAGTTTCATATTCAATTAAATTATTATCTATTCATTGATTTTTTTCTATCATCACTCTTCACTGATCTTTACTCTTTACAAACATGATGGGATAACAACAATAGTTTAATTGATCAGAGAAATCCAGAAAAGAAACAATCTTGTTATTTTTATAACACCAGGGTTCTCTCCTTGGGCTCACATCTTTGGAACTACCATCTGTCCTACAGAGAGATAGCTAGGGAAGAGTGAGGAGAAGCCAATGAGAGGAAAGGCAATCAAAGGGGAAGCTAAATCACCCAGTTGTCAGTGTTTTTGATGTTGAATACATCATATTAATACATAATCCAAGGCTCACTCCAGTTTCAAAGATATTCCAGGGGTTGGGGGAGGGGTGCTAGCAGTATATCAATGGCACCACACCTAGGAATCCACTGCACAGGACAAACAGATGTTTTCATTTTTATTTTTTTTATTTTTTCAGAAAAGAGTCTCATCAGAATGTCTCTGGTCACCTCCTCATTCTCTTTCAACTGTGAATTTAGAATGTTTATCCTTAGTGAAATGTCCCCAGCAAATAGTGGAACCTCCAAGATGGATGAAGGTTAGGGAATTCAAAGTGCAAGAGTAATTTAGTAGTAATTTAGAATCATAATAGTTATTTTTATACCTGATTACATTTATTTCAGTATAAAATACAGTGTAAATTTAAAACAATTTCAGCAAGTTCAAAAATTATTTTCATATTTTTAATAAAGACTAGAAGAAATGAATAAAATAACATGTTAATGATAATTTTGGAAGAAAAAGTCTATGATCATGTAGAAATTTTCAGCTAGAGGGATTTCATAGATCATTCCATATTACCTCTTTTCCTTTCACACTTCAATTTACAGATTCCAAGTCTCAGGCTCATAAAATAGTCCTGTCTTGCTATTTAGCAGTTGAGCTAGATGTAGAACCCAAGTGTCTGAATCTTAAGACAGTTTTTTTTTCTTTCTACCAAACAGCATTCATTAAACAAACTTTTGTGACTTTATATAGCAGTCATCAACACAAACAAAATCTAAATTTTTCAATGAGCTGAAAACATTTTGTCTATGGTTTACCTAGGATCAAAAGGTTAAGCATTTGAAAATTCCCTTTGACATTGAAAATATAAGCTTATTACATTCCCATTTTTTTTCTTAACCAACAAAAAAATGGTTTTGGGTCAAACAGTTTGGGACACTCACTTTTTCAGATTTAATTGTGATAAAAAACAGAGTTTTATTTGTCACTATTACTAGGAAAATCAAAGTCAAAATGTCAAATTCTAATAATGTTTTATCATCTTTTTAGAAAATAGATATAGGAAGTTTATTCCCTCTAAAACCTCATATACCTCTGTATGCATATACATTTGCCAACTGGGCCATTCAGGGACTGTTAGGCTCAGATTCTCATACAAATATAGGAAATATAACTCTGGCTCTTGATCAAAAACATATTCTCAATGTGCTCATGAAATAGCAAAAAATGAAAAGAAACAATCTTCCCAAGCACAGGGATTGTTATTACCTTATTTTCAATTCCACATGTCAAATGGAATCCTCGAGGGATCAGCCATAATACTGGAAAGTACATTACAAGGGGGGAAAAGCTCTCTATTAGTCTGATGATAAAACTAGGTGAACAAATGCTTTTCCTTCTCTAATTTTCTAGTATGGCTTCCTGCCTGGAGGTAAAGGTGTAAATTACAAGTAGAGGAAATTGAGTATCTATGTATCTGTCTATTAGTTTATAGCTACCAAGCCAGTTTAAAATGAAATGCTCAACTATGTTTCATCTTATTACCTCTAGTGGAAAGGAAAACAAATAAAAAGTAAAAAAATGATAGGTATAGAATTTTAAGTTACTGGGCAGTATTATCACAATCTCAAAATATTTTCATTCATAGGAAATCTATGGATTTTCCATGGGAAAATCTATGGTAAATCATCTGAATATGTCATCATATCAAAATGATTATTTAAAAGAAAAGAAAAGGAAAAAAAAAAGTCCAGGTAATTGGGTGAATTTTTCACTTTTCATTTGATAATTTAATAAAATGTAGATAGAGCTGAAATCCATTGTTAAAAAGAAATGGTTTATTAATGAGTCATGAATTAAAGTCTGGAATATTTTAAGTACAAAAAATTTTAAATGCAATATTCATTATCAAGCTTCAGGCTAAGTTAGGAATTTCTAAAATTGCTTAATTTAGGTACTTGTGTAAGGCCATTCCTCATTCCTGGTCTTATGAGAGTAGACATTTTTAGAAATGGATCTGGTCTAGATGGATGTGTTCAATTAGAGCAAATGATTTTAACCAATAGTAAAAGTAAGTAATTTCAGTTCTTAAAATTACTAGTACTTATTGATTGTAAGTTTGGGAAAGGAAGGGTTTTGATAAATAGGGTTTGTCATGAGGTGATTCTATGTTTGGCCATTTTAAAATTGCAGCTCTTAAAAGTTATCAGATAAAGAGGATCATATATATATATGTATATATATATATATATGACAAATATGTGTCTGTATACACATACACAGCACACACTCAAATTCATATACACACATACATATATTATAGAAAATAGCCTGAGACACTGCTCAACAGGTTGAGGATTCTTTCTCATTTCAGTCAATCATAGTCAGTTTTCCAATAGTTTCCCTAAGGGTTTTATGACCAGGACCAATTAGGCAGTATTGCTCTATTGGATTGTTAAGGCCTGCCAACAGTTTGGTGAATTACACAGCTGTCACATCAATACATGAATGATAGTCAGCAGAAAGACAATAACAGTAACAAAAGCACCCTGTGTGCCAATTCCAGGAAAAAAAAATAAACGAACTGTTCTAAAGTAGTCATATTAGTCATAGAATTATTATAGGTAAAAATAAGCATAGTCTAATTTTTGGATATTTTGCATATGGAAGCAAGTCAAGAACACAACAGGAATGCAGTAAGTGATTGATCTTCCTTTACTCCTCCCAGTGGATCACTAGGGTCACTTTAAGACCTTATAAATCCTAAGAAATCTTTCTTTATGGAAATTACATCCAACAAAATGTCAAACATATTAATACTGCCTGCACCTTACATCCCAGATACGTATAAAGAGAGAGAGAGAGAGATCAAACTATAGACATCCACAGAGATGTATGTTTACATCTCTCTGTAGATATGTAAAAACAACTTGAAAGTCTTTGTTATAATCTTCTTAGTTTGTCTTTTGCTATGTGAATTAGTGCAAGTTCTCTGAGTAGTCCATTGCAAATGCCAAGACAGGACTAAACCTACAAGGAATTTACTAGGGAAAATACCTATGTGAGAGAAAATGGGGGTCTGGGAAGAGGAGCACCAGGAAAAGCTGAGAGTCATGAGACCACAGTTGCAGTCTAACTATGAAGGAAGAAGGAAGAGAATGCTGTGTAAAAACTTCCTATACTGTTGTGCAGTCAAAGAAAGTTTTGGCAAGGCTGTTGGGACGTTCTTAATACAAAGTTAGCCATCAGAAGAGGCCCATGTCTCCCACAAACAGGTCTACTTGCTTAGTCATTGGTTGGGATCAGTGCCTTCAGTGAAAATAGAGAGATGGCTTTTTTTCTGAGCATAGCACCTGGGAGCCTTGGTCAATTACACTCTTGTAGCAGAAAATCTACACAGTGTATTCTCATGGCCACTACACTGTGATTCACAAGCATAATATATATATTCTCAGGAATGCTTGCACTGTTTTAAACATAAGATCTTTTTAAAGGCAAAGAAATATTAATACTTAATGAGATAGTAATTAGATTGAAATAATGCTTGATTTGTGGATGTTTAGTAAACATTTATTTTGATTTTGTAATTTTCTTAAGTAGATGCAATAGACTAATTGTAGAAATAACCTCAACTCTTTACCCTGCCTTCTATCAATCACCTCTACAATATGATTTTACCACTCCTCCCATCAAGAAGGGTAGTCTATCTCCTCTCCTTAAATATAGACTATTTTTTTGGTTTTTTTTTTTAATTGCTTTGGCCAATATAATGGGACATTAAGAATGATGTGCCTGTTCCAAGTCTAAACTTCAAGAAATTTTTGTGGGCTTCCATGCTCTCTTTTCCTTCTTTGTGTTTCCCATTACAACGTACTTGAGTATCTTATTTTTTTTTAAATTTTTTTTTATTTATTTATGATAGTCACACACACACAGAGAGAGAGAGAGAGAGGCAGAGACACAGGCAGAGGGAGAAGCAGGCTCCATGCACCTGGAGCCCGACGTGGGATTCGATCCCGGGTCTCCAGGATCACGCCCTGGGCCAAAGGCAGGTGCTAAACCGCTGCACTACCCAGGGATCCCACTTGAGTATCTTAGAAGATGAAATATGTACAGGAGAGTCATGGCACTGAAGCCCCATACATAGGAGACATCCCGCCAAGATCAGTAAATCCACCTAGCAAACTTACAACTGACCACAGACACATGAGAGAGCCCTTTCATGCCCAGCTCAGATCTGCAGAGCCCCCAGCTGACCATTTGGCTTGTGATCAATAATAAATTATTGTTATTTTGAACTTCTAAGTGGTGACACAATTTGTTATTCAGCAGTAGCTAGCTAATATGTTGGTTACCAAACATTATAAAGCTTATATGTCTAAGCCCTTGACTGTAGTATATAGTAGGTTTACTGCTACACAACCACACAACACACTCACAGTCACACACATACACACACACACAAACACACTCACACAGCATGCCTTAGGTACCAGTGAATGGGGTTTTCACCTAAGTTCTGTGTCTTGAGGGAAATTAAATGTCATTGGTAGATATGAATTCAGCCATCATGAATAGGTTCCCTGTCTAGCTACCCCATTTATCCCATCAGGTGGTGTAGTGACTTCAAAAAAGTCCTGGGGGCCCTGAGTCATTACTGCCATTGGAAGATAGTTGAGAAAAAGATTACCTCATATCTTACCAAAAAAATAAGGAGAAGATGCTTTACATTCTACTCTAAAGGCACTGAAACCAACCATTTTTGCCTATTTGAGACATTTATATTATTAAGTCTGGGAACCCAGAGGTATAAAAATGATTCATATCCATGACAAATATTTAAAGGCAAAGGAACAAGAAAATTATTACTATGGTATTACCATTTCCATTTTTATCTGGCAATACCATAGCAGTAAAATATTTGATCTGGGCACAGTACTTGCAATCTTAATTTTCTATTAGGTTTTTGTATTTCCATTCACAATGAACTTTATATTAAATGAATTAAATATTTTAATAAACAAAGCTGTTTATTTTGGCTGCCAAAAGTGATAATTCTGAGGATGCTTTTATATCTTCATTTAATTTCTTGATAGCAATTTCCCCTGTTAGGAAACCTATAAATCATATTGCTTACGAGCTTGAAATGTCTGGAAAACATGAAGCCACACACTACCTACAGTGTCCTCTCCCATAACCATCAATATTTACACAAAATCATTCAGATCTGGGACTACAAAACCCTAGCATAAACATAGCCCAGGCAATAGTGCCAATTTTACATAGAAAAGAGATACACTTGGAGTTTAAGTTTTGAAAAATGCTATGGAAACACAAGATATGAGCAAATCATAGACAGAAAGCCACTTAAATTTCAGCCAGTCACTTTCTCCTGTCCTTTCTTCAGCCTTTCATATATTGACTGTCAGAATGACTATCTTGATACATGGCTCATGTTGTGCCATTCCTAGTTCACAAACCATCACAAGCAGTAAAAGCCCAACTCCCCAAAGCCTTCTAACATCTGGCTACTGATTCTCTTGCCAGCATTAACTTCTGAAGAATTCACACACAACCAAACTAACCAGACACACTCAACTCTTCATAGTTCTCCCGATTATTGAATTTCCCATTATGGTAATCCCACTACCAAGAATTCCTCTTCAACTATTTCTTCTTGTAGGAATCCTATGATTTTCCACATCCTAACTCAATGGCCTCAGCTCACATAACGAAAGTTATTTGTAAACATATCTGTTTCACCTAACATGCCATAAACTCCTTGCAATGAGAAGTCCAGTTCATTTTTGCATACTCAATAACATCTGAACTTGTGTCTAATAATTAAAATAGTAATAGTAATAATAATGTTATTATTATTGGCATACATGTGTAACACATACCATTTTGCTATCTTCAGATCTATAATAAGATCACATGCCTTTCAATAATTAAATTAATATAAATATATTCTTCTAATATACTACCAAAAAATTCTCTTTGTTTCTTTCCTGCTACCCCCCCCCCCGCTACTTACCAAGATAGGCTCATATACCAACATAAAAAACTCAATGCAAAGGACCAGTCATGTAGGCAAATGGTTTATAGAGGAAGAATTGAAAAGCTCTCTAGTATCTTGGAAATCTCCATTCTCTAATATGATTACTATTATTTCTATAAATGGAAGGAAAAGGAGAACACTCTACTTGTGGTTCAATTCAGTACCTGTTTCCTATACAAAAAGACTTTGCAAAATTACAACTGTTTTGTTCAAACAATCTTAAATTCATATGCATTCATGTATTTTTCACCTTTTTCTCCAAGGAACAGTCAGAATACTTGCATTTTGAAGCTTTAGCCTAAGCTCTTACACAGTGCTACAGAGAGTTATTCCACTAACACAACTCAGATCCAGATGTTGACTCCAAGATACTAATCTTCACTCTTCCTCTCATGGTGAGTTTCCCTTCAGGGACCTCTTCTCCTACTTGATGTCCTCAGTTAGGCCCATACTAGTGTGTCAGAGATGCCACCCAACAGTTTGAATATTGAAAGTGAAAAGGTCAGAAAAGTGCCTTTAAGATTGGAATTTCACCATATGCAAATTGTACTTCAGTGAAGCTGATTTTCTTAAAAAGGGAAAGATGAGGATCTTAATCCCTTTCTTTCCAGAAGGCCTCTGGTTTTACTACCAATTTGATCACTCCCTTTCCTCAGGGATCTCAGATTTCTACCCTGCAAAGGTTGTGGGGAGTTACAGCCTCCATCAGGCCTAAGAAATCCCTAGTCATAGCCTTTGCCAGCAACACACTGACATAATTAAGAGCTCTTAAGTTGTGTTCTTCCAAAAGATATTTAATGTCTCTAACTACAGAAATAAAGGCAACTAATAACTTGTAAGAAGGATTCTCTTACTTAAAAAAAAAAAAAAAAAAAAAAAACCTGCAAGAGATAAAGGGAGATGAGATGGAAGCCAATAAGATGTAACAACCATAATTTCTAAATTTCTGTAAGTTCTGCTATGATAGGTTCTCTTTTAATCTTGACAACTTATCCTTGTGCTTCTTGATTGAGGAATTGAAGAATCAAGCAATGAAGAATGTCCCCCAGATCACCCAGCTGGTGAATGTCAGATTGACAAGTGGAATTGAGATCTGATTCCACAACCTATATTGTTGGCCACCAAACTCAACTCCTTCATTATAGATACCCTCTGTAGAGGTTTTATTGAAGTAGAAAATAAGTAGCTTCATACTATCTTAAAGAGAGCCTATTTCATCCAATTTATTATCATACATTAACCATGTATTAACGAAGATAGACAAAACAAATGTATATTCTCTATTTGGGAGATTTTTCTGGGGTTAATTAATTCTTTCCCCTCCTCTTTCTATACTGTACCACCGGGGCCTGATGAGGCAGCAATATTATCCTTCCACTGAAAGTAATTCCTATGTCCCACAATATTGAATCCTTCCACTGAAAGTAATTCCTATGTCCCACAATATTGAATCACTGCATTTTTTTAAATAACAATTTTCTGCCATAAAATTTTATAGTGGCTGCAATTGTCATATAGCCATTATGATGCTGCTGCATTCCATAGATCTCTTATGCAACCAGCATCATTTTCATTCAGGTTTTTTTTCCCCTCTCTCATTTCCTGCATAAGACTGTTTGGTGGAATTGTATTTTGATTCACAAACTATGTTCTTGAACTCAGCAGTTTAAAAGAGATGGAAAATGTCTTTGTCTACTGCATTACTAGCAGCTTTATCAAGTTTTTACCCTTCCTTTGTGATCATCTTTGGTGTCCAGCATAGTAATTGATGAAGGACCTTACTACTTATAAGAACTGTGACCATACATTGAGAAGCACTTATCCTGGAATAAAACTTCAAGTGTTTTTTTATTTAAAAATATCTTGTAAGAAAAAGGAAAAAAAATACCTCTTGTGTTTCCATGCAAAGATGCATAGGTGGCTCAATGTGTTAAGCATCCAACTCTTGCTTTCAGCTCAGGTCATGAACTCAGGATCATTAGATCGAGCCCCACGTCAGGCTCTGTGCTTAGTGCAGAGTCTGCTTAGGTTCCTCTTCCTTCTGCCCCTTCATCTCCTTCTCTTTCAATTAAATAAATAAATCTTTAAAAAAATATACAAGATGGTAAAAATATCCACATAATATTTCCTAGGACCACAAATGTACTAGATTTATGTGTAAATACGGAATTCGGAGACAAAGTGCTTGTGTTCATTAGCTCACATGTTCATTAGCAAATATTCTCTTGCAGGGTGACACTTCCTTCAGAATTTTACCCAATGTGTCTACCAGGTATATATATTTCCAAAATCCATGGAAAATCATTTTGAGATTAGAACCATGAGCTGCTGTGTTTCACACATTGATCCTCATTTTATAGCCAATTTTATATGACAGTTTATAGTGAATAGGAAGAACAGGAACCCAGTTGCCAAATGGGCCTACCACTTACCAAGTGTCATAAAGCAAGTTACTTAACTTTGTGAACCAAGTTTTCTCACCTTGAAAATCAAGATAATAATATCTACACTGAAGAATCAGTGAGAGGATTAAATGACATAACAGATATATAAAGCACATGCACAAAAATCTTCCAGTTTCTATAGGGTTCTCAATAATGGTAAAAGTATCACCCCTACTAGCTCTAAAGTTATTTTCAAAAATATAAATGGTCATGGGTGCCTGGTTGGCTGAGCTGCTTAAACATTCAACTTGAGCCCACTCAGATCTTGATCTCAGGGACATAAGTTCAAGCTTTATGGCATTGGGCTCCACACTGGGCATAGAGTCTACTTGGAAATAAATATAGGGACACCTGGGTGGCTCAGTGGATTAAGCATCTGCCTTTGACTCAGGTCATGATCTGCAGGTCCTGATCAAGCCCAGAGTAAGGCCCCATGCTCAGCAGAGAGTCTGATTGTCCCCCTCCCTCTACCCTCCCCCTCACACATGCTCTCTCTAAAATGGATAAATTTTTTTAAAAAAATTAAAAATATATAAATGGTCCAATACCAATCTAAAACAGTTGAAAAATCAACATGAATTATTGTTGGCCATAACTACATTTTCTGGACCCTACTGGCTATTTGTCAAGTATATCACAAGTTGACTAAGTGAAATTCGAATGATGAGGTTTTTTTTTTATCATTCACGTCCCACAGGATAACTGTAGGGTTGCTGAGGAAAAGTGCCTTTCCACTTCAGTGTTCCAAAACCAGTCATTTTAAGTTAAAGAACCATACTTCTTTCACTGAGTGGCAAAAGTGAGGGTGTCCTTTTATATTACACATACTATAGTCAACTCACTCATATACCAGCTGGTAAATAATGCTATAAAGAAAAATAAAGAAGGGAAGGGGAGAGATAATGTTGAGGAGGAAGGGATTTCTATTTTAAATAGAGTTATCAATGAAGAAGCATAATTTTGAGAGAAACCTGAAAAAAGTGAAAAGGCTATTCATATGCATAAAAGTAAGGAAAAGTATTCCAGGCTGAGAAAATAGCCAATGCTAAGTCCCCAATGCAGAAACATGCTTTCTCTGGTGGAAGAAGAGCATGGGCATCATGGTTGGAGCCAGTGGTCAAGGTGAGGTCTGAGAAAGAGCAAGGGCTTAGATCTTGAAGGGCCTGCTATAAAAGTGAACATTTATTTTACACAAGGTGGGAAGCTAACAGAGGTTTGGAGTAATGTGATCTTGCATGTTGTTTGAAAGAATCACTACAGCTTCTCTGTGGAGACAGACTGTCAGAGGTCAGAGTGGAAGCAGAGAGACACGGTAAGATAACTGGTAAAAATGCAGGCAAAAGACAGGTTGGTGAGCAGAAGTGAGGAGAAGTGTTTCTGGATCTATTTTGAAGTCAAAGATGACAGGACATATGAACAGATAGGATATGGAATATACTTAAAACATGAGAAATCCAAGATATTTTGTTTGAGCAACATGAAGAAAGACAGTTATTTATTCAGACAAGAAAAGCTGATGAGAAGTTTGAAAGGAAAGTCAGAAGTTCAGTTTGGGACATGTTGATTGTGAGAATTCTATTAGGCATCTTATAGGAAGTTAGATATTCAAGTTTTGATTTTAGGAGAGATGTGTAGGCTACATACACAAATCAGGCATCAACATCATATAAATTATATGTAAAACCTTGAGCATGGGTAAGATCCTCTGGGTTGTAAGTACAAGGAGGATTATTCCCTGAGATACTCCAAAGTTTAGGATTTGGGAAACCAAGGCAGTAGAGAGGTAGAGTTGCCTGTCAGGTAGAAACTAAACCAGGAGTTTCATGTTGTTCCAGAAATGAGGTAAAAAAAAGAACTATGTATCAAAGGAGAGGGTATGGTAACTGAGTCACCTACCAATAGGTAAAGTAAGGTGTGGACTGTGAATTCAGCACTAGATTTCACAATGTCGAGGCCATTACTGACATGAACAGGAACAGTTTCAACAAACTATTAGAGGAGAAAACTGGTTTAGATTGAATTTAAAACACAATAAGAAAAAGGGAATTGGCAATAGCAAGTATTGACAACTCTTTCTAGCCATTTTGCTGTAAATAGAAATGAGGTCAGATCTGCAGTAGAATGTGAAGTCAAGAGAAGGTTTCTCTGTTATTTGCTTTTCTGTTGTGGTGATTAGTGCTTTTGGTTTTGGGGTGTTTTGTTTTGTTTTGTTTCCCAGAAAGACAGTAATCTCTCCCTTTCTCACTTCTTTGTGTCCTTAGGGTGAGTATGACTATATTGTTGAGCTGGAGGCTGGAATTAACAGTAGAAGACTTGAAAAGCTTTCCACAAACAAAATCTTTGTGACTATCTTTCTTTCCAAATATATCTTGCCTGGAAATATTTCTTACTCCCAAGTGAAGGAAATGCTATTAAGACATAAAATATTCTAAGACTCTGTTTGGCAATGGGATCTGTCTTAAGTATCATAGAAGCCATTAATAACTCCTAGTTATTTATATTGGTTAGACAGTGTTTCTGAAATCTTTGTTATTGTTTTAGAATCCTCAGGATGAGAAAATGCTTATTCCAGCATAAAGTAATAATTGCTGCTTTAATCTCCACCTCCATGTCATCAGGTCTTAGGGGACTTCTAGGTTCTGATGGCTCAGACATGCTGAGTTGCATGCAGCCAAATCTGACCCTGTTACATACTGCTTTCCAAGAAAGCTATTCAAACTGTGTTGCATCTACTGCCATGGAATTCCCTGGACTCATAAGTGAAAAGATTAAGGTAATTTTTCAGTAAGGTCCAGCCAGCTCAATTTGTTGGCTTTCAGAATTTTGGACCATTAGTAGAACACTTAATAGAATTTGGATAAATGAACTGCATGTTTTACTTACAGATGTGGTAGGGTAGACACAAAAGTCATTTCATTGTTCCCAAACTTGATGATACTAGTTGTTGTTGTGTTTGTAATATACATAAGGTAAAAATTGGTTAAGTAATTTAATTATATAATAATATAATAAACTATTATGTAAATTTATCAAATAAGAATATGAAAGGTAATTATAATTTCTGTGAAAATTAAGCTGAATCCTTTGGTAAAACTCAATAAATAAAAACCATCAAAAAACTGCTGTTAAATTAAATGTGTTGAGATATCTTCAAAAGATATAAAATTTAGGGAGATACTTATCATAGGAAATGGCTCCCATTCCACTCTAAAATCTGCAAGCTAATGAACTAAAAAGCTGGTTTTGTAATTCAGTCTGAGTAAAAAGGCTGAGAGCCTGGGGAATTAATGGTATTTAAGTCCCAGTCCATGTCCCCAAATCCAAGAACCAATTTATGTCTGAGGGGAGAAGATGAATGTCCCTGCTCAAGCAAAAGAGACCCAATTTACCCTTCCTCCACCTTTTTGTTTTACTTGGGCCCTCAAAAGATTGGGTGATGCCTACCCATATTGGTAGGGCATCTTTTTTACTCAGTCTACTGATTCAAATGCTAATCCCTTCCAGAAACAACTCCACACACACACAAACACACACACACACACACACACACACACACACACACACAGAAATAATGTTTAGGATCTAGCCAGGCGTAATTTAGCCCAATCAATTTGACACATAAAATTAACCATCATACTGACCATCTGTATCTGTCTTGATATTGTCTGAAGTTTTTACTCTATTTTTCAAGTATTTTATTTTTTAAAATTCAGCTGGCTTACTAAAATCTAGAAATCAAGCTTTATATTAAATTTTGCATTAAACTCTGTCTAAAAAACCTTATATCCTGATTATTTTTCAATATTGTTTCAAGTCTTAGAGATATTTAAAATATTTAGCAACCAGTTTAGCAGACAATAAACCAATTATAATGAACTCCTGGTCAATCAGAATTTAAGCCCATCATACACTAACTATATACATAATACATACCTAAATGTATAAAAACATAATTTTAATAATCATATTTTATGTGAATTGGCCATCTTACTTCATTGCAGCACTAATCTGAGATTTGAAGAGTGTTTTATGTTTTTCTCTGATTAATAATGCTGCAACAAACACACTTTTGTGTTTTGCTCCTTACTAACTACTTTTAATTTTGCTTCTGAATAGAAAATTCATTCTTTTTTTTATGACAAAAACAATAAGTAAGGAAAAAAGAAAGACAATATTTATCATTTGTTATTGACTGGCCTTCTTTCTTGTTTGTTTGACCTCTTGCTTATTAGCCTTTTTTTTTTTTTTTTACTTATTTGCTTCAGAAAGTACCTAAAGTGCAGTGAGTAGTATGTCATACAAATAAATCCTTTTGCTTCTTTTAAATTCAATTGTGTTCCCTAAAATCTAGGTTCAGAAAGTTAATAACTACACTTTCCAAAATTCCCCAGATAATTCTTTGAACCTCACTTGTTTTATCTATGAATTAAATAAAAAAGTACAGCATTTTTTAAATTCAAAGCAGAATGCAAATTTTATATTTAATATTCCTGTTTTCTGTGCTTGAGTTCTGGGTAAAACTATATGCATTGCCATTTGAAAGTACTAATGCTGGCACTATGTCAAAATTTGGCTCATGCCAACCCAGAGGATAAAATAGAAATTCTGCTTCTAAACCTCCCAGATTTTATCAGAATGTGCTAGATTGCTATTCAACACATAAATACCCTTTTTAAAATTGCATTTCTAACCATTTTTGGATCCTCAAGAATTAAAACCTATCTGGGGGATTTTTTTCTCCCTCCCTGGCATCCTTAATTCATGGTAGCTTGTGATGCTTAAACATCTCACTAATTTTGAATGTGTCAAACAGATAAGATTCAGACATGAACATTTTGAAGGCTCCTAAATTTTGTACTTTATTTGGAAGTTCACACAAACAGTACTGGGCATTTTTTAAAGTTTTCATTTTGACTGTTTATAAACTGAATAAGAAGAAATATGTTCACCAATATCTTAGCCTAGCACAGCACACTAGTCTCAAAGTGGTAGATATGTAAACCTGGGAATCAATAAATTTTAGGACTTAGAGGTACTTCCTATGACCATATAGTCAATCTTCATTTTATAAATGAACAAATTTATGTTCATAAATTTACTGTCACACAGCAAATAAACTCCTAGTCAAAGTTAATTTCACTACAGTGTACCAAAAGGATACTGTGACTATTTTCCCAACTAAAAAAAACAAAACATGATATGTATTATCTCTCCAAAATTCCATACAATCAGTTTGACCCTCCACCCCCACCCCCATTCAATGGACTGGTTGTTACAGCATTCTGGAAGAAAAAAAATAGCTGGAAAGAACGAAATCCCAATTCTGGTTTCCCATTTCTTGGCTTTCTTTATTTCTTGATTTTCCGAACTGCTTTTGTTGAGGAGGAGAAAGCTGAACTCCGCTACAGAGTAGAGATCTATGTATATCAGAAACTAAGAAATTTGATTTCCCACTGTGCTGAGGTTACATTTGATGTTAAATTTCTCTTTTATCTCTAATCTCCATTAAAACAATACGAGGTCCAATCTGCCAGGAAATTGATGGATATGGATAAATTCAAATGAGTAATACTGAAATAGCCAATGTCTTGGAACAAATGTGTTCGAAAAGTTCCAAATATCAATGTGCTCCTAATGATGTACTAAAGAAAACTGCTTTCAAAGGAGAAAAGTTATGCTATATTCTGAGTCTCCAATTATTCTGAGTGAATTTCTGATATCCATGGGTCTCCAATTATTCTGAGTGAATTTCTGATATCCACAACTACGTTCTTCCCACCTCATACCAAAGCATGGGGTGCTTCATCTGTCCTATCTGTGCTACCTTCTCCATCAGCCCCCCCCCCCCACCCAGGTTCTTATCTGAAGCAAAGAGAAACATAAACTGAAGTGATTGACATTTCAAAGAATTAGAGACATCACACTGAGCTGTAAGGTACCTTATGAGCAATGGAAGCACCTCAAATATAGAAACACATTAGCAATTTTGTCCCTTGCCAAGAGTACTTAGTTTTCAAAATGGAATCTTGAAGACTCCTTGTACCCTGCATGACCCTTCATTTCTGGGGTTGTACTGGCAGATCATTTAAAGCCATCTAGCTAAGCTGTATAATATTATAATTATACTGTCACATAAGAAGATTGCATATGAAATTAATGAAACACCATTCACCTCAGACAAGGGCTGTGAAAGCTTAGAAAACTCTCCCGGGGCACACTTTTTCTATCAAATCTGTCTTTAAGAGAAAGAAAAGAAAAGAAAACCTCAAATCACAATTCAAAGTACAATTCAAGAAACCAGTTTTGCTCAATGTTCTTCTCTGTTTTGTTTGTTTTCCTTAATTTGAGGATATTAAATTTCCTCTAGTGTCTCATAAACAGAGGACTGTTTAATTAAAATCAATTCAAAAATTATAAAGAGAAAAATAAAAACAAAGAAACATGAAAATGTCATATCTTAAAATTATTCATTACCACTCACTGGTCCCCATACAATTACAAAGTAGAAAACCAATTAATTAATTCTGCAGGGATTCCAAAACTCAATGTGCTCTCTCTAGATATAAAATAGATTTTTTTTTTATTTTTTTGGGTTTCATGCATGAAATTTAAATAACTATCTAGTTATGGGATGCAGGAAAACAAAATGCAAACCAACGTCAAGTAAGAGTGGAATTTGAACAATGGATTTAATCATTTTAATCTTTCAAAATGAGTCCACTTGGTATCAGTTTTAAGTAAACAGAGGAAAAATGTGCAAATGAGCATTTGCCCTTTTTAACTTGTTCAACTCTTCTTGTTTGTTACATTTGTCTCCCACATTTTCCTGTTTACCAACACCTTGTTTTCCAATTACTCATTTCACTCCAATACCTGCTGCATATATACTATATGTTGGATGTCTGAGCCAATAGACATGCTATTTCATTAGCAATGGGATTCATTCATCTACCCACTTATACATTTACCAAACATTTACTGTGCTCCCTCTGCTTGACAGAAAAGGAGAAATATAAAGATGAACAAAATCACGTTCTTTACCCTCAAGAAGCTCAGAGTACAGTAATCTATACTTTTACAAGTAGCTATAAGCTATACCTTTATAAGAGAAAGTACAATGAAAGTGAAGTTACTAGGGAACCTTTGTCTTTCTCTCTTTTTTTAAAAGATTTTATTCATTCATTTGTGTGTGTGTGAGAGAGAGAGGCAGAGACATGGACAGAGGGAGAAACAGGCTCCCTGTGGGGAGCCCAATGGAGGACTCAATCCCAAAACTCCAGGATCATGCCCTGAGCCAAAGGCAAACGCTCAACTGTTGAGCCACCCAGATGTCCCCCATTGTCTCTTTAAACTATTTGGCATTAAATGAATAACAGTATCTGTGTATTTCAAAATGAGATTACCGTGTGAGAAATAATATTTCTTTTATTTGTGTAGGGGATTAAGGGCTGATTTGATTTGATTTGATTTGTATTTTGATTTTTGATTTGATTCTGAGCTGGGGCATCAATTTGCCAAGTAACCTTGGACAAGTGCTTTGACTTCTTTAAAACTCTTTCTTTAGTACAGGAAAATGGGCCAAATAACAGTCTCTGCTTCATAGCATTTTTGTCAGGATCAAGCAAGATGGCACATGTAGATAATGGGGAGAATGCCTGGTACAAGTTGTTTCTGACAACTGATGTCTTTAAAAATTTCCATTATTATATCTACAGACAATGGATGGGGAACATTTCAGAGTTTAGTTTAGTTTCCATGAGGAATTGGTGTCAGTTAGGTCTCAGGAGTCAAACATGTATCAGAAAGGAAGATAGCAGCCTCTAAAGAGCCTGTGGTAGATAAAGATGTTGCAATAATAGACATTATTATTATTATTATTATTATTATTGTAAGGATGAACTGATTGTAATCCCCAGGAGAACATGAACTTCCTGTTTTCACTATTCCCTAGGACCCCCGTCTTGGTACATTGTAGAACTCAATGAATATTTGTTGAATTGATTAACTATTGCAAAATTAGAATAAGAGGAAGGGAGGAAAAGTCATTTCGAACCCCACATGTGTAGATGAAAAATCACACAAAACTACTTCTATCTAAATCTGGAGGAATACCGAAAGGACTTTGAGTTTCCCACAATGCAGAGCAAAATTCAGTCTACCTCCTCAAACTGCTCAGTTCTTAGCTTTACTTCAAAGTTTTGACTGTGCCAGTTGTCCCCAAACATAATATTTTAATATCTGTATCTTTCTTCACTTTTGTCTGCTTTTCATTAATTCATATGACCAATTTAGAAAGAAATCATAGCCTTGAATGTAGTAGGACAATCTTAGGAAATACAATTTTTGTGTATGCCAACCATACACAAAAGAAAAAAAGAAAGAAAGAAAAAGCAGCTTACACATCAGAGGACAGGTAGATCTTAAATCTTAAAATATGGATGAACTCATTTTATGAAAAATATATGAATACTGTGAAGTAGAGGTAAAATGGGATTCATTTTCAATAACAACACACTATGACCCTAATGTTCCCATTTCTACTTCACTTTCCGGGAACACACAACAAATGGCACTTAAAAACTCATTTAACTCCTCTCCAGAGAGTATTAAACTTTTAAAGCATTAGAGAGTGCCTGCCAATGAAAAGGAACTCATCTACAACTTGAAGATTAGTAGTTGCCTTCCCACTGAATTCTAAGAAGCAAATTTTCACTTCTCCACACTCATACTGCATTCAGTATACCTGTGAATTAATTCACCACAATACTTCACATTTAAATTTCTTGATGGTATGACATTTCTTCCTTCTGTAGTCAGTGATGAGGGGGCTACAGTAAAAAGATCCCTTATTCAGCCCATGCTGTGATCTGGCACAAAGGTCATTGAAAGATCACCCATTGAATTTACAAGCAGCAGTAATCTATAAATAAATAAATAAAATAAATAGATAGATAGATAGATAGATAAATAAAAATAAGCTTTGTACATTACTAGCTTCTCAAAATATTAATCAAATTGGGGTTGAGTGGGCAGCCTCAATGGCACAGCGGTTTAGCGCCACCTGCAGCCCAGGGTGTGATCCTGGAGACCAGGGATGGAGTCCCATGTCGGGCTCCCTGCATGGAGCCTGCTTCTCCCTCTGCCTCTCTCTCTCTCTCTCTCTCTCTCTCTCTCTCTCTCTCTGTCTCTCATGAATAAATAAATAAAATCTTTTTTTAAAAAATGGAGATGTGCCCCATGTTCCTTTCAAGGATTTCTCAAATTTTCACTCAAGATTATCAGAGTGACTTGTAAATCTAATGAATGTTAGAGTCTACCCTCTGGAAACATATTTAGAATGTGTAAAAGAGTAAACAAACAAAAACTTGTAAACAAAGGGTGCTGGGCTGCAAAAAGCTAACAGGCTCTGACTTCCTCTGTGACTCAGGATGTCTGTAAAATAGAGGTATCCTAACTCAACTGGTCCCTTATTGACAGGGAAGTATGCCAAATAAATCAGAATTTCTCTGGGTAGAGTCTGTGTCTTTTCTATTTTAAAAGCTCCCCAGGAGATTCTAATATCCAAGTGTCTTGACAAGTTATCCATAAGTCATGTTGCTAAAGGAACCCATTTATTGGAGTTTGCAACAAACTAGGCTCTGTCTTGATAAATGCATATGCATTATAATATTTATCCTTAAACAAGTCTACTACTTACCATTTTCCTAATTTTATAGGCAAGGAATTCTGGACTCTGAAGGATTAAGTAACTTGCCCAAAATGACAAATAGTAAAATGCTACATTAAAATTCAAATCTAGAGCACCTGGGTGGCATCTGCCTTAGGCTCAGGTAATGATCTCAAGGTCCTGGGATCAGATCCTGAATCAGGCTCCCTCCTCAGCTGGGAGTCTGCTTCTCCCTCTTGCCTGCCCCTGCTCATGCTCTCTTGTGGTATCTATCTCTCTCACAAATAAATAAATAAAATCTTTTAAAAAATAAAAAACAAAATTCAAATCTAAGATTTCTTGATTCCAAATGGTTTTGGAATTGACATAGGTTTTTAACTCTTTGAAAATGTCTCTCAACTTTTCATCATTTCTCATATATAGCTAAATTTTTATTGTAAAATGACTGATATTTTCACTTAGCACAATACACTCTAGTGCCATTCATGTTGTTGCAAATGGCAAGATTTTGTTCTTTTTAATGGCTGAGTAATATTCCATTTTATGTGCGTATCTAACATCTTCTTTATCTACTCATCCATCAAAAGACATCTGGGCTCTTTCCATATTTTGGCTATTGTGTATATTGCTCTATAAACATTAGGGTGCAGTTGTCCCTTCAAATCACTGTTTTTTGCAAAGTAAAGTCAGTCAGAGAAAGACAAATACTGTATGATTTCACTTGTGTGGTGAAATTTAAGAAACAAAACTGATGAACACAGAGGAAGGGAAGGAAAAATAAAATAAGATGAAAATAGAGAGAAATGCAAACCTTAAGAGACTTAACTACAGGGAACAAACTGAAGGTTGCTGGAGGGGAGGGGGTTGGGGGAATGTGGCATTTGGGTGGTGGGCATTAAGGAGGTCACTTGATGTATGGAGCTTTGGGTGTTATATGCAACTGGTGAATCACTAAATTCTACTCTTAAAACTAATAATACAGTATATGTTAAGTAACTTGAATTTATTAAAATAAATACATATTTTTTAATGTAAAATGTGTTACCTAATTATATTGTCAATTTTGTTAAACTGGGAACTATGTTTCCCAGAAAACTTTTCCATATTGGTAGATTCTTTTGACTTTTCTAGGATCTTGGTTAGAAGTATCCAAAAGAATCTGATGAGATTTGGAGGAGGAGTAATAAAATGTGCCAAATAGCACAAAATTACTCTTCTATTTTCATCAGTAATTGCAAGAGTTTGCCCATGGGTTCCAGCTTTCCTTGATATCCTCCTCACTGCACCCAGCTCTCCTGCCTCCACTGCAGGCTCCACCAACCAAGATGTGGGCCATCTGACCCACAAAGGTAAGAACCTCCAGAGACTTTTCCAGTTCTTCATCCCCTTCTTACTTCTGCTGTTGGACAAGCCTGGCTTTTCAGATTGAGTGGTTAATGAATAGCATTGAATAAAATTCCAGTTGTTCCATATCCTTGTCAATACTTGGGCTGTTACTCCTTTTAAATTTTAACTATATTAATAGATAGATAAAAGTATATAATTGTTTTAATTTGCATACCATGATAACAACTATAGTAGAGCAATTTTTTCCTATATTTATTGGCCATTTGGGTATCCTTGTCTATAAAATGTTTACCCAAATACCTTGCCCATTATTCTGTTGGATTTTCTGTTTTTTTCATGTTGACTTGTATGTCTTTTTATAACATGAATATGAGCACTTACAGTGCTCATGAATATGAGCTGTAAATATCTCCTCTACCTATATAAGTTAGTTTTATAGTCAGCTTTATTAATCTTTTCCAATATGGTAAAATAAAGCTTTGCTTTTCTCATCCCAAGTCATGATTGTATTGCATTCTTAAGGTTTTTTTTCTTTTTTCTTTTATTTTGCATTTAGATCTACAATCTCCTGAAATTGGTTTTTGTGTATGTTGTGAAGTAGAGGTTAAACTACATGCTTTTTCTTATATGCTACCCTATTGCTTAAACACCAGTTATTGAAAAGCCCCAGAGATCTGCAGTGCCCACTTTTTTCATACAACAAGTTTCAACATTTGTTTGAGGCTCTTCCTGAGATCTTATTTCTGTCCTATGGGTCTAGTACACTAGTCTATCCTTGTGACAATACCATACTTTCTTAATTACTATGGACTTAATTCTTATTACCGGGTAGAGAAAGTCCAACTAGTCTTAGATAGTTTTGGCTTTTTCCATTTTCATAGACATTTTAGAGTCAACTTGTCAAGTTACATACATACATGCATATTTTAAGAAAATACTCTTATGATTTGATTGAAGTTGCATTTAAACTATCAGTTAGGGAAATATTGACAAGTTGTCAGTACTGTATCTTCTAATGCATGAACTTTGTTCATTACTCCATTTACTCAAGATTAAAAAAAATCTTCTCAATAATGTTTTATATTCTCTTATGAGGATCTGATGTAGTTTTTTAAATTTATTCCTCAAGATTTGATGATTTTTAATACTACTGTAGGCAATATCTTTTTAAAATTACATTATCTGGATATTATTATTGGCATATAGAAATACATTTGGTTTTTACATATTGATCCTGTATCCAGAAAACTTGCTAAAGCTACTCATTATATGAAATCATTGATTGGTAGATTCTTTTGACTTTTCTAGGAATAAAATTCATCATCTAAAAATGATATTTTATCTCTGGCTTTCTAATCCTTATACTTTTCTCTAATTTTTTTTCCTTGCTTACATTCTGTCTAGGTCTTCAAGAACAATGTTAAATGAAAATGGTTGTAGCTACCATATTTATTTTACACAAACTTTAAAAAGAAGCTTCATCATTTTGCCAAAAAGCAAGATGTTTTCTATAGGTTTCTTTTAAAGATTTTTTTTAGCAGGGAGAAGAAATTAGGAAATGGCCCTTTTTTTTTTCTAGAAATCTAAGATGTCATATACAAATAAACATTTCTATGTAAATCTACTTAAATATATTTTAAATTTTAAAGTAGTCTTCCTAGAACTATTAAAATAATCAAGTTACTTTTTCCCTTTAATCTACAAATAAATTACATTGATTGATTTATAAATCTTAAATAACCTTCCTTTCCTGGAATAAATCCAACATGAGTGTGTTACAGAACACTTTTAAGATACTGTCGGACTACTTTGGGAATATTTCTTTTAGTATTTGTACATATAAGATGAGTGAAAATGACCTATAATTTTCTTTCTCATTGTTTCAGATGTCAATCTAATTGTTGCTTCTGCAAAGTCAATGTGCTGATCTTTCTTTGGCTGCTTTTAACATTTTTCTCTTTATTTTTCTAAGGTTTATTGACTAACATTTAATGTGATTTGGCTCAGAATCTTTTTTGTTAATCATCTTTACGATTTGGTAAGACTTCTTGAAAATCTGAGAAATATGCAGTCATTATGTCTTCAAATACATCTTGTGTCCCATTCCATCTTTTATTCTGGGACTCCAAGTGACATTTATAGCCTTTTTGGTTTACCCTTTATGATTATTACATTTATACTGAATCTTTTCCATCTTCTCTCTTTTTGATTCTGTTTGCATTGTTTCCATATTTTAAAATTATTTGCCAAATCTCATCTTAACTTTTTGAGTACAATATAAAGTCATTTCTTATTTTGCATTGAATAACTGCAACATAGAGAGCCCCTGCTTTTTTGTCATATATATATATATATATATATATATTTTTTTTTTTTTTGGCTGATCATGTTATTAAAAATATTTTTGGAAAACTGCAAAAAACAAATAGGCTGCTATAGTATCTCCAACAAGGTTTCATTTTGCTTCTTCCAGGGAGTTAGGGACAGGATCACCCAGGGATCAGTTTCAGGAGTTGGGATGACATCAGGCTGAAGGGCCTACTGTCTCTTGTAGGGCCATGTTAAGTATCAGTACTTAGCTCTGGGACACAGCACCCCATTGCAAGGCCTGAGACTCAACCCCATGTTCCTCAGTATGGAAAGGATTTCCAAAGTGTTTTTTAGCATCTCAGCCTTTCTGTTGCTCACTTAAGGATCAACAAACAACCCTCTTCCTTAAGTAAAAGTGGCCCTGAAGTGAGGGTTAACCTTCTCAGGCCTGATCATATCCTGGCCTGATCATTCCTTACTGGGCCTTGAAGCAGGCATTTTCATAGTATCTCCAGAGATTGTATCTGTGCTTGCTGGATAATTGGTATAAATTATTTAGTTTATCATAATGGGAACACAAATGTTTGCTGACCCTTCATTCTTTGTGATGTTTAGGCAAATTGCTTATCCCCCTAAGTCTCCATATGGACATGAGAATCTTCTGTGGAAAGTGTGGTGACTTTCCAGGATGAGACTGGATGATTATTGTTTGTGAATATCTTTTTATGTGTAAAACATAAAATAGGAAGTTATTTATATTTATTTATATTAATGAGAAAAATCACATGTATTCTAATAGGACACACATCTATGAACCAACTAAAATTAATGGGAGATAAAAGCATGGATTTACTATATTATATATAAGGAGCTGACTGGAAGAGTATGACTGCTACTCCTTGTAGAGGGTTCACCATAACCATTCCAAACTAAGATAAAATCTTCATGCAGAATACTCAAAAGAAAACAGCTTACAGCACTGTCCACTTCAGAATCCCATGAAGAGTTTCTCTTGCCTTCCATTCACCTGAGTTACTACTGAGCAACTGAAAACTGCAATTTCACTGAGTCTCTTCCTGTGGCAACATAAGGAAGGCAGAAGCCAGCTCTTCCTCTGCCTATTCAATCTCCTTTCCATTCTGAAGTAAATAGTAATGGAACATCGGAAAAACAATAAAAATTCAATTAAGAAGCCCTTGAGACTCTGACTTTATTTTCCGTTTTTAGGCAAGCCTAATAGTTTAGAAAAGAGAAAAGCTAGAAAAGAAAAAAAAAGACAGTAAGTTAGATTTTGAAATTCAAAGCCACACTGCTTAGCTTCTTCAAATGTAAAATGAGGATTACTCATATCTACCTTGTAGGTGCGTAGGGACCATTAAGTACTGTGATTCATTAAAGCACTTCCATAATTCTTGGCTCTTTGGTCTAAAGAAAAGTTAAGCTACTATTGTGATTATAATGTGTATTACAATATGTAGATTCTAAAAGTGTACCTATATAAGAATTATTAGTTGCCAAAATAATTAACTAATAACCTTACCTCATGTTGACAAAGCTCTACTTTTTGCACAATCTAATATGCTCCTTGAACAAACCTTGAGGGAAGTAGCTGAGACTCATTGCAAAAAAAACTTTGCTAGAAGTCAGAAGTTCTGGATATAAGTCCCAGCTATGACATTTGTCAGCCATTGAAGTCTGCAAAAAATCATCTATTCTCTGCCTCAGTTTTTTATGTGCAGACTGAGGATAATAGTTTCCTCACAGATTTGTCAGGAGTAATTAGATAGCACACGTAAAACTGCCTACCTCTGTGGGCAACTAGGTACTTCAGAATGGTTGTTGTATTACCAGCCCCATTTCAGAAATAAGGAAACAGATTCAGAGAGTTAAATGGATCATTGTTACCACATGAAAAGGAAATGACAGCACTGAAAATAAGATGCAGTTTATATGAACATCTATCCCACCACTCTTCCAGAGGATCCTACTACTTCTTTTGCACTTGAAAACAGCAATGTGTAGTAGAAAATATATGCTGAATTTTATTCAACTCATCCTATGTGATTCAGCAATCATTTTGTGCTTCAAAGACCCAACTGGAATACCAACTACTCATGCAAAAGAATATAAATATGAAATCATAATGTTATGCTAAAGATTTCTAGTTGTTTTTCAGAATTCATCTTACTCCTTCTATATCTGCAGAAACAGGCCAAAGGCCATTCTGGGAGCACGTGAACAAACTTAGATATTAAGCTGAATGTGTCCTAGAGTCTATAAAAAACACTGAAAGCCACTGAGTCTAAAGAAAATCCCATTATCAGCTTGTTTGCTTTCCTTTTGTTTCTTCCTCATAAAAGTTATGCACAATACGAAAATAAAAGTTATGAAAAATTACCAGTTAAGCAGGAACTGGGCTTCACAGATTTCAGAACTTCTCAGAGTGCTGGACAGCTTAACAAAAGATTATTCAAAGAAGAAACTTACCAGCTAATTGAAAAGATGGCAAAAAAAAAAAAAATCTATTTGATATAGTCTTAGCTGTGAAATTACAACAATCTGTGGTGCTTCAAAATGAAACCAGAAATAAGGTTTCCTGATCAAGCAATTAAATTGTAACCAGCACAGTGATGATCAGACATTTATAATTTTCCATTTGCGGAGAAGACCATCTGGTTAACTTGGAGCGGGTGAATGCAGCTAATATCTTTTCAGAATGAGACTGGACTATGTGAATGAACCACCCTTCATGCCTGGCTGCTTAAGATCCTCACTTTCTTGACCTTTCACCTCCCCTCAAGGCCGGAGAGCCAGAGAACCCCATGATTTCATTATAGTAAATTAGATGTCACAAGCCGTTGTGATCTGTCAGCCAAGTTTAACGGCAACATTGCAAGTCTTCTTGCTACTCTCTAAGAAATCAATAATGCCTCCCTCTGCAGCAGGAACCTGAGCTCAGATCACTTTGTCACATTTCAAAGCAAATGACACAGCATGTGGAAATGGGTAATAGACAAAAAACAAAGAAGTACAGAACTATTGAAAATGCTCAATTCAAGGAGGAGAAATTAAGACCTTGCAGAGTTTCTAATTATATTCTCTCCTGTCTTTCAGATGGGCATTCAGAGTCTTTTATGTTTTTAAAAATCAGGAGATTGCACCTTCAGGATTTCAAATTAGCAAATTTCTAATAAATGGTGATTCATTTTAAAGCAGCAGAGTCTGCATCTGAAGAGGTAAATAAATAATCCAAATGGCCTAGTGGTAGGGCAGGGTTTCAGATGATAAGGAAGCCATTCTCTAGTGTCTATAAATTACAATGATTACATGATGATTGTTGCTATTATAATCATTAGTCTTATTATAATTTCCAACTTACAAATGAGATTGGTACAAGCAAAACAAAGTCTCCTATACGAGTTTATAGAGGTGGGAGGATTTTTTTAAAGTTTTTATTTTAATTCCAGTTACTTAGCAAACTATATGGTATTAGTTTCAGGTGTACAATATATTGATTCAGCACTTCCATGCATCATTCTGTGCTCATCACAAGTGTCCTTCTTAGTCCCTATGACCTGTTTCACCCAACCCCCTACCCCCCCACACACTCTGGCAATGGTAACTATCAGTTTGTTCTCTGTAATTAAGAGTCTGTCTCTTGATTTGACTCTCTCTTATTTTTTTCCCCTTTTCTTGTTTTGTTTCTGAAATTCCATGTATGAGTGAAATCATATGGTATTTGTCTTTCTCTGACTGACTTATTTGCTTAGCATTATACTCTCTAGCTCTATCCATGTCATTGCAAATGGCAAGATTTCGTTCTTTTTTATGGTTAAATAATATTCTACTATATATAAGCCATACATGTATCCCTTTTAGTGTTTTCATATTTGGAGGTAAATATCCAGTAATGTAATTGCTAAGACATAGGTGCTTCTATTTTTAACTTTTTGAAGAACTTCCATACTGTTTTCCACAGTGGCTGCACCAGTTTGCATGTCCACCAACAGTGCACAAGTGGTCCTTTTTCTCCACTTCCTCACTTAGCCATTCTGACAGGTGTGAAGTGATATCTCAATGTAGTTTTGATTTCCATTTTCCTGGTGATAAGTGATGAGCATCCTTTCATGTGTCTGTTGGCCATCTGGATGTCTTCTTCTTTGGAGAAATGTCTGTGAGATGGGAAGATTTGATTCATCTCCATGCTCCACCCTACACTTGCAAGAATTTCTTATATGGAGGTGGAGAGAAATAGTTCAAATCACGGGTCAGCAAATGACAGACCACAGATTAAATGTGTTTCACTGCCTGTTTTTGTAAATAAAGTTTTATTGAAACATAGGCACATTTATTCATTTACATATTGCCGATAGCTATTTCTGGCTACATCTGCAAAACTAAGTGTTTCAAAGATCATATGAACCCCTCAACCAAAGTACACTATCTAGCCTTTTACAAAGAAAAAAAGTTTGCTGCCTCATAGTCTAAGTGATGCTGAGTGTATCTATCATTTTGTGCAAATGAACATAGCAAAACCTTGGAATGCCTGGTGATTCAGTCAGTTAAGTATCTAATTCTTGATTTCGGTTCAGGTCATGGTGTCAGGGTTGTGGGATCAAGCCCTACATTGGGCTCTGTGGTCAGCACGGAGCCTGCTTGAGAGTCTCTCTCTCCTTCTCCCTCTGACCCTCCCCACTGCTCTAAATAAATAAATAAAATCTTTATTAAAAAAAAAACAAAAATAGCAAAATCCAAATTCAAGTGGCCAAGTTCTACCTTAGGGCAGATTTTGCAAGAAAAGTAGTTGTTTGAGGGTAGAGTAGAAGGGCATGACCTAGGGTATCATTATTATTATTATTACTTAGAAATTCTATAATTTCAGCTTGTATTTTTCTTTCAACTAATGATTCTGTAATGGGAATTTTCAATTAGAAGAGCTTTTGGAATTTTGTTTTGTTATTAATTTCTGATTTTATCACATTGTTATCTAAGAGTACTGTTTATAATGCTTTCACCTTATGGAACTTCCTCATAATACCTCTGTGACTTAATCTATGATTAATTTTTGTCATAAATATTTTAAGACATAAAATATTTGTATTTTAGTCTTCCACCCTCATTCCCATATTTCCTTTAGTCTTAGATCTTTGTATGCATATTTTAAAATGCTCACCAGTGGAACTGTTCATGTTTTTGCAGTCCCTTCTTTTTTTTTTTTTTTTTTTTTTCAGTCCCTTCTTGGTTGGATATATCTCATCTCTAATATAATCTGTAATAGATTCCTCAAGAAGGACTCATGGGTACAAAATTTGTATGTAAAAATTGTTTTTCTTTTAAAAAGATTTTATTTATTCATTAATGAGAGAGACACAGACAGAGGGAGAAGTGGGCTCCCTGTAGGAAGCCTCATTTGGTACTTGATCCCAGGACTCTGGGATCATGCCATGAGCCAAAGGCAGATGTTCAACCACTGAGCCACCCAGGTGCCCCTAAAATTGATTTTCTATAACCATGATATTTGTAGGAACATTGACTGGATATAAAATCCTGGGTTTGTACTTTTCATTTTATCCACCTGTAACTTCATTTTTTTTTAACTTATAATCATATTGAAGCATGAGCTTTCTTGGTATTTAAGTTGTGCTGAGCACTTGGTTTTGTGTAATTTTATTTTTTCCATTTTTATTGTTCTCTATTGTTTTGGGAGGCAATACTAGGTAATGTGGACATAGGCAGCAGTCATTGTCTTTATATACCACAACTCCTTTCTTGTAATATTTTATGTCATCCATTATGCCACTCATCTTGCTCCAGTAGCCTTAGAGCTTTGCCCAAATTCTTTTTACATTATAAAACAAATGACCTAGGAACAATTTACACTTTGTTCTTAACTTCCCACTGCTGAACATGCTGGGGCTTTCAGAATTTGCCTGTTCATGCTATTTTAATCCACCTCAAGATAGTGATCATTAAAACACCTGGTGCAAAAAAATGTTAGCAATGTGTTTAATTGGACATGTCATAAGCACTTGCACAGATAATGCCAAATTGTTCAGTGTCTAGTTCTAGCCAGACAGAAATACTTTTATTATATTATGTGAAAGTAGTTTGCATTATAGATAGTTGATTATAATATGCTTTAGGTTTCCTATAACGTTTGTTCTATTGAAAGAAAATACTTGTTTTCTAACCATAAGCACATATTATATCTATGATTTAAGTTAGCTTACTCTACAGAACATCCAAAATCCTGAAAGGTGCATTTCTGGCCAACAAATCCCTTTTTCCACTGCCTGTGTATACAGAGCCCTCAGCAAGTATCTGTGGTTGATATACATTTTGCAAATATATGGCCTCTTAAAAGAAAAATATTAAAATGAGATTCATAACATTTATAAGTTTTAGTAAACACAATGCATTCTCCAAAATTCATGAGGAAAACTGTGTAATATGTTGTGTACTACGTTTGGAAAGTTTGCTTCCAAAGTTTTCTTCACTGAATAATGAACAAATGTTCAATACTTAAGCAGTGTTTATCAAGTGTTCTGTAAAATAAATAAATAAACAAATAAATAAGTAAAATAAATGCACGTTAAAAAGGGCTTTCAAAGAGAGGAATTTACTATTGCAATAAGTGTGAATACGAGGAATAATAATCAAATAGTTGATTACCAGCATTATAGAAACATTTAATTTACTGATATGCATTTTGAAAGCTGGTTTTATTTTATTATCAAGACTTATTTGTTTGTTTGTTTGTTTGTTTGTTTAAGAGAAAGCTCAAGCCAGGGGGAGGAGCAGAGGGAAATGGACTAGCAGACTCCATGCTGAGTGAAGAGCCCTACATGGGACTCAATCCCAGACTCCAAGATCATGACCTGAGCCAAAATCAAGAGTCAGATGCTCAACTGACTGAGCCACCCAGGCACCCTGAAAGCTGGTTTTAATTAGAAAACCTTGAGTGTTCATATTCTGGGAAACTTTTTTTATCACTAGTAGCTACCCAAAACCTATACAGCATTCTTCAGACATCCTCTTTTTAAAAACCAGTGAAAATAATCAAACACACACACACACACACACACACAAATCTCAGAAATAATTAGATTCATGCAAATATCTGAAATGCTTTCTAATTTGAGTATCTGCAAATGTGCATTAAAAGTGTCATAAAATAATGATCTCTTGGGATTTATAGGTTACATTGTGGCATTCACATTCTTATACTGGCCCTCATTAGAGGAAACCAGGATGTGCAAAGAAAACTATTCTTAGCCTGGTTTCCCAGGGAACCAAGGTACATGAATTTTCTATGTGTCTGTCTCTATCAAAACCATTTGATCTAGCATATAGCAAAGCAAGTTAAAATTGGAAAGAGAAAATCCAAACTAAGCAAATTTTCACTAAGTTAAAACATCCAATAGCTATTAAGCTATATCAGTGACTAGCACTCTAATTCATGGCTTAAAATGATTCATTGGTTATCAAGTCTTTGGCAAGGATTATTCTATATAGCTATGCTGGGGTGTACTGCACACTTCCAGGTGAAGTACTCACATAGATTATAGGTACATGGTGCCCAGGGAATTATGCAATGCACAACCTACTCAACTCCATATACAGCAGGCCTAAAATCTAATAATATACTCCAGTAAAACTAAACTATGCAAAGAAAATTGCCATAACATCAGTAAGGTCAGTCCATCCAGAAACTAAGAGAAAAAACTAAAAAATGAATTCAGTTAATTTCAGACATATCTGAATAAGAAACCAAATGTTCAAAACTAAAAATACAGATTTTGAAAATAGTTACACATACAACACAATTATCATATGCTCTCATAAACTGGTTTGGGATATTCTTTAAGGAAACTAATTAACGAATTACTTTAAATATTCATTGCAATAGGTTTTCAAAATATGCATTTAATGAGAATCAATTGAATTTTTACATGTATACCAGTTCTATCTGTAATATGCACAATCAGCTGTATGTATGTACAATCAGAAATAATTTGTTTCAAGTAGCAGTCCACCTCTCTATACAGAAATCTAAGAATACTAGAGGGTCTCATTCTAATAGTAAAATAATAACAACTAATCCCATAAATATCTAGCTAATTAAATATTCACCCCAGAAAATTAATGTGGCCTAAAAAGTGGAAGGGGTTTTATTTTTTGTTGTTGCTGTTATTGTTGCTATTGTCAAATATATGGAAGTTACCTAACATCAATAGACAATAAATACATATCTCGATAAACAGCAGGATACAGAGACTTGTTACAGAATAAGATTGACAAAATGAGGAAAGGGATACTACTTGAGATAAGAAGTGATGTAATGGAAACAGAGGTGGCCAAGAGGGAAATACTTTAACTAGTAATCACAAGATGGAAATTTTTTCATGAAAAGATGGGAATAGATAAAAATTCAACATTATCTCAAGATAAACTATTCAGGTGGGAAAGGGAATAAACCTGATGTGACATAATTAATGTATATTTTAGATATACATTCTAGGTTATTGAAGGGAATTAACATGTGAAATTACAAGATAGGTGAAGGAAACTACCTGATTATGAACCTACAGGATCAAAAAAATGAATGAAGTTTTAGGTAATTGACGGGAAATATAATACATAGGCTTGATATTACTGATTAAAAGTTGAAAAGGAAGTCAGGCTATTGTCATTGTATTCTAAGTAGAGTTGTTTTGTGACTAATGAGATGCCATCAAAGATTTGTGTAAATACAATTCAAGAGACCATTTCTTTAGTTATCTTATGTAAAATGAATAAGTAGAAAGTGACTGGAGCATGTAATAAAAACCCACTGCAAAACTGCAAACTCTTTCCGGAAGTCACTGAAATAAAAACAAGACAAGAGCAAAGAATGAGAACACATGGGAGGCATCAGCCACTCAAAAAGGTGTAACTAAGGGATCAATACTGGGGCTTATCAAAGAAGTATGATGGCTTAATCAGTGAAAAACTACAGATTTTTTGTGTCCAATCTCTCTCAGAAGAAATTCTTAAAGTGAAGTCTTTAGCTGTTATATAAAATGAATCTTATTAAGAGAGGTGCCCCTGCAGGCATCATATTCCTACTAATGTATGTGAATGCCCCTGAGGAAATCTTAAAGATGCTTTGATATCTCAGGAAAACAACAGCATAAAACCTAGATCACACTTCACCTCCAAAGAAACAGAAACATATTCCCTCTACTTCAATATAAAGGAGTCACTGAAAGTCCCCAGACATGGTCTTCCAAGGACTTCAGTAACTTTGGTCCTATAAGGCAGATTGAGGAGTAGATACGGTATTATAATCTAGTTCAAAAGCTACTCATCAACAAATGGATTCATGACAAATGACTCAATATAGTTTTAAATAACACATTTATTTTAATCATGAATGTCACCGGAACGCCTGGTTCTGACTTATATAAACAAAATAAGTCTGTGCTGGTAAAAAATAATTAGGTTATATTTCTCTGCTCTCCTCTTTCCAAATCTGTTCTTATCAGAGAAGCACTCAAATGAAAATCTCAAAGCTGCTTTATAATGTATTTTATTGTTGTATGGTTTTTTTTTTTTTTTTTTTTTTTGCTTAGCAAAGTAACAAGTTACTTCATCTTACATTTCTTCAAAGTGTGCATATTATATTGATTAGGATTCTAGTTGAAAATAACAGAACCGATTCCCACTGGTTTAAAGAAAGAGAACAGGAGGACAAAAAGAAAATGAGTAGGATGAAAAGTGTGGATGTACATTTATTATAAAGCAATTATCAATTTTAAAGAAACATTTGGATTCTTAATTAACCCAAGGCTATAGACTCTATATGAGCTATAGAAAGGAAATGAACCAAGAAATAAACACAACAAGAATCCAGGTGGTATTTTTCTATCTCTCATCTCTTGGCCCCCCTGTGGATCTTCCTTCTTTGCGATGATAAATAGCTTCATCACTGCTCCTGAGCCCTTACATCTTCTGTACTCAATTCAGAATCATAAGAATGAATATTTGATTGACCTAAGTTTGATCAGGTGGTTACTCTTCATAACTAAAGTCAGAGAAAACAAGGCTACCTGGACCCTACATCTGTGAAAAGTATAGGCAGTGATCAAGAAAGGCAAACTGAGCAGAAAACTCAGTGATTTCTATCACAATATTACAGTTTGTTTGATATATTTCTTGATGTTGTATTTTTAATAAACTAGTAGCTGGACAAATCTATCAGATAATGTAGGAACTGCCTGTCAGGTTTCGTTCTCAAGAATGACTATACTTCCCAAGAATGACTATACTTCCATGCAGAGAAAATAATCTCATCCCCAAAAAAGATAAGCTGGAGTCCAACTGATTAAAACGAAATAAGGTATAGTTTTAAAATTTTATAATTATTTCTGTAAATACATTTTTTTCAACTATACTAACAAGAATACTAATCAAAGTGCTAATATTTAAGGTCATTGGCCTTTTATTTCTAACATAAAGAATGTGTTTATAAAGTTGTAGTTTTAATATATCCTTTAAAAAATAACAGACTATTGGGCTGCCTGGGTGGTTCAGTCAGTTAAGCATCTGACTCTTGACTTGGCTCAGGTCATGATCTCAGGGTTGTGAGATTGAACCCTGCATTGGGCTTCATGCCATGAATATTCGTAAGGCCTGCTAAAAGTGTAGTGAAGAGAACAGAAACAATACTGTGATTCTCAGACCACAATACAGACTCTATTACTTAAAGTCCTTCATTGTTAGCCTTATTGAACTGCTGAGAGTCAAAGATTGAGCTTATCCCCCAGGAAGACTTATTAAGAAGGTGTCAAAAAAGATTTAGTGATAAAGTGTCCAAGATCATACACTTAATTCTGATATTTAGACAGCTCTTACCTTTCATATAGAATTATTCAGGAAAAAATTGTTTCTTGCATTCAATAATTTGAAAAAAACGAAGGAAAATACACATTAAAGGTATGCATCACAAAAGGAAACAGGGAATAGAGCAGAGTATTTGAACAAATTTTCTGTACTTAAAAAAAATTCACATCATTGTTTATAAAAAGTCAAGAGATCCACTGATAAAGGAGAAGGTTAGACAAAAGTAGCAGATAAAATGTATGTCTTAAATATTTGAAAGTATGAAAATCATATTAGAAATAGTATTAACAGGGCAGCCGAGGTGGCTCAGCAGTTTAGTGCTGCCTTCAGCCCAGGGTCTGATCCTGGAGACTCAGGATTGAGTCCCACATCAGGCTCCCTGCATGGAGCCTGCTTCTCCCTCTGCCTGTGTCTCTGCCTCTCTCTCCCTCTCTCTCTCTCTCTTTGTCTCTCATGAATAAATAAATAAAATCTTTAAAAAATAATAATAATATGTTTAATAATAATAAGGATATGTTTGGACTACTATACCAATAAATGGTTTTATTGCAATATAGTTTTAGATTCACTGATTTTGTTTTATGGAGTGCCAAAATTGCTTTTAACTTGATCGTGTAAATTTTACATTTGAGATAATAAATTTTTCATATCTAAAAATTCCATTTGGTTCTTTTTACCTCCTTAATTTTTCTTCTCATTATATTCATGTTGTCCTTTAAATCCTTAAGCATATTTATGATATGTATAACAGGCACTTTACATTCTTCATATGCTAATTCTATTATCTCTATCTTTCTGGGACTGTTTTTGTTGACTTATTTTACTTCTTTTGGGCTTACATGTTCCCCTCTCTTGTGTCTATTTTAAATGGATGCTGGATATTTTGAATTTTACCCTATTGAGTTTAAAATAAGACAATAGAACTCAAAGCCCATTAGATGACTTTTTATGATAGAGTTAACTTACTTGAGGTAAACTTAATCCTTTTAAAGTCTTGTTTATTTATCTTCATTAAGGCATGTTTGAGGTAACCTTCACTCTGATTTAGCCCTACTACTTATGTATAATCCTCATTTAGGTCTACTGAATGCACCAAATGTTCAAAAATGATTCTCTACTCTTGGGGCATCTGGGTGGCTAAGTTGGTTAAGTGTCCAATGCTTGATCTCAGCTCAGGGCTTGATCTCAGGGTTGTGAGTTCAGACCCCATGTTGGGCTCCACACTGGGCATAAATCCTACTCTAAAAAATTAATTAATTAATTAATTGATTGATTAATTAAAATAAAAATGATTCTCCATTCTGACTGGTTTAAACTTGAAAACCTTTCTGCCCTGTGTGGGCTCTGGTAATTGTTATACTTTCACTTTCCTGTTTGTTCTTGGCCCAGCTTCATAAAGTTTTACCTTTGCATCTCTGGCTTTAAATACAGAAATAAAATATGAAAACCGCACATGCAGATTTCTGGAACATTTCTATTTGTAGTTTCCCCCTCTCTGTTATTCTTCCCTACCTATGACTTACAGCTTCCTTAACCTCCTCAAACTTTAGCTTTCATCCCTTTAATTCAATAAGAAACTAAAAACTTCATGCTTTTCTTTTGATTCTCTTCATTTCATTATTGTTTGGAGAGTGCCTCTAGGCTGAAATACAGGGTTCTTTTAATGCTCATATTGTGTTCGCTGTATAGGGACTGCAGTCCTATGCTACCTAATATTCAATGTCTGAAAACATGTTTTTTTTTTTTTCATATATTTTGCCTAATTTTCTAGTTGTTTACAATGAGAAACAAGTCCCAGTTACTCCATCATTGCTGTACCTCATTTCTATTTTGAACTGTCATTTGGGGTAGTGTGAAGAATGAATTGGAGCATACAGAAGCCAGTGGTGGGGATAACAAGATAGAAAAAGCAGTGATTGTGTCTATAAGAAGAAAAAGAAAAAAAAAGCATTTGAGTCAGCAGCATTACTGGGAGTAGAGAGAATGGAGAGTGTCAAAACAAATTCAAATAGAAATATGTATTTAATAGCAAGAGTGTTATCAGTTCTTTCTAAAATCTTGATCTTTGTAATCACATCATTTATTTTAATTAAATAAAATTATATATATTTTAAATGTTTGTTTTACCATCTGTTTTTATGACGTGCTTTTATTTTCTGTAACTACTCCAATCAGTGCCTTTTAAAATAATAACCTTCTCTTTTTTAAAAGATTTATTTTTATTCATGAAAGACACACAGAGAGAAAGAGAGCCCGATACATAGGCAGAGGGAGAAGCAGGCTCCTCCCAGGGAGCCAGATCAGGGATCCCCGATCCGGGATCCTGGGATCAAGCCCTGAGCAGAAGGGAAACACTCAACCGGTGAGCCACCCAGGTGTCCCAAAATGATAACCTTCTAGAAAGCAGGTGCTATATATACACACATTTCTTATAGAATAGGGCTTCTTGTAAACATACTTTATATATCTACATAGGATGAAGGAATTTATTCCTGGATATTTAAAGTTGCTTTGGATTATCTTCATGAAGAGGAGAGTAGTGACACAGCTATTGCAAGAAAAGAGGCAGTTCAGCTAGCCTTGATGATTTTGGAAAGCCTGATATGATTTTACTGATAGACTGCTACCCTTCTAATTATCTTTCACTTAATTTATTTTCCATGAACATACATCAGATTTGATTAAATATCCTACTTTATCATGATATTAAAGTATATATGAAATCATATTTTTGAGAACACATGTCTATGCATTTAATGAGTATGTGTGTGCATACGTAATGGAAGAAGCAATGTAGGAAAAATAACCAAATGATTACAGAAGTGTTAAAGCTATAGTCCAGTCATGTTAGAGATGCTACAAAGGCCAAAAACAAAGAGAAGTTTAACTCTGTAATAAACTGGTATTTGAATTAAGTTTCGGGAAGCCACGGGGTGGGGGGGACACATGTGGAGGGAAGGTGCTTCTAGGCAGAAAGAAAAAGTTATATAAGGAGAAAGGATAGGCTGGCAGCATATGCTGCTTGCATACTTCGTTGGGTTCATTATCTTCTGCTGCATTGATTTCAATGTGATCTTTCAGAAAACTTCCCTACCAGTTTAAGACCAATGAGACAGAGGTATTTATTTTTTTATTTTTTTTAATAAATTAACTTTTATTGGTGTTCAATTTACCAACATACAGAATAACACCCAGTGCCCATCCCGTCAAGTGTCCCCCTCAGTGCCCGTCACCCATTCACCCCCACCCCCTGCCCTCCTCCCCTTCCACCACCCCTAGTTCGTTTCCCAGAGTTAGGAGTCTTCATGTTCTGTCTCCCTTTCTGATATTTCCCACACATTTCTTCTCCCTTCCCTTATATTCCCTTTCACTATTATTCATATTCCCCAAATGAATGAGAACATACACTGTTTGTCTTTCTCCGATTGACTTACTTCACTCAGCATAATACCCTCCAGTTCCATCCACGTTGAAGCAAATGGTGGGTATTTGTCGTTTCTAATGGCTGAGGAATATTCCATTGTATACATAAACCACAGCTTCTTTATCCATTCATCTTTCGATGGACACCGAGGCTCCTTCCACAGTTTGGCTATTGTGGACATGGCTGCTAGAAACATCGGGGTGCAGGTGTCCCGGCGTTTCACTGCATCTGTATCTTTGGGGTAAATCCCCAACAGTGCAATTGCTGGGTCGTAGGGCAGGTCTATTTTTAACTCTTTGAAGAACCTCCACACAGTTTTCCAAAGTGGCTGCACCAGTTCACATTCCCACCAACAGTGTAAGAGGGTTCCCTTTTCTCCGCATCCTCTCCAACATTTGTTGTTTCCTGCCTTGTTAATTTTCCCCATTCTCACTGGTGTGAGGTGGTATCTCATTGTGGTTTTGATTTGTATTTCCCTGATGGCAAGTGATGCAGAGCATTTTCTCATGTGCATGTTGGCCATGTCTATGTCTTCCTCTGTGAGATTTCTCTTCATGTCTTTTGCCCATTTCATGATTGGATTGTTTGTTTCTTTGGTGTTGTGTTTAATAAGTTCTTTATAGATTTTGGAAACTAGCCCTTTGTCTGATATGTTATTTGCAAATATCTTCTCCCATTCTGTAGGTTGTCTTTGAGTTTTGTTGACTGTATCCTTTGCTGTGCAAAAGCTTCTTATCTTGATGAAGTCCCAATAGTTCATTTTTGCTTTTGTTTCTTTTGCTTTCATGGATGTATCTTGCAAGAAGTTACTGTGGCCAAGTTCAAAAAGGGTGTTGCCTGTGTTCTCTTCTAGGATTTTGATGGAATCTTGTCTCACATTTAGATCTTTCATCCATTTTGAGATTATCTTTGTGTATGGTGCAAGAGAGTGGTCTAGTTTCATTCTTCTGCATGTGGATGTCCAATTTTCCCAGCACCATTTATTGAAGAGACTGTCTTTCTTCCAGTGGATAGTCTTTCCTCCTTTATCAAATATTAGTTGACCATAAAGTTCAGGGTCCACTTCTGGGTTCTCTATTCTGTTCCATTGATCTATGTGTCTGTTTTTGTGCCAGTACCACACTGTCTTGATGACCACAGCTTTGTAGTACAACCTGAAATCTGGCATTGTGATGCCCCCAGATATGGTTTTCTTTTTTAAAATTCCCCTGGCTATTCGGGGTCTTTTCTGATTCCACACAAATCTTAAAATAATTTGTTCTAACTCTCTGAAGAAAGTCCATGGTATTTTGATAGGGATTGCATTAAACGTGTAAATTGCCCTGGGTAACATTGACATTTTCACAATATTAATTCTGCCAATCCATGAGCATGGAATATTTTTCCATCTCTTTGGAGACAGAGGTATTTAAAGAACACTGGAACTACATTGCAAATTGATATTTTTAAATAAAAAAAGCTTTAGCAGCCAGTGCATTAAAAATGTAGAAGAATTAAATGCATTCAATGAATAATCATCATTATCATAATTGACATGTACTAAGTACTTATTATGTGGGAGGTACTATTCTAAGGCCTTGACATTTAATTAGTTGATTTAATCCTTACAGTCTCCCAACAGAAGAGAGAAAGGAAAGAAGGAAGGAAGGAAGGAAGGAAGGAAGGAAGGAAGGAAGGAAGGAAGGAAGGAAGGAAAGAAGAAAGGAAAGAAGAAAGGAAGGAAGGAAGAAAATATTTTTGAAGCTACTAATCACCATGACTGATTCTTCATTCTTGTCCACTTGGCCTGAGCTCCTCATCTAGAAACTGAATGATAACAGAGCAGAACAAAACTCCCACTTACACATATATACAGACATATACACAGGCCCATACACCTAAACACATACATATACTAGACATTACATTATAATAAAGACTGTGTAACACACCCAGAGCCTTTAGCATTGCTGGGAGTTCTGGTGGTTCTCTTCAAGACAATGTTCACTCTGTAATTTATATTCCATGACCAAACATCAGATTTGACTCCTTATTATAAAGTCCTAGTTTTCTGTGGGTGACTGGTCTGAGAAGCTCGGATTCAAAAAATTAGTAATTATTTTTTAAAAAGTAAATGCAACAATGATATAATCAAATTTTAATTTAGAAAGTACAATAGTGATATAATCATATTTTAATTTAAAGCATAATCATATTTTGTAACCAGCATTAACTTTCCCTTTTTCTAATTAGAGCCTTCCTATTTTTGTCTGAAGAACTAATTCACTCCCAATTTCCCAGGCGGCATGGGACCTGGACCTGACCAACCAAACAAATCAACACATTCCCCTAGCTGTGGTGAGTGATTGAAGAAAAAGCACACATATAGCCAAGATAGTCAAGGCTAATTTCAGGATTTTTTTCTTTAACAAGTTAGAGAGAGAGATTTTCTTTCCTGCTGCAATAATTGTAAATGAAACAAGCCAAAATTTATCAATGGCCAGCAAGCGGAAAGCATCTGTAAACAACAAACCACAACAAAGAGATTGACAGAGAGTGGAAGAGAATGGATCTGGATAACATTCTAGGTCATTGTATTCATTCAGTCACACCTAAATCTAAAAAAAATGGTACTGAGCTTTTCACTCCTAGGTCAAAAAATTATTTTGTTTAAGCTAGCAGATTTGGTTTCTTTCACCTTCAATGGAAAGACACCTAATATACAAATCCTGCACACGCCATTCTCCTCTTGGAGATTAACAGTGCATTCGTTACTCTTCTTTCATTAGTCATTCAAGAAATATTTATCAAGAGTTTGCTATGTGTGTACCAGACACCATCCTAGGTTTTGAGGATCCAATTATGTGAAAGATAGACACAAGACTGCTACCAGTTTCATTCTTTTGCATAGTGCGGTCCAGTTTTCCAAACACCATTTGTTGGAGAGACTGTCTTTTTCCCACTCTATATTCATTCCTTCTTTATTGAAGATTAATTGACCATATAATTGTGGGTTCATTTCTGGATTTTCTGTTCTATTCCATTGATCTAGGAGGTCTATTTTTATGTCAGTACTATACTGTTTTAATTACTACAATTTTGTAATATAATTTTAAATCTAGAATTATGATACCTTTAGTTTTGTTTCTTTTTCTCAAGATTGCTTTGGCTAGTTCTTTTGTGGTTCCATACAAATTTTATGATTGTTTATTCAAGTCTGTGAAAAATGCTATCCTGATAGGGATTGCATTAAATCTGCAGATTGCTTTGGTAGTATAGACATTTAACAATATTTGTTCTTCCAATCCATGAGCATGGAAAGTTTTTCCATTTCTTTGCATTGTCTTGAACTTCTTTCAACAGTGTTTTATAGTTTTCAGAGTACAGGTCTTTCACCTCATTGGTTAAGTTTATTCTTAGATATTTTTATTGTTTTGGGTGCAATTATAAATGGGATTGTTTTCTTAAGCTCACTTTCTGCTGCTTAATTAATAGTGTATAGGAATGCAACAGATTTCTGCATATTGATTTTGTATCCTGCAACTTCACTGAATTCATTTATTATTAGTTCTAGCATTTTTTGGTGGAGTCCTTAGAGTTTTCTATGTATGGTATCATGCCATCTGTAATTACTGAGAGTTTTACTTCTTCCTTACCAATTTGGATGCTGTTATTTCTTTATGTTGTCTGATAGCTGTGGCTAGGACTCCCAGTACTAAGTTGAATAAAAGTGGTGAGAGTGGGTACCTTTGCCTTGTTCCTGACCTTTGGGGAAAATCTCTCAGCTTTCCACTCTTGAATACAATGTAGGCTGTGAGTTTTTTTTTTTCACATAAATCCTTGATTACACTGAGGTATATTCCCTCTAGACCTACCTTGTAAAGGGTTTTTATCATGAACAGTTGTCATACTTTGTCAAATGCTTTTTCCGTATGTATCGAAATGATCATATGATTTTTACCCTTTCTCTCATTGATGTTATATATCATGCCAATTGTTTTGCAAATACTAAATCATGCAAGTACTGAACCCCTTACAACTCAGGAATAAATCCCACTTGATCATGGTGAATGATTTTTTACACGTGTCGTTGGGTTCAGTTTGCCAATATTTTGTGGAGGATTTTTCCATCTATATTCATGAGAGATATTGGCCTGTAGCTCTCTTTTTTTTTGTGGTGTCTTCATCTGGTTTTGGTATCAGGATGATAATAGCCTCTCAGAATGAATTTGGATGTTTCCTTTTGTATTTCTGGAGTGTTTTTAAAAGAATAGGCATTAACTCTTCTTTAAATGTTTGGTAGAATTCACCTATGAAAACATCTGGTCCTAGACTTGTTTTTTAGGAGATTTTTGATTACTGATTCAATTTCACTGTGCCCTTATCATTTTTATCCTCTTTCTTCTTTTCCTTCTCTTAAGCTCTTATCTTCTTCTGATACACTATATATTTTATTTGTTTGCTTCTTCATTGTCTCCTCCACCAGAATGTATGTTCTTTGCAGGCAGGAATGTTTGTCTGTTTAGTTCTGCTTTATTCCTAGAGCCTAGAAGAGTCTGATATTTAATATGCATAATAATTATTTGTTTACTGTATGAATATATCATATATAAAATATCAAGCATATTTTCCCAATAAGTCCATTATTCATTTCATTATAAGACAGTGAAAAAGAACCTATATTTTTATGTTTTCAGCCAACAAATCGTGTATCATGATAGGTTAAAATGTAACATATACTATAGTGTAAAATGTAAAAATGAACAAACTATTCACAAAGATATTCTTCATAACACTTAAAATATATTGTTTTATCAGAAGGTAAGTGGGTAGGGGATGGGTGAAATAGGTGAACGGGATTATGAGTACCCTTATCATAATGACCACTAAATGATGTGTAGAATTGTTGAATCACTATATTGTATACTTGAAACTAATATAACCGTATGTTAACTAATACACACCATACGTTAACTATACTGAAACTAAACTTAAAAAATAAAAATAAAGGTCAAGTTTTAAAGCAAAAAATACATATATGTTGTTTTATGATAGTAAACATGCAAAATACCACCCTTATCCCAGATAGATAAAATTTTAAATTTCCATTTCCTGTAAGTATTGCCTTACAATATTACTGGAAGATACAAAACTAAAAGGTCAAAACTAAAAGGTTTTTTGATGGCAAAAAACACCATGCCTTTTGTGCTTTTATAGAGAGAGGTGGAAAGAAAAGAAGTGTTTTTTCAGAAGTAATGACTACATTTTTTTCAACTTAGTTAAAAGATAGATGAAAATGGACACATTAATAGCAGACTGTTAGTTTCAACAATTAGTTTTCAAGTCTTCCTGGTTTTCAAAAATCACTATGTAAAATAGGAAGTTTGTTTTGTTGTCTCCTTTCAGTTAGTTTTATCATTCTGCTCCCAAGAATAATCTTGGAGAAGATATATATAACTGTACTTATGCCTTTTGTTTGCTAATAGGCATTTCTAGAGGTCATCAGTTTCACTCACTGGCAGACACTTTGATTATATTTTTCCCCTAAAAGTTTTCTGAATTCTTAAGGACTTTAATGCAAGTTTTTCGAGCAAAAGCTATTCTGAATGTTAATAACTGGAAGCTTTTATCAAGTACTTTTCTGCAGCGGCACTAGGTATGGTATTATGAAAATAGGATTTAAACAAATAACAGCTGTTTAGCAGGTACCAGAAAGATTAATTTAGTTTATTTTCTTGGAATAAAATGTAGATTCCATTACATGAAATCAAATTTGTCAATATGATAGCCTTAGGTAGATGAAACTTCTGAGTTATTAAGATCATTATTATAACTATCACTATTTTCATTATTATCATCTTTTAAAGTCATGGCCAAGGTTAATCCATACAAATAACAAGTCATGGAAATTTTTCTTTATCTTTTTTAGTTTTTAATAGTGAGAAGTTATATTACTTTTTGTGTTGTGCCAATAGTCTGTCATGGGACTTCCAACGCCTTAAGCTTGAAAAACCTTCTGAAGATTTGAATCTTCCTCTTCTGAAATGGCAGTATCAGTCTACAGTGGTCTTACTAAATCCAAAATGTTTTTTACTATGTTGACAGATATAATTAGAGTGTAAAGCCCGGCAGGCATAGTCAGAAAATAATGAATTCATGGTGAGACTAATCAAAAACTACTAGCATTCTCTTTTTTCTTCCTCATCATCAGAACTAAGAACTGGGAAATAAAAACACGAGGAACAAATGACCTTTCCAGAGTCCAAAATGAAAATGGCCTTTTGACTTCTGCGGTAATGAAATCCAAAAGCAACGTGAAAAGAATAAATGGATCACTCAGCATATTGGTTTAATCCATTTTAGAAATGAAGGTCTTGCTCACATACAAGGCAAAAGAACTGCTCCCCAACCATTTCAATCAGAACTCCTGGTAGAACCAATCAACCACACAAAAAATAATGAACATGTCAGATATTTCCCTGCTCAGCCAATCATATCTTTTATAAATGAAACACAGTTAACCACAACCAGAAGTACATACTCTGATGCTGCTACTGGTGCACTAGTTGAGTTTACACTGAAAAACGTGCCCAATTCCAGAATTTCCTGTACAAGTGGCCATCTTTCCAACCCTTTATTAGCTAAATCATGCCCTCAAACTTTATGAATTTCATTCTGAAACATTTATGTAGCTATTAACAAAGCCTCAAAGAATCAAACCATAGAATATTAAAGCTAGAAGAGACTAGAGAGGACACACTGTCTGGTAATTCTAAGTTGTTATCTACTGAGATGTGAGCATGGTTCTAGAAACCCATACTCTTGATGTAATAATAGCATTTTACTTTATGTTTTTATACATTGATATGACATACAATATTCCTTTTGAAAAAGATGTATGTTCAAAGCCAAAGTATGAAATCTATTTATCTAGACCAATCATTTTAAATTATAGATGGAGAAACTGAGGCCTTTACCTATTCAGAGACTGGGACAAGCCAATAGGCTCACAGATACATGGCTAGCTAATACACAACCCTGTTCTATTTTTCCTGTGACAAAAGGCAAAAACTCAAGTCAAATGGATTAAAAAAAAAAAAAAGAAATGAGAAACTCAAGAGTAGGTTAAAATAAAGCTAGATCCAGATGCCCAAAACTGATGTCCAGATGTCCTTCCTCTCCATCTCTCAGCACTACGCTTTGTGTTGGCTTTTTTCCCAAGCAAACTCTGTCCACAGAGTTGCCCTGGAAACTTCAGATTTATATTCAACCAGCTTAAGTCTATTGGAAAGAGAGCTTCTCTTTCACATGAGTTTCATCACGTTTAAGTCAGTATTGAGTCTCATTGACTTGAATCATAACACTGAAATCAATTACTATGTGCAGGGAAAAGTGGAATATATTAATTAGCTAGGCTTAGGTTACATACTACCCTTTGAGCAAAAGGTAGCATAAGCCCATCTTAACCACATGGATGGACTATAATGAAAATTGAGTCTTCATTATCAGAAATAGCAATGGATGTTAGAAAAGCAACAATTCAAAAAAAGTGCACTGCCCTTGGTCACCTATCTAGAGACTGTCCCTTAGGACATCCTCCATCCTTAAATGAGGGTAAGAGTGGCATACTCAAGAAAGGCAGAAATGGCAGCAGGCAAATACAAGACTCAAATCAAATATCTCTCCTTTGCTTATTCCATTTGTTGCTCTTAAAAAAGACCCTCTTCATCCCAGGCACCTTCAGAATGCCTGGATACCACTTGCAATAAGAAAAACAGCTAATAAATTAACTTACTTTCTCTTTACAATGAATCCTACCTTGTTCTTTTGTCAGCTACTTCCTGCATATTTGTTCCCTGGGCACTCAGGTCACACTTCTATTAAATCACTTGTAAGCTGACACCATAATTTATCTCTCTAAATACACCTATGCTCCTCAAGGGCACACACTCTTTTATTTATCTCTGTAACATCAGCACTTACCACATCACTCGGCACATTCCAAATGCTGAATAAATGTGGATTGTTGTTGCAGTAATGATTTAGGGTAGGATTTCCAAAGTGAATTCCCAAAACGTTATCTTGTCAAATGTTTCACCAAGAGAGTTTCCATAGTCAAAAAAATTTTGGAAATATTATATTTATAAGTCATCTCAGAGGGTGCCTGGGTGGCTTAGTGGTTAACTGTCTGCCTTCGGCTCAGGGCATAATCCCAGAGTCCTGGGATCGAGTCCCATATCAGCCTTCCTGTAGGGAGCCTGCTTCTTTTCCCTCTGTGTATGTCTCTGCCTCTCTCCCTATGTCTTTCATGAATAGATAAATAAAATCTTTAAAAAAAGTAAGTCATCTTAGAAATTCATGATTAGTTAGGGTATTAGCATATTAGATGTTCTGCTATGTCCTTTGTTTAAGAAAACTGACTTGTTTAAAGTTGTTTTCAGTATTCTTAGCTTATTTTAACTTAAATAGTAATATCTAATGTGATCAATAGTACATGGAGGATTATCTGGGGAAATATGACTTATTTTCACCTTTTGTGGGAGTATTTTGTTTTGTAGAAGCAATTTGCAAAAGATGATACTTAACTGAAATAATTTTTCATTTACCCATTCATTCAGCCAGCCTGCATTTTCTGGGTGCCTACTTCATGCCAGGAAGAGCTTTTAACCTTCTAAGAGTCTATAATCTAGTAAGTATAAACAGGTATATTTCAGATACCAAGTCATCTTAAAAGAATTTGAGTAATTCCTTGGGCAAAATAGAGTAGGGGTGAAAGTACACATAAAGGTTCTGAGCATGCATTCTTGCAGAAACCAAAGTGATTGGAAGACTCAGGAATGTTGATGGAGGAGTTTGCCAATTGGTGTTGGAAGGAAAGAAAGAATGAAAGAAAGGAAGAAAAGAAAGAAGAAAGAAAAAGAAAGAAGAAAAAGAAAGAAGAAAGAAGAAAAAGAAAGAAAGAAAGAAAGAAAGAAAGAAAGAAAGAAAGAAAGAAAGAGAGAGAGAGAGAGAGAGAAAGGAGGAAGGGAAGGAGTGGAGGAAGGGAAGGGAGGAAAAAGGGAAATTGCAATCAGCAATTCACACATATTGCCTTTGAAGCTGCTGACTGACCCATGTCTCCCTTTGCTGTTTCTGCCTTGTAGGATGGCACCTTCCACTGTGCCCTGCAGTCTCAGAAATCTATAATGGAGGCCCAGAAACGAGATGACATCTGAAAACCTTGTGAAGATCACAAAGGAAAGATAACATGAATTTCAAGCAATCATGGTTTTTTTAATTTGTTTTTAAAGATTTTATTTATTTATTTGAGAGCAAGAGCACAAGCAGGAGGAGGGGCAGAGGGAGAGGGAGCAGCAGACTCTGCTGAGTAGGGAGCCCAATGTAGGGCTAGATCCTAGGAACCTGAGCCAAAGGCAGACACTTAACAGACTGAGCCCCCAGGCGTCCCTGTTACTTTTTTTTTTAAAGCAGCTATTTTCTGTTCCTGCTCAGACTCTTAAATTAAATTGCAAGGGAATACAGATTTGGTTCATGTAATATTTTAATGTGGTATGAAAGATTTCACCAATTTTTTTCAGTGTTAAGTCCAAGTCATTTAGCATATGCATTGATTTAGAAGAAGTATTGATGATGGATGTTCTGCTAACTCTTCATCTAAAATATTCTAAGGTTGTTTTTGTACGCATTTAGTGCTTTCATTCAAACACATTTGCTAAATGCTTACTCTGAACCAGCAGCCCCATCATCCTGGAGCTGCAAACAGAATGACAGAGTCATGGGCCCAGCCTCTGTCCAAACTTCATGGTCAGGGAGAAAGACCTGCCATAATAACATAAAATGGACTTCTGTGTGTCTAGAAATACAAATAAATGCAAACCTGGATCAGTTAGGAAAGCCTCAGAAAATGAAAGACATTGAGGCTACAGTTTGAAGGACAAAGAATAGTTTAAAACATAGTTTTTATTGAGGATGCATCTTTGACTACGACTATAGGAAATCTCAATTTTTTTTTCTTTTCTAAATAGTCACTCTAACATGAATCTCTGCTTTACTCTTCACTCTATTGTGAATTCCTTTCATTTCCTTGCATTCCCATGCCACCACAGGCCCTGTTCTATGTTGGCATATTGGCATGCTTGTCTATCTTGGGCATTTAGGTTTTTCATTCTATTTTGACTTTACTTTTCTTGAATACAACATAGCTCCAATAAATAAACGCAACTCCTTAAGTGTTTCTGACAGGTTGGCATGATTAAATCAACTTATGGAAATGCCTTAAGACAAGTTAGATGCTTTTCTTAAAAAAAGTTCCAAGCTTTGCAAGAAAATGTAAACAGGAGACCCAATATAAGACTGGATTTTATTTACTCTTAGGGAAAATGTAAACCTAGAAATGACAATAATTCTTTAGAAACCTATGGAATAACTATATTGAGTATGTGATACATAAAGTTAACGCAACATTAATCAATTTTAATTGCATAAGTACTAAATTCTTGGTGCATAATTTAATACAAATACAGGTAAACAAATGAAAAGAATGTGAAAACTTAAAAATCACCATACAGAATCTCAATGCTCAGAGATAACAACCACTCATTTTAAAGTATGCTTTTCCAGACTTTTTCTATGCATTTGCCTATTGATATAAAGACATGTTTAATAGAAATGAATTCATATTATGCAAATTATTTCCTAACCTACTTTTCCATTTAATAGTCATAAATATCTTACACTATCAGTAAATATATTTCTGTGCCATCATTTTTAATATTTACATTAGTTATTTAAACAACACAATAATATAGGATTTTGCAATTAGAAAGTATGCTTCAACAGATGTTATTATGGAAACACCTTTGTGTATAAAGTCATTACATAATTGACATAAATTCCTAGTAGAATTGTTTATTCAAAAGATATATGAATTTATAAGAATTTTTAGACCTTTCTTCAGAAAAGTTCTATCAGTATAAATACCCATTAAAAGAATATAATAGTACCACTTTTTACTTTTGCCATCACTGATATGAATTGTTTTTGTTCTAAATTTGCCAATCTGATTGGCAATAACCTTATTATTCTAATTTGCATTTCTTTGATCACTAATAAAGTTGAATGGGTTTTGTTTTTTGCTTTTGCTTTTTTTAGTTTATTGTATTTTTTCCTTTGTGGGTTATCTATTTATGTTCTTTGGAAATATCTTATGTAAAATTATATACTTTTAAAGGAGTTATGTGCTTTATAAGTTTCAGCAATAAAATGTCATACCAAAGGGATGGTTAAATAATAATGTTCAAGGATGTATCATTTTAGATAAAATATCAACTGGGTCTTTTTTTGAATCATGCTTTTTCTCATTGCTTCCTGAGCTGCCACTGGGAGGTAAGAAGAGAAAACGGAGATTTTTTTTCTGTATTTTTTTATATTCTTTGACATTCATGATCTTGAAAACTTTGTAACTTAAGGACCAATTATTCTGTAAAATGTCGTCAGTTTGGATCTATCTGGCTTTTCCTCACAGTTAGACTGAAGTTCTGCAATTTCGGCAGCAATATCACAGAAGTGACACTATGTTTTTCTTGCATCTTATCAGGTGGCACACGGGTTTGATTTGTCTCACTGCTGATAATGTAAGTAACTTGATTAAGGCAGTGTCTGCCAGATTTCTCCACTGGAAATTACTCCTTTGTAACTAATAAGTATGTGGTGATAAGGTACTTTGAGACTATGTAAATATTATGTCCTTAATCAAATTTTATTATTTTATTGAATTTGGGAGGACCATATAGGATTCATGGATCCCTAATTTATTCAAGGTGTATTATTCATTATTACTATCACTATTATTATTATTATTATTATTATTTATTTAATTCTCAAACTGTCCTGCTTTTAACCAATATCTCAGAATTCCTTAAATTTGGCTGCTATGTCCCCAGTGTACTTCCTTATTTGACAACATTTCCAGGCTCATCTTGTACTTTCTTGCCCTAGCATGGAATGCACCATTCCTCAAAGAGCCTTGATTCCTTCTGGTGGTGAATGGTCTTTAGAAGACAGTATCTGGAGGCTAAGTGAACTCATTGCTATTAGGGTGTTTTTACTAGCTCCTCTCAGTGGACCGACCCTAGGTGAATATATGTACAACACACAACTACAAGCATTTACATGTATATGTATTTCTGTATCAATGTATATAGGTTGAAAACCCCATGTTCACACTGACACCCTCAATTCCAACCCAACACCACAGAACTTATTCTAGTTTTATCCCTTTCCATATTTGCACTCTCTTTTTCAACAATAAGAAACTTGCTTCTATTATCCTTATATTTACTGGTTTTATCAACCCTCTTTATATAATTCACCTCCCATAATTGCTGCCACTTCTTCCTCGCATGGTTGTGCTCATCACCCAACTTGAGCTATTACCCAACTCAGTCTCCAACACCTCATACAAGGATGCCACCTTCCTCAACATGCACACCCTCTGACAGCTCACACCAGGCTTTTCTACACCACGGATATCCTTTCTGGCCTTTTCAAGTTTTAATATAGCATGCCAGTCACCCTTTCTGCAGGTGCCCTCATTGCCCTATTTGGGCTTTGATCCCATGTAAAGATTCATTACTCACCTAATTAAGGTGCAAACACTATAAGCCAGATTACCTTCCACAAAGAACTGCTCACCCAGCTTGAACTCCAACATCCTGGACAGGCTGCCTCTCACATGGACATCTTACCTCACTCACACTCACACCCTGACATCCTATGTGAGACTGACATCATCCCTAGGCTGCCCTCTAATAGAGACATCTCACTTTTCTTTGCACATTGTTTAACATGCTATGCTGGGCCACCACCTCCCAGCATGGACATCTCCTTACATGGGTTTTGTCCCTCCCAGCCCCTGTAGGTATGGACACTCATCATTCTTGACAGCTTCTAATTACTTTTGGACTGAACTACTCAAGGAGAAAAGAAAGAGAAAGGAAAAGAGATAGAGAGAAGAAAAAGAAGAGGAATAACCGTGTTTTGATAAAAATGAATTTATAGAATTATTACCTTGATGTCTTATCAGTTATAAATGGAGCTTCCCTTACACAGTGAAAATGATCTTAATGTCTTTAATCAAGAAAAAGTAATATTTATTTTTCCTTTTTTAAAAATGAGGTAGTTGAATATTGAAAAAGATCAAACCTTATATTCAACGGGAGGGGTAAAAAAGAACTCTGAAGGATTTATCTATGCAAGGCAAGCAGATTATATCAGAGAAAGATCTTTTGTGCCTGTAGCCAATTTAGTAAATCTTTCTAATTCTAAAAAGTGTCTACATTATGCAATTATTCATATATCTTAGCCTTTCTCTGGGTCACTGCTTCCTTTTGAGAATCTAATGAAAACTATAGCTCTTCTCAGAAAAATGCACATACTGATTCAGACACGTATACACAATTTGCATTCAAATTCAGTGTTCACATTCTTCCCTAGGAATATTTGACCTCTAGGTCAAGGACATAAATAAGTCTTTTAATAACATCAGTGTTTGCCTACGTAAACATGACACCAGCATCCAATCTTTGCAGCTAGATCAATATAGGCTCAAGAACAAGCCCTACCACCTATATGAATTATAACTTTGGCCTTAACTTCTCTGAGCCTTATTCATAAAATAGCCATCATAACTACCTCTGGGCTATGGTGAGAATTTGAGCGCATGTGGAAAACACTGACACACTCGCAGTGGTTGTATTAGTTAATTTTTGCTGTATGATTATTTGAGTTTATACAGAAAATAGTGCCATATTCAGTGTTCCCATGAGTTAATTTTTGCGGTATGAAACCATCTGAACATTTTATAGAATGCTTCGGTTTCTCACTAAATGCTCAGTGCTGGGCAGCCCGGGTGGCTCAGCGGTTTAGCGCTGCCTTCAGCCCAGGGTGTGATGCTGGAAGACCCGGGATCGAGTCTTCTGTCAGGTTTCCTGCATGGAGCCTGCTTCTCCCTCTGCCTGTGTCTTTGTCTCTCTATCTGTTTCTCAAATACATAAATAAAATCTTAAAAAAGAAATTTTTTTTTAATGCTCAGTGCCATCCTGGAGAGGAGATTTTGAAAATCCAAGTTCATTCAATTCTTATCTTTTGGTTGTATTGTAAGAAGGTATTTTCTTAGTGACGATTCTTGAGCTGTAAAGGAAACAATAGTGCCAAATATGTGTTAACTCTCCCATTAAAATCAGGGATTCCAACCTAAAATGCCTTCAGAAGTCCTCTGAGAGAATGAAGCAGGTCAAAGGGAGGAAACAGGAATTGGTAAAAATAGTAGAAATTCTCCTAAAAGGAGATGTCCTTTCTCAGTTCTGGACCAGTGCTTCAGTGGAGGAGTATGGGCCTAAGTTACTGAAAAACTGTAGGAGTTTTTCAGAGAGGTCAGAAATATGGGGGATTTTTTCTTTAAATTGATGCACATCTCTTTCTTTTTTTTTTTCTTTTTCTTTTTTGTAAAGATTTTATTTATTTATTTGACAGAGAGAACAGAAGCAGAGGGGCACAGTAGGCAGAGGGAGAGGGAGAAGCAGCCTCCCCCCTGAGTAGGGAGCCCAATGTGGAGCTTGGTGTGGAGCTTGATCCCAGGAATCTGAGATCATGATGTGAGCCGAAGGCAGGCACTTTCTTTTTTTCAGAACTGGACCAAGATCTGGGTAAGTTCCATAATCTGTACTCCTAAACATGTTGTCTCCTTAATATGTCCTTGAAAACAGGATTCTATGGTCTTACATGGCACATGAACATTCAAAAACTATTGATGGAATAAACAGATGTCATGTGGTGCCTTAATATTCTAAAATTATTTATGTATCATCATTAGTTCAAATGCTTGTCCTACCGTTGCACAGTTCGAAGGCACTAAAAAGCAACACTATGATGCCCATCTTTATATACAAGCTTTCTGAATTTCTGACATATAAGTTAAACTAGGTGCCCAAAAGGAAACTATTAGCTCAAAGAGGATGAATATCATAAGCATCCCCCAAAATATCACCGAATTGTTTTCTAGAAGAGTTGTACTGATTTAACTGCTACCAACAATGTATTGTTTCCCCTCATCATTGCCAAGCCTTAGAAATCTAATTTTTTTCTTGTTAATAGTCAAACATATCATTTGATTATTGTTTGACTCTGCATTTCTTTGATTACTAGCAAAGTTAAATTGTTTTTTTATGTTTATTGGTCATTTATATTTCTTTTTCTTTGCTTCACTACTTTTCTAAGTATAAATCTAATGCTAATTTAATTATTTGTTTTTCTCTGTACAGATTTTTCTCACTTTCCACTTTGCAAAAATTTTTCTATCTTAGAAAATAAATTGTTATTTTCTTTGGTAATAAGCTACATACAGTAAGTCCCCATTCAGAACAAGTGGTGCAAAAAAAAGCGTTGAAGGGCAATTGTAAGGAAATGAAATATTTTACAGGAGGAGCATATAATTCCAAGTGTAATGCCCTCCCCCGCCACACAAATAAACAAACAAATAAATGGAGCAGTAAGCTGAATATGTATAATTGAAGCAAGTTAAAAAACATAAAGTGCAAATTGAGCAAATAGCTTCAGGGGACATGTATTTATTCATGACCGTTAGTGTTCCAAGCCATAAATCTACTTAATTAGATTTAATTACAATACTGCTCAAGACATCACCGAGATTATAAAATCTGAGAGTGGCATTCTATATGTTGCTTAGAGGAATTGTCTGTTCATGCAAATAACTGACATGCCTTCACTCAAAAAGGACTAATTGAATGAATTGTTGAAGACTACATGGCTAATGAGGGGAGTCAGAAAATAAAAACAGTTCTGAATTCTTCATATTTCAAAGATCTTAACCCCTTGTTTCTACTGGGATCTTTTACTCACCAGGGAAAATAATAGTGAAATAGTGCAGCAACATCGTCATGTTTTTGAGACTTTCAGCAAAACTAAGTATAGCCTTCCTACTTGATATTTCTATACTTATTTGCCTGGTGTATTACAATGTATATCTTTTGGTCATTTTCTCCTAGAAAGCCGTGAGCTTTGCTAGTCAGGACTATGTGTGCTCCATCATCTTATTTGTAATGTCTGTAATAGTCCCTGCTACATGAGAGATAGTCAGAGAAGGTGCAAGGCATAGGCATAAATAAGGACCAGGAAGGCATTAAAATGCCAATAATAGAAGTTTCATTTTAGTTATTGTTTCTAATTTAAAAAGAAACAGTCTGTACCTTTAGTCATGTGTTCTAAAATCAAAACCTAGCCTTGACCATTTCAGGTTATATTCCTGACACTGATTATAGCTCTATAAAATTCCTTTACTCTGTCACAGTCAATTGATTATGATACATGAAAGAGGACAGCTTTGGGGATCAAGATGCTAACAATAAATATCAGATCCAGATACATAAAGTAGCCATAGTACACTCAAATCCCCAGCCATTACTTTAGGTTACTACTATGAGAGAGAAGCAAGAGACCTTGTCTGTTGTTTGCTCATATGATGTGACATCTGAAACATACCAACTAATCTGTCTCTCTGCAAACTGGATTCTCTATGTGGTCATCCAGAGCAGGGTAGAGATTAATTCCCTCAAGCTTTTTGACAAGTCCAGTCTACTGCTGCATACACATTTAGCTATTTACCTCCAAATATATACCCTCCACATCCAATATAAACATAATGGTTGCTCATGCTTGTGTTTGTACATGGTGCCAATTGTAACTGAGCACCTGCTGCTCAGCACTCTGGTAACCACTGATTTGTGCTTTCCAAATGACATTGCAGAACCAAGAGCCAAAAGTAATAAGCCAATATTTCCCAAGATGTTGCACACCATAATATACATAGAAGGTACAGGAATGTCAAGAGGCAAATGAGGCTGCTGCTACTGGCCACCTATGCCCGGCTGCTCCTAGGTCAAAGGAATGAGGTGCACCTGTGTCACTGCATTATAAGGCAGGTGCAACTTCACAGGACACAACGTTAGATTGAGCTTAATGTCTACGGCAAGGTCCCATCTGTCTAGTTTCCAGGTAAACCTAGTCAAATTCAGTGATACCTCAATGAGGAACAAAGCACAGTCCTATTTGTGATTTTTCTCTTCCCCTATTTCACCCTTAGGTTGATGCTCAGGGGGCTTAAATGTTGCTAAGACATCTGTGGGTATGTAATGAGAAACAAAAATTAAAAACAAGAAGCTTAAGTCTCCCTGCTAAAAATAAAGACCTTTTTTGAGAATACTTTCTTTTATATACTTACAAATGCATGTAATCTTTAAAAACAAAACAAAAAACTTCATGCCAGGAATGTCTTTCTTGAGGACCTGGGAACCATCCCTTTAAATTATAAAATATCAAGTGGAATAGTGAACGTTTCTCTCAGTCTGTGTGGGAGGGGAGGGGCCTAGTTTCCACAGGCATCTAGCTAGCTCCAAATTGCAGAACTATCTTCTGTCATAAAATATGAAAAGTGAGGGGCGCGTGGGAGGCTCAGTCAGTTAAGCAACTGACTCTTGGTTTCTGCTCAGGTCATGATTTGAGGGGTCATGAGATCAAGTTCTGTGTCAGACTCCATGCTCAGCACAGTCTGCTTGAGATTCTTTCCCTCTCTGTCTCCTTCCCTTTTAGCCTCTCCTTCTGCTCTCTCTCACAATAAAATAAATAAATAAATAAATAAATAAATAAATAAATAAATAATTCTTTAAAAATATGAAGAGTGTAAATCTTCCTTTGTATAAGGCTAAAAACTAACATAGATGAATATTCCAATTACCAGGTGAATTTAGGATGAACTGTATGATGAGTAATCATTCATCTTGAGAACATATATGCAATGGGTTGTACCTGCTTGCCTACATTTATGTCAGTAAGATTTCTATTTTTGGATTTTCTATTTATTTTATGGAGTAAGATTTCTATTTTTGCAATCTTAAGAGATTGCCTGTGAAGCTAGCAGCTAGCAGCTGCTAGTTTAATGTTTTTTTTCAAAAATCATTTTATTTCTCTGCTACTTTTGTATAGAAGTTTTCTGGCCTGAGAGAAGATCTTGTTTTTAATTATGTTTCCCCAATAGGGAGGAGTCATATCCTCATCCATCTTTGTCTTAATTCTAACTGGTCTCTTCATTCAGATGATTTTTTTTTCGTCTGACACTTAAGTTTATCCCACATCATACTGTCAGTCTACTGGGATATAAATAGGTCATCATCTCATCCCCCATGGTACTGACCAAGCTACCTTTATTATCATGTCCTGACCATCAGCTCTTTGCAAAATCAAGAGCACTGTCTCTCCCAGCCAACAATCCATCCATATGAGCTCAAAGAGGCACAGACACTTTTTGATGCTTCTACACTCTGGAAAAGTTATAGACAGCCTCTAACCTCCAGGTATCTGGATATACCACCTTGATATTTCCGTGCTCTGTTTCACCATGATGGCTAGGAGAACTCCTCTGTGAGGTTCACTTTTTCCTAGGCCTTTCCTATCTCAGAGCTCCCCAATTTCTCACATGTCTATTATCAAGATCCAGTTTAGGCTGGAGCGAGGAGTCAGGGCACAGAGTTCCCTCACCATCTCATATTTCCTTCCAAACTCTCCTCTCCACTCTAGCACTGATGGTCTCTTATCTTGTATATAGAAAGGGACAGGTTAAAAACTGTTCTGCCTAACTATAGCCTATTCAAAATATTTTTCTGACTTACCTTGCAGTTGTGCCTTTTAAACCTCAAAAATCAGGGCTCTGACATATTGGTTCTCTATTTCTGTGGTGCCTAGACGATGGGCAAGGTCCTTAAAGTAGTTATAAATGAAACATGTAAGTAGGAAAAATATATATCACATCTCAAGATATTATCTACCACATATATATGATTGATGGAAAAGTCTAAATCTCTCTAAAATTCTCTCAAATGAATATCAGGTTCTACTCTTAAATAATTTGTCTGTTTGGATTTTATCCTTTCTTCTTACAGCACTTGTACAATGACCTTTTATTTATGGCTAAAGTCCCAAATACCTTTTTATTCTCCACAAAGAAAGAGTACAAACTTAGTGGATTTCCCATGTTTGAAGTTAAAAAAAAAAAAAAAAAAAAAACACAGACAGCTCACCTTAGTCGAAGCAAGGACACTACAGAACCATTAAAGGGCCTAAAAAAAATCAACTGCAGACCCATCGTGAGGACTAAAGAATCAAATCAATAAGATAAAGACATCTCCTGGCCTGAAGACTAAATAATATGATGAAAAACCTGCAAGCTAATGAAAATCAATACATGTTCATCTCTGTGTAGAAAAACCCAATATATTCAGAGTTCCTCTAACTTACACCTAACAAAATGTATTGCAAAACGTACATCAATAGAGGTGAGATATGCTAAGAAACATGACTGCAAGGGACCATTTTGCTCAGGCAGCTCCCAAACAATCACAGAACTTGACTCCAGCTGCTCATGGCATATGTAGTACATTCTCACATGTGCAAAAGTGACTGAACTGTTTGACAGGAAGCCTAGCACATAGTGTCGTACTACTCATCTTCTGAACCTATGTCTGTCTTTGAATGGTCTACAGTAGCCTCTACAGGCTCAGGGAATTCATTAACGTTAAACAAACTAAATGACAAGATAATGCTCCAAAATACTGTTCATGAAAGCTATGAAAAAGAAAGCAGGCAATTTGACAGTGCTATCGGGTATGCCCACATGAGAATTTTGCAAAGATTAATCACACAGATATTGGAAAGTTAGAGAACTATAGATTTGTAGTTATAATTAGCTTATCCCAAGACAGAGAAAAATACTGTGGAATTTGTAGTATTAATTGAATTCTTTTCAAGTAGTACTAATGTTACTTTTGTATGAACTAGAAGGTTCTCTGAAAATAGGCAAGGCTCTTTCTTGGGAGCAAGGACTAAGCAAGCAATGGATATTTGATGACTTATTTTCTTTTTTGATTATTCATTCAACAAATACATGCCTGTATTTAAAATACTAAAGGTACAATAAGGCATTTTTTAAATGCTATTTCCAAGGAGCTTCTAATCTACAAAGGAATGTATTTTGTAATAAGAAAATGAAATAAGTAAAAAGAAGGAAACACATATACCTGGCTTCTGTCAACTTAGCTAAGCTGGAAACAGGTCCCAGCATTACTTTCCCTGACCGATTCCAGGTGATGGCTGGGCACAAGAGAGTACATGTGGAAGCAGAAAGCAGGAGTGAAGCTGCAACAGTTCCATTCTGAAGGTAAGTCCAGGAGTGCAGGACCCATGACCTCCTTTACATCCACACCAGTGATCTGGCTCATCTTTCACAGCAGCTGGGTTCTCAAAGCCTCAGGCTGTTACTAGATCTCCTCCTCCTGCTTCTCCAAGTCCAGAGCCTACGAGCACGTGGCTTCACAGTGAGAATGCCAGCTCCTTCCGCGGATCCCTTTCAACTTCAAAATCAATAAATGTCAGAGGGAGGGTCCAGTCTGCGCATGCTTGAACACCCTCCATCTTCACGTCCAGCTCCTCTTCCAACTGCCTCCAATGGCTACCCCAGAATACGTCTGGTGACTTCAGGTCACCAAAGAGTAGTCTCCATGGACTTATTTTTACCAGCTCCCTTCACTCATCCCCATAACAAAGTCTTCATTTCACATAAGGAATGGTGATTCTGCTTTTTTCTGAACTGAAATTGGATAGCGAAACTATCGAAAGTTAAAGTACTTGTCAATATGCCCCAAATTTTATAAAAGAAAGAAAGAATTATAAATACAATTGAAGTAACCTTTATTGTCCTTCCTCATCTCATTTTCTTTCTTCCTTCCTCAGAAACAGCTATTATTTTGATATCTATTTCTCAGTCCATTTACATTATGCTTTTACTATTCACAGATAACCTATATGATGTAGGGTTTTTTGAAATTTTATCTGAATGGTAATATGTCAAACATATTATTTCACAATTTAGTGAAAGATCCATAAGCGTTGTGTTTAAGATCCATAGCTGGTTCTATTCCATATATTTATCTACTATTTAACATTGTGTCATATGAATACATCATATTGTTTCTATTTTTTCTACAAAGATTCTCCAGGGATACTTTGTTTCCTTTGTATGGAGTATACATACTAGAGAGTACACAAATATTAAGTATTCAGTGCAGTAAATTTTTACTTGTATATTCACTATCCAGTACAAGATATGAAAATTTTCTGGCACCTCTGTAGGCACCTTGACAATCTCTCAAAAATAATCACATTTAGTTTTGTATACCTTTAAATTCATATAAATGGAGTCACATAGTGTGTACTCTTTTGTGTCTGCTTTTTTCCTCATCATTGTGTTGTCATATGAGATTCATCTATGTTTATGTAGTAGTAGCTACATAAACTACATATCTCATCAGCACAGCGTAGTATGAAACGTAATAATCTACTATAGACTGCATAGCCATTCCACTACTGATGGACATTTAGACTGGTTCCTGTTTGGAACTATTATGTGTATGATTGATGAGATTCTAGTATTAGATGGATAAACCATAAAAATTGGAGTTTTAAGGTCAAAAATGGTTGAATATCTGAAATTTATGATAGTTAATATATATCTTGTGATGGATACAAAGGCATTCATTTAACTTCATTATTATAGCAACCATGAAGCTTTACTACCCAATCCATTCAAGAAAGAAATGGCCATTCAGCTATAAGGAGTACAGTTAACTAGGGCAGCCAGCTGGTGACACTCAGCTTTTGAGCTGAGGTCCTATTCTTCCTGGGAAGTCTCCAGAAAACTACTAAGCAGGGTGGTGTTTCTGGGCCCTGAACATCTCTGCCCAAAGCTGAACTCCTCTCAGGACTAATCTTTGCTCTGGAGTTAGTCATTGAGTTGGTCCAGACTGTCAAGTAAGATTCCTGATATGGAGTCTTATTTTTTTTCTTATTTCTCTTTCTCTCTCTCTCTCTCTTTTTTTTACAGATTTTATTTATATATTCATGAGAGAGAGAGAGAGGCAGAGTCACAAGCAGAGGGAGAAGCAGGCTCCATGCAGGGAGCCGGCCGTGGGACTTGATCCTGGGACTCCGGGATCCTGCCCTGGGCAGAAGGCAGGCACTAAACCGCTGAGCCACCCAGAGATTCCCTTATTTCTCTTTCTCACATTGAACTGTAGCATTCTTTCAATGCTCTGGATACTAATTATTTGTAAGTTAAACTTTGAAAATATCTTCTCCCAGAGTGTGGCTTGTTTCTTTTTAATGGTTTCACTTCAGGCAAAAAAAAATTAACTGTAATTGAATTTGTTAATATTACCATTTTTCACTCATGCATTTTAAGTATTATTTAAGAAATCTCTCCCTAATTCGAAGCCATAAAGATGTGTTCTTGTATTTTCTTCTGAGAGTTTTAAATTTTGCTTTTTTTATATTTATGGCTTTAACACTTAAAACTTATTTTTCTATGTGGTGTGCAGTAAGGAACCCCTTTAGATAACCACATGTAGATGCCCAATCGTCTCAGCATAACTTGTTGTATAGTCGACTCTCCCTATTCTTCAAATCCACTGTTGGATAATTATAGTTGTTTAATCACATCAGCAAGGAGTTAAGAGGAAAAGAGAAGTCAATTATCTGGACATTCACTTTTTACCTAATTTCCCATAGTTCTGGTACGTCATAGTTTCTATCCAGATATATTTATTTTATTGATTTCATGTTGACTTTTTTATTATTTTAAAAAACTTCAACCATACAGAAAATGTGTGAAAGAATGGAACAACGTGTACTACTATACCCTTCACTTAGATTTGGCAGTTGCTAATATTTGCCATGTTTGCATAGAGGTCTTATATACATTGATGAATTTTTATCAGTATAAACCAGCACTTCTTATTGTCCACTTTGTGTTCCCTCCTCAAATTACTGAGCATCCTCAAGTTGGTTGTGATACTTTTTTTTTTTTTTTGGACTCTATACATTAAACTGTTACAGTGATAGAAAAAAGAATGAAGTAGTTGGGCTAAAATTATCTACCAAATTAGTAGCAAGTAGTTCGTCAAACTGAGATCTGTATATTGAAGATGTTGGGAAACAAGTAGACAAATGGATACATGTTTTGTTACTGCTGCTGGATTATTTGAAATTAAGTTTTCACCATTACAATTCACTCCTCAAAACTTTAACATGTTATCTCCTGAGAATTAGGACATTATTCAAAATAACCATGGCATCTGGATCACACGCAGAAAATATAACTTTTATACAAGATATTATCTTGCATGCGATCCTTATTTAAATTCACTAATTACTCCATGAGGCCAATTAACTATTTTTAATTTGGATCCAGAATCCAATTTTGGTATTTTAGATAAGTATTCAAAACTATTCACTTTCCTTTCCTTGCATTTAGCTCTAGCTGTGTGACTTTCTACAACTATTTAAATTTAGAATATTTGAAGTCAACAGGGCCTTGAAATGTACTTGTCTGTGTGTTTCCATCATCACCATGAAAAGAACTTCCCTAATGTAGGAACTGGACCTTTAGTGGGTGCTGTGAAGTAACAATACACAGAGCAGTGCTACCCAGGTGACCCATAAACCCATGTGCAAAATATGTTTATCATTGTATGCCACTGAGATTTAGTACTTGGTTGTTATGCCACAAAAGGTAAGCTATACAACAGTAAAATATCCACATGCATTTACTTAACTATGTCTTTTGGAGGTCTTTAATTTTAAAGAGTTCTCTTCCCACCCCTTTCCTCACCATATACTACACTGTTTTTTTTTTTTTTTTCCTACAGGTCGTTGATATTTTCTGAAGAGTTCATGCCAGTTATCATGCAGGATAGTCCACAATCTGGATATATCTGATTGTTTCTTCAGGTTTATTGTTTTTGGCAAGAATACTGCATTAATGAGATTGTATATTTCCCTCAGTATTGCATAATATCACATAGTAAGTCACATAAGATCAGTTTGCTCAATTTCTAATAATGTAAAGTTTAGTTACTTGGTTTAGGAAATGTTTTTATCATTTCTGCATTATAGTAGCATTTCTTTCCCTTCGTGTTTAATAGATAATCTATGGGATACATTGTGAGGTTTTTTGTTTGTTTTTTCTTTTTAATTTTATTTATTTATTCATGAGAGACACACAGAGAGAGAGAGAGATCAGCAGAGACGAAGGCAGAGGGAGAAGCAGGCTCCATGCAGGGAACCCGAAGTGGGACTCTATCCCAGGTCTCCAGGATCAGGTCCTGGGCCAAAGACAGGCACTAAACCACTGAGCCACTTAGGGATCCCCTGAGATGATACTTTGAAAATACATAAATATCCTTTCCCTAACAACCTTTTACAAAGTGGCTTTAGCCACGATTAATTGTCTTTGCCTGAATTAATGTTTACACTCATTAGTTGTTTAAAAATAGTGACTTTTAAAATTCTGTAGTGAATTCTATGCTTATTAACTGCATTCTTTAATAAAGAATGTTCTTTCCATTTATATTTTATTATTTTAACTATGAACTCGTATTTATTTTGTATGTTAATGGGCTTTAATGCACTAATACAATTATTTTGCTGGGAGGTGTTTATAATGTCCCAATTTGAGAGTGGAAGCCCTGTCAAGTCCTTCAGTATCTTATTATCTTACCAGTTTCCTGTAGGCAAGCATGGATAATGTTTTTTTTTTTAATTTCACCTATTAAAAAAACAGAGCTATAACAACTTCATGAATATGTTGTCGAGTGCATTTATAAAAGCAGAGCTGCAAAGTCAAATGGTAACTAAATATGTAGTTTTGCTAGATATTCCTCAACTGTCCTTATTAGAGGTTGTGTTAGTCATAGTCCAGTCAGGAGACAGAAACAACATACTAATCTGAAAAGAAAGAAATTTTAATATAAAGAATTATTTACTAGCAGTAGATGATTAGAGTGACAGGTGACTGGCTACTAAGGAGTAAAGAAAAGTCTAAAGACTATGGAAATGCCATATACAGGGAAAAAAACTACTATCCCTGAAGCTGAAGCAAAGTACAGAAGGAAGAAAAATTTCTGAGATTTCCACTCCTAAACAAAATGTAAGTGAATGAATAAACAAACAAACAAACATATATAAAATGCCTTTTTCCTCAAAGCTCTGCCAATAAGAGGTAACCTTTTGGATGTTTGTGAACCTTATTCATGAGAAATGGTATTGCATTCATGAAAAATGGTATATTCTTTTTATCTTATGAGTAGAGTTGAACATCTTCTGTGTATCTAAATACCATTTTATATATTTTTATGTGAAATGTATTTTCATGTCCTCTATTTTTCTATCAAGTTTTTCAGTTTTGTAACTGATTTTTAAAAGTCCTATATATAATTAGATTACATAATTATATATTATAATTACCCTTCATCTGTGTATACAATATTTTCTCTAACTTTATCATTTATTATTTTACTTTAATTACCATAGAATTGTGAGGGTGGGTTTTTTTTTTTTTTGCCATTTTTTAGTCAACCTGTCAACTTTTTGTCTAATTATATCTTGATTTTAAGTCATGGATAGGAAAACCTCCCCTTTACCTAGAAATTCATCCATGATTCCTCTAGCACTTGGATAGTTTCATCTTTTATATTTCCGAGGCATCAGGATTTTATTTAGTATGATGTAAGCTATCTTTTCTCAAATGACTATCTAGTTTTTTAAAGTAATTTCTCCATTGATTTGATAGGATACCCTTATCATACGTTAGCTTTTCATGTGAATTTTCAATAATCCTTAGAAAACTGAAGAAAAAAAATGAGGGTTTAGAATAAAACATATTATAAAGCTTTTATAATTAAAGTAGTGTGGCACTGGTACAGAAATAGAGAAATAAACCAATGGAAGAGGATTTAAGTAAAACTACAACAGAGGTCAAGAAAAAGGACATATCCAGGTCTGAGTTCTAAACTTATAGAGGTGACTGTGAAACAATGGAATTGTTTGAAACTACTGCATAACCAAATATGCTAAAGTTTACTGGCTTCAGATAACAACCATTTTATTATCTCTCATGATGTTATGATAAAAAAATTCAAGCAAGGCTTAGTTCAGCCATGCTTCTGTTTGCTCAACATGGCATTCATAGAACAATACTCAATTGACAAGTGAACTAATGTGTATAACCTATGGCTTCACTCACCCACATTAATGGGGCGCAGCAAAGACTGTCATCTAGAGCACCTATAAGTAGCCTCTCAATCATAAACACTTTATGGTAGTGGGTACCTTAGATGGTGGCTTAAGGCTTTAAGAAAGAGCCTTGAGCCTTGTCAAATAGCCCAAGACAAAAGCTGTGAGATTATGTCTGACCTAGCCACAGAGTTTACCCAGTGTCTCTTCGGCTACATTCTATTTGTCACCAGCAAGTCAAAGGTCCAGCACAGATTCAAGAGGAATACATGAATACCAGGAGGTGTGGTTCGTTGGAGCAGGAGTATATCCTGGGAAACTGGCTACCACAAAATAAAAAAGGAATTTAAAAAAATACATTACAGAGTGATGGAAATAATCAATACAACTAAAAGGCACAATGGGAAAAGATATTTGCAAATGATACATCTAGTAAAGGGTTAGTATCCAAAATATATAAAGAACATATAAACACTCAAAAACTGAATTATCCAGTTAAAAAATGGGCAGAAGAGATGATTAAACATTTTTTCAAAGAAGACATAGTCAGCCAACAGATACATTAAAAGATACTCAACATCACTGGTCATTAGAGAAATACAAATCAAAACCACAATAAGCTATCATCTCACACCTATCAGAATGGCTAAAATCAACAACACAAGAAACAACAGGTGTTGGCAAGGATATAGAGAAAGGGAAATCCTCTTGCACTAATTGGTGGGAATGCAAACTGATGCAACCACTCTGGAAAACAGTATGTAGGTTTTTCAAAAGGTTAAAAATAGAACTAACTATGATCCAACAATTGCACTACTCGATATTTACCCAAAGAATACAAAAACACTAATTCAAAGGGATACATGCACCCCTATATTTATAGCAGCATTATCTACAATTGCCAATTATAGAAGCCCAAGTGTCCATTGACTGATGAATGAGTAAAGAGTGGGTATATATATACATACACACATACATAATGAAATATTACTTATCCATAAAAAAAAGAAGTGAAATCTTGCATTTACAACATGAGTGGAGCTAGAGAGTATTATGCTAAGCGAGATAAGTCAGTCAGTACCATATGATTTCACTAATGTGTGGAATTTAAGAAACAAAACAAATCAGCAAAGGGGGGAAAAAAGAGAGAGGCAAACCAAGAAACAGACTCTTAACTATAGAGAACAAAAATCTGATAGTTACCCAAAAGGAGGTGGGTGGGAGATGAGTGAAATAAGAGACAGAGATTAAGGAGTGAATTTGTTGTGATAAGCACAGAGTGATGTATGGAAGTGCTGAATCACTATATTGTACACCTCAAACTATTATTACACTGCATGTTAACTAACTAGAATTTAAATAAAAACTTTTAAAAAACACAATGTTACCTAAATATATATATATATATATATTACAGATGAAAGCTTTGAAAATGCCTACATTGTTAAAGGATAGATATAGTGACAATCCAGTGCAGAAGCATATAAAGCCTACTCTGCAAAAAGCCATAAAAGAAAATCATAAAAAAAAATTATGTAGAGTCCATATCATCAAGGCTGAAGAAGAGCCTAGGCACAGAGAAGGATGGAGACTTTGAAAGAGACAATTGCATTTGTTAATAAAGATGTCTTGGGGGATCCCTGGGTGGCGCAGTGGTTTAGCGCCTGCCTTTGGCCCAGGGCGCGATCCTGGAGACCCAGGATTGAATCCCACGTCGGGCCCCTGGTGCATGGAGCCTGCTTCTCCCTCTAACTATGTCTCTGCCTCTCTCTCTCTCTCTCTCTCTCTCTCTCTCTCTCTCTCTATCATAAATAAATAAAAATTAAAAAAAAAGATATCTTGGTTAACTTTAAAGAAAGGTACTTGTGTAAAGTGATGATTAATACTTGTGAAGTCAAATAATAAAAGTTTGTGTGTAGGGAATGAAAGAGGAAGTAATCATACTTTATTTTATTGTAAAGATAAAAGAAATAAAAATCTAAAGCTCTGATGAATAATCTTGATGTAAGGTTCAAATCACTCAGTAAATCCCTATTGGCTCTATTAAAACACTTAAAAGAGAGAGAGAGAGAGAGAGAGAGAGATTGTTACTAAGGGCTTTTCCACCAGTTTTGAAAAACAATACAAAGTACAACATGGAAAATTCACTAGATATTTCGGATCTCCAGCAACTACTCAGCATTTAATTTTATTCTAATGTGAAATGATAAATTATCAAGTAGAAAATGAGTGAAAATGGCAATAGCAGGTGTTTATTGAATATCTATTATGTGTCAATCACTATCCTAGGTGTAAAATATAAGCCAAATTATTTTTCTACTTGAATTACAAAGATCAAATGGTACTTTTAATATTCATTCTTAATACAGATTAGTTCTAGGTATTGGGATTTATCGTAGCACATAAAGATTATCCATCTCCTACAGGATCAGTTTTACAATGACTTTCAGAGGCTCTTTCCACTACTGTAAGCATTCCCATGCTTCCAGTCACTATTGTGGAATGGAGGAATTTATTATGAAGACAATGAAGAATAGAAGGGATCATGTTCTAGAAAGCTTATAAAGTGAAAATCACAGTCAAACCACTTATTTGGAGCTAAGCAAGCCAAAGAAAAATCAGTAATTATCACATATTTTATGTAAACACATTTATATAGTCAGCTCTATTTTGTAACAAATAAACAAGAGAAGAAACCAATCTCGAGTACAATTGTAAAATTATAATGGAATTTTTCTTTTTCCCTTATTAAATATAGAAATTTAAGGATTAAAACATTTTCCTTGAGGGAAAAAATATTCAAAATTTCTATATTGTTTACTCAAATTTTCCAGCTGGTTTAAAGTGAAAAATTCAGTCAATCAAACAAATGTAGGAGTATATGTTGAACTCCCTGAACAAAGATCATATCCATTTCTTCCATTACCATTATAGAAAGGTTTAAGTTGATTTTTCTCTTTTGCTTTTTCTAGACCATTGGAGACCTCCATCTGCTTGAGGGAAGACTAGATCCTATCATAGAAGAAATGCAAAATAAAAGGATAAGATAATACTTAGTCTTTGGCAAGTAAAATTTCTGTCTTAAAAAGAATTTTCGAAATTTCTTTATCTTTCCACTAACCATCCCAATGTATCATAACAGCAAGTAAGCACGGGTGACTCAAATCATAAAGTGCTCTTATCATATAGAGCATATAGTCCTTTTCTAGTGCTCCATGTTTGAAGAAGGATGGTGTGTGTCAGGTGAACAAAAATAAATAAATGAATAAAAAGCCCACTGTTCTTCTAGAACTATAGTTCAACAGAGGGCAAAAGAAGAGAAGATAGGAAGAAAAGAGTAATTATTTCTCCTATTTTCTCTCATGGAGCCTCCACCTAGAGAGGAGCTATGTGATATATGTCAGAGAGAGAGGTAGAGAGAGATTTTTGAGTCTCTGGAAAGAAGCTGACTTGCTGGCTAACCAGTACATATTTGGGCTACTGCTACTCTAGAGTAACTTCAGTTGTACTTGTGGTCAGTCCTGGGATTAGCTCAGAGCCAATGCTGAGAAGTTTTCATAGAGATAACTCTCTGATGAAGGGAGCATAGCAAACCACTTAGATGAGGTTGAATGTTACACAAGATCTCAGAGAAGTCAATAGTGCTTTGGGGGAGTAGAAAATGCCAAGACACACAGGGACTACCACCAGGCCTTGGCCAAGTATACAGAATCCAGATCACCAAAACTGATAGGCCAACAAAGCAAGTAGTAACCAAAGGGACAAAAGGCACTGTCCCTAAGCCAGTCAGAAAAGCAAAGGTTGAAGACCTGACTTTCCCTTTTTATCATGAGCTTGCATAAATCTTTACCTCACCACCCCCATGCTCCCACACAGACATGCACACACTTTCTTGTGGCATATCTAGGAGGAGAGGTAGAAGACAAATCTGGAACACTATGATTTGATTTTCTTTTTCCTTGAAAACCTGAGAATTACTTGAAGGAGCTATTTAAATTATCTAATAAAAGGGCAGTGATATAATCAATATGCTGACATAATCATCCCAACGTCAGTACCCCTCATAAGAAGGAGATACTCTCACATACGTGGAATGTAAAAAACAAACTCAGAAACAGAGAATAGGATGGTCATTGCCAGCCATGGAGAGGGTTTTGGGGGAAGTGGGTAATGGTGGTTAAAGGGTACAAAGTTATAAGATGACTAAGTTCTAGGGATCTTAATGTACAGGATGGCACAGTTAAAATTAAACAATACTATATTATATACTTTAAAGTTACCAAGAGAAGATCTTAAAAGTTCTCACCACACACATGCAAAAGGAAACTATGTGAGCCAATAGAGATTTTAACTAGCCTTATAATCATTTTGTTATATATATATATATATATATATATATATATTTGCAATATATATTTTATATATATAGTACTATATATATATTGATAAATATAGTATTATATATATATTTTTAGCTAATCTTATAATCATTTGCAATATATATATATATATATATAGGTCACTACTGTTTCCTATTTATACTTACATAATGTTATATAGTAATTATATATCAATAAAGCTAAAAAATAAATTATCCAATAAAACTAAATTTAAAACAAGTTGGATATTTAGTCGTTTTTCCTTAAAAATCAGAGGAAAAGACTTTCAGCTGATTATCAACACTTCCACAACACAACAATTAAAATGAGACCTCTAGACATTCAGGTACTTTTATATTACAGTGTGAATTAAACATTTCCAGCATGCCACATTTCTTCTATGGCCAACATTCCACAGAGTGGTGGACATGTAAGTGGCAAGAGAGGTGGCAAAGAAGTATGCAAGGAAGGAGAAAGCAATAAAATACATTTTCATTTGATTTTTTTTTCAGAACTGATATTATTATTTTGTAACATTTAGACACTTCTATAGTAATTTCCTAACATTTGCTAAGTTTCTTTCCTCCTAGCATTAGTAGACACTAACAACAACATAAATCAGAAAAATAGTGTCAATCTGGAATAATATAATTATTTATTACTCTGAAGAGTTCCACTGATGGCTGTTGTTAGTCAGCTAAAGAGAAAAAAATAAAAGAGCTTCATAAAATAAGGTAGATTTTTAAGGCTAATAACTCATAGACTCTCTAAACTTCAAATAAAATTATTACCCCAGGAGAATGTAAAAATGTAGAAGCAAATGGTTCCCCTCCCTTACCAGATCTGAATTTAAAAAGACTTAATGGAAAGAGTAGAAAAGAGCATAGGATTAAAATATATCATAATAACAGTTTCAGTGTTCTAGAAAAGAAACTTCTTAGAGAAAAAAAAAGGGAAAAGAATATATAGAAGAATACAAATAAAGTATTATTATCCCTGATACAAAACTCACTGGCTTATTAGTTTTATCCTTGGAATGTTTACAGCTCATAAAAAAGTTCCAATTAGAAGCATATTCAAATTATGTATTGCCAAGGTTACCATAAGGAAATTTACTACCACTAAGAAATCTTCTGGTCATACAAAATGCTTCAGCAATAGTAAAACACTAAAAAGAGGAGAACAACCCCAGTATGTTATTGGGTTTCAAAGATACAAGTGCTAGAAAGGAAGTAAAATTCTGAAAATAAATAAATATAACTAAAGCACATTTCCTACGGAGTAGGTATACTAATTTACTTCCAGATTACAAAGGCCCAAATTAAACCATATAGGGAAAAATGAGAGTCAGGCCAATAATACCATATGCATTAATCTATTTCAGGCACTGTATGACAATTTAAAGATTAATTTGATCTTACATTCTAGGAATCTATATCCTATGAGGGAACAAATGTGTAGGATAAGCAGGATAGGAAGTTACAGTGATGTTATAGGATTCAGAAGAGTGGAGAAAGTGATCACTCTTAAGCTGGAACATTACAAACAGCCTAATGGAGGAAATGGGACTTTGCTAATTATTAATTGCATTGAAAAGATGTAAGGGGAAACACAGCACATAGAAGAAACATGAGTCAGAACATAAAGGCAGGACACTCACAAGTATGCACCTTTACTGGAAGGTAGCAAGTACCTCATAATTTGGAGATGAGCTAACACTCACCCAACACTACTTGACAGTTGATAGAACTGGGAGGATGCATTTGGGGGAGGCAGTAGATAGAGATGTGGTGTGGTTTAGACTATAAATTACTTGAGGAAAGGGACTGACCTACTTACAGTAGCTTCTCAAAATAACTACTTAGTCAATGTGTTAAATTGAAATGATTATGGATGAAAGACCTGTATTTATTTAGCACCTTTCAATTTAGGCTTTGTAGGTCACATGCAACTGCAAATTCTTTTATTTTTACAACCCTCTAAATATGTAAAACTGATTCTTAGCTTGTGGGTCATACAAAATATGCTGTGTACTGGATTTTGTTTGAGGCCGTAGTTTGCTGACCCCTGTAGGCAATCTCACTTACTATATATATATGGTATATATAGTATATATATATGAATTAAATAGTGACACATCAATATAATGAGTAACATAAAAGAACCATTCCTCCATAATCGCATAGGGTATATTTTCCAGTAAAGGAGTTAATGATAATATTTCAAAAAAAAATCTTAATAGTAGATTAAATAGGTTATTCTGTCATGGCAATAAATGCACAAATTACATTTAATAAAAGTACCAGAGTACACTCCTAAATGTATGATCCTTTCAATATCTCTGACTTAAACACCTCCTAGGATCTTAGGAAAAAGTACATTAACAGCTGTGCCCAGGCAGGAGACTGGAGAGTCCATCTCCAGAAAACATAAGATAGTCCCACAAAAAAGATCTATAGTATTTCAGTTAGGTGTAGTCTAACAAATAGGCTTCACAAGGTGTTTGGGCCCTTAGCTGAAGCTTCTAATCAGGAATCAGCATGATATAATGGTAAAGAGCACAGAATCTGGAAGCAGAGCACGTAGATTCAAACCTTGGCTCTTTTACTAATGATCTATGGGATCTTGGGCTACTTAACTTCACGTCTCAATCCCTTCACTGCTAAAGGGAGAGAACAATATATACCACATGAGATGTTGAGAGAAATAAATAAGCTACTATTGTAAAGTGTTTAGAACAGTGCCTAGAATATAATAAATGTTATGTACATCCTTATTAATTAAATATAAGGAAAAGAAGGAAGAATGAGGGAAGGAAAGGAAAGGAAATAGATTACCCCAATGTTTGTGGCAGCATTATTAAAATAGCCAAATTATGGAAAGAGACTGAAAGTCCATCAACCGATGAATAGATAAAGAAGATGTGGTACATAATATATATGTAATGAAATATTACTCAGCCATCAAAAAAGAATGAAATATTATCATCTGCAATGATGTGGTTGGAGCTGGAGTGAGTTATGCTAAGTGAAATAGGTCAGTCAGAAAGACAAACACCATATGATTTCACTCGTATGTGGATTTTAAGAAACAAAACAGATGAACACATGGGAAGGGGAGAAAAAAGAGAGAGGAAGGAAAGCCATAAGAGACTCTTAACTACAAAGAACAAACTGAGGGTTGCTGGAGGGAGGTGGCGGGGAGGATGGGTTAAATGAGTAATGGATAAGGAGGGCACTTGTTGTGGTGACCATCGGATGCTATATGTGACAAATCACTAAATTCTAATCCTAAAACTAATATTACACTATATGTTAACCAGATAGAATTTAAATAACATTCAAAAAAAGGAAAAGAAATAGATCAAAATAGAAAAAAATAGGGGACAGAAAAAACTCGAACATAGCTAGAATTATTATCCTCTGAGATCGAAGATATGCGGCTGAACCTATAAAACGAGAATAAAATGCTACTTTTAAAAGAATGAAAGAAGGTTAATTCCTTAGTTTTGATCATTTTACCATGGTTATATAAGATTTTAACCTTAGGATAAGATGGGAAAGATATACAGGAACTCACTGTACTATCTTTGCAACTGTTCTAAAATTATTTATTTAGTTTCTTTATTATAAAATTAAAAATTTTTAAAGAAATGAAAGAATGTGAAAATTATGTATGTATATTCTTTCAACTACTTTCTTCTTCAAATATGAGTGTGTATGTATACTCATATACATAACTTTTAAGGCTTTTTTCATTCCTTTCAAAATGTATATATTTGGGCAGCCCAGGTGGCTCAGCCGTTTAGCGCTGCCTTCAGCCCAGGGCATGATCCTGAAGACCTGGGATGGAGTCCCACATCGGGCTCCCTGCACGGAGCCTGCTTCTCCCTCTGCCTGTGTCTCTGCCTCTCTCTATCTCTTCTCTGTGTTTCTCCTGAATAAATAAACAACATCTTTAAAAAAATTAAAATGTATATATTTATGTTTGAAATACATATATTTATATTTGATATATATATATTTATATTTGAAAACTTCAATAGACAGTTTAGAAGACAATATTGATGAAATTCCCAGAAAGAAGAATAGAAAGAGGTGACCTCTTCCTTCTCCTCCTGGCATGGGGTTATAGTAGGGACAGAGGGTTCCACCAGCAGCATGCTTGATGACACAAAGGAGAAAGGGGCATGGAGCCCTCTGGAGATGTGTCAATGGCATGTCCACTGGGAATTAAGGATATGAAGTACCTGAGTGCTATCCAATTCCAGGAGGAATGAGATGGCAGGCAGGAGTCTGCTTCTAGGTTGAGAGATTCATAACACTGGGCAAATTGGTAATCTGATCGAACAAATTTGCAAATATTGGGAATAGAGAGATCTAGATTTCTTTTACTATTGTATAATGCACTTAAAACATGGGAAGGGGAAAACCAGCAAAACCTCTGAAGTTTCATAATGAAATTGAAGGTTTTAGTATGAATTCATAGTTTTTGAAAATATTGGTTCATATATACTTACCACATACCCACAAGGTGGTTTCTAACTGTCATCCTCCCCTAAAGAAGCCAGAACTTGGAGAAATGGCTGATTCCAAGGCAGGAAGAAAGACAGCATAAAATGAGCCCCAGGCATCTTATGGTGCCAGGTCATTATTTTCTTACATAAAGAATGACAAGAACATATCAGAAGATATAGAGGTGACCTGAAGATGCTCCTGTGGCCTAGTCTGGGGCAATTTGAACATTAAAATGATGACAGTAACTAATCACACCCCACTGAAAAAAAAATAGAAATCCATATTTTATACTACTATAAATAGGTAAATAAAAAAAATTAGTAGGAGAGAAAAGAAAGCTCTTCATTACAGTAGAATAATAGAATGATAACTAATAAATGTTTTAAAAATAGTTGATAATAGGTAGTTGCCAGAAACTGGGGGTGGTAGGTGAGAGAAATGGGAAAGAGTAGACAGAAGGTACAAATTTCCCAGTTATGAGATAAGTCCTGGAGATGTAATGTACAGCACGGTGACTATAGTTAGCAAGTGTATTGTATATTTGAAAGTTGCTAAAAGAGCATATCTTAAAATTTGTATCTCGGTGATGGATGTTAACTAAACTTCTTGTTATATTCATTCTTCAATATATACATATACCAACTCATTCTGTTGTATGCTTTAATACAATGTTATATGTCAAATATACCTCAATAAAACTGGAAAAATAATCATAAAAACAGTGAAAATAAAAATCACCCTTGTATGATCATCATAGCAATAATTAATTCGGGTATAGGTGTGAGCAGAGAGAAAGGCATCAGTTGCAACAGTTTGTATAGCTTATTTAAGCCATCAAACCTTCTTTGGCTTAATACTGTATATGACCAATTCCATGTTACTATAAATTGATCCTGGGTCCAGTAGACCTTTTTAAACAGCAAATCTGAAAAAATTCACTTCATGATGGATACTTCTGACCATATTTCCCTGGTGTCTCACAGTCAAACTCTCCAAGTCTACCAGTTCCTAGTAACATGCTAGGAACTGTTATTGAAATGGGGACTGATTTCCAATGACAAGACCATGCTTTAGAACCTGAGAGGTCTACACTGTGATTATCCTATTGAAAGGAGCTTGTCATAAACCTCACACATCTTTTCTCACCACAGAGACCTCAATACCATAGGTCCTCTTGTGTTTAAAGACCTTCTAACTATAGTATCTCATTCTTATAAGATGCTTATTTGCCTTTGTTCATTGTTTAATCTAAAACAATAAAATATCATTTTGAGAATGAGAGAAATAATGGTTCTGCTAAAAACTCAGTTCATAGCTGGGATCATGAAATGCATATCTAGAGATCAACTATAAAACTTAAAAATAATTTTTCTTTTCTGTGGCATCCTTGGCAGAGCTAGGATGACTGGCATTAAGCTAAAGAAAGGCAGATTTCAGCTGGATGTAAGGAATTACTTTCTAGCAATTATATCTGTCCAAAGATGAAAAGGACATGCTCTGGAGATGAAGATCTCCCCATGACTGGACAATCACTTGGATGATTTAAATGTCAGATAGGATTATTATTATTAATGGTCTGTAACCAAGGATCTAAATCAGAATTACCCGAAGAGCTTTTCTTTCAAATCATATAACCCAGACCCCGGTGATTCTAATTCTGTAAATCTTGAGGCTCCCCAGTATTTCTAATCAGCATCCCAGGTAGACCCCAATGGACTAGGTAACCTTGATGCTTCTTCCAACACCAAGGTCTTGTTTTAGTTTGATTGCTGTTGTTTTTGTTGGAAATAAAAATCCGAGCACCAACTGACTATTTTCCCAGGATGAACAAGTAAACAAGATCTTGGAAAGAGAAGCAATTGTACATGTAGAAAAATAATTTATCTCTAGTCATTATGTTCACTCCTTCTCCCTCTCCCAAAGAACTGACTATTCCCTAATTTTGCATGTGAACAGAGATAGTTTAAATGGATAGGAAAAGGGAATAAAAAAGCAAACGGCTATTCAATAGACATTTCTGGAGCTATGGCAAACAAATATGGATAACTATGTCTTATTAAATTACATCATTACCAGGGATCCCTGGGTGGAGCAGCGGTTTGGTGCCTGCCTTTGGCCCAGGGCACGATCCTGGAGACCTGGGATCAAATCCTACGTCGGGCTCCCGGTGCATGGAGCCTGCTTCTCCCTCTGCCTATGTCTCTGCCTCTCTCTCTGTGTGTGACTATCATAAAAATAAATAAAAATATTTAAAAAATAAAAATAAATTACATCATTACCCTATGGAGCTGTAATAATTGGTCTCAGTAGAATTTAGTGTGTTTGTTGAATTCTCTCCGAAAATAACTTTCTTTTTTTCCTATAAAAGCTAAATAATCTTATACATATATAATGTACATCGTGTAGTTTTAAAAATGCCCTAGAGGGACACATAAGGAAGCTCAGATGGGGTTACAGTCTTTACAAAAGAAGAGAAAGTAGTTTAGTGTAGCCCCCCTTTTTTTAATCTTATCAACCTATAAATACTATGAAATTACAGCCCCATTATGTAAGTTTTAGATGTGAATAAAATACTTTTTTGGATACTTTTCAAAAGATCATGAAATAAAGTAGATTTTTAACTATACTGAATAATAAAGATCTATGGCGATGGTAGTATCCAAGAGCTTCCTAACAAACTTGGTAATGATTCCAGGTCAAAGGTCTGAAATATAACTTAAGTAAGCATCCACTCTGTCAAAAATTAATGAGCCAGCCTTTGGAATCAGAGACACCTGAGTTATACATCTAAGTTCCTACATTTTCATTTTTTTTAAGATTTTATTTATTTATTCATGAGAGACACACACAGAGAGAGAGAGAGAGGCAGAGATGCAGACAGAGGGAGAAGCAGGCTCCATGCAGGGACCCTGATGTGGGACTCAATCCCAGGTCTCCAAGATAATGCCCTGGGCTGATGGCGGGCACTAAACCACTGAGCCACCCAGGGATCCCCAAAGTTCCTACATTTTCTCTATGAACTTGGACAATCTACCTCATCTCCCTCTCAGTCAGCCATTCAACAAATACTTAGTGAGAGTGCTAAGCAGTGAAATTTAATAATCAACAAGATAGACACTGCCCTGTCCTTAAAGCCTAGTGGGGTAGGAGCTGGGTGGCAGAGAAAGGTGCATATAGACTCAGGGACCAAATAAGGAGGAAATATGTGTCATGGGATGCTTGACCTTCTACTGAAACCAAATGGAAAGAATTAAAGGACTTTAATAAGCAAGAAAAATAAATGATATGATTCTAATTTCAGAAAAACCATTATTATCATAGAACACATATCTTTTCCCAAGAACTTATACCTCATGAAAATATTAAGCTCATATGAATAAAAATTATTAGGAAGCTTTTCAAATTAGAATTCACAAAGGCTAAATTTAGAAAGAATGGCAATAATAAATATCATTAAGGAAGGATATGAAACAACTGGAATTCTGATACATCCCTTTTGTGATTATAAAATTGTAAGATCACTTTGGAAAACACAGTTTCTTATAAAGGTAAGTTATACAACATGTGATCTAGAAATTCCACTCCTTAGTATTTACCCAACAGAAATATTATATATTAAATAACACTTGTACTGGCAACTACCCAAATGAACAACAGAGGAAAAGATGACTTGTGATATATCCATGGAATTCAGCTTAACAATAAAAAAGGACTGAACTACTAATACACACAACATAAGAAATCTCAAAAACACTGTATTGAACCAAAATAAAGAAGAAAGAAGAAAGAAAGAAAAAGAAAGAAAGAAAGAAAGAAAGAAAGAAAGAAAGAAAGAAAGAAAGAAAAAAGAAGGAAGGAAGGAAGGAAGGAAGGAAGGAAGGAAGGAAGGAAGAAAGAAAGAAAGAAAGAAAGAAAGAAAGAAAGAAAGAAAAAGATACAAAATACTGCATGATTCTGACAAGAAATTCAAGAACTACTAAAAGTATATACAATTATAGATATCCAAAGAGTGATTGCCAGTGGGTGGTGGGGACAAAGAAACTTAAACTTTTGGAACAACGTACATGATATATATCTTGGTAATAGGAAATTAGTGGATACATTCATTCAAACTCATCATTTCTCAACATTTAAAAATCTCTAAATTTCATGCATGTAAATTTTACTTTAAAAAGAGAATAGAATCTTTATCCCTTCACTTAAAGCAGAACGAATAAATTGAGAAGAGACCATTGAATCAAATTTTTGCAATTCACAAAAGAGAAAAATGAAAATAAAATCCATGTTAAGACAACATTTCATTATAGGGACTCTTTACTTTAGCTTCCTCATTCTGGGCACCAGAAACTTAATTATAATGATCTGATATAATTATAATAATCAAATACTGAACACTCATTCTATATTGTGTCATAAGATGCAGAACACATCCTTACTTTCAGAGAACTACAAATATTAAACAGTAAATTCAGAAACAAGTCTCCGATTCTAACTTGCAAAGGAGACTAAGGTACACGTTCTCACTCTGTCTGAATCCTCTGCTGTGTGTGCATATTGCTTATTCTATTCTGATCTGGACTGAACTTCTGTTTTATGCTCCAAGGTCCTGACTACTGAATGCCTTTAGCTACTTATCTTTTCTTATTATCTCTGGAAATGACTGCATGACCTGCGGCTCTTAGAAATGAACTCAGAGCAACAAACCTTTATAACAGTGGTTTATGTGAATGGTTATTTGAACCACAGGTTATCTATCCACTCTGTACATGGATGGTGGGAAACAATTAGAAGAAGTGAAAAGTCCTTGGTGGGAAAGGATGCTTCCTGCTTAGCAGACAAAGCTACCATTTCATTTTAAGATGTGCCTTCTAATGTCAGCAAACATCCAGGAGTCACAGTGTCCAGGACCACTTCTGATATTTGCAGGCCAGCCCATGTCCTACATGCCTACATACTTAAATGTGATAAATCAAGCTTTAAAATTTTTGAATAAAATGCCTTTTATCTTTCTGCTTGGACAAATATATATTCATAATGATAGAATTGAAAGAGATATATAAATTTATAAACATACAATTTTATAAAAGTTATATGTAACTAATATGGATTAATGATAATATATAAGGATATGTTACATAGAAATATGTATATGTAAATGCATGTGTAATTTTATATATATTTATACATTAATAACAATACATAAAATTATATATTAAATAATGCTTGATATATTAATGGAAAATAAACTGTCAAAGACAACTGAATTTAATTATTATTGTGCATGTCTGAGTGTTCCTTTGATGAGCTGATATTATTATACATTGACAATTTATTTTTTCTTTCATGTTAATAAAAATCACCATAATTAAACTTTCACATAATTTAGGTATTATTGACAATAATTATCTAAAGAATTATAAAATGTAACTATATCCAAAGTGTACAAAATTTGAATGTATTTTATAAAAACTATAAAGTAATTAGAAAAATAGAATGAAAAAAAAAGAAAACTAGAATGAAATTGTTTCTGAAAATGTTTTTCCTAAAAGATTTTAAATTATATATTAACATTATAATCAATGCATATTAAAATTTTAACTCAAAATTACTTAAATAAAACCCAATATTTGCATTTTATTTTTTGAAAATTTAATTAAATCATGTTAAGTACTAATCATAAAAACAAAACTGTTCTCAAATCTGGCATTGAAATCCCATCTAGTTGATAATGTAAAGAATCAGAACTACATTTTCTTAAGTGATGTCTCAGCCTACCAATGTATAAATTTAAGAATAATAGGAATTTTATAATCTTGCAAAACGTTGCCATCAGACAAAATGAGCAACTGTTGCAAACACAAATTAGAACATAAAGAATAACAAGATATTTGGTACTAAAACAATGGTATTAAATCTTTGCAAGAATGTATTACAGTCTTGCCTTCTGAGAGAGAAACTGACAGATTAACTTTTCTTTTATCTTGTATTTATACTGCTCAAATTGTTCCTGTGTTCCAAAATACTGTCCCTCACCGACTTCAGCAAAAGGACAATCCAGAAACCATCATAAAATTTCAATATGGGAGTGCTGTGTTCTGCAAGCACAAGGCAAGGAATGCAGTGCATTTCCTTGGGGCATCTCACCTGACTCAGGAGAACAAACGCTTAAGGTTACCTGTTGACTGACCCTGAGTGTCAGAGGCATCCCTATGTCCTTAAATAAATTCACTTTGCTTGTGTTTGTTATCATGCGACCCTATAAAATTCAGATAGATAACAGAGCAGAGGCCCCTCTAACTCCAGCCTCAGGGAAGTACTGATATCAAGCCCTGGACATAATGGTTCAAATCCCTCATAGAGGTTAAGGGGCATTTACATTTTTAGAGGCAAAGCTGGCCTTCACATAACATTTGCCAGTCCAGAGGTCTCTGGACTAGTTCCCAGCACTTAAAATACAAGAAAGAAACATGACATATGCCTGACAAGGGAATGCATTAGTTTCTTTCTTTCAGTCTTAGACTTAACTAAAGCCAATCAAAATCCGTTGCAAGCTTCTATCAAACTTGAGAGGAGGTTGGCACATGTGCACAGGTACTGCGGCTAACAGAAGCTGCATTCACTCTTCTTACGTTCCTGCTCCCCCTCTTTTAATTTTTAGTTCCCAGATGAGATGGAAGGTGCTCTTTAAAAACACAAAAGTTCTGCAGCTAAACATTAGAGGAATTGCTGTATAATAACGTTCTTCTGGAGAAGGCATAGTGCACATTAACATATTATGATCTCAGAGAAGCCCTAAAGGAAAGAAACCTGTTTAACTTTGTTTCCCTAAAGCATTTAACCACAGAAACCATTTTTCAACAGAACAGTTACTAACTCTGGTGTTCCTCAAACTCGGTGTAGAAAATACTGCTTTAACATTTAAATGTTTAGTACTCTTTTTTCCCCCCATATGTCCTTTTAACTAGCTTTTCTGCTAATGAATTCATTAACACAGAAAGGAATTTATATTTCTATCAATTGCCTAAGTCAGCAATTGCCATGACAGAGCAAACCGACAATTGTAGATCTCCAATAAGTAAAAGAGCAACCAATAAACAAGGAAACCAATTTGAAGTTCAGACAAGACTAGCTGAAATTTGCCTTCACTGCTGATTCTGGGGGCACTGAGAATGTGTTACCTGAGAGAAGTCAGAAGGGGTAACCCCATTCTAGTTTTCACCTGCTTGCCCGCAATGTCACCTACTTAATAGCATGAACACTGTTCAATCAAAAGAGAGAGACACTTGTCAGCTTCTCTTCCTCCTTGACTGACATTATTTGAAATCAATTTGTTTGTCAGATCTCTCATGAAGACTTAGATTGCAGGGATCAAAACACCAATCCATCTCTAATGGATCAATCTGTTTCCAGCCATCTGAACAACCATTGACTAAAAAAGAATAAATTATCAAGTTAAAGGAAAACTTCAGTAATATATAATTTACTATCAGCAACTCCAAGGGACTTTCAGAAATAAAATTTACACCTAATAATTACAGAAATGGAGAGCCTTGACTTAGAAACTGAAATAGAACAAAGACCAGTAGCTTCTTCCAACAAGCAAGAGCTGAGAGGTGGAGAACAGAAGCGTCACAGATTTGATGGATATTAGGCTCACTTCCTGCCTAATTTCCCTCTTGTTTACCCAACTACAGAGCCAGAAACTCCATTCCACTTAATTTAGGCAATATTCCAAACTAAAAAAATTAAAAATTAAAAGAGGGGGAGCAGGAACGTAAGAAGAGTGAATGCAGCTTCTGTTAGCTGCAGTACCTGTGCACATGTGCCAACCTCCTCTCAAGTTTGATAGAAGCTTGCAATGGATTTTGATTGGCTTTAGTTAAGTCTAAGACTGAAAGAAAGAAACCAATGTATTCCCATGTCAGGTATTTGCCATGTTTCTTTCTTGTATTTTAAGTGCTTAATTTTAGTGTTAGGAGATTAAATATCAGAGTGCCTGGGTATAATGCCTGCCTTTGGCTCAGGTCATGACCCGGGGTCCTGGGATTGCCCTGCATCTGCCTCCCTGCTCAGCGGGAAGCCCGCTTCTCCCTCTCCTTCTACCTGCTGCTCCTTCTGCTTGTGCTCTCTCTGTCAAATAAAAAAATTAAATCTTTAAAAAAAAAAGAAGAAGAAGATTAAATATCTACTTGGAGTGAAAAGTAGTGAGGAACAAGGACAAGGAAAGATGTCTGGAAAGAATGACATATGAAACAAAGGGAAATTTCCCTTTATTCTGATTTTGCATTTGACCAGCCTTAAATAAATAGGTAACTGCTAGAGTTAAATATTTATTTTTGAAAGTATCACAGATAAGTGATATTTCAATATAATAGGAGAGGGTAAGACAGCACCAGTTGATAAGAAAGCAATAGAAAATCAGAGGAAGGGAAAATCTACCTCCCACCCCCATCGGACCTGGTCCCCACTTGAAGTCCCCACTTGGGCCTCTATGCTGGTGGCTGAGAACTCTGAGAATAGAATATAGGAGTAGGCTAGGCTTGACTAGACTAGGTTCATTCAGTGAAAGTAAGAGCAAAGCCAAGATAAACAAAGTCCAAAGATTAATAAAGTCAGATCCACAGAGGAAGCCAAGACTCAATGTCTATGATTAGAGCTAATCAGCTAGTCAGAGCAGTAGCCACTATGACTTGCAGGGGTTCAAAAGTTTCAAACTGTTCTTCAGTGGCCTCATTATTCTTGGATTTTGTAAAATCACACCTACCACATAACTGGGATGACTTTCTGCTCAGATGCAACTTCCATGTGCTATTGTGGGCCATGGAGAAAAAAGTGCCTTCCCTGCTTCCCACTCCCTACTATTCCCATCTTCAAACCTCCTTCTAACTGCAGAGACCAAAGAACCCCATCATTTCTGTTTTTTTATGTGGAAACGTCTCTGTAGACAATGAACTCTAGAAAATGGGAAGGGAAATGACTGTACTTTGTCCCTAAGTAAAGTTCCCAAGATTTGGATGAAAACAGTCTAGAGCAAATTAAGGATATAATTGGAAGGATGGTAGGGTCAGGGAGGAGTGGGGAGAAGCTAAGAAGTGCAGAGAAAAATGACTTTCTCTTTGATCAAAGACAAACTACTTAAAAAAAATTTTTTTTTTTGTTGGTGGTAAAAATATTGTTAGTATACTTGTTTTTTTTTAAGATTTTACTCATTTATTCATGAGAGTCACAGAGAGAGAGAGAGGCAGAGACACAGGCAGAGGGAGAAGCAGACTCCCTGCAGGGAGCCCGATGTGGGACTCAATCCCGGGTCTCCAGGATCACGCCCTGGGCTGAAGGCAGGCACCAAACTGCTGAGCCACCCAGGGATCCCCCAGTATGCTTGTTTCTAATTTTAAAGTGTATTGCATCAGTCTTAAAACATTTATTTATATTCTTGTATTTATTTATAATATTGTATTGCATTTATTGTATTATTGTATTATTCTTTTATTATTTATATTATTCTTGTATTCTTATTTATATTCTGGTATTTTGGAATTTATTGAGGTATATGTAATGTACTTTAATAAAATTTTGTAAAAGCTATTTTGTGGACATAAAAAAAGATAGAAGAGATATTTATTGTTGTCAAGGTAAAAACTTCATTTATACAAATATATACCAACTCCACTTGTGAAAAAAAAATGTACAATTTACCTTACTATATTATTTGGGTCATCTTACTTGTTTAGACTTGCTTGTGTTCTGTAACCTGTCATGGACCAAGGACCATGAAGAATAAGTTCCTTTTAAAAAAGTTTTTTTTTTTTTTTAACCTGTTTCTTCGCTTATCTCCTGTAGTGTTTTTTTCTAATTATTTTTTATGCTAAAGCACTGGTTTTCAAACTTAGCTGCCCATTGGAATCCTGGGGAGTTTTCAAAAATCTGACACCCAGATCATACTCATACCAATTAAATCAAAATATGTGAGAGTGGAAACCAAGCATCAGTATTTTTTAAGGATCCCTTGGAGATTCTAATGCGTTGTACAATTTGAGAACCACTCTATCATGTTATTTGATGCATAGATATTTGCAACTCCCTAATCTGCCTTTTGAATCACACTTTTATAAATTATAAATTCAATATTCATTATAATTTCAGTGAATATATATATTCATCTCATTTTATATTTTTGTACCAACATCTATCTTGTCTGATATTAAGATAGTTATCCCTGTTTTAGTTGTTCGCATCTGTCTTGTTTATTTTGTTCACACTTCTTTTTAACTTTTCTGCATCAAATTTTTTGATGTGTATCTCTTGTATGCAGCAATTACTTAGGTTTTGCATTTTGATAAAAATGAATTTTTTTTTACTGATGAAATTAGTCACTTAAATGATTTGATAAGACAGACATTATGCTCTTAATGCTATCATGCTATTTTCATAGTTTTATGTTGGATTATTTTCTCTGCTTTGATTTGTATTTTTTTTCTGCTGAACTGAAAGGTTGCATTTTTTATTATATTCTTTAAGTCCATAAGTATAAATTTATATAATGCTCTGAATTCTCTATTTTATACCTATTAATTCTCTATTATAAGCAGTAATGAAATTAGAATGCCTTCAGTCCCTCAACCAGATTTATTTATTCTACTAGTTTTGTTGTTTTCCAATTTGCTATTCACTATCCTCATCTCTCTATTATTTGAGTTATTTTTAAATTATTTCTTTTGATTTTTGACTATAAAAGATGAGGAAATCCATATTCCCTGCCTTTTTTTTTCTTTTCTTCCCAAACATTGAGTTTATATATATAGATTGAGTCTGAGTTTATATATACTACAGATATTCCTCAATTTATGGTGAGATTATATCCCCATAAACCCACTGTATGTGGAAAATATCATAAGTCAAAAGTGCATTTAATGCACTTAACCTACCAAACATAGCTAGCCTAGCCTATCTTACACATGCTCAGAACACTTAATTAGCTTATGGTTGGGCAAAATCATCTAACACATGACCTATTTTATATTATAAAGTGTTTAATATCTCATGTAATTTATTGAATACTGTGCTGAAAGTGAAAAACAAAATGGTTGTATGGGTATAGTGGTTGTTTACCCTCATGATCACGTGGCTGACAGGGAGCTGCAGCTCACTGCCTCTGCCTAGCATCCCCAGGATCACAAGAGAATATTGTACCACATATCACTAACCAGGAAAAGATCAAAATTCAAAATTTGAAGTAAAGTTTCTACTGAATACATATCAATTTTGCACCATCATAAAGTCTAAAAATCATAAGTCTTATCATCACAAATCAGGGATCATCTGCATACCATTTTCATTAACAGTAACTTAAATAAGCTTATGTCACCATTATTTAACTTATCAGCTTTAAATGTTCTATTTTGGTAAAGGATATATAGAGAGGATATGGAAATCAGTGTACTTTAACTACTTGCTAAGTCCTCTTGCCTTTCCTCTTTAAATTTCTATTAGTTATGTGATTATATATGTCAGGGTTTATAATCCACTTATGTTTCAGATTCATTAAAACCGTTACTCTTTCTTTCTAAAAAATTTTGCTATACTTTTTCCATTAATATGTCCCTGAATATTCTTTATCCTCTATGGTTTCTTCATGAATTGTTCATAGAAACATCATACGCTGGATTTTGCATGTTAACATATACAGTGCCTTTATCTTTGTAAGACAATTCATCTGGGTTTGATATTATTAGATTAGACTTCCTTCTTTGAGAGCTTTGTAGATATTGCCTCACTTTTAACAATCCTTTTTAGTTCTTCATTGGACATGGTATACCATTTAAATCTATATAATCTACTTTAATTTCCAGAAAGTTTTCTGTAAGTACACTTTTTCTTCCTCTTTACCATTTTTTCCTTATTAGCCTTTAATTATTGGTATATTGGATATCCCCTGCATAATTTTATCTTTTTTTCTGATCCATTTAGCTATTAATTCATTTTTTATTTTATCCTCTTTATATGTTTTGAGTATCACCCACTCATTCTTGCATACTTTCCAATTTTGCCTTCATTTCTCATTAATTTTTTTTACTAATTTCCTAAGTTCTGCCAGCTTTAATTTTCTCTTGTCTTTTTAAGAATATTCTTTATTTTGCCTTTCTGCATAAAATAGGAAAATTTATTGTTTTCAATACAGCATACGGGTAATTTTTTAAAAGCCTGTTAAGATAAAAATCCACTTCTTGTTGGTTGGTTGGTTTGTTTTCTCATGTGGGTGCTTGATATGAATAATATAAGCAGGAAACAACTGATAACAAATTAACCCAGGGAGAAACTGTCATAGACAGTTCACCTTTTTCTTGTCTTGCTCTCTTACTCAAAGTTCTTGTACACCTTTTCTGTGTTCTTCTTATAAAATGGTGATTGTATTACAGATTTTTTTAATAATTCACAGAAAATATTTAGTCTGTGAATATTCATAGATAATATACATTATCTGCTCTATGGAATGGTGTTTCCTATAGGTGTAATTATTCTGCCATTTATTTTCTGTGTCCATCTGTCCATTGGTCCATCCTCCCTTTCTCTCTCTCTGTCTCTTCTACATATTTATATATATTCTGTTTATTTCCCATATACAATAAATAAAAAGCTTCAATACTTCTCTTAACATAGTCACCCTTTCTATAGCTTCCTTTATTGATAGATCACTCATGGTAGCTATCTTTGTATATATTAACTTAGCTCCTTCGCCTCTCTATTGGAACACAAACTGACTCTACCAGTCCATGAAATCAAATACTACAGTTGCAAACTGATGTACTTTAGAATGTGGCTGTAACTAATCTTGAAGAAGACTATGCTTTTGATTTCTCTGAAGTCTGACTCCCCTTTTCATTTCCTCCTCAATCTCTCTTTGCTTTGCTTTTGACAATTCATCTATTTATTCGGTGAATTGGAATTTTAGATGTTTCTTAATTAAATTCAAGCCGGAATGCACATTTCTAGGTTTTGGGTTCTTTTTTTTTTTCCCCAGTCAATTTCTAAAAAGAAATAGAAAATTACTATCTTAATTTCCCAGAGAGAAAATAAAGAGTTAACAAAAATTTAGGAAAAGGAGTCTTTAATGTGGCCAAGTAAATAATAATAGAAGTGGTAGTAATAGTTATATCTATAATACCTAATATTTATTGAGCATTTTGATATGCCAAGAACCGTCCTAAGCACTTCACATCTACACATTTACCTGAACAGCAAATTTATGAAATATCAGCCATTACTAGCCCATCTTACAGATAAGAACACAGAAACATCCAGGAGATTAGGTAATTTATATGAAGTCATACAGTGAGGAGGTGACAAATTCAGAGCACAAACTAAGGAGTTAAACTTTGAAGTCCTCATTTTTGAGGATCGTTCTATTTTACTTCTCAATATCTGATGAAATAAAATTGAATTTTGGAGATTCTGTGACTTTTCCTAGGAGGCAGGAAGCATGTAATCATGCTCTAATCAGAAGCTATCTGAATGGACTGTGTAGATGGGGCTGAAGAGAATTGACTGGTTCTGATGGGAAACTACTGCCTATGTTCCATGTAGAGAGGCATAACAGATTTCCAATTAAAAAAAATTCCATGTACAATCAGATTAATGGGGATCAGGGGAAGCTTATATATTTAGTTCTTTTCAGGACAACTAGGTCCCAGTACAGTTAGGCAAAAAATGATAACCAATGGATTGAAATTGATTGACCAGATTGTTTTTAACCAGAGAAGTTGCTTATCAAACAAGCAAAAACAGCATGCTTTAATCTTTATAAAGTTACTAATAATTTCTTCTGTTCTCATCATAATTACCAATATGACCAAAATAATACATTTAAAATATTAGTATGTAAACATCAGCCAAGTGTTTGATGATCAGCCAAATTGTCCTGAACAATTTATTCCATCCAGAGCTCCTCTTAAAGAAAAAAAGGGTCCATCACCTCACACAAAATTCATTCTCCAAGATGTGTCCTCTAATATCATGAGCATTCTGTTTTGCACCAAAAAGACAACCTCTTATTTTATGTTAATATATACTCTTCAAAGAGACAAGTGAAGAGAAATAGGTCTATTTTTATGTTATGCATGAGAAATTAGGTGGTTAATTTTCAAGGGCTGCTTCAATAAATCCCAATTGAATTAGCCAGTATTAGCATGTGAAAGCGATCAAGAGACACTGCAAAAACACAATGCAAAATGAATACAAATGATTTGGCTCTAGATCTGATCAAATAAAGTGGAGGACTGATTAACTAGTGAACAAAATTAAGTGGAAATGGCAGCATTTCACAGCTAGTCAGCTGTGGCTATGAAACATAGTACTGAAAAATTTAGACAATTGTTCTGAACCTTTTAGTTTTTCCATCCAGATGTACCTCTAAAATACATATCTCTAGCTGTACTAATCACACTTAATGTTGTTACTGATTTGGTGGTTGAGGTCATATTTATTTATCCAATCTTCTTATAAGGCATTCAAAATAACAACAACAAATATCTACTGAACATCTACTGCATTCTATGTCAACAATAAAATCTTTTTTTTTTCATTTTATTTAAGTCAGGTTGGACTAGAGAAAAGAGGAAAGAAGAAATGGATGAATTTTTTCATAAGATTTATAAACTTTTAACACATCTATAAATTTAATTTTGGCATAAAAAGCACAATGTAACATAATAGGAATAGCTTTGAAGTCAGACATTCTTGATTTTCAATTCCAACTCGGTCACTTATAAGCTGTGCTACCAAGCCTTGTTCTGCTCATCTTTAAAAAGGCATTTTAAAAACCTACCACAGAAAGTCATTTTATGAAATAGAAATCATATAATTAAATTCTCCAGCCTGCTGTTGGGACATAACAGAGGCTTACTCTTATTATCTCAGAGTCAGAACGACTGTTTCCTGAGATGCCAATGTTCCTACTAATAGACAAATTCTCCCCCCACATCCTAATGCCACTATCCCAGCATACAAATTGAAAGCTGTATTTGATAGGGATGACTACAAATCGAGAGAAGGAGAATCTTAAAATGGAATTTTTAATAATTGAAGTCTTTTCTAGGTCATAATAATTTTTCAGCTGGGAATACCCCAAAATAACACCCATTATTTTATTAAACTCAAAGCAGTTGCCAAGCTACCGAATTGATAATATGATAAACACTATGGGAGCGAGAAAGAAAATGTTGAGGGGCCAAGTAATACCCTCTGAACAAAAAACATTTGCCTCTCACAGAACATGCTTAAATTAAATGAAAACAGCTTCTGAGTGGTTAAAATATCCTTTTTCGCTCTTCTTTAGTAATAAAGGGAGTTAAACAAACACAGAAGGATAACTTAAAATGCCAACTCTTCCCAACTTCTAAGCAATGTAGAACAAAGTGATGGCTTTTTTCTCTACTCAAGGCAGGAGTTATTCATCTTCTCCTGAAAAGCCAGGGTATGGCACTACCTTAGGCTGTTTTACTGCAGTAGAGCCAATGAAATAATTTTCTGCAATTATTATTTATCATCAATACTACATGTGTAAATCAACTTAAAAAAAGACATGTCAGAGTTTTAACATCTTGCAATAGTAGCAATATAAGCATAATTGACTTTGGATAGATTAATTTTCCCTTACAGCCCTTTTCAAACATTTCAGTGATGTCAACCCCAGGCTGGAAATCTTGAGAAGTCAGCTATGTGATTGCAGTGTTGTCTTGCATAATTCTGTCTGGTTTTTCTATTACTATGGATGGCCTAAAGTTAAAGATCAGCACTTCTATAGACATTAGCCTTCAAATGACTAATGATCTTTGGTTCTTGATAGATTTTTAGTTTCCACTCAGTCCAAACCTCCCTCCAGGAAACTGAAGGAAGGAAACAGCAGCAAGAGTTCTTGATCTTTCTTGCTTACACACTCTCCACACTTATCTTGAAAATATCCAATGCTTCACTTTTATTATCCAACCTTTCAGTAACACCTATCTGCTTCTAGCTCTTGCTTCATTCTTGATAGTCATTTCCTGAAGGTATTTGTAGACAGCTAATCTATATGTGAATTGGCCTCTGACTGTCAAACAGACTGAGCTTGCAGAGGTAAACTTTAGGGCTAGAGTGGACTGGTGGGATTCCCAAAGTGGGACCTATTAGGGAGAGTGTAGTAATTCAAGTCACATTTTATGCAAAGCGATTACAGATTTCCTTGAGAGGCTAAATATGAATTCACACAAAATTAGATTGTGATTGTGGAGTTATGTGCTCATAAATACTCTACATAACAATTTTGTGGAAAGCCATTGCCCACAATAATGAACAATATGATCTTTCAACTCTTCAAATAACCAATCAGTTGAGTGAGGAAGAATAAAAGCAGAGAAATGAAATCAATAACTAAGGCTGCAACCAGTTATTCTGAATGCATACCCAATATTCAATTCTGTGAAGAAATTTTCCTAGCTGTTTTATCTTCTGCATTAATGTCCTGCATCACAAACCAATAGATAGATAGCAAAGGACTTTGTGAGATGTTCTCATTTCAGAGATTGCTCTTAAAAGCCTGAAGAGTTATTACCCCAATCTTTTTGGCATTACAGCTTCCCAGTTTTTCTTTGATGTCAACTCACTTTCACTGTGTGAAAACCAGAGATACCTTTAAGCATTTCAGGATACTCATTCCAGAAGAGGTAGCCCAACATACCTATCATCAGACTCCTGATATTGCTGCTTGTACACCTCAGTGAATCTGTTGAAAATTCTCCCTGAGCAAGTGGAAATATGACTCTAATTCTCAGAAAATGGATTACTATAGTGGAGTCACGTGTTATAAATTATCTATAGAACACTATGTAATACAGGATACTGAAAAATGTGAACTACTTGGCATTTGAAAATCCTGTCTTCACTTAGCCTAAATTCTTGAGTCATTAAAATTCCCTTGGCTTGTTTCCTCATCTACAAAATGATAAAATTTAGATTTTAAGGCCTCTTACTGCTTGGATATTGTTTGATTTTATAATTCTATAACTCTTTCATTCCACAATTTCTTCAACCATATTTAATGCATTCCTCTACCAATGAAAAGCTAAATGTAATTTAATTGATAAGATGCAGTTAAATCTCAGGAAAGCCTCTCCCCTGAGATCCAAATTCATTTCTCTGCCTGTAATGCTGTGCCTTTCACATACAAACCTCTCAATCTTTTGATTGGTAGACATTTTCAGCCCCTATTTTACCTTTTCCCCCTTGATGACCATCTGACTTGCAGATTTTCTAACTTTTCTTAATCAACATAAAGCATGCCCTTCTTGATGCAATATCTGGAGTCCTTTCTGTCCAATATTCAGTGTCCATAACATATCTGTTGATTTTCACTAGACACCCATCTACCAGCCCCACTACATTGCTATCAACTTTGGCTCCATAATAAGATGCTAGTGATGAGGAATTGGGCCATTTTATTTTGTTTCTTAGTAATTTTTCAACTCTTCAATGAATATCCATAGGCAAAGCATTGTAAAATATCCTTGAGAAATAAAAGAAAGATAAAGGTAAATGTCTATGCACTCAAACTAATGCTGAGTGCACAAATGTGCACAGAGGGGACCACAAATATAATACAATATGCAGTGAGAACAAGGAATACACACTGAGTACAATAGGCATTCTTATAAGGCAGGAGGTTCCCTCATGTAAATTCTTTATAACCAATGAAATTGTTAGAGTTTCCTTCTAAATTGAAAGAGCTGCTTATTTTATTTCTCTTTTCTATTATTCAATAATTTGAATGAGTGTTTTATTCATATGATATAAATTTCAAAATGTACAAAAAAGGTATACGATAAGGAAAAAAAGTCTCTCACCCAAACCTACTTCCTATTCTCTTATTATTTTTCTCACAGATGCAATCAAAATATCTTAGAAACAGAGCTTTAAAGTTTAGTTCCAATTTTGTGATGAATGATAAATCATCCTCCTGATTCCAAGGGCCAATGTTGCATGATGAACTGGAGGTGCTAGTTAATATTTTAATTCTTAAGGCTACAATCTTTTTTTCTAAGTCTAAAAAGAGTTCCTGCTTTTCCAACTCCATGAATGCATGTACATTTTGAATGATATATGCTACAGCAAACAATCTATTGGCTAACAGAATTCTCTTGCTGTCTCCACTAGCCATGTGCTGACCTATACCGTCAGTATCTCAGGTTATATTTCCTATGTTATCTTAAATTTAATTTCAGGCTAACATTTAACTTCTGTAAGAACCAAATCAATGCAACTTGTAGGATACAGAGGCATTTATCTGTGTTTATCATGCGACAGATATAAATCTCAACAAAATTAAGATTTATTTATGCCTGCTAATCTAATCCATTCTGTTCTAGTTATTCTGAAAGCAGTAAATCAAAATTGATACCCATTCTAGACCAGAATCATCTGACAAAAGAAGATCTGTGTTGTCAGATACTGTTGTTTTCTTAACATTTATTGAATGAATATTGAGAGGGAATAGGGAGAGTATTTGTAAAAAATAATATTAAACCAGGCATACAAAATGAAAATCTCAGTTTTCATAGAAAATCTTGCTTACTTTTGATATATAATCATCATTCATTATTGTCCTTTTTAAAAATACCTGAAAAAGTTCTTCTTGAATGTCTTAGTAATTTCTAAAGCATGTTTCTAGCTAGTTTGATAGATCTTACAGTAAGTTAGAAAAGAGTTCTAACTCTTTTTTTAGAAAAGAGTTCTAGAGGTCTCAACAAAATAAAAGGCTCTGCATTAAATATTTTCCTCAACAAATTTGATTTTTAAATTAACTTAACCTGGCAGTTATAAGAAGTCTTTTACAGTTACCTATTTTTATATAAGAGGAGTATTTACACATTACATTTGTTGTATTTTCTTAGGGGTTTTTAAAAGTAGGAATCATTAGTATTAGCCTTTGATAATTATTCTTCAAAATGAGAGCAATTTTACTAAAGCATGGTTTGTGGATGTGTTTATGACCTACTCCCCCAGACATGATCTGTGTGAAGGGAGATACGTGTCTATTCAAGGATCTATCTTGAACACCACTGGGCCTGTCTTAAATCCCACAGCACTCTGACCTGGCTTCTAAAAGTTGCACATTCATGACCCATTCACCATTATCTCTGAAACACATCATCCAGAAATTTCCAAGTCCTCAGGCAACCACTTCTTTCAGTGTCATGTTGAAGACAGACAACAGATTTCAAGGAATTAAGAAAATGGGAGAAAAATGTGAGTTTAGGATCCTTTTCAGATATAGTCAATGAAAAGAAAAGACTGAAAAGATAAAGTTAGTGGCTCTTTTATATTGTGTGAATATTATAACGAGAATGTACTTGTATATTCTTTATGTGTTTAAAAACAGAAAAATTAAATACATAGTTAAGGAAGTTTGTCATATTGAATGACTTTGGGTTTGAGTTTTAAGGATAGGAAAAGTATACAATATTTTGAGAGAAGAATGGAAAGAGCATATGAAGAAAAGGCAAATAATGAAATGCTTAAGACAAGGGAAATTTTTATGGGAACAAGTCCTTAAGGAAGTCCTCATACTGGATCTTTAGATCCCAAGAGGTAAGGAGAGACTGCAATTTCTACATATCAGTTAAGATTGCTGGATTGCTGTTCTATTGTATGTAACAGAAATCTGACTCTAGTGAGCTAAATCAAATAGTGATTTCTTTCCCCTCACATAAGAAAAAAATGGGGATATGACAGTCTAGGGCTCTGGTGTGGTGTGGTACCTTTTGTCATCCCACTTTGCTATTGCACATCCAGCTTCTGTCCTCACACTTGTCACTGTAAAAATAAGAAAGATAAGAGAAGAGGAAGAAGAAATAGCTTCATCAAGGAAGCAAAATTCCTGGCAATTTCATTGCCATAACTATGTACCCCCACCATCTCTAGGCAGTCTGGGAAGAAAAATTTTATGGTTTTGCACATTATTGATCTCCTCTCCAAAACTGAGGTTCTTTTAAAAAGGAAATGAATGAGTATGTATATAGATCAATTAACAATGTCTGATATATTTCAAAGTTTTGTCTATCCAACATAGATATATCATTTTCTAATTTTTTTCCAACTGAGATAATCCCAAAGTCTTACATAGTTGGTATATCTACTTCAAGTTCCAGGTTCTCTTTGCACTTTAACATGAATTCATTTAAAAAAAAAAAAAGTAATCTGCCCCTAAACACAACCAGTTATAAAGATACAGACAAATGAATAAAAATTTCCATTCAGAATAGGGATGTAACTGGAAAGCACATCAACGGGCAACAATAGCATGGACTCCCTGCCATGGCCATAGAGAACATTTCTTCACTATCTATAAGCTTCTAGTCTCTCTCTAAGTGGATTTCCTTTGTCTATTACCCTCCACAGCCCCAAGATCTACAATCCTGGAAGATCTTCCTTCCATCATCCTTCATGGCCACATCTGATATGGGCATTTTAAAGGAACTACTTTCTAGAGGTTCCAAAGGTTTAAGAGTACCCTTTCTCTGAGTGTTTGCTTGGGTACTTGAGGATTGCTTTCCCTGGTTAAACCATCAACAACCACAAAGTTCTTTATAAGCCATGGTCTAAAATCTATGGTCTTCCCACATCCTTGGACAAGTAGCTAGCTCTAGCTTAAGTTTATCTTTTTTGTTGGTCTTTCCTAAGAGTGTCAAGAAGAAACAGCATCCAGAAACAACATAAATTTTTCTATCTTTTCTCCTTAAACTACCACACATAGTCATTTTCCTAAGAAACAACAGCCAGTAGCTTGATCAAATATTTAATAAGGATCACCAGCTCCATCCACTTTGCAGTATCAGACTTCTCCAATAGACTATAGCTGTTTTTCTCCATTCCGCTCATCCACACATTTCATTACCTTTATTTTTTTTATTTTCAAAACCCTAAATCCAAGAGTCAAATCCTATATATATTAGAGTTATTTGGGGACTACATAAAACAAAATCCCAACTAAATATATTTTTCTCATCTAACCAAGAAGAATGTATTTTATATATTTCCCTTCCAAGTATATTTTCCCCTCAAAATACTTTCGTTTTTGTAACAGAAAGTCCATAGGTAAATAGTCAAGGTTTGGGGCTCTGTTCACAATATGATCAATATTCTAGGCATTTGTCTGTTTTCTACTCTGCCAACGTTAGCATGGACTTCTGTCCTCATGCTGTCACTTCTTTGTCACAATGGCTGTTCCATTTCCAGTGAAAAGAAAGGAGGGAGAGAAAAAGGTAGCACTTATATGAGGGAAGAAAAACTTTTCTCAGAAATTTTAAGCAGGTTTTTCATCACATTACAAAGATCAGAATAGTGTCAAGTGGCCACTCCTATTTATAAAGAAACTCTATCTAGTAAGGCAAGACCTTTAGCCAGATACATTGCTGCCTCAAACAAAACATAATGTCTCTAATGAAGACAGAAAGGAGAAATAGATATTGGAGCAGCCATTAGTGGTATCTACCACACTCTGTGCCCTGCACAGGATTGGGACTTATGAGAAGCACATGTCAGCTTTTATGGAACTAAATAGAAGGCCTAAAGGAAGAGTTCCAAGGATACCTTCCAAAATCCTCCTTGCTCACTTTCCCTGGCTTTCCTTGGTTATCTTTCACTTTAAGGACTAGCCTACCCTTTCATTCTCTTACTTTAATCAACCTTCTTCCTAAAGTTATTCCAATCATCCTCCTTTCCTTATTTCTCAGCACTGTTCATGCTATGTTGCTATGGTGTCATAAAAAAAATGTTAGTCCAATTCAGATAATACCTTGGATAATACCAAAAGTAAAAGCATGAAAGCATGGTATAAATAAGTAAGCTGATTAAAAAGAGACTGTGTTGAAAATTCTGATGTCAGGCCTCACATTTTACAAATTTGAACTGATAAGGACACCTCACCTCATTGCATCTTGTCATGCTATGTTACTAGAGAGCTAGGTGGATTTGTAATGCATGATGAGTTACAGAGATAATACTTCCCCTTTTAAAAATCTTCTGAATAAGGTATATCTCACATATTTGGCAGATGGTTTCATCTAAATCTGGATCTTTTCCTTTGTAAAGAGGAAACAACACATTGTCATTTTTGCACTGGATTCTTCCTTTTGCCAGTGAATGGTAGGTGTTACACTCCATATTAAAATATTGCTTACTCTCCAGATACACTATATTGTTTTACACAACTGGACCTCTGTTAATGTTCCCTTCTGTTTTTTTATGTCTTCAACTAGCGTGTCTTTAAACTAGCTAATGGATAGCATCTGTTGTCTACTATAATAAAGAGATTCAAGTAATTTTATATCATCCTGACTGGGAGATGAGGAACTTCTCTAAGGCTAAACATTTCATATTTTTATCTTAAAAGAAAATAACCTTTCAGAAATTTTTAATGATTTCCTTATATTGAAGGGGAAAGGACACTGAGACAACTTTATTATCATATAATTGAACGAGGTTTTTGGTCACTTACTGTGACCTTATTGTCAGAGCAAAAGAGAAGCATCACTTTTGAGCCTAGGTTCCCAAAAACCCATGTAGTCTCTAAAGTTGATGAGACAGTGTCTATCCTTTAAACCAAATGACATTAATTTTACTCATCCTATTTCAATGCCTTAAATCAATCTCAAGTCATAAGAAAAGTAAAGAAATTTACCTTTGCCTTCATTAAAATCAATTTTCCTGAGGACACCTTCCACCCTTCTAGTTCTCAATAATGTTAAAATATTGGTGGAGTGAGAAGATCCTCTGAGAATCAAAAGACTTTGAAAATGAAGTTCCTTTTTGTTCCTCTTATGAGTCTAAAAACAGCATGCCCTCTTTATTATCAATCAATTCATCCATCAAACAAATGGAGAAAAATCATAGCCCTTAAAACTCTAAAGTTTCCCTGACCTTTAAAAAGAAGAAAAAGTTACATGATTCTACTCATTCAAACTCTTTCATTCCTAAGCAAATACCGAAATACCAAAATGTCTCCCAAAGAAAAAGAATAGAGGGACGACTGGGTGGCTCAGTGGTTGAGCGTCTCTGCCTTAGGCTCAGGGCCTAATCCTAGGGTCCAGGATCGAGTACCACATCCGGCACCACATCGGGCTTCCTGCAGGGAGCCTGCTTCTCCCTCTGCCTCTCTCTCTCTCTCTCTCTGTCTGTCTCATGAATAAATAAATAAAATCTTTTAAAAAGAAAAAGAATAAAGAAAAGGAAAATGTTCTTAATCCTAGTCTGTGACTACATAAGGAAAAGCAAGCATATTTTAGAAGAAAAACAACCTCTTTGTTACGTGGGATGTTTTAATAGTCAAACTACCCACCATTTGCTATTCAAACCAAAACTGTAAACTCACTCACTTATTTAAAAAAATATTTGGGTACTGAATATATGTCAGCTCCTGCATTAAGTGTTAGGAGCACAAAGATGAGTAGGATGCTACCCCATTTCCCAAAACTCTCACCATTTCCCTGCCTTCTCTTCTTCCTCTCTCACTCCCTTATATGGAAGACAACTACTTAGAAACAGTACATCAAAACCAGTTTCAACCCAGTTCATTATTGTTTTCTGAGTAGATCTAATTTTGGAAAGGCCTGATTTCTTCACTTTCCAAAAAGGACTGGAGGATTTATCACCTTGAGAATAGTTTTAATGGACAAATTTCTTTTGGTGCAGTTTTTATGTGACTTGTACCACTTATAGAATAATAGAGTACAAAATATAATAATCATTAATATTTAAGGTGACAGTTTGGCACTTAGCTTAAAATATTTTTTCAAGGACACTTGAAATAAAGCCTTAAAAAGATGACAAGTGAAGATATGACAAAATCTTTACAAGAAAAATTTGGCATCAATGTTCATCAGCAAAATCAATTACTTACAGTGACAAGACAGTGAGCTAAGGCAAGCAGTGCATGCACATATTCAACTCTTGAAAACTGTCAAAGGCATGATTTTATAAAATTGACTCTAAACATAATTATTTTTTTGTTTTAAAGGAACCATGCCCAGATGTCTGGCTTTCTATGGATTTGAATTCTCTGGGGCAAGCTTGAAGATATGTTACATAATTCTCCTCTTGGCACTATTTATCAAGTTGATCAGTACCTTGTATTGAGCCTCTTGTCCTACTAGTGACTAACAGTGTACACTGCAAACATGATCCCATGCAATCCTCATAGAGATATCAGGAATTTTATATTACTTTTCCCATTTTACAGATAAGGAAACAGAATATGTCAACCTAAGAGTCTTGTCCACAGTCATGCAGCTAGTAAATGACCAAGCGGAGATTTTAACCCAAGGACATCTAGCAGTAAAACCCGTGTTCTTCACCTACATATAAATTATGGGAGTGCAAACCATAAGACTTGCTTTACTCTCTATGTGTAGGCTAAGCACACATTCAAATTTGTTTCACTTTGCTCATTAATTTAAGAAGCATCATAGCTTACATTATTCCAAACACTCTTTTAAGCACTTTCCATAAAATATACTATTTAATATTCACAAAAATCCTATAAGATCAATACAATAGTCAACATTTTACAAGCAGGATACTAAGACTCTGAAAGGTTAAATAAAATGTCCAATTTCATGGAATCAGATTAGCAATCAGGTTGTTTGATTCCAAAGTCTGTGCAATTCACGTGACCCTCAACTATTTCTTGCCACCAAATAAAGAAAAAATAAAGGTGCAGTTATAATTACAGAAAGCAGAAAAAAATGAGCCTTTGCACAGTTAGCTGCCAAATTTGAGTAAGTAGACATTCTCTGTTGGTAAAATTATGGAAACCTCAGGCATATCTCCAACCCAGCTCTATGTCAAAAAACAAGAAAAGTCCATAAAAAACTAGTACCTAATGTGCTCACACAGTGTGTGGCAGGAACTTCACTTACATTGTAACATTTTATCTTCACAAAAGAAGAGCGTCTTGGGTCTTATTTCATTTTTGGGAAGGTGTAGAGTATTTTATTATTTCCCGTGAACTGAACAATGTATTAGCTATCAGGACCTTCATTTCTTCATCTGAGAAATGATGGGGTTAGACCAGTGATCTTCAAGGTCTTCCAGGTTTAGAGTCCTGTCATTAGAATTGGGAGCATCCCATCCCATCCTTCCAACTTACTCAGCTAGTGCAGCCAAGCTAGTGATTTGAACCTGAGTATCTGCTGGAGGACTAATTGAGGTGTTAAAAATGGAGTGTTCACGTGAAAATAAAGCAGAATAATTCTGAGTGTTATGTGTAATAAATATTCAATAAATACTTTGATAAATTTCACTGGGAAAATGAATAAATGATATAATGAGTGTTTTTTAAAACAGTTTTTATAGTTATATGGTTATTTTAAAATAAATGATAATATCAATGAACTCCCAATCAATGCACATATTCAAGAAGCTGGATACTTCTCTCAGGGATGCAATATTTTTTTATTTCATTGACAAATTCCAATAGATTATATTTTCCTGGAAGATTATCCATTTTATTCAGGTTTCAAATTTAGAACTTGCATAGAGTTTAGCAGCACGGTAAATCTTTTAATTTCTTCTGAATTATGTAGTTATGTCTCCTTCATAATTTTTAATTGCTTGTTGTTGCATTTATTACTTTTATCTTTTTCCATTCTCTTGATTATATCAACTAATAGCTTATTTTATGATATAATTTCAAATAAATTGCTCTGGGTTTATTTGTTCTATATTTTTCTGTTTTCTAACTTATAGATTATGCTTTGTACTTATTCTCTATGCTTTTTTTTGGTTTTATTTTATTGTTTCTTTTCCTTTTATGTTGAATGTTTAAGCCACTTACTAACATTTTCCCTTCTTTTTCTTTTCTTTCTTTCTTTCTTTCTTTCTTTCTTTCTTTTTTTTTTTTACTGTAAGTTTGGAGGGATGAAACTTTTCTCTGAGCAATGCTTGAGATAACTGGCAAATCTCTGATAGACGGCATTTTCATCATCACTATTTCTTCCTGTCTGTGCTTTGTGCTTAGATTTTCCCTCTGAATCAAGAGTTATTCATATGGAGATTTGCTTAGTTCTGTTCTTCTTTAATTCCCAGCTAATGGAACATTTTTGGTTTGTTGCTTGCTGTTTATTTCCTGATTGCATTAGGATCAGAAAATGTATTTTAATACTTCTAATATTTGAGTTCATTAAGGTTTTCTTTATGGTCTAATATATGAAAAATGTTTTTTTTGGGACTATTCCTAAAATACTCGAAAATAAGACATATTATATCTTTAGGGTACAGAATTTGACATAAATATGCTATATAAACTCATGTCAATTATATATATTAATTAGATTTTAGATTCTCCCTTAATAATATTTAGATCTTCTGTCATCTTACTTTTTTTAAAAAAGGTTTGTTTATTTGAGAGACAGAAAGCGACATGGGAGCCAGGGTGGGGGGCAGAGGGAGGGGGAGAGAGAATCCTCAAGCAGACTCTCTGCTCAGCACAGAGCCCAACACAAGGGCTCAATCCCAAAGGAAGAGTCAGACACTTAACCAAAAGAGTCACCCAGGTGCCCCTAGCCTTATATTTTAATCATCCTCATTGTTAATGGACTGAGATGAATGAATGAAAAGTATCCTACTAATAGTGTTTTGCATTTTTCGTTTTACTTCATAAGTAAAATGGTGCATTGATATTCACAAGTTATAAATTTATCATGATTATACCCTTTGGTTATTATACAGTGTCATTTTTCTCTAATTTAAATATTTGGGGCATAAATCCACTTTAACTAGCATTAAGATAAAATCCCTGCTTTATTTTTGTTTATATTTAGTAAGCTTTGCCCATCCTTTTGTTACTTTGTCTCAGTTACTTTGAATTACTTTATGTCTTATCATAAAGCATAGAATTGGGCTTTTTGTGGTTTAATCTGAAGATCATTTTAATAAACTTCATATTTGTGATTTAACAGATACAACTGGTCATAATGCTGCTACAGAAGTCCAAGTTTCCTAATCCACAATTTTGAAGTCCAGAAGTCTCTAAAAATGTGTACTTCTAGATTCATTTTAAGCCATCTAATCTTAAGTATAATAGGCTAGTTATATTTTTAGCCCAGTTTCCTAGATAATAAGTTTGCCAAAAAAAGTATTAATGTGTTCAATTACAGAGTGCTGCTCCAGATTTCACCACAGATGTTGAAAAAATGTCATATATGCACCATATTACCTTTCTAATATCTAAATTCTAAAGCCCAAAGCATAGAATAGCAAAGGGACTTCAGACAAGAGATAGTACAAATGTATAATCTTTATTTTCATTTGTAGCTTAAAAAATAGTTTTACTTTGTGGTCTGTTTTTGCATTTTTCCCTGGATATTTTGACATATTTTTGGTTTAAGGATGACTGTTATTGATATAATATTAATCTTCTTTGTCTCTAGATCATTTTTATTAATTTCATTACATGATCAATGAAATTAGTGTATTTCCTTTTTTCCAGATTTATTGAAATATAATTGAACACAGTTGTATAGATTTAATATGTACAATATGATGGTTTGATATACATATACATTGTGAAATGATTACTATAATCAAGTAGGTTAACATTTCTATCATGTCACACAGTTGCCATTTTATGTGTGTGTGGTGATACACTTAAGATCGACTCCCTTAGCAAATTTCAGAGATATCATCATATTATTAATGACAGTCACCATGTTGTACATTTGAACCCAGAATTTTTTCATCTTATAACTGACAGCTTGTACCCTTTGTTTAACATCTTCCCATTTTCCACACACCCTAGCCCCTGGGTATCACTATTTTACTCTTTGGCCTATGAGTTTGTCTTTTATCAATTTCACATACACATGTGATCAAAGTATTTGTCCATCTCTATCTAGCTTATTTCACTTAGTATAATATCCTCAAGATTCATCCATGGTGTAGCAAATGGCAGGATTTCTTTCTTTTTATGGTTGGAAAATATTCCATTGTAAATATAAACCATATTTGTGTTTCCATTTATCTGTCTACAAACAATTATGTATGTCCATATCTTGGCTGTTGTGAAAAATGCTACAACAAAAAAGGAATGCAGACATCTCTTCAATACACTGATTTATATCCTTCATATGTATACTAAGAAGTGGCACTGTGGATCACATGGTAGTTGTATTTTTAATTTTTTGAGGAAACTTCATATTGTTATTTCTAATTGCTGTAGAACTTACATTTCTATCAAAAATGTACAGGGTTCCCTTTTCTCTACATCCTTGTCAGTACTTAATATTTCTTCTCTTTTTGATAATAGCTATGCTAACAGATATGAGTTTATATCTCATTGTGGTATTCACTTTGATTTCCCTGATGATTAGTGATGCTGATTACATTTTCCATGCATATTGCCTATATATATATATATATATATATATATATATGTAAAAGTATAATCTATAAGTTACATAGTATATATACTATAAACTTATCTCTTAGACCTGCCTCTGCTGCATCCCATAAATTTGGTATTATTTTCGTTGGTCTCAATATACTATTTTGATTCATCTTTTTTTTAAATAATTTTATTTATTTATTTGAGAGAGCACTAGAGAGACAGAGTAAGCATGAATGGGGGCAGAGGGAGAGGGAGAAGCAGGCTCCCTGCTGAGCAGGGAGCCTATGACACAGGACTTGATCCCAGGACACTGGAATCATGACCTGAGCCATGTAACCTACTGAGCCACCCAGCCACCCACCCCTTTGATTCATCTTTTGATGAATCTTGTCTTTGATTCATTGCTTGTTCAGAGGAATGCTGTTTAATTTTTGCATATTTGTGAATTTTCTAATTTTCTTCCTATTATTAATTTCTAGATCCCTACCATTTTAATTGGAAAAAATGCTTAATATAACTTCAACCTTTTCAAATTTCAGACTTGCTTGGTAATGCAACATATTATCTATCCTAGAGAATGTTTTGTGTGAGCTTAAGGTGCTATTGGTTAGAATATTCTGTATATGTCTGTCATGTCCATTTGGTCTATGGTGTTATTCAAGTCCACCATTTCTTTATTGATTTTCTGTCTTAAAGATCTATCCAAAGTTGAAAGTAGGGTATTGAAGTCCTACTATTGGTGCACTGCTTTCTATTTCTCCCTTCAGAGATGACAATGTTTGCTTTAATTATTTAGGCATTCCAATGTTGAGTGTGTATATATTTAGGATTGTTATATCCTCTTAATTAATTGATCTTTTTATCACTAGATAATGACCTTCTTTGTGTTTTGTCATCCTTTTTGGCTGAAAGTCTATTTTATCTTCTATAAGTGTAGCCATCCCTGATCTCTCTTGTGATTATCATTTTTATGGACTATCCCCATCCTTTCACTTTCAGCCTATGTAGGTCCTTAAAGCTAAAGTGAGATTTTTGCAGCACATGGTTGGATCTTGTTTTTTATTCATTAAGCCACTGTGTCTTTGTTTGAATAATTTAACCCATATGCACTTAAAGTAATTATGGATAGATAAGGACTTCCTATTGCCATTTTGTTAATTGTTTTCTAACTATTTTGTAGTTTCTGTTCCTGTCTTCCTCTATTTCTAGCTTCTTTTGTCATTTACTTTTTATAATGATATGCTGAAATTTCTTTCTTTCTTTCAGGTATCTATGAGATGCTTTTCTTTGTACTTACCATGAAGCCTATGTAAAATACCTTATAGTCAAAGTAGTGTATTTTAAACTGATAACAACTTACTTTCAATCACATACAAAAACTCCATACATTCAGGATGTGAATAGTTGGTTATCTCTCCAGGCAATTTCCCCTACAAACCAAGGATAGCATCATTTTGGAGAGATCTTCACCATCATCTGGAGGCTATACTTCTTAGAACCATGCTGTGTAAAGGACAGCTTCTGCCACCAGCTGGTACACCATTCACCCTCTCTATAGTAAACATGGAATTTAAAATATGCACATCTTGTTGTGCCACACACTATGAAAACTGTGATTTCTTCTGGCTCTTTCTGAAGACTGCTGAATCATCACCATGCCATGCCTTTCTTGCATCCTCCTGCCTGTCTGCCTATCTCCTTTATTTCCACTGCATTTGCAATCCACATATTTTGGTGTCTACGGTTTTAGTTTAGCTAAAAACAGTTGTGATTTTTGTTTTTAATTTTTGATCTTTTATAAGTTTCCAAGGAGAAAAAGAGGGAAATGCTGATTTTATACTATCACATTCATATTGAATGCCTCAGAAAATTCTGTTAAAATTTGCCAACACATATGCCTATATATATGTTTGCCAAGAATGAAGCAGATCAGTGTCCACCTGATTCACTGCTGCATCCCCAGTGCTGATACTAATGCCTCACAAGCAAAGGATATTCAATAAATAATTGTTAACATTATGAAGTCTATGTATATATGAGCTGTTGGTCATTCACTTAAAATATCGTTCTTTCTGATGCCTTTATACAATGGCTAACAAGAAGGTGGCAAATATATGTAGGTGTATAGAACTCACACACTTAAAATTGAGTAAAATCAGATTGCTAAACATTATATATAAGGTTTACTCTGTTAAAAAGGAAAAACCAAGAAAATAATAGCTAATGTCTATAACCATATATGGATGCTTGTGCATTTTTTTAAAAAAAGAGATTAGAGTGTAAATCAAAAGAGACTTTAACCTTCCCTATCATGTGTCTTTCTAAAAATGAGACTCTTATTTATATTACACTTGTGTAATTTAAAATAAACTTTAAAACCATATCCTATTTTCCTGGGAAATGGTGCAGCTTACCTCTCTTTCTCTCTAGATTTTTGCCACAGATCAGATCTCAGAAACAGCTTCACTGGGAGATGGGAATCTGCATGACAAGGTTTATGAGAATGCTCTTTGAGAACAATTTCTACCAGGGGTGTGGAAAAATTTAAGCAAAGGAAAAAGTTTGGTTGTGATGCAGTTAGAGCACAGACCTCAATCAATCTCACAGATATTCTACAGCTGGGACGGCTGTTCAGCGTTTCCCTCCCTGAAGAAAGTGGGATAGGCCATTAAACCCCAGCATCAACCAGTGTAAGTGAGTTATGTCTCTCTAGCTAAGAGCAATTCCCAGAGAGGGACTCATCTAACAACTGTCAGTCACCAAGATTCCCAGGAGCTAGGGCATGGGTACTTGAGTGCTTTAACCCTGATGTGGCAGTGGAGAAGAATCTGGATAGCATCCATAAGTATGTGAACTCCTACAGAAGAGGAACTGTGTCTTTATCGGCATTTTATCACCAGCCTACTGCTTACTTTCTGGTACATGACAGAGATTCAGTGAAAACTTGCTGGATGAATGAGTAAAATAACATGTCTGGTAAGTATAAAACTCACTTTCACTTGAGTATAAAGAAAGAGCTAAGAGGGATCCCTGGGTGGCGCAGCGGTTTGGCGCCTGCCTTTGGCCCAGGGCGCGATCCTGGAGACTGGAGATCGAATCCCATGTTGGGCTCCCGGTGCATGGAGCCTGCTTCTCCCTCTGCCTGTGTCTCTGTCTCTCTCTCTCTCTCTCTCTCTCTGTGTGACTATCATAAATAAATAAAAATTTAAAAAAAAAAAGAGAGCTAAGAGTGTTGAAAAATGAATCTAAAAGAAGTAAATAAGATTCTGTTATGGTTAATGTTATATGTCAACTTGACTGGGCAATGGAATGACAAGGTAACTGGTTAAACACTATTTGTGGGTATGTCTATGAGAGTGTTCGAGGAAGAGACTAGCATTCGAATTGGTGGATTAAGAAAGGCAGTTTATCTTTCCCTTTGTGGGTGGTGGACATCATTCAATCTGTTGAAGGCCTGAGTAGAGCAAAAAAATAGAGGACTATATATATATATAGTCTATTGGTTTTGTTTCTCTGGAGAATCCTAACTAATACAATACTTGATACCAAGAAGCAGAGCAGCAAATACCTAAAAATATGGGCATGGTTTTGGAACAGGGTTATGAGGCTGGAAGATGTTTGCGGTACATGCTAGATGAAGCTGATATTGCTGTGAATGAACTGTTAGACAGGGGAGCCTGAGTGGCTCAGTCAGTTAAACTTCTGCCTTGTGCTCAGGTCAAGATTCCTGTTCAGTACTGAGCCTGCCTCTCCCTCTACCTCTGCAGTTCCCCCTGTTTGTGCTCTCTTGTACTCTTTCTCTGTCAAATAAATAAACAGGGATCCCTGGGTGGAGCAGCGGTTTAGCGCCTGTCCTTGGCCCAGGGCGTGACTGGAGACCCGGGATCGAATCCCACGTCGGGCTCCCGGTGCATGGAGCCTGCTTCTCCCTCTGCCTGTGTCTCTGCCTCTCTCTCTCTCTCTGTGACTATCATAAATAAATAAAAATTTAAAATAAATAAATAAATAAACAAACAAATCTTTAAAAGAAGAAGAAGAAGGAACTGCTAGATAATTCTGGTGAGAGCTCAGAAAGAAAAGAGGAGAGCTGGAGAGAGCTTCCATCTTCTTAGAAAATACATAATCATGCAGGTATTGGAGCAAATATGGATAAAAGTAGATAAAGCTCTGAAAGACCATTCTGATGAGATCTCAGATTGAAATAAGGAACATTTTATTGGACAATAGAGAAAAGGTGATCTACCTTATAAAGAACGTGGCCACATTATGTTTGTGATCTATTGTTTTGTGGAAGGTAGAACTTGTGACTTATGGAATTGAATATCTAACTGAAAAGATTTCTAAAAAAAAGTGTTGAAGAAGCAGAATGGTTCCTCCTGACTACTTAAGGGAAATGCAAGAAGAAAGAAAGAAACTGAAGACAGAATTGTTAAGCAAAAAGGAATTAGAATGTAAAAATTCTTAGCCTATTCAGATTGCTGAGAACACTAAGGGTGTGGTCCCAAAACCTTCTGATAAGGAAATTAGCATTGGTGTGAACTTAATCAGTGACCCTAGTATAAACACTGCCAGTTTGAACTGAAACTGTTAGAGACAAAATGAAATGAGGGAAGACTGTCAGACTTCTTAGATGCTACAGAACTGGAACTTAGTTCTATTCAATTGCAAACATGCATTATCCTTCAAAACAAGAGAAGAAGGACCCCAAACAAAATGTAGAGATTATTAGGCTGTCATACCTAAAACAGGCCCAGAGGGCATGGGCCTGGTGAGTGGGGCTGTCTTCAGTTTAATTTCAAAGGGCAGTATCACTGCCCAGCCAAACTGAGGGAACATAATCCCTACCCCTAGGGGTTCCTGAAGGCTGGATTGCCACTCCAGTGGGCCTACAGAGAATAGCATTAAGCCAAAGAGGATTGTTCTCAAGTCTTAAGGTTTAATGGAGACTTGCTAAGTTTAAAACCAATACTTGGGACTCATCACTCCTTTCTACTTTCTGATTTCTCTCTTTTAGAAGGTCTACCCATGCCTATCTCACTACTATATTTTGGAAGCGCATAACTTATCTAACTTCATAGGTTCACAGTTGGAGAAGAATTTTGCCTCATGATGAATTGTACCTTGAGTCTCATCCATATCTGATTTAGATGCTATTTAGGTAAGACTTTGGACTTTAGAGTTGATGCTGAAGTAAGTTAAAACTTCTGAGGGGGTAGCCCTGGTGGCTCAAAGGTTTAGCGCCGCCTTCAGCCCAGGACATGATCCTGGAGACCCGGGATTGAGTCCCTCGTCAGGCTCTCTGCATGGAGCCTGCTTCTCCCTCTGCCTGTGTCTCTGCCTCTCTCTCTCTCTCATGAATAAATAAATTAAATCTTTAAAAAAAAAAAGACTTCTGAGGCTGTTAAGATGTATTGAATGTACATTGCATGTAGGAAGGCCATGAATTTTGGGGGGCCATGGATGGAATGCTATGGACTAAATGTTTGTTCTCTCATAATTCATATATTGAAACTCTAATCCCCAGTGTTATGGTATCTGGAGGTGGGACCTTTGGGATTCTAATTAGGGTTAGATTATGCCTTGAGGATGACACCCTCATGATGGGATTAATGTCCTTCAAAGAAGAGGAAGAGACATGAGATTTTCTCTGGCATGTGAGGATACAGTAAAGTGTTCATCTATAGGTCAGAAAGAAGGTTCTCATCAGGACACAAAATTGGTCGGGGCCCTGATCTCGGTTTCCAGCCTCTAGAACCATGAAAAAATGAACATTTGTTGTTTAAGCCATCAGTCTTGGGTATTTGTTATAGCAGCCTGAACTAAACAAGACAATTCCCTGTAATATTGGAACTGTGATAACGAGTGACATTGGTAAGCTGTGTTTAGCCATAGTAAAGAATAGAGACTATATTTTACATATCTTAGGAATCTCTTGAAGGGTTTTAGCTAGTCTTATGATCAACTTTAGATTTTGGATTGAGCGCTTGGCCAACAGTATAGATGAGAACAAAACAGGAGGAAACAAGATGACCCACAGCTTTTGAAATAGTTTGAATAAAAGTAGATGAAGCTCTGAAACAGAACCAGCAGCAGTAGAAATAGGAAAAATTATTTTTAAAATATGACTTGATTCTGTGTAGGGGTAAGGGAGAGAGGAGTATAAAATGATCCCAAATTTTCCAGCTAGTATGACTAGATGTTGGAATTAAGTGAATCCTAAAACATAAGAGGAGTAACAGTTTTGAAAGAGGAAGTTCACTAGGCCGTTAAGACCAGAGAATGTCTTGCTTACCATTTTATCCCTAGCCCCTAGGATAGTGTCAAGCATATTTTAAACAGAGAGATCATTAGAAAAGTCAGGACTGTGGATGAAGTGACATTCGAGGTCCTTTCCTAGTATATTATTGCATTAAACAGTGAGTCCTGCACAATATAATACTCTGGTCCTCTGAAATTACTTTTTATAGAAGTACCTGAGAGTATGCTAAACCCTTCAGAGAAAATTCTCAGATGTACTACAGAGCCCTTTAAATTTTAACAGAGATAACTTGGGCTTCTGCAAAGACTTGATTCTAATAGAATTTGTCAAAAATATGTTAAGTATTTTTAAAGCTGTACTTGAAATACACAGTCAAATGTGAACTAGAATCATATCTGAGCACTTTAGGGACAACTAATAATGTTTTTATTTTTGACTGTGAGAGAAAATGTCATATATTTGGCTTGAAGTATAAATCCATACTGGCATAAGACTCTTTTTTTTTTAATATTTTAGGAGTTGCTTTTAAATACACAAAAGTACCAATTTAGCCTTACTTATTCATCTTACAGAGAAAGAAATTTAAGCTTAGAGAAGTAAAATAGTATGCTCAGGACACATATCACATCAATGGAAGGATACAGAATGAAGCCAACTGTCCCAGGTAAGAGTATGATGATCTTATCACTGCACCAATAGGCTGGGAAAAGATGGCATTTTCATTCAGACAACTTCCTGCTACCGCTGTTAGGTAATTACCCTACCCCTTGTAGATAATGTGATTGAGTGATTCCAAAAAGCATTTATGTAACACATAAAGGTTCAGAAAAACCCTACCATTTATCTAGGCAGCAAAAATTAAAGTCTATAAATTATAAACAAGGGTAATGACTCTGATATAAAGAAGAGTCACAGTGAGCGAATTAAATCCACAAGTCTGTAGAAACAGATTGATTACAAACACATTTTCGAGGTGAAGGGCAGGGCCGCTGGATAGGGAAGAAAAGAGATTTTTCTGCTTCTTTTCTTTTCTGAGAAAAATGCATCTATTTTGTTTCTTTTGTAACCTCTGTTCAGAGATACCTTCCTTTCATCAGCCAACCAAGTGTCACTGCCCAAAAGGTCAATGTGGAACATCCAGTCAAGGGGCACTGCACTGAGCACCTGAGTGCCGAAGTCACAGAGAAGAGGTGGGTGCTTGCAGGGTTCACACTCGAGAGCAAGGGAGGTTCTACCTTTCTTCCTTCATAACTGAGCCATTTCTACTTACCTCTGACTCCACTACTGTTTTAAGAACAATAATAGGAATGATCAGTGAATCGATTGCTTCATGAGGCATAATGATGATTCATACTTTTTATCTATCCACAGTTTTTATTTTCAATTTCACTAAGTCAATCAACTCCTTCATCTGCAGAGTACCATAATCTCAGTAGACTCTATATGCATTAGTTTGATTATTCTTTTTTTTTCAAAGATTTTATTTATTTACTTGAGAGAGGGAGCATGAGAGAGAGAGCAAGAGCGAGAGAGCACATGCACAGGTGGTGAGAGGAGGAGCAGAGGAAGAGAGAGAAGCAGACCCCACGCTGAGCAGGGAACCCTATGTAGGGCTGGATCAAAGGACCCTAAAATCATGACCTGAGCCAAAGGCAGATGCTTAACTGACTGAGCCACCCAGGTGCCCCTAGTTTGATTCTTCTTTATCTTAAAAAGACACACTATTTTTCTCTCTTCACAGAAAAAAAAAAAATTAGAGTAGGATGAGTGTTCTTTTTTTGTACAGAACCAGATAGTAAATATTTTAAGTTTTGCAGGCCATATGGTCTCTGTTGGATCTACTCAGTTTTGCCATTGTGGCATAAAACTATCCATCGACAATATGTAAATGAGTATGTCTGTGTTCCAATAAAACTTTATTTATAGACACTAAAATTTAAATTTCAAATAATTTTTACATGTCACAAGATATTATTCTCCTTTTTTTTTTTTCCAACCATTGAAAAATGTTAAGCCATTCTTAGTTTGTAAACTATACGAAGCAGGCCAGGTTTGGCTTGTGCATTATAGTTTGCCCATCACTAAATTAAAGCTTTAACTTTTCCTTCTTCAGAAAGAAAGCAGTCAATTCAGGAAGAGCCTAGCACAACCGGCAATCAATATTGATTATGGCAAAAGTAACTTTCAGTGGCTCTTTGTCCGTAGTTTTTGTCAGTGTAAAAACATCTGAATCTTGCTCATAAGCTTGCCAGCCTTGCTGAGAGATCATGAGCCATGCCATGCGTATTGGGAAATGGTTTCCTTAAATGGTTACCTGGTTAACTCCTACTCATCAAATCATGGATTAATAATAATAGTGAATAATAATAATTCACTTGCAAAATGAATAAACCTATTTATCACTTGTCTAATACCTTTGTTGCACTAATAAGAAACTTACACTATGGAGTTCCAATCGAAATTCCATCTTGGTTCACATACTCAGGATTTGCAGAAGGAATAGCTCATACTCTGGTAGTTGTTCAAGTTTTAATTTTGTAAGTCATGCAAATATCTTCAAGTCTTATCAACATTCCCACATTTAGGGAAGCTAGTAGGGTTATGTAGGCATGCCTAAGTTATGGCTAAGGTCCAAACTCCAAAAGCATCAAACTACTTTTATCACCTCATACATCAATGAGAATTCAAATGACTTGAAGAAACTAACAGAAACCTTTTATCCCATTCTCTCTAATTAGTACTTGGAAAAACCAGGTGTTGTTAGCACTTAAAGGAAAAGACACATGTCCCTAAGCCCTGCTAATAAACCAACATTCTATTGGGTCTTTGAAAGATTGAACATCAACCAGCTGTTGATGACTAATGTCATCTTGCTTTATCTAATCCTTGGCTCGAATTTAGACTTTGATTGTAACATTAGTTATAGAGATCAATTTTGAAAATTTAGAATCAGTTCACATTTGGGTAAATGTGATTTTCCCTTCTCTCTACAGCCAATGCATCAAAAGAAATATTCCTCTACTTGAAATCAATTAGGACCATCAAGTAGCTTATAAATAGCAGAGCTAGAGTATGAACTCAAGCCAACTAACCAACCTGGTATTCTTAGTCATGCTACTACATTGCCTCTCTCTATGCATAGCTAGTTATCTTATGTAAAAAAGCAAGAATAACTTTTAGGAGGATTTAACTCTCTAAGACATACATGGGAGATTCTGAGTTTGGACTGTGATTGCAGAAATTGTGAAGAAGGGATGAGGTGAGTGGCACCTGGGTGGCTCAGTGATTGAGCGTCTGCCTTTGGCTCAGGTCATGATCCCAGGGTCCTGGGATTGAGTCCCACATCAGGCTCCCCATAGGGAGCCTGCTTCTCCCTCTGCCTATGTCTCTGCCTCTGTCTCTGTTTCTCCCATGAATAAATAAGTAAAATTTTAAAAAATAATAAAATAAAAGGGATGAGGTGAAAAATATTCCTGTGGGTGAATCAATCAAACTTGCTGGGTAGATTGAAGGCAAGGAAAAGATAAATGACAGAGACAAAAATAATATCTGTATTGATTACTATTGCATTTTATAAACATTTATTGAGCACATACTATGCCTGGGACTGTGCTAGATACTAGGGAAGAAACTGAATAAAATAGACCGTGGCCTTGCACTCCTGAAGCAAGATCTTATTATTAATAGAAAGCAGATTTTATATATGTAGACTATGTCTAGAAGGATATACCGAAAATTGGTAACACTGTTGCTTAGGAGGCACACAAGGTAGATGGAGGGACAGGTACAGGAGGGAAACTTCATGGATATCTTTTCATACCTATTGAATTTTAAAATGTGAATATATAGTCTATTTTAATTTTTTTAACCAAGCACTTAAAAAATATTGGGACTTAATCATATTCAGTGTTTCTCAAGAAATTATACCATTCTGGGCATCCATTCACCTGAAAAAGAATGTGTTTTTAGTTTTATCTTTTCAAGAACATTTGCCAAAATAATTCATTTGTGATACTTGGGCATGTACAAATTGTCAATTTACTTTTTAATTTCAGAGAGTAATTTCTGGCCATTTGTCTTCAGGCTAGTAAAGACTGAAGTGACAGGCCTTTGGTCAGCTCAGACTGGGGGAAGAGAAAAAAATTATAGAGTTTTATATGTCACTCACTGGCACCCACATGGCCAGGGTTAGATTTTCCTGGGGCCAGTAAGAGAATGTGGAATTAATACTTTGGCAAGACTGTTGCCCAGAGCCAGAGAGCTAGCAAGGCCAGGTAGGTTTAGTAAAGCCAGAACTGAAAAACAGACCAAGCTTGATACAAAGACTAAGAGGCATGGGATAAACTATAAATCAGAGAATCTACAGAGATAAGATCAAGAGCTGATAGGAAATGGAACCGGGCTACAAGATTCTCCAGTGTTTTCTATGCACACTACTGGATACTATATGCTCACAGTTGTCTTTAGGGGTCAATGTGCACATATTTCCAATGTGTTAACCTAGGGGAGAGAAGATTATTTTGCTACTAGAGATCTCAGGTTTCAAAGGGTGGAACACTATCCAAGATCTCAAGGGCCCTTGGCGAATAATTTTCTAAGCTTATATATCACTGGCATTACTTCAATATGCTATATGCTATATCATATGGCTATATCTCTCTCCTAAGATTGTTAGTTTTTTTAATATATTATAATTTTCACTACTTACTTATAAAATTATTATATATCACAAAACATCTAGGATAGTACACAAAATGTTGTTAGGACTGTATTTAAATAAATACAGTAAGAGTAAGAGACACAAAACCTCTCTGCTTCACCAGAAATAGTGTTTTTTAAAACACTTTTTAAAAACCTGAATATGATTATTTTTGATTGAAACTTTTGTTTTGCCCATGACTAAAGCAATACATGCTTATTAGTAATCAGTGAGAAAAAAAAAAGAAAAGAGAAAAGGAAGGGAGGAGGGAGATGGAAAGGCAGTTAGGGAAGGAGAAAGGGAGAAAGACAAAATATTTCCACTGGTACAATTTTTGTGTTGCTCATGTTATTGTTTATATTATTTTTATATTCATATACAGAATTTAAATGGATGGATAGATGAGAAATTATACATGTGCATAGTTTTTTTTTTACTAGGCCAGATATTTCCTATTTTACTATAAACTTTCTTTTTTTTATTTTTTATTGGAGTTCAATTTGCCAACATTTAGCATAACACCCAGTGCTCATCCCGCCAAGTGCCCCCCTCAGTGCCCATCACCCAGTCACCCCAACCCCCTGCCCTCCTCCCTTTCCACTACCCCTTGTCCATTTCCCAGAGTTAGGTGTCTCTCTATAAACTTTCCCATAAAATCATTTTAATTTCTACATTAAAGTCCATTAATTATATATTTGTCACAGGTTATACATATCTGTGGTAGGTAGGCTTCTCTGGGAAGCACACTCCCACTCAGCTTAGGGTGCAAAGATTCAGGAATGAGTGCCCTTGGAATAAACATCATAGGGAGGGTGAAAAAGGCAGGACTGGGCAGAGAGAAGTCAGGCTGTAATGCTGGCCCCATAGCCAGCTTGGGCAACCCCACAGGGAGCTCTGGCACTAAAATTTGCCCCATGTTTCACCTTAATACCCCCAAATTTTATATCATGGTACATGGGCTGTCTTGAGAAGGGTGTATGACATCCAGCAAGGTAGCTTTCTGCAGCCATCTGGAGTCCACCTAACAGAAGCACTGCCACTTGTCATTGTCTGCTGACAACTCTCCCAGCAGCGAAGGCAACAAGTTCTTCCTTGCAGGGATATGTGGACATTGTATCACCATGCCACTACAATATTCCATTTAATGTAACTTTTCATTGTTGCAATTTTATATTCTTACCAATTTTCCTCTATTAAAAATACTCTGCACATATTCTTAAAACAGGTATTTAGGATTATTTCTTTAGTTTATATTCTTTGAACTAGAATTACTGGGTTAAAATATTTTAACCATATGATAAATTGCCCTCAAATAGTTGTTCCAATTTGAACTCAAGCTACTAGTATACAAGAGGTGCCCATGTTCCAGGTTTTTCAGCTTCGGATATTTTAATCTAAAAGTAATAAACCGACATAGATTTTTCAAAATTTTCCTCCTATAGATTATCAGTGAATCTTAACATTAATTTGTGTTTTTTCAATCGATAATATAACCTCTGTTGCAAATTGCCAATTCATTCTGCTCATTTTCTTAAGGGAGTATAGTATTTTCACCATGAATGATAGAATTTTTTAAAGTCTTATTCGATTCCAGTATAGTTAACATACCATGCAATATTAGTCTCAGCTGTACTGTGCTGTATTCAGCACTTCGACAGGACACCCAGTGCTCATCACAACACATGCACTCCTTCATTCCCACTACCTATCTTCCCCATCCCCCCACCCACTGCCCCCTTGGTGACCATCAGTTTGTTCTCTATAGTTAGGAGTCTGTTTCTTGGTTTGCCTCTCTCTCTCTTTTTTGCCCTTTACATGTTTTTGTTTATTAATTTCTTAAACTCTACATATGAATAAAATCATATGGTATTTGTCTTTTTCTGACTGACTTACTTTGCTTAGCATAATACTCTTTAGCTCCATCCATGCCTTTGCAAAGCCATTGATGAAGTTTTGGAATATAGGTGAGGTGTGGTGGGGTGAGGATTGGAGGCAATGACCAAGAAAGAATTCTTCAGACGTCTTTGGTGCAAAATGGTGGTTTTACTAAAGCACAGGGACAGGACCCATAAGAGCTGCTGCCCTGGGCTTGTAAGGAGTGGCTGATTTTATACCTGGGAGTTGGCAGGGATTTGGGGATAGCATACTCTCCAAGGAATTTTTGAAGCAAGGTTTCCAGGACCTTGAGGGGGCTAACTATTATTGGGGAAAGCTCATTTATTACCATCTAATAAAATCTTAGTCATGAGACCCTTCAGATGTTTATCGGTGGGCCATGTGCTTGGGGGATGATTGCCAACACATATCTTGCAGGAGTAGAGATAAAGGAAATTTCTAAAGGAATTTCTATATGTTAAAGTAGACTTACAGGATCCTGGTGGTTGAGCTAAGATTGTCTTTTGCCCTTAGCAAAGTATTAACACAGAGGCAGCTGACTCCGTAGAGGAATGTCCCTCTCCCTGCTTCAAGGACTTGTCAATATGCTGCCCCAGGCTTTGTGCTTTGTCCTCAGCTAGTCTTCTGTTCCACCATCTCTGTCATGAACAGAATTTAAAGGGGTTCACTCATAAAAATATTCTAGTTTCAGAACTTGAAGTTAGTTAATTCAATATCATCAATTTTGCTTCTCTTTTACTCAGTTCACTTCATTAACTCATTTATATTATTTGATATTATATTTTTCATCTTCCTTTCTAGCTGGTAAGTTGAAGGGGAGAGAAATATGATGTAAAATAGCCTCACGTTCTGTATGGTACAAAAGCATAAACCACAGAAAAAGCCATAAGGAGATGCTCAAGGAAATTTATGGAACTACCATTCATTGATTTGATAGATGAATAAAAAGATGAATAGATAAATACTGTCTACCAACATATTATTTGTCAGTAACTAAAATATAAACTAAAGAATTAAATGATTTTCTTTTAAAATATAAGAGCAATTTTGGGCTTGTTATTAACTGACACTTTCAGTGCACTTTGGAAATCAAGAATAAAAAGGCATTAATAGATATTTATTTTCTCCCTGTAAGCTTTTCATATCTTATTTTGCCACAAGAGCCTATTTGCATGGGGCCTCTCCATTTTAATTCAATCAGTTGCAAATTAATTTTCTAGGGAACAAAAAGTATTCCTGAGAGATGTTGTATGATTTCCATATTGCTTTTATTTTCATCTTTAGGTTTAAAAAAGAAAACAAAGTTAATGAAGTTGTTAGTAATAGTCTTCTTTTCATGCAATTTTTTTAGATCTCATTATGCTTTTTTTAGTTGTTTTTTTTTTATAGTCAAGGTTCACTGCTATTCAAATGAACATCCGCCAGAACACTAATGTTTTAATCATGACATACACAAATGGATGTGATAAACACTAGGAATCAAAGAGAGCTGTAATAAACAGTCTCCATATGTAATATGACTTACAAATATTAAATGCAACCCAGGCTTGCTTTCTTTTGGTGTTCTAGGCTTTATTTTTCCTCCATTATCTATCCCTCCCACCCAAAGTTACTCCTCTTTATCGATTTTTCACAAAGGAATTAATTCCTACCACATGTCATTTATTATAGGGTTACAGCATGCAACTAAAAAGGTGCTGACTACAAAAGGACTAAAATACTTAGCAAAGTAGAGCCCAGTTTAGGTAGGCTTAGCAGATTACCAAGGTCTTACTGAGCTCTCCCCTTTTTGTCAATGCTGCACAGTTGTCAACAATTCAGAATCAATCTACCTAGAGCACAGCTAAAAATGGGAATTCAGAGGCCATGGTTCTCCAATCCTTGACAACAATAATTTCAACTAGTTTTGGGGGGTGGGAGGGTGCAGGGGACTTTCACATCTATTGATTATTCATTGCTCAAGTAACATAATTGTTCATTCAATTACCGATAAGAAAAGAAGGGACGTCATTAGGTGCAGTAAGTCATTAGGAAACAGGGAAGTTCTGATATTCCAACCAGTGCAGTGTGATGACTCTCATAAGTGGTAGTAAAACATAAGTCATAAGACAAAGATTACAGTATCATCAAAACCAAAAGATTTCAAGGGAGCAATACACTCTGCCCCTCTTTGTCTGAGACATCTGTCCAATTTCTCTTTAGCCTAAGAAATGGAAGCATTTTTCCTGGTTACAAAGACACACTGGTTCTAGGATGAAAAGCAGCCTTGCTGCTCTATTTCAAAGTCTGTATGACAAATGCCACAAGTGCACACACACGTGCATGAGTGTGTCTTGTTGATTTGATCATTCTCAGGTTTCATTTGCCTGACTTCACAAACCACTGCAGTAATGCTGAACTCATGGAACAGTACTATGGTTGTAGATTCTTCGTTCCTTAGCTGCAGTCTTGGAGAAGATTCCTCTGACAGTCTTAACTGGAAGTTTATAGTCTTCATCCTTAGAAATAAACCAGGCCTTATCCTCCTTGAAATCAGAGATCAATAAGGCTATTTGCATAGTGGTCTCAGAAAAAAAATTTTCTCTCCTTTTTGTTTTTAATGTGGCAATTTTACTGGCTGCTTAGCATTCTATCATTTAGAAAGTAGTTTAAAAGCATTCAAGATTATCTATGATATTTAGAATCTTTTTCCTAACTGTATATCCCTTGGGCATCTGAAAGGCATAAGCCACATCTATAGGGTTCTTACTTGCTGACCCAATCAGAGCACTGGTAATGAGGGAGAGCTCTTCAAGAGACCTTATGACCTATATCCAGTTATCTAATAAATGAGTATTAGTAACAAAGTAATTGATTCCTCAGGATACAAGCACATAAAGCATGTCAGGCTAAAACAAATCTCCCTTTTTGCTTTACAAAATACAAGAAGTATAGGTTCAATTTTAGAAAAGAAACAAATCCAACAAATCCATGAATATAATATATAGCTGATATATATATCCCTACAGTAGGGAGTAGATTTATGGTTAGCAATCCAATGGATAAGGTGACTTGAATGAAAAATGAAGGACATCATCAAAGGCCAACCACTTAATCTCAATTCTGGGACATCGCCAAGACCCAATAGCCATAAATCATGAGATGGAACCACAAATGGACACTCCCTTCACTATTACCAAACAGCAAATTCTCAGTGGGTAATGGGCTTCTTTTTATGTGTCTCATCCACCAAACTACAGTGAACTAAATGTAAATGCTCTGTGATGCCAACCCATATAATGTGTGTGCTTTGCACATGGTAGATACTTAATGAGTGCTTTTGGGCAATTATGATATTCCTTTCATGTAAGTTTTCAAATAAGGGGGGTAGATTAGCTAGTTCTCCTTAATATTTGTGAAGTGGATGGAGCACCTTTCTTTTCTCTGACTTGGTTCCTGCTATCAACTTAAGCGACTTCTCAACATGTCTGATCAAAACTTCCCCTTGGTAAAGCATGTGTGATGTAAGGGTCTTGAATATTAGTGAAATTCCCATCAGAATGACGTCAGTAAGATCAGATGAATATTTGTGGGGAGACCTCTAAGATTATGCCACAGAAAATCATGTCTGGGATTAGACAATGTGAAAAAGACCACAGTGGTGATAAAACAGCCACAGTTCCTAATCTGTTCTTCCTTTGTTTCAGAATACCTCAGCTTTTTCCTGTTTTGAATTAGTCACTACACAGCACAACAACGTATATACATAAAAATATACCATGCAATCCCCCCATATCACTGCTTAAAGACGTTCAATGTCTTCCCTTTGTTTGTGTACAACATTTAAAATCCTGAACAACACCTCATGATCTTACTTACCTTTCCAGCTCATCTCAACCCAAATGCCCTGGTTCTCTGTGCTCCAGTCACACCCACCTTTTCTGAATTCTTCAGTGGAATCTCCCTCTCACCTTGAGAGAAATGTCTCAATCACCTTCCTCTTCCTACCATTGCCTTGGTCAGAGTGTGTCATTGATCAAGTCTCCATTGAACTGTCACTCTCAAAGAACACTGAACTTTTGGTAAGTGGGGTAATAAAATTAATAGGAAGATGTTATGGGAAATTCTAATTGGGACATTTAAGTGTATTAGGTTCAGTGAATACAAAAAAAAAAAAAGAAAGAAAGAACGAGTTCAGTGAAGTTAGGGTAGCCATTGAGAAAAACAGACATGCTAACATGAACTCTTTTACATTTTCGAAACCTTAAAAGAGAAGTTGGTCAAGGATAAGCAGTCCGTGGAGCATAGGATCCAGCCAAGACTGAACTGTGAGGCACCACTCCTGTCCAGGGCCCCCTCTGCAGTATTTATTAAGAAGATGCAACATATAAATGAAGTCAGTAGTAACGAAAGGCAGAATAACAGGTGGACCAGCCACCTCTACTTGGGAGGAAGCTTGGAAGGGGCATTTGGAAAGGGTTTGTCAAGTGCACAAAGCACAAGTTGACAAAAGAATGGATTGGGCTATAAATAAAAGATGCAGAATGCGCCTTAGGGTTACTAATATTGTCTCAGTCCCTGTATCTCCAAAGCCCCACCTATTCTATTTGAGACATTGTTTCATGAAAGAAAGACCCAGGGCTCAATGATTATAGAGTTCATTTTCAAAAAGGTGTAGTGAGTCAGACTGAGTTACTAGTAGTTGTGTTAGTTTACTAAAGAGACTTCTCTTCCTCTTACTATCAACAAGGAACCCACCTAACAGGTTGTCATGGTAAATGTAAGAGGAGAGAAAATAAAGCACTGACCACAATTGTAGTTAAATATTTATGCTAAGATTTTTAAAGGTTTGTCTCACTAACTGGACTGCTAAGTACCCAGTGAATAGAATCTGTTTTGCCCACCAATGTATCAGTTGTTTATCACGTTGCCTGGAATATAATTGGGATCCAATAAATACTCTGACGGCTGACTGGACAAGTGGCATAGGGAATCCATATAATTGTGAATATTCTTCCACTTGATGCTGAACATAGAGGAATATCCCCCATACAGAATGAACATAAAAATTTGGTAAGTTCCAACAAGTATACAGAAAAAGGTACTCCAGGAAATTTTTTTTTTCCATTTAACGGTAGTCAAAGGGATAAGCTGATTTCCCTTCTTTCTCATAAAAATGTCTTCCCACCATCTCTGTTAACATACCACAGTCTCTTATACAATGTATTGGGGTTGGAAACTCTTCAGTGAAAGAAGGGATAGTTCTCTTTCTTATATAAGTCTTGTCTGGAGTGACCATTTTTGAGGTGTGTGAGACATACATACAGCAGTTCCTGTGATGCTGAGGTAATCTATCAATTAAAGAGACCCCAAAACTCTACGAAAATGACAAGACTTTTTTTTTTAAGATTTTATTTATTTATTCCTGAGATATACAGAGAGAGGCAGACACACAGGCAAAGGGAGAAGCAAGCTCCACGCAAGGAGCCCGATGTGGGATTCGATCCCAGGTCTCCAGGATCACGTCCTGGGCTGAAGGAAGAAGCTCAACTACTGAACCACCCAGGCATCCCAAGACTTTGTTTCTTTTAACAAAAGTCTCCAGAACACACAGGTAGCTGAAAATGGGAGTACAGGCAGAGATCCTAACATGAAGAACTCCCTCTCTACCTTTAACAAAAAGAATTTTCAAAAATTGTTTTATTTCAGACTTTATCAAGCTGAATGGAGGAAAAATAGAGGAATAAGAATTCAGCCCTAAAATTTCATGGCATGCTCCAGCCTCTGGGTCTGGCCTATTTCATCCACACAGTCGCTTAATACCTTTCGGTAGGTATGGCACACAGACCAGCAGCATCCACTTCCCCAGAAAATTTAAAAAATACAGAATCTGAAGCCTCACTTCAGATCTAGTGAAACTCAGTCTTTTACCAGGCAATCCATGTGCCCATTAAAATTTGAAAAGTACTGACCTGGAACCTATAGTATATGATGGAGTGTATGTGTTAGACTACATTTTAGAATATTTTTAAAGCTGAGGGTAGAAAGATTGAGGGTAGAAAAGATGATTCTTGGGACACACACAGATGAAAGAATTTCTTTTCATAGGAAGATACTAAAATTTAGAAAAGGTCAGAGACTACATCCCGCAGCTCCAAAAAGCAAATTCAAACTAGTCTAGCCAGAAAGAACAACAAAAGCATTAATCATTCCCTTCTAGTCCTTCAAGCTTCAGATATTCTCACAGATAAGAAAGACAGAAGGAAGATGTTCTATCCACAAAGGAAAAGTCAAGAAGTCAGAAAAGGCCCAGTGCTCAAAAGATACTGTAAGAGAAGCCCAGAAATTACAAACTGTACTCCTGGTAATATAAAAATAGTAATTCTATTTCTCAACTCTCCTTTTTCACTTGCAGTGTACTTAAAAATTTTTTTTATTCATAGATAGTTATATACATTTTATATCATTCCTCATTTTCTCCATTAGATTATAAATTCCATAAAGAAAATGATAGCTCCTTACCTGCTCAAAAGAGATTTCCATTTTTCACAAAGATTTATTATGCACCTTTTGACCACTCACTCTCCAAATATAAAGGACAATTAAATTTCCTCAGGAATAAGCACATGATTCAATTTCTCTTGCAATACTCATCTCCCTTTTCCACATCCCCAATCCCTTCCGAATGAACTCCTGTCACCACCTCAGAGAAATCTTTCCTGGCTTCCCCACTCCTTCCTTTCTACTTCTAAAACACTTAGCCCTTCCCTCAACTCTAGCACTTACAGTGTTCGGTAAATTGCTTATCATCTGTCTCCGTTTATCTACTGTGATGTCCTTGAAGCCAACACCATAGCACAGATGTAGTTAGAGCCTTCCAGCTTGAGTCAAACTTGAATGAAATACCTCATTTTGCAACTTATGCTGTCTGATACCACGCTTTCAATAAATTTCTGCTCTGTTTCCACAATGGTTCCTCAATTTCTGGTTCACCTCTGTGCATGTGATCTCTGTTCAGTGTTCATCCTATTGTACACCAACTTCAGTTTTATTGACATTTGCCAGAAGAACTGAATTATATTCATGGCTGTAGGGATTTTGCTCAAGACTGATGCAGTTTTTCTCCATCAGGTCCCTTCATGTTCTTCCATCATACACTGTCCGAGCTCAGTCATGTGACCTCAAACCCCTGCAGGTGCAAACCAGACCCTGGCCCCCAAACCGGAGCCCAGGTTGATCTCTCTTCCTCAGCATTCAGAACAACTGTTGGCAATGATGTTTTTTCCAGTCATTACACTTTTACATGTCCAATTGTTCCAGTAATGTTTACTCAAAAAACAACTGCATAAATAATCTTAAAACTGGAATCTGAAAGATCTGCTAAACTCTCAATCATATAAAGAAATCCTTAATCTTATGTTCTTTTCTTCAATCTCCCAAAGGAGGATAAAATAGGCCAACTTGTATCTCACATGACTTTCTTTTGAATAAAACTGGTAATCATCCCCTCTAAATACAAGACACACAAAAACGTAGAGAAATTGATGTCGAAAATGCACCTCATTCATCAGGATTCTGAGTTACTATCCAGAGAATCCATAGTATGTCTGATCAGAATCAGAAACCCAGTTGGATGTGCCTTTACACTGGCTGGAAAGGATACTGGGAGGTGTAGGCTGTTAGGGATTGCATTTTAGGAAGATAGAATTCACACTATGGATTATTAATAAGTGAAGTGGATACAAAGAGATTTGAAGTAGCCATGAATAGCACACATCCTCTACCTTTACCAAGGTATTAGACTGTGAAAAGTCTAGATATCACACAAAGTAGTGGGAACTTTCTCGGGATTGGGACTCGCTAAAACGTTTAGTGCAATAGTATGACATCATCAAAGCTATCTTATAAGAAAACATTTCAGGCAAAAGACAGGATTAGATTCATGAAAGGATAAAAGGAAGATGTTATTGGCAAGATAATAATGAAAACCTGAAAAACGAAGGATAATAAATAACTAAAAATTACTGAGCATTGAATCCTCATGAAAACTTTGGTGGAAGCTTCCATTGCTCATTCTCATCTAATTGTCCTTTAGGTTAAGCCCCAAGAGAGTATTTACACATCTGTGTGTTTTTGTGCATGACTAGTTCTGGCCAATGGGTTGTAGGAGAAAGGAGAATATGTCACTTCTGGGTCAAAGCATTTAAAGGCTGCATAAAACCCTCAGTCAATAAGCCCCTTTCAAGCACTCTCCTTCCCAGCCACAATGGACAGTTGAAACACCCCTTGTAAAAGGATCCTCAGTCATCCTGGATCCAAAGTAACTGATATGCAGAGCCTTCTGCCAACCAGTGCAGGATATGAATTGTGAACGAGGTAAAAACCTGTGTTTGTTAAGCCAAGATTTTAGAGTTTATTTTGTTTTGTTTATTTTACCACTGCATAAATTAGCTTGAACTGCCTTACCCAATAATCCTGTAGAAGAGCAATTGCCATCCTAATTTTCAGCTAGGGACAATGAGGCTCAGAGAGATTAACCAAAGTCAACAAGGAAATGTGTACTGGAGCTGGAATTGGTTTTGTTTTGTTGTTGTATGGCTGTGTTACCTTTTGTTTGTTGTTTTTGTAATTATATCATTCATGTTTTATAATATGTGTGTATATATACATGTATGTACACATATATATGTATATAATAATAATATGGATTGGTTATTGGATTTGGTGAAAAATAGACCCTTATCACCCAAAGTAGTAAATAAATATACATAAATATGTATATTTAGATACATTTATATATGTATATATAATAATTATATGCATGTATATAATAAATTCTATAAATATGTATCTAATATATATAAATATATAAATAGATACTATATATATAAATTTTTGCATAACACATATATGCAGATAATTTTTTCCTTTTATTTTAGAACATTTTTCTTGGCTTGACTCTTCCAATGTCAAATTGCTTTCTAAAACGACTGCAATAATTAATTGTTGACAAGTAATACACAAAACTCCTTCTTTAGCTGCGTGCCAGCCAGCAAATAGCATTACTCTGTTTAATTTTTGCCAGTCTGAGAACAATACAACATTTAATTATTATTTAATGCACATTTCCCTGACCTCTTCTGAGTATGATCATCTTTTCTTACATTTGTTAGATGAATTGCTCTTTTTTAATTGATTATTATTGTTACCAAATTTTCTCTTGGGTCGTTTGTCTTTTCATTGTCAATTTGTAAGTGTTCTTTCTACATATATGTTAATCCCTTGTCACCTGTGTTGCAAATATATTTTACAAATCTACTGCAAGTTGATTGACTTTATGGCATTTCTGCCATATAAAGCAACTTAAAATGTATATGGTAAAATATGCCTGGTCTTTTAAAAGTGTATTATGAAATATTTCAGATGACATATATATAAAAGTAAAATAAAATATGATGAATTACTTTAATAAATAATGAATTTTAAAAATATATAAATATAATTGAATACATAAATGAATTTATTTAACAATATAGTTAAAGCCTGAGGTATAACTCTCCCCAATCACACTTCCTTCCACACTCCTAGAATTGACCACTATCCTATATTTGTTATATATCATTTCTATGCATTTCCTTATGTTTTCATCATAGTTGTTTTCATCTATTGGGTTATGTAAAGTATTGTTTTTCATATTTTAACATTTTGTATTAATACTACATATATCTTTTTCTTGAACTTCAGTATTTTGCACTGTACTATGTTTTTGACATTCATCAATATTTAACTATGTAGTTCTGATTTATTAATTTTATCTGCAATATAAGTATGCTAAGTATAAGTTAGCATACTTGGATGGGATCCTTTTCTTGTTAAGAAACATTTGAATTGTCTCCAAATTTCTGTAATTATAAACAATGTTACCATTGTTGTGATCATTCTTGTGCTCTTTTCCTTATGAGTATATGGAAGAAATTTTCAAAATTGCATACCCAGCAAAGAATTTCTGACTTCAGGGTTAGTACTAACTCCTTAATCACTAAATGACATAGTTTATCAATATGCACCCCCGCCAATTATATATGAGTTTCTCTTGCTTCACATTTTCACAAACACTTATTATGGTTAAATTTTTTTATTATGGCAAATTTGATGTGTGTGAAATGATATTTAATTGTAGTTTTCATTAGTTTCCCTAAGTACTAATGAGGTCAGTCATTCTTCATATATTTATTTGTTAGCCTCTAGAGATTACCTCTTCTATAATTTGATCACACCATTTCCTTCTAGATTTTCTATTGCATCATTTATGTTATTCTTACTGATTTTTAGGATTGCTTTATAGTGAATCTTAATCCTTTATGATTAACACAAATTTCTCTCCTAATCTGTGGCCTGATATGTATGTTTTTCATAATTCTTTTAGAGAAACCAAAATTATAAGTTTTATTATAACTTAGCTTATAAATCATTTTCTTTGAAGTTTGTTGTTTTTTGTCATGTTTAAGAAAACTTTCCCCAAATAATATTGTGAAGCTATGATTTGAACCCATTTCCTGAGTGGTAAAAATACTCTTTCGTATTTTCTTCAATTTTTTAAAATTTGAGGTGTGTATATGATGTTGACTGATTTTGAGTTTGTGTGGTAAGGGCTACTTTTCACCAAATCTATAAAACCAATTTCTCCAGAAATATTTCCTCTAGGTTTTCAAATTTGCTGCTGGAGAGTTGTAATAACATTTGATTATTATTCTTTTAATCTCTCACAGTAATCTCTCTTTTATATTTCTATTCTTATATATATTTGTGCTCCCTCTCCTTTTCCTTAGCCATACTCACAGGGCATTTTTAAAATTGATTTTCTAAAAATAAAAACAAAACAAAACAAAAAGCACCAGAATCATCCTTTCAATGCTTTCAAGAGAATGTTTTCATATTTTGTAACTTCAGATTATTTTTATTTAAAAATTCCTTTCTCCTTTTAGCTTAACTGTTTTATTATAATTGCTTTAGATTAAAACAAGTTTCCTTTATTATTCCTTTCCTCTTTAAAGATGGGATATTTAAAACTATATTCTTCAGAGAATAACTTTTTTGTATCTCAAAGATTTTATTATGAAGGATTTGACTTTTTACTTTCTAGGTAGTTTATCAGTTCAGTTTTAACTTCCTCCTTGAACCAAAAGTCATATTGAAATGTATTTCTTAATTTCCAAGTTATTAAGGTGTTTATGTCCACCTTTACATTACTTCTTTCCAATTTTATTGGATTGTTATTAAAAAAGTATAGCCTATAAAATTCCTACTTTTAAAATCTGTGGAGCTGTTTCCTTGTAAGAGACAATATTCTATGCATATGCCTATAAATAACAAATAATTCAGTTATTATTAATTAATAGTAAGTAAATTGTTTATTGACTATTTCTGCAAGTGTTAAAGGCATTACATTTCTATCTCTATGGAATATTCTACAGAACCTCTAAATTCTGAAAATGATATATTGATGTGTTCCTCTGTTGTAATATATTCAACAAGCTACCCTGATGTTTCTAAAGGTTTCTCCTTCATATTTAGCTTTTATATTGCTTGGTAGCAACAGATTTACCTTAAGTCTATCTTTTTCATAACTTGTACCTTTTATCATTATGAAGGGTCTCTCTTACCATATCTACACATTTTAGCCTTATCTGGCAGTTATGATGCCACTTCTCATTTTTAGTTTATACTTATTTTATCTCTGTTTATTCTTTAATTTCATATCTTTATGTATTATTTTGCTGTAATTTTTTTGGTAAATAGCATATAACTGGGTTTTTTTAATAAGTCAGACTATATATTTTAATGGCAAAAGTCAGTTCATCATATTTAGTGTAGTTATTGATGTATTTGATTCTTTGCTACCTATTTTTATGTCTATTATTTATTTTCATTTGTTATGTCCTAATTTAATTTGGTTTAATCAAGTTGCTATTCATTTCAGTTCATCTTTGTTCTGGTTTTACTTTTCTTTTTTTTAATTTTTTTTTTAATTTATTTATGATAGTCACAGAGAGAGAGAGGCAGAGACATAGGCAGAGGGAGAAGCAGGCTCCATGCACCGGGAGCCCGATATGGGATTCGATCCCGGGTCTCCAGGATCGCGCCCTGAGCCAAAGGCAGGTGCCAAACCGCTGCGCCACCCAGGGATCCCTGGTTTTACTTTTCAAGACAGTCTGACAGAACGTTGTTTTACCATTGAATTTAATACATTCACATTAGTATAATGGCAGAGATAGGTAGTAAATTCCAATCTTTTTGTCTTTACATTAAGACATTTTGCTTGCTTTATCTTTTTTATATTTGATCTGATCAACTTGATTTTCATTTTTATTGCTACATATTCCAGTTTTATTCTTAAAATTAATTTGACAGAATGTCTTTTAATGGCAGAATTTAACCCATTAAGATTTAGTATAATGGCTAATATACTGAATTCCAGTTTTTTCATCCTTCTGTTAATTTATTGTTTTACTTTTTTGCTCTTTATGTTTGCTTTTGGATCAATATTTTAGTCATGCCAGAAGCTATTAATTCCAACTTTTCTTCTATAAATGAGGAATTCTGTTGTACTATTACATTCCTTTTACAAGTTTCTTACCTTTCCCCATGCACTACATACTTTTTTTATCTAGAATTATCCTTGAAGTATGCCTGTTTAAAGAATTCTTATTTAACATTTGTATCACCCATTTCCGAACAGTCTAGGCTTTATCAAATTAGATATAATTAATAACCATATATGCATACATGTGCATGTTTATTGAAAGTATCATTGGGGGATCCCTGGGTGGTGCAGCGGTTTGGCACCTGCCTTTGCCCAGGGCACGATCCTGGAGACCCGGGATCGAATCCCATGTCGGGCTCCCGGTGCATGGAGCCTGCTTCTCCCTCTGCCTGTGTCTCTGCCTCTCTCTCTCTCTGTGACTATCATAAAATAAATAAATAAATAAAAATTAAAAGAAAAGAAAGTATCATTGGTCACCACTTACTTCCTTCACAGTCTTCCCCCATCTTGAAATTTATGTTCTAATTTGCTTGTTGTTGTTGTTGACATTGTTATTATTGTTAAGTGCCTTTTTAAATATTTTCTTCTGAAGGGTAAATGGATCAAGTATTTTCTAAATTCTTATATATCCATACATAGTTTTCTATCATCCTTAAAGTAAATTGTATCTCCATCAGTAATAGGTTCTTAAAATACAGAAGATAGTTAATCTATTATCTGGTAACTTCCAATATTTCAGTTGGAAAATCTGAAGCTAAATTATTTTCTTTTGATGGTACTGTTAATTTTTTTATGTCTATGCATATCAAAATTATCCTGAATGCAGACAAGAGGCTTCTGGGGGTGGAGCAGATTCTTAACTTATTTAAGGTAAATAATGTACCAACTCCTATGTGCTCCAGTTTCCCCATTCTGAGGCAATACTATAAAGTTAAATGTTACCTTAGACATACAGTGCCTCCATTGTCAGTAAAGACTACTGAAAATAAGGATTTCTACATTTACATAGGAGAAAGAAGCAGATGTCTTCTTTCTCCTTTTGAGATTATCTCCTTGGAAAAATGATGAAAGGACTCTGAGTTCTTACTCTAACCCTTTGGAATGTAAATAAATTTCTCCAGGGAAAAGATAAGAACAGAGCCTCTAGCTTTGCAACCTACGGGTTTCTCCCTTGTCCTGGTGTCATTCCTTCTTGAAATATAAGTGCATGCCTCTTAACCTCTGCAGAGTTAAATATCTCTGGAGTTCTTACCATCTAACTACTTATAAATTAATTTCCAGGCTTGCTTTTTAGGCCAGGTCCCATATTTCAATAAAGGTTATTCAGACAGCCCTAACTGTGCAGAAACATAAATGTGTTTTCTCTACATCCCATAGGTATCTATTCTTTATTTGCATGCTTGAGGTTTCTATGTATTCTTAGAATTCATAATTTTACCAACCTATGTCCAAAAATATATGTTTTTATCAAATCTGCCCAAATTGATGCATTCTCTCAATCTGCAATTCAAGTGCTTATCCAGTGTGATGACTCTTTCCCCCCTGATTATTTGTTTAAATAATTCCCTCTCCTTCATATGATCCTTTTTCTTTTTCTGAAGCAGTGTTTGTTCATGTTTTTCTAGATCATCTAGGTCTTCTTTTATTATGGTTTTGAAACAATTCTTTTACCTCATCTTTCAAGGTATTAATTTGAGATACAACTAAGAGTTGATTCTAAAATAAAGCAAAGTTTTAAATGTAAACAATTGGTGGGGGGTTTGCTATACCCCAATTTCCTTAAGTGTGTTTATGATTTTTCTTGTTGTTAAATTGTTAATAATCTCTTTTATGAGATCTATTTGATGTTCCTCTCTTTTGCTGTTGGGCCCCTCTAAATTTGTTATCTTCTTTGTCAGCTCACTTGTATTCAGGTATGGTAGTTGGGGCATCTTAACTACCAATAAGCCAAAAGGTAAAGTCTTCCATGTTCCTTGGACCAACAGCATAGGAGCAGGTGACTGCCAGTTACTCAGTAGATAACTTGAGGAGTCACCTTGTTCCTCAGTTTCCTTCATATTCCTACCTCAAGAGTAAGAAAACTTGACTCAACCATTCATCTCCTCTTGAATTTATTGAAGACTAAATAGATCAGGCAAGCTCATATAGGGCTGATATTTACCTCTTATCAAGAGTCTAAGATTTGCTACATTCAGATCCTCTTCCTCAAATTCAATGATTTTGGTCCATGAAGGAGAAAAACAATTCCAGCTATCCTTGTCAGGATTCCTTCCCAGGGGCCAAGACTCAATTACTGCTAGATCCATTAGCTTCTTTGCTCAAAAGAAGAAGCTGGATTAGAGTCAAATCCTTTAGCATGAAGCTCTGATTTGAACCCATTTCCTGAATGAAGGGAATGGTAGTTGAGTCAAAGAAGCTAGATAGATTCAAAGATATAAGGAGGCAAAATGAGCAGTGTTTAACAATTGTTGTAGGTTGAAAGTGAGGGTGAAGAATTAAGGATAATCAAAGACTTCTAGTTTGGAATATTAGTTGAGTAAAGTAATCATGAAATAAGCTATTTCTTTCCACTAAACTCTCATTACAACTTGGAGTTCATTTGCTACTGAATTTTCTACAGTTCACATATTCTTTGAACTGCATATCTTATTTGAAGGGATGAAATAACTAATGACTGTCAAAAAGTGAGAAGGATATTTAAAAATATTCTTACCCACAGGTCTGCTTATATTCAGGATTACCTTGATTCCAGTTTCCAAATGTATTCCCCAAACATCAGCCCTATCATATTGCTGCCTGTTAGGCCAATGCCAGCTGAGAGACAGAGAATAATATTGTTGGCATAAAAATCAATCCCAATTTGAAGTTGAGAGGGTTTTTTTTTTTTAAACTTCAGGTAAAGATGCACATCATGACACACTGTGATAAATTGCTTGGCATAGTGGTACTCAGAGTGAAATTTTATAACCTGGCTTCAGCACTTTAAAGTGTACTTTCAGATAGGGTTAATAAAGTCAACGGGATTACCGATACTTAATCAGTAAGAAGAGCATCACTGCTCACAGTTTCAAAATGCAGTCTATCTTATCTTCTTATTTGTCATCATATGCCTGAGAAAGCATGGGATGGATGCACAGCAGTTTTCCCTCTTTCTAAAAGTTACAAGACTATTCTATTAGCTTACTTGAGAGTTATATTTATCTATATTCTTTTGAACAGGAACGGTTTTTGAAATGGAAATATATACCATGTCCTTGTCAGTAGTGGACTTTCAAAATAATAATAATAACAACAACAATAATGTTATAACATCAAAAATGATAAATAATGCAGAGAGAGATTAAAGGCTGGGCAATAAGAAACCCAGCTAAAGGAGTGGAAGATAAAAGGAGAGAAAAGTAACTGGATAGACAAAATTCATTCATCACCACAATAAATCCTAAACTAGAGGAAAGTTGAAATGTAGAGTAGCTCTTAGTTATTTCCTTCCTTACTCTCCATATTATTCCGTAAGGAATTTAAGCTTCCTCACATGAACTGGGCAAATAACATAAAAGAAAAGAAAGAAATTAAAAGAAGTGTAAAATAAGGGTAATTATGTAAATTTGAGTTAGAAATAAGTTTAATTATAGATATTATAAAACTAATATGCTTGCCATAGAAAGTGATAAGTTTGAGCTTTTCAGTAATCAACTCTAAAAGGGAAACTTTGGGGTCAGTCACACAATTCCTAGTATCTATATGATAGAAACTGTATAATATTCCAGGAGCCTTATAATGATTCTGGAGAATAATGCCAAGCAAAACTATCTCCAAGATTCCTTTTAGAGCTGGCTGTGCAATATTATAACCCACATCTCAAACAGCATCCTTACACACAATAAATAATAAGATTCACAAAACTCTTTCTTACCTTGTCCCTCTGTCAATGTGGGGCAATTAGAAAAAGTACATTTTAGTTTGCAAAAGTAGTTTACAGGGGGTGTTGCATGGCAAAATAAAGAAATAGTCTTCAAGTGTTCAGAAATTCTCGGTAAACACAATGTAATGCTGCATTGTCCCAGTGCTTCTAGGTCTTTAGAGAGTTCTTTTAACCTTTCAGAAACAGCCCTCTGATCCCCAGTGGTTATTGAAAGAGTAAGAAGATAAGATATTTTAACAAAACTCAAAAAAACAAAACAAAACAACAAAACCCCTGATAGTTTGATGGTGAACTAATGCCTAAATTCAACTTCTTTGGCCCAGTTGTCTTTGGCTATGTTTCTGAGTTTTCTGAGATATTAAAAAAAACTTGGGTCTGGCACCAGGTTGAGGATGAGGCAGAGAGTAACAAAACCTCATGAGGCATTTACAATCTACAGTCTATAATTCAGGACAGAGGATTGCTCATTTTGAAGAAAAATCCCCAGGTTGGGCCTCAGAGTCATTTAACAAAAAACAAATTATCTATTATCCCTAAACAAGAGAGTATGGGAGGAAAGATTTCAAGTGAACAAGAAACAAAGACCAAGGAAACAGAACTAGATTTTCTGGAACTGAAGGCAATTTTGAATGATGGAGAAATAAGCAAGAGAGAATAAGCAAGCTGGCAGCACAAAGGGAGAGAAAATTCGATTACTGTTTACAAAAAACTAGATAACGACTGATCATCAATATGAGGTGAGAAAATTCATATTACTAATATCAAAATAACAGAGTATGTAAACAGATTACTACAATTTGCTTTCTCATATCAGCTCTCCAAGGTATTACCAGATCTTTATAAAGATGTATGGATGGTTATTGCAGATCTCTTCCTTCTTCTCTAATCCTAGGTGCTAAATGCAAAAATCTGAGCCAAAGATAAAATAGCGCAAAGGGGAACATAATATTTTTATACTGCTACTTGAAGTTTTGAAATGGGAATGAATAAGGAGCAATTCATTTTAACTTCCAGTCCCTCTGCTCTCACACTAACTTTACCAATTTCCTTAGCCATTAACTGATTTTACCCATTGGCCAAAAAAAAAATATATATATATATTTTTTAAATTAAAAAAAAATTAATGAATCATATCTAAAACTAAGAGTCTGAAAAAGAAATGGTCTTATCCATGGCCCTAATATCCATTCTTGATTAGAACTAAGATCAGTCTTAGTCATATTGATGGCCAGACATCCTTTGATCAATGGTGTCTAAGCAGCAATCAGAGTAACTGTTCAGAAGACAGAGATAACAGCAATGATGGAGACCAATCTCAGAACCAAGTTTCAAAGTGCATAAAGAAAGCAATGACAAAAAATAAATAAAAGAACAGAGAATAGAGTCTGCAGGAATCTGAATTGTGTAATTTGAGTATCTATTTCCCAGAAGCACATTTTTTCATTTAGGAAACCAAACCAAACCAAAAAAAAAAAAAAAAAAAAAAAAGAATGGGTTAGCCTAGCAATTAAAGAAGAACAATTTCCTGCATTACCACCTGGTATAAAGATTCCAGAATTTCCAAATTAGAAGTCTAAATTTGAAGCATTTTAGAAGTCAAAATCACTTGCAAGCCATTAAGGATGAATTGATTTTCCAATACAACAACAAACTAGAACCACTTCCTACTGCTTTAAGAACTCTTCCTGTCATCAAACCCTGGCACTAAAGATTAAGAAACTTAAGAAAGAATTAGTAATTATAAGCTTCTAATTGCACACCTTGTTCTTATAAGATTATGTGGTCATTCTGAGACTGAGCAAACATTTTGAAAAGGCCTTACCAGGGAGCTGCATATAAGGTTTCTTTCAGAATCTCAGTCCTACTCCTGTCTCAGAAAACATCTTACTGAAGCATTTGATAAAACCATTTCAACATCAGTGTGCTTGCTCTGCCTTTTTCTAAACAAAAGCCTCATTGCAGGCAATCATTCCCAGCCAACCAGTCAGCTTTGCACCATGCAACCTTTTAAATATTCTCTCAGTAGCAATGTTTCTAAATCGGGCTGCTTTCAACAAGATACTAATAGATGTTCTGCAAGGAAAAAAATAAGTTTACATAGTCGACTAAGCTTGAAGCTGGCTGGTAAAACAAACTTAAATAGATTTCCTAATTACACGATTTCTCTTGAGTATTTAGCCTCTCCTCCAAAAAAGAGGCAGCATTTAACATCAGTTAAGCCCCTCCTCCCTTTGTTTTTACCAAGAACACTATTTTTATCTTTCAAACTTAATTCCCACTAATCATACTTAAGAAGAATATCTTTAATAAATAAGAAGAAGAAAGCATCTGTAGGGTAGGAATAGTGCAGGTCAGTGAATGAAATGTACCTGTGTTACAGACATAAGCTTCTCGTTATTCCACAAGCCAATTCTACCTAATGACCAACTTCTCAACCACCCTGGATGGAGAAACCTGATCTTAGAGCTCTGATGCCCCATATTCCAGGATTTAAGCCTGTTCCATGCCCCTACTAAATACCTGTCATCTTCACCATTTCACCAATCTCAGTGAAGAGAGATTTGCCATCTGTCTCCATCTGGCTATAGGTATGAGAGTCCATCACTATATAGGAGCACAGGGAAGTAACCTATCAGATTGTCAACCACAGTCTGGTTGGGTTGAGTAATGCCCCTCAAGCATTAGGCTACCTTATTTTGAGAGTGTTAACTGCTGTAGGTGGAAACAATGAGCATGAATGAAACACCAGACCTGCCCGCTCTCCCAAGCTGTTCTCTGAGATTTTTACCAATGAGGACTCACCATGATTCCAACATCTCCCTAGAGATGTCAAACAACAATCTGGTTTAGAAACACACACAGGAATTTGGGAACTCTTGGGAAATAAGGATGAATTTTGCCCAATGGGAATAAATTTTGAATAGAACTTAACAAAAAATATATGCTGGCCAAGGAACCAGGAAGTGGTATCCATAGAGGTTAACAAGCTTATCCAAGGTCATACCTCTGACACTCTTTCCAATACACCATGTCATTTAATCCCTTTAATTTTTCTCTTCATTCAGGTACAAGTCAATGTCCCTTCCTCACTCATGCCTAGCCAACTTACCTAAAGCATATTTGTCCCCACCAACATATTTTTACTTCATATCAGTCATCACAATTTGTAATTCTTTTGTCTGTCTTTAGTTTCTATCTTAACCTACTAAAATAGAAGTTTACAAAGTATTTTATTCTTCTTGTTCCACTTTATTCCAAAAAGCTCAAAACAGTGCCTCTAACTTATTAGAATTAAGTGAAACCAGATGATGAAGGAAGAGAAATCCACACTTCCAGTTACCAAAACTCCTAATTCCCAAGAGAGGCTTTCTCTCATAGCAACATTAAGACTATAAAAGGAAATTGGAATATCTTAGTCCCTGGGAAATTTTATGGATATAATCACCTGCCTGAAATGATTAAAGGGCTCTTCAATTTAGAGGCAGAAGGCTGAACCTCATGGCTGTCTAGGGGACCATCTGTTTATATCTATACTAACAAATCATTTCTACTCACCTTTTGTGACCCCAATCTTGGATCTCTCTAGCTTATAGCAGTTAAAAGGACCTAGACACTCTTCCAAATTTCTGTTCTGATGAATTTCCTGGTGCGTCTCATAATATTAATGTTCATGATTTTAGTTGACAACAATTCTGGTGTAATTGTTTAATTAATTAGTGTGGGACTCACATTGCTCACCTGATTAGTTTCAGAATATTTTTCATGATAAAAGAGATACAGTAGGAAAAGAATTTCAATACATTGAAGTAAAACAAGTCTTTAAAACGTTGCAATTATTTGAGAGGTTGGAGAACATACCAGGATTACATCTTTAAAATCATAAGAGACACTGAACTGTAGGAACAAATGGGGGTTGCTGAGAGGCAGAGGGTGGGGGAGGGGTTAATTGAGTGGTGGGCATTAAAGAGCACACTTGATGTACTGAGCACTGGGTGTTATATGCAACTGATGAATTACTAAATTCTACCTCTGAAACTAATAAAAAATAAATTACAAAATAAACAATGAAAGCTGTAAAATGCTATCTATAAGCTCTTAGTACTCTGCATTCCCAATATGAAATCCCCAAGTAGTTGGAAATGTGTGTACTACTGACAGAATACTTTTACTTTTAACATGGCTATGAGAAAAATCAGTATGAAACATGCGACAAGTTTGCTTAACATAACGATCAAAGGAATATAATAGAGGACAAGGAAAGCCTATTAAGTTTAAGAAAGGAGGTTCGAGTTTGAAAAGACAAATGGTAAGACTAGGCCAATGGGACACATGATTTAATTTTATGAATGTATCCCAATGTTGCCAGTCAAGGATTCTCCTTCAGTGCATGAAGCGAAGAATAAACTCATAAGATTTACTACACACAGTCCACTCTGCTATTATATCTCATTATGTGTAATTTTCTTCTAAAATATGCAGAAAATTAAGATTTAATTCAACTTATTTTGAATTAAAAAATTAACATTACATACATAGTCACCTTTGGGAAAGAGACCACTCTCCAAAGGTTACCTTAGTCTAGACATATTCTAAGTATTAGTCCAATGCTTCACAATTACAATAACAAGAATTTGGGGGGGTATTATTATAAATGTACATTGACCTTTTCACATAGTGTTCAATCATGAAGTAATACTTATTTTAATTTCTTAAGCACTTTCATGGTCAGTATTCCATATTTCAGGGGTTCTTTATTATTTCAAAATAATTAACCTTAGAAAATTGCAAACTTTTTGAGTTCAGGATTCATGTCCTATATTGTATTTATTTCCTTCAAAGTATCAGGAACAGTCCTGAATATAAAGGACCCAGAGACTTAACTAATATTTTAATTAAATTTTAAAACCCCATGAAATAATCTAAATAAGTAGTGGTTATTGTCTCCTTAAAATGGTGATATTCTATTTTGATATGTATATATTGCCATGATTATTTTTTTTCTTCTATGGGATGTTTGGAATATTATATCACATTATTGGTAGCAAGGTTATTTGATATATGGCACATGGCCCACAGGATCTCCTCAACCCAAATCCACAATGTGTCACTAAAAGAAGCATTCAACAAAGGTTTAAAAGTAATTTTCTCTAGGGAATTGGATCAATTTTTTGATGGAATTTCTGTATATGTCTGGTTTGAGTAATCAAAAATCAGACATTTGGGGATCCCTGGGTGGCGCAGCAGTTTGGCGCCTGCCTTTGGTCCAGGGCGCGATCCTGGAGACCCGGGATCGAATCCCACGTCAGGCTCCCGGTGCATGGAGCCTGCTTCTCCCTCTGCCTGTGTCTCTGCCTCTCTCTCTCTCTCTGTATGACTATTGTAAATAAATTTAAAAAAATTAAAAAAAAAATCAGACATTTGAAGGCTATTTGAGAAGGGAGGCAGCACTCCTAGAACTAATAAACAATTATAGTAAGATGGAAGAATAATAGGGCAATATACAAAAGTCAATTGCTTTCCTATATCAACAATGAACAAGGAGAATTAGAAATTAAAAACACAATACCATTCACATTAGCAGTCAAAAATGAGATAGTTATAAATCTAGCAAAATATATACAAGATCTACATAAGGAAAACTACAAAATTCCAATGCATGAAATAAAAGGAGAACTAAATAAATTGAGAGTATTCCATGTCCATGAATAGGAAGACTCAATATCGTCAAGATGTCAGTTCTTCCCAAATTAATCTGTAGATTCAATGCAATCCCAATCAAAATCCCAGATATTTTATGAATATCAACAAACTTATTCTAAAGCTTATGTGGAAGGCAAAAGACCCAGAATAGACACACCAATATTGAAGGAGAAGAACAAAGTTGGAGAACTATCACTACATGATTTCAAGACTTACTATAAAGCTACAGTGATCAAGACAATGTGGTACTGGTGAAAGAAAAGACAAAGAGATCAATGAAAGAGAAGAGAAAGCCCAGAAATAGACCCCCATAAATGCACTCAACTGACCTTTGACAAAGGAGCAAAAGAACAATGGAACAAAGACAGTCTTTTCAACAAATGATGTGGAAACAACTGGACACCCACATGCAAAAAAAAAAAAAAAGAGAGAGAGAGAGAGAAGGAAAAAATGAAAAAAAGAATCTTTATACAAATGTTACTTTCTTCACAAAAATTAACTCAAAACAGATCATAAACTTAAAGGTAAAACACAAAACTATAATTTCTAGAAGTTAACTCAGGAGACTTTGGATAATGGTAATGCCTTTTAAGATACAACACTAAAGACACTATCCTTGAAAGAGATAATTGATAAGTTGGACTTCATTAAAATCATGAATTCTACTTTGCAAATGACAATGTCAAGAAAAGTTTAAATCTAGCCACAGACTGGGAGAAAACATTTGCAAAGACACATCTCACAAAGAACTCTTACCTTAAATATACAAAGAACTCTTCAAACTAAACAGTATAAAGAAAAAAATACCCAATTTAAAAATCAGCTAAATAGACACTCACCAGAGAAGATACACAGATAACAAATAAGTATATGAAAAGATGCTAGCCATCTTATGCCCAATGGGGAAATACAAACTAAAACAATGAGATACCACATTGCACCTACTAGAACGGTCAAAACCCGGAATACTGACAACACCAAATGGTGGCAAGAAAGTGGAGCAACAAGAACTCTCAGCGTTGGTGGGAATACAGAATGTTTTTTTTGTTGTTGTTGTGTTTTGTTTTTTGAATACAGAATGTTATAGCCACTTTAGAAAATAGTTTTGTGGTGCCTTACAAAACTAAACATACTCTTACTATGTTATCCAACAATCACACTCTTTGGTATTTACCCAAATGAGTTGAAAACTATGTTCATACAGAGACCTTCACATTAACATTTACAGCACCTTTATTCATAATTGCCCAAACTTGGAAGCACCAAGATGTCCTTCAGTAAGTGAATGGATAAATAAACTGTGGTACATCCTGACAACAAAATATAATTCAGCACTAAAAAGAAACTATCTATCAAGCTATGGAAGAACCTTAAATGTATATTACTAAGTGAAAGAAGCCAAACTGAAAAGACTATATACTATATGATTCTAACTATATGACTTTCTGGAAAAGGTAAACTAATGGAAAAAGTAAAAAGATCAGTGATTGGCCGGAGTGACACTGGGGGTGAGGGTGGTAGAGAGAGAGGAATAAGCAGAGCACAGAGGATTTTTAGGGGGTAATTAAATTGATATTTCAATGATGGAAATATGTCTATCTATTTATTCAAACCCAGAGAATGTACAACACCAAGAGTGAACCCTAATGTAAACTACAGACTTTGGGTGATCACGATGTGTCAATGTAGGTTCAATCTTGGTAAAAAGAATATATCTATATATCATTCTAAGAGTGATATTGATATTGGGGAAGGGGCAGAGGACATATAGGAAATCTCTCTACCTTCCTGGGTTGGGGCAGAGGACATATAGGAAATCTCTGTACCTTCCTCTCAATTTTATTGCAAACCTAAAACTGCTCTTAAAAAAAAAAAATAAGTCCAAAAAGTTTTCATGAAAAGGAAGATGGTGGATAACTAAAAGAAAAGGTATAAAAGAGAAATCCTACTTTTGTTCAGTCTTCCTCCATCAAATGATCTGCCTATTACTTGCAGTTAAAACCCACAGCTCAGTTCCACTCCCTTCTGACCTTCATACACTCTGCACCACTCCCAGCTTGTCCAGCAACATGGAATCTAGTTAACCTGTGACACCACCTTGTAACATCATGAGGGTCTGGTGGGAGTCAGAGGCACTAATACTGATGGATGGCCCACTGATTCCCTGCGGAAGCAGATGCTATCAACACCACTGGCCTCAATAGGCAACTGCTCTGCTGACTAGTAGAGAAACAGCAGTTCTTCACTTGACAGGGTGATAATGGAGGACTCCTGAGTTAAAACAGGAAAGCAGTCTGCTGCTATGGTAAAAAAAAAAAAAAAAAAAAAAAAAAGGAAATTCTTCATTCTGGAAACATAACTCCCAGGAGGAGAAAGAAGACTTGCTGAGGCCCAAAAGATAAGACTGTAGTTCTGATTACACTATTAAGTAGAGGTATCAGGAGGGGAACTATTTAACCTTCTGGCATCTCCATTAAAAAGCAAATTATAACCACTTATGAAACATTTATTATATATCGGAAAATTTAGTAAGCATTTCACATGTGTTATGGCATCCCATCCTTTACAATAATATACCTATTATCTTATACTCCCAAAGTATAAGGCTTTGGGAGTATAAGAAATTTATTCAAAATAGTAAGTGTGGAGATCTGGTGGTCAGAAACAGCTAGTAGCATCATCTTTGCATTCTTACCCAGATTTTGGACAGACCCAAAGAGACGATGGATGTATAGTTCTTCAAAATCCACTGCAGTGAAGGAATAGCAAGTAACATGTAGCCTTACACAAGTTTTCAAATGATATGCAACATCTTTTATGTCTAACACTGCTCCAGTGTTTTCTTATACCTCCTTTCTCCATCCCTGGTATCTGATGCTCCTATTTGGATGACAGGGAAAATGGAATTTACAACAACTTTGGTGGTTTGCTCATACCTTTCCCCAGCCACATTTGATATTTCTTTGTGGTGCTGCCACTTTTGTGAAAATGTTTGGATCTCTTTCACTTTTATCTCCCCCAGTCATGAGGTCAAACAAACCAGTGAAACTTACAATTGGCTCACACAACCCTAGATATGGAGGTCAAACTTCTTCTAGATAATATGTTCAGATCAGACAGTAAAACAGGAAAAGGAATGATTCTTCCTTCTCACGTCACATCATTTACCTTTACCAAAAAGAATAGGGAGGGAGAAAAAATGCAGAGATTACTATTCCTCAAGAGCAGGATTATTTATCGGTAAATGGTCACTTCTAGTTAAATGGAATCTTGGAATATCTTACCTCCACAAAATTTCTCTCACATTCAAATACAAACTTCTTATATTATTGCCCTCCCTTCAAGATGATTTCTTTTGATTAAAATATTGCCTTGCATTGACATATAGGAATATACTAAGAAAACTGTTTATCAGCCAACTACACCTTGGTATATAGTAGTTTTATAGTATTTTATATCTGAAAGTATTTTGCTACAAAAATAATGGAAAGTGGGGCACCTGGGTGGTTAAGCTGTGGCCTTCAGCTCAGGTCATGATGCTGGGATACTAGAATGGAGCCCCATATCTGGCTCCCTGCTGAGTAGGGAGTATGCTTCCCCTTCTCTCTTTATCCCTCCCCCCACACACTCATGTCCTCTCACTCTCGATTTCTCTATCTCAAATAAAGAAATAAAATATTTTAAAATAAATAATGGAAAGTGTGTGGCGTGCCTCCATAGTTAGAAGGCAAGGGGGCCAGCTCTGTTCCTCTAAAGTGGTTTTCACTACCTAAAAAATCATGATGATCATATTCTTGGTTTATATTTATGGTACTATAGGCTTCACATAATACACATGATCTCATGCTCTTCTTATTGCAGAATTTGAGAGGAAAAGAGAACAACACAGTGACTGTTTTGCTTGTAGAGGCACTAAGACTCTACGCAGAGTACAAAGAAGCTTTCAGAATTAGAGCCCTGACAGGTGGCCAGTTATATGGCTGTGGCAGAAGTGATTACTTGGGTTCAAAAATTTGAATATCCCATGGTGAACACAGGAGAGTGAAATTTAGATCTTGGAAACTGTGGGAGTACAGTTAGAAACACTGGCTCTGCCCTGGATCCAATGAGCAACAAAAGCGCTCAGTTGTAAATTAGGATCCTGGTAAGTAGAAGAGTGACTCAATGGAGTGAATTTTTTTTTCATTTTTATAAAAATGTGTTTTATTTTAAAATAAGTCTACAGAATCAGAAATCACCTACAAAAATACAGATTACTCTGACATGGTAGCAAAATGGCTTATGGCTGAACTTGAGTCTAGAAGTACGCATGTTTGAGGACATCTGGAAATCAGGGCCCAACTAGATCATCAACCCTTGCCACTAATCTGTGAACAGTAATTTCATGTAATATATTTAGCACTTTTTAAATAGTATGGATTCAAAACATGATCACTTTCTGTATAACGCCGCTTGGATTTAATACTATACCCCCACTGTCTTGTGGGCAGCATAGAGGAGCTGGGGTAACAACAGGAGAGATAGATTATCTCTGTGCAGGAAGTTGAATGCTGATCTGGGAGAAATGAAGAAGTCCGAAAACACAGAAGGAGATTGGGGGTTGGCATTACCCTGAGAGGCCAGTTATGTTCTCTTAACACTTAAGAGGTAGGTAAAACAGTTTTGTTCTGGCTTGCCATTGATTCATTGGCTGAACTAGACATGTTTACTTCTGCCTCTAATTTGCTCACTCTAAAATGGGATATCACTTAATCCCTACTTCCTTAGGTTGTTACAAAAATATTTTCCATGTTTTTGTAAATTAAAAGAACTATAAATATATTTTAAATACTGAGCTTGAAAACATATAAAATTTGTGGTAGGAAAGACACTGGACTTGAGGTCGGTATACCTGAAATTAGAGTAGGGCAAACCCTGGAGTCAGGCCACGGGGATCCTAGTCTTTGCTCTACTGACTATTAGCTGGGTAATTTTGAAAAAATTATTCTCTCCTTTTTTTTTTTTTTTTTTTTTTTTGTGGAACAAGGATAATAGTAGTAAAAGCCTTAGTATGATGCCTGTTTCATAGCATATGCCGAATACATCTGAAGTTAGAGTTTAGTCCTAGAAACTCCTGTTAATGCATTGTATGACATTGGCCAAGTTATTTTACTTCTTTGGGCTTCCCTGTATTAATATTTAAAATAGAGATTTCGGGGCAGCCCAGGTGGCTCAGCGGTTTAGCGCTGCCTTCAGCCCAGGGTGTGATCCTGGAGACTTGGGATCTAGTCCCGTGTCGGCTCCCTGCATGGAACCTGCTTCTCTCTCTGCCTCTGTCTCTGCTTCTCTCTCATGAATGAAAAAATAAAATCTTTAAAAATAAATAAATAAAATGAAATGAAATGAAATAAAATAAAAATTTCAGTTTCAAATAGATTAATTCCAAAGTTCCTTCCAAGGCTAAATTCAGGTTTCTTAATTCCATTCGTTACACAGATCAATTGTACCATCGTGCATTCCAAGTAGAGAGGTAAATATTGCAAATTTCTTAACTTATAATGAAATACTCTCATGAATGCTTTGGAAATGTGTTAGAAAACAGAAAAGTAATGACGAATAAAACTGATAATGTCCATGGCAAAAGAAAATGAGACAAACTAGTAAAAGACACGTGCGTTGTTCTCTTAAAAAATGGTACCAAGCAAATATAAGTTACTTTATCACCATAAGTCAGTCTGACTGATTCTCTTAAACAAAGATATAAGATTGTAATTAATGCACACCATTTATAAATATAGGGAATGGAGACAGTTCCTTAACCGCTAGTTGCAAATCACAGTTTAGGAAGTATACTCAATCATTTTAAATGGATTGAAATCTTCACATGTCAGCTGTGAAATGGGTCCTCTGAGCTCTCCCACACACAGCTCCTACACAAGGAACAGAGCTGAGAGGTTTTACGACCCCTGTGCACTGCTTTCAGTAGAAATGGCGACTGTAGAGCTGTTGGATTGCCCTGCATGCTTCCTGGGAGAGAGCTTGTGCCAGGTCACATCTAATCTTCAATGACTCTTCAAAAGCTTTAAAACCTACTTATGATTTCTGCCTTGGAAATGTGGATGCCAGCTAGGTCATATCGCTGACATGTTAGCATCTCCCACTCTGCCAGTTTTAAGGTTCTCAAAAACATTAACAGGAAATGTATTACAAAGATTCTCTGTGGTAACTGCAGCACTACATTTAACATTACTAATAACTGTTACCGGAAGAGCATTCTTTTTTAACTCAGAAAGTTCAGGCTATTTCCACATTTCTACTTCATTTGTCAGTAGGGTCATCTGGGCCCCTTCTCCTACCACACATCCTGAGCAAGCTGACAATTCCCTGACTTCGGAATGTTAACCTGATTCTGTATTCCACTCCTTCCCTGGTCCTTAGGCTGCTACCGCAGGTGCATGCTTTATATCCTCTTCTGTGTCAGCTGCCACTTTAGTCAGCCCTGAATTTTTTCTGAAACCTCAACCCTCTTATGATTCTTGCATTATTTTAATTCTGATTAATAAATTTCTGACTCACTGGAGGCAGGGAGGGCCTTTGGAATGCATTATCTTTTGTTAAGTCACCGGTTCACCCCCTTTTCTATTCAGTGACCTGGTCTCCATACCCTCTCCAAATAAAAGATGAGGATGCTAAATTAAAATTCCTTTAAAATGTATATAATCAAAATATGAGATGTTTGTCTTTAGCCTGTAACAAGAACACAACAACAAAAGTAGCTATTGCATTCAAGTACTTGGAGCTCTTATGCAGAAAGAGAAACATTTTAGAAACAGCTCACTATACTTCATGAGACCAAAGCAAACTTTATTTTCCAACTTAGTTTAAGATATCCTATACAAAATCCAATATATACTTTCAGTAATCTTTCTGCAGTGATCTTCAAGCAATAATGTTTAGTGAGAATATCAATGTTTTTCTTATACTCTCTGCCTATCAGAGTACTTGTTTCTAGTGTTCTTACAATAAAACATTAAAAACCTACTTCACATCATACTACAACAATAAAGTTCTGTAAAACTGCAGGGAAATACATCTTCAGTGAGATTCCATCATCCCTTATTAATGCCATAATTGAGGGCTATAAATCTGTTTCTCACACAATTCATGCAATAAAATACTTAATGGATTGTGAATGACATGTTATAAAACTAGGCATTAAGTATTGCAATTTATATTTAAATGTGCTTCAGACATAAATAAATGTTCTATAAATAGTAGACTTTCTCAAGTCAGAAGATGTAACCTTCCATTTACTTCTAGCACATTTGGGAGCAGAATCATTATAGAGTGTGTTGTTGTCACCAAATTGTTATTGTATTTTGAATAATATTTTATTTTTGTTTACATTCTAAATAGTTTATAGTTATCAAATTGTCCAAGAGCTGTTCAGACAAAAGCAGATTCAAGTATTGTCTTTATAAACTGAGCACCCTCGGAGATGTCAGAATGTTCTTACCTGCTCTGAAACTGACTTATTTGGCATTAATATTGTTGGTGGGTCCAAAATGAAGATATGATGGAAAGATGGAATAGAGTAAAACTGGGGCATGTGGAGTCATAAAAATTTCTATCATCCACACTCCCTCTTTGTCTCTTTGTTTCACATCCTCTCCAAATGACCATTTTCCTGGAGAACATCACTGTGGCATTTACTATTAAGTAAATCTGCAAGGGAGGCACAACCTCTCTGGTCAACAGACTACGGAGCAACCCCTAATAGCACATTTTAGGTAAGCAGTATGGCTCAGCTGCAGCAAAGTGTACCTCATATAAGTGCTATTGTGTGAAAATAAGCTTTTAGATCCTGACCAAAGTTTGATCCCATTTGTGTTTGGTATCTGGTATGGGAAATCAAGTTGTAACACTAAAGCATCTCTCATATCTATCATAATGCCACACCTTGCCTTTTCATTATGGGCATGTGTATGGGTGTATCTGAAATCTGGTCTCTGACTTTAGAAAATGTGGCAAACCTGACTACTTCAATCTATTCAAATGACCACTGGCCCATTAATAAGAGGGGAGACAAGTATTGACCCACTAATGGTTTGCAAAATGAGAAACACCAAACACCAGTTCCTACTATCCTGGGGAACTGAATGAGCCAGAAATATCTAAACAACACTATAGATAATATACTGCCATAGCCAGAGTGCTGCATGTTGAGTCTAGGCCTGAGATTCAATTCCATATTAATTCTACTCGGTGTTTCATGGCCAACCACTCCAGAATTATGTTTCCATGTTAAAAGTTGGGGAGAGTAGAAGGCCAGGAAAATTGGACATGAACTCTAACATCCATTCTAGTATCAACATACTCAAATCCATGAGTCTACCTATGTCATCCCCCTAGTTTGCTACCTTACCAACCCAATACTAGTCCTACCATTCCAATCCCACATATAAATTAACCACTTTGGAAGATGCCTACACTACAATTTCATATTTTTCAAGTAATATATTCCTTGGTTATTGAGCTGAAGATCTCAATCTCTGGAAATATTCTGCTCTGCTTTTCAAAGATATGACCAGCCTATATGTAACCAGAAGCTAGTAAACAGCACCTACAGGCATCATTTCCTACCTAATAATGTCTGGGCTCTCCTCACACTTTGCTCTCTCTCTTCTCTCTTCTCCTTGCTTTGTTTCCCTCTCATGTTATTGAGCACCATGCCAAGCATGGTTCCAAGTAATCAGAGGAAAAATGATTATTTGTAAATCATACCATGGTTTACAACTGTCAAATTCAGGTATAGTAACAGATCCTCTAAGTTACATATTATACATCTTATTTTGGAAACAAACAGACAAACACAACTCTGATTCTGACATCTGAGTTCCACCTACTAAAATATGTGCTCTATAAGTAGGAATTTTTGTCTCATTTCCATTGCTGCTTCCTAGGCATCCAGAAAAGCAACTAGTGTGTCATAGGCATTATAATACTAATAATACTTAATAAATAAATAGTTGCTAGAATAAATCTCACAGCTGTTGTAATAGAGAAATCTTGAATCCAGATCCTCTAAGTCTAGAAACTAGTATGTTCAGAAAACTACAGGTATTTGAGTCACAGAGATTGCCTTCAATTATAGATGCCAGGAGTTATGTGAGCTAAGTAACACCAATAATCTCTGTGCCTCAGTTTCACCATCCATAACATGGTCACAATATTTGTTAACAGGATATAAAGATTGTAAGGAAGTTACCACATCACACAGCGAAAATCTTAGATTTGTTTCTTTGGAGCTTTCTCTTTCTTTCTTTCTTTCCTTCTTTCCTTCTTTCTTTCTCTTCTTTCTTCTTTCTTTCCTTTCTCTTTTTTCTTTTGTTTCTCCATCTCTTTTTTTTCTGACTTTATTCATTCTTCATGTTCCAATTCCTTTACCTCTAGCAAGGATACTCCACTAGATGACTTAAAGATGATTTAAAAAAAAAAAAAGTTACCCCTGTTCCCCATGGCTACCATTTCAGATCTGCCTCTGTGACACCAGAACTTGAGGAAATGCCTATGACAGTTCAAGAGCTTCACAAAGACTGTGATCCTAGCACCTTGTGAAAACAAGTGTTGTCACTATATTCGTTCTTACAAACATGTTCTTTTTCAAACATTCATTTTGTAGTGGGGGTACTAAGGATTTCCTCAAAAAAAAATTCTAAACCTCCATACCCTTTCAAGATTCTCTGCTGATGGAGATTTCCCTTAAATTATCCTCAGTTGCTTAGCTTTCATTGGCCACCATGTTCCCTGTGCCTTTCTCTTTTTATCTGGAGGCCTTTGAGTCTGTCACTCAGAAAGAAGCAAATGGAGTTGTCAGTGCTGTTGGTTTTGCTGGTTCCATCATCCTTAGTGATCTTTTCTCTGCTCTACTGATTAACTTTTCCATATTAATAGCTTTCACCTTTTTGTCTAATTTTCAAAACTGACCTTTCTACAGTCGTGGTTTTATGCTCCCATGTTTGGCCATTTGACCTTTTTAGTGGTTGTCCTTTTATGGACTAATAATCAGTTTGAGGAGGCTAATCTGCCTTTATTAATACAGGCAAATCAGCTGTTCTTCCTTTCTCCTTTATAATTACCCTCTATTTGATTATTTCACCCTCCAATATCCTATGTTGTGTTTAAAAAGTGCTTCTCAACTCTGTGAATTCCACACAGTATACTATTTTCCCTTCATCTAACCTATATCTCATGAGGCTTTGTACCATTGAAACATGCTAGTGAAGTGAATCTGAAGAAGGATCTGCTTGCTGCCACTCTCTATAAGGGAACATGGAAAACTCTCGTTTGGCACATTGCACGGAGTTCTGGTTCCATTGAATCTGGACTCCTACAGGGAACATATACTGTCAGTCCAATTCCATCAGATCTAGCAATGTCTTTACCTTGATGTTTGCTCTGATTTCCTAATCATAAGAAAGGAAGCAAGTGCTGAAGTAAAATTATCCATTTTAAAATAAGTTTGAGCCTCTGACAAGCTCAAATAGACATCTCTATCTCAGTATCTTCCCAGATTCTCCATTTTAGCCCACTTCAACCTTTGCCTGTATCCCCTCCACCCCCAACTCATTTATGGTGAAAAACTTCATCCTTCATTCTGACCCTCCTGAATATTCCACCATGGTCCCCCTTTCATGTGTGCCTGCAGATGTAGAGCCACTTGATGTACAACTTTCCTGACACTCCATCCCATCAAAGTCTAGCATATCATTTCCCTTCTTGTCCTTCTTGAACCATTAAGTGACTCAAAACTAAATCTCAATTTGATGTTAATACCCATTAATGACTTAAAAGGTGACCTTTCTCAGATGACTCATCTATATTCTAAGAGGATTTTTCTTTTATTTTTTTAAAAAGATTTTATTTATTCATGAGAGACACAGACAGAGGCAGAGACACAGGCAGAGGGAGAAGCAGGTTCCACGCAGGAAGCCCGATGTGGGGACTCGATCCCAGGACTCCAGGATCACGCCCTGGGCCGAAGGCAGATGCTTAACTGCTGAGCCACCCAGGGATCCCTCTACGAGGATTTCTAATGCCGTAACCTGAAATGTTATAAAATGGTGGGAATTTCAGATTTCACGGCAGATGAACAAAGGGAAATATATATGGATGATGTGGTTGGTGCCTTATGTCCACCCTCTAATCACACTATGTAAAAAGCTTTTGCTTTGAGCCTGAGCATGACTGCCCCTGCTTATTGCAGACTGCAACCATATAACCCTATAGTCTGAAAGGATTATTTCTGGTAGAATCTTGACGAGCTAATCAACCTTCTTACCTTTGGAAGCATAATGATTATGAGTTATTAGCTGGCTTTCTGAATGCAAAAAGACGTCGCTTTCTGAAGGGAAATCCGGTCACTGAGACATTAAACAGAGGATTTTTAAAAAATCAATTAAATAAAAGGTTTAAATTGTCCATATAGTTTGAAGGGCTTAAATTTTTAATTCAAACTAATTTATCGAGCAATGGCACTTAAGAAAATGGAATGATGCAAGGGGACTTTTATCAGATGATAAGTGGATAAGAGAGAAAAATGCTGACAGATCAGCAGAGTTATCTAAAAGCTGAGAGGCGAGCAGAGCCTTGCAGATACCCAAGCCCGGCCAGGGAACAGAGATGGATGGGAGCTGAGATCAGAATACTCATCCTTACCCTTCTACCCATGGTGAAAGGAGACTCACAGCGCGTGAGGTACCTGTCTCTAATCACATGTAAAACTGCAAAACTTGCAGGGTTACTTTGATATGAACAAGGTTAATGTGCTACTCAAGATTAATTGTGACTTCACTAGGAAATTTATTGAGTATCAGGGAATCTGAAAGTGAAAGGAGGACCAAAAGCCTTGTTAGAGATTTATCACAAGAGGGTGATGGATGAAAGCCTTCAGAAACCAATAATAGGATTTTAAAGATTCACATAAGCAGCATTAAGGAGATCTCTGGTGCTTACCTTAAACAAACTAGAGCTGGGATGGATGACTACTATCATGGTTACAGCTGCCAGGGGAAGGGCAGCTGGTAATTTTGGAGTGGACCTCAAGAACTCTCTGTGCTTTGGTTGGGCTTGCATCCTGAGTCTCTTTATGTGACATATCTGTTACACAAACAACAAAGAAAACAAAATAATCACCAAAAAGGCTGATGACAGTTATAAGCATCGAATTTATAGTCAAACTCATCTGGGCTAGAATCTCATCTGTACCATTCATCGGTTGCGCAATCTTGGGCAGTTCACCTAACTTTTGAAATCCTCTATTTCTTCATATGAACAATGGAAAAATAATTATACCAACTTTTATTTTTGTTGCATGAAATGAGATCATGACTTTCTAGTGATTAGCAGAGTCCTTTATAACTAGAAAAAAGAAAATGAGCCAATATTGTCAAAATCGTTGATGTTGTTCTCATCCTTGATGGTAGTAGTAAAAGTAGAAGGTACAGAAACAAAATAAAGGAGCTATGGACTCAATTGTGAAACCTAGTGTACTCATCCACCACAAGTATATTTGGTGAAATAACCGGAAAATATATATTGGGTTTTTTCTTCCATAGATAAGCAGCCAAGTAATTATCCTCCTCTTCTTTATCAATAGACTTATGGGTCATGAAAAGTGTCTGTCATTACATCATTGCTTCATGTAGAACATGTTACAATTAATTAGATCAAGTTTATCTCATTTTTGGAATTCACAGCAGTTTTAAATGAGCTTGAGGAGGCGACCCAGACTCGATCAGCTATATTACAGTGTGTTTCTTCAGGGTCAGTTTTCTGAAGACATTTCCACAGATGGTTAAAACATATGTGGATTCTTGTTACCTTCAGCTTCAGCAGGGAATATACTTATACTTGTTCATAAATTTTAGATTAAATATGGTTTTTAAGGCCTGAAGTTCTCCATACCTTTACTGAACAATCCATTTCTTTCTGCTTTATACATTTTGCAGAAGGATGAACTAAAATTTTAAAGGAAGCTTTTGGTCCAGATGACAAGTTGGAGACTGTGATCACCTTTGATTGTGTTGAATCTATGCAGGGAAAGCTGCTGATTTTAGATACAAGGCCTCAGACTCAATAGTCTTCCAGCCAGATGACTTCCTTCCTCAGTTTTTCTTAGTCTTCTTTACCAGTCCCTCCTCTTTCCCTTGACTTTGTTCTCCTCTCACTCTACACTCTGCTGGTGATTTTGCCATCTTGCAGGCGAATATATGCAGCCCACTCTCTCTGCCTACCTCCAGACACATCTATGTCCAACAACCAATTGGAGATTCCTTGACTTCATGTCTCAATGGCAACACACTCCTGTATTCACTCAATGATTATTAAGAGTTTACCATATGCCAGTCATGTTCTAAGCCAAGGAGATACACTAAAGCTTACAATCTACTGAAGGAGAGTGTTAAGAATCAAATATTAACACGCTAAAAAAAATCTATAATGGATGATATAAAGGGAAAACAAAAATAACTATAAAACATTTTAAAAGGAGATAAGCCTAAATCAGGAAAAACTATCAATCTTCCTCTAATGCTCCAAATCTCAATAAACGGAATCACCACACCCCCAGATGCTCAAGCCAAAAACCTAGAAGAGATTCTTCATTCCTCTCTCTCCCACTTTCCTCATCCAGTTTGTGAGTGAAGTCTCTCAAGCACAGGTCTTGAATGTTTCAGATCAGTTCACTTCTCTCCACCTCAAGTTCAAGTCCAAATTACCTTTCCTAACTGGTTGTCCCGCATCCATTCTTGGCCACCTCCAATCTAGGCTCTACAACACCAACCAGAGTGATGCTTGTAAATATGCATGATCTTTAGCTTGTGATAGTTAAGCAGGAGATTCTAGGCTCATCTCCCCCCACAGACACACCAAATGTGCAGCTACACATGCTCCAACCTCTGAAAAAAAAAAAAAAAAGAAAAAGAGAATTGTCTAAGCAGCTAACATTGGCAGGGAGCAGAGGAGAATGAGAGTAAGCCCACATGGAAGCAAGTAGGAGACTGGGATACAATCTCATCATCCCCAGCGCTGTGAACCACAAGAGGGAGGGAACTCAAAACCAGAGCTTCTCCCCAAAGAATGAAGTGTTTGAACCCCATACCAGGCACCCCCAGCTTTTAAGACCTGCATCTGTGGGCCCTCAGAACATGTACCTTTTAAAATCAACAGGCTGGCACCCACACACCTTCAATTCCACAAACGAATAGAGAAACGGCTCTTAAGGGCCTCAGACTCACCTGCCCAGGGCCCAGCATAGAAGCACCTGCCAGAGGCGCTTAGACTTCCTATTACCAATCTCAAGGCACGGGCCTGAGGTGCAGGCAGCTAATTTAGCACATAGCTAGAGGCCTGCTCCATGGCAAATACCATCTTTTTGCTCTCCCTGCCTTCACTTCAGGCAGTGGGCACTGCCTTTTGCTTTTTCCTTTTTCCCTGCGGGCACCATCTACAACACTCTCCCTGGCTTCATTCCAGCTGGCAGTCTCATCTTAGCTACTCTAGCCCACGGGTACCATGTCTCTCTTTCTATTCTTTAATGCTAGCATTTTGTTTTGTTCTATTTTCCCAAGCTGGTGCCCTACCTGAGATGTACTGGGCATAGAGCCCATATATGTATATTTCCTTAAAGTTCCAGTGGCAATTTTAATGATCACCCATCATCAAGAACTTATGATTAGATGATCTCTAAGGTCCCTTCCAAATGTATAATTTCTTTGAAATCCTCATTTAAAACCAATCTATTTTTTATAACATCATATACATTCCCTAGAGCAGTCAATAGAGATGAACTCTCTAAAGAAGTTTCAAAAACAGTTGTAAAAAAAAATGCCTTCAAAACAAGTAAGAGAAAAGCTATCAGTATTTTAAATGAATAGAACTTTTTCCTCTTAAACAATAAGAAATCTGAAGGTGGACAGCTGTTGGTATTAACTCAGAAGCTCAGTAAGGATGAGATGTTCTGGTAACAAGACAGTTTTGCAGTTCCAATCATCTTGGCTTCATCTGAGGCAGGAAAAAGAGAGAAGTCAAGAAAGGATGGCAGCTATAATCATCCCCTTTAATCAGGAAAGCAAAAGCCTTAACAAGTACTTTCTGAGTGGACCTCTGATCCGGTCTTACTGATAGAACAGGTTCTTAAGACCAAATCATTTTGAAAGAGAGAGAATTGGCTTGGATCAGCCATAATCTATCACCAGGAGCAAACACACAGCAGTCACATTAGCTAAAATAATAATAATAATAATAATAATAATAATAATAATAATATTCTAGTTAAGAAGGAAGAGTTGGATATTGAGTAGAAAAATGTTGCAAACAATTAAGTCAACTCTGATGAAAAAATCAAAATGTAGTTCAATGATATTTTGTAATAGAAAATAATAATCTACCAAAAATATATGAAAAATATTCATGTCTTTATGTAATTGCTGAAGAATAACTTCTTGTGAGAAATGTGACATTTTGATAAATGTAATCAGGAATATAATAAGTATGCATCTTATCTGTCAAAGTAATTATTTTGAAAGACAACATTAATTGGATGCATAAGTTGTGTTACATCATTTATACCACATATTCAATCTATGATCATTATTGTTTTATGTTAAACCACTGTTAAACCAAGATTTTCATCCAATAGGAAATAAATCAGGAACAGATATGGTTGTTTTATTTAAAATCACCAAAAGAATCTTTACAATAGGGATTTTAAAATCCATCAAACCCCATTGTTTAATTCCGCAGCAGGTATCAAAAGCCTTAAAACTGGGTACACATTATTGGCTTTAGCCATCTAATTTTTTCTAGTTGGAAGAGAATACAAAAAGTATCTATAAATTGTTATTTTTAATAACATAAATTGCTTTAGCTAAACTGTCCAAAACTAATGGATTGTTATATGAAATGTACATCACATTATCACATGATGGAATACCATTTCTTTGTTAAACTTAGTTAATAACTAGAGAGACTATATAATGACCTAGAGATGATAAGAATATATTAAATGAGTAAAGAAAGTACCTAATTATGGTGTGGTATGTTCTACGTTGTTTAAATAATAATAGATGTATTGAGTACACACTTATAAGCCAGGCTTAGGGCTTTGCATGTGTTTACTTCATCATGTTCTCACAGCTGTAGGAAAAAGTCCTATTACCCTCGCATCTTACAGATAAAGAAACAGGTTTAGAACAGTTATGGAACTTACCGAAAAATACATAGCTTACAAATAGCAGAACTAGGATTTGAACCCAAGAAGTCTGATTTCAGAAGACAGACTAATATATCTAGAGAAAAAAAAAAAAAACTCTTGAAAAAAAATGCACCAAAAAGATAAAAAAAAAAGTTACATCTTGGTAGTGAGATTGCAGTATGCTTTTTATGTTTTCCAAAAGTTTTAGAATATTTATTGATCATAATCAAAAAATACAATGATTATTTGATTGGCTTTCAAATCCAGTAATCATTCAGTAAGCTTTTTAACCTGGTTTGATAGGTTATCAAATAAGCCAGTGCTGTACTCAGAAACTACTGATAATATGAATTCTACAAAGTGTTACTCTTCCTCATTGAGAAATAAGACCTTTCTAAAATCACAACTCATGAAAACTAACAGTTTCATGCACAATATCTCCTATAAAGTCCACCTTAAGATCAATAATCGTATTACACAGACCATAAAATCAGTTCATTGGAAGGAAATAAAATTTTTAAAGATTTGTCTGTAAAAATCCAAAAAATATGTTTAGAAACTAATATATCCAATTTCATGAACCACTATACATCCAGTAGAAGAACCATGGAAATGTATAAATAGTGGCTCATAAAAAGATTTCCAAGATATCTTTATCAAGTAAAAAAACAAAAATAAAAACAACACATAGAGAAAATTCCCAGATATTTTTAAAACTCCTAAATATATAAATAGAAAATGGTCGGAAGATACATTTTTGAAAGCTTGTAAGCTTAAGTCATAGCACATCCCTTCCAGAGAAGGGAGGGACACTGGTGTAGAAGGATAAACACAAGGGGAGAGCTTTCAGTTCTAATAGTGCATAGGACTGTTTTATTCCAAGTTTTTAAAATAATATATTAAACACATTTACATTATGCAATTTTGAAGATATATAATAAATGAATACAGATTCTTAAAATTGCCATCACTCTAAGCCATCATACTTGCTATAACTTATTTGTATTGTTGTTTTATATATCTCAATCATAACTCCCTGATGTCCGATGGTATGTATTTGTCCAGGGGAATTTTAGAAAAAAACAAAGGGAAAATTTATATACCTCCATAACTTTAATGGGAGCAAGACTGAATATACTTATCTTTGTTTTTGAAAATAAAGGAAAATTATTGTCCCATATGCAAATATTGTTGACTATTAGCTTCTATCACAAAATGAACATATGAATTTAAAAAATAAAATAAGCGAGGGAAAGAGACATAATTTATAATAGAAAATTTGTGTTTTACTCTGTGCAGCAAGACAACTCAGATATTCTCATTGCAAAGTTACATGCATACTTACTAAGCCCATTTGCCCTAGCACCAAGTTATTATTCTATCTTTTCTTCTTTCAAAAGTATTTCCTCCTAAATGAAAATTAGAGAGAGAAAAAAATCAGGTATCTGATTGCTTTTTTCTCTTTTTGAAAAGTTCAAACTACTATTTATTCATATTTTACAAATGCACGAAATCTTATAGTTAGTATTAATGACTAATCAGGAGAAAAAAGGTATTACAATGTATTTAATGTGACTGAAATTTTTATGGTAAATTGAATATAATTATTTTATCCTCTTGCGTATTTTCTAAATTGCACAAATAATTATAAAATTTTCCATAAAATCTTAGTGAAATGAGAAGCTATAAAGACCATTTAACAGATAAGAAATCTGAGGTCTAGAAAGCAGTGAAATAGAGCTAATTATTGTCAAAGCTCCGATTGTAACAGAGATGCTCAATTTAAAAGGTTGTGTGTTCTTGACGTCATGAGCACTGGGTGTTATTCTGTATGTTGGTAAATTGAACACCAATAAAAATTAATTTATTAAAAAAATAAAAATAAATAAATAAAACAAAAATAAAACAAAATAAAAATAAAAGGTTGTGTGTTAACAGATGGAGAATCATTTGAAATAAACTTTCAGGAAAAAATTCTAACCTGTTTAAAGATAATAGATGACTTGGATGTAACAGCATACTGATATTATCTGTGGCAAAAACAAAACATTTGGCTAAGATCATCTATTTAGTATTAAGTCTTAAAAAGCATGATAGTCAATACATATTTAGTTTTGTTCAATAAGTATATATTGTAAGTTCTACTGTAAATATATTTTAAGGAAATCAATAGTTCAAAAGGTGTTAGTTTATAATGATACCTGACTAAAGGAGTTTCTTCTCTAATAAAATCTTGCAATAAATTAAACATCAACTTCATTGAGAATACTGTAATGTTGCTGGTTAAACTGATTTTCTGAATGTCCTTTTTTTTTTTTTGTATGTGAGTGTGATGGCTATTTGAAGCTTGAGAGAATTTCTTAAAACGTTGGTTAATTTCAGTTGAAATAGTCATATTACATTTCTAGTTCATGGTTTATGCAAATCTTCCCTACAATATATAAAATAGGAATGCTTATTTCTATGGAGATATGATATATGATGGAACAATTCTAAGTTGATGGCGATCTTGAAATAAAGCATCTGAAAGTCCAATGATAAACGGTGCATGGTTTAGTATTTCTGCTCAATAAATATTTGATCAAACTCTAAATTTAACAATTACATTAAGTTCCAGATGGAAAACAAATTAATTAACTTGATAGAGATATCACCAAAGGCATTTCAGAGAACATGAGATTATTTTTAACTTTTTGAGGATGCTCCATACTGTTTTCTACATTAACTGCACCAGTTTGACTTCCCACCAACAGAGCAACAGGGTTCCTTTTTCCACATCTTCTCCAACACCTGTTTTTTCTTGTGTTGTTGATTTTAGCCATTCTGACAGGTGTGAGGTGATATCTCATTGTAATTTTGATTTTCATTTCCCTGATAATAAGTGATGATGAACATCTTTTCATGTGTCTGTTGGCCATCTGTATGTCTTCTTTAGAGAAAGGTCTATTCATGTCTTCTGCCCATTTTTAATTAGATTATCCTTTTTCTGAGGTGTTGAGCATTGGGGATATAGGAGCAGACAATGCAGACCAAAACCCCTACCCTCATGGAGTTTATACTGCAATGAGGGAGACAGATATAAATAATTTGAAAAGTTGATTATGGAGTATGTTAGATAGTGATGAGTACCAGAAAGGAAATATAGCATGTGTATCTCCAGCTACCTCATTGAACCATGGAGAGTGCAGCACTTCTTAATCATGAGTTTTGTTTCTTTGTTTACTTAATAGTGTAATGATTTTGTTTTAAATCTTTCCATTTGGGGCTGATCTGAGTTGTCATTTCTTGACCTTTTCTGCCCATTTATATTCTTACAATGGCTTAATTGGAGGCTTACATTATCCAGATCCATCAGAGCTTGATAGGAGAGTAAGAGAGTGCTTGCAAATCTTTCTTTCATGGTGCCTGGGTGGTTCAGCCAGTTAAGCATCTGACTCTCATTTCAGCTCAGGTCCTGATCCCATGCTGAGTGAGGAACCTGCTTTGGATTCTCTCTCTCCCTCTCCCTCTGTGCCTACCCCCTGCCATTCTCTCTAGGGAAAAAAAAATTCATATAAATTCACTACCACCATCTCCTCAACTCTCACAATTATACTAGTACACTTCCTTGCCCTTTCAAAGAGCTCAATAAATGCTCAAAAATATAAAGATACAGTCCGCCTTGGATATCCCTCTGAATTTGCCAAGAAAATTCAGGCTGAGAAAGTCAAATTATACAGTGGCCTGACCCCATCAATTAAACATTATGTTTTACCCATTAACTGGGCCACCCACTGTGGCACAGACCACATGCAGTCGTCCATAATTATTTAGTTGCAATAAACAGAAACTTCCCACTACTATAGAGGATGGATGTGGGATCCTATAAAAACAACCGTCAGGGCAAAAGAAACTGTAGAGTTTGTGGTTAAAAGCAAGTAATCAACAAACCTAAAGTGCCAATAGATGCAATCCATTATTGACTAATGTGTGACTTTACTGAGAAAGTGAGACTATCTATGATCTAAACATTAACTCATTTCATGTGTGACAAATACATTTTTTTTCTCTGACTTCTAGGAGTCAGAAAGAATCTCAGACACTGAATCAGGGAGACACAGTGTCTTTTCTTCCAGGAGTTCACAGAAGGGTGTGAATAAGTAAAATAAAGAACCACGATGTCCTAGCATAAGTACAATGATAGGGGATGAATAGAGACCTATAAAACCTCAGAGAAGGAATCCAAACTAATTCAAAAGGAGGCTGAGGAGGGAGAGACAGAGCACTCAGAAAAGATTTCCTGGAATTTATTTGTACTAAGCTGTGGCTTCCAAATGAGAGAAGGAAGAAATCCAAGAACTTAGAAATGAAACCATGCAGTGTGTACTCAGAACTACACTGTTGGGCAGGAGTAAATTTGATATCGAGAGTAGTGAAAAAATAAGCCTGAGGGACTAGATTTTAAAAGCTTAGACTTCATTCCATGGGCTACAAATTAGACATCTGTGTGTGTGTGTGTGTGTGTGTGTGTGTGTGTTATTATTTTTACCTTTTTCCTTAAATCCTTTGAACTTTTATTTTATTATTATTTTTTTATTTTTTATTGGAGTTTGATTTGCCAACATATAGTATAATACCCAACACTCATCCCGTCAAGTGCCCCCTTCAGTGCCCATCACCCAGTCACCCTATACCCCCCACCCACCTCCCTTCTACCACTCCTTGTTCATTTCCCAGAGTTAGAAGTCTCTCATGTTTTATCACCTTCTCTGATTTTTCCCACTCATTTTCTCTCCTTTCCCCTATAATCCCTATGACCCAGCAATTGCACTACTGGGGATTTACCCCAAAGATACAGATGCAGTGAAAAGCCAAGACACCTGCCCTCAATGTTTATAGCAGCAATGACCACAATAGCCAAACTGTGGAAGGAGCCTCAGTGGACATTTATGTGTTTTTAGGAAAAGAGTAACTTGCTCAGATTTGCGGAGAGTAGAAACTGTGGATTTGGAGACTATTGATTTCATTCTGGAAGAACATATTTAAAGGCCCAAACCAAGTACTAGTAGTTGGGAGGGTCAACCAGGGACATCAGCAGGACTTGGCAATCAATTGATAAAGGAAGTCAAATCAAATGCCAGGCTCCTAGCTTCCGTAGTGACCTTAGAACTCCAGGGGAGTCTCACGCAAAGGATGTGTTTTCAGAGACAGCTATGGGGCATCCAGGCAGAACAGAGCTGCAGGCAGCTGTAAACACGGCTGAGTTTTATGCCACCGTTTACAAACATCTACCCTTCTCAAGGCCATGCAATCTTCATTTTAATCAAATTTCATCAGGTTAACTAAATTTCAATTATTTGGATACAAATGTTCATACTAAAATGCAGGAGACACATTGGAATATCCTCTGATTTCCCTTAGCGGTGGTTCTCCAAAGACTTCTATTGCAAATGGACTTTTCCCTTGCTCACTGTATAGAGCAGAAGGGATGATGGTACATCTGGCCAACTGTGTTTATAATCAGATAAATAATATTAATAACAATGCACAATTAAAAAGAAGAAAGAGGCAATATATTTGTATGTTACCTTACTTTATTCTCCTGATAGCCCATTAGGTAGATATTATTTCCAATTTACAGATGAGGAAAATGAATTTCATAAAGGTTTAAAAAAAAACAGTCCTAGATGACACAGAAAGTCAGTAATAGAGTCAGGATTTAAAAAAATAATAATAATAAAAAAATAAAAAAATAAAAAAATAGAGTCAGGATTTTTAAAAAAGGAAAAGAAAAGAACTATTATTGATGAAAGGCCCAATTTACATCAAACTCTCACACTTTGTATCTGTTCATTCATTTAATTCCCTGGGGTAGGTAGACATCACAGTTTTGATGCTTTTATCATGTGTTATAATAAAGATTGGCATATTCTTGGAGGAGATGTTTAGAAATCTGTAAATATTTCATTCAATTTTTATTTTTATGTTTTTAAATGAACCTTTAAAACTATTATAAACAACATATACACACAAATCCCAAATTATAGTACATTAAAGAAAACCAATATATTAATGGCTGTTGCCAGGTTAAGTTGTTTAGTGGCAAACCTCCAACTATAATGTCTCTTCTCATATCTACTAGAAAAGTATACTATAATTAAAAGGTGTTATTTTTTTAAAAAGAAAAGAAACTGTCATATTAAGCTACTTATTTGTGTGAGTGGCAATTTTCTCCATATTGTGTAGCTAACATAAAATAAAAATTTAGATGGCAAATTAAATTTTCATGTTCATCAAAAAAGCTTTAATTAAGACATTTAAATACATTTTACTAAATGCATTTTAGGAACTGTATGTTATTAAAACATGACTTTTATCTGATAGACAAATGGGTATTTCAGACAAAATTTCATTTGGTAAGAAGAAATTCTGCTTAGGGATGCCAGGGTGGCTCAGCGGTTGAGTGTCTACCTTTGGCTCACGGTATGATCCCCGGGCCCAAGGATCCAGTCCTGCATCAGGCTCCCTGCAGGAGTCTGCCTATGTCTCTGCCTATGTCTCTGCTTCTCTTTCTATCTCTCATGAATAAATAAATAATAAATCTTTGTTTAAAAAAGAAGAAGAAATTCTCCTTAAAACAAACCACAACAAATTTTAAAGGCATTATAATATGCAATATTATTCTTTTGAAAAATGTTCTGTTTGGTTAATCAACATGGCCTCAATTCCATACCAAGACTTATAACCCACTCCTATACAGTTAGGAATGCTCCCAACGGCAGAGTATCTATGCTGAAAGCTAAAGAGAATTTCTAATGCCTGAGGATGACTTCATTTACTGTTTTTTCTTTTAATAAATTTTGTTTTTAGTGTTTCTCCTCTCAACATAAATTATACAAAATTGAAGATTTTAATTCTAGTTGATTGTATTTTTATGATTCATATTTCCCTATAGGCACAAGTTTAATAACTTTCCTATTTTCCTTAATACATAACACTTGGAAAGATTTAAGAGTCCAATAGTTGCTGATAGAGTTTGTGTGGAATATTACCAAAGGAGAATACTGCTATCTTAAAGCAGAGTTATCCCCCCTGACTTTTGAAGTTTTTCATGGCTGGACATTTTTTTTAAAAACAAACTAGACAATTGCTATATAGCATTTCAGGCACTTTGCTCTTAAGTGTCTCCAAAACAGATTTGGATATTTGAGAATATCAAAACAACAACAAAAAAACACAGCCACCTACTTTTGTGGGTGAGAATATTCAGTTAAGCCAGCTAAAATACTAAGAAATCTGCACAGCTGTAGCAGACAGTCACAGTGGCCTGGCTGGCATGTAATTTGAAGCTATCATGATTTTAGGATTGTCTTCAGAACATTTGATGCCAGTGGTTGAAATATTTTATGCAATATCTTTTATGACTCCAGCCAAACCCTAGACTTTTCAAAGGCAGAGATCATCCTTTGCAAACCTCAGAATGACAAAAACAGAGTTCTGCATGTGGCAAGCAGGCATTGAACAAGAATTTATTTTATATGATTTATTTAAAACTGTTCACCTACCAGGGAAACCTTCTGAAGCTAGAAGCCCTGGGTATCGCCTAAAGTTAGCTGATCTTTGGCAGCCTAGCATTGATGCAAGCTACTCAGAGTTTTAACAAATGTGAGCCTGCTTGTCTTTTTCAAAAGCCTACTGTGGTCTTGCCAGGTAATACTCAAGCCACTTCAAAATCACAAGCCAACAGACAGGCAGTCTTTCAGGGACTCACATTCTATTTCCTCATTCAGTCCTCTTTAGGTTGTCTCGGTAAAGTGTCTGTCACTTCTTCTTAAAGAACAGTGAGATGAAGGAACATGTGGAATTGATGTCAGGTTGCAGCTGTCCTCTCTTCAACTTCTAGCCTTGCTCACCTGGGTCGAGAGAGAAAAGCATTGAATTAGTCTGGGGTGAACTAAACTGTGTGGACAGAAAATACAGAAAAGCTTGGGGAAGCCTGGAATTTTCAGGGAAAAGAAGAAAGAACCATTCTGATGGCATCGACAACATAGTCCTCTATTCTTCAGACAGTAGACTATTGCTATCACCAGCGCTCTGGGAAGCTTCAGCTCTGGAACCATGTACCCCTTTCTTCAGGAAGAATGCATAGTGTGGGAAAATGGGGATGCCTCCTGTCTCTCTTGAGAAAAGGGACTCTCAGATGCCTGAGAAAAGGGACTCTCAGATGCCAAGAGGTACATGCAGGAGGCTTCTTGGGATGTGTTCTCAGGGACAACTGTCGGGGAGCAGAGGAAGCAGAATTGAACAGAGAAGACAAAGTGAGATATGGTTGTAACTGCAGTCTTGCCAGTCATTCAAAAAGCTCTCAAGCTTGGAAGTCCTCCAGAGGTGTTCTTATTAAGGCAAGAGTCTGAGCCTTTGTACTGCCCAACAGTGATCAATCACTGGATGGGGGCTGCTCCTGAGGAGAGGGCACAACCTGGGCAAGGCAGCCTCCTTCATCAGAGGGCAATTCTCAGGAAGGGATGCAGCCCTGAACCATCAGCAGCCAACACTGCCAATCACTTAGGAATAAATGCCTAGTTCCTAACGGGGGGGATCCGGGGGATGTGACCTGGTATCACTACCCTACTCAGCCAGGGTAATTAGCACAATCAGTAGAAATGATCAGGACTGATTCTGACTCTAGGACTAGCTGTCATTATATTTCACCCTTTGCTGAACAAAGTCCTAGCTCTATGCGCATTACTCCCATGTAGATTATCTTGTTTTATCTTCTCAACACTGTAAGGCCCGATTCGTCTCAATGTGAACACAAAGAAGCTGTGGCTTAGAAACATTAAATAGCTTGCCCAACTTAGCACTACTTAGTGAGGACATAGAGATTAAAAGTTAGCATTTTCTGATTCCAAAGTATTCTGAACCCTCCATAGCATTCAAAACCATATTTTGTTGGGGTGGTTGTATTTTTATTCCTGACCATCTCACAGATATCTCTACTTACATACAGAAGAACACGTGCATAATCCAGGGAGTTTAGGTTCCTGAAAAGTTACTGAACCACACCAAACCTGGCACCCAAGGACACTTTCCAGGCCAATGAAGGAGGAAGGGGACTCTATACTAAGCCAAGGGCGTTGAATTGATATCATCCATCTGGGGCTCTACAATCTGAACCAAGTAGACCTGGAAATGATGGACTAAAGCTGACCATAGGATTTCCTCCAAAAATAGCATTACAAGATTCTTTCCTCAAACTTTCTTCCTCATGTTCTTTCCCCCACACCATTACCCAGCAGATCTAGTGAAGGTCAGGAACTTGATTTGAATGGGGTTCTAAGTATGTCACAAAACCAGTTATCATTTGCTCTTTTCATTTATCCTATTGTCCTTGCAGTTATTTCCTTTTTTGTCTCCTGACTTCTTCCCAGAATAACTACTATGTCTAGTTCCAAAGCATGTCAGAGCAGATATTTCTCATCTCAGCTACACAAAGGTACTGTGTAATTATGGAATGTACTGGAAGAACTTTGGAGGAAAAGCAAGACATTCACTTAATAAGAAAAAAATTAAACAGAAATAATCAAAAGGGACTATTTTCAAAATGTTTTCAAGCCTGTGTGCAGGATTATTTTCCTATTAACAATTATGATGATGTTTCAGTATGCATTTCCAGAATACATGTATATTAAAAGCCTCAGTCTCTAATGATGAACGGTTTGTACCTGGACACTCTCTCTAAAGCAGAGCAGAAGCACATGGCCTCTTCCTTCCTTCTTTTTTTTTTTTTAAAGTAATCTCTATGCCCAATTTGGGGCTCAAACTCATGACCTCAAGATCAAGAGTTGCATGCTCCATCAACTGAGCCAGCCAGGCACCTCTGGCTTCCATCCTTCTAATTTCTGCCCATCCCCACCAAGATAGGTATACACTGTAAGCAAGTAGAATTACTAAACTAGACAAAATTCGCCTAGTCTCAGGAAATAAATAGAAAAAAAAAGGTGAGAGATTACATTTTTCTTTCCTTATCTGACTTAAATTAATTCCATTAAATACATGATGTACCCAGTCCAGAGTCTAAAATACAGTAAAAATTCAACAAATATTTGTAAAATTCATTAGTGCCCATCATCTACTCCATGAAGTCTTCTTATTTCCTCTGGGAGAATTAATCCTTCCCTCTTTTGTGTTCTGACAGCATTCCATAGATTTTTGTAACATCCCAAACTGACTTTTAGTGTATTTAGTAAAAGTATGTTGTCTCTTCCTCTTGCCTTAAAAGCAGGAACTGGACCTCAGTCTATATCCTGCATTTTGCCCTGCACAGAGCAGAACTCAATATCAACATTTTATTGACTCTTATAACCTACCATTTTAGAACCTATCAGTGGGATTGGCAGACATGCCAAAAAATTGCTGCTGAGGGCAAGGGTGACACTTCATATGTTGACAAGGAAGGTGAATTCGATTCTGTTAGTGCCTGTGACAATTTATGTAGCACACTGCACGCTCAGTCTCATTTTGGCATTGCCATCATAGCCATGCCATTTGCAAGCAGCACAAAACTGTCAAGCTGGAATCCACAGGTTACCATGCTGATGATATGCTTGGATTGGGAAAAAAAAAGAAAAGAAGAAGAAGGGAAGGATCATTCAAAGACTAAACCCAGACCCACTGCTGGCATAAAAACTGTGCTGCAGAGAGCAGAGAGTTGCCAAAGCTTCTTAGTCCTGACCTATGATGCAGGGGCTTTGCTTCTCTGGGTGAATTTAAGAATGGTTGAATGACCATTCATTTCATGCCTTACTAAGAAATCTCTCTCATTTCTTTGTCCATGCCTTTGCCCATGAGAAGCAGTAATATGTGGTGGTCACATATTACTGTGGAGCCAGATGACCTGGTTTTGAATCCTGGCTCCACTATTTTCCATTTGTACCCCCATAGGCATGTTACTTAACATCCCACAGTTCATTTCCTCTGCTAAAAAATGAAGATAATAATAATATTTAAATGACAGGGCTGGTGCAGAGATTAGATAAGTGAATGTCTGAAAAGCATTTGGAGTAACATATGCAGAATGATCCCCTAACCATGGTGGCTACACAGAGGGCACTGTGTGTGTCATGATAGGGTGTCTGGAAGTCACTCTGAGTAGATCAGTAAGTCACTGGAGGAATTTAAGCAGAAGAGTGATGTGATATAATTTATTTCATAAAGGTTACTCTTACTGCTCTGAGAAGCTCGATTAGAGAGAAAAGAATGGAAATATGTAGATGAGTTGGGAGGCTCCCACAGTATCCCTGGGAAGAAGGGATGATAACTTAAAGCAAGTAACAGCTTCCTCTTCTAGACTAATGATAAACAGACTAGGTAGGATGAGCTATATTGTAGGGTACAGAAATGGGAGGTGCTGATGGAATGTACATGTGAGAGATGAGGGAAGGGAAGAAATAATCAATAATAATTCTAGGTTTCTGGCTTTAGTCATGGAGGCTTGGTAATGTCACTTACTGAAATAGAGAAAATTAAAGGAGGAACACATTTTGGAAGGGAAATTGGACTTTCCTTGGGGAGTTCCAGGTTTCAGATGTCTATGAGAAATGCAAATAAAGCTTTCAAATAGCCTGGATTTTAAGCCTGAAAATCATATGAAATATCTGTATGGAGACATAAACTTGCATTGGTACACAGACATAAACTTGCATTGGTATATAGATATTTAAAACCACAAAAAGAACTGATATGTGCTATCGCATTGGGGTTGACATAAAAGAGAAAAAAGGACAGAGTTCTAAATGACCCCAATATTTTCAGATCAGAGAGGAAAGCATCACATGAAGGTAACTGAGAAGAGTAACCAGGGAAATATATTTCTTCTGAACCTACAGAAAGAAATAGAATAGAGACAGGAGAATGTATCAAGAACAGTTAAATGGTCATATAGGTCAAAGACTACAGGGTGATCTAGTAAGATGAACAGACACAATTATTGGATTTGGTGACATGAAGATCCTACATGACTTTGGCAGAATCTTTTTGGTGGAGTACTGGAAACTAAAAGACAATTGTAGGGGTGCCTGTGTGGACTCAGCCGATGAAGCGGCTGCCTTCTGCTTGGGTCATGATCCCTTCCTGCTCAGCAAGGTGTTTACTTCTCTCTCTCTCCTTCAGCCCTTGCTTCAATTCTTCTCCCGTTCCTATTGTTCCACATCTGGACAAGTGGGTAGAAAGCTCACAAGCTCCTTCCCTTGGTGCTGGTGGGGCAATTCAACCCACACAAACCCCATCCAGCACTCACAACCCCACCAAATCAATAAAAGCCAGTTATTCATCATGCTTTGCACTTGCTTCTTTCAGACCAAACTTGAGCCTTTATCCTTGGGCAATCCTTTTGCTTTTTTATTTTGTGAATAATAAATGTTATTTCATGTCATAATAGTGTGTCATTCATGCCAACATCTGTATAATTTCCTGGCAGAGCCATTCAGCATCCAGCAGAGGATACTAAGGACCCATATAAAATAGAGACAGAAGCAGAATATGAGGTCAAGGGAAAATGGGGCATTCGGTTTCTAAGGAAGTGGGAGGATATAGAACATGTTTTTATGCTGAATAGAAAAATCCAATACAGGATGAGAGATTGATGAAGGAGAAAAAGGGAGTAGCTGTAGGAGCAAAGCATTTGAGTGGCACGGAGGAGACGGGGTCTGGAAGATGAGGACAGAGGCCAGCCCTCTACAGCTAGACAGACATTTGCTGCACTGTAACAGAAGAGAAGATGGGATCTCAATTCAAACACCCCATACTTAAGCCTAATAATGTAAATGAGGGCAACACTAATGTGGAGCACAGCAGGGAGTCATTGGGACTATGTGGAGCTAGAGAGAAAATGTGCTTCCTCTGGATTCAAATACAGGATTTTAAAGAGTGCAGCCTATCTATGGGCCAGCCATTTATAAACGTGGGGCTGCACACAGTCCTTCAGATTGGTGATATCTCCCTTTTGGTCTCTCCAAACCACTCCTGCCATCTACTTCCCCTAACAGCAGGAAAGAGGCCAGAAGACAAAAGCTATACGTCTGAATATTTACCAACAGCTTCATGATGGTTGTCCAGATTCCCACTGCAATCTTTTGTGCTGCACTTTTATCCTCATCCTAGGAAGGATGTGTTACTAAGAGAGTGTGGGAATTTCGGTTATATCTACAAATAGCAAGCATTTCAATTTTCATTTCTTTCTCTTTTATTTCTTTAGTTTTTTTTCCAAACTGAGCAGTTGTCTAGATATCTAAAGGTAAATAGTTATTGACTCCTGATATATATTTTTTCCTTGAGATTCATGAACTACATGTTCAAACTAAAAAAGCAATTCATAATTCCCTTGGGAACCAGCAAGCTGAATAGAAATGAGTGTATTTCCACAGAAATGGGCTCATTACTCTACCAGTATTGCATAGGGCTTTATGAATAATTGTTATAAGACAAAGAGGTCTTATAGGAAGAAAGCTTTTGCATTTCTTTTAGATTATATTTTGCACTGAAAACAATGTAGCCAATAGTGTTTAACTTGCTTTGGTATTAAGTTTGCTATTTTCTTTCTGCCCAGAACAGGCAGGCACAGTCTAAAATTTGAAATGTTAAAGACATTGGAAAAATATATTAGTATAAAATATATTAACAATATAAAATGAATAGCCATTAAATTTTTCAAAGTTTATTCATTTATTTGAGAGAGAGAGAGAGAGAAAGAGAGCATGTACATGAGTGGAGGGAGGGGCAGAGGGAGAGAGTCTCAAGCAGATCCCATTCTAAGCATGGACGGGAGGCAGGGCTTGATCCTGCAACCCATGCAATCATGACCTGAGCAGAAACCAAGAGTCTGATGCTTAACTGATTCAGCCACCCAAGGATCCCAGCCATTAATTTTTTTAAAATCTAACTTCGGGATTTTTTTTAAATCTAGAATGTAATCTAAACAATAACAGAATAAATTTGGGGCTGAGGAAAACAGAAAGAAAACTGATCTCCTCATGTCTTCTATGTGGCAAGGACGAGGTTTGGTATGTTGACTATGTTATCCCTTTTGAAATGGGTATTATTTGCACAGAGGAGAAAACTGAAGTTCAAAGAGTTTAAATCATGTTGTCCAAAGTAAAAAACTAGAAAATGGCAAAGCCACAATGTAAATACAGGTCTCATTTTGAAATTTCTGCAGTCCCTATTCCTCAAAATAGAGGTTAAAGAGAAGGTTAAGGATTCCCATTAAATTCACAAACTCATAACATCAAGTAATTTTAGACATTTGACATTTGATGATTGACAATGACAGAGTTTCTCCTTTTAAATCACTGGAATTTGATGTGGCTAATATTCAGGTAGAAGTCATGAATCTTTAACTGTGGTGATTAATCAACATTTCCTTCGTCTAATCTAATCACTGCCTTTTTATTTGCATGATCAGAAAAGTAGGAGGAAAAAAAAAAAAGAGGGCAGTTGAGGGTTGTAGAAATCCCATCCCTGGGTATAGTTCTCCTTGAATAGATAGTATTGTCTATACTCCAGATCAGCATACCCAGGGTGTAACAATACAGAGATTAGAGCCCTCTAGGAAGTTTATTTGAAAAGATTCTGGAAAGGGCAGCCTGTTTTGTGAATTGACCCAATATCTTTAAATAAAAAACATAATAAAGCAAGTTCACACCATTATTTTTTTTTAATTTTTATTTATTTATGATAGTCACACAGAAAGAGAGAGAGAGAGAGAGGCAGAGACACAGGCAGAGGGAGAAGCAGGCTCCATGCACCGGGAGCCCGATGTGGGATTCGATCCCGGGTCTCCAGGATCGCGCCCTGGGCCAAAGGCAGGCCGCTGCGCCACCCAGGGATCCCCACACCATTATTTTTAAAGGAACATTTACATCTGTGCCACAATGACTGATAAACAATATGGTCCTTGAATCTGTGTTTCCTTCATTGACCGTAGTGCACTGAACTCTTCCAAACCCAGGAAGCTGACACTGAAAGGTTTTATGGTTCTGATTGATGAGATGAACTTCCTGCTTGTTGCTGTTGTTATTGTTTATTTTGTAGGGAGGATTTTTGTTTTGTTTTGCTTTCTATCCAGTTTTATGGCTATTTCTTGAGTTGTCTTTAGAATTTAAACAATTTAGTGTTTATACAAGATAAATAGGTTATATTGCAGTAACAACTAACACCCACAACTCTGGTATAACACAGTGAAAACTTTTTTCTTCATGTTGCATATCTATGGCAGACTGCTGATGGGAGCTGATGGAGCAGCCACCAACCTAGAGTCTTGTCAGTTACCCTCACAGAGAAAAACAACATGGCAAATCACAGACCAGATCTCGAAGCTTCTTCTCAGACTTCATTACTTCTTATACTTCTTATTTCATTGGCCAAGTCACATGACCATGGCTAACTTCAAGGGACTAAAGAAGGAAAGTCCTCTGTGTGCAAGGGAGGAGTAGAAACATTTGGAAGAAAGCAGCAACTTCACCACAATCATTTCTTTCTCCCAAATCATCATGTTACTGGACAGAAAGACTTTAACAGAATATCGAAGTTAAGAATCAATCAGCAACCTAAAGAAATAAAAAAAAAATTATAAGCTCACCTAGGATGATGTAAGTTAGGCCCTGATTTAGGAAAATAATTTGTTTATTAAGGGAAGAGAGGAAGAACATTTGACTTGGGAATGGATTATTGGAAACTAAAAATGAATCGTTACATAGAACCAAGATTATACATAGTGGTTGTGTCCCTGTATTGATGCACAAAGTTTCCCTTAATGCATCTGTAAAAGAAAATCAGAATTACAAATACCATTGGCCTTGAGTGTGGGGATCTAAGAGCAGGAAATATTATAGCTAAATTTCAAAATAAAAGGAGGCAGAAAAGAGAAAGCCTTTCCATTCCTGTCTTTGAAACACAGGCCTGACCCTAAGCAACATTTTTAATAGATAAGGTTAACTTTGGTAACTACTCCTGGACCACTAAATACCATTGTCTTTACCCTGTTATACCAATGACCCAGAACCACCTACCCAGAACTTCTGTTCCAAGATCCAAAAATTATTTTCTCTTTCATCTAGTACCAATTCCCTGTACCTTTGTATATACTGGCCTTAGTCAACCATTAAGTGAAAAGGTATGATTTAGTGGAAAGAGAACACAATAAGCTTCAGGGTATATGTGTTTCAGTATATTCTACTTCTAGAATATACTTCCGAGGTTACAATTTTATTGTATGTTATATGCATTTTAATTTGTTAATCCACAATACATAAAAGAAAATAAAGAAGCAAAAGCTGCCACAGAATCAAGTGAGATAATAGGAATGTTTTATTTTAAAATTCTAAAAGTGGTATAGAATTACAAGGTGTAGTTATAATAATTATTATTACTATTATTATACAGTAAGCAATCTGATTAAAACTGTGTACATTAATATTTAAAAACTGATTCTTATGTAACCTAAACTGAGATATTTGCATCTTCAAAAATGAACATTTATTATCTCAACCAATAGGTTTCTTGAAAGCAGAGGCTGTCTCTTCTATGTCAGTCATGTACATTGCATACACTCAATAAATGTTGCATTGCTCCTAAGAACAAAGAGGGAGCAGCATGGGCCAAAGCTCAGAGCATAGCTTATGAAACAGAAAGCAAAAAAACCATCCTGGAAAAGACTAAAGGACTGGCCCTAATGGAAAGTGTGTGGAGATGGTGTGTCACAGAGTCGACAGCGGGTCCATGTCTTTAGAAACCTTGGAAAACAGGAATAGGAAGTAGACCTTGTGTAGCAGCAGCAGCAGAGAAATGTTCCAACGTACAGCCATGGCAATTATATAAAGGCCACAGAGGCTGATGTCTAACTGTTCTCAGGCCCAAAATAATGAACCTGTCAGGAGGGTAATTTTAGCCACTCCTTGGTAAACAATTATCAAGCTTCTAAATAACAAAGGTTCCAATATTCCTGTATGAGGACATTTCCCTTTTCATCCTTCCATTTGATTTTCTTTCCTGGTTTACCATATATTTTTACACAATTCCTTGTACAGCTTAAAATTCAAGTAGCTACTATGTTGGCTGTGTACCTTGCTCAGAGATAGTTTATATGGACACAAATTATATATGCACAGAACAGATTAGTGAGAGCTTTCAATGATGTGTTTGACGGGTAGCAAAGGACATATTAAAAAGTATTAGTGCAGCTTTTGCCAACAAGGACAGGATTAATCACTAGCAATATGGACATCCTAACGAGACAGTTTGATTGATATTATAGAAATAAAGATTTTTTTTCTAGTCAGTCCTTCAGTTGCCTTGTCCTCCATGTAAGCAATAAGACCTCTTCATATAGAATTTTCCACTTACTTAGGCAGTTTTGAGACATAGAACCCCAATGAGCTCCAGGAAGAGCCTTTCTTTCATCTTTGAACAGAATTAGTTAAAAGGGACTTCATGCCTTGCTTCAATTTGAGAGGAAAAGAATGAGATTAGAGAGGGACTATTTCTCTCAGTTAATTTTTTTAAAGAACTATGCTTAAGGTAGATTTAAGTCATACTCTAAGTCAAAGCATATCCCTATGTGCATAGATATACATAGCATACCTCACCCTAAGAAATTCTATGATGTGGGTCCTGTATTATTCCCCTGGCATCTTCTTGTGCATTAACATTGTTTTTTTAATTGGCCTCTATTTCACTTATATTAAGAAATCAGAGTTTTTAAAAAAAAAAAGAATACAATGTGATCTCATATCAGTCATTTCTAATCAGCACTTAACCCAGCAAAAAATCACTTTTTAAGGTAAATTTCATTCCATTCCAGCTGAGCAATAAAGAATGATGATCTCAACACCTAACTTCTAATTATCTCCCTAGAAAATAAGGTTAGGGAATTTATAACTAAGGCTAAGTAGGAGGATACATTTCTTAAGTTTACATTATCTTGTCTTAGAAGAGGCAGCTGATCATATAGGAAAGACGGTGGCTAAAATGGAACTAGAATAAAGCCCAGCTATTTACCTTTACATTGTCTTCCCTCCACTGTACCCCCGCTTTCTACCCCTAGTTCTGGCCTAAATGGATTCTCATATATCTTGGCTGGTTTGAGTACTCTATGATTTAGAAAATCCACAGTATAGCAGATAATATTTTCTAAAAACTTTGCCACAGCATTATTTTCCATATTTCAACACTCTCTTCTAGAATGTTCCCACTCCCCAGTAAAAAGTGGAGTCTATTTTCCATCCCCTTAACTGACTTGATCAAAAAAACAGTGGTGACAATATACTGCCTGGATTTTGATTATGGCTCATAAGAGATTATACGGCTTTTGTGGAGCTATCTCTCAGAAAGCTTGCCCTTTAAACACAGCCACCAAGCTGTGAGGAAGTCCAAATGAGTTCTTACAGAGAGGCCTGTATGGAGAGGACCTAAAACCTCTGACCAACAGTCACATGAGTGAGCCAAGAAGCAGACTTTCTAGCCTCAGCTGAGCCTTCAGAGGTCGGCAGACCCATGTGACATCCTGACACCAACCTCATGAGAGAGCCTGAGCCAGAACCACCCACCAATAATGTTTGTGGTTTTAAGCTGTGAAATTTTAGACTAATTTGTTATACAGCAATACTCAACTAACAAAACTTCTTGTTACAGGTACACGGATGGAGACATGGATTTTGACCATAGGCAAGACCAAAAACAAAATATATGAAAGGGAAAGCCCTACAGAAGGTGGTGAAGGAGGAAGAAAATAAAAAACCAGCAGCCAGAGGAAGAAAGGAATTGTGGTTTTTATGGTACACTTTAAGTACCTTGAGGAGCTGAGGACTATTGAATTTATATCCAGTGGCCTGTGGCTGCTTAAAGCTCTTCAGTCCCATGTCCAGGGACCCTGCTTCATAAGAACTCCCCAGAAGAGACCAATATGAAATGTGTGAGAGAAACCAGAAAATAGCCTACCTTTCCAAGTATCATACGTGAGGCAAAGGCCATTCAAAAATTAGAATTTTTGCAGCATGAAGCAATTTGATTTTCATAGTTATGACAATTCTATTTTGTCCTACTAATTAATTTGTATGAAAAACCTTATGACATGAATGTCAGAAAAAGTGCAGAAGCGACCTCATCCTTATCTAAAATGCTCTCAAGATCTCTGGAAAATGGGAATATGTCAATGGAGGCAATTCTCTGTACAAGCACTGACCTTCATCAAACCACAGCAATGATTTTTGTGACATCCTGGGGACCATTATGAATAACAAACAACTTCTGAGTGAAATAAAAGAAATGATGGTGCCATTTAGACTTTCTTAAGAAATCCTGGAGATCATATATATATATATATATATATATATATATATACACACCAATATTCAAATCATGGATTTTAAAAAGCTAATCTGTATATTATTGCAGTACCCCAAATCAACAACCATAATACTTCCACAGAGAAATGAATGAATAATAACACTAAGTAAAGTGTAAGTAGCCTCAAATCTGTTTACATCAATGGTTTTTTCCAAATAAGTTTTAGCATAAAACTTAAGAAAAATATTTTGGTGTTCAGAGCTTTGGGGATTTTAAAACTAAAGATAAGAGATTATAGACATAATGATAACAATATCATTATTTTTATTTTTTATTTTTATTCCATTCTATTTTATTCCATATTCATTATTTTTATTCCAAATATCAATATTTGGAAACTTGGTTTGTGCTGCTCAGTGTATTAACCTTCCATCTACCCTGTGAAGATGATAAAATTGAGGACTATAGAGGTTAGGTAACATTCCCAAGTACACAGGACAAAGAAGTGAGCAGATCCGGGATTTCATCTTGAACCAGACTTTGAATCCCCTGCCTTTAATCACTCTACCATATTGAATAAGATATAAGCTTTGTTGGTTTTTCCCCTCTTTCTTCAGTGTGTGTGGGGATCTTTTAATTACAAATAATAACAATGTTAAAGAATTTGGAGGAAATTACTTATAATTTACCATCCTGACATTATCACCTTTATAAAAATCTTGTTACAAGTCTTACATCAGGATATATCCTCTAGGTATAGCTACAGAAAGCAGTAATTTTACTCAAGGTAGAAATGTAGGCAGGGGTAGGAAAAGGTGACTATGATTTGAGAATGAGAAAAAAAGGATGGCTAGAAAGGAATGAAAATTATTTCCCCCACCTTTTTTGAATGGCAAAGATGTTAAAAAGAGTAGATTAGTGCTAGAACTTAAAAAAGAAAATTTCCTTTCCAAACACTAAGGATGATTTCACGTGGAAATTTAGGATCTCTAGATGACATAGGAGGAGAACCACTTAAAAATTATACCAAAGGACCAACAAGCCAAGATCTGGGTAAAAATCTCAAATCAGAGGGATTCTGGGAGTATAACACATATCAGAGTATAGTGCCAAAATGATCAGAGTATAATGCCATTATGACTAGTCTTGAGCCTCTAGCAAAGTTGGTCATCATGGAAAGTTATGCACCACAGAGCTGCATGATGTAATAATGCACTGATGATTTCCATCCAAGAAGCCTCTTTCTAAATCATCGTCTTAGGACTTCTGGGAAGTAGAGAATCAATTCGCTGACCTACCTAGCTTATAGGCACAAGAGCTGGGGAAGTCCTCCAAAGTGAAATGTATTACTCCTTTCTAATTCCAGCTCATAATAGCAACATCTTTGGCACAAAGGCCACCCATGCATTAGACTTAAAGCCATCTTAATTAAACATTTGCATTACAAAACCACTGTGTTAGGACAAGAAAAATTTGTACCTAAAATCAATGCTTCCCAATGAAAACCATTATGTGGTTAGTCTTTTGATACGTGTGTGCTAAAAGTAATAAATACATTTAGTTCAGGCACAGGAGTTGGATGCCATTAACCAAGAAGAAAAATTAATATCTTGAAACACAATAGCATGATCATACTGTCATGTTTTCCCCAGATCAAATACTTCCATATACCGAACAAGAACTAAGATCAACAATCAGCTGCAAATATTAGAAAACAAGGCTTTACGAAGTCATAAGTCAGGAGTAGAGCCACAGGTAATTGTAGATAATAACCTTCTGTTAACTTAAATAAAATTTTTAAGCCTTGTGTCAGCACATAAGAGTATCAGTGGTGTTTGAACCTCTCTATAAGATAAAGATGTCTGAAATTCATATCTGTTTAGAGAAAATTAAATCTAGTTTCATTTGTTCTTGGGCACTAATGCCTTTAAACAAGGCAGAGTATCTGACTTGAAACAAATTAATATTGAAAGATAAAAAACAAGTGCCTAACTCTTGCATTTGCTGGTTATTTCTTACCTTCTGGAGCATTAGCTGCAATAAGTCTATAACTCTGACATTATAATTTCCTGGAGATAATAAATGTGATGCTTCTGACACGATACCATCAAATGCCTCATTCCCAGCAATGCTTGGACTAGAGCTCGGAGCCTAAACGAGTGTGATTTCATGGCTAATCAGCTGACACTAAATCTCTCATTTGTCCCTTCACAAAGACAATCTACTGAACATATAAAGTACAGGTTTTCACTCAGAAATTGGAAAATGGGGTATGAAATACTAGTATTTCTCTTCTGGAGTTCAATAATTCAAATCTTTTTATTTACCTGGCAAGCTCCGGTTTCTTTTTTTTTTTTTTTTTAAGATTTATTTATTTATTTATTTATTTATTTATTTATTTATTTATGATAGACACACACACACAGAGAGAGAGAGAGAGAGAGAGAGAGAGAGGCAGAGACACAGGAGGAGGGAGAAGCAGGCTCCATGCACCGGGTGCCCGATGTGGGACTCCATCCCAGGACTCCAGGATCACGCCCTGGGCCAAAGACAGGTGCTAAACTGCTGAGCCACCCAGGGATCCCCCAAGCTCCTGTTTCTAACATCCAACACCAACACCTTTTCCTTCTTGAGCTCTTTCTGAATTGTGCCATGGAGTATCCAGCCCTCTTCTTGCTGTCCCCATAGGGTTCTGCAAAGAAAACAGTGCTTATTTTTGTTATGAGTTATCTTTTTATGTATTGTTCTTCTCTTATTAGAGTCTTGTCAAGGACAGCATATATGCTGTCCTTATCATTTCTGCAGGTAAATGATATCTGCCATATATTAAGTTTTCATAGAAGCCTGTTATGTAATGGATACATGATGGAGGACATAACTGATCCCCTTCTACCTAGCTCTGTGCTAGACATTTTCGTAACATTATTTCATTTACTCTCCCCCTCAGTCAACATTGTACTACCATTCCCATTTAGTCAAGATGGAAATCAGGCTCAAGGAAACTACTACTGACTTTCCTGAGTCCACATAGTTCTTAAGTGATGGAAAGTGAATTAAGTCAAAGTTATCTGTCACCAGGCTTTTTCTACTACAGCAGCAGATAGTAGGCATATTTGCAAAGAGTCTTCAATGGGATTACTCAGTGCTCATGCTATTTTTCTTCCTTGGAACTGAATGGAGAGATGTAAGAAATGAATGATACAGATTGAGTAAAGTGAGTAGAATTTGTGAATATGATGCAAATAAAAACCTCCTAAGGGATGCAACTACATGCATCTAAGTGGCTTTAAATTAAAAAAAAAAATTGTGCTGTTCTAGATCAAGAGAAGTGAATATTTCTAGAAATGTTCATCATCTCTCATTTTTTCACATTATATGCAACACCATACTTGTGGCTAATTATATTCATTAATCTCTCTCTCAACTCCAAAACTACACACTGACTTTTGAGCAGGGAACATTGTCTTACACAAAATTGCATCCTCCTAAACACAACATGGTCACCAACAGAGAGGAACAGCTAAAGAAGTGTTTGTTGGGGAAGATGCATTGGCCAGTAAATGCAAGCAAAGCAACAATGGATTTATCTCTCTGACATATTTGGTTCAGAGCACAACAATCTACCCTGACTTGAACCAAATGGTGTCTAAAATACTTTTCCCTATGTTTTCACTTCTGCTTCTCTTGAGCACTGACATCTAGGTAAGTTACTCCTTACGAATCAATTTGAATTCTAATAAAATGTACTTCTATAGCCCTTGTTTAAAATGAGGATGCTAAGGCTCAGCGGCACAAACTAATAAGTCACCCAAAAAGTAAACAGTGCAGTAAGGACATTAACCAAAGGCCATCTAACCTGAGACTTCATGTACTATCCACCAAACTCACAGCTCCTTGTGAACCTACATGGAAAACAGTTAAACATTGATAATATGGAAAAGGAATGGAAAACTTTGCTATTATAATCTTAACAAAAGAAACAATTGTTAGTACCTTAGGTATTTGAGAGTTACTTTCCTGATAGAAACAGTGATTGGGGCGCAGCCCAGGTGGCTCAGAGGTTTAGCGCCACCTTGGGTCCAGGGTGTGATCTCGAGGACCGGAATCTAGTCCCACATCAGGTTCCCTGCGTGGAGCCTGCTTCTCCCTCTGCCTGTGTCTCTGCCTCTGTGTGTGTGTGTGTGTGTGTGTGTGTGTGTCTCTAAATAAAATCTAAAAAAAAAAAAAAAGAAAGAAAGAAAGAGTGATTGGGAATGGAAAATCTCTGACATGAGGAGGAGGTTGGGAGAGAAATTATCTGTGAGATCCAGGGCCTGTCATTTCTAACTGACGTCAAAGTTGATTGCTGTTTGTAACAATCCTAACATTATTTGAGTGGTGAAGTTTAAAGAAAAACCTTGCTAATCACAAAATTTTCATTAATTCCAATAAACCCAGGCTGACCTGGTCCACAGAGATAGTTCAAAGGCAACCAAATTTTGGGCATGATCTCTGAAACATACATCTCAGATTCAAACATGTATTTAAAGCTATGAAGGAAAAAAACACATTTTATAGAAAGGTGATCTACCAAAAACAAGCTAAAAAGTTTAAAGTAACAAGATTTTAAGCAAATGATTAGCTTGCTTATATAAAAGTTTGTTGCTAAGCAACCACATCAATGGACTATTTCAATTATGATTTTGAAGTTCTCCAGCTTCCCTTAGCAGTAACAAAAATAGACATTTCATGGCTAATGAAATCATCTTCTCATAAAATATAGAAACTTAAGACTAATTTTCTGAAACAATGTGTCCTGAAAACATGGCAACATATTAATATTAAAACATAGAGTGAGGGCTTGGTGACTAGAATCTGTTATTTTCCATTGCACATTGACATTTTTCCACCAAAAACAAGCTCTTGTGTAGTTTACTGTGTTCTTTAACATTCAGTAAAATAATTGGATATATATTTCCTTTTTGGAATCATAATGATAGGCATTAAGTAAGTGAGTGATGAGGCACTTATATAACCTCCAAAGCTTCATATTTCTCTTTAAAGCACAAATTCCTCATCTTTAGTTTAAAGATCCACTTTTTTTGTATAAAATAAGAATAAATTGTGATGCCTTGCTATTAATTACCTGTTACAAACTGTGAAATTATTTTTATATTTGGATGTATATGTTTACTTCTTTTACTCCTCTCAGTTGGGATCTGACCATCATTATGAAATAGTAAAGTCTGGGCTTCAGAATGCCATGTAAAGTTATTCAGCACACTTCAACTTTCTCCAGTCAGACTATACCCAAAACAATCCTTGGCAAATTATTGTCACTTCTCTCCCTAAAACTGTCTTTAAAAATGAATGCAGTGTCATATCCCTATAACCCAATTTAGAAGCAAATATTTCATTTAGATTTCATAACGATAGTAATGTTGTATCTGATTCCCCAGAAGTAGATTCTAGAGCAAAGGTTCCAGTGCAGGTAGTTAATGTTGAAGATGATCCTACCAAGCACAGGAAGAAAAGTTGAAGAGTGAGGTAGGGGATAGAAGGGAGCCTATGGAGGTGCAGATAGGGCATTATCAAGCAAATTAGTGCTCCTGGTGACTTGAACTTAATTCTGCTGGAGAGCTCTGGAAAATGAGGTAGAACATATGCCTTGTAGCTATCCTAGAGGAGAGGAAAGTGGCCTATTTGGTGGAGAAGCAAAGTCTCTAAGTCTCTAGGATTTTAAGTGAGTCATATGTGCAGAGGAAGACCTCAGCTGAAGAGATGCCAGTGGTGGCAGCTCAATTTCAGGCCAATGTACACTGAAATGCTGGGGACATTCTGGGCACTAGGTGGAATTAATGTTTCTGAGAGAAAAAAAATGTTTCTGGGAACCTTTATCAGCCAATAGCCAATAATATAAATATAAACACATTAGCTTCCCTGCCATTCATGTGAAAGAACCCTAAACCATGTGGTATAATGACGTCCAAGGTGCAGGGTTCACATGCCCACACCAATAACCTGTTTGATGTTTCACTTCTGCGATTCTTCTTCCACGCCTCACTTCCTCTTCTAAAAAAATCACACGCCAAATAAAATGCTTGCATTCCCATCGTCACTTCAAGGTCTGCTCCTGGGGAAAATCAACCTCAGATATTGGAAAATTATTTTAACTTGTGACAAGAGTTTTTGTAAAGTAACAACCATTTTGTAGCAGAGACAGTTAATAGGGGCAAGAATAATTTCCATTACCAGTATAAAAGTCAAATTTATCTTTTATTCTATTTTCTTCTCCAAAACACTCTTCCTCAATTAGTTATCCTACTTCTCCACTACGTAACTCTTTTCACACTGAATACCCAAATTTGACAACTGGACAATCGCACATTGAAGTCATTTTCTTGACATCTCCAAAAATATGACTCTACTTGTCTCAGAAGTTATCAATAGTGCAGCAATTATCACATCTGGGATTTGCCAGGAAACTCATACCAAGTGCTAAGTGATCTCTCTCTCACTACAATTCCACCATAGACACTGATGCCAAATCAATGCTTTAGTGCATAGCAGTATTTTTATATTCCTTCCAAGTTCAAAAACATTTGGTAGTACCATGGTTCTCACAGAAATAAATAAGATCTCCTTGACTTGAAATTCAAAGCCTTCCAAAATTAAACCACCTTACATAATCAGAATTAGCTTTCCAACAGCAAGTCCCCTACTGGACCCAATGTAGAGTTTTGGGGTATATGTTATAAGTGGGTATCAGGGTAACCAACCACCCCGGTTTACCTATAAGTGACTGCCTATAAGTGACTGCCCCAGTTTTACCACTGAAAGTCCCATGTCCCAGGAAGTCCAAACTAGGACACTTAGTCATCCAAAGTGTGACTGCATACATTACTAAGGTATACTTATTTTTTATACTGCCAAGAAACATCCATGCTCAAATATGTTAATAGCCCTATCTTGAAAGGCATGCAGTTGAAAGAAAAAAGGATTTTGTGTGCCAAAACACATAGTGAAAATAGAGGCAATGCATATAAATTATGAATTATAAAAGCAGCATGTTACCTTATTATTCTTCAAAATCAGAATCTTAGCAGGAAGAGTTAAGATAGCAGAGTAGTAGGTAAACCCTAGACTTGCCTTCTCCCTCAAACACAGCTAGATCAACATCAAATCTTTTTGAACAAGTAGGAAATCAATCTGAGGATTAAGAAAACAATCTGCACAATTGGAGAGACAAAACATGGCAAATGTGAAGTTCAAAGATGTGAATGGGGGGAGAGAAAAGCTGAGGTGCCACAGAAGAGAGAGGGCCCTTTTCACAGACAGAAGTAAGGGATAGAGGGAGAGAGAGAAGTATGTAGGGTTCACACAAGGAATCCCCTGGGACTTGCGAGGAGAGAATGTTCCCCTTCTGGGAGTACATTTGGAAGAGGGTAGATTGCCTCCCTGAGGACAAAGACCTGCCAAGCACTGTTGAGTGCCCTTGTTCAACAGGAGGTAACAGAGATGCATGCAAAGGGCAGATAAAATGGTTACAGCTTTTCATTGTGCTTCACACTGCCCGGCCTCCTACTGCTTTTCTGGGACAGGATGGTGCTAGGTACAATGCTTTGAAGCTCTCCCCGGGGGGGGGGGGGGGGGGGTGTGCCTTGCCTGGTCCTTTAAGATTTGGAGTTTTGAATCCCAGCTGCTGGCCAGAGATAAAACACAAGAGAACTATGGCACCAGGCTAGCCAACAGTCAGACACAGACAGGTTGAAGACAGAGATCTAATGAAAGCCTGGGACACAGGAGGGGAGATTGTTCACTTTTCTGTTAGGGCCTCCTGAACAGCATAGTCCCCCACACACACTCCACCCACTTCTCTACCCTTGGGTAAGAAGGAAGGGTGATGCTTTCTTCCACCCCTTCTCCCCCATCCCCTACCCACCAGCACCCTCAGACTTCAGAGAGAAACATAGCACCTCCAATGGAGGCTGGAGTCGCTTACACCAAATCCTGCTCCTGTGCACCAGGAGCATCTTTACAAGGGCGGGTCTGACTGTGAGCCAGTGATAGACCTCTCCCTCAGAAGACTAACACAGCTCTCCCCTCCATGTACCAAGTCTACTGACCATAGAGTGCTCCAAAGTGTCAGCTTCAGTTCTGATGGAAATAGGACCAGGATGGGTTTTGTGCCTTTTTTTTTTTCTTTTTTGTTCTTTTTTTCTTTGGCATCAGTCTTATAATTTGTTTTCTTTGTCTGTTTGTTTGCTTTTTTGTTCCCTTTCCTTTTCTCTTTTCTTGGCTCATCCTTTATAAAAATATCAGGCTTATCTTAACAAACAAATCAAAGTACATCTAGTTAAAGATTCAAACACTCCCCACTGCAAGCAAGAAGGATCTCTGTAGAGGACTGACCCATGGGAAACAGCGGCCAAAACACAACAGCAGAGTTGTTGCTGTTGTATGTACAATATACACCGGAAACATTTCCTGAAGTGCCAGGCCCTGGATAGTGTAGGACCCCTTCTTAAATACAGTAGTACTCTCAGAAGCAGGGAATATAACAAATTTTCATAACACACAAAAGGCAGAAACCTAGACATAATGATAAGATAGAGGAATTCTTCCCAAAAGAAAGATCACAAGAAATCACAGCCAGGAATTTGCTCAAAATGGATATAAGCAATACATCTGAACAAGAATTTAGAAGAATAGTCATAAGTATATTAGATGGGCTTGAAGAAAACATAGAAGACATGAATGAAACCCTGCTACAGAGATAAAAGACCTAAAAACTAGTCAGCCTGAAATAAATAAAAAGTGCTATAACTAAGATGCAAAACTGACTGAATGTAATCACAATACAGATGAAAGAAGCAGATGATTGAATAGGTGATACAGAAGAAAAAATTATGGGAAATAATGAAAGGGAAAAGAAGAAGGAAAGAAAACTATTAGATCATGAATATAGATTAGGGAACTCAGTAATCTTACAAATGCAATAATATCCATATAATAGGAGTCCCATAAGAAGAAGAGTGAGAAAGGGGGGCAGATAGTCTATTTAAACAAATTATAACTGATAACTTTCCTAATTTGGGGAAGGATACAGGCATTCAAGTCCAAAAGGCAAAGAGAACTCTCCTCAAAATCAACAAAAACATCAACACCAAAACATATCATAGTGAAAGTTGCAAAATACAAAGATAAAGAGAGAATTCTGAAAGCAGTTAGGGACAAAAGATCCTTAAACTACAAGAGTAGTCACATAAGTTTAGCAGCAGATCTGTCCATAGAAATATGACAGGCCAGAAGAAAGTGGCATGATATATTCAATGTGCTGAATGGGAAAAATATGCAGTCAAGAATACTATTTCTAACAATGCTGTCACTCAGAATAGAAGGAGAGATAAGAGTTTCCAAGACAAGTAAAAACTGAAGGAGTTCATGACAACTAAACCAGCCCTGCAAGAAATATTAAAGGGGAACCAGAGACAATCTAGATGAACAGTGACTTTATAGGCAATAAAATGGCACTAAATTCATATCCATAAATAATTAGTCTGAATGTAAATGGACTAAATGCTCCAATCAAAAGACATTGGGTATCGAAATAGAAAAAACCAACACTTAAAAAAAAAACCCAACACTTATCTATATGCTGCTTACAAAAGACTCATTTTAGACCCAAAGATACCTCCAGATTGAAAGCGAGGGGCTGGGAACTATTTATCATGCTAATGGAAAACAAAAGAAAGCTGGAGTAGCCATCCTCATGTCAGACAAAATAGATTTTAAACAAAAGACTGTAATAAGAGATGAAGTAGGACACTATATCATAATAAAGGAGTCTATCCAACAAGGAGATCTAACAATTGGAAATATTTATGCCCCCAGCTGGGGAGAAGCCAAATATATAAATCAATTAATAAGAAACCCAAAGAAATTCATCTTTAATAATATGATAATAGTAGGTGATTTTAACACCCTACTCACAACAATGGACAGATCATCCAAGCAGAAAATCAACAAGGAAACAATGACTTTGAATGATACACTGGACCGGGTAGATATAACAGATATATTCAGAGCATTCATCCTAAAGCAGCAGAATGCACACTCTTTTTGAGTGCCCATGGAACATTCTGCAGAACAGATCACATACTGGGTCACAAATCAGGCCTTAGACAGTACAAAAAAATTGATATCATACCATGCATATTTTCAGACCACAATGCTATGAAACTTGAAGTTGGCCACAAGCAAATATTTGGAAAAACTGCAAATACATGGAGGTTAAAGAACATCCTACTACAATATGAATGGATAAGCCACAAAATCAAAGAAGAATTTTTTTTAAATACATGGAAACAAATGAGATGAAAATATTACAGTCCAAAATCTTTGGGACTCGGCAAAAGTGATAATAAGAGGGAAGTATATAGCAATACAGACCTTCCTTATGAAGCAAAATGTCTCCAATATATAACCTAACCTTACACATAAAGAAGTTGGAAAAAGAACAGCAAGTAATGTCTAAAACCACAGAAGAAGGTAAATAAAATGGAGAAGTAAATGTTACAGAATTTTTTTAAAAAAGAACAAATCTGTGAAACTAAGAACTTGTACTCTGAAAGAATTAACCAAATTGATAGATCTCTAGCCAGAAATTATCAAAAACAAAAGAGAAAGACCTAATTAAACAAAATCATAAATGAAAGAGGAGAGATCACAACCCACACCACAGAAATGATTATAAGACAATATTATGAGCAATTATATGCCAAAAAAATTGGGCCACCTGAAAGAACTGGATAAGTTCTAGAGACATATAAACTATCAAAACTGAATCAGGAAGACTCATAACCAGGAAGGAAATTGATTCAGTAATCAAAAATCTCCCAACAAACAAGAGTCCAGGACTGGATGGCTTCCCGTGGGAATTCTATCAAACATTTAAAGAAGAATTAATGCCTATTCTGAAGCTATTTCAAAAAACAGAAACAGAAGTAAAACTTCCAAATTCTTTCTATGAAGCCAGCATTACCTTGATCTCAAAACCAGACAAAGACCTCACCAAAAAAGAGAATTACAGACCAATATCCATGATGAACATGAATGCCAAAATTCTCACCAAGATACTAGCCAATAGAATCCAACAGTATATTAAAAGGATTATTCACCATGACCAAGTGGGCTTTATTCCTGGGTTGCAAGGGTGGTTCAACATCTGTAAACCAATTAATGTGATACCCTACATTAATAAAAGAAAGGACAAGAGCCATCTGATCCTCTCAATACATACAGAAAAAGCGTTTGACAAAGCACAGCATCCTTTCTTGATTAAAACTCTCCACAGTGTAGGGGTAGAGGGGACATTCCTCAATATCATAAAAGCCATCTATGAAAAGTCCACAGTGAGTATCATTCTCAATGGGGAAAAACTGAGAGCTTTTCCATAAGATCAGGAATATGACAGGGATGCCCACTCTCACCACTGTTGTTAACCATAGTTATAGAAGTCCTAGCCTTAGCAGTCAGAAAACAAAAAGAAATAAAAGGCATCTGAATCAGCAAAAAAGGAGTCAAACTCTCACTCTTTGCAATTACATGATACTTTATATGGAAAACCCAAAAGACTCCACCCTGAAATTACTAGAATAGATACACGAATTCAGCAAAGTCACAGAATATGAATTCAAATACAGAAATCTGTTGCATTTTTATACACCAACAATGAAGCAGCAGAAAGAGAAATCAAGGAATCAATCCCATTTACAATTGCACCAAAAATCATAAGATACCGAGAAATACACCTAATCAAAGAGGTAGAAGATCTATACCCTGAAAACTATAGAACACTTATGAAAGAAATTAAAGAAGACACAAAGAAATAGAAGAGCATTCCATATTCACAGATTGGAAGAACAAATATTGTTAAAATGTCTATACTACCCAAAGCAATCTATTTATTCAATGCAGTGCTGATCAAAATAACACCAGCATTTTTCACAGAACTAAAACAAGCAATCCTAAAATTTGTATCAAACCAACAAAGACCTCAAATAGCCAAAGTAATGTTGAAAAAGAAAAACAAAGTGGGAGGCATCACAATATCAGACTACTTCAAGCTATATTACAAAGCTTTAATCATCAAGACCATATGGTACTGGCACAAGAACAGACACATAGATGAGTGGAACAGAATAAAGAACCCAGAAATGGACCCACAACTATATGGTCAACTAATCTTTGACAAAACAGGAAAGAATATCCCATGGAAAAAAGATAGCTCTTGGACAAGAGGTCTTGGGAAAACTGAACAGCAACATGCAGAAGAATGAAATAGGACCACTTTCTTACACCATACACAAAAATAACTCAAAATGGATGAAAGGCCTAAATATGAGACAAGAATCCATCAAAATCCTAAAGGAGAACACAGGAAGCAACTTCTTCTACTTGTGCCACAGCAACTTCTTACTAGACACATCTCTCGAAGCAAGGGAAACAAAAGCAAAAATGAACTGTTGGGACTTCATCAAGACAAAAAGCTTCTACACAGCAAAGGAAACAAATCTAAAAGGGAACTTACAGGATGGGAGAAAATATTTGCAAATGGCATATCAGATAAAGGGCTAGTACCCAGAACCCATCAAAATCAACACCCAAAAAATAAATAAGCCAGTTAAGAAGTGGGCAGAAGACACGAACAGATATTTCTCCAAAGAAGACATACAAATGGCTAACAGGCACATGAAAAAATATTCAATATCACTCATCATCAGGGAAATACAAATCAAAACTACAATGAGTTACCACCTCACATCTGTCACAATGGCTAAAATTAACAACTCTGGAAACAACAGATGTTGGCAAGAATGCAGAAAGAGGAGAGAAAGGGGGGCCCTCTTACAATGTTGGTGGGAATGCAAACTGGTGCAACCATTCTGGAAAACAGTATGGAGGTCCCTCAAAAAGTTAAGAATAGAACCACCCTATGAGCCAGCCATTGCACTACTAGCTATTTATCCAAAGGATATAAAAATACTGATTCAGACGGGCACATGCATCCCAATGTTTATAGGATCACTATCAACAATAGCCAAATTATGGGAAGAACCCAAATGTCTATTGACTAATGAATGGATAAAGATGTGGTAAATATATCCAATGGAATATTACTCAGCCATCAAAAAGAATGGGATATTGCCATTTGCAGCAACCTAGTTGGAATGAGAGCGTATTACACTAAGCAAAATAAGTCAGTCAGGGAAAGGCAAATATCATATGATTTCACTCATTCGTGGAATCTAAGAAACAAAACAGATGACCATAGGGTAAGGGAAGGAAAAATAAGAAAATCAGAGAAAGAGGCAAACCATAGGAGACTCTATAGTTAAGAGAACAAACTGGGGGTTGCTGGAGGGTAGATGAGTGGGAGATGGACTAAATAGGTGATTGCATTAAAGAGGTCACTTGGGGTGAGCACTGGGTGTTACATGTAAGTGATGAGTCACTAAATTCTACTCCTAAAACCAATACTACACTATATGTTAACTAACTTGAATTTAATGAAATAAAATAATGTAAAAATATAAAAGGAAATAACGAAAAAATACTAATACACACTAAAAAAAATCAAATCTTAGCACCTTCTCTATTCTCCCCCAAAATCTCTATTTTTACCTAACATTTCATTCAACTTAAACTGCCTTCACCTAAATAACCTCAAAGCCCCTACATTCTTGAGCTTCAACCATGCTATTTCCCTCACCACCTGAACTATCACACATACCATCCATCCCATCAACTGCCATCACATGGAATTCATCCCTCAAGGCCTGCTTGAATGCTGCCACCTTCACAAAGTTGTTCCTGTATTTCCTGCCCCCACTCCCAGAGTTTTTTCCTTCATTTAAGCCTCTACCCCATTTGTCCCTTTTCTTTGGCACTTGGAGGAATTTCATTAAGTGTAGGTAGGATGGTACAATCACTTCTAGTAGCATCACCTATTCACAACTTCCCTGAATGAAGCAGAGATTCTTACACCTGAGGAAGCTGAGAGCTAATGAGTGATTGAATTGGAATTCAGGCCCAAAACTTTTAACTTGAGATCTAGATATCACTCCTTAGATTTTATGTCTTTAACCAACCCACTAAACTTCAAATCACTTGAGCAATCAGAAACCACACATTAGTCATCATTGTACTTTGATAACATCTGAGTAGAAATTTTAATCCTGATATTCAAACCTTATTTGCTGATACTTACTGCCATAAATATACTTTTTTTTTTCAGGATAGTTCTTATTGGATTTCTTGTAATTAAGTACCATGTCTATTCTTTAATACACCCCACATAACAAGGATACTGTTTTTAAGATCTATGAGGCAGGGTTAATAACCTTAAAACTAATCTCTCCTCTCTTTATTGCCTACAATTATTTATCTTTTTTTATTGTTCCTCCAATTGTAATCTGTAAATATTCTGCAATAGAAACTTCTGGAAGCCTTGTTAAAAATTCAGATCCCCGGAGGTGCTTGGGTGGCTCAGTTGGTTAAGCGTCTGACTCTTGATTTCGGCTCAGGTCGGGATCTCAGGGTTGTGGTATTGAGTTCTGTGTGAGACTCTGCACTCAGCATAGATTCTGCTTGAGACTCTCTCTCCTTCTCCCACTGCCCCTCCCCCTGTTCTCTCTCTCTCTCTCTCAAACAAATAAATGAAACCATTTTTTAAAATGAAGATCCCTATACCCTACCTCAGATATATTGATCAGAAAACCAGGATATGTGGTTCAAAAATGAAGATCCTTATGGTTCATGTTTAAACTGGACTTAAAGTCTAGCATACAAAGCCTAGCATACAAAGCCTAGCATACAAAGTCCTCCTAAATATAAAGATATTATTTTCTGCTGGAAACTTCTACTGCCTTTCTTTCACTTTATAAATTTGGGTTTCAAAATCCACCATACTGATGACATCCTCTCTATTCTTTCACAACCTCCAATCCTACTCATTCCTATAGGCTTAATCCAAATCCCAGCAACTTTGACATCATATCTCCCTTCTCTGAGCCATTACCATTGTTGGTACTATTATTTCCTCACTTGAGGGACCATGCATTAGGTAATTAACATGCCACCTTATACACACTAAGCACTTTATATACCCTACCTCTTGAAAGCCTCACAAAAATCTTATGGAGGAAGTTCTGTGATTATCTCCACTTCTAACATGCTAAAGCTGAAATCAAAGAGGTTTAGCGTCTTGCCTGAGATCACACCATCTATAAGGGGTAGCATCAGGACAAAGACCTAGTATCTCTAATGCCAATGCCTATACCTTTAGTAACTATATTGTGTGCTTCCCACACCTCTGCCCTCAGTATGGTGTCTTCAGCACATTAGGCACCTGTCATTGTGCCTATCCATGGTCCCAGTTCCTTGGGTGTCCTGATGAGCAATGAAGCACATTTACTCATTCTTGCCAAGAAGGATAAAATCTAAATGGAGCCAATTCCTCAAACTGTCCTACTGGATTATCTTACTTGATTGAGAGGGAGAAAGGTTTATGAACAGTCAAATGGTTTATTTCACTTGCAGTAACAGAATGGTCCACTCTACAAACAGAAATGCTATAATACCAAAGATATTGAATATACATTTGATTAGTGAAGAAATAACAACAATGATAATAACAGTGATGGATAACTAACATGTGTGTGGTGGTCACTATAGGCCAAGCATGATGGTTAACATCTTGGTGCTTATCTAATTTAATTATTTTGATAATTCAAACAAGTAGACAATATTAACATAATTGTGTAAATGAGATAACCTAGGCTCAAAGAAATTAAATAATCTGGACAAGGCCAATCAGCCAGCCATGGTATAAAAATTACATAGACTTGGACCTTGATGTGCTTCACTTCCAGACTCAAACTCATTATTTTCTGCTCCATTACAAAAAGTTCATTTCAGAGAGCAATTTTGGATGAATGATAGAAATTATTTTTTTAATTTAAATAATAGAAAAATAAGCTCATTCAGCTCATAAATGAAGACCAGACCACAAGACTTATCTGTGAGTATTAAAGGAAAACTGGAAAAGAGGTTTGCTGGTCACATCAATGAATGTACAAAACTATCAGCTTGAGTTGGCAGCTAAACTCATGTGTTTTATTAAAAGTCAACTTCATCTGGGTATAGTATCAAATGAGGTTGGCACTGGTTCAGAAAAATAATCTTAATTTCAGATTTTTCTCAAAATAGTTGATATTTGTCTATCAAGAATTATACCTCTAAATACCACAAAGCAGCTAAGCACACAAAATTCCCTAGTGGAAGAAAAGTTTCTCAAAGACTGACCAACAAAACAGAGAAGGAAATTTTCATGAAAGCAAACATTCTAGGAGTTTGCTTTTACCTTTACTATGTGTATCATAGAAGGAGGGGGTAGGTAGGAGACTAGAAAATATGAGAAAATGGGACTGATTTCACTTGATATTCCTTTGCAGAACCTCTGTTCTCAGTTGCCTCTTCTGCTGCCCCTTTCCACCTGAGGGAGCAGGAGACCACAGAACCCAGCCTCGACATCCAACATAAGTGATGGAAGCGTCAAGACCTTTGGAATTTGCTTAGCATGAAAAATTTCCTAGATAAACCTCTGCAAAGTTAAGACAATGCTGTGGCTGGACGGCATCCATCACATCCTAAAACTCTCTTTTGGGAGAAGGTAGCATCTTTCTCATCTAGAAATTTAGCACAAACATTTCCATTTCCATGGGGAGCCTATAAAAAAATAAGTCAAGTTAGTAAACAGCATGTAAAAGTTTTCCAATATTCTAAAGCGTTACACATACTGTACTCTTCCCATCTATCAGCCTGATAAAGCTTTTTATTACTGGGTACATGAGGAAAGTTGTTTTGTGTGACTGATTAAAACTATATTTTCCCTGGCTAAGGAATTTTATAGGCTGTCTCCAGGTTGGATAATGGATCGCATTCGTTAAACCACTCATTTCAGGCGGAAGCTTCAAATGGCACTTCCTAATTTTAATACACTTCATAAATTTGCTGTGCTCCCAAAACCATCTGCCTCAAATGTGCTTTTTTCTTTCTCAACCTATTTTGCTTCTTCAATACGCATCGCCTGCCACTCCTCCCTCTGAATAATCTTTCCACTGCTTGTCAAAGAACTATCTTCACCAGAGCTCTTCCAAATAGGTTCTTCACTTGACATCTGATACTCCATTATTTTTATCCTCATTTGCAGTGAAAGCATCCGACTCCAACCCATCTCTCTTCATTCCCTGTATTTAATATTAGTTTTGTAAATGTATATATTATTTATAAAAATTCAGTGAAGATGAGTCTTTAGAAATACATTGCATGAAAGCTATTAAAACACAATCAAATTTAAATTCTTCATTTTCAAAAAAAATCAAGGGTTCAAATATTCTACACATAAAAGCTGTCGAATTTGGGGGCAGTTTTTCAAGGTTTCTCTACTATGTAAGTATATGTAAGGTCAAGAAGGGGAGACAGAAGCACTCTTGGTGTATTCCTCAGGGTTCAACTTCTGTTGAATAATCAAAGACAAAAGTGATATATCTCTACAAGTTGAAGTGCCCTCCAAAAACTTCAATGTGATGCTTACTTTGGGGCAAAAAAGGAAAATGACATGTAATCCACTCTCAAAGTTTTTAAAATTACATATTAGTTTAGGAGCCTAGCCAGGATTTATAAGTATCTAGACAAAGCCAAAATCCTGAAGGAATGAAACTAACCAGCCCATTTTAGGTACTACTCATTATGCTCCATGTGGTATTGGCTTGGAATTAGAGCTGCACTATTAAAAAGCTTCGCTTACCTCCTCTCATATCCCACCCATTGACCAACCCAGTAATTGACTCTCAAGGGCTAACCATTTGAGTCATTAATGTGGTTTCCTCCTCTAACTGCCCAATAGAATTGTTTGGCAAACTCTAAAACAAAACAAAACAAAACAAAATCCTCCATGCCTAGACCCCACCCAAACCAATTAAATTAATTAATATCTGGGGGTGTTAAATGGTCATGAGTGGTTTTTTTTAACCTTCCCAGGGGATTTAATAGATAGGTGGAATTGAGAATTACTGAACTTGACAAGGGACACACTCATGTGATGTGATCCATATCCCATCTGCGCATTGATTGAAGATTTGGCCAATTGATTCTTTAAACCAGGAAATTCAAGAATGAACATTCCCAATAAGTAAAACCCTTTGTACTCAGGAGGAAGATGGAAATGCTATTGGACTGCAAAACACAAGCTTGAAGGAAAAAGAAAGGACCTAAAGTCTAAAGAGCCACCTTATATGAAAACTTATCACCTACCTGTGCCTTCTGGGCAAAATACAAGCAGTTATCTTTCAAAAGGACCTCACTTTATTTAAATTATTTACAATTAACCAGATGTTCTTAAATATTGCTAAATGTAAAGACTAATAGCTTTTAAAATATGAACAAACTATTGAGTATCTGCTGTATTTTACATGGTATTTTGTTAAATATTCAAAATAAATTGGACATGATAGGTAATAGGGAAACAAAAAAATCAAATAAATTGAGTATATTATCCCAAATCATATGGATGAATCTCTAGATCTATATACTCTGAAACAATGTTCACTTTCCCACACTTTACCTGCCTTGCAAATGTTTTTAACTTAGTCAGATGAAGCACTAATTGAGGAGTTTTTCTGGACTTGACTTTGATAGAAAGGAAGGAAGGAAGGAAGGAAGGAAGGAAGGAAGGAAGGAAGGAAGGAAGGAAGAAGGAAGGAAGGAAAAGAGGGAGGGATGGAGGAGGAAAAAAGAGAAAGAAAGAAAGAAAGAAAGAAAGAAAGAAAGAAAGAAAGAAAGAAAGAAAGAAAGAAAGAGAGAGGGGGGGAAGGGATCAGATGGGAAAGGATGAGAAGGAAAAAGGAAACTGATTGGACATATAAAAACCGCAGGACACCTGAGCCATACTGACTCTATTATCCTGGAATCTGTGACAGAAAAGAAGAACACTAAAACAGAGCGGGACACAAAGCCAGAGACTTTAGGAACACTGATTTAAAAATATGAAAATGCAAAAGAAGAATTAGGATGTCTTCCCTGGAGGATGCACAAAGACAAATAACCCATGAGGAAAGACTGGGAAAAAAAAACTTACTATTTGCATTAAATAATCTCCATGCCATATAAAAAGTATCCCAAGAATTGAAATTTGGAGAGATCTCCTTGAGGACAAATTAAACTAACTAGAAGGGGGTGCAGGTAATGGAAGAAGAAACACAAAATCAGGTAAATAAAGGACAGTCATATGACTCTTTACTAACAGGGCCATGGTGTCCAGAAGACCCACTAATGACCAGTTATTCACTCAGAAAATATTCATTTTAGACTTTCAGGTGGCAGCCATTGTGCTAGCACTAGAGATACAGTGTCCCCCACACTGACATAGACCCTATTCTCACGGGGCTGATAACCTGAAGCTGACACCATAAACAGGCCTACACATAAATACAGCATGATAAGTTGTGATAAATACTATGAAGAAAAAAATTGTAGGAAGTCTAGCACAAAGATGCCATGACCTAGAAAGTAGTCTCAAGGGAGAACTTTCCTGATGCAGAGTTAGTGTGTGTGTGTGTGTGGTGTGTGTGTGTGTTTGCAAAAGGATCCTGCAGACCAAGAACAACACGTAAAAAGGCACTGAAAGGGGAGGTCTATAGTATCCCTTTGAAGAAACAGAAGTGCTAACCGAAGCAGAAAGACGGAGAGCCCGTGAGCGGTAGGCAAGGGCTAGATCATAGAAAGCCTACTGGTCATGTGATGGATTTGGGTCTTTCTCTACCGAGGTACCTTAAGCAGAAAAGTCACATGACCAGGTCTGTATTTTTAAGACTCATGCAGGCTGCACTATAGTGAACAGAAACAGAAACAAAGCAGAGGGAAGAACATCAGTTGTAACCTAGTCGTAGCAATTCCAGGCGGGGACGATGGCCCTCAGACCCTGATGCTGTGGTAGCACTGGAGCAGTGGGGACAGATTGAGAGACATTCGAGGAACAAAATCATCACTGCCTAGTGGCTTTGTGATGGATTTGATGAGGTAGATTGGTCCATCTGAACCAATTTATGCTCATTCCTATCTTTTCCTTTTTAGGGACAGAAGAGGGAGAGGATTCTTATGACTTGTAAGCCTCTTCTATTCCACAAAGTACCCCCCCCTTCTTCCTACACCCACCAGCTGTCCTGAAACATAGTAGCTGTAAACGCTCCATGGATTCTGGTTCAAATTATTTTTTTCCCCTTCGGATTACTCCGTGGATTATACTGTATGCTGCCTGTTATATCGTATTTGGAGAAATAACATGCCAGCGCACTTTTAGGGATGCCAGGATTAATCTGGGAGTGGAGGTGGGGTCACTATGGTTTTCCCATTATGAAGTTCCTCTCTCCTCTTTAATAGCTTTAACATGCACCAGTGATGGTTGCCTTGGTTCCCTAAAAACTCAGGTAAACGAGGATAAAAACACACAGAGACTTGTGCAAAACATGAGTTGGACTCCTCTCTCAAGCTGGGCAAGCTTTCCGCCAGTTGCTCTGGGTACACTTTCTCAATGACTTCTGAGTAATTCTTCTGACTCTGAACGCAAACACCACAGACCTGTCTTCTGTCCTTTCCCCTTCTCTCTCCACAGCCTGTTTTTGGTTAATTGTATCTCTTTCTTGCAAACTCCCTTCCACATTCTACAAAAGTCTCACAAAACACTAACTCTAGCCTCAATCTGAGTGGCAATATTTAGTTGCCAACTAGTCCTTCACTCCACCATACATCACACCTGTCACCTTTAATTGCCAAAACACCTTCAGAACCCTGTCTCCCTGCCAAGAATATCATGATTCTCTCAATCATCACTGACTCCTCCTTCTCCTCTCCTCCCTCCCTATCTACATCAATAAGTTGACAATCCTGTGCAATCTTCCTCCCACATAGCATTCTCATTTTTCTCTCTCCAAATCACTGCCACCCCTCTAGTACAGGTTATTATCTGTCGCCTAAACTATTACAAATAGCTTCTCAAGGGCTCTCTCGGCTTCCAGGTTCCGCCCTGTGCAATTCACCCTGAACCTAGGGCTAGAAAGGGCTCCTCCAGCTACAGCCAGTCACATAATTCCCGGCTCAAATGGCTTCACCTGCTGCCCATGAGTTACCCACAAAATACAAGCTGCTTGTGCCACAGCCAGTCGGTCTCTTCTGTCTCTACAGACTTTGTTCTACTCGGGCCTACAGTGCTGGAGGGCTGATCTCTGAGTCTCTTCCCAGCAGTCATGTCTTTAACCAATCCCTCCTTCCTAATGCCCAGACCATCCTGATTACTACCTACCCATTCCTTTCCTATGCACTGACATATGTAGTTTCATTGACATGGGTTTGAACCACCAGGGTATTCTATTTGTTCTGTAACAAGTTCCCCTTCCTTTCTTCAATTCTATCACCCTAAAGGAATAATTTATTTTGCCCTCTTCCATAGTTGCTCTTTACCTTCCATAAAAATAGATGCACCTGCCTGCCTGCCTGCTTGGGCTAGGATGTCAGTCTTATGCCCCCGGGCTGGAATTTACACCACCTGCTCCCCTGGTTCTCAGGCTTTCAGACTCAGATGAGACTCACACCACCAGGTTTCCAGGGTCTCCAGCTTGCCAACGCAGAGGGTGGAACTTCTCAGATTTCACAATCACTCATTGTTCTGGGCACATAAAGCATTTTTAAATATGAAGAATATATAATTACAGGCCTAAAGAAGGGGAGAACGGAATAGATGAACTTAGCCAGTTTGAACAGAAAGCCCTTGCTTACATGGAATCTTAATGGTTCTCATCCTACATATAAACTTGATGGTTCTCATAAACCAATATCAATTATTTTCAGATTATCTGAATCTGTAGAAGTGAAACATGATCATAGATTCCTATTTTGAATTTTACTGTTGAAACCAATTTTATGGGCAAATTCTATGTCCATTCATTTTAATTACTAGAATTTTAAAAAAATTTTATTTATTTATTCATGAGAGACACGCAGAGAGAGAGGCAGAGACACAGGCAGAGGAAGAAGCAGGCTCCATGCAAGGAGCCCGACGTGGGACTCGATTCCAGGACTCCAGGATCACGCCCTGAGCCAAAGGCAGGCGCTAAACCGCCAAGCCACCCAGGGATTCCCCAATTACTAGAATGTTTTAAAGGTTGCACTGTAGCCTCAGGCTTATTTATTTATTTATTTATTTATTTATTTAAGTTGAAAATCAAAGTTTCTATTCATTGTTAAACAGTGCATTTTTGAACATCTTAAATTAAAAATGTAAATATGTGAAAATAAAGCACTATCTGATCTTTTTCTAAAACCATCCTTAACTAGCCAGTGTTACTGATTTGGCAAATAGCTATTTGAATTTAACACAAATTTGTATAAATATAGTAATATATACAGAGCTCTACTTTTTGGTATTCTTATATTTATTTTTTGACAAATTGGAACTTTAATCACTTAAAGTAAGTTTCATTCAACAGAGGAGGCATTATTGAGATATAATTGATACACATTTTACTAAGTTTTTTTATTGAGATATAACTGATACACATTTTATTAAGTTCAGGTGCACAATATAATCACATGACATTGTTCACACTATAATAGGTCTAGTCAACATCTATCGCCACACACAACCACAAAATCTTTTTTCTCTTAAGATTTACCCTCTTAGCACCTTTCAAATATGCAATACAATGTTATTAATATAGTCACTATGCTATTTATATCATCATGATTTACTTATTTTATTAAAAGATATTATTTTTAGTTATAGCATATGACAGCATAATATTCCATATTTCTATAATGTACTCAGCCATTTTTAATAACTACTGGCTATTTCAATGAATTTTATAATTATTTTCATGATTAAATCAATAGCATTATTTTTTAAAGATTTTATCTATTTATGTGAGAGAGCACATGTGAGAAAGAGCAGAATTTGGGGAGGGGCAGAGGGAGTGGGAGGAGCAGACTCCCTGCTGAGCAGGGATTTTTTTTTTTTCCCCACATAGGGCTCGATCTCAGGACCCCAAGACCATGACCTGAGCCAAAGGCAGACACTTAACTGACTGAGCCACCAAGACTCTCCAACATTATTTTATATGAAAAAAATAGATTGCACAAAGATATACATTTGATGAATAATTTGGTTTATAAAGAAATCATATTATATATATAATGCATATATATATTATTCTGCATCTAGCTTTTCTCATATATTTTATCCTCTCACCTCAATATATAGACATCTGCTTTATTCATATTAATAACAGCCTTGTATTCTATAATATAAATTGTTCTTAATTTATTTTTCCATTCCCATGGATGAGCATTCAGTTTATTCACATTTTAAAACTATTACACATGAGGCTGAAATAAATATCTTTGTATGTAAACCTTTATAACTTATTACTTTTTTTTCAATTCTAGTCCTAGAAATGGATTCCTGGGTCAAATGGCATGCACAATTTAAATTCTAATAAAAGATAGCTAGATTACTTTCTAAAAGTAATAATGCACTCTTATTCCAACAGTATATGCAGGGAAGTATTTACTTCTCCACACCTTTTCTATTAATGATGTTTTAATTTTTTATTTCAGTCAAGTTATTATTTGAAAATTGGTATCTCTGAAGTTTAGTATTACATGCCCATTCTCTAAGACCCCATCTGAAATATCACCTCCTTTATGAATCCTTTCCTCTGAAAACTTTATACTGAGTGTTTAGTCCTTCTGTGGAACTTTTCATATTACACTATATGCTGAATTGAGTTTTCTTATTTTGTATTGCTACCACATTGTAGCTCAAAAGATCACACATCTTTTCTATTTTTATAATTTCCATAACATTAACTCAGTAGCAGTACATAGGAAATGGTCTGATTTCTGCTTAATAGGATCTAGTTGATCAGTCAGAGAAATGGGACTTCAAGGCTAGGAATTAAATGTGCATGACTCTCTCTTCTTAGAAAAAATTACAAGTGGGTTGCTACAAAAATCTATCATTGACCAAACTGTTGAACAAAACAGATATACCACGTTCACTTATCAACTCCACTGCTCCAATATCCAGGGTTAGTAAAAGCCAATCAACAAGAGGATGACAGGATTACAGTGTTTATAAGCCCTAAGCAGAAGCAAATATAGGGAAGCACAACATAGTAAGAAAAGCACCTTTTCTTTTTGTTTTCTTTCTTTCTTTCTTTCTTTTTTTTTTTTTTAGCTTGCAGATAGCTTATTTCAAGTGAACTCAGATGGAATGCTTACCAGAGGGCTAAAGATAAAGAAAGATTATAGCTTACCATACAAATGAACAACTTAAAGGCAACAGAGCTGACATAAATTGAAAATGATTAGCGTGTTTTGAGAGTTGCCTTGCATACATTATCCCAACACACATACATACATACACTCCCACACATATCTTTGTGCAGGAGATATTATTATTATTATCCACAAGTCATATATGAGGAATCTACTTTCCCAAGGTCATAGACTATACATATAAGGGAACTGAGTTGAAGGCCCAGATCTGTTTGAGTCTATACTGCCTATAATGTCAGGTACTAAAAGAGAGACCAGATGAATGTTAGAAGTTCTATAGGAACCATAATTTCATTAAGGGGGAAAACGGATAGATGACATCCAAACTTGTCCATAGAACTTATGGAAGTTAGAATCTCCTCCGGGTCAAAAACTCACAGGAAAGAAATAAACAAGCAGTGTTCTGCTTACCTTACCGAGGACAAAAAAGGCCCAAGGATACCATAGGCTTGCTTTTAAAATATATAAACCATGCAAACATAAAGGAATGAGTTACAAAATATATCTTCCAAGTACAAACAGTACAGTCACCTAAATCTGTGGTAATGTTCAGTTTCTAAACATTTTTTTTTTTTTTTTGGCTGGCTATACTCAGTCTTCTGAACTTGAGCCATCTGTCATGTAATACAAGTGTTAAATGCCACATTAGCACTTCCTTGCTGGTTGCTCAGAGCCTCAACTTGCTCTTTTTACTTCCTCTGGCCTAATTCTCCTGTTTCCCAAAGTTATCAATGTCTGCTGTTCTCTTAAATAGTGATCTTTTAGTTTTCTCTCAACCCTCAATCCCCTCAATTAGATTGAACGGCAAAGGCACTTCTCTGGTAGATAGGTCTCATGAATGCTAGAGCCCAATCATGATATAGAGATGGTAGAGGCTGAAATGTGTAAGATGAGAAACTATGACTCAGGAAGATTTAAATTCAAATTCTCAAGCTTACTGCTGTAGGATCCTGAGTAACATATTTAACTTACATGCTCCTTGGTTTTCTCATTCATATCAAGATCATAATAGTACTCGCTTCACAGGATTTTTTGTGAGGATTAAATTAGATGTTGCATACACAACCTATAATAAGTTCCCAATCAGTGGAAGGTAATTATTATTACAGCTATTAGCAGAGTCAGCCACTTTTAGACAAAACTAAAAGTAAATTAAACCTAAAATAAACTTTTAAATACCATGAATATAAGTTTAAAAAACTATATTAAAAATTCCTTCATTATCTCTATGTCTAATTAAAATGGGATTCAGCCCAATTACAACATGGAATGAGGAAATTGCTGATGGGCTCAGGATCTGAATAAACTGCCCGAAGGGAAGAGTCTTATATCCTTACAGAGATGCTGGGCTACTTGAAAAACAAGACAATTTGTGAGTATGGTCAGAAGGTTAATGTCTTTCTTCCAAGAGAGGAGAATGAGAGTAAAAACTTCAAGAGGAGAAAGAAATCACACTGTGACTTGTATCATACATAGTGAATAGAATTTTGTTGAGGGCATACTGATAGCAAAATATGGAAGAAATCTCCAAGAGGGAAGCATAATAGATAAACTCACCCTCTTTTCTTTTTCCCTTCACAGACCTTAAATGCAGCATCAGCATGTCCCTATCTCATCTTTGTAATGGTACCATATTGATGCACTTAAATTATTAAGTGGCTCTTGTTGAAAGCTGCCATAAGCTATATCAAATCAGAACTTGTGTGTCAGCCACTGGCCTACAGCAAAATAAGCAAGTGAGCTACCTCAAGGGCAACAATGAACACTGGTCTTCAAAGGGCAGGGGGATAGAAAGTATCTCTTAATATATTTGAGATACATATTATCAAGTTGGCAAAAAAAGTAGGAACCTCTTCTTTAATTTTTTAGGATGCATATCTGCTTCAGTTGGAAATGGTTTTGACAGGACCAAAATTATATTGTTGGTTCCACTTATTATAACTTATTTAAATAGACCTTAGACTACTGTATGGATGGACCACAATGCATCAGAACAAGTTAAATTTTCCTATATCCAGTTCTGCCATTGCAATCTCACATGATTTTTTCTCTATTTTTTTTCAAGATTTTATTTATTTATTTGACAGAGAGAGAGAGATGAGAGAGAGAGAGAGAGAGAGTACAAGCAGGGGGATCATCAGGCAGGTGCTTAACAGGGAGCCTGATGTGGGGCTCAATCCCAGGATCCCAGGATCATGAACTAAGCCCAAGGCAGTTAACCAACTAAGCCTTTTTTCTCCATATTAATTAAACATCAGTTCTTGTAGTCTGGTTTCTTCTGAGCCTGAGTTTCCTGATCCAGGCTAACCCACTAATTCGTTTTAAGGTAATAATTTTAGAAGAGTCTTCAGGTAAACAATAAGCAGTACTCATTTGGTATTTATCCCTGTGAAATTATGCTATTGATACTTTCATTTCTTTGGTTTTCCTTAAAGTAAATTAGTCCACTTCCTTTATACTACATGTAAAGGAACGTTTTAGTTTTCCGTGTTCTAGCAAAACTGTTCATCATCAGTGGAAAGTATAAATCAATGATCAGAAGCAAGCGTTGACTCCAAGCATGTTACTAGTTTTTTAGTTCAATTAGTCAACCTTATAAAGTAGGAGGAAGGGATGGAAGAGGAATAGAGAAGGGATGGAAGAGGGAAGGAACATCCTAGTAAGCACTATGCCATGTGCTTTATTTTTTTATTTTTTATTTATTTTTTATTTATTTATGATAGTCACACACACAGAGAGAGAGAGAGAGAGAGAGAGAGAGAGAGAGAGAGAGGCAGAGACACAGGCAGAGGGAGAAGCAGGCTCCATGCACAGGGAGCCCGACGTGGGATTCGATCCCGGGTCTCCAGGATCGAGCCCTGGGCCAAAGGCAGGCGCCAAACCGCTGCGCGACCCAGGGATCCCTATGCCATGTGCTTTAAAGCACAATCTCTAAACTCCTTATAGGGATCCAATGAGAAAATGTCCATTCAGAAAAGTTAATTATTCAAAGTCACATGCAAATATGTGTCTATTGTGGATCTTAAAGTATAAATAGGAAAAGGCATTAAGGTGCTGTCTACTCAAGAAATACACATATTAATGGATGTTCCTTAGCTTTGGCTTTAGCCTAGAAAAAGTCATAGCCAAGGAAGAAACAAAAAATCTGGAAACCACAAGAGAGAAGAAGATGACAAGTGAATGGATAAGAACAAAGAGGAACAGATAAGGGGGGCGGGATTAAAGGCTGAAATGCAAGTGCCAAGAAAAGGAGCCACAGGCAATTTGGGGTCATATCTTACAAGTGGGAGCAGACAACCATAACTCTAAGAGTCAATGATCTAAAATTGACACAGCCAAGGGGAATTGAAGGGGAATGACAACTAAATGTTACATGGTATCCTAGATGGGATCCGGAACAGAAAAAGGACACTAGGAAAAGAACCTAAGGATTTCTGAATAAAGTATGGACTTCAGTTAATCATAATGTATCAATATTGTTCATTAATTGTGAAAAATGTACCATATTAATACTGGGGAAAACTGGAAGCAGAGTATATGGGAACTCTGTGCTATTCTCACAATTTTAAACCTAAAAGTTTTCTAAAAGAAAATGTATATTTTTTAAAAAAGTCGACAGTCTAGAAAAGATTTTCTTGTGGGAACCTTGTCCCAAGGAAAATCCTAAAAGCATAGACTCAAGCCTTCCAACTCCACTTTCAATAAGAATTAGAAATAAGGACCCTTACAGACAAACTACTGGCCCAAGTTTTGATCCACTGAGGTATGTTATTTTATTCCACATATAAATAACCTACCATTTAAGAAATTGAGAAAACCATGCCTTTAAAGAAATATATACACATTTTCTTAAAATTATCAAAAACTAAAAATTTAACCTTGCTTAATTTTACAAAGGTAGGAAATCAAACAACCGTCTGTTTATTTAAACAAATTACCTGGAAAACGCAATCTTAATGAGGTAATACTAATTAAGTGTCTCCTTAAGCATACTAAACTCCTGTACCTAGAGAAAGCCAAGAACATCAGACCAAAAGTAATTAACTAGCATTTCACACTCCATAGATGGATGGTCTTGCACCCAAAGGGAAAAAGATGATAAAATAAAATGAGCTCAGTGCCATGACTATTAATTCTATCAAAAGAACTGTGATATCATTAAGCAGAAAAGGATCCAGTGGTAACAGAATCTTTGTGCACATAGTTCAGCAACTTGGTCACTAAATAATACACGAATTACTTAACAAAGGGCTCTCTAATAAAGGCATCAGGACAGGATATCCCCACATTAGTCCGACTACCTGCCGCAGCCTGCTCTTTCCACACCTGGAAATGTACTTCTGCCTTTTTTGCAACAATCTTGCATCTCTCATCAGGCAGCTGAGCCTGAAAAATTTGAAAGGGACCTAAGACCTACTGTGGCCATTTGAGTTCACGTAAAATCAGGACACTTTCAAAGAGATTCTATTGAATGTCAGGTTTGAGTCAAGGTTTTAATTTCACAGTAGATTTAACCGAAGAGATTTAATTTTACCAAATTAAAAACGCATGCCTTACAACAACCCCCAAGCCCTCCAGGAGTGAACTGAGACAGAGAAAGTTTGATCAGAACCTCAACTAGAAAGAAAAAGGCAATGATGCCAGATGCCCTACTTTAAAACCTCTGTGGCTCAGAATGGAGGGGAAATGGGGAATTAACATTCTGTAAAAAGGCTGACATCCTTCCATTCTTGCTGACTAGCGTCCATTTTTTTCAATCAAAGGGCACCTGTCTGCCCTCAGCACAGTCCTCCCCAGTCCACATATCTTCAGGAGTAACACAAATTGTGTCCAAGCAGTTCCTAATAATAGGGAGGAGATTGGTGGCTAATATTGGTAATCAATGATACGCTACTGCCTTCCCTGCCTGGGAGCATGAGTGGCAGAGTGAGGGAATGCAACCCTCCTGAGAAAATATAATCATGTAAAGGGAAGGAGAAGGTGGAGGAAGCAAGGGAATAAATAGATACCAGCTGAGGAGAAAAATGCAGAGTAGAGAATAAATGAGTCGTGACTAATATGAACACATCACTAGCATATGGCAGACGCTGTGATAGACCGTTATATACATTATCTCATCCTCACAATGCTCCCACAATCTAGATATCATTCAAAGTGTAAAATGGAAAAACTGAGGGTCACTGGGGTTTAATTGGATTTCCCTATAAACATTTTAAAAGGCCAGGCATCAAACAAAATCCAAGGCCTGTTTAACATTCTGAGCTTTTGCTTTTTCCCCTGTATTATCTGCCTGTCCTCAGAAGAAAGTCAGCACCTGGGCAGCACGATCTGTAAGGTACAGCGAGTTCCCCAAACCTCACAGTTGTGTGTAAACCTCAATTTCACCATCCAGGTTGGAAACTCCCTAAGACAAGGGCCAACAAAGTTCATGCGCTTCTGGGGAAAATAATATTTTACATTTATATAAACCTAATGAATCAAAAAATGTAAGTCCATAAAAACGGAGTTTGCAGGAGCTGTACTGAGGCATCCCACCAATAAAATAATAAAATAACATAACATAACATAATAATGGTGCTCTGTTGCATAATAAAAAGTGAATCTACCAGTCTGCAGGTCTATACACTTGAGATTGTGTATTTTATTGCATGCAAATTATAAATCAATTAAAATAACAAATACTAAAGGCAAAAAGTGCCACTGATTTTCACTTCCGACTATATTGGATGTAGCAGACTTACACTCCTTTAAGAATGAAGTGAAAACTTAGTTAAAATATTTTTTGATTGTCTAATGAAGCTGGATTGCTGCTGAGAAAATGAAAACTTCAGAGGTCAAAATGCAAGAAGGAAGGAAATTCAGTTAGAGGAGTCAAATATTTTGTGTAGTATATATTTTCTTGGTTATGGGGAAAGGCTGAGAAACTAACTGCTATGAAATCATCTGAGAGAACTCAGAAGCCTTTAACAGGCTAAGGAGATAAAAAGTACGAATTGGCTGCTGATTTACACAGAATGGGAGAGGCCAAGATTTCCTAACCAATGAAGATGCAAAGAAATAAGCTCAACAAACAATGGTTATTTTCCCCCCAGCATACATGCTCAATACTTAAGCTGCATGGGGCAAGAGGCTAGGAAGCTAGCAAGAAATAACTGAAAAACAGTTTTTGAGGCCTTATGGTGCATAAAAATAGAAATTGGACTTCCATGCCTATTAAGAGAGACCCATAAAGTAACACTGTATAGTAACGAGAATTTGATCCATGCAATATTTTGGATGAATCTCAAAAACATAATATTGGGATACAAGCTAGTTACCAAAAAAAAGTACAGATCATATATTTCCATCTACATGAACTTTGAGAGTAGGCAAAATTAATCTATTACAATAAAAAATCAAAAATTGTTATTTTTGATAGAGTAGCAACTAGCAGAAGTTGAAGAAAGGGGATTTTCTAAATGTTGATAAGTTGTAGTTCTTAATATGGGTGCATTCACTTGAGAAAATACAAATGAATTATATACCTATGATTTATGCATCTATCTTAAATGTTTTAGCAAAATATAATTTACTTACACACAGGAAATCTTATTTATCTACTACCCTTTGCCTGTTAAAAGAAACTAAAAGATGACAAAATGAATATACATGTAATACATCCTGTTTTTTTAAATTTAGAAATACAATGTCTTTAAAATACTTTAGGTATTTAAAAGTACAGAAATCTGCATACCCATAGCATACCATTTTGAGCCAGAAAAGACAATATTGGCAAGAATTAGATTTTTATTAATAAACATTTTATAATGTCTTACAAAGAACACCATGAAATTAAACTATTCTTGTATCTTAACTCTGTACAATTTTCAATGTGCTTTCCCATTTAGATATCATTTAAATATATTTCATTATCTCACTTATAAAATAGCTCACTTAAAGATCTCATTAATATCTTCATGTAGAAGGCAGAACAAAATTTTTTTTGCTCCGTTTGACAAATGAAAAAAATAAGGTAGCCTCAAAGGAGTTCATTTGTTTATATTTGTGTATGGTTAGTACATAGCTGAAGTGATAATCTATTGTTTTGGCCTCCTCAGGACTTCTTCCCATGTATTTTATTACCAGTATCCCCTTTCTCTTTGTCACTTTGTTTCTGTAAATCAAGGTCCCTCACCACTACTGCCTGCTGTGTTCAGTCACATGAAACCAAGGTATGTATGACAGATCTATCTCCTAGAAATCCAAATCTTGAATTGAGTACTTGAAAGTACTTGGGTCCAAGTCATACTTCTGGCAGTTCCCTAAAAACAGATTGTCAATTTATTTCTACTATCCAGATCCCTGAAGCTTTCCAACATCTAAATTAATTCCCCACGACTTACTTAATTGTTCAATTCTTACTTGGACCCTGTAAATTGGTCAATATCCTTTCAGATTAATCAGCCAGAGTTAGTTTTTGTTGCTTACAACCAAGAATGCTAATAAGTGCGGTGGCCTACTGTAAATTATAGGGTTACCAGTGCAAGGTCAGAGACTTCTCCAGCCCACCAAGGAACATTCCTTGTGTGCCACAAATACACACTATTGCCATTCAATAAGATAACTTACCCAAAGTTAAATATGTCTGCAACTCAAGTTAATAAAGTTGAATAGGGAAATGACAATCTTGAAGGAATTTTAAAAAAAAGTAATTGAGATTTTCATTCAGTAATGACAAAGTTTTATGATAACTCTATGGTAGAAATCTTGAGTTTCCACAGATGACAATTTCATTATTAAATAGTCTAAGATTAGCACAAAATTGTGCAATGAAAATATCCTTACAGCTAAAACCAGTAAGTCCAATTTAAAAGTTTTAAGTCTAGCTTTCCAAATTAGCTGATTTTTCCCAAAAAATCTTGTATTTGATTCAAAATGATGGCTTTACCTCTCCTAAATCATTATTTTTCTCAAAAAAAAAAAATTGAGGGAAAATGCAAATTGTAGAGATAATGGGATTCAATTATCCAGGATGCAGAAAGAAACAGTAGAAACTCAATGTCAAGCACAGGATGTAACAAGGAGCAAGTGAAAAAGGGACAGGTGATTTTTTTTTTAATAGGATAAAATTTGCTAGTAAAACTAGTTTATGTGGGGGAAAAGTCAAATATTTTTAAAAGGAGACAAGGTCTAAAAACATAAAATCCATTCTAGAAAGTAAGAAAGTTGACAGTATTGTCAGTTGTGATCCACTTAAGAAGCTCAAATAAGAAAAGCTGAATTTTTTTTGCTAAGAAAAATATGATCAATTATACAAAATAATCCCAAGACACCAGCCAAGAGGCCAACAAACATTGGAAAAATCTTCTGTGGCATTCTTTGGATGCTCAAAAGTTTCAAAACTCTAAAAGAAGAGTATTGTTCTTTGGAAACTAGGTTTCTTCATAGCAATGATTCCACAATGATTCATCTTTTCTTAAACTAATTGTTGGGCTAGGTCATATAATTAGCCAATGAACCAAGCTGAAGATGATTAAAATTATTTATCAAGTAGCAGTCTCCATTTCTGCAACATTTTTCCAAGAAATTGCAACTGACAAGAGACTTACCAATGTTTACTCACTCAACATACTGGCCAAGTCCACAAAGGAGGTTGATCAGGCTTCACTTGAAACACAGGAACAGCTCATGGAAGACCCATAGAGAGCTATGAAACCTTCTGGGGTACTCTGTCACTTGCTTATACCTACCTCTTAAAATCCTTCCCATTTTCTCCACCTTGTCCATCCATACTGATACTTCAGCCTTTAAAGGATGAATAGTTTGGGCAGCCTGGTGGCTCAGCGGTTTAGTGACGCCTTCAGTCCAGGGCCTGATTCTGGAGACCCGGGATCAAGTCCCACGTCAGGCTTCCTGCATGGAGCCTGCTTCTCCCTCTGCCTAGGTCTCTGCCTCTCTCTCTCTCTCTCTCTCTCTCTCTCTCTCTCTCTCTCTCTCTCCCTCTCATGAATAAATAAATAAAATCTTTAAAAAATAAAAATAAAAAAATAAAGGATGAACATCTCACTCAGTCATCTCACTCAGTCTCAAATATTTGTTTCTTTTCTCCTTGCCTGCACAGGACCATTCTCAGGTTATCACCTGATACTTCCCTCCCATGTCTACTTATGACATTGGGAGTGTTTTTGTGCCACATAGAATTATTAATCTTGGAAGGGTGATCTAACATTCTCTCAAAGAGACTATGTCCTGGGTCAGTCAAAACTTGCCCAACAAATTTTTTGGAGCAGAAGATTCTCACCCAATGAGATATGACTCACATCTGTCAAAATAGCAATCAAGAGGTGCCTAGGTGGCTCAGCGGTTGAGCGTCTGCCTTCGGCTCAGAGCATGAATCCCAGGATCCAGAATCGAGTCTCACATAAGGCTCCCTACAGGGAGCCTGCTTCTCCTCTGCCTGTGTCTCTGCCTCTCTCTCTGTGTGTCTCTGATGAATAGATAAATAAAATCTTTAATACAAAATAGCTATCAAAAAGACAAGATAACAAGTCTTAATGTCGATAAAAGAAAACAGGAAAACTGTCCCTTTTTGGTGGGAATGTAAACTGGTGCAACCAGTATGAAAAACAGTATGGTGGTTCCTCAAAAAATTAAAAATAGAACTACCATATGATCTAGCAAGCCCACTTCAAGGTACATATCCAAGGGAAAAAATTACTACCTCAAAAAGATATCTGTACATCCATGTTCACTGAAGCACACATTCAAAATAGCTAAGAAATGGAAACAATGAAAGTGTCCATCAATAGGTAAATGGATAAAGAAAATACATACACACACACACAATGGAATGTTATTCAGCCATAAAAAAAAAAAAAGAGAGAAGAAAATCGTGCCATTTGCAACAACATGGATCACCCTGGAAGGCATTACACTAAGTGAAATAAGTCAGAGAAAGACAAATACTGTATGATCTCTCTTATATGTGGAATTTTTTAAAGCCAAACTCATAGAACGAGAGAGCATAATGGTGGCTGTCAGGGACCGGGGGATAGGGGAATTGGGATATGTTTGTCAAAGGGTATAAACTTAGTTATAAAGTAAATAAGTTCTAAGAATGTAGTACAGCATGGTGACTATAGTTAATACTGTGTCATACTTGAAAGTTGCTAAGAAAGTAAAATCTTAAAAGTTCTTATCACAAAAAGTCATAATGTGAGGTGATACATGTATTAGCTAACTTTGTCATTGTAATCATTTCACAATATATACAGATATATATATATCAAATCATTGTGCTGTATACTTTAAACTTACACATATCTCAGTAAGGTTAGAAAAAAATCAAACAAATTTGACTACAATTAGCAGTAAGAATGTATCTCTTCATCAAATACAACATAAAGAGAAAAAAAAAAAAAAAAAAAACAAGCCACAATATGGAGGTGGGAGTTTCAGCAATCCATTAAGCTTAAAAGAGCCAGTATTCATATATATATCTTCAACATATCATTAAGAAAAATCCAGGCCCAAAGAAATATAGACAAAAAGACTTATACAGGAATTGTACAAAGTAGAAATGACCTTATATATATGAAAAGTAATAAGCTTCATTAGTAATCAAAGAAATGTAAATAAAACACAATAAGGAAATGTTACACAGCCAACACATTGGATGTAACTGGTTCTGACTTGGATGACCTCAAAGTTGAAACCTCAGAGTTGAACCTGAAGCCATAATAGACAAGTCTTCTGGGCATCTTGAAAGGGGATGGGTATATTTTGATGTGGGAAGAATACAAATTACTTGGGACCAGAGGGAAGACTGTGGTGGTTTTAAAAATTGTCTATAAATTCTTTGACATTTCTTTGATAAAATGGTGGAGTCTAATCTTCTTCCTTTTGAATATGGACTACTCTTCATGACTTGCTTCTCTCTCTCTCTCTCTCTCATTTCTTTTTTTAAATTCTATTTATTTGAGAAAAAGAGACAGCAAGAGAGAGAAAGAGTACAAGCAAGGGGGAAGAAAGAGAAGCAGGCTCCCCACTGAGCTGGGAGCCCAAAGTAGGGCTCGATCTCAGGACTCTGAGATCATGGCCTGAGCTGAAGGCAGATGTTCAACTAACTGAGCCACCCAGGTGTCTCTTAATAATTTGTTTCTAAAAGATATTGAATGATGCTGAAGAGACACTGCATGAGTTCTAAGGCTAAGTCAGGAAAGGTAAATCAGCTTTTGTCTGGCTTGTTCTCTCTCTTGAGACACACATATTGAAGTCTAGCCATCCTGAAGTCAGCGGGTTAGAGAGACATCATGAAGAGGTCACATAAATATAGAGAGATATGACTGAGAAGCCTTGGCAGATAAATCCAGGCATTAGACATGTGAGTGTGAAGAAGCCTTCAAGGTGACACCAACCTCAGGCACAGATTGACCACAACTTCACATGAGAACCTAAACTAGAATTTCATAGCTAAGAAACTTCTAAATTCCTGAACCACAGAAACCCAGAAAGATAATAAGTGACATTTGTTGTTTCGAGCTATTAAGTCTTAGGGTTATTTATCATGCAGCAGTAATTAATTCAAGTAATTACCTCAGTGGGTTGTTGTAAGGATTAAATTAGATTATACAAAGAAAGGGTTTAGTGTAATGCCTGAAACATAATAAGCAGTAAATAAATACTAACTGCTTATATTGGATGAGGTTGTGAGCAAAACTGAGAAGGAAAGATGGCAGAGAATCTGGTAAATCTGAATAGAGGCCTTTCTGGATTCCAACAATGGCATGCTAATAGTGGGGGTAGGGGTGCGTTTCTTACCCTTCTGGAGCAGATGAGTGAATGGGAGAGTTAAATCCACTTCAGAAGTCTGGATAGGTATTTCAGAATTCCAGTAAGTCCGCTATTACAGAAGATCAGTCCTTGTTCAGTAAAATAGCAAACAAAACTGATTTTGAAAGAAGAAATTTTGTGCCATTTTCAATTTTTTTGCACTTCCTGCCTATGGTCGACAATGATTCAGAGCTGATTTAAATGATGTTTGTATGTGTGGAGCAGCAGGTTAGGTTCTGAATAAACTATGTGCTTAGAGAACCATCACTCTCACTTCTGGCTCTGATATTGTCCACTGAACACGTTTTATAAAGTGCTTGGGAGTTGGTAAGTCTCATGTGAAAATTGATGGAGCCAGAAGAAAAACAGTGTATTGATTTTAAAAGGAGAGTAAAATACAAGACTGAAATCTTAATAATGTCAGAAGATGAATAGTACTCTCATTTCAGATTCCCCTGGTAAGAAAGGGGCTGCTAAAGGGAAAACATCCACTAGCAATATGGGAAGTCAAAAAGAGCAAAATCCCATTCACGTGAAGAGCTTTAGACTTTGTTCTAAATAAAACATGGGATCCTCACAGGCAAGCACATTAGAAAAGACCACTGATCAATTAACTAGGACCAAACACCAGAGCAAGTACATGAGTTCCCTAGGTATATCTGAATTTCAAAACTGAAAAGATGTTCTCAAGTTGAACTATAATTCAAAGTTATTTTTGAAGTTTTCATATTTGAAGATAATAGCCCACTATGATTGAGAAGATGAAACAATGCTTTGAAACACACACTCTTCTCTCCTTTAAAGCATTCTTTGTGCTTTGCTGGAAAAGATGCAACTGAAAATCATGGAATTGGTGTAGAGATGAGTCACCATTTGATGTCATTTTGTTAGCCCTGTGAGGCAGGTCATATTAAGCTCTATAAGGATCAACTTTTTCCCTCCCATATCTGCCTTGCCTTTAATCCTATTCTAACTGCATGAGGTAGTGTGTTTCAAACTTCTTTTACATCATTCATAGTAATAATTACCTTGTAACCCAGTATTACACACATTCATTTACATATGTACATAAAACTGAAATTAAAGTTTTAGGAAACAATATCCACCCTAATCACGTATCATACCCTCTCTTTACCTTTTGTCTATTCTGTTCTCTTCTAGTCTCTTCTGTGCAATTCTATTTCTTTCATTTTTAATTCTAATTGTGACTCAGTAAATGGATTTTGTAACTCTTTAATAGATAGTTGACCAGTACTTTAGATACCACTGCACTAGGAGTACTGCCTGATTCTTTTGAAGTTAATTTCATTGCCTCCCCCATAAAATGCTCAAATTCTCACTCAATAAATCCATCTGATAAAAAAATAAAATAAAATAAATCCATCTGATTTGAGGTGTTATCTGTCTGCAGACTTGTTTGAAAGTAACCCTTATTATGTCAAATATGACTTTGACATGTCAAATATTTCAGGCATAGGAATGAAGGATACAATGGAAAACCAAATAAACACAATGCTACTTTCAAGGAGTATAATGTTAAGGAAAAAAATAGGAATTTTTAAAATAACCTCATAAAGTAAAAAAATTGTAATTGCTACAAAGAAAACCTACAAAATGTAGTAATAAAAATATAAATAACATGAGACTTCCTTACAGTGATCAAAGGAAGATTTTCTGCAAAGATGATTTCTGCACAAAACCCTATGCTGAACTATTAGCTGCTCCCTAATAACTGGATTCCTCCTTTTCCATTTAACGTGGTCTTAACTAATGCCATGGTTCACCAACAAAATATTCTCTCAGTTTCCTTGGCAGCTAAGAGTAGTTGAGCAACCAAATTCTAGTAAATCGGATGTAAACAGAAGTGGCCTGTATCATTTCTAGGTATTGTATCACCATCATCATCATCATCATCATCATCATCATCATCATCATTGTAAGAACATCCAATGGGAGATCTACTCTCCTGAAAGTTTACATGCATAATACAATACAATGTATCATAGTGCCAACTACTTGGGACGTGGCACACATTGGGACTTGGACTCAGAAATGTAAGTTATGTGTGACAATTGCTGAGCTGCCTACCAAGCCTAGATCACCAATCTATCTTTGGGCTTTCACATGAAAAAGAAATAAACTTTCATACTATTAAGCCATAGTATTACAAACTCTCTTTGTTCTGTCCCCAAAATAAAATAGTGCAGGAACTTAAAGATCAAAGGAACCAGCCATTTGAAGAGTGGGATTGTAAGTTTTGACTAAGGAGTAAGGATGTGAAATAGTATGTACAAAGCCCCCAAGGAAAGGAAGATTTTCTAATGTTCCAGGGAAAAAAGGAGACTCATATGCCTGGAGTATAGTAGATAAGTAAAAGGGGGATCCCTGGGTGGCTCAGCGGTTAAGTGCCTGCCTTTGGCCCAGAGCATGATCCTGGAGACCCAGGATCGAGTCCCATGTCAGGCTCCCTGTACAGAGTCTGCTTCTCCCTCTGCCTCTCTCTCTCTCTCTCTCTCTCTCTGTGTCTCATGAATAAATAAATAAAATCTTAAAAAAATAATAATAGATGAGTAAAGAATGGAATAAGAATTGCTGAGAATTTTTCATCCATCTCACTGAATGAGATAGTTGGGGAAAAGATGAGAATAATGTTTTGAAAAGGTATGACAATAATTTGTCAAGGTTGATTGGAAAGATTCCATGATACCAGGTATTAAGCATCTTGAACACTGACTGGTGTATAGTAAGGTGCTTGATTCTTATTAGTTCTCTTTTTTCTCCTTTCTTTGGTTTACTCTGAATCTCCAAACAATCTGCTGCTTCTTCCCTTTTTAAAGACTTAGCAGAGAATTTCTCTAGCAGTTCAAATTTTGTCTAAGAACTGGTTTTTTTCTTGAATTGATTAAATGATTGACCTCTCAAACCACATGAGACAGACACATTTCTCTGTCCTGGATGAAGGTTAATATTTTGCCTACATTAAGGACAGACTCATAGAGATGTTGTGCATTTTATTTGCACTAATTTTTGTAAGTAGTCACATCATTGCTTTACTGACTATTTAGGACAATTAATGTCAACGTTCATTTTTGTTTTATTGTTATGAAGTAAAATTCATTCTCCCCCAGTCAGCTCAAACCACAAACAATATAATCCAATTTACTTTCACTTTCATAGCTTATTTCAGCTGTCTTTTATGCTAAACCTGTCAGTAAATCAACTTTAATATTTAATACTTTACTTTAATATCTGCAACCAAAATGTTCTGCTTTTATTTTAATGTCAGTATGTCCAGCTTGTGTAGGTCTTTAAAATGATTTGCTGCACATCCTACTGGCATTCAGAGATAAAGAAAATTTTAATAATAATAAAACAAAATCTGTTTTCATTGATAGAAATTTCCAGCTGTTTTCTCAAAAACTATCAAATGTAATGAAAGGGGTATGAAGGATTTAAACACAAAGATTGTCTAATTAGCTGGATACATTTGAAATTATGCCGCTATGTTTGTAGACATGAGGCCAACCAGGCTGCTATTTTCAACTAGGAGGAAATTTTAGGAGCACTGTAATTTACCTTCTATTATTTTTAGCAGGGGTTATATGAGAACTAACTGCAGGGCCCTAATTTATCAGCATTCTAGAAAGACTTTTTAAAACATTTTCTTTTAATGTACTAATGAAAATCTACAGCAAACATGAGTCTATGCACTGAGTAAATTCTTTGGGTGGGAGTGACAAAATAAAAATTATTTAGGCAACTTGGATGGAACCTGATCCTTAACTCTAAATGATGACCATTATTCCACTGAACGAAAAAACAGCACAACACTGACAAACCACTCAACTGAGCCATCTACTCTAAAGGTCTAACACAGCTCATAAACTCTCTGAATAGGTACAGTCAGGAAAAGCAGGATGTAGCATTTTGGATGACTGGACCATTGATCAAGCCTCAAATCTAACCTTGTCACCTAAAAACAAAACAAAACAAAACAAAAAAAATAGTCGCTAAACTCTTCTTCAGAGTAACGGCAGGGATATTTTTATGCAAATAACTTCTGGTCATAGTTTTCTGCCACACAGAATCTTCCGGAAATGAATCATTCTATATAATTGAGCTTTGCTGATAAGTTATGTTTAGCACATTTGATTTTGAACCTTAGGATCTTTCTTAAAGAGAACATATAAGCCAGAATTTACTCCTCACTGATAATTCAATGACTCCGTCATTGAACAATCATCCTGCCCTCCTATAATAGAGAGATATCCTCAAAGGCTATTGAGCTTGACCCATACTGAATAACATTGGATGACCCTGAGTCTTGGATTTTTGAGTCATTGTAAACTATGATTTCATTATGTTCCCTCACTTGCCAACTGGCCCTGCTTTGTTGCTCTCTGCAAGACATGTGGTTTTAGAGTCCTGCAGAACGCATTCTGAATCCTTGCTCTATGCCTTGGTAGCAAAAGGACTCCAAACAAAATCCTACCTTTCTGGGCTTAAGTTTTTTCATATACAAAGTATTAGACCATTAGTGTGAAAATAAAAACGAAATGAATAACCAGAATAGTTCTTGCTCGATAATTTTCCTACTTTTATATATAGCTCCCATTCAGAACTTTTCAGTAACATGAGGTAGCAAAGGTTATCTCCATGAATATTGCTATAATTTCAGCTAAAGGCAAAGAAATATGTTTTAGTTAGTCGAAGTAGTTTAACTGCATATAAAATTTAATTTTACTTTAATCTCTGAAATACAAGACCATGAGGGCTAGAGAAATTTTAAAGCTTTCTTAAAGTCAAACAGCTAATAGCAGAATCTAAAGGTGCCCAATCTTTCTCATAATCTAATTTCAGTGCTTTTCATCTATATCATGCTAACTAAATTCATAGCCTCAACATACCCCCAGATAGTATGGAAAAGCCTCGATGTAAGGCTTGCATCTTGGCTCCACTCTCAATGAGGCAAAATAAAAAATTGATTAGACACAGGATCCTGGGGGAAAGCTGGTACCATCAGATTTGGATTCTTCTATCCTTCCAACTGAGGCAGATTCTTTAAACTGAGTTCATAGATTTGAATTCTAGTCTTGGTTCTGCTGTTTGCTCTCTGGGTGATCTAAGGTTGGTTGATGAATTTCTCTGGGCTTCCATTTCGTCATCATTCATAAATGGCAGTTGAATTAGATAAAAGGCTCCTTTCCAGTTCTAGATTCCTTTAATTTTACTGTAACATTTGCATGTTTTACATGCAAGGGTTGCCTAAATGTACATACCAATTTCCTTAATGTCTCACTTAGTCTCTAACAGTGTCACCCAGTGAATGTTAACAATCGAACATGAATTGCATGCTGCACTTCTTTGTCTAATGTCTTTAGAGAAGAGAATACAGAGAATAGCATCATATTATTGGTCTGGTTATTTATGTTGAAAAAGTGTGGCCATGATCACGTGTTACAAAGTGCCTACTTTTGGACCGACCAGGAAGCTTAATATCTAAAACAATTAAGATCGAGTACAATTCCATTCATAAAGAGATAATTAACTCCTAATTTAGCATTTGATGTAACTCTGGAATATTCATACACTGTGATTAATGAGTGGAGTGATTGATTGGTATGCTTTGTTTGATGATTATCAAGTGTGTTTGGCAGCATCAGTGTTCATGCCTTCCATTTTTTAAAGACGGGAATATTTAAGCAGCAATATTTATTATGTCTTTGAAATTTAAGACACACACACAGCTATAATTTTCTGGGTTTGTGACTATCAGGGACATGATCAACAACTGTTTTATTTATTTTTTTTTAATTTATTTATTTATGATAGTCACAGAGAGAGAGAAAGAGAGGCAGAGACATAGGCAGAGGGAGAAGCAGGCTCCATGCACCGGGAGCCCGATGTGGGATTCGATCCTGGGTCTCCAGGATCGCGCCCTGAGCCAAAGGCAGGCGCCAAACCGCTGCGCCACCCAGGGATCCCGATCAACAACTGTTTTAGATAGAGTCTCCTCAATAGCAAGGAAACTTATTTTTTTACTAAATTTAAGAATCTAATATTTGGGACCCACTTTCCAAAATATTGCTTCAGCATCAACAAACATAAAATTAGAGACTTAGGTCAAAATGCCTACCCTTATCTGGATTTGAATTCCAGTCATACCATTTGCATACTGACATGAGGCAAGTTACTTGTATTTTATATGCCCTGGTTTTTCCATCTGTAAAATGGAGATAATAGTACCTCCTCACAAGATTTAAATTCAAAAATGTACGTAGCAAGATGACAAAAGTACCTTGCATAATATGTGCTAAACACCATTAATGGTCTTTGCTGTTTTAGTGCTATTATTCAGGGTCTTTTGTTGTTGTTACTGAGGATCTTTTGCATAACTTGGTTCTTTCGTAGTACAGGCACTACAGCAAATGACTAAGAGTGCATTCCCTCCATCTAAACTTCTTGGATTCAGATTTTAACTTGGCCACTTACTGGTTGTGTGAAATCGGTGAAGGTTTTTAACCATTCTGTATTTCAGTGTCCTCATTAGCAAAATGTGAATAATAGCATTTACTTCCTAGTGCTATTTGCAATGATCAGATGGGTTTGTATTTAGCATATAGTAAACATTCAGTAATGTTAGCTATTTTAAGTAATATTGTTAGTGATAGTATGAGCGAGATACATAAATATTTGTCCCTGAACTTCACAGATTTTACTAGACAGTCTTGATATAAAAGTTCTGTCCTATCACCCTCTTAAATGTCATGTCAGCTGTTATGATTTCCTGTTCAAAAAACATGGGTGCTGCACTTCTAGGTATTGCCCAATGGGAAATAGAGACTTTCTTCAGCTACACTGGGCAGCAAAGCTCGCACTGGGACCCTCTAAGAAAGAACCTACTGACAAGCTTACTGGACCTCCTTGATGGATGAAAAGCAAGTTTGTCACTGAAATGGCAAGAGGAAGTCATTTTTCCTCACTTAATTTATGATGTCCCTGACTTCACTTTTCAGGATTACCAACACCAACTTTTTAAAATCCCTTTGGAATGGGAAATTTACCCAAGCTTTGATGGAAAAAAAGAGAGAGAGAGACCTTAAAGGTTAATGTTGTATCTCTAAGAGAAGGAAGCTGCCTTTTGTTTAGGCTAATGAGAAGCCATGACTCAAGAATGGAGATTACTTATATCATCTCACATAGGGCGCACTTTACTCATCACAGGGTACGAGGTAACATGCCCTCAGAGAGAGATGAATGGACAGAATTGGAGGCTCATATTTCTTGAGAAACATCAGAGCTGCTGATGAATCTCAGGGTCTCAAGTGAGTTTTGTTTTGTTTTTTTAAGATTTTATTTATTTATTCATGAGAGAGAGAGAGAGAGGCAGAGACACAGGCAGAGGGAGAAGCAGGCTCCATGCAGGGAGCCTGACGTGGGACTCGATCCCGGGTCTCCAGGATCAGGCCCTGGGCTGAAGGCAGCGCTAAACCGCTGAGCCACCCGGGCTGCCCCCTAATGTGAGTTTTGGAGTGAGTTTGTTGTAAAGATAAAAATATATTTACTGCCTCTGGGGAAGAAGGCAATAAATAAATTAACTAATTAATCTACTTTTATCTCTAATTCTGTATAAAGGCAAGTTTAACTAGCAAAATCAGATGGTTTGGGTTCTGATTTTCTTGAAGGATTGTGTGGGCTGAGAAATCCTTACAGCTAAGAAATGTTGAGTATGTCCTCTTGACCTCACCTGATGCTTTGGGGGGTTTAGAAGTGACAGAAGGCATTTGGCCTTTCTCTGGCCAGATGGAGCTCCTAAACCACTCTGCTGATCCACAGTCAGGGAATGTTTCCTGACCTGCCCATAGCAGCAGACTTTCTACACTCTCATCCCTGCATCTATAGCAGAGTTAGTGGGTCTGACTAACCCATGCACACCCTTTATATTTAACAGCCATATTTTTCCAAGCACACAATTGGAATGCAAAGTTAAAACAAGAACAAAAAATTAAATTCATTTACTAATGTTTATGGAGCTACTTCTGTGAGCAAAGCACTTTGTGTAATGGAAAGTAAAGTATAATGATTGCCATAGAGTAAACCAAAACTATAACAAAAATCCTGAATGGAAAAGCTGTAATTATTTGTGATCCTACCATGTGTTGTTAAGAAACAGTTGTCTAAGGAGCAGAGAAGCTCAGAGAACTTGAATAAGCTGCTTCAACTTCAAACCCTGGTTCCACCACTTAGTTGTATGACCATGAAGAAGTTACTTAACGTCTCTGACCCTTGGCTTCATTGCCTTAAATCTGGGGATAACATTACAAACTAGCTTACAGGGGGATCCCTGGGTGGCGCAGCGGTTTGGCGCCTGCCTTTGGCCCAGGGCACGATCCTGGAGACCTGGGATCGAATCCCACGTCAGGCTCCCGGTGCATGGAGCCTGCTTCTCCCTCTGCCTGTGTCTCTGCCTCTCTCTCTCTCTGTGTAGGACTATCGTAAATAAATTTAAAAAAAATTAAAAAACAAACTAGCTCACAGGGTTACTGTGAGAATTGACTACAATAATAATGAAAAGCACTTAGCATACGTTATCATTATTGCCAAAAGCAAGGCAGATCTGATCATTCTAACCCAGTAATCAACACGGATCAACCACATAACCCCAGTGTGCTTTAGCCTCATCAGTCTGATGGGCTAAAGATATTTACCAACTGTTTATCTCTCAATTTATGTTTTGCATCTTTGTAATAACATTGCAGTTTTGAAAAACATGACCCACATTCCAAATGAAAAGTGCCATTTGTATGTTTCCTCAGGAAGGAAACCCAGCAAATTAACTAAATGCGTATCACTGAGTACCCTAAGCCACGTGCTTGTCAAACCATCCCTGGTGACTTGAGAGAGAGAGGTAAGGTCATTAATTAGGGGAACTCAATGTGTTTTTCATTAACCTGCTCATTGCATTTGATTAGCAAACAGGCATTGAGCTTCCCCATTATTAATGGTTTGCTAAGGAAATGTGGCACCTCCGAAAGCTGCCTTTTATTATATACTCTTAACATCACTCAGAGACTGATGAGGAAAGGAAGCAATAGTAGGTAGCAAGTCTATCCCAGCCATGAACCTAAACATATACAAGTAGTCATTTAGCTTTCACTGAATTTGAATGAAATCAAGCCCTAGTAAGTACAGAAACCACATGTTACCACATTGTCCATAACATTTTCTATTTCAAATAGTCTGTCCCATTCTCCCCATCATTCATATTTGTCAGATAACAGAACTGATTTTTGGTTCAGAAAATGTGAGAACTCTATTTCTATGCAACCTTATACACACAGAGAAACAGTTGATCCTGTTTCATCTGCAGCCTTGAACACTTGTAATTTTCATTCACTGCTGTATGGTTGATGTCAAAAAAAAAAAAAAAAAAACACAACAACAACCCCACAAAGATTGAAATTTTAAAGCCTGGCCAAGCATGGATATAGCAATGGAGCAGAAACCTTTGTTTCTGTGACCTTTCGAATAGATTAAATGCACTTTCCAAAAGCTTTCTAAAGTATCTAGTGAGAGAGAAAATCAAAAAGATGCAAGCACTATGCAAGAGCTTCTGTGAAGTGGCCACTTTTTAATTCTTTTCTTGTGAACCGACTAGAGGTGAAAAGGTGACCCTTTGATTTTCTGTTAGTGGACCAGGGTTTCAAAGCCTCTGTCTTCTTGTGGACATAAGGCCGGTGATGACACCAAAGAACCCAATACAACACAGCACTTTATTAAAGCTGTTAACTTCCAGATGACTCATCAGAAAGCTGTTTCTTTAAGCCACCCAGAGGGACAGCTGGTCATTTCCTGAGGCAGTGGGGAACCTGACCAAACCCCAACCATGACTGTATTCTGTGCACAATGACTCCACAGACTGGTTCCTCAAATGCCAAACCAACGAGAGCCATTTTAGAGCTAAGGATATATATATTTGTTCTTAAAGGACAGAGAGCTGCCTGTCATTTGAACAGATGTGCTATGCCAAGTTACAAACTATTTAGATATGGAAGGGAACAAAAATGTCATTATATTCTGAAGTAAGTGATTTTTGCAACTTTGATTAGGCTTCTCTGACCCACCAGTCCTTGACTTCAGATGATCACTAATATTCATGTCTGTTCCAAACTGCACTATTCATTCACAGAAAAATGAAGCTGCTCTATTTCATCAACTTTTTTTTTTCCATTTTTGGGAGACAGTAGGAAAAAAGACCCAATTTAGAATGACAAGACATATGTTTCTGAGCATGTTAAAGCATATTTTAATATCTTCAAAAGTGGGACATCATTGCTTAAGAAACCTCCTAAAAATGGAATAAGAAGTTTAGTGTTCAGGAAACTTCTGTCTGGTGAGAAAATGAGGAATTGATGGTATTTGTGATACACATTTTTTTAATTGTGTACTAAAAAGTTTGATCTTTTTAAAAGGATTCAAGTGCTAAGGAAGCTTAAAAGGAAATCAGTGAAGACTTTAAAGTTTAATCAAGTTATGTCCAGTTTTGTTTTGCATAATCCACAATAGGACTAACTGAATAGCTATATATCTATTTTCCTATATTTGGGTTTGGAGTTAAGGAGAAAGTCAGAATTCATATTAACTTGGGAAAAATTATTTGTGGAATATGGAAGGAAGAAATCTTCTTGGGGTGGGGGGGTATTATTCAATTTTTTAAAAAGATTTTATTTATTTATTCATGAGAGACAGAGAGAGAGAGAAAGAGAAAGAGAGAGGCAGAGACACAGGCAGAGGGAGAAGCAGGCTCCATGCAGGGAGCCTGACATGGGACTCAACCCTGGGTCTCCAAGATCACACCCTGCGCTGAAGGCGGTGCTACACCGCTGAGCCACCTGGGCTGCCCCAGACAATTTTTTAAGAGCTGGTTTAGATTTACAATAAAATTGAGGAGAAGGTACAGAGGTTTCCCATATACTCTACTCCCCAACACATGCATAGCCTCTTCCACTCTCAATACCCTGCCTCAGAGTGGAGCATTTGTTACCACTAATGAACCTGCCTTGGTGTATCACCATCATTCTCCATAGTTTCCATTATGGTTGGCTCTTGGAAGTGTACATTCTATGGGTTTGGACATGTGTATAATGATATGTACCCAACATTATGGTGTTGAACAAAGATTTCCACTACTCTAAAAATCTTCTGTTCCACATATTCATCTCTCCCCACACCCTTCAATTCCTGACAACCAATGATAGTTTTCCTATCTCCACAGTTTTGCCACAAAGAAGGAATCTTAAAGAGCTGGTCAGAATTTTTGTGCACTAGTAAAACCATAAGCAAGTTAAATTGCTAATTCTTTTAAAAACTCGGTGTCTGGTTTACTTTACTGAACCTATAGCTCCCAAGTCATTCCATTTAGGAATTAATATTATGACTCACCTACTACTATCCCCGGCTGTTTCAGCTGGTAGATTTTCCATGTCCTAGGCTGTTTGACATAGTCTGTTTCTAATCATTAGAATGTGAAAGAAGCTTCCTAGACCAGTCACTAAGCTATCATTCCATTTACTACTGGTTCTATTCTAACCTTGAATTTGAGTTTTCGCAAGTAGACTCTTGTTTTCTTTTTTCTGTCCCTGAGCCATACCTGAACCTTTATTTTTCTAACCTGAGGTTCAGTCCTATTTTTACCAATATGGTGGGTTGAAGAATGGACAAAAAAAGATACATCTAAGTCTGACTCCTCTTCCAATACCTGTGAATTGGCCTGGAATTGAAATTGGTGGCTTTCTAGATATAATTAAGAATCTTAAGATTAGATCATCCTGAATTTAGGGTGGGTCCTAAATCCAATGACTGGTGTCTTTATTGAAGAAGAAGAAGAAGAAGAAGAAGAAGAAAGAAGAAGAAGAAGAAGAAGAAGAAGAAGAAGAAGAAGAAGAAGAAGAAGAAGAAGAAGGAGAAGGAGAAGAAGAAAGAAGAAAGAAGAAAGAAGGAGGAGGAGGAGGAGGAGAGGGAGATTTGAAACACAGAAAGACACAGGAGAAATGTGAAAGAAAGACCATGTGAAGGCCAAAACAGAGATTAGAGTGATGTATCTACAAGCCTGTGATGTCAAGGATTGCCAGAAGTCACCAGCACCTAGGAGAAAGACAAGGAGCAGATTCTTCCCCACAGCATCCAAAGAGAACCAATTCTCCTGATACCTTCATTTCAGACTTCTGGCCTACAGACTCTCAAGGAATAAATTTATGTTGTTTTAAGTCACCATGTTTGTGGTAATTTGTTATGGCAACCCTAGGAAATTAATATAACTAATTACCATGAAGATTGAAGTCTTCCTGTGAACTTTTCACTTTGTAATTGGGACCTGGTACCTGAAGAGCTCCCTAATACTAACCACAGCATATATATCTTTTGGTATTTTCTGCTCACATATTTGGCTTGCTTGCCTCCACTACACATACCTACTAGCCCATTCTGGGCCTCATACATCAACATATCCTGTTCTGGGCAACATGTTTTGCCAGATAGCCAAGATTTCTACTGGATCTATTATTGCCCAATGGTTCAGTCTTGCTAAGAGGATAGTTTTGCCTCAAGGAAGGAAAACAAAACCTAATTATTGCACAGGCAACTACTGGAAGAACTTGAGAACCATGGTATGATTTGGAATTTTGCCCTAAGGGTTTTGCAAAGGCACAGATATTAAGGGGGGGGGAGTGAAGCTGAGGATACCATTATTGTAGTGAGATGAAAAATGGGGTTCTTTCTCAACTGGCTTTTCACAAACCTAGGTAAAAGAAAATGGAGCTCTTTCTACTTCATACTTATTAATCAGTAAACTGACTCCTTGTGGAAAGCTGATGCTCTTACAGAGTTTATCGACAACTGGCACTTCCACAACACTCTGGAATGGGAACTAGGAGACACCTCATGGCTCACATTCCTCCAACAGTCACTGATTGTCTGGTACAAGCCAGGCGTTGTTCTGAAACTGGATTAGAGCTTTGAACAAAAATGTCTAAAGACTCCATCTTGATGGAGTTTGTTAAACATAAGAGAGAAGATGCTCATAGCTGTTTTCTTAGTAAGAATTGGCTCAATAAAGGGTAGCAATAGCTTGTTCAGCCTGTGAGGTGATAAAGCACCATTTACTTTCTTGAATATTTAGAAAACTGGTTGATTGCCCTTAAATGGGATTTTAAAGCTTTGAAATTAGTGTTATCTTCTGAACTTGATAAACCATAAAGCTATGTCTAAGTCACCAATTTAGTAGTTCAATTTTTTAAATGAACAAAAGATCAGATGCATTTCAGTTGTATTCAAGCCAATTAAATTTCACCCAAACAAATGAAGTGTCATTCTCAATGGATCTTTCCTTTGCCTTAGGCTTTTAGATAACAGACAGTCCCTTTTGTTTGAAGGTATTGATTTTTGTAATAGTAAGTGACTGCAAGTATATTTTCAATAGCTCATGGTAAGGGAAAGGGATAGAAGTTTAAAATCTATATATTTCATTTGTAGATTTCCTGAATAAGACAAATTCAGATGAGGTACAAGGTTAGCTATGAGATTTTTCTAAAAGATTTTGAAAATTTGCTTGCCTGTGAATCTTTTGTTTGAAAAGCATCTTTGTCTAGAGTCTCATCTGAGCACTCTCAATAAAGAGTTGGCAAAGTTACCCAAATTACTTAAATTCTTTCCAACCTCTTAAAATTCATGACAGCATCTTGGAAGGGGAAGACTTATCCAGCTCTTAATTATTCAGGCTAATGGTGGCCTGCAGTGTGTGAAATGTGATGAAGCATATAGGCCAAGTTCAATAACATCAGGCTGGGTGTCAAGTGCCAGATGTCGTGACTGAGAATATCACTGGATAAAGACAGGAACTGAGGCTCCATTGACCATCATGTGTGAACCAATTTTTTATTCCCTAGGCAAACATTCATTGTTGCTCTGTTGGCAAAAAAGAATGATCTTTGGAACAAAAGCTCATGGTCTATTTTAAGCCTTTTTCTTAGAAAACTCCAAATCTCCTATGATCCCTGTGGTATAGACTTTATTTACCAGGGAACTTCAAAATATTTGAGAACTGAAATGACAAGGAAGTTTGACTTGATGACCTGTGAACCATCAAGGGATAAACTAATATAAATTATTGAAAACAATCTCATTGTATTGTTTTACTCATGTTTAATCTTAATGTACTCTCACTTTGCTGCCTGATCTGACTATATCATAGCAGGAAAAATACATAGAGATGCAAGAGCTTGATAAATAAATTAATGGCTATGTAAATTCATTTGTCACCCTTAAATTTCAACATGAGCCATGATTAATTCCACAGAAAGTTATTGGATCTTCAATGGGCCAGACACATTGTTGGGCACCGAAATCATACCATCCTCAGAGAATTTACAGTTAATTGATAGGTAGTCAAGTAAACTGAAAACTACAAAGCACTAGCATAGGTGTGATGGAGATAATAAAGGGCATCATGGGATCACTTCTAACTTGAAATAGCCCCTGAGCTGCAATTTGAAAGATAAAAAGGGAATGGAGGAAAGTTTTCCAGGCAGGGGTATAGTATATATAAAAACATAGAATCCTACAAGTTGATGGTACATATATTCATATATAAATGGTTTTGTTTGCAAGGGAGTAGGGCTAAAAGGACAAGAGGCAGGAGTTGAGGCTGGAGATGGGGACAAAGGCAAATCCTAAAGGGTTTTCTATGTTTAGAATGACTTGGTACTCTAAGAAGCTCTTGCAATCCCAGAGCCAAAGTGCCTGGTACATTTCTTATTCAGAAGTAGAGATTAAAACATCCTGGCAGAGAAAAGACAAAGGCATGGCCAATACCATATTCATACAAAAGTTGTTTTGCTAGAAGCATGGGTGAAAGAACTCATATCCTATATTTGGAACATTTTACATATTCCAAGAAGAAAACCCTCAGGGAGGGCAGGTCAACTGGTGATATTATCACAAAATCATCTAGAACCTTAATATTCAAAGTCTGCCCACAAATAGCTGACATCGCCTGGGAGTCTAGCCCTACTTAATCAGGATTTATAACTAACAGAATCCGTAGGTGATTCTTGTGCAACATTAGCATTGGTGAAGCACTGATCTACAGCAGATCTCTTAAGTCCAAATGCACATTAGAATCACCTGAGGAGAGTTTAAATACTACAAAGGAAAGGTACCTTCTCCAGAGACTGGTTTAGTGGATCAAATATCACCAGGTTTTTAAACTTGTATGACTGGGTACCTGACATCTCCAGGCAACAGACAGAAAATAAAGGAGAAACAGGCAATGTAAAGAGTTTGGTTTCGACATGTTAGTTTATTATATTTGTGGGACATACAAAAAGCCATCATAAATTAATAAATAGACATGGTTGTGTGAGTGAAATATTTATGTAAAATTTTTCAATAATGTGATGTAACAGAGAAGTCTAAGATATAGATAAGAAGATATATAGAACTTTTGGAGTCATCAAGGATAGAGGTGATTATCACAGGTATGAGAATAAATAAGAATGTGAACAGAATGAGAAAAGTAAAGGTTACGAATAGAATCTCTCACATCATCAACTTTTAAAGGGTAGACCAAAGAAGTCAAGCTCAATAATAAGATTTAATTAGGGCATCTAGAGAAGAAGAAAAATCAAGAGAAAAGAGAAACATATATACCAGGGTGAGACAGTTTTGAAAGGACATATAAATAGTGTCAAACACTGCAGCAGCAGAAATACAAGATTTCAATAGTGCCCATTGGAGTTACCATCTAAGAGTTCATGTATGACCTTGGCAAGAGGATGAATGGGACTAAAGCCAGGTTATGATTCATTGAGGAATGAATGGAAAATCAGGCAGTAGAAATATATAGTTTCTATTTCTCTTTCAAAAAGCTTGGTAGTAAAAGGGAAATTATAAAATATGGTGATAGCTAGAAGAAGATGTAGAATTTTAAATCCTAAGCTGCATTTAGGGACTCTACAAATGTTTCAGAGGCTAGAGTGTTGGATCCACTAATTGCAGTGTTTCTAGAGTAAATACATATCTCATAAGCATATGTATTTTTCATTATAAATATTTATGCATCTAGTATATTGTTGTGGAACAAAATTGCCTATTTGAACATGATAGACATTAGGTCTATGTAGAAACAATTATTATAACATTTCACACAAGAGATTAGTGCGATGATGTGGTCCCACATTTTTAGGTTTCTCTTACATTAGGTTGGCCAATTAAATATTTAAATAAAGAGAAACATGACACTCAGATGGTACCTTTATATAAACACTGTGATTTGGTCATAACTTTTTACTAACAGCTGTGGGACTTGGAAAACCATTCTTTTGGTATAACCTACTCTACCACAGTGAAAAAAATAGACAAAGAAAATGAAAAGCAATGGGAAAATAATTTAAAATCAGTGATTCTGAATATTTAGTTCTAGTTAACTAACCAGAATTAAAATAAAATTTTTTAAAAAATAAATAAATTTAAAAAAAGAGTACTCTTATCTTGATGAGCATTAAAAAATGCATAGAATTGTTTAATGATTGTACACTTGAAACTAGTATAATACTGTATATTAATTATACATGAACTTAAAAATACTTTTTAGAAGATAAAAATAAATAAATATATATTTAGTACTAATTAGCTGGATCTTTGTATTAATTTTATTTTTTTAATTAGTTTTATAACACTCACTTGATTCTAAATGGTACAATAATCCTTTAAGTTAGGTAGAAAAGGCATTATCACCAAACTTTTATGAATTTAGAAACTGAAGAGAGGGATGACAAAGACTAGAATACAGGTAACAATGTGAAGAATACTGAAAGAGCACTCCTTCCTTTTAAAATAGGATCACTCTCTCAATAAGTAAACAAATAAATAAGTAATAGGATCAAATATGCCTACCCTTTCAAACTCTCAGAATTGGCTCAATGCTCAGTGAGATAATGTATATTAATGAACTAGAGTTTAGATAAACTCTAAAATATTATCTGAATCTAAATCCCAGCATTATTGAGTCATATTTTCAGTACCTAGATCAGTGCTGATACACACATTCTAAAAATAAATACTCTGGCAGTTAAATAAAAAGGACCTATCTATGAAGAAAGTGCCCTATGATATTGTGTAATGATGTCCATTACAAATGATCACAGATATGTCCTAATCATCCCCTATATTTCCCTCCATAGTCTATTACACCTACATTTTTTGTTCTATGTAGACACAGCTGTGTGTAACCTTGAATAACTGCTTGGTCCACAGGTGCCTAAACAAAGCCTCTACCTTGATTAAGTTGGATGGGACAACTTTGCCTGGAAAAGCCATTTCTATTTCTGAATAAACAACACCTCCATCTACATACAGGTTTAGAACAATTTTCTAGATAGTTTATTTTGGGTCAAGGAACGCTAGTGAATTGTGCCGAACTCTAAAAACCTTACTTTCTAACATTACACTAGATTCTTCCTGTGAGGAAGGCATTCATTAAAAAGCAAAACAAAGAAAAAACATTGAGATGATTTTTTATTATCCCTTTTACTGAGAGTCAGGAGGCTGAGTCCACTGATCCTTCAACTGAGTCCCAAAGCACTGAACTAGTTCTAAAAGACTTGGCTCCAAGGGCATAAGAACTGTGAGCCACTACCAAATTTAATTATTATATAGTCTCCCTTGCTTCGGGCCACATACTTTGTGATGACTCTAGGAATGACACCTGGGTTTCATTTGGAATCTTAACAGGAACTAATTCTACTAGGTCTTACCTGTCATCAAAAATTAATACCTCTACATTTTGCTTCCTGTTCTATTTCAATTTTCCCCAAACTTATCAAAATGTACCACATGGAACTCCATGCCAAATAAATTCCAAGTGTGTGTGTTTGACAGTGTTTAAGACCTTGGGCTTTAAAGTCAAATAGAACTTGGGGCACTTGGGTGGTTCAGTTGGTTGGGCAGTGGACTCTAGATTTCAGCTCCCGTCATGGTCTCAGGGTCCTGGGATCCAGCCCCGAGTCGGACTCTACCCTCAGCAAGGAAACCGAGGACTCTCTCCCTCTCCTTCTGTTCCTCCCTCAAGTCCCCTCTTTCTATCTCTCTCTAAAAACTAGAGAGATCTTTAACTAATAATAATATTATTATAAATAAATAATATAAATAATAATAATAAATAAATAATAACTTTATTATTATAAAGTCAGATAGAACTGGATTTGAATCCAGGCTCTGTTACTTACTAACTCTGTGACATTGAGCAAGTTATTTAACTTTTTTGAGTTTCAATTCCCCGATCTGAAAAATAAAAAAAAAAGTAACAGCACTGACTACTTGATTTTATTTATTTTTTATATTTTTGGTGATGATTAAATGACACAATGCATATAGGTCATTGAGCACTGTGCCTAGCACATATGCCCTCAAAGTCCTTTTACAGATGCCATGTGGGTTGGTATCAGCAGCCTCACAAACCCTTACTGCATTTCAGTTTTAACTTTTGGAGGCTGACTACCAGTTCTTGAAGTATCATCCCAGGATTCCTAAAATGAATTTTGTGTCTGACCCATAGATTGTATTTTAAATTGGGCTGTACCTGATATCTATGTTTTCACAAGAGGAAGTAATAGACAGCCAGAAACTTATTTTTATTCATTTGGATTCTCATAATCTGATTGGTTTGGGGTGCTGCAGGGGTCCCCTTCAGACCAATTCAGCAACACCATAGCATCAAATTCTGTATCATGGCATAACGGTTGAAAGCACAGATGCTAAAGCCAGATTGCCTGAGCTGAAATCCCTTATTTGTCTTTAGCTGTCTGTACAAACTTGAGCAAGCTACTTGAACTTTCTGTGCCTCAGTTTCTTCAATTGTCATATGGAACAATAGTAACAGTGCTTATTTTGCAGCATTTTTATGAGACTTAAATGGGTTTAATATATGTAAAGTACTTAGAATAATACCCGGAAGATGATAAGCATTTTATGGCTATGTGTTCACTTCTATTAAGTACCTATAAAGTAGGATATAATTAATTAATTCTACAAACATTTGCTAATTGGTGATTATGTGCCAACACTACTATACTCATACCTAAAAGATAATGCAGGTCCTGGTCATAAAGAGCTTGCAATAAAAGACTATTTTATATATAACATATATTTACTATTTTATTACATAAATATACACATATACACACATTATATATACATATATGCATATATACATAACATACATATATATGTAATATATACATATACACATATTTACACACATATATCACATATTCTAGCTTATAACAATGGCTGACATTTTACAATCTGAGATTACCAATCTGTTCCCTTTCACTTATTTTTTTGCCTTTTTAATCCATAATTAAATGTGGATTTATATCTGGACACACCATTTGGACCAGCCTTCTATAGGGTGAGTGCCAAGAAAGTACCACCTCTAAGTATTTCCCGTTGCTTGTTACCAAGATCCCTGCATCAAATCGCATTCTTTACTAATCAAATCATTGTCTGAAAACCAACATTAATTGAAGTGAAAAACTTAAGCCATTTCCTAAGTCTGTGAATGGAGACATGGAGAAGCATCCTCAAGTTGAGTAAACAAGAATGAAATTATGGCAGATTTGACCTGAATTGCTTAAACAATTTCTAGTCTATAGAACACAATGGAAGTGATATTTTTAACCTGGATCTAATCTGAATAACAGCAAGTTAATGGACATAGTTGGTGTTACACCATTTGTGAGATGGGCAAAAATTCTCTTTACAAGGCATTCATCATCCCTTTCAACAGGTGGTTAAGACCCCCCCTGGCTTGCAGGCAACAGTGCCTTCTGCTTCCTCTCCGTAATAAGGCCCGATTTCAGGTGGCTGTCTTGAGGCTTAAGTTGTTCTTTTGCATTGCAATGGTGATGTCCTTTGAAGACCAAGAGCAACAGCTGCTTTGTAAGTCACTGCCTCTGAAGTAGCTGATTCTCAGTACTCCTGACCAACTCCAGACTGTGGGAACCTGTGGCTTCTTCTTTACCTTCTTCTCAGTTTGCACTCTTACCCCGCCCCCCCGACCCACTGCTCCCTGTGATCCCTGATCCTCTAGCTTTGGCTCTGGATTCATCCTGGTTTCAGCCCATTGATAAAGATGAATTTCTGCTCCCCAGTGACAGCCCCACTGCCTTCTGAATCAAAGACAGCTTCTGTCAACCCCTGGAGCCTGTCTCTGTCTCTCTTGAGACACTGTTCTTTAATGTCAACAAGTGTTATCACAATGGCCAAGGACTGAACTCTGCCAGAGGCCACTGACTTCAGCCTTAGGCTCTCCCCTACTGCTGACTTGAAAGGATCATATGTGTGCATTTACTAGAGAAGTAAAAGTGTGCTTGGGCTTAACATGAAATACTTCCCAGAGGCGTTTCAACTGAGATCGTCCTCTCTAGAACCTGCCACAGGTTAGTGGGGATGATAACTATTTGGATATAAGTCATTGGTCTTCGTTGAGCACCTACTATATATAAAGTATTTGTTTTATTTATTTCCTTTTATCCACAAATGATCCTAAAATGAGAAATCTTCACCGCCATTTTAAAGATGACGGGAACCGAGGTTCAGAGAATTTTCTTAAACAGCACAATATTACCCAAAGACTGTGTTCCCTCTGCCTCCTTACAAGAGGGAGCTTTTCTTTTTGCTCCTCAATCACACCAACATCAGTGACTTCCAATATACCCCAAGGGTAAGGCTGACCCCATAAGCAACTCTAACCAGCCAAAGCACAGACACATATTTACACCTAAGTGGAAGTTTCTGATCTATGAAAACAGCCTGCAAAGGAGTCAGCAGCCTGAGTTGTCCCAAATTTCATACAATTTATAAAAGGAAGGAAGAAAAGTCAATTACAGCACTAAATATAAAATGACCCATGGAGGGGTACCACCAGGGTTGCTCTTGCTCTGCTGTATACAATGACCTTCAAATTGGCAAAGAGGTCATTCTTTGACAACAGTATCTTTTCAGGTTAATGATTTGACAAAATAGCAACAAATCAACCACTCAGTTGTGTTGCCTTTTTTTTTTTTAATTCCAACAAATGACCAAAGATATGTGCCCTTCCCCATGCCTAGTCTAACTTATGAAGCAGACAAGAATCCAAATCATCAACAACAATGCATTATGTAAGCGGCATCAAATTTAGGCGACTCATCGCAGTACTAATGGAAAACAGTTTTCCTTTGTTTACCTGTCCAGTGTCTGGCTATATTCTGGCAAAGGATGCTTCCTTTTGTTTTGGAATCCTGAATATAGAGTTATCTGCTAAGAAAAGATTTTCCATCTCTGTGGACATGTTTCAGGTAGCCTCTCTGAAATAAGCTATTTTCAAATAACTCCTTAAAGTCCTGCGTCATTAGCTGAATATTGATGTTACCCTCAACATAGCACATGGATGTTACTTTGGAAAGACAATTGAAAAATCCTTTAATTCTAGAACATGAGTTAATATATTTTTTTTAGTGTTCTCTTGGAACAGGTTTTAATAACATCTGGTTTTTATGCATGATCGGAGGATAGTTACAAACATGCATCTGTAAAATAGTAACACACGTAATGTCCTTTAGTTTGGGACTAGTGCTATGTTTGTCTGCATTTGAAAATTTAGGGAACAAGTAGAATTTCTTAACATTTTTTCTCCATTATTTATTCAGCATGGCATGTCAACATTTTCAGTGTAATACTACAGGCAAAGATTGCATCCTTCAGGATGCCTCCCTAGCTTACTTCTTTCCAGCTCTGGCAACAGAGAATAGATATTCTTTATATTTTCATTAAATGTATTCTCCCGGGACATCTGGGTGGCTCAGTGGTTGAGCATCTGCCTTTGGCTCAGGGCATGATCCCAGGGTCCCGGAATCGAGTCCCAAGTCGGGCTCCCTGCAGGGAGCCTGCTTCTCTCTCTGCTCATGTCTCTGCCTCTCTCTCGGAGTCTCTCATGAATAAATTAATAAAATCTTTAAAAAAAATAAATGTATTGTCCCTCCTTTTTCCCATCAACGTAAATGTAAGTTAGCAATGGACATCACTGGAGTTACCACTAGATTCTGTGGGTGGTGTGCAGCATTTATTTTGATTGTTACAAGGTAGGATATTATGTTAGGGTTTTCCAGAGAAACGGAACTAATAGATAGATAATAGATCCAATAGATATATAAAGTGAAATTTGTTTTAAGGAATTGGCTCCTATAATCATGAAGACTAAGAAATCCCACCATCTGCTGTCTGAAAGCTAAAGACCTGGAAAAGTGAGTGGTGGAAATGTCAATCCTAATCTGAAGTCCTGAGAACCAGAAGCACCACCAGGCATCAGTTTCAGTGTAGAGGACTTTCAGTACCCATGTCCTAGCTCAACAGTCAGGCAAAGAGAGCAAATTCAACCTTCCTCTAGCTTGTTGTCCTATTCAGGCCTTCAACAGATTGGACACATTGGGGAGGGCACCCTCTTTATTATTCAGTCTAACAATGCAAACGCTAATCTTTTCCAAAAAGATCCCGACAGATACAACCAAAAACAATGTTTAACCAGATAGGTGGACATCTTGTGGCCTAGTCAAGTTGACATAAAAAGTAACCATCAGAGGGGATGCCTAGGTGGCTTAGCGGTTAAGCGCCTGCCTTTGGCCCAGGGCATAATCCTGGAGTCCCACATTGGGCATGGAGACTGCTTCTCTGTCTGCCTGTGTCTCTGCCTCTCTTTCTCTGTGTTTTTCATAAATAAATAAAATCTTAAAAAAAAAGTAACCATCAGAAATATACAATTATATATGCAATGAAGTTTTTTAGTGCAAAATAACTGAATATGCTCTATTGGGTAATACTTGAGGACCTGGAGCATCTACCCATCTGTGCTACAGGGTATATTCAAGGAGTGTCTGAAGAGAATATTTGCTCTTCTTGAAATCTGTTTCTGGATCCCTTGGTGCAGAGGTGAGGCACCACTAGGGCAGAGTCTACTTTTCACTTGTTCTGTCTCCAGCTCTGAAGTTTTTTTAAGGATTATAGGCCTGACACTCTGGGTACTTGCCAGGAAATGTGATCTTAAGCTCATTGCCATTTAGTAGTTATCAAAATTTGACCAAGAGAAAAAATAGTGCAATTGTGTAAAGATCAACTATTTTCCCTTTCTCTAGACAGTCTAAGATATGGCCTTAAAAGCAGGGTCAGGTTCACACTTTAAAGACCGCAAGAACTGAGATTATTGTGCTTCCTCCTACCACAGACAGTTTGATAAATCATTCTTCAAGATTACATAAAACATAAGTGAATACTAAAAATAAAAATTGCTTTTTTCTTGGTTTTCTGATTGGATAAGTTTGCCTTTCTTTTTTTTTTAACAGAAATCATTTCCCAGTGCCTTAAACACTAGCTTAGTCGGCCCATAGATAACCTAGTATTTTCTAGTAATTAAGCCAGATGAGCAGGGGGAGAGGTACTTCCACTGAATTATATTGACTCCCACCATCTACCACTAGAAAATCAGTGGAACTGATTATTTCTTGGAATTATTTCTTGGTAAGAAACCATCAATCTCTGCCAAGGGATCATTTTAAAGAAAGCATTATCATCATATATATCATAAGTATGTTGTTTAGGACACTCTCATACAGGTCATATATATTTTATGAGTTTCATATATTATGGATTTTGTGAATCATGCGATCGCCCACGTTTCTTTAATAAACCACCCATGGCTAGCACACAGGTAATTATGACAGATGTTCTCTGACTCCTCCATTTGGTAATCCCACTCCTAATTTTCTTCCACCCATTCACTCCACTTGTTATCTTTTTATCTTTCTATGTAATTCTCTAACATCCTTAATCCTCTGTAAGACAATAAGTTATACATAAACTTAATACTAAGTTTACCCTTAGTTCTGTAACACAATATGTTTGTTTGTACCTCATACACAATGTTTTATCCTAGACAGGCAGGTGTCTTGTAATATCAACTTAAATAAAATGTGCTGGATTTATTTTAAAATACCTTTTATAATATTAGTTTAGTCTAAATGGTGATGTGGGTGATTTTTTATTACTTTATATTTCTTAATTTTCAAAATTTCTTTAATGAAGATGTACCAATTTTATAATCCAAAAAAAATAGAAAAAGTCATTCACAATAGTTCTATATTACATAATTATGTAATAAAAACATGAAAATTCTCCATTCAGATTTTGGGAGGTTGACATAAATCGGTGTGACATTTAAATTTCAGTTTATGTTTGTCTAATAAGTTCAGCATTTCAGGGGATCCCTGGGTGGCGCAGCGGTTTGGCGCCTGCCTTTGGCCCAGGGCGCGATCCTGGAGACCCGGGATCGAGTCCCACATTGGGCTCCCGGTGCACGGAGCCTGCTTCTCCCTCTGCCTGTGTCTCTGCCCCTCTCTCTCTCTCTCTCTGTGACTATCATAAATAAATAAATAAAAATTAAAAAAAAAAGTTCAGCATTTCATACTTTCCAGTGATTCAGGATGAATCACCAAATGATTTTAAAATTATTCCTGAGACCATTTTTATTTTAATATTAACAGACTAACATTATATTCCAAACTTCTAGTTATAAGCATGTTTTGAGTCCTAGATGTCGCTTTATGGATATTACTGATAAACTTTATTATGAAAAAAATCCAAGACTCCAAGTGGGCTGTAGTGCTTTTGAGTACTACCCAGGGGAACACCTTTGATTCTTAGAGATTAGATGGAAAAAGTAAATGTCATAAGTCCCCACTGATCCCACCATCAGTCTGGGAGCTATCAAGGCCCTCAGTAAATAGAAAAATGTAAAATAAATATCTTCAGAAGCTCCAAAGGCTATGATCTAAGAGTTCTCAAGACAGAAAAATCACACTTTAATATCAACTTCAGCCCCTGCCTGCTATAGTAAATTTTAAAATCCAGTCCACTCAGTGACTGTTTTGGTTAGAGGTGCAGCCATATGAAATAGCAGCCAGATGACTGATGTAGAGAGGATTCGGCTGAAGGTCAGTCTTAGTGTTATGGATGCCAGATTGATGCCAGTAACCAATTAAGTTCTGAATTCCAACTGTGAATCTCTCTTAAGAGAAGAGGCAATTGAGCATCCTGAGAAGCAACCTGAAGAAGCAGAAAGAACGTTGGAAGCGAGTCAAAAGATCAAATTTTAGGATTTGCCCTAGTAATTTTACTACCAGGAGCCTTGGTTTCCTTTTCTATACGATAACATGATTGAATTATGGGATCTCTAAGGATCCTTCCATAACTTCGGTTCAACAAATTCCTCAGTTGAAATAGCATTCACCCCTCTCCCAGGCTTTATCCAGTAGCCATCAAATGGTCATTAACTCTGGTTACCAGTCATTGTGCTTATACACGGAAAATTGACCTCATTGGTGCCCCCTAGGATTTAAAATTGCTGGTGATAAACTCCCTAGCAGTAATTATTTCTGCTACCCTGGTGTGCAGCTCCAATCTATGGCAATTACATACGATTAGTCATAGATTCCTTATCCTTTAACTCTTTAGGTTTTAGCATTCAGAAAGGACAGTCATTCCAGAAAGTCACTGTGCATCAGAATAAATAAATACATCTGGGCTTCAATTTTTTTTTGATAATTATGGAGAAAGGATGGGCCTATTTTCTACATCACTAGTAAAATTGCCCACAACTCAGAATTTTTGCCAAAAATAGAGAACTAAATTGAAAGAAAATCCTAGAGGACCTTGAGATTAATTTTATGTATTTTATTTTTAAATTACCACTGATAAATATTTCTGTTCTTTGAGGTTTCAGCTGTTATCCTATGGCTTGTCTTTCTGTTTTCATTTCAGCAGATAATTGCCTGCCTCAGGATATTGTTTCTTTATAGACAGAGATTTCTCATATCAGATTTTAAGTGCTTTCTGAAATTAACTCTTGAGCTCCCACTCTGGCACAGTCAGGAATCAGACTGTAGTGAAGGCCTGTGTGAGGGTGTCACAGATCTCTCCTGTTTTCTGCTTTCACCAAATATGAATATTTGTACTTGGTTCTTGATGATACTGCAGAGCTTATTGGGAAAATAGTACCGCATACACGACATTGAACCATGCTGTTTGGTTGTACACTCTACGAATCTCTTTCCTTTCACATGTACTACCAAGTCTGTGGAAAAACATTAAGCTAGCACAGTTAAAGTAACAAAGCATAGGTGCTACATAAACATCTATTGATAGGATTAAATGAATGAATGAACACATGAGAGTATTTCCATTGATATCTTTAAGTGATGTACAGAACACTCTCGCCATGCATACAGCTATAACACAAGCTGTTAGTGGGTCAATAAAATAAACACATTTAGCTTTAATTTTCAATATCCTTCTTAGGATTGTTAGAGTGTTGAATTAGGAATTAATGTGTGGGCTTTCTGGGCCTTTTCATATTGGGTATCTATAACTTTAGGAGGCCTTCACAGAAATAAGTCACTAGGCAATATTCATCTAGCAGGAAAAGGGAGTGACTATAGCTGAAAAAGATCTTACAGACCATTGTAGTCCAGGGACCTCCTCACCCACTGCCACAGGCCACACGTGGCCCAGATAGACCTTTGTACTTTAAAAATGTGATTTGGAAACCTCTAGTCAGGGCCTGTATTTTGGGTTCTCTATGGGCCATGATACTTGCTGTCTTACACAAGCTCATTCCATATTCCACACGGCTGCCTGGCCCCGTTAGCATTCGTATTCATGATTTCTGACGTAGGCAGCACCCTAAAGGCTGTGACAACCGAGGTTCAAAGAAGGACACCAAAGTAAAGAGAGATTAGAGCAGAGTCTCAGGGTTGGACTCTAGTCCCAGGGCATTTCAAATAAGCAACGACAGTTTGTTTTCCATACAGCTGGAGAAGAAGAGCTAAAATCTTGTGGATTGCCCTCCCATCTTACTCCACAGGAGGTATGTATATTAGATCTGAAAAATGCTGTTTATTTAACTGCAAATGATATTAGGTCCCGAATGGCTGGGCCTTGCTTAAGATCACACAGCCACCAAGGGCAGAGCCACTACACTGTCAGCTGTGCCAGGTTATCCGACCAGCATGACTGGCAGTGCCCTAGGGCCACGGTTCTCAACTCGGAGTGATTTTGCCCATCCAGGGGATGGTTCACAATTTCTGGAGACAATTTCAGTTGTCACAACTGAAGGGTGGGTACTGGCATCTAGTGGGTACTGGCGGTAGATGCTGGTGAACACCCAGTAAAGCACAAGACTGCCCTTCCACCGCCAGTTATTAACTGGCCCAAGGTGTCACTAGTGCAAAGTTGAGACGCTGTATTCTAGACAATAAAATAAGCAGGAACAACAAAGATTATTTTTTGGAGGAGTGGAAAGGGAGGTGGGATGTGATAAATGAGCCTCAATCTACACCCGTCCCTTGATCTCTGATACATGCCCTTCTACTATTCTACACTTACCAAGTGGGTCAAATGAAATTGGTGGAAATTCGTGGAAGAAAATACTTGGGGAACAATCAGTTGAGAGCATGGTAGAAACCATTTGGGCCCTAAGCCTTTCTAGTCTCAGAGCTTCCCCACACTTTTTCATCCTGTAAACTGAGGGTCAAAACAGAACCCTTCTCTTGGGAGAGTTAAATGATCAAGTGCCCGGCTCCTATATCGTATTTGGCAACTGTTACGTACAATCACCATCTAATTTCATCTCCTCCATTCTCCCCAGGAGGGAAAAACTTGTATTCTAGTTTTGTAGATGGCGGCAATAGCAAGCTCGGAGTAGAGAGGGGCTGCTGCGCGGAGTAGGCATGTCTCAGCCCCTCCACCTCATCCCTGCCCCGCCCCCGCCCCGCCCCCCGCCCCGCCCACAATGCCACCTCGCCCCGCCCACCATGTTGCCCCGCCCACCATGCCATCTCGCCCCGCCCACCATGCCATCTCGCCCCGCCCACCATGTCTCCTCGCCCCGCCCACGCCCCGCCCACCACGCCCCCGTGGCACTTCTCGCTCACACACGTGCACACCCCACAAGTGGAACATGATTGCAACACTCTCTGGGACGTGGGGCTCACAGTTCGTGGTTTGATTTTTGTTTCTGTTTTAACAACGACCAAATGAACCTGTCACTTTAACCTGTTTCAGAACCAATAAAACGACTTTTCTTTCATAACATATGTTGCTTATTTCATGCACTGTAATGTTTCATGTTCTATCAAAGCTTAGATGATAACACAACCCCACAACTAAGTGAGGAATTGCAAAGGGAGACACAGTTAACTTTACTGTAAAGAAACCTGGTGTACCTTCCGTTCACCAAGGAATCAAAGTTAACACACCGACGCGGGCACAAACACGTTGGCCTCCTGAGACCATTCACCGAACACATTGTCCCTTAAACTGTGTTCCCGCCAAACAAAGGATAAAGCAGGCAAACTGAAATTGTCCTGTTTTCTTCAAAAGTATCAAGGTCATAAAACAAAAAACTGAAAGAATATTATTCCAATTAAAAAAAAAAAAACAACTCAAGAGACATGCCAACTAAGTATAATGTTTGAGCCTAGATTGGATTCTGGAACGGGAGGGGCAACAGTTCTAAAGGGCTTTATAAGAACCATTGATGTAAATTAATATAGAATTGGATTAAAAGGTACTGACATTTTGCACAGCCCGGGTGGCTCAGCGGTTTAGCGCCGCCTTCAGCCCAGGGCCTGATCCTGGAGACCCGGGATCTATTCCCATGTCGGGCTCCGGGCATGGAGCCTGCTTCTCCCTCTGCCTGTGTCTCATTAATAAGTAAATAAAATCTTTTTTAAAAATATAATGACATTTTATCAGTGTTAAGTTTTCTGATGTTGGTCTTTTTACTGTGGTTAAGTGAAAGAATGTTATTATTCCTAAGGACATGAAATATTTAGAGTTAAAGGCAGTTGTAATACTGGTAACCCAGCTCTCTAGAAACAAATAATAAGTTAAAACCCTAGTTTGTAGTGTTTGTTTATTTCTGTGGTGTAGATGCTCCCACCATGGCAAGTTTTAGGATAACAGTGAGAAGTCACTGAGTACAGAATTGGGAAGGCATATGCACTGTGTATTATGTATATTATTATAACTATATAAATTATATATATTACAAATTATATTTTATGTATATTATTATATATGTAACCACATGTATTATACTATTCATATACATATTCATATATTATATGTTTGTGTGTATATATACATTCATGATATATGCAATCTATGCTTATGTTAAATGAGGTAAAACAAATATGGGAAAATATTAAGAGAATATAAAGGGATTGGGGCACCTGGGTGGCTCATGTGGTTAAGCATCTGCCTTCTGCTCAGGTCATGATCCCAGGGTCCTGGGATTGAGCCCCATGTCATGCTCTCCCTCTACCTGCTGCTTTGCTGCTTGTGCTCTCTGTCAATAAATAAATAAATAAATATTTAAGAAAAGGGAGAGAATATGAAGGGATTAATGATAATCCTTTGTGCTACACTTGAATATTTTCTGTTAAATTTAAAATTGTACCAAGATAGTAAAGTTCAAAACCTACAGATGGTTACAAAAAAAATGTTTCTCTAGGTTATTGGGATGTTCTGCAATGTTTTAAGGGATCATTATATACTGATTACAACCTACAGGAAACACATTTGATGCTGAGCTTTGGAGACATTGGGTAAATTACTTCAAGTCAATAACATTTCATCTTATGCGGGGGGGGGGTGGGTGGGTTAAGTGTTAAAGTCAATGAATATCTTGCAGACTTAAAAACTCCCTTGGGATGCCTTACATCTTCCATTAAGACAGTAAAGTATTGGCCTTCAGTGAATCCAGCCCAACCAGTGTTTGCTTCTTTAATAGAACCTCAGGAGAAGTTTAAGGACCACATTTCAACTTAAAAAAACAAACACTTCCTGACCATTTAAACACTGGGATCATACTCAGCACTGAGAGATACTCACGATGTAAGAGATGGCTGGGCACATATCCAACTAACGACATAACAGATTCATTGCTCCCACACTCCCAGGCATATGCTTATGGAGAGGAATGGTGAATGGAATAGCACACTATTCAAATTCCTCTCTCTCTCTCCCTCCCTCACCTCCCTCTCTTGTTCTCCCCCTCCTTGCAATTATAAGTTTCAGAGCCAGAATTATTTGAAACCCTCTACCATAGGCCTATTCTCTTCTCCTAGGTCACATCTTTGTCTAAAGAATGCCAGAGTCGAGAACCAGCTTAGATCCTAGATTCAAAGGCTAAAGAAGAGATACCAACACTGGAGAAAGATGGGAGGAGACTGAGATTCGCCCAACCTGTGGGAGCCAAGAAAGCAGAAGTGTTGATGACTGGTATCATGTGGTATTATATAAGTCAGGAAAGTGAAGACTGGAAAAGATCATAGGATCGAGCAACTAGGTGATCACATAGTTCATTGAAACCAAGATGTCAGTAGAGTAATAGAAACAAAAGCCAGATATAAGTGATGAGCCGATGATGAGGAAAAATTACAGTGAGCATCCACTGTTATTTAAAGACAGTGGACAGCAAAGGAAATCAAGTGGCTACAGTTCAGAGACATAGCAGAGTCAGTTTGTTTTCCAGACTTTTCCCCCTTATTCCTCTAAGTTCATCATGCCCACATCACAAAAATTACTTTGTGTTGTCTACACACCAGGGTAGTTGAGCTCCTAAAAGATTCTTTAAGTTATTTGGGTCCATTCGTGGTGTGAAGTAATGCTCATGAGACCTACGACTTTGGGGAGAAATATGACTTGAAAGAAATCCAGGAGTCTGTGCAAACAATGAATTCACAGAATGGGAAACTGCAAATATATTCCTCATGGGTACCCTCTGTTAGCGTCTCACTGGACAAGAGCAGAGCCTTCAGGACTGAGGCAGTCCATCAGAAAACATCCAAGGAGCACATTTCCCCTCCACTCAGTGGAACTTACTCCCACTACCACGGGACACTACTGCTTATTGTCAGGGGCTGGCTTTTCTACACTCATCACGGAGCATAAGTTGATTATAGAGTGTGAGGTTGTCTGCACACAGAGGACAGCCTTCAACCTCCCATAGTGTCCCTACTGTGAAGTGCTTTAACAAATAAACTGATTGCCAGCTTGATAAAAGGTTCCCCTACCTCCAACCCCATATTCATATAATTATGATACATTTCATTAGTAAATTACTTGTTAGTGCACTTAAGTCAGAAGTACTGTTGAGAGAGCATTTATTGCCCTGGCTTTAAATCACTCAAACAGGCAAACGAACAAGAAAATAGCAATATCTTTGGTAGATAAGGACTGCAGTAATATTCTAGAATATATACATTTCTGCTTCGGTAAGTAAAACACAAAGCTAACGTTTTGAAGAAGTAACAATGGTCACTTTTAGGAAAATCCTGTATTGCTTTAAAACTCTACAGATAGCCCATTCCCCACCCATTTGATGATTACCATGCCCCGTGGTTTTTCTCCTCACTACTCTGTGCCTCACTGCTTTTGTTGCTTCCTTAAATGGAAAACTTCCTTCTCATTGCAGAAAGTGTGACCAGATTTTTCTCTCATCAAAATATGTGGATGCAAGCAAGCTAATTACCAAACATCAGAAAACTGTAAACTGTCATTTTTCTTTTTGCTGAAGCTTTTGTCAAACCTATATCTTATTGAAATTTAGAATATTCTTCTCAAAACATTATCCAGTATAATAATTAAACATTGACACCATTTCCCAAAGTCACTGGTATACTTGCTCTTGCTCTCCTGAGCATCATTCCATTTATATTATTAAGTATAACATTTGAATAACTGGTCATGCAGTTTCGTAAATATGGGGGCTCTCCTTGTTCTTGCTAATTTCTCTTCTTTTTCTCTCTGGCAATATATTTTGGTTTTGTTCTAGTTTCCTAGGACTTCCATAATAAAGTATCACAAAGTGAGTGGCTTTAAACAGAAATGTCTTGGGACACCTGGGTGGCTCAGCTGTTGAGCATCTGCCTTTGGCTCAGGCGTGATCCCAGTCCAGGGATCCTGTCCTGCATCAGGCTCCCTGCTAGGAGTCTGCTTCCCCCTCTGCCTGTGTCTCTGCCTCTCTCTCTGTATCTCTCATAAATAAATAAAAATAAAATCTTTAAAAAAAATAGAAATGTCTTGCCTCACAATTCTGGAGGCTGGAAGTCCAAAAGTAAGGCATTAGCTGGGCCGTTCTCTTTTAAAAGGCCTGTGGAGAACCTGTTCCATGCCTTTCCCTGCTTCTTTTTCTTTGTTTTTTTAAGATTTTACTTGTTTATTTATGCATGAAAGACAGAGAGAGGCAGAGACACAGGCAGAGGGAGAAGCAGGCTCCATGCAGGAAGCCTGATGCAAGACTCGATCCCTGGACTGGACTGGGCTGAAGGCGGTGCTAAACCACTGAGCCACCCAGGCTGCCCCTTTTCCCTGCTTCTGATGGAACCGGTCATCCTTGGCTTGCAGCTGCATGACTCCAACCTCTGCCTCCATCTGCTTAAGGAGTTCTCCCTGTTTGTCTATGTCCAGATTTCCCTCTTCTCATAAGGCTGCTAGTATGCACCTGCCTAGGGTGAGTGATGGTCCAGTGAGGCCAAAGAAAAGATGCAGAGAGAGCAATCAAGGCACAGGTTTATTGGGGGAGCTTACATACAGAGAGTCCAGGGGTGGCCAACCAGACGAAGTATCCTCTGCTGGTATGTACATGCAGCAAATTTTTATATCCTAGCAACTTAACCTAGTAACTCTGAGTGGGCCTTCCCCTCCTCACATGGCCAGAATTTCCAAGATCAAGGTCTGCCACTTGAACACTCTTATTACAAAGGAGGGACTCCAGGGTTGGCCATCCCCAGAGCTCCTGACCTTGAACACTGACCAACATGTTCTTCTGCACGTTCTGCTTGATAGGACTAGATGGAGGGCAGGATTGCTACATTGTCAAGATGGTGATTAATGGGGGCATTCAGATGTGCTTGCACAAACTAGCTATCCAACATATACCATACGGACAGTCACTATCAGGTTAGGACCTACCCTAATGACCTTATCTTAGCTTGATTAATCTGCAAAAACCCTATTTCCAAGTAAGGTGACATCTGCAGGTGCTACAAATTAGTACTTTAACATATTATTTTTTTTGGAGGGACTCAACCTATAAGAGATTGGTTCATCACAGTACAACTAATCACCTTCCCTAGTATGGTCACATCAATACTGCCCAGATGGAAGTTCAAACTACTGTTGAGTGGATCAAGATTCTCTGTTTACACTACATAGTGTCCCAGGACCCTGGACATCATGTTGTATTGAGCCACTACACCAATGCCTCAGCCATGCGGACTGCAGCACCCAGACATCGGGAAACATCGAGGAATTAATAAGAATTAATTCCATTTTTTGGTCACTGCATAGTCCTGACCTGTCTCACTCTGGAATACTTACAAGGACTCAAAGTTACATGAGTTCTTGGAAGCCTAATACATGTATGAAACAAAAACATTCTAACTGGCACCTTTGATGCAGCATCTGCTGCCCACCTGTTCATTGTTTTCATTTTTTATTTAAAAAAATACATATTCATTGCAATAGATCAAAGAATACAGAAGAGTACAAAAGAGTTATTACTAATCTTTTCTCCCATCTTCAGTCCCAGGCCCATAAGGTAACAAATATAATCCTTTCCATCTTTTCAATGCTCATAAATAAACATAAAAGCATATATAGTCATATAGGATTTTTTCACTTCTACCAATAAAAGGATTGTGGTATGCATATTAGTTTACAGCTTGAATTTTCATTTCCTATAACCAAAAATACTTTTCAAGATCAGCATGGATAGATTTAATGCATTTTTAAAAATATCAATATAGTAATTCCTAGTTTTGCTACCTCATAATTTATTCAACCATTGAACTGGAAGTTCAGATCTCAGCTATTCCCTACAGCAAACATGTTTGTCCTTACCTACTATTACAGTTGTGAAAGAAATCCTTAAAAGTTAGAATCCTGTGTCAAAGGATATATGCATTTTAAGTTTTTTATGAGATTATAGCAATTTACATTGCATGTTTTCCCTACACACTCACCAGCACTAAAGTTATCAATATCCTTTCTTGAGTAAATGTTCTTTTCTTTAAATTTAATTTATTATTAGAAAGAGAAAGAGAGAAAGAGAGCAGGAGAAAGGGCAGAGGGAGAAGCAGTCTCCCCAGTGAGCAGGAACCCAATGTGGGGCTTGATCTCAGGACACTGGGATCATGACCTGAGCCAAAGGCAGACGCTTAACCAACTTAGTCACCCAGCACCCAAGTAAATGTTCTTGTATTTTATTTTTTCATTTGAGCCTTTGGTGCTTGATTATGGAAGTCACTTAGCATACTACACGGCAAATACACAAACTTTCCCATTAGAGGCATCTGTTCTCTCTTTAGACAGAGCCAGATGTTCTCACTCATGGGCCCTACACATCTGCTAAACACAGGACCTCCACTGTGCCAACCAATCAACTCGGCTCCAAGGTAATGTTGCCCACATGGCTAAAGAAAGCCTCAGTTCAAACAACCTCCAATTAGAAGGTAGTACCAGAAATAACTGGAACCCTTTAGAAGTTGCATGCCTTTTGGGAGTCTATCCCATAATCTAAATAGTTTATCTAAATACTTACCCTCACAACCAAAATAATTGTTATGTTCTCCATTTTATTATACACATACCCTGCCTTGATTCAAAAGCTTAGGCAATTTTTTACACCACTGCTGATATTGATATACATCCTGATGAAAAGCTTGGAAACACTTCTGTTGCTCTTCAGAAAAATAAAATAAAAAATAAAATTGTCTTTAAAATTTTTAATTCCTTTAATGGTTTTCTACTTGTCTTAAACATAACTATGCCATTGGTATACTTTCTGTTGAAAATTATTCTAGTGATGAGTTAGAGTTTAAATTTTTTACATTAAGATTTCCAAATTTTTCAGGGGCTCCCTGGGTGGCTCAGTGGTTTAGTACCTGCCTTCAGCCCAGGGCGTGATCCTGGAGGCCCCGGGATCGAGTCCCACATCGGGGTCCCTACATGGAGCCTGCTTCTCCCTCTGCCTGTGTCTCTGCCTCTCTCTCTCTCTCTCTCTCCCTCTCTCTCTCTCTCTCTGTCTCTCATGAATAAATAAATAAAATCTTAAAAAAAAAAGGTTCCCAAGTTTTTTGAACTACACTAATCTGAAAAAGTTTAATTAACATGTACTTGTGATGTTTCAATTTAATATAAAATGTATATAATTAGACATTTGATATGTCAACTGAAAATTTCTTAAATATTAGGAAAGTAACATGTTAAAAAGTGTTGATTTACATTAGAACTTTACTTTTTTTTTCCTTTTTTGGGGGGGAGAGGGAGAGAGAGAGAATCTTAAGCAGGCTCCACACCCAAGGCTTGATCTCACAACCCTGAGATCATGACCTGAGCTGAAATCAGAAGTCAGAGACTTAACCAACTGAGCCACCCAGGCACCCCTAAAAAGTGTGGATTTATAAGTTGCCTGGGAGTTAAATGAGATATTTAAGAATGTAAGTGAACTTACTAGATTTTTTATATGACTACAATTTCAAAGTAATTTAGTCAAATAACAAAGAAATCGATAATTATTTTCCAAACAAGTTCTAGAAATCTAATAAAAACATAATTGAAATGTAAAATTTGCATATAAATTTGGACTTCATATTTCAAAGCTTGTAAATATGTTGTAGAAAAGAAAGGAGCTATTTATTTCAATTTATACATGCCTGCAAGGGCATGATAGCTTTGAAAGAATGGAATAGAGATGTTTCAACATTGGTTTGACTAATTGTTAGCAAGCTACTATCTCCAGAGTGTCCTCTGATCATTTCATCAGTAACAGTATACACTCCAATTATTAAAGTCTATACACTAGACTTTATAAAGGTATAAAGTAGAATCAGACAGGACTGGAGAATTTTGTTATTTAGTTTTTCTATAGGAATACAGAGGCCAGGATGCCTGGATGGCTCAGTGGTTGAGCCCAGGACGTAATCCTGGGGGTCCAGGAATCGAGTCCCATATCGAGCTCCCTGCAGGGAGCCTGCTTGTCTCTCTGCCTATGTCTCTGCCTCTCTCTCTCTCTCTCTCTCTCTCTCTATGTCTCATGAATAAACAAATAAAATCTTTAAAAAAAGGAATGCAGAGCCCAAGAATAGTAAATAACCAAAGACAACATTCCTTTTAGTGTGATGTCCATTCTAAGCAGATGTACCTTATTTTTACAATGACTTGATCTTTCTAAATGATTTGATTCGTCCTGAAATACATAGATACAGTACTTAAAAACTATTTTCTCCTCTCATTGATTTCCCCTGTTTTAGGGCAGAGACAAGTGTCCAGTTTCCTCACAAGGAAAGGGTAAACTTGATGTTCTAATTAATAACCTGTAGATTAGAGAATCCAGCAATGTTTTATAGAATCAAGTGGTATATGAAGTAGAGCAGCATTTATTAAGCTTTTGAAACTACACTGCTTCCAGGGTGCATGGGTGGCTCAGTTGGTTAAGTGTCTGCCTTCAGCTCAGGTCATGATCTCAGGTCCTGGGATCAAGCCCCGAGTCGGTGTGCTGCTCAGCAGGGAGTCTGTTTCTCTCTCTCTCTCTCTCTCTCTCTCTCTCTCTCAATCTCACTCTCTCTCTCTCTATCACTCTCTGACCCTCCTCCCTGCTTGCATTCTCTCTCTCAAATAAATAAAGTCTTGAAAAAAACTGCACTGCTTCCTTAAAAATGAATAATGAATTTGTTGAAAAGCTTGTTTGGGATGGTGACAGCAATAGCCACTAAAATAACAGGGAGCCAGTTTAGTCCCATGACAGCCCATACTAGATTATGTGGTTAAGCTAAAAAAGAAAACAGAAAAAAAGAAGTTTGTGTCCTCCTCTCAGCTCTTTCTATGCATCAGCTTTACACTTAATGGTTGGCTGCTCTCCAGGAAGACGGTCGAGGCCTGACATGACCACGACAGCCTACAGAAAAAGGACAAGCATCTCTCACAGGAGATGGATGAGGAAAGTAAGTTCCTTTCCCAGAATTATTGCCGAACCTTTTCCTGCAACTATTTGACCTGAATCAAGTCTCTTCACCCATCATTGTGGCTAGGAGATAGGATGTACCCAAGGGCTTATGCCAGCCGGCCCCCATCCCTGGAACTGGCTATGTAGGCAATTCTATTCAAACAAAAAGGCTAATAATGGGGTAGCATTGACCAACGTGTGACTAAATTATGATTTCTGAGCTCAATATTGAATTTAATAAGCACTGTCTGTGGACCATTTGAAAGTATATTTATATTCATTTCTATTCTTCATTCTGTCATTTGAATTTATTTCTTCTAGAACATTAACACCCTACTTGGTTAATTCTCATCTCACCTAATTTTGAAGTTTACTTTGGGTGAGCTTTTATGAAAAGCAGAATTCTAAAATGAAACGATGGTGCCACGGTCTGAATATGTCCCCCCAACCATCCTTCTTGCCCTCCAAATTTATATGCTGAAATCTTAACCTCCAAAGGTGATGGTATGAGAAGAAAGTTCCTTTGGGAAGTGAGTTGGCCATGAGGGCAGCACCCTCATGAAAGGGATTAGTGATCTTACAAAAGAGGTTCCAGAGCGATCCCTAGCCCCTTACACCATGTAAGATCACAGGGAGAAGGCACAGGCCATGAACCAGGAAGAGGTCCCTGACTGGCACCCTGATCTTGGATTGCCCAAACTCCAGACTGGAAAGAGCAAATATCTGTAGTTTATAAGCTACCGTCTGTGGTATATTGTTATAGCAGCTCAAAAGGACTAAGACAGATGGTATTAACGCATTTTCCAAATCTAGAAATTCACCAAGGATCTTCAGTTAGTTTAGGCAAAAAAAAAAAAAAAAAATGTTTTAATTGAAAATAAAAATTATTTAAATTTTGGTTTTGCAAGATTTAACACCATATCACCGATTATGTACCTGTGTGTTCACCAGAGGGACATAAATCAGCCCCAGTTATTGAAATGAAGTGCACTTATCTAGCTCCCATAGTTCCTTTTAATATTGTTTCTGTGAGAGTTTGTGTTTGGAGGAAGAGTGAATTTAAAGGATCTCAACAGTTGATGAAACCACTTTTTTGATTCTTCCAAAACTGGTGCTGCTCTCTGGAAAGCCTTTGACCACCATCTGCCATCTGCCACCAGGGCCCCAACAGCTGCATCTTGCAATGTTGCACAGCAGTAAAGACAAAGGTTTATGAAGACACAACTGATTTTCCTAATGGGAGCATGTGGCCCAGTTATACAATCCATTCAAAACCTCAAACGTTCATACCCATATTAAACTTAGTGTCTATCCAGTTCATGCTGGCTCCTCCCTAGCGCAGCCCTGCTCTCATTCACTGCCACCCCCAGGAATACTCCCCTTAATGTACTGCTTTGCATCTGCAGCTCGTTCTTCCAGCAGACTTTCTCATCAAGATGCCATTGCTGTGCTGAAGAGGTACCCTGAAGCTAAGGATGGAGATACCTTCACTCTCCCCTACTTAGAGCTAGTTGGGGTGACATCCGAGTAGGGGCCTCTTCCAAGTCCCCAAGACTCTTCCACAAGGGCAGTAAACTGCATGCAGATTTCTCTGGTGTGTGCTCTTACCAACAAAAGAATGTTGGTTGTAAACAGTATTGAACAAGCAGCAATGCAAGAGCCAGGGTGGAACCACCTAGTATCTTGTTTGTCCTTATTTTAATCATCTGCCCACTTAACATATGCATGAAAACTTAATCATTTCCAGCCTGCGGCTTTTCGACAGCAGCAATGGCAGACAGCAGGAGAGTCTTGAAAGCTGTGAAGCCAATATAAATTTAATGGGTCAAAACAAATTTCTTAGCACCTGTTGGTCTTTAAAGGCTCTTAGCAAGCCCTCCCTCTTCTTCCCAGGGGACTCCAAGACAGCAGTTTCTGGATTATTTGGATTTTTCATGGTCTTTTAGCCACTATTCAACAAGTATAATAAAGCACCACATTAATTTATCCTAATAGTAATAAAAAGCATGGATCAGTGCCTCCTGAGACTTGAATTCCAAACAGAAATGTTTTGCAGAAATTCAATACTCATAAAGCTGATTTCTACATATTGATTTTATATGAAACACAAAAGGCATAAAAAATACATAGTGGAATTTTAAAGAAGATATGCACAAGGTGGTATGAACCAATTCCAAGAGATTTTGAAGAGGCTTGCTGCTTTTGTTTTGCCTTATTTTGTTTTGTTTTCTAGCATACTAGGAGAAGGCATATTCCTCCAAAGCAGGAATTGTTTTTACCCCATTCAGGACACTTCGTCCATGTGATATTTGAGTAGACCTGGATTTGGAAGGATCATGGAAAGGAGGGGTGTCTTACCAGCCAGAGCAATGAGTTCCTTTTGCTCTGGGCCAGATTTTTTCGTTATCCGAATAACAACAGCAGCAGCAGCAATAATGATGTCAACAAGAGCAAAGCATTTTGAGCATTGAGGTCCATGCTGGGCATCGTGCCAGCATATATATCATCTTTATGTATACCTTCTGTCTTAAATCTCATCACAACCCTGTAATGCAGTTACTTCCATTATCCTCATTTCATAGAGGAGGTGATTTAGGCAAGGAGAGGTTAAATAACTTCCTCCGGTGCCCACAGTTAGTAAGTGGCAGAGTGGGATTCTGACCCAAGCCCCTCTCACTACAGTCAGCTCTGGACCCAGAGTTCATTCTCACCCACTGGCAATTCACAGCTTACGCTAACATTTTTCCTTCTTTCCCTCACGATAAACTTTGGAAAGCAACAGTTTTGAGACAGGTCTCATTATTTTCAGCTTTCCCAATGGGTCTTCTTTAGAAAACCCCCTGAAATACCAGAGAAAGGGCTGTATTTACTGTTATTGGGTATATTAAAATGGCAAGAATGTTTGAATACATTCATTAGGCCATTTTTTTTCATCTAAGGACCATCTAAAATCATTGCCAAATAGAAACAAATAAGGAAAGAATTGGTACTGAGCTTGCTTTTTATTCAATTAGATGACAGGTTTAATTGCTTAATACTGTTCCTGGGTTTTGATAGTAAAATGTCATTCTCCATAGAGGAATGGAGGAACAAACTGCTCATTTAAGGGTCCCAGAACATTTTTCTGTTTCTGGTGATGGATTCTGAATCTTTATCTCAAAGTGATGGAGAGGATAAAGTGGTCACAAGCAGTGTCTACTTAGAAGTAAGCTACAATCTGCCCAAGTCCCTCCCTTTCTTTTAATTTTTTTTTTTAAGTAGCTCCATGCCCAGCATGGGGCTTGAACTCACAACCCAGAGATCAAGACCTGAGCTGAAAACAAGACTAGGACCCTTAACTGACTGAACCACTCAGGTACCCCCATACCCCCCCCTTTTTTTTTAAATAAACAACTTTGGGATCCCTGGGTGGCGCAGCGGTTTGGCGCCTGCCTTTGGCCCAGGGCGCGATCCTGGAGACCCGGGATCGAGTCCCACGTTGGGCTCCCGGTGCATGGAGCCTGCTTCTCCCTCTGCCTGTGTCTCTGCCTCTCTCTCTGTGTGTGACTATCATAAATAAATAAAAATTAAAAAAAAAAAAAACATTTAAAGAGCTATTGAAAATCAATTAAAAAAAATAAATAAAATAAAATAAACAACTTTGAGTGAGACACTCTAGACATGTAGATGTATATTCCACCGAGATAGAAAGTAGGGGTATATTTGGAAGAACTGTGATTTGCCAAGCCTTTTTTCCCTCAAAATATAGACTTAGACTACTGTCCCACACATTGCAGTCTTTAAGACCAAACGATGCAGGTTTTGGAGAGTGCATTGCCAAACACCCAACCAGTCAGAAAGATGAATGCACTCCCAAAGATATTCAGGCTTGTGTTCTAACTTGTACTGGGAAACAGGTATCTAAACTCTAAGCAGCAGAGTGGGCACATGATCTCCTATCTCAGAAAGGGAAGTGAGACGTTTCTCCTAGGACAGAGTTTAGGACACAGATGGTTTGTAAAGGACTCTTGTGAAGGGTCATATCAAATAAACCTTCAGACTAGTGAATTTCATATTTTCATTTTGTAATTGCCTTATGTTGCCCTCAAGCCTCCTGATTAAGATATATTAATTTTGCTTTGGATTAATTTAACAGAAAAAAACGCTGTTTCCTAGCTTGGGGAAAATTTCCCGTCAGAGCTGCCTAGGGGAGGTGTCTGGGGCCAGAGATGGTGAGCAAGAGCATGTTGAAATGGAACGGACCATTCCTGGGAATTGTCTAGGTATGTTTCCTATATGTCCCAGGGCTCTCACCTCCTACATGGGATATTTCCAAGGGAAGAAAGCGGGCCAGAGCTTGAGACTATGCTTTCCAAGTAGCTGGCCCCACTCTGGAAAGGGAATCAACTATGAACTATCTTGCTTGTGATAAGAGAGTCTAAAGCTGGCTGGAGGAGAAGCCAGGAAAGGAAAAGAGAGAGTAGGGTATTCTCTCTTCCAGATCTGGGAGGCTGTCCCTATTGGTTTTAAAAGAACAATAATTCATCAATGAGTATGAATACCATCTTCTATCTAAATAAATTGTTAAGCTATAATTTTTTTTAAGATTTTATTTATTTATTCATGAGAGACACAGAGAGAGAGGCAGAGACACAGGCAGAGGGAGAAGCAGGCTCCATGCAGGGAGCCCAATGTGGGACTCGGTCCCGATCCCAGGACTCCAGGATCAGGCCCTGGGCTGAAGGCGGCGCTAAATAGCTGAGCCACCCAGGCTGCCCTGTTAAGCTATAAATCTTTAAAAAAAAAAAAAAAAAAAACCTAGCATTTGTTAGGGCTTAGTATTTATAGTTATTGCATTGGTCCCTTATACAAATTAAACTCCAAAGCAACCTCATGCAGTAGATATTGTCATTATCCCCATTTTACAGATGGGGGAATCGAGGCTCAGACACATTAACTAGCATGCCCAAGATCACATGGCCAAAAAGTAAGGGGGTCAGTTTGACTCCAGAGCATGGTCTCATTCTCATTATACTATATTGCCTCATACTTCTCAAAGCACTTCCCAACCTATAAAATGTGTTTGATCTTCATCAGGGCCTGCAAGGTAAGTAGAAAATATGTGGTCACTCTCCATTTTTCATAAAAGGACTCAATGTTCAGAAAAGTCATATCACTTATCCTGACTTGCCTATTGAATTATTGGCAAAGAAGGGATTAGAACCCTGTGTTCTTGACTCCTGGTTCTGTTTTTGCCACTCCCTCACAACTAAATGCAACATCAATTAGGTACCTGTGTAAGTGTCACTGATTTCATATAAAGAAGAATGAAACAAACCATGGTCTTGACCCACAAGAAAATTAACATCTGCACAGATATGAAACCATCTCTAACTTTTGTTTCACAACTGTTTATGGATGATCTAATGTGTTACACTGTCACAGGTGCTGGGGATGATTGATGGTAGGAAGCAGCTGCTTCCCTCTCAGAGCCCATGGTGGAGGAAAGGAGGAGGAACAATTTCAGGACCCTGGGATTCTTTATTCTGTCTCTCTCCTGTAGGAGGACAAGTGTATCTGGGAAATCTTCACAGCAGAGGTAACACACAAGGTGCATGTAAATGAGTAACTGAGAATTTTCCAACTGAGCAAGGCAGAAAAGGTATCCTGGAATGCAAACTGTGTCTGTGAAGGCCTAGGGAAGGTAAGAACTGTGCAGCTCATTTGGAGAGGGTTTCAACCTGGTGAAGCATGACCTGTTTCAGACCTGGTGGGGCGAGGCAGGAGTAGGGGACAGGTGGACAGACGCCAGGACGAGAAGAACCTCATTCACCGGTTACAAAGGTTGGTGAAGAATAGACAGTTGCCAAGAGAAAATAATGCAAGTGCCAGAAAGGATGAGGCACTTGGGGTTTGCAACAAAATGCTCCTTTCTAATCTTAAGGGCCACCTTTCATTCCCAAAATATAAAGTGGCCAATTTTTTGTTGTCTCAAGGCAAATCATTTCACTCTGACCAGAACCAACTGACCGGTGGGTCGGGGTCATCAGAATTGTCATAATTCACATCTGTGAATGTTTTCCAGGATTATATTGTGAAGTCTACCTTTGGACTAATTTTCTACTACACCATCTGTTTAAAAATGATCCTCACAGGTGGCTGGCTGCCTGTCAGATGCCTCACATTTTGTCATACGCACTGCAAGTTAATAGGAAAAAAAAGCTCTGAAGAATGTGTATGCTTGTGTGTTTGTAAAAGAGGGTGAAAACAATTTTTCACAAAGAACAAAGTCAACTACTTTTATTAAGTATGAGTGGAATGAATGGGGGTGCAACGATGGCGAAGTGAAGGTGTTATGCAGGGATGATGACAATTGAGAATGGACAGGTAAATGTGCATCCTCTTATCTGATGCCTACAGATAGATGCCTTGCCTGCCCTCTTTCTCTGCCTCAGAAAAGCAATTAGAAGCCTGCATATTGGTAGGCATTGTGTTTTACTGTGGCTCTTTCGTATAATATGAAGGAATCCAGAGGATTGTGTGTATGCATGTACATGCAAGCATGTGTGTATGTGTATAGGCAGTTAAAAGGACTGGCCTGAAAATTCCACTGGCCAGCGGATTTTTGTAGAATCTTTCTGCCTGCCCAGCCAGCTAATTATCCAAAAGCTACTTAGGATGTTGAATATAACAAAATGCTCCACTTCCAGAAAAAAAAGAAACACTATATGTAATGATTGGTGAGGGGAAAATAAAACAACAAAATATGTCAGTGAAATAAATAAGAAATCTTGAAATTTTGCAGAGTGAAGTAGAGGAATCATATGTGACAATTTCTGGAATATGAACTAACCCAGAAGAGGGGACCCTATTTCCTGATTTAGGCTTTTCCATGGTCAATCTCCCACTGTGACCTCAGAAACAATAAATGATCTTTGTTTTCTTCAGGGAAGAACAAGTAGGTGGTTGATTTAGAGGCTGTTGGACTAGTTCAATTTTCAGAACAAGTGATTTACTGTGGATCTTCCATAATTGCTCTTTTAATAAGTTTTGTTTTGTTTTTAAGGAAGAGCAATGATAAGTGGAATTTCTGGTCCTCTGACCAAGTAGATGAAAATTACCAAAGGACAAGCAACACCAGCTTTCCGATTCCCACTTCTGCCCAGAAGAAGAAGAGAAAAATTGGATCCTGCTGAAATCTAACAAGGACACAGAGCTGCAGTGTTGTTTCATTCCCATTGAAGGTCAGTCTGCAACGAGCATGGCATCCAGGAAGCAATTCAATTCTGTTTAGGGATTGTATCTGGTAATTACACTCTCCTTAAATCTATGCCTGAGTTGTAAATCGAGAAGAAAACCTTCCAGCGGCCACCCTGTGATCCTTTTTAAAAGGGCAATTTCAAAGAAGTTCAAGAACCTTCAAGGTGCAGGTAATTCTTTGGTATTTAGAAGGATTGCGATTAAAAGTCATTAGATTTAATTATGTGGAAATAAGGTTTGGTCCTTTTAAAAAAAAAATGAAACTAAGTACAATCATTCATAGTGTGTACTTGCTTCTGAATGGACTTGCGAGTATTTATAAGCCAGGCTGCTTGTACCAGATGTTTTTCCCCACAGTCTGCCTTTTCTTCTCTCCACGAAAGAATATGAAACCAAGTGGTTTTTAGGGAGAAATAAATGCATTTTTAATTTTTTTTACCTCAGGGGTTAAAACTTAAGCAAAATTCAACCTCCCTAAGTTCTTAATAAGTGCTGAAACATACTGAGGAAAGATATATTTAAACTCTACAGGAAAGAAAAATACCAATGGACTCTGCTCTTTCCTCCCATGGTCCTTAAACTCCTAACGGGGTACCCTGAATCAAGAATACAGGGGTTTCATGCAGAAACCCCTCCCCCTTCCCCATGCTTACAGGTATTGTCAGCGACACAGCATTCATTTACTGTGAGTCTGGACATTCCTTAGAAACCCTCCTTAGCAAAAGACATGAAGAGAAATCTCACAGAGGAAGACATAGACATGGCCAACATGCACATGAGAAAATGCTCCGCATCAGTGGCCATCAGGGAAATACAAATCAAAACCACAATGAGATACCACCTCACACCAGTGAGAATGGGGAAAATTAACAAGGCAGGAAACAACAAATGTTGGAGAGGATGCAGAGAAAAGGGAACCCTCTTACACTGTTGGTGGGAAGGTGAACTGGTGCAGCCACTCTGGAAAACTGTGTGGAGGTTCCTCAAAGAGTTAAAAATAGACCTGCCCTATGACCCAGCAATTGCACTGTTGGGGATTTACCCCAAAGATTCAGATGCAATGAAACGCCGGGACACCTGCACCTCGATGCTTATAGCAGCCATGTCCACAATAGCCAAACTGTGGAAGGAGCCTCGGTGTCCATCGAAAGATGAATGGATAAAGAAGATGTGGTTTATGTATACAATGGAATATCACTCAGCCATTAGAAACGACAAATACCCACCATTTGCTTCAATGTGGATGGAACTGGAGGGTATTATGCTGAGTGAAGGAAGTCAATCGGAGAAGGACAAACATTATATGGTCTCATTCATTTGGGGAATATAAAAAATAGTGAAAGAGAATAAAGGGGAAAGGAGAAAAAATGAGTGGGAAATATCAGATAGGGAGACAGAACATGAGAGACTCCTAACTCTGGGAAACGAACTAGGGGGTGGTGGAAGGGGAGGTGGGTGGGAGGTGGGGGTGACTGGGTGACGGGCACTGAAGGGGGCACTTGATGGGACGAGCACTGGGTGTTATTCTATATGTTGGCAAATTGAACACCAATAAAAAATAAATTTATATATATATAAAAAGAAACCCTCCTTAGCGCAAACTTTCAGACTATTGCTATGAAGTCACTGGGGCTAGAATTTGTGACAGAACAAATTTGCCTCTCTGCACTAGTCCCTTCATGAATCTGACTCATTTCCTCTAAGTGATAGGAGTTGAAGAAACTGAAGGAAAAACTCAAGAGTATTCTTTTTTTGGGAAAGTAGACCTTCAGACTGAGCAGCAGAATGATTATTTCCCTGAGGTGGTGAAAATGCCTCTGTTCTCCAATTCTCTCCCATCTGGGATGAGCCCCTTGCTTCTCTGGCCACTTCTGTATACTTCCTTTTGACTGCTCTTCACCCCACATTCCTTCTCATCAACTGCTTACTGAAGAACCTAAAATTCCAAGGTTTTCCACTCCTTAAAAGTATATGAGTGCCGCCAGAGCAAAAAAAATAAGAGACATGAAAAGTATTTCACATTTTCTTAGCATGAAAGTTTAGCTAAGAGCATTTAAGTGTTCCTCTTAAAGCTGATAATATCCTAATACGATTTAGGAGCTTGGGCTTCTGTACAAAGGCAGGTGCAAACATCCTGTAGCATTGTTTTCAACACATTTTCCAATAGACATTTCCTTTAACAATTTGAAGATGGCAAAACCTCTTCCAGTTGAATAGTATGTATCTGAAAATTTGAGTTTCACACTTAGGGCATCTCTAGGCAATGGAAAGGAAAGTAGTGGCATTTCACTCGTGCCATTTATGTATCATATTGATTATCTGGTAAAACTGTTGAAATGCCTTCTTGAGAATCTTAAGAAGGCAGTTGTGCTTCCTCAAGCTTGTATAAGAAGAGGGATTCAAAAATTCTGTGCTCTCCCCTGATTGTATTACATGATGTAATGAAATGAAATAGAATTTTGGTAAAAACAGAAAGAAAAAATAGTCTCCAAAGAATTTCTAGGATATAACCAATATGGAAGTTGAATTTGTTTTATTGTCTTTTTTATTATTAATATATGGTGAAGTACAAGGTCATTTGTTAGAGAGCTTCATCTTTCTTCATCAGACACCTCATGTTTGCCTGGTCTTTTAGTGCACTGGTATCATTTGTATCCATAATAACTTGAAAGCATTCATGCATCTCCCTAGAAAGATAATGTGAAAAACATTCTTTTTAAAAAAAGATGTTATTTACTTATTTATTCATTTATTTATTTGTTTATGTATTTATTTATTTAAGAGATAGAGCATGAACAGGGGAAGGAACAGAGAGAGAGGGAGGGGAGAAGCAGACTCCCACTGAGCAGGAAGCCTGACTCAGGGCTCAATCCCAGGATGCCAAGATCATGACCTGAGCCAAAGGCAGACATTTAACCAACTGAGCCACTCAGGCACCCCCCCTAAAAAAATTCTTTAAATCACTTTCTGTCTTATAATAGTGCCTAAATTATTTAAAAGTAAAATAAACTATTGGCACTTTTAAACATCCCTTTAAGGACAAAGGGCAACAAGCAGCTTTCTTGCAACATACTCTGTTTTGGGGTAGAGGTGAGAAGAATCACTAATGACACATATATTCCTTGGCCTTCAGCCTGAAGGCCAAGAACAGTGAGTGATAATCCATTAGTGCTCCCTGGAATATAGAAGAAATGCTGACATGGTCACTTAAAAATTTGCCCTGAGAATGCAAACTGGTGGAACCACTCTTGAGAACAGTGTGGAGTTTCCTCAGAAATTTAAAAATTGAACTACCCTACTACCCAGCAATTGCACTACTAGATATTTACCCAAAGGATACAAAAATACAGATTTGAAGGGGTACATATACCTGATGTTTATAGCAGCATTATCAACAGTAGCCAAACTATAGAAAGATGAATGGATAAAGAAGATATATACAAGATATGTGTGTATGTATACACACACACACACACACACACACACACACACTGGAATATTACTCAGTCATCAGAAAGAATGAAATCTTGCCATTTGCAATGACATGGACGGAGCTATAGTGTATTATGCGAAGTAAAATAAGTCAGTCAGAGAAAGACAAATATCATATGATCTCACTCATGCGAAATTTAAGAAAGAAATCAGATGAACATATGGGAAGGAGTAGGAGAAGGAAGAGAGGAAAATAAGCCATATGAGACTCTTAACCTCTTAACTGAGGGTTGATGGAGGGAGGTGGGTAGGGGGTAGAGATAGATGGGTGAAGGGTATTAAGAACAACACTTTTTGTGATGAGCACTGGGTGTTGTATGTAAGTGATGAATTACTGAATTCTACCCCAGAAACCAATATCAATATTTCACAGTATGTTAACTAGGTAAAATTTAAACTAAAAAATTTTATATATATATATTTGCCCTGAACCAGAGGTTAAGACAAAGACAAGGTTAAGCCCTTCTGTTGGAACTGGGTATAGATTTGATATATCTGGTAAGATAATTAAATATTGTATGCTAAGAGTGAAATTGCTGGTATGATTAGGTAGTGGGTACTTAATTTCATTTGTTCCCTAGGTTCCAGTAATCAAGAAATATTTGATGAGTATGGGGGAAAGTGCTAAAGTAAAAGGGATATTGTTCTCATTCTCAAAGTGTTTTGAGTCTTCTAGTGAACACCCTTTATGACTATATCAGGGTACATCCCAGAATGTTAATTTATGGGTAGTTTTAGCTATGGAAAATGGCAAGGAACAGATAATAATTATTTCTAGGAATAGATGTCTGTGCATTTCAAAGTTGTTCTCTAATGGGAAATATTTTTAAATAAAGCTTAATATACAATGTTTTTATTTTAACCATTGAATAAGGTTAACATACAATTAATTTTAATACTATTAATACTACTTTTCACTCAGGCAGAAAGTAAAAGACATTGAATTTCCTTCCCATAGACAGTAGCTGCCGTTTTTTTTCTTTATTTTTAGTCTATGTTAAGAATTCAGCACAAATAAGTGGATGGACATCTTGTGTTCATGGATTGAAACAACATATTTAAGACTCAGTAATATCCAAAGCAATCTATGGATTTAATGCAATCCCTATCAAACTCTCAACAGTGTGATAGAAATAGAAAAAAAAATCCATCCTAAAAGTCATATGAGATCTAAAGGGGTCCCAAATAACCAAAACAATCTTGAAAAAGAAGAAAATTAAAGCCTCACACTTCTGATTTCAAAACTTAACACAAAGCTATAATAATCAAAAAATAGTGTAATACTGTCACAAAGACCTGTAAGCCAAAGGAACAAAATAAAAGGCCCAGAAATAAACCCGTACATATATGGTCAAATGATCTTCAACAAGGGTGCCAAGACCATTCAATGGGGAAAGGACAGTCTCTTCAACAAATAATTCTGGGAAAACAAAATATCCACGTGCAAAAAAAAAATAAAGTTGAACCTACCTTACACAGTATACAAAAATTCACTCAAAATAGTCTCAATGACCTTAATAAAATGTTAAAACTACAAAACTCTTGGAAGAAAACTATAGGAGTGCTGACAATACTGACTCCATCCATCTTTGTCCCCCTATCTTGTTCCTGACCACATAATGACCTCCCTCAAGCCTGCATGTTCCAGGCCCCTTGGTGGTTAATGTATGCCCCAACTGGAATGCAGGAAGGCTTTTTCTGATCTTCCCTAAAGTGGCTCACAGAAGGCACTACTTTAGATAATGAGTACATAAAAGTGGCACACAGGTGGTGCCACTTTAGATAACTAAATACCCTTTAACCTTACAGTGCCTTTTGCTCTACAAAAGCTGTGGATTAAGGTCCAGACTAGGTGGAGATTAGCTGTATAGTGTCTGGATCATCCACCTGCCCAATCCACCCTAGTCAGTTGTCCTGAATAAAACTCTCTGTAAATGATATGGAGTGGCTTCCTTCATTTTTTAATCTCAAAGTGCTTTCTCAGTCTGGAGGATACTTTATTGTTGTCCCTCCTCCACCCTCTAACAAAAAAATAGGAGAAAAGCTTTATAACCTTGGATTTAACAATTATTTCTTGGATATGACATTATAAATTAGAATATATCAAATTTTAAAACTTCTGTGCATCAAAGGACAGAATCAACAGAGTGAAAAAAGGTAACCTACAGAATGGGAGGAAATGTTTTCAAATCATATACCTGATAAAGGGTTAATATCCAGAATATATAAAGAACTCTTACAATTCAACAACAACAAACACAACTCAACTAAAAAATGGGCAAAGAACTTGAGTAGACATTTCACCAGAGAAGATATACAAATGGTCAACAAACACATGAAAAGCTGTTCAACATCACTAATCATTAGAGAAATGCAAATCAAAACTACAAGATACTACCTCATACCCACCAGTGTGGCTACTCCAGAGACAGAAAGAGAAAGAGAGAGAAAGACAGAGGGATTAACAAGTAACAGAGAAGATGTGGAGAAATTTGAACCTTTGGTGGGAATGTGAAATGGTGCACTGTGGTTCCACTGTGCAACACAGTATGGCAACTTCTAAAAATAATAAAAAAAAAACTACCATATGATCCAACAATCTTACTTCTGGGGACATATTCAAAAGAATTGAAGGCAGGATCTCAGAGAGGTATTTGCACACTCATTATTCACCATAACCAAAAGGCGAAAAAAGAGAGTAACCTAAGTGCCCACTGAGGGATGAAGAGATAAAATGTGGTAAATATATATACCATGGAATATTATTAGCCTTAGAAAAGAAAAAAAAGTCAGACACATGGTATAATATTGAGGAACTTTAAGGACATTATGCTAAGTGAAATAAGGCAGTCACAACACAATAAAGCCTGTACAATACCACTTATAGGAGATACCTAGAATTGTCACCTTCATAGAGGCAGAAAGAAAGTAAAAGAGCAGGGAGGGGGAGTGGGGAATTGCTGTTTAATGAGTAGAGTTTCGGTTTCATAAGATGAAAAGAGTTCTGGAAATTGGTAGTACAACATTGTAAATGCACTTCATACTATGAAACTGTACACTTTTTAAGTAGTGAGGATGGTATTTTACCACAAGTCTAAAAAAAAAAAAATTGAAGACTTCCTCCATAGCTTAGAATTTGGACCCAGAATTAACAAGCCAAGGATTTCTTTCCCTGTCTCTTCATACATACTCTGTCTGACACTATGGTGCCTGAAGTAATCTGCATATGCAGAGGACTCACCCTATTTCCTAGTCTCTGTTATAATCAAGAATGCATCCCATAAACTAAACCAAAATTAATTCCTTTTTAAATTGAGAACAAATGGAAATGGGCAGCTTCACTCTGGCGACAAACTAACAAAACACAACTACTGAAGTAAATCTGTAGAACACTGGACAGGAAATCAAAAGCCCTGAGTTCACTCCCCACATAATTTATTTTGTTTGCTCAACAAATCTCTTAAGTTTTATTACCCAATTCCCTTATCTGTCAAATTTGAGAAGTAGGTCTAGATGATCTCTAGTGCCTTTCCAAAATACAATCTCTTTAAGCCTAGAGCAAGATGTCCATGTTGTCCAACTCGCTTCCTGCCACCATCACATTCTTGAGTGTCTAGAGGACACGTGGTAGGTGCTTTAGTATTAATGGATGCTGTGGGCAACAAACTCTTTCACATTCCTCCCACAGACAGGTGGAGTCTATTACCTCTCACTTGAATCTATGCTGAGCCCTGGTAGCTTTGACCAGTGGAGTTTGGCAGAAGTTATGCTGTGAAAGATTCTAGGGTAGGCTTTCAGAGAGTTGGCATTGTCACCTTGGTCTCGTGGAGCTGTGAGCTGCCATGTAAGAAGTCCAGCTATCCTATTAGAAAGATCACATGGAAAGACCCTGAGGTTGCATGAGGAGAGAAAGCAGCCAGCTGAATACTGCCTTCTAGACGTCTCACCAAGGTTTTACATACGTAGATGAACCCATCCTGGACCTTCCAAATCAAACCAACTCTTCCAGTTAACATCACTTAGAGCAGAAAAAATTCATCCAGCTGAACCTGGCCAATATTACTGGCCCACAAAACAATAAGATATAGTAAGTATCATTGGTATAGTTTGTTACAAAACAACAGATAGCCAGAAAAAAAATGCTTTGGAAATTTAGTCTTTGAAACTTATTTCCTTCCTACAGATTGGAATGAAATGATGAAAGGGCAAAGATGAATATAATTATAGATTGATGTTGGGGCACCTGAGTGGCTCAGTCAGTTAAGCATCTGCCTTCTGCTCAGGACATAATCCCTGCTCACTGGGGAGTCTGCTTCTCCCTCTCCCTCTGCTGCTACCCCTGTTTGTGTTCTCTCTCTCTCTCCCTCAAATAAATAAATGAAATCTTAATATATATATATATTAATTATAGATTGATGTCAAAATGAAAATGAATTTAGAAAAGTGAAGATCTTCCCATTTCAGCATGAAATTATATATATTATTGAAAGTGGTGATCACATGGGAAAGGGTCAGTTAAACCCTAACTTTTCACAGTAATTCATCTGATGCAAGGATGAAAAATAATATCAGTGAGGACATGGGAACATCTTTGCTATTGCTAAACTTTTCTTCTAATTACATACCCTATGCTGCTGATATTTTGCCTGCAATACCTGACATTGTCGTACACACCTCAGCCCCCTGTTCACCATTCACTGAGTCTACTCACTAAGCTGAACTAAGACATAGTAGGTGGATGTTGGAATAGAACAGAGAGGAGGAAGATGGTACATTGGAATTGATTGAGGCAGAACTGGCTGATACTGCTGCTCTCTGCTCAGACAATAAAATCTCACATACACTGGACATCAGTGAATACCTATGTTTCAACCTGTTGCCCCAAGAGTTGCTCCTCATGTAGTTCATGAAGGTGATGGAAAAGTAGCAAATTTCTAACACAATGCTGGGAAATAGGAAAGAAAGGAAAATGTACTTTGGCTTCTGATCCTATCTCTGAGTTTGACAAATAGCAGAAGAAAATATTCCATTCAAATTAAAGACCACTTCTCACTTCATATATTAACTCAGGGTGTTGTATATCATTATCTCTAATCATGACTTACAAGTATTTGTTTTTGGCATTTTCAGAGGTCAGTCCCCAGCAGACCTATTACACAACAAGCAATTTCATTCAGCTTGGAAATTGTACTCTGTAATTACACTATCCTTCAATAGTCACCCTGACTGGAATGTAAATAACCCAGGGAATTATATGGCTTAACATACTTTTACATTCAAAATAAAGTTGGCTGTGAAATTTAAAGCAGGGGATAGAGGCTGATTCCCATGCTCATCTTCTCTATAATACCCAAAGCCCATATCCAGGTGTTTCAATTATTTTGACATACACAACCTTTAAACTCACAGGGTTTACTAGGTTTTTCTTTTCAAAGTAACATTGATTTGGGGAAAATTCTATTTGGGTGTGGCTCTTCAAGCCTCCACAGAAGGGAAGAGAAAGAGATCCTCTTTTATGTACAATAAATAAATATCATTTGGGTTTGACTTTGGGTTGCTTTCCAGTATCTAATATTCATTACTTAACTATTTACATCCTTTGCTACCTACTTTCATTTGTAAATAAGAGCATTTAAGTATCTACCTCGTAAGTTGAAGATGAGGTATCTAAAGATATGGAGCCAAATAAATAAATAAATAAATAGGGCCAGAACTATACACTCATGACCTGTATAGCTTTGGTTGAGTAGCGTTGACTTTTCCATGACTGTTTTCTCATCTGTAAATAAAAGAGGGATTACATACTTACTTTACAGCATAGAGTTTTGTGAAAATTGGATGAAATTATATATGGACTATCTTAGGAAGTATTTAGTAAATGTTAGCACTGATGATGGTGATGATAATGATGATGATGATGATGATACCTATGCATAGTAATTGCTCAGTAAATGATAGCTACTATTTTGAATGTTATTGAATTTATTTTTTAAAGATTTTATTTATTTATTTATTCATGAGAGATACACAGAGAGGGAGGGTAGGAGGGAGGGAGGGAGGGAGGGAGGGAGGGAGGGAGGGAGAAGCAGGCTCCATGCAGGGAGCCTGATGTGGAACTTGATCCCGGGACTCCAGGATCATGCCCTGAGCCAATGGCAGGCAGTCACTAAACCACTGAGCCACCCAGGGATCACTGTCATTGAATTTAAAGAAAATTGGGCAAACCCTATACCATATGTTTTCCATCAATATTATTTCTAAAGTCACATATTTTAGTAAAAATGAATAGTCTTGAAATAAAAGTGTATGTTATGCTCTAGCCTAAGCCAGCAGTCATCAATCAGAGCTGTGATAATTTTTTGGGACTCAGGATTTGAATGTGGATCTGACTTGTCAATCTGTGTTTTTTCCAACATTATCATTCCATCTCAGGGAATATGCCCCACATAAGAAGGATGAGAAGATGAGGCTCCAACATTTCCATCCCATATTCAAACCAGGTAGTCCTACTATTGTAGTTGATTTTACTTTTTGGCTTGCTTTTAAGGAAAGTTGAGCTGTAAAAAAGAAATTTAAAAGTCCTAGATAATGGGGACGCCTGGGTGGCTCAGTGGTTTAGCGCCTGCCTTCGGCCCAGGGTGGGATCCTGGAGTCCTGGAATTGAGTCTCACTTCGGGCTCCCTGCATGGAGCCTACTTCTCCCTCTGCCTATGTCTCTGCCTCTGTGTGTGTGTGTGTCTCTCATGAATAAATAAAAATAAAAATATCTTTTAAAAAAAGTCCTAGATAACTAATTTATTCCTTCTTCCTCTTGTTCTAGAATGCCAGAATCTTTACAAGTTTGTATTACAAGGTAAAATGGTGACTCAGCAATTATCTGATAAATTTGAATCATGCTAACAATGTTTCTGGGTAAAGAGGGCCAAACAAATATAATAATAATCAAAAGTGGTGAAATAATCTCATTTCACCTACATAGAGCAAATGAACTACATAATTGCCAAAACCCCACTTAGTTTGAAAGTGTGTAAACACAGCCAGAGCATGAAGTTTGCTATATTTGATTTCGCCTTCACTATAGAAAACCAAATCCTACACTAAGACTTCCAATAGACCAGTAATGACAGTAGGGAATTGAAGGTCTCAACCTCTCCTCTGGGGGAGGAAGAGAGCCTGGATAAGACTGCATACCAAACATTTACAAGCTTTGAAAAAAGGGCTGATTGGAAATTGCTCCTGAGAGAAGATCAAAGGTTGGGGCTTTGTGGAGAGAGGAACAGGATGGCTTTTAAATCAGTTTTTAAATCATAATGCTTTGTCAGTCAGCTCAGCACAAAGCATCAAGGCCTTTGCTGGGTAGAGAGTAATTTTGACACAGAATGAAATGGGAAAATAGGATGCAAGAGGGAAGTTTAATGAACAATTTTGTGTCAATTTTTAAAATTGGATTTGGTTCTCTTTAAAGAAACTTTAAAAATAAAGAACCAATGATGTTACAAGTAAAAGCAACAGCAGTCAAGCCATCCAGATGGGACTGGTACAAGGTACATTGGAAAAGACATGGGCCATCCAGTCATACCAAGGTGCAAACCCTGACTCCAGCACTTACCAGAACTGACAGGTTGCTTTCTCTGAAACTTTGCTTCCTCGTCTGTAAAAGGGGGCTCTTGCATAGACTGCTCCTGAATTGTTAGAGGAATGAAATGAGGGATCCCTGGGTGGCGCAGCGGTTTGGTGCCTGCCTTTGGCCCAGGGCACGATCCTGGAGACCCGGGATCGAATCCCACGTCGGGCTCCCGGTGCATGGAGCCTGCTTCTCCCTCTGCCTATGTCTCTGTGCCTCTCTCTCTCTCTCTCTCTCTCTCTCTCTCTCTGTGACTATCATAAATAAATAAAAATTTAAAAAAAAAGGAATGAAATGAGACACTTCCTGTCAAACAGTGCAAATAGTATCTCCAGCCAAACAACAGATATCATTGCCTCCCCACCTCGCCTCCAGATGGAATGGTTTCTAACTTTGGCTTCCACAGGCATGACAGTATAAAGCCTATAAATGACTAAGTAAGACAAATGAGTTGGTGCTTGCCTCACTGAACTTGGTAGTCGGCCCTTGTTACTAGAAGTGTGGTCCTTGAACAGCAGTGTGGGCTATGCCCTGTGAGCTTGTTTGAGGTCTAGAATCTTCTCACATCTCACCTCAAACCTACTGAATTGGGATGTGCATTCTGAAAACATCCCTAGAGGGTGTCTCTAGACATTAAAGTTCGAGAAGTGCGGATCTGACCTCATACTATCCAAAGAGTTGTTTTGGTCTCCACGTTAGCTGGTTGTAGACTTGACTATTAGAATAAAGTGCTTAACATCCAAATTCCCTCTGGGAGATGGGCTTACTTCCTCCTCCTGTTGTTTAGATACACTTAGCCCTTAGATGTTTTTCCACGGGGACGGGCTCATGTATGATTTATGTCTTTTTTTTTTTTATCTGTCATGGGTATTATGAAGTGTTCTGACAACCCAACATTCAAAACTGTTTAATTAATATTCAAAAATTAACAATTTCTTTTCTAAATATGGAATACTACTTCCTGTGGTACCCCAAATTTATTTAAGTAATTTTAAACCATTTAGTTTAAATGAAAGGAATCTTGTTTCATTTTGAATTGTTCTAATTGTATGAAAGGAGTTTTGTTTTTTATTTTTTTTTGAAAGGAGACTATTTTCAATTCCATTTTCTTTCTCTTCTACCTATGTCTGTGAGCTGACTCAAATAATTCAAAATTGCATTAACCATTTTTTAAAGAAGGGAGCTGAGGCAGAGCTACCACCAAAAAAAAAAAAAAAAGTCTAATAATGTCAAATAAAAAGGACAAAGATCTTCCTCCAAGGGGGTTAGCATCCTGAATCTGATGTTTAGGGAACTCAGGATTCTCATTTTCCAGACCAATGAAGCCAAGGTAACATTCGAGGAACTGAAGCTGGGAAAGGAGATGACCCCTCTGTCTGGACTAATGTAGAGGCAGCGCGGAGGAATAGTTGAGAGCACGGGATTTAGAATAAGAAAACCCCGAGTTCTTAGTCAGGCACTGCTTTAAGCTAGTTGTGTGATTCTGGGTGTAATACATATTTTTCTAAATCCCAATGTCTGCCTTATAAAATGAGGAATCACAAACCTCACTGGATTATTGTATGAACCAAATTATACAAGTAAATATATGGAAGGTATGAAGCATAGTACCTGGTAGGTAGTAAGGGCTCAAGAAATGACAGCCATTAAATATATCATTGTTTGCATGTGTGAACTAAAGGTTTTTGCTTATTGGATGCCATCACAATTCAGGTGTTTCATACTCAATACCGTACCTGGTGGGAAGTCAGGTATATGACCTGTGAGAAATATCCTATTGCAACATTTAGATGAGAAATTATAGTACTTTAATTTATTGAGTGCTTACCTAGTTCCAAGCACTTCTGTAAGTGCTTTACATATACTTTATCTTTATCCTTCCCAACATCGTATGTGTAATTGTTATCATCATCCTCATTTTACAGAATTGGAATCTGAAATGCCTGGCCATAGGTCATGCTGTAAAGTGGCCGTAGTGGACAGCTATCTTCTTTTTTCTTCATCTCCCTACCCAGCACTTTAACTTAGGAAATGTTCTAAGGGGGATCCTGCTATGAACACTGAGTGGTGTGATGGTTAAATTTACACATCACTTGATGAAGCTGTGGTGCCCAGTTGCTCAAACACTAGTCTAGATGTCACTATGAAGGTAATTTTTTTTTTGTACTTGACATTTTAATCAGTAGACTTTAAGTAAAGCTGATTATTCTCTATATTGCAGGTGAACTTCATCAATCAGTTGAAGGCCTTAAGAATAAAGGCAGATTTCCCAAAGAAGGAATTAAGCTTCACAGCTGCATCATAAAAATTCTGCCTGAGGAAAAAAAAATTCTGAGTTTCTAGCCTACCTGGCCTGCTTATAGAATCCACACTCAAGATTGCAACTCTTAACCTGCTAGCCTGCCCTATAAATTTCAAACTGTCCAACCCCCATAATCACCTGAGCATAAAATAAAATAAAATATCTTAAAATAAAATACAATTCCATATATAAGAAATAGTGAAAGGGTTTATAGGGGAAAGGATGGGAAATGAGTGGGAAAAATCAGAGAGGGGGGACAAAACATGAGAGACTCCTAACTCTGGGAAACGAACAAGGGGAGGTGGAGTGGGGGGGGTGGGGACTGGGTGATGGACACTGAGGAGGGCACTTGACGGGATGAGCACTGGGTGTTATATTATATGTTGGCAAATAGAACTTCAATAAAATATATACATATAAATACAATTCCATAAAATAATAAAATAAATAAAATAAAATAAAATAAAATATTGGTTCTGTTTCTCTGGAGAACTCTAATACAAACAGGAAGGTAAAGCTCCTCTTTTCATTCTTTCAGATGTAAAAGCACAACACAACCCATCATAAAGATAGAGGGAGAATTGAGGAATTATTCACAATGGCAATGGTAGTGACATCAATGGTGTGCTGGTGGCAAATATCCCATGCAATAGCACCAATGGCAACTTCCTTATCAGGTTGTTCCTGTATAAGCGTATAACTTTGGCTGACCTCCCCACTGCCTAGCCTCCTTGGTTTTCCACCCAATCTTTGAGACTAGCTTCCCAGCTTTAACATTAGCTCTGTTTTCATTATCCTTCTTTTAATTTCCTTTTATGTTTAAGGAAGCCCAGTTGGCTTCTGTTGTGTATAACCAGAGCACTCTGACTGCACAGTAATAGAGTAAGAACTTGTGATTTGAAAAGGACCTTAACAATCAAGTCCAATTTTATAGATAAGGGAACTAAGACACTAACAATTGATTAAAAACAAAGACTCTAAAACTCAGTGGGAATGATGAATAAGATGAGAAGTGATTCCAGATTACAAAGGATTATATAAAGAAAAAAACGATTATAAAAGGATTATATAAAGGAGTATACCTATGTGTTCACAAATCCCAGGGTATCTAAATTCAGAGTTGAAACTACAAAGAGACAAACTAAGAATGAATTAAAGATCCAAACAAGAAAGAGCTTTCTTATGTTTCAAGAAAAGGAGCTCCTACACACTCCATACACTTCTGCAAAAGACAGAAGATTTTTATCCCAGGATAAATAGAATCAGAGAGGCTCTGGAGCTAACAACAAAGAGACCCTGACCACAGAGAAAGATAGGAGTGAAGAGCTTCACTGGAAATTAAAAGGATTTTTTAAAGAGATTTTATTTATTTATTTATTTATTTATTTATTTATTTATTTATTTGAGAGAAGAGAAAGAGAGCACAAGTCGGGAAGGGGCAGAGGGACAACCAGACTCCCACTGCGAAGGCAGGCTGACTCAGGGCTCGATCTCAGGACTCTAAGATCATGACCTGAGTCAAAGGCAGATGCTTAACGGACTGAGCCACCCAGGTACCCCTGAGTATCTATAAACCAAACCCTGAGCCCCCCTGCTCCCAACTCCAGCTACTTCTCCCAGATCAGATCCTAAAGAACCCTGATCACCAAACACATAATCCTTAGCCAAGAAATTGGAGGATTCCTCTTCAGGGATGCTATGGAACAGGGGAAAGAGCTATAGATTATAACATCTTGGAGTACCCCAATAAAACAACAAAATCTGCCCAATCCTGATGATATTAGTAGGTTTATCAGCTGACAGGCCACCCTTGTATGCACAGGACTCCCATATGGTGTCTCAATCCTGGCTCTTAAATATAAACAGAAAGCCAAGCATCTCCAGATATTGGAGAAAAGTCTCTACTATAGAAGTGAGGATTTAATCCTCAATAATCCAGATGGCAACTTCCTTGTAAAATATATCTAGTATTTTAACTCCAAGTACTTCTGAAGGAAAAGCCCAGGAAATCTTGAAATAAGTTGTATCACCAAAATGATGATGCTAATTGACAGACTTTAGGAAGAAAATTTAATGAGATGATTTTATTTATTTGGCAATTAACCCAAAGACAGCCATTTAGTAACATCTTGGGTGAATTTCTGCCCTGGTTTCCCTTGAAAAAGCAAATGAAGGGCCTTTTAGAAAACTGAGTATTTGCCTAGAGATTGACATTCATATGAGAAGGCTTTGGAATTGGAATTTATTTCCCAGGTCCAACAGTCTGGTCCAAAAATTCCATAGCCATCATATTAAAAAAAATATTTGGAAACTGAAGTTTGAAAAAAACAGTCAAAAACAAAAACAAAAACACACTATGGAATACGGGAATCTCCTGCCAAAAGGGTAGGCTGCAAGTTAATTTTGGAAATTTAGCTCCTGTCAAGTTTTGGGGTATGGATCCCCCAAACTGATGAAACCTATCAGGAAAGCACTCTCACAATAGACTCTTGATCCAGACTATTTAGGCTGAGAAAATTGTTTCTGATTTGGAATGACAAAAAAATAGACAAATATCTATTAAATCTCTAAAGGACTTGGCCTATTGCTGCATTTAGTGGTCATAGACAATGTGTTATAAAGAGCTTTGTAATAATCTCTCTAGCAAAATATTTCAATAATCCTCTATTCACTCATTATTGCCTAAAAAGAGAAATCTAAAATATCTCTCTTGCCTTCCTTTTTTTCTTTCTTCTTTCCTTCTTTTTTGAGGTATGATAATGGTATTACAGTGATTTTTTTAAAGATTCTTTTAGAGCAATTTTAGGTTTATAATAAAATTGAGAAGAAAATACAGAGATGTCCCCTCTGCTCCCCTCCCCCACACATGCCTCACCTCCCCCATTATCAATACCACTCACCAGAATGGTACATTTTTTTTACCAAGGATAAATGTACATTGACACATCACAATCACCCAAAGTCCATAATTTACCTTAGGGTTCACTCTTGGTGATGTTCATTCTATGAGTTTGGACAAATGTTTAATGACCTGTATTCACTGTTATAACAGAGTTCATTTTCACTGCCTTAAAAATCCTCTGTGCTCTGTCTATTCATCTTTCCCTCCCCAACTCTGCCCTCACTCTTGGTAACCCTTGATCTGTTTTTATTATCTCCAGTGGTTTGCCTTTTCCAGAATGTTATGTAGTTGGAATCATACAATATGTAGCCTTCTCATATTGACTTCTTTCACTCAGTAATATGCGTTTACATTTCCTCCATGTCTTTTCACGGCTTGATAACTCCTTTCTTTCTAGCACTGAATAATATTCCATGTTCTAGATGTGCCATAGTTTATGAAAGACATCTTGGTTGCTTTTAAGTTTTCTCAATTATAAAAAAAAAGTTTTCTCAATTATAAATAAAGCTGCTATAAATATCCATTGCAGATTTTTGTGTGAAGAAAAATTTTCAAACTCCTTTGGGAAAATATCAAAGTGTGATTTCTAATCGTAGGTTTAGTTTTATCTTCTTTTCTTTAGAGTCTCCACTTTTCTTATTGTTGCAGAGGCATGATACCTCTGATGATCGGTTTAGATAGCTCCAAAGAATAAATATATTACATTAGTAGAAGTAAATTTAATATCATTTTCCCTAATAATTACCTTTCAGTTTTAAGGGTAGTGACAAATACCAGCAGTTGAAATGTGCAGTAAGCACTGATTTTGATTAGAAATTAATAGAGAATGGGTCAATATCCCTATTTTTCTCAATATAACCCTTTTCCACTCACCCTACCCCTCAACCCTCACCAAAAGCCCTAACCTTTTCCAAGAACCCTGCATGTCTACTGTGACCACTGTTACCAAGGAAATGGAAAAGAGAAGATCCTTACATCCCCTCAAAGCTATGGAATTGGGAGGATCCAAATTTCTGTTTCCCTTCTTCAGAAACTAAGAGGAAAAGGAATGGATTTCCCAGTGCTATTGACTTGAAACATGGCAAAATAAAAGAAAGTGTAGTGAAGGCACTTTATCTTTGCATAAATTTAAGGTCCTTTTCTTCTGTAGCCCATTGGATTGAGTTTAGGTAAAAAGGCCCAGGAGCAGAGGTCAGGAATAGAAATTGAGGAGCATGCCTGCCTCTACCTAAAAGAGTGAAAAAGGAGTGCTCCATGGAGGGGAATTTGTGAGGCTAGGGTGCTGAGAAGGATATGAACAAGACTTCAAGTGAGCAAAGTGAGGAACTGGGAGAAATTTACTTGGTGGGGATCGCCAAAAGCATTTTAAAATCTGAGTGCATATGGTTGGCTTTGAAGTTACTCTTTTCCACATCAAAAACACCATCTATGCATCCATGAGTTGGGGTGTGTATATGTGCATGACAAAGGGCGACATTTCACACGTGGAGTTATGTGAGGCAAATAGATGCAGACAATGGGGAGGAAAAGCCCTGAAGCAGATGAGACACCTATAGAAGGGGCTAGGTGGTTTTTAGAGTACTTTGAACTTTGAAGCAAGGATCAGAGATGCTTGGAAAATTCTGCCAAAAACAAATCTCATTTAATGAAACAGATTAAATGCAATTGCTAGTTTGACATATGGGGCTTTTATCACCCCAAACACCAGATTCCGTTTTTTGTTTTTAGAGGAAATCGGATGGAACCAGGGGACTGTTATAGAACCAGGTGGCTCTTACTGTTCTGATTTTGGCCCACCTGAAGCACAATTCTGCCCCTTTTTTCACAACCTGGCATTTGTAGGAAACTTCACCTTGTTGCAGCTGGGTATTTTGGAGAAGGTACTTAATATAACTTAAAATTTTAGTTAAGCCTACACATTTTTTTGTTTTGCATCATTGTTCATACCCTCCCACATATGAAAAAAAATTAAACAATTCAAGTGTTTAGTTCTGTTTTGTCACATCCATGCCATTGTTTCCCTTGGAAATGCTTTACTTATTTCCTCTCTCAGTGGAGTTGGAAGTTCCATCTCCCTTCCCTTTTGACTTTTGAAAGTTTGTCTTTAAAAAACAAATTACTGTTTCTCCTGAACTGAGGGAGGGAAAAAAAGCTCTTTTCATTAGGTTATTATTCACTCTTTATGTTTGCCTTTTCTTCTCTCCTGTCAGTACATTCCATTAAAAAAATCTTGTTCAATAACTAGCTGGCTGAGTTCATTTTCACATAAATTTATTCATATCACAGCAGCTACTTGGCAAAGAATTTTACAAAATTCATTGACCTTGAAAACCAGCTAGGTATGAGGGATGCTCTAACTCTACATAGTAAATGGAGGAATATTTACAATATGATGGTTTTTAGATATTGCAGGTCTCAATGTACAAAACAGAACCATAACTGTTCATTAAGAGCACCAACTTTATTCTCTTTGGACCATGGGCTTATTATTTTGATGACAACCTGCCAGTACTCATTTCCGGCAAGACTGTTGTGGGTTTCCCAGTAACATGGGCAGAGGTTCCTGAACAGACTGCCACAGTCATTATCATCCATATGGCCAAGCACAAATGAATGGGTGGGCAAGGAGGGGTCCTTACTCTATGTCACAGTCACTCAGACTGTCCAAATGAAAGAGACAGGAAAGAGCCTAACCATATGAGCATTTCCATTTTCTTCATCTACTGATTCATTTAATATCACCTCTTCAAATCTCTTCTAAGCACTTAACTTCTACATCACACTTCTGATCTTCAAGAGGATCTTAAAGAAAAAGAAACATCGTACAGGAAGAAAGTGCAAGGAGATCCAGAAATCTTACAGTCAAGCCAATGTATGAATCCAATATGAAGGAAATGATACCGTCTTTATCATTTCTGTGTTCTTTCTGGGAGCCACCATTATTATGAGTAATAACTACCCTTTAGCCCACAGAAATGTAGAAGGAAAAAGTTCAGAAGTTCTATGAACCTGTAACAATCACTCTTAACATTTTAATGACTATCTTTATATATACCACCATCAGTACACAACCATAATTTTACTTTTTATTATTTATTTATTGAAAGAGTGTGTGTTGTGGTTGTGAGAGCAGAGAAAGAGAATCCTAAGCAGGCTCCACATCCAGGACAGAGCCTGACATGGGGCTCAATCTCACAACCCTGAAATCATGACCTGAGCTGAAACCAAGAGTCCAACATTCGACTGAGCCACCCAGGTGCCCCTTCACACCAGTAATTTTAAATAAACATGCTGATACCCCCAACAAATTGTCTTTATCATGGATAGCTGGTTCTTCTTGTCTCTCTCACACATCTCTCATCCACCAACCTGCTGTTCTCCATATTTGTGATATACACATACGTGACAACCGGATAAAAAGATTATCAAGAGTTTATTGTGAGCTAGTACTCATATTTTTCCTTGTTCTATACCGTCTCCCCAGGGATTTATGTCCAGACGCTGGGGAGTGAGCTGGAATGAAAATCTTAAAAGATGGTCCCCCAAAATTCTGCCAAACCTGAAGCTGAAGCTGTGCTATTTTAGAAAGTCTCCAAGAGAGTGGGATAGAGCACTGAGGGAGGCTTTTTCATGCTGCACTGCAGACCACAGTGTAGCTCTGAGCAAAGGGAGACCATGGTGCCCAGAGGGAGATTACAGAGGAAGTGATGGGTGCAGTGTTGCCTGGCAAAGGCAGTGAAAAGCATGTGAAAGGATCTAAGAAAGGAAAGGAGAGGCAGTTTAGTATAATGTTTAAAAACACAGATACTAGAGTCAGAGTGCATGGGCTTATAGGTAAATCTCTTCATTCCTCCATGCCTCACCTTCCTCACCTGCAAAATGGGAACAGTTAACAGTACCTCCTTCATTGAATGTATTCATTTCCTAGTGCTGCCATAACAAGGTACCCAAAACTGGATGGCCTAAACAATAGAAATTTATTATCTCACACTTCTGGAGGCTAGAATTCCAAAACTGAGGTACTGACAGCATTGATTCCTTCTGAGGACTGTAGGGAGAATCTGTCCCAGGCCTCTGTCTGCTTGTTAGTTTGCTGGTAACCTTGGGCTTGCAGACACATCACTCCAATCTCTGCCTTCGTCTTCACATTGCATTCTCCCTGCGTGTCTTCACATTATCTTCCCTCTGTGCATGTCTGTCCCTGTATCCAGATTTCCCCTTTTTATAAAGACACCAGTCATATTGGATTAGTGCCCATTCCAAAGACCACATTTGAACTTGTTTACTTTTGTAAAGACCCTACTTCAAACAAGGTCACATTCTGAGGTACTATGATTAGGACTTCAACATACTTATTTGGAAGGACACAATTCAACGTAGTGTTTTCATGAGAAGTACATAAACTCATGTGTATAAGTGCTTAACACATTGGCTAGCATATAATAATCATTACACAACCATTAACTAGCGCTAATAATAGTAGTATGTCTTATATAAGTTAAAAGCCAAACAATGTACCTTGTGATATACCTGGCAAGAGAGGCAGCTTGTAGATGCCACGTTGTAACTGACTGGATGATTTATAAAGTCATTTGCGATAGCTAGAAATTTCCAGAAGCCTTGGAAAATAGATAGGAGGGGGACTATACTGAGTGAATGGGTGCGAGCAAAAGCCACCAAAGGTTGGTCCAAGGAGATTCACATGATGCACACACAAAATATAGGCTTTTAAAAATCCCTGAGCTGACCTTTCCTTGTACAAGAAATCAATTCAGTAGCCACTCTATTGTTCTCTCCACCTGGTGCTTGATAGAAATCCATGTATGGGCTCCTGGCTTTCTCCTAAATTACATTTTAGCCCACAAGGTCAAGGATTGAGAGAGGAAATCAAGAATGTGAAATACATGAGTGTTAAGGTAGCATATTATATAAATAAAGTAAAAAGCCAAAATATTCATTTTAAATAAGAACCATCTCCATCAGGTGGGGGAAATACACAGTGCTCACTAGCGGTCTCCCTGAAAACAAGGCATTTGGAAAATGAGGTTGTCTGTGTTTACTTATAATGATAAAAACAGAATATGGTGAGCTAGCTCTGCAGTTTAAATGGTTAATAGCAGCAAGTTCAGAGAGAATGTTGCATCTGTCACTATAATAAAGATGTAACTGCTCAGGGACCAGAAGATTGGTCCTGTGAGAGTCCTTTTGAGCTTTGTCTTTCTCCTATGCAGTCCCTCCACAGCCTACCCTGCCCTCCCTGCCACCTCCACACCATACCAACTCATTGATATGTTTACACCAGTGGCAAGATGATATTTTGAAATATTAGCAAGTGAATTTTCCCCAACATTCTCTGGCATCGCTTAAATCTTCCTCCATTCAGGAACTTAGGTATTCTGTAGTCACTGCCTCTAGGGATGAGATGACAGAGCAGAAGGCCAGAGAAAAGGATTTATCTTGGTTTTTGAGTTTCAATGGTCTAGGCTGTGTGGGGAGAAGAAAGAATCATGCCAAGACAATAGATTGAGAAAAACAGGGACACCTGAGTGGCTCAGAGGTTGAGGATCTGCCTTTGGTTCAGGTCGTGAACCCGGAATCCCAGAATCGAGTCCCACATCGGGTTTCCTGCATGGAGCCTGCTTCCCGCTCTGCCTATGTCTCTGCCTCTCTCTGTCTCTCATGAATAAATAAATAAAATCTTTTAAAAATATATATTTGGAAGAACATAATGCTGTAAGAGCAAGACTTTCTGTCTCAGACACCAGATAAGCTTCCTGGTCTGGGGGCAAAAAAGGAGCCAAAGCCTAAATCTATGAGATATCAAATGATTGTTTGTCCTCAAACAAAGGTGTCCTGGGCCTGTTCCTGTCTTTCTAGGAAAGAAAGAGAAGTAGACATAGGAACTAATTGAAATTAAATCTCTACCATTTGGGAGAAATAGGAACTCAAATCAGAAGGCAATTAGAATTGTAGGAAATCAATGTCTTGTATTAATTGCAAACATGAGTTTACAGTTTCTTACTTCACATTAATAGCATCAATCAAATAATATTTAGTGTCCCTACAGCCCTAAGCTACTGTACCTGTCTAAGGGGACCACATCTCTCTGCTCTGATTTATTAGGTTTTCATTTATACTTGAAAGCTCAGAAAACAAATTTATTTCCCCTTTTCTTTTTTCTCCCTAATTTCCAGTTGACCATGATATGTTGCCTATGTTATAATCCAAAAAATACTAGTTCATCTATTGGGACAACTAAACAGGATAATTAAAATTGAACAATGTTAGAAAACACAGGATTTGTTGTCTGTGCTTTTAAGGTCATACATTATTTCTCATACTCTATACAAATACAAAACATGATAGAACAACTACTACTTGAATGTACACATGTTCAGAAATTTACTCATAGTTTTGTATATCAATTTACATACATGTATTTGTAGACCATCTGCACAACTTTTGTTTATGATTCTTAATTAGCAACCAAAATATTAAATTCCCATAAGCTTTACATTTAGGTATTTATAATTTGGCTTCAATTAGGCATTTCATTCCAGAAAAATAAGACTCCTGCACCATGCATTATCTGGCAAGATGCTCTCGAAGTGCATGGAGAGTATTTAGCAATGATATTCAGTACCTAATTTTGAAATTTTAATCATTTGGTTTAAGCACAAGGTCACTTATTTTTTAATAGGTCTCTGCTTTTGAAATTTTTAAATGGTTCACTCAGTCATCTCTAATAGCCTGAAAATAATTGAGAGAGAAGCATATATCTTCCCAGTTGCTACCCCCCTTCATCCTCCACACACAAATCCAAACCAATTAAATATGCACAACACAGAACTAAGTCAAGACTAAAAGGTTAAGAAACACACTATTGATCAAAAGCCAGAATTTTTTAACTGAGAAGAGATTTTCAGACTATGACAGAAGACTCTAAAAATAGGAAATTTCCTCACAAGCATAGGCCTATGTTACATGGAGTTCTCAGAGTACACCCCTAAAGTTAACTGAAAAGTTTCAAATTGTCACCTAAGAAGTGCAACCATAGGCCTCAAGGCTGAGCTGTGGGATCTAATGATTTGAAATCATGGTGGAAATTCTCCTGGTATCCACAGTTCATTTTCCTTTAAGCATTTGGAAGAAACTACAAGACTGGCTTCCCTGTTGCCTCAACATATGAGATCTATTTCTTTCAACAGAGAAGGGGGAGGCTGGCCTTATGGATACAGAAGTGTTTGTTGTTTAAGGGAAAGACCCTGTTGAGTTCAAAGAGAAGCTGAGACCAAGGGGAAAAAAAAAAAAAAAACAGGAGGGGGTCAGGAAAGGAGAAGGAAAGTAACATCTTTCTATTCTTTCTAATGCATTATTCTCCCTCCAGGGAGATAGATATAGATTTTTTCTTCTAAAAATCAGATTTTTCTTCACTTTGGCAGCAGATAGAATTGGTTTGTGAACACTTTGTGCTGTAAAACTCTGCCTGGAGCTGAGTTTTTGTAGTACAGAAGGGTCATGACAAATCTAGATACAAAGAGAATAAAAAAGGAAGAAGAAACCATGTGTTCATTACTGATGATATAACAAAATTGTTCTCCCATTTAAACGGGGTCTCAGTTAAATGAAATCTAAAACTAGTATATCCCTTCCAAACTGTTAGAGAATTCTGATAAACATACATGCACCCCACATCCAAACAATACATTCATTCTGTAGAACGCACTAACAAATACTCTGTCCTTCAGTGAAGCTGCTCTGGCAGGCTTCTCCAAATGTACCTTAAAAAATACTAACGGTTTTAACTATTTAGTGCTCTCTCCTTTCTTCTGCAATTTAGAGGAACCAAAATAGTCCCTAAATATTGAGAAATGATAACATATGTTTAAGAGATATTTCCTAAAAGCAAGCAAAAAGAGAAATCTTTGCCCTTATTTCAGTAAGATTGAAATACTAACATCAATCATCATCTCATGTGCTCCTCACAATGAGCTTGTAAGCTAGGAAGAACAGATACGCACTGCAGGAAAGAACTCTGAACTATTAACCCAGACTTTCAGGACCTCAAACTCATCACTACTTAGTATGGTACCAGGTTACTGTTTCCTCATATAAGTATATAAGGGTGATTTAAGTTTCAAAATAAAGTTCTTAATCCACAAGAAACTGGGCTCTCTGGCTTCAGTAGGCAAAGCCTGCAATACATTATTAGTCATCAAAAATATGCAAATTAAAATCACTATGAGATGCTATTGCTTACCCTACACAATTGCTATAATTAAAAAGATTGCCAATATCAAAAATTGAAGAAGATGTAGAACAATTAGGTATAAACCTCTACAACCACCTTTGAAAAAGTTCTAGAAGTTTCTTAGAAAACTAAACAAAACTTGCCCGGCATTTTCCTCCCAGATATTTACTCAATAAATGAGAACATATGTCCACAAAAAGACCTATACAAGAATGTTCATATCATCTGTATTCATATTAACCAAAACCTGGAAACAGCATAGGCATCCATCAACTAGGCAACAGATAAATAAATGTGGTATATATTATTGTAATGAAATAGTACTCAGCAATAAAAAGGAAGTACTGATACATGCAAGAACAGTAATAAACCTCAAAAACATTATTCTGGGAGAAAGTCTCCTTACATAATGGAATACATAGTATATAGTTCCATTAAGATAAAGCTCTAAAAAAAAAGATAAAGCTCTAGAAGAAGCAAAAAGGAAAAACAATGGTTATGTGGGATAGAGAGGGAATATTTACTGGAAAGAAATAGAGGGAACTTTCTGGAGTGATGATATGTTCTCTATCTCCATGGGAGTTTGGGTTGCACAGGAGTAAACTTTTCTCGAAACTCACAAGAAAGTACACTAAACATTTATTCATTTCACTGTATGTTAATTTTAACTCAAGAGAAAAAAGAACCATTGACAAATATTGAACTCCCATTGATGATAAGCATGCTGAAGTATTAAGAGGGGATGGGTAATAGTGTCTGCAACAACCTATTTCCAAATGTATAAGAAATTTAAAAAGATGGGGTGCCTGGGTGTCTTAATCAGTTAAGCGCCTGCCTTCAGCTCAGGTCCTGGGATCTAGCCTGTCATTGAGGCTCCCTATGCAGTGAGAAGTCTGCTTCTCCCTCACACTCCCCGGGTTCAGGCTCTTTCTCTCTTTCACTCTTTTTCAAATAAATAAATAAAATCTTTTTTTAAAAAAGAAATTTTGAAAGATGGATTGCTAGATGGATAGTTGGTATATTAATTTCTTATTGCTGCTACATGCAAGAAATTTAGGGGGTTAAAACTATAAAAATCAGGATGCCTGGGTGGCTCAGTGGTTGAGCATCTGCCTGTGGCTCAGGGCATGATCCCAGGGTTCTGAGACCGAGTCCTACATTGGACTCCCCACAGGGAGCCTGCTTCTCCCTCTGCCTATGTGTCTGCCTCTCTCTGTGTGTCTCTCATGAATAAATAAATAAAATATTTTTTAAAATAAAATAAAATAAAACTACTCATTTATCTCTTACTTGGGATCAGAAATTTGAAATGAATTTCACTGGGATAAAATCAAGGTGTGGGCAGAGCTGTGCTCCTTCTGGAGGCTCCAGAGGAGAATCCACTCCCTTGTCTTTTCCAACTTCTACATGCTGCCCACATTCCTTGGCTTATGACTCCTTCCATCATCTTCAAAGCCAGCAGCATCTGATCCTGCATCCACTGTCACATTGTCTTCCCTGACTCCTTTAAGGATCCTTATGATTATAGTGAACCCAACTGGATAATACAAGGTAATCTCCTCATCTCAGGGTCCTTAACAAAAATCACATTAGTAAAGTTTCTTTTGCCATATAAAGTAATATCTTCACAGTTCCAGGATTTAGGACATAAACATCTTCAGGTAGGCCAATATTCTGTCCATCACAGAAGAATGGAGAAATGGAGAGATATTTGACAAATTAAGTAGAGTGAAACGTTAACTACAGAATCTGAGTGGTAAGTACATGAGTGTTCAGTATGAAATCCTTTTAATTTTTTTGTTTGTTAGAAATTTTCCATAATGAAATTTGGAGGAAAAGGCTCAAGCTTAAATTCAACCATGAACAGTAGCTTGACAAGACCTCTCTGTGTCCACAGAAGGGGCCAAAAGAGTGAGTGGAACCAAAGAGACCTCCTGGCCAAAATGAAAAGGAAGTGGGCACAGATGCCAGAGTAGACTGAGAGTCAGACAAGAGACAGGCCAGTGCCATGTAAATCTGATTGAGAGTTGTCTGGACACCAGTGACAAAGGACAGGCAGGATTAGCCAACACCTCACCAAGGCTAGCAGTTATACTCTCCCTATACTCCGCCTAATGCCTAAGCACACATAGGCAATGCCCCACCAATAACTCTGGGGAGAGGAGGCAGAAAGCTAAAACTCCAAATTTATTATTTATAAGCATAAAATGACAGAAAAAGGGCAGGATTAGAGGCGGGATTAAATTTTCTCAACCATGTGGTAATAGGTCTTGAAAAGGAAAGTAAACTTTTTTAAATAGGAAAATGAAATTATAGTCTATATAGGCCTGAGTTGCAGTCTATAAAATCCATATCTGTAACATTCACACCCATTCAGCAGATGAATAAACTGATGCCCAGAGAGGGAAATTTTCTTCTTTTCAAGTGGTTCCTTCCCACTAGAAAGGAGTATGGAGAACTGGTGAAAAGAGAGGTTTTACTGACAGAGCAGAATAAGCCAACCTGGTCTGACCAAGAAAATAATTCAAGAAGAAGTTTTCCAGCTTATCTTCTCCCAATGCAATATTGTATATTTCTTCTGGATATTCAAAAATTATGCTGCCCTAAATTTTTCAAAGTTGCCATTAAAAGGAAATTTCCTGAAATAAAATAGAATTTCCTTCTAAAAACAGTGGACCAACAGCATTTCAAATAAATATTATACCTCTCCCAATAAAAGAAAAAAATGATACACAGTTGGGGATACTTTTCAAAATATATAATGTTCAATATGTCAGGGGAATTCACCAAATTAGACACCTGTGAACAATCTACATAACTATACAAGGACAAGCCAGTCAAATATCAGCTCTGTAGCCAGGTTATTTCATCCCCTGCCATTAGGAGTCAGGTACATTAACTGATTCTCTTTTAAACAGTGGGAAACCCATTCTATGTCTTGTAATAAGCTGAGATTAATCTTAATAATTAAGCTACTTAATCAAGTCTTCCATGTAAACACTCTTCTATGCTAACCCCAACACAAATGTGCATAGTTGGAAAGGAAAACTTTTGGTAAACTATGTTGGCATAAAAAACTTTTGTCTTAATATTGTATTGTACTTAGCATGTGACCAGGCTTTCAATAAATAGATTTTCAAAGGGTGCCTGGCTGGCCCAGTTGGTAGAAGATACAACCCTTGATACCAGGGTCATGAGTTCAAACCCCACATTGGTTGTAGAACTTTAAAAAAATCAAAAATAAAGATAAAAATAGGTGTTCAATAAATACTATTGGGTAAATTTTTAAAATGAGTAAAATTTTTAAAATACGAATTTGTTTTTATTGCTTCAGATGAATTCACTTAATTCACTAAATGCACTCACTTTGAGAAAAAACTTTTTGTGTAGCAAGGTTGCATCTTTCATACAGGTTCAAATGTGAGATAGATAGGAAACAGTTTCTCCCAAAATGGAATAAGCTTAAAATGTAAGAAGATTAAGTTCATTCATGCAAAAAAAAAGTTGATTAGCCTTCTGAGACTGCTGAAAATCAGTCCAGCTTGAGAAAATGAAGTTAGGAAAATAAAAAGTTACCATACTAAAATATTTTCTGAGATGGAATGTCTAGAAGATAATCACGGGTTTGCAGCCTGGGAAAAAGAATGGCTATGCCATTACTTATAAAGCTAAACAAGATTTTGATGCTTCTGTGTTTAGTGCTTAACAAAACACAATAGTTGCCAAACACACTAATCTACTTCATTAGGTGTTAAGTTAATGAAGTTATAAAATCAAAAGATCTTTGTTACCAGGATGTCAAGTTTCTGGTACAGTAAGATAACAAATACCAGGGGTATCTTAGGTCTCAAAAGAAAAGCCTACTCACCTAATATCATATCCAAACTGCTCTCCTTATGTTTTGAGAGGAAGAAAAAAGCAAGAGAGAAATAAAACCTTTGGTCTTGTATTATTCCCTCACACTTTTAATACAGTATTCCCCTCCCAATATGGGTTATGGTTTGTACCAATGATATACAATGAAGTTTTTTTTAAGTGGTGAGGAGTCAGGTTATGATACAAAACAATCCATTTCACATCTTGGACATTGAGAAATTTGGTAGTATTTTGAATTCTTTAATACAAAGATAAAAATGACCCTAAATAATACAGGGGAAAGTTTTTTAATTTTTTTGGAGATTTTTTTGCTTTCATTTCCTTCACTTTATTTTTAAAATTTAGACATAAACCATACACACACATTTTGAGATTCAATCAATACCTCGACATTTCCTACCCGAGTTTCCTTTGGCTTTCAATATGTCAGGTTTTAGTTACTAAAGCCTTTAGTTACCAAGCTATTGGCTCCTTCTGGTAAACACTTTCAGGAGAATTTGACAAGCCCTTGAAGAGCAATATAAAATTAGGATCCAACCAATGTTGTAACATCACCAGAACACGATGTCCAGAGGGTTCCAGACACATTTTTAGACTCTAGCCGGAGGGGGAGAGGGGGAAGAATAAGTAATCTACCTAAACTGTAGGAAAGAAAGCTTCCCTCATCAACAGATACCTGAATCATTAGTACTCTTCTTCAAAACCAGCGTGCTTCACTGGACATTAAGGGTTCCATGGAGTCCTTCAAGAACTACTGCAAGAATATAAAGGTGAGCGTATTAGATAAGGAGGCTCCTGGACCTTAAACCCTGCTATAGCCAGAGCATAACTCTCTGGAATATAGGTGGCTTCATTTAAAAAATAGGAGATGGGGGATGCCTGGGTGGCTCAGCGGTTGAGCTTCTGCCTTCAGCTCAGGGCGTGATCCTGGAGTCCCAGGATCGAGTCCCACATCAGGCTCCCTGCATGGAGCCTGCTTCTCCCTCTGCCTGTGTCTCTGCCATTCTCCGTGTCTCTCATGAATAAATAAATTTTAAAAAAAATAGGAGATGGGAAGGGCATTGGAAGTTAAAGAAAAATGCATTTGAATACCATAGTATCAGAATAAGAAGATATAGGGGGGAAAAAGGCAGGAGTCTTTGATTAAACAAAGTGAAAACTTTCTTAGGTAGTTAGACCAAATAAAGAAAAATTCAAAATGTGCTTCTGTGACACAATAAAATTTACTGGTCTTTGCCCATGATTCCTGACACAGAGCTCCTAAATCCCTTGGAATTTCCTGGATGATAGGAACATCTTTTGTTTTAATGAAGTGACTCTTGGTGGGCTCCTGGATACCTCAAGATGGAGGCTAGTCACCAGAAAGACTGTCATGATTAGAAGCTTAGAAATTTCAGCCCCACCCCCACTCATCCTCCAGGGAGGAAAGAGGGGCTGGAGATTGAGTTAATAATCAATCATGGCTATGTAATGAAACCTCCATAAAAAACCCTAAATTGTGGGGTTCAGAGAGCTTCTGGATTGGTGAATGCATCCATATAACTGGAAGATGATGCATTCCAAATCTATGTAGACAAAAGTCCCTGTGCTCACGACAATTCTGGACCTCACCTTATATACCCCATTATCTGGCTATTCATTTGTATCCTTTATACTATCTTTTATAATAAACTGTTAAATATAACTGTTTGAGTTCTGTGAGCCATTGCAACAAATTATTGAAACTGATGAGGGGAACACTGAAACTCCCAATTTGTAGTCAAGTCAGAAAAAAGTGTAAGAAACTTGGGAACCCACTACTTGCAATCCGTATGTGAAGTAGGGGGAAGTCTTATCCTGCTAAGCCCTTAACTTATGCAGTCTAACACTAACTCCAAGGAACTAGTGTCAGAAATGAATTAAATAAATTGTAGGACAATTACAATTTAATTACAATTCAATAAATTGTAGGACACCCAGTTGGTGGCTACAGTGCTAGGCCCTGGGCATTACATGACCTCTTCTTCATAAGGCCATTACTTTCAGAAGCAGAAGATATAACTGGCTTTTCTAATACAGAGAAGAAGGCAGAGACTTAGACAGAATACCAAGGCAGAGGAATTTATTCCAAATGAAAGAACAAGATAAGGACACAGGCAGAGATCTAAGTGAAACAGATATAACTAACATGCCTATTGGAGAATTTAAAACAACAATCATAAGGATATTCAATGGACTTGAGAAAAGAATAGAAGGTATCAGAGAGACCCTTAAAACAAAGATAAAAGAGTTTAAAAAGAATCAATCAGAGATTAAGAATGCAATAAATGAGATTGGAAACAGAGTTGCTGTGATGAACAGCAGGCTGGAAAAAGCAGAGAAATGAATATGTGACATAGAAAACAAAATAATGGAAAATAATGAAACTGAACAAAAAGAGAGAAAAAAGAATATGCAATAGGATAATAGACTTAGGGAACTCAGTGACTTCATCACATGTAATAACATTTGTATTATAGGGGTCCCAGAAGAAGAAGAGAGAAAAGAGTGTAGAAAATTTATTTCAAGAAATAATAGCAGAAAACTACCCTCACCTGAGAAAGACATCCAGATCCAGAAGAAATAGATAAATCTCACCGAAATCAACAAAAGCAAGCCAATACTAAGATATTGTAATTAAATTTTCAAAATATGGCAATAAAGAAAAAAATCTTAAAAGTGGAAAAACCAAAGAAGTCCCTAAGTTACAAAAGAAAACCCATAAGGCAAGCTGGAGATATCTCAGCTTGAAATTTGGCAAGCCAGAAGGGAGCAGCATGATATATTCAAGGTGCTGAATGGGAAAAAATCTGCAGCCAAGAATACTCTATCCAGCAAGGCTATCGTTCAGACTAAACCATTCAAAGAGTTTCCCAGACAAACAAAAATTAAAGGAGTCTGTGACCACTAAACCAGCCCTGAAAAAACATTAAAGGGGACTCTTCAAGTGCAAAAGAGAAACCAAAAAGTGACAAAGACAAGAAATGATCAGAGAAAATCTCCAGAAACAATGACAAAACAAGAATACAATTGAATAAACACATGTCTATCGATAATTACTTTAAATGTAAATGGGCTAAACACTCTAATCAAAAGTCATAAGAGTCAGAATGGATAAAAAAAAAAAATAAGACCCATCTATATGCAGCCCATAGGATATTCATTTTAGACCTAAAGACATCTGCATATTGAAAGTGAGGGAGTAGAGAGAACATTTATCATGCAAATAGATGTTTCAAAAACTCAAGAGTAGCAATACTTATATCAAACAAACTAGACCTTTTTGTTCTTGTGTTGTTTTTCTCCTGCTTTGGCATCAAGGTACTACTTGGCCTCGTGGAATGATTTTTAAATGTATTTCCTCTATTCCATTATTTGTAAGACTTTGATAAAGATTTTTATTAATTATTTTTTTTTAATTTTTGTTAGAATTCACCAATGAAACCATGTGGTCTTGGGCTTTCCTGGGTTGGGAGATTTTTTTTTATTCCTAATTCAACTTTCATTCTTGTTATTGGTCTAAGAAGATTTTTTTTATTCCTTGGATTCAAGATTTATGATTCAATCATGGTAACTTGTTCATTTTAAGGAATTATCTGGGGGGTTTTCTAAGTTATCTGATTTGTTAGTATATAATTGTCTACAGTCATCTGTTATCATGCTATGTATTTCTGTGGCTATCTGCTGTATTGTTTTCTCTTCCATTTCTCATTTTGGTTTTTGAGTCTTCTCTCTTTTTTTTCCTCAGTTAATATAGTTAAAGCATTGCAATTTTGTTTATTTTTTTGGAAAAACTGGTCATTACTTTCAATGTTATGTTATTGTTTATTCTGGTCTCTATTTTACTTATTTATGATTTTTCTTTGTTAATTCCTTCCTCTACTAAATTTTAGCAAGACTTCCTCTTTTTCTGGTTCCTTGTGTTGTAACGTTAAGTGTTTATTTGAACTTTTTTTCTTTACAAGCATTTAGAGCATAAAAAAAAAAGAAAAAAGAAAAGGTCTTAATGACAATTTCCCATTAGCCTTATCTTTAGTGTGTCAATATAATGCAGTTCAAACAGAGCTTTAAATTTAGATTGTTTTAAGTGTCCCATTTACTAGCTGCATGGATTTATTCAATTCTCAAAGTCTCGGTTTTCTCAATCAGCAATAATGATAAATACCTCTGTAAGAGCTATGATGATGATGATGTGAAAAGACACATGTAGAAGGACATATATAAAGACCTAGCACAGTTTCTGACCCATGGTGATATTCAATAAATACATTTACATTCTTCCTCTTTTTTCCATTTTCTTTCCCTCTCTCAAATTTATGAAGTCCCTACTAAAATAAATTGCATTAATCATAAATACATGCATACATATATACATACATACATACAAGTTTACAAGTTGCAGGATACATTTAGAAATTTTCTTAGGGTGGAAAACCCACACATTAGGTATTAGAAGTGTTGTAGTAGAGGAAAATTTCTCTTTTACCTTCTCTGATAATATTAACATTATCAAATGATTGAGGTAATGCTAATGCCAAGCTGAAAATAGGTCCTACATCTTAAGATCACTTATGACAAGACACAGAAGTTGACCAGCACTCCTTTATGTGCTAATTCCCAAGTGGTACCTTTATTCTGAAAGTATAGATTTGGGGGCCTGGCTTTTCATTCTGAACTGATATGAAACTCTCTCTACCCCCTGGTGAAATAAAGACAATGATCAATTGGGTTGGGTGCCACAGCTTCTCTTCAAGCAAGCCATTATGTGTCAATCAGCTAGCCAAGTCAATTGATGAAATGTTGTGTAGAAGATGTGAGTAATATATTATTGACCATTTTCTTACTTAGAAAATGGAGGGAGTCTGAGTGGTTGCTTATTAAAGTTTGTCTCACCCACCTTACAGTTTCAGTTTTCAATTTAAGTTTTCTAGTTTATGCATTATGTGAGGGTTCTAAAATTATTGCACTGAGCCTAACCAAAGGCATCTGAGTTTATATTTATTGGTATAAATAGCAATTTAGCAGGGTGATGGTATTTGTTACATACAAGTAATTTGAATTCAGTCAATTTTCTTTACAAAATTCAGATTACAGCCAGTATTAAATTCTCCACAAGAAATCAAACAAACAGAAGCAATATGTGCTATGAAATGAAAGAAACCCAAACAAGCTCAGAGGCGGTTTGGCTCTGCCAAGTGATGTTATTGAATTTGGCATTGTGAGAAAAGGGTTCAAAGAATACAGCTACCCAGGACTATTGGATTTCAACAGAGCGAAGTTGGATGGATTAAGGGATCTAGCCAACAAGACACAGAGGGACAGCCCACAGCACAAGCAGTAAGTGCTATTCCCAGCAGGCTCAGAGGGCCCCCTGAGTAAAACCTCAGTGGACTGGAATTTCTCTAAAAGGAGTATGAATCTTTAGATGGATTCACCAAAGGGGGTGTAATCAAAGACCTGGGCAGAGTATCATGCTAGCTATAAAGAGAACAAAAGAGGGAGAAGAGAATGGGACAAGAGTTACAGGGAGGAAACAGGTGAGCAATCTAGGGCCAAATACATTCTAGGAAGTAAGATAAGAAAAATTACATGTACACAGATTCTTCCAGACATATGAGGGAAAAGGGGGAAATGAACACAAGATGTAAGAGTAACAAGCCCAATAAATGAGTAAAAGTGAAAAATATACCCCAATTAATCAAACACTAAACTGGCCAGTAAGTATCCTTCTTTTCCCTATGTTTTCTATATTCTATTCCTACAGATCTTTCCTTGGTTGCTGAATATAACATAAAGTTTTTCGGCTTGTGGCTGAGCCTTTACTATTTTATTTGCCCACAGAATTCTCTCATTCCTACCTATGAGACTAGCTAATAATTCTCACCCATAGGATTTCAGTTTAAATATCATTTCCTTCCAGAAAGCATTCCCTGTCAATCTATCTGTTATAGGTTCCAACAGCACTTTTGTTTTTGAGACACTTAATACACTTGCAATTAATTATTCAATAGCTGAGTTCCCTGAGAGAAAATCTATGAGAGCAAGGACTATATGTACCTTATTGACAGTGATGTCCTCAGTACCTAGAAAGTGATTAGATGAATTTTCTGGATGAATAGAAAGGAAAATTCCTTTGACAATTGTACAGTTGACCCTTGAACAACACAGGTTTGAACTGCATGGTGGATTTTCTCCAGTAAATATTGTACAGTACCATAAATGTATTTTCTCTTCTATATGATTTTCTTAATAACATTTCCTTTTCTATAGCTTACTATATTGTAAGAATATAGTACATAATACATATAGCATACAAAATACGTGTTAATCAACTTTATGTTATCAGTAAGCCTTCTAGTCAACAGTAAGCTATTAGTAGTTAAGTTTTAGAGAAGTCAAAAGTTATATGTGGGTTTTTAACTGCATGGGGTAGGATTGGGGGTTGGTGTCTTTAACCCCCATATGGTCCAAGGGTCAACTGTAGTATATTCAAATATATGGTAGCTAGGCTCAGAGGAATGTCATGGTTGTCCTGTCTCTGCTGTGTATTTCTTCACCCCCTCCTCACTTTTTATTTTATTTTATTTTATTTTATTTTATTTTATTTTATTTTATTTTATTTTATTTTATTATGAAAGAGAGAGGCAGAGACACAGGCAGAAGGAGAAGCAGGCTCCATGCGGGGACCCCGATGCAGGATTCCATCTCAGGACCCCAGGATCACGCCCTGGGCTGAAAGCAGATGCTAAACCACTGAGCCACCCAGAGATCTCTCCTTCCTCACTTTAATACATGGTTTAATTAACTTAATGGCACACCTTTGACAGACACTGTAAGTTCACTCACATATTACCTATTTCCAAAACTTTTTTGCCTTTCTCTTGCTTTCTGTATTAGTTATGATGATATGTTATGCTGTCGTAACAAATAACCCCAAATTTCCATGATTTAAACTAAAAAGCTTTATTTACCACCTACACAAATACACTACAGGGCCAGACAACTGTCCAGGGCAACTATCCAGGGCAGCTGTTCACAACACTAGGGCTTGATGATACAAGCTGCTTTGGTCTTGTGGAAACCCCATAGTAACATGCTTGCTCTGGTTCAAGGCTTGTTGGGATGTAGAAGGGAGCGTAGAGACTCACAGTGGCTCTTGAATGTTTTGGCCTAAAAATGACACAGGCTATATATGCCATGTTGGGAAAACTATCCACAGGCCCACATTTAATTTCATGGGATAAGAAAGTGTTCCTGGAAGTACAGGAGAACTGGATAATAGTAGATGGTGGTAATATCTATGACATCTTCAATCTAGAGCCTGGAAAACTACATCCCTTACAGTTCAATGCAGCCAATATGTGAAATGGAGAAATATTTCTTATCAGCCCACTTTCAGAAGTCCTTGGAGGACTCTGCCTAACCTGTCTGAAGTGCCCACTCCTGGACCAATTTCTGTAATCTTTCAGCTGGTCATCTTGAGTCAAGAGCAACATCATTTCAGCTCCAAATAAGAAAAAATTATCACTGGCTTAAACAAATTTAGGTATGAATCATTGAAATGCTTTCTTAGGCATCTCAGGGCTACTGAGTCAACTCTAGCAGTTGCCTACATCTGTAGTCCTTGTCATGTGAGACATATAAGCCTCTAAATTCAGTTAAGCCCATTCTTTTGTGTGGGAAACTGAGAAGATATGAGCCCACTATTTACTTGCTGTTATAGTTCCGGTGTCACTGAGATAACCAGACTGAAAGAAAGAAAAGAGCCCACAGAGAAGCAAAGAGTAATGATGGAGAGAAAAACGAAAGAAAGAAAGAAAAAGAAAGAAAGAAGAAAGAAAGAAAGAAAGAAAGAAAGAAAGAAAGAAAGAAAGAAAGAAAGAAAGAAAGAAGAAAGAAAACTGAGAGCTTTCAAGCTCAAGGATCCAACTGATATTGTAGAGCACATTACACACTTCAAATCACTTCCTAGCCAATGTTTGATTTCAAATAATAATTACAATGAGACAGGTGGGGCAGATATCACTAGAAGAATGTATGGAAGTCTGGAAACATGAGGTCCAGTACCAGATTTGTCACCCATTCACTGTTCAGGCTTAAGCATGTCCATAAAATAAGAAGTTTGAATTCATCTCATATAGTAAATATGAACTCAACCTTATGGTTTGTGTGAAGTCCTCTATATGTTGCTTCTGCTTCTGCTGTTGACATAAAAAGATTTTTATGCTTTTGAATAGCTCAGAAACATTCTTAAAGTCCAGCTCACCCATCCATTGGATGTATAACTTCTGGTAAATTTGATTAACCTACCTAAGTTTCCTTTACTTCATCTGAAAAAATGGAATAATAAAATGTTCTTCCCTCTGTTGTAACAACTAAACAAAGATCAAACATCTAGCACAATGCTTGACCCGTAGTATATTCTCAATAAACATAATTTCCCGACTACTACATTTGTCTTCTCCCAAGGTTTCCTTTCAAACATGAAATTAAATTCTCATTTTACAAACAAATTTACTGAGTCATTGAAGGGTTAAAGACTTGTTCAGATCAATCTAACGAGCCAGGGCTTGAAATGGGACCCAGTTCTGAAAATGGAATCATAATCTATGTCTCTAGGCTAATGATCTTATATTATTTCCATGATGCCCAAATCCCCACAATCCCTTTGATTCATCCAGCATTCATCAAGCAGGTACTAAGCAAATTGTTAACCATCCCTTAAGGCACCATGCTCCTCCCATTGCCATGATCTCCCTACAGACACAGGAGGTTTATAGTATCATATAATTTGAGAATGGAAAGAGACCTTAACAGTAATTTACTTTAACTTCCTACTGAGAACTAGAATTATCTTTCTAAAATTCCTGATTTGTGGCCATCTAGCTAGCTTCTGTCAGGATACTCCAGAACAGATGCCATTGGTGATGAAAATGTTGCTGTTATGGTGACACAGTTGTACAAGTCAGCCTTACTACTTACTTACTTACTTACTTACTTACTTACTTACTTACTACTTACTACTGCCATCAGAATCTGATCTTTCTCTATTTCTTAGCTCGATCCCCTTATCACAGGGATGCAAAACTCTGATTTGCCAAGCTTAAGATTCATAACCAATCCTTTTGTCAGGGACAGAGTCAGTACCTATAAACTCTAAAGTCTGAGGTTGAGAAAGGGACATCTCCCCAGAGGAAATCAGGATAATATCACTAATAAAAAGGAAAAATGGAAATTAAGCAGGCAAAAACAACAAAGTTCACTACTTGCCATCTTGTTCCAAATCCTAAACCAGAAAAAGCTGTTAAGGACGTTTTTTTCTAAAACCTTGAAGGTTAAAATAAAGCTAATGTTCAGAACACGCCCTCCATTATACTGCATGTGTTAGGAATTTTCTTGATTACAAGTAACTAAATAACCAACCAATACTGGCTTAAACAACATAAAATTCATTTTTCTCACAGAGAAAATGAATGATTTTTAGCCCTGATTTCATAAGTTTAACAGTGTCAGTTCTCTGGATTGAGAATTCTGAGACTCAACATAATTCCCAATGACAGCAAGGTGGTCATACCAACTCTAAGTAACAAAGTCAGGAAGCAAAGGCAGTTCAGAGCAATTTCTGATCTAGAAGAGAAATCTTTTCTTCAGAAACCTTCAGAAAACCTCTCTTTACCTCTTATTGACCAGAACTGGGCCACATGGCCACATCCAGCAACAAGAGATATCAGTTTCAGCTTTTCCACGCTCTAGAGGGGGAGGCAGACCAAAGGAAGTCATAGCTTTGAGTATCAGCATTATCTACCATATGTATGTTAGCAAATATGGTTTTGATCCCCTTCCTTCGACCCAACCAAATAAGGCCTCTTGCCCTATTACATCTGAAAAGAATAGATCTTGACCCCTTTACAGGACATCCATAATATCCAAAAGAGTAATCAGGCCTTTTCAAAATAGCAATAAATTATAAATGCTACAGAAAGAGAAATCGAAGATTACATTTTTATTCCATGGAAACTAGCACAGGACCTGGAAAATTGCAGACAATAAATATTTTAAACTAAATAAACCAAAATGCCCTGCTCAGAGATAGTCATTTTTCTATTAACAGTTAAAATTAATCACAGATCAAAATATACCTATTTGCTCTTTTAGAGTTTCCCCTTTTAGTAACGAGTGGCATTAGTTCACACCTAGGGAACCATTTTACTAGGTTTTAATATGTTAGTTTGCTTGTTGCTTGTCTGTTCAACCATCAAACGATCTGTAAGAGGAACAAATTTCATTAGCCACAGGCTGTAATCCAGCGGGTCCAAAACTTTCTGTGGAGAGACTATGTCAAAATCATTCGGGAAACATTTACTTACAGATTGCAATTCACCTGCCTCAGAATTTCTGATTCCATGGGCTCCAGATGAAGCCTGGGTAACTGCATTTTTAAAAAGCTTCCAATTTCAGCTGAGTTTGGAAATTCTAGTTAAACCAATCAAACTAATCAACTCAAATAGACTAAATAGGTCTATTTGCATTCACATTTTGCAGTCTAGTAAGCAACCTGTTGTCAAAGGTCTGCCCAGGAAGCCCAGTGACTACTTTGTTTAACTATTGAAAGACCTCAAACATTTGAAATCCTTCTATAAAGATAAGGAATGTCTCATTCCTAGGGCCTTTTTGAGAAGGTTATTTTAATGTCTGTCATGTAGACAGTAAAATTTGCCAAGCTCTGTGTCTTCCCAAAAGCCAGTCCAAAGAAAACTCACAAACCAAAGTCATCAACTGTTTCTGCCTCCCCAGCAGGAACCTCTCACTCCCACTCCCCTGACACATGATCCATATCAATGACAAATACTAAACATCATTTTGCATATGCTCAGTGAGATACAAGAAAATTCCTCTTTTCTTGTAGATTGTTGTAGAATGTAGATTGTTCTTCTCCACTTAGATTTAATGTTTTGCCCAATTTCCCTAGCTCACTGGTCTGCAAAATTTTTGAAATTTTTCCCCCACTCCAACTCACAGCTCTTTGCTCTACTTTAAATTGGAGGCCTAGTGACCCAGAATGTCAACATGAGCCAAAGATCACAATATCATTCATTTATCCAGCCAACAGAAAGAATGATCTGCCTCAGGGTGCATTATTTTTCCATCTGCCCAATAAACACAGTAATGTACAGCAAGAAAAGCAAATGTTTATTGCAACCTATCTCTAAACCCCTGAGCACTAAGATATAACATTTCTTGTCCTTTAGAATCAGGTTGTTTTCATCAAAGCAGAATTGTCTGTATCTGACATCCATCCCACTGAAAAGTTGGTATTTGACTCTATTTCATTCTATAGAACAAACAGGTGACATACAAAGAGGAGTCTTCACCCAAGCAAGACAGGCAAATCCCTAGGTTGTTAGGGCAATAGCCTTTGATACTTCTTGAAAAAGGAACAAAAAGACAGATTGATTTCCCCACTGAACAAATGGTAGGCCTCAACCCAGGGACCTCCAGTCCGGAGGAGATTGTTAATTAAAAGGTAAATCCTGGAGGGGGGGAGGGGCAAGATGGCGGAAGAGCAGGGTCCCCAAATCGCCTGTCCCCACCAAATTACCTAGATAACCTTCAAACCATCCTGAAAATTTACGAATTCGGCCTGAGATATAAAGAGAGACCAGCTGGAATGCTACAGTGAGAAAAATCCGCGCTTCTATCCAGGTAGGAAGACGGGGAAAAAGAAATAAAGGAACAAAAGGCCTCCGAGGGGGAGGGGCCCCGCGAGGAGCCGGGCTGAGGCCGGGGCGAGTGTCCCCAGGACAGGAGAGCCCCGTCCCGGAGGAGCAGGAGCTGCACCAACCTTCCCGGGCGGCGGAAAGGGGCTCGCAGGGAGTTGGAGCAGGACCCAGGAGAGCGGGGATGCCCTCGGGCTCCCGGGGACACTAACAGACACCTGCGCCCCGGGGAGTGCGCCGAGCTCCCTAAGGGCTGCAGCGCGCACGGCGGGGCCGGAGCAGCTCGGAGGGGCTCGGGCGGCGGCTCCGCGGAGGGGCCTGCGGGGCGGGAGCGCGAATCCAACAGCGCAGGCCCCGGAGCACAGGGCGCCGGGACACAGCCCAGGATCCGGCCTCCCCCGGGACAGGCAGAGGCCGGGAGGGCCCAGGACAGCAAGGACGCTCCTGCCCCGAGCTGAGCAGATCAGCGGCCCCGCCCGGAGCCTCCAGGCCCTGCGGACAGAGAACCGAGAGCCCCGAGCCCCGTAGTTCCTGCGGAGGCTGACTCCAGGCTTCCAGAGTTGCCATAGCAACTGCGACTGTTCCTCCTGGGGCCCCACGGGGTAAACAACCCCCGCTGAGCCCGCAGCAGGCAGGGGCAGAGCAGCTCCCCCAAGTGCTAACACCTGAAAATCAGCACAGCAGGCCCCTCCCCCAGAAGACCAGCTGGACGGACCAGTGATACTCCCCCGTGTTCCAATACAACTTGTTTTTGGCCACTCTGCACTGAGCAAAATGACTAGAAGGAAAACCTCACCTCAAAAGAAAGAATCAGAAACAGCCCTCTCTCCCACAGAGTTACAAAATCTGGATTACACTTCAATGTCAGAAAGCCAATTCAGAAGCACCATTATACAGCTACTGGTGGCTCTAGAAAAAAGCATTAAGGCCTCACGAGACTTCATGACTGCAGAATTTAGATCCAATCAGGCAGAAATTAAAAATCAACTGAATGAGATGCAATCCAAACTAGAAGTCCTAACGACGAGGGTTAACGTGGTGGAAGAACGAGTGAGTGACATAGAAGACAAGTTGATGGCAAAGAGGGAAACTGAGGAAAAAAGAGACAGACAATTAAGGGACCATGAAGACAGATTAAGGCAAATAAATGACAGTCTGAGGAAGAAAAACCTACGTTTAATTGGGGTTCCCGAGGGCGCCGAAAGGGACAGAGGGCCAGAATATGTATTTGAACAAATCCTAGCTGAAAACTTTCCCAATCTGGGAAGGGAAACAGGCATTCAGATCCAGGAAATAGAGAGATCCCCCCCTAAAATCAATAAAAACCGTTCAACACCTCGACATCTAATAGTGAAGCTTGCAAATTCCAAAGATAAAGAGAAGATCCTTAAAGCAGCAAGAGACAAGAAGTCCCTGACTTTCATGGGGAGGAATATTAGGGTAACAGCAGACCTCTCCACAGAGACGTGGCAGGCCAGAAAGGGCTGGCAGGATATATTCAGGGTCCTAAATGAGAAGAACATGCAACCAAGAATACTTCATCCAGCAAGGCTCTCATTCAAAATGGAAGGAGAGATAAAGAGCTTCCAAGACAGGCAGGAACTGAAAGAATATGTGACCTCCAAACCAGCTCTGCAAGAAATTTTAAGGGGGACTCTTAAAACTCCCCTTTAAGAAGAAGTTCAGTGGAACAATCCACAAAAACAAGGACTAAATAGATATCATGATGACACTAAACTCATATCTGTCAATAGTAACTCTGAACTTGAATGGGCTTAATGACCCCATCAAAAGGCGCAGGGTTTCAGACTGGATAAAAAAGCAGGCCCCATCTATTTGCTGTCTACAAGAGACTCATTTTAGACAGAAGGACACCTACAACCTGAAAATAAAAGGTTGGAGAACCATTTACCATTCAAATGGTTCTCAAAATATACCCTAAAAACTATAGAACACTTCTGAAAGAAATTGAGGAAGACACAAAGAGATGGAAAAATATTCCATGCTCATGGATTGGCAGAATTAATATAGTGAAAATGTCAATGTTACCCAGGGCAATTTACACGTATAATGCAATCCCTATCAAAATATCATGGACTTTCTTCAGAGACTTAGAACAAATTATTTTAAGATTTGTGTGGAATCAGAAAAGACCCCAAACAGCCAGGGGAATTTTAAAAAAGAAAACCATATCTGGGGGCATCACAATGCCAGATTTCAGGTTGTACTACAAAGCTGTGTTCATCAAGACAGTGTGGTACTGGCACAAAAACAGACATATAGATCAATGGAACAGAACAGAGAACCCAGAAGTGGACCCTGAACTTTATGGTCAACTAATATTCGATAAAGGAGGAAAGACGATCCACTGGAAGAAAGACAGTCTCTTCAATAAATGGTGCTGGGAAAATTGGACATCCACATGCAGAAGAATGAAACTGGACCACTCTCTTGCACCATACACAAAGATAAACTCAAAATAGATGAAAGATCTAAATGTGAGACAAGATTCCATCAAAATCCCAGAGGAGAACTCAGGCAACACCCTTTTTGAACTTGGCCACAGTAACCGGAGAAGGACAAACAGTGTATGTTCTCATTCATTTGGGGAATATGAATAATAGCGAAAGGGAATATAAGGGAAGGGAGAAATGTGTGAGAAATATCAGGTAGGGAGACAGAACATAAAGACTTCTAACTCTGGGAAATGAACTAGGGGTGGTGGAGGGGGAGGAGGGCGGGGGGTGGGGGTGAATGGCTGACGGGCACTGAGGGGTACACTTGACGGGATGAGCACTGGGTGTTATTCTGTATGTTGGTAAATTGAACACCAATAAAAATTAATTTATAAAATTAAAAAAAAACGGTAAATCCTGGCTCTTGACTGCTCTGTTCACTTGTCCTCCCTCCCTCCCACTTTCAGTTAACTGGAACATCAAAAAAATAACAATTCAGCAACACAATACAGTTAACAAAATCTGATGTAAATACTCACCAGTCTCAGTCCAAGGAAACAATTTCCCCCACCATTTTTAATATCCCTTTTATCTTTCTGGACATGTTATATACTTTCCTTTGGGCTACATGTTGAAAGAGTAAAGAATCTAGATGTAAGTGAGTATAACAAATTAGAGTCCGGGATCTGTTAGGGTAAACAGCCTAGTTTAAAGAACCATGGTTTAAAGAACTTGGGAAGCGGGAGGGGGGTTGGAGGCAGTGTGACAAAAAACACTCTCTAAAAGCTATCAAAATGATACACACTGAGTACTGAGCACAAAGAAATGAGCTAAATTATAATAAGAGATGTGGCAATTAGACATTAGAAAAAAATATATTAATCAATGCTAGTCATTGGGCATAGTTATGATAATCTGAGAAAATAGGCTCAGAGATGTCCCCAAATTCTCACAGGTAAGTATGTGGTAAAGTGAGGGTTTGAGCCTAGATCTGATAGACTCTGTGGAAGGTTGGGAAGGTTTGTGGAGAACATGGAAAGAAATATCAACCTCATTAGTGAAACTGATATTATGACTTTATTTCAGTCCCCATCCTCCCCCAGTCAGGATGGTCATGTTTTTCCACTATTTATAACAGGGTTTTGGGTAGAATATCTAGGGTTGCTCTGGCCAGTCAGTGGAAAAGTATGTAGATTGTATATCATAAGACTGTATTACCATAAAAAAAGATTTGCTTCTGTCAGTGGGGTCTTCCTCCCTCATGGGAAGATTATACATCTTGCTCTATTGACATTAGTTTTAGACATAGAACTTGTGTTACCTCTTCTTGCAGGGGATTTGTGCATCATTGCCCTAGTGAACTCAGGAGCGTAAGTGTTGAATTTCTTCATGCAGTGAAATGTGGGCAGAAATAACTCATGTCAATGCATTCTTATTCCAAGAACTTTTAGAGCCAGTTCATGTCCACCATGTCTCGTTTCCTTTTGTCACAAGTTGTCAATGACCCAAATAGAATCTGTTGTGTCAGCGTTTGAGTAGGGGAGTGATAACACCATCAAGTGGAATCATAGCTAACGTATGATGGACATTCCGTGTAAGCACAAAGTAAATCTTTGCTGTTGTCACCATTAAGATTTCAAGGTCATTTGTTACTGCAACATAAGGCAGTGTATCTGGTTGATATGAGAACGTGATCCTGATATCTGCATTCCAAGGCTTCCTAACTAGAGTTCGGACTAGAGTCCTCAAACCAGAGTATCTGAAGTCAATACAGGATAGGTATCTACTTCATCATGAGTTCTTCATCCAAACCACTTGATCTAAACTACTTCAACCAAACCCCTTCCCCCAAGTCCTACAAATTAGGGTTGGGAGTAAAAAACATAATTTTTTAATCCACATATAGAATGCCTCCACTGGTTCTGTTTAAAACAAAACAAAACAAACAAACAAACAAAAAAAACAGTGAAAACACTGACTAGAACTGACAAAAATACTTAAATCCCTCTGTAACCAATCAGACATGGGCTCTAGTTCACCAGTTACCACATGTGAGATTTGAGGAATATTATTACCTGTCTCTTCAAATTATAATTTACTTATTGGTAAAAAAAAAAAAAAGGACAATAATGGTATAGCGGGGAGTGTGGACTCAGAGAGGTATCAGGAAAATGCAAGTCAAAACCACAATGAGGTAACTCCTCAACTGGCTATTACCAAAAGACAAGAAGTAACAAGTGTTGGAGAAGCTGCAGAGAAAAGAGAACTCTTATATACCGTTGGCAGCAATGTACATCAGTACAGCCACTATGGAAAACAGCATGAAGGTTCTTTAAAAAAATAAAAATAGAACCAGCATATGATTCAGTAATTCCATTTCTGGGTATATGCAAAGGAAACTATTTCAAAGAAATACCTGTACCCCCACGTTCATTGTAGCATTGTACACAATAACCAAGCCATGGAAACAATCTTGTTTATCAGTGGATAAATAAAGAAAATATTTTATGCACACACACACACATACATGTGTGGAATATTTTGTATATTATATATATGTAATGGAATATTATTCAACTTTTAAAAAGAAGGATATCCTGCCATTTCCAACAACATGGTTGGACCTTGAGAGCATTATACTAAGTAAAATAAGTCAGAGAAATACAACTACTATATGATCTCACTTACATACAGTATCTAAAAAAAACAAAACAAAACAAAACAAAACTGACCTTAGAGAAAGAGAGAACAGACTGGTGGTGCCATTGGCATGGGGTGGGGAGTGGGAAAAATTTGTGACAGTGATCAAAAAGCTTTAACTTTACTTATAAAACAAATTCTAGGAATATAATGTACAGCATAGTGACTATAGTTAACAATACAGTACCAAAAAAAATACTGTACTGTATATATGAGAGTTGCTAAGGGAGTAGATCATAAAAGTTCTCATTATAAGAAAAACAACTGTAAACCTAATGAGGTGATGGATGTTAACTAAACTTGTTGTGGTAATCATTTCCCAATACATAAATCAAATCGTTACAATGTACAACTTAAACTTATACAATATTTTATGTCAGTTATATCTAAATAAAAGTGGAAAAAATAAAGACTCTAAAATGCATAGAATAAAAGATGGATATTGTGGGTATAAAATGAAGTAAAGTACATAAAATCCTTGCCTGCACCTGCCACATGGTTAAAGCACTCAACGAATGTTAATTACTTTTATGAACAAAGGCACCGTAGGGTATAAGAGGATAAATCACAGCCTAATAGGGATGACAAAATATAATCATAAATAACTATAATAAAAGCAAAATGTTTTAAATGCCTTAAGAGTGCCACAGATAAAGTGTTAGAGAAGAACAGAGGTGGAAAGACAAAACAAGTGTAACTGGAAGGGAAGGAGAGAGAAATCAGAGAAGACTTCATGGAAAAGCTGGCATTTGAATTGAGCCACTTACATTATTCAAGACCTTCTAAGTATGGATCTGCACACTCTACATTTTTCCTAGATTTTAGCTTCAGGAAAATTCCCTTTCTTGGAAATGTGCAATCCTTCCCTTTAATAGACAGTAAACTGTGACCTATCATGCTTCCTTCTCTGCGTTTGAGTGAAAGGTCTGGACAAATATGCCTAGTTTGGGGAATCATCTCAGACTTTGTCCCTCTCCACTTTTCTTCCTTATGGCTTCTGCTTTTGCTCTTGGTAATTTTTTACCACTTTATGTAAACCTCATGCCTGCATTTGTATCATAAACTTCCTCAAGTCCATTCTTGCACATTGGTAGGGCATATGTTCTAAATAAATAAAATATGTCTTATCTTCTTCCTAGGCTTTCTTTAGCATTTTATTTTGGTAACTTGTTTAAGGATAGAGATTAGTCATTCTTTTGTGGTTTATACAGAACTTAATAGAAGGGGCAGTAAGAATGATCAAGCCCGGATAGTACCTTACATTGCAGCATTAGTGAAGTACTAAGAGCTAATTTCCAAGTTAGATTCAACTAGCATCATGTCTCATTTTAGCAAAAAAGAAAGTCAGCATAACCAAAAGGAAGGTCACCATTACTCAGATGAATTGCAGTTTTATGTTAAGTGGCATATTTTTAGGTTGGGAAAGGTACCAGGAGAAATACCACCTTAGTTCCCTAAAAGAACAAAATGTTTCCCAAGCCAAAACAGTGAAATGATCTCCTGTATTCCAACTGCAAAACAACTTGATCCTTTTAAATAAAACTCTGGCTCCCTTTTCTATGCAAAAGTGAGGGAGAATTCAAGGACTCACAGAGATGGCATAAGAGCAAGTTAGAACTCAAATGTTTTGTGTTAACATACTCAGAACAAATACCAATTTCTTCTAAAGGGTATAACTAAATAGATCTTACAACATCTAAGTAAAATAAGCAAGGCTGTAATGTATGGATACCAACACTATTAACATTTTTGTCAGTTGATAAAAAAGCAATTCATATGAAAACGTATTATCAAGGAAACAAGAACCCAACAGACTCATTTATATAAACTGACCATTTGAAACTGAATTATTCATTTCACTGTAGTCATTGATGTAATGCCCTATCATATAACCTAAAGGAAACGTCTAAAAGGATTTTTAAAACTAAAATGGCCAACCTGATAATCACATCCATCAGTAATTGTTAACAAAGTGGCAAAATAATACAACCTTGTCAAAATTAAACTTCCATTCAGAACAAGTAGTAAAGAATTGCAGAGAAAACATTCTGTTCATTAAAACACACGTTTAGGAGGGGCAAGATGGCGGAAGAGCAGGGTCCCCAAATCACCTGTCCCCACCAAATTACCTAGATAACCTTCAAACCATCCTGAAAATTTACGAATTCGGCCTGAGATGTAAAGAGAGACCAGCTGGAACGCTACAGTGAGAAGAGTTCGCGCTTCTATCAAGGTAGGAAGACGGGGAAAAAGAAATAAAGGAACAAAAGGCCTCCGAGGGGGAGGGGCCCCGCGAGGAGCCGGGCTAGGGCCGGGGCGGGTGTCCCCAGGACCGGAGAGCCCCGTCCCGGAGGAGCAGGAGCTGCACCAACCTTCCCGGGCGGGCGGAAAGGGGCTCGCAGGGAGTTGGAGCAGGACCCGGAGGGCGGGGATGCCCTCGGGCCCCCTGGGACACTAACAGACACCTGCGAGCGCAGGAGAGTGCCCCGAGCTCCCTAAGGGCTGCAGCGCGCACGGCGGGACCGGAGCAGCTCGGAGGGGCTCGGGCGGCGGCTCCGCGGAGGGGGCTGCGGGGCGGGAGCGCGAATCCACCAGCGCAGGCCCCGGAGCACAGGGCGCCGGGACACAGCCCAGGATCCGGCCTCCCCCGGGACAGGCAGAGGCCGGGAGGGCCCAGGACAGCAAGGACGCTCCTGCCCCGAGCTGAGCAGATCAGCGGCCCCGCCCGGAGCCTCCAGGCCCTGCGGACAGAGAACCGAGAGCCCCGAGCCCCGTAGTTCCTGCGGAGGCTGACTCCAGGCTTCCAGAGTTGCCATAGCAACTGCGACTGTTCCTCCTGGGGCCCCACGGGGTAAACAACCCCCGCTGAGCCCCGCAGCAGGCAGGGGCAGAGCAGCTCCCCCAAGTGCTAACACCTGAAAATCAGCACAACAGGCCCCTCCCCCAGAAGACCAGCTGGACGGACCAGTGATACTCCCCCGTGTTCCAATACAACTTGTTTTTGGCCACTCTGCACTGAGCAAAATGACTAGAAGGAAAACCTCACCTCAAAAGAAAGAATCAGAAACAGCCCTCTCTCCCACAGAGTTACAAAATCTGGATTACACTTCAATGTCAGAAAGCCAATTCAGAAGCACCATTATACAGCTACTGGTGGCTCTAGAAAAAAGCATTAAGGCCTCACGAGACTTCATGACTGCAGAATTTAGATCCAATCAGGCAGAAATTAAAAATCAACTGAATGAGATGCAATCCAAACTAGAAGTCCTAACGACGAGGGTTAACGTGGTGGAAGAACGAGTGAGTGACATAGAAGACAAGTTGATGGCAAAGAGGGAAACTGAGGAAAAAAGAGACAGACAATTAAGGGACCATGAAGACAGATTAAGGCAAATAAATGACAGTCTGAGGAAGAAAAACCTACGTTTAATTGGGGTTCCCGAGGGCGCCGAAAGGGACAGAGGGCCAGAATATGTATTTGAACAAATCCTAGCTGAAAACTTTCCCAATCTGGGAAGGGAAACAGGCATTCAGATCCAGGAAATAGAGAGATCCCCCCCTAAAATCAATAAAAACCGTTCAACACCTCGACATCTAATAGTGAAGCTTGCAAATTCCAAAGATAAAGAGAAGATCCTTAAAGCAGCAAGAGACAAGAAGTCCCTGACTTTCATGGGGAGGAATATTAGGGTAACAGCAGACCTCTCCACAGAGACGTGGCAGGCCAGAAAGGGCTGGCAGGATATATTCAGGGTCCTAAATGAGAAGAACATGCAACCAAGAATACTTCATCCAGCAAGGCTCTCATTCAAAATGGAAGGAGAGATAAAGAGCTTCCAAGACAGGCAGGAACTGAAAGAATATGTGACCTCCAAACCAGCTCTGCAAGAAATTTTAAGGGGGACTCTTAAAACTCCCCTTTAAGAAGAAGTTCAAGTAACTCTGAACGTGAATGGGCTTAATGACCCCATCAAAAGGCTCAGAGTTTCAGACTGGATAAAAAAACAGGACCCATCTATTTGCTGTCTACAAGAGACTCATTTTAGACAGAAGGACACCTACAACCTGAAAATAAAAGGTTGGAGAACCATTTACCATTCAAATGGTTCTCAAAATATACCCTAAAAACTACAGAACACTTCTGAAAGAAATTGAGGAAGACACAAAGAGATGGAAAAATATTCCATGCTCATGGATTGGCAGAATTAATATAGTGAAAATGTCAATGTTACCCAGGGCAATTTACACGTATAATGCAATCCCTATCAAAATACCATGGACTTTCTTCAGAGACTTAGAACAAATTATTTTAAGATTTGTGTGGAATCAGAAAAGACCCCAAACAGCCAGGGGAATTTTAAAAAAAGAAAACCATATCTGGGGGCATCACAATGCCAGATTTCAGGTTGTACTACAAAGCTGTGTTCATCAAGACAGTGTGGTACTGGCACAAAAACAGACATATAGATCAATGGAACAGAACAGAGAACCCAGAAGTGGACCCTGAACTTTATGCTCAACTAATATACGATAAAGGAGGAAAGACGATCCACTAGAAGAAAGACAGTCTCTTCAATAAATGGTGCTGGGAAAATTGGACATCCACATGCAGAAGAATGAAACTGGACCACTCTCATGCACCATACACAAAGATAAACTCAAAATGGATGAAAGATCTAAATGTGAGACAAGATTCCATCAAAATCCCAGAGGAGAACTCAGGCAACACCCTTTTTGAACTTGGCCACAGTAACCGGAGGACAAACAGTGTATGTTCTCATTCATTTGGGGAATATGAATAATAGCGAAAGGGAATATAAGGGAAGGGAGAAGAAATGTGTGAGAAATATCAGAAAGGGAGACAGAACATAAAGACTTCTAACTCTGGGAAATGAACTAGGGGTGGTGGAGGGGTAGGAGGGTGGGGGGTGGGGGTGAATGGGTGACGGGCACTGAGGGGTACACTTGACGGGATGAGCACTGGGTGTTATTCTGTATGTTGGTAAATTGAACACCAATAAAAATTAATTTATAAAAAAAATAATAAAATAAAACACACGTTTACTATACACGAGGAATTATTCTTGGCAAAGGAGATTGGTGAACCAGAGTTCACTGGTAATTTGTAGCTCAGTTTTTCAGAAACTTTTGTAGAAAATGATATAGCCTTCTTACATTACTTAAGGTTTGCAGTAATGTAATAGCATGTCCATTCCATAGCTTACCTTTGCTAATGCTTGTTTATAAAGAAAAATAGAAAATAAATGGAAAAATGCCCATCTCCCAGAGATAACCACTGTTAAGCTTTGGATTATCACACAGTTTTACAAGCTATTTAAACTGTGTTCACTAAAAATTATTTTATAAATCTGATCCCATATCAATACATCATCATTTTCCGTTACTACATTGAACTCTATCATTTAAATTTCACATAATATATCTAATAAGTCCCCACTCTCCAGAATTTTGGACAGTTCACTTGTTCTGAATATCATAATACAATTGTCTTTACATATATATAATTGCTTCTTTCTGATCATTTCCTCTAAGTGGAATTTTCTATGTCAAAGAAAAAGCATATATTTAAGGCTTTTGATACAATTTCCCAATACCATTTATACGCTATAAGCAATATAAGAACTCATTGACATTTCCTTGTGGTCTCCAGGACAGAGTATTATTAATCCTTTTTAAATATTGGTTCTTATAACATGTATGTTTTAATTCCCAAGTAAGTCTTTCTTACTTAAAGATTAGGGTGGCTCCATAGCATGAGATTTATCCAAGAATTCTTGCAGACCTAGTAGCTTACAGTGTAATCATAATCACATTTATTCCAAGAGTGGGAGTGTGCAGTACCAGTATACATCCTTCATCATGGGCTTATTAACCTGACATTACTGCAGAGTTGCCCGACCTATTTCTGAGATATCTGACAAGGCATGTCACCTATAGTTTGAATAGACTGGTAGTCAGGCTCTACCCAGCCTCTCAGGTAAAGTGCCACTTCACTAAACTAAATGATATCCAGGTCCTACAATTTATGTAGTGGTATCCTGGTGTGTCAGAAGGATTGAAGCACTCTTCATCATCAAGTACTATAAAGGAAGAATCTTGTTCATTCCTGAGATTTAGAAGGAAGAACTTAACCTTTATGCTTAAGTATTTCCGATGTATAAATTAAAAGGAAACCGGTTGCAATTATAAATGAGCATTGTGAAACATAAATTGTGAATGTCAGGGCTGAATACCATTTAAATCAACGGTGAATATTTCTGTGTCTCTAAAGGGTCTGTATTAAAACCTTTTTTTCCCCATGATTAGAGGTTATCAGGCAAAGATATTTACCTTGATTCTGTAATTCTGAAACAACAAAAAGCCCCACTAGCTTTTTGTGACAAAGAAAATGGGAAAGGGGAAGCATGCCCTTTAAATACCAACTTCTAATTGCAAATATGTGAATATGTAAATCCAATTATGTACATTTAAGGATTAGATATTAATTGGATCTGCCTTGATATAAATTGCACACTTAATTCTTTTATTAGAAGTGATCATCACTTTCCATTTTGGCATTTGTTAATAACTGACAAAATATCACAGCTTCTCTCTTGCTCTGAGATTTGTTGAGGCAACATTATAGCTCACACAGATTAAATATATTTGTCCTGAACTCTGGAGCCATTAGAATATGTGCTAACATTTTACTTGAAAGGAATAAAGAAGTGATCATATCATTATGACCTCTTAATCACGGAATATTTAGATTTGGTCACACATCCTAATTTGAGGACAGATAGTAAGAAATGTTCAGATGGTAGGAGACAGATCATAAACAATTTAAAGAATGTTCTTTGGGGACATGCTAACCTTTATTTCTACCTCATTGATACGACAGAAGCATTTTAACTCATTGGCATCCTTCTACATTCCTCTATACCTCTTATAATAATTTCTTGGTATCAACTGTGATGGCTAAGTGATGCCCTCATAGCTGGTAAACATTATTTCTGGATGTGTATGTAAAAGTGTTTCTGGAAGAGATTAACATTTGAATTGGTGAACTGAGTAAAGCAGATGACCCTCTCCATTGTGAGTGGGCATCACCCATTCACTAAGGGCCCAAACAGAATGAAAAGAAGAGGGAAGAGTGAATTCACTTTCTCTGTTTAAGCTAGAGCATCTATCTTCTCCTGCCCTCAAATATTGGCACTCCTGTTTTCAGGCCTTGGTACTTAGACCTAATTACACCACCAGCTTTCCCCCAGCTTACAGAAAGTAGGCTGAGGACTTCTTGGCTAGCATAATAACATGAGCCTATTTCTATGATAAATATCTAAGTAGACAGATAAAGAGAAGCAGATATAGAAATAGATAATATATATCACCAAGATCATCAAGAGTAAAAGACATGATTAGACTCTTCTGGTCATTGGAGCATTATAGTAACACCTACTCACCTTTAGAGTCCTTATTCCAGTATCATATATATACAATATCCTATTGGATATACACACACACATATATATACACACACACATGTATACATGTATATACATATATACATACACTATAATAATACATATTAAAAGCTAAGGTACTATAGTGTACATATCATTACATATATATTATATATATATGTGCTATACTATAATAGATATCTCACATATCTATTATACATTCTAAAAGATATCTATATCCATTATATAATATATGCCAAGAAGTGAGGAGAAGTTGCCAAGATCCTGAAAAGGAGCAGGTTTGGTGTGACCCAAAAACAAGAAAAGGAGACTAATATGTCCTTTGGGGCATGCAGAGGAGGCAGGGAGAGTAAAAGGAAATACCATCAGAGTGGTAACTAGAGGGAAAACCATGTAGGTCCTCATAGGTAGTAGTAAGGATGTTAGTGCGGGCGATATGTCCATTTAGGAAATTTGAGCAGATTTGACTTATATTTTTAAAAGCCACTCTGACTTCTGAGTAAAGACAACCAAGAGGTTATCAGTACAAACAAGAAGACAGTTAAGTGACAGCTGAAATTATCCAGGCAAGAAATGCTTGTTTCGGACTGGGCAGAGGAAACAAAAGACAGAGGCAACACTATTTGTTGATCTGGAATGGGAAAGAAAGGGAGAAGAAGCCATGATGACTTCTAGGTTTTCAGCCTGAGCAACTAGAAGAATGAGTTGTCATTTACTGAGAAGGAAGACTAAGAGAGAAGCAGGTTGAGAAATTCATTTTTTTAGACATTTTATTTTGAGATAACTACTTAAGACCAAATGGAAATTTTGAGTGGGCAGGTGGCTGATGTATAAAGTTCAAAGGTAAAGTCAAGGCAGGATATGTATATTTGGGAGTCATATAGATAGTATTTAAAGCATGAGAATAGATGAGATCACCAAGGAATGAGTTAGATATAGAAGATATCAAATCCTATACTCAGGGGCATTCCAATTTATAGAGATCTGAAAGATAAGGAAAACTTAGCAAAGGAGACTGAGAAATAGTGTCCAGTGAAGCATGAGTAAGAAAGTCTCTTGGTATAAATAAAAATATAGTAATAATTAGTCATTAATCATTCTGGGTAATTTACTCTGCCTGGACTCTATGACATGTAAATGAATTAAAAATGTTACTGCTCGGGAAGCCTGGGTGTCTTGATGCTTGAGCCTCTGCCTTTTTGGTTCAGGGTGTGATCTCGGGATCCTGGGATCAAGTCCTACATCAGGCTCTCCAAAGGGAGCCTGCTTCTCCCTCTGCCTATGTCTCTGCCTCTCTCTGTCTCTCATGAAGCAATAAATAAAATCTTCTTTAAAAATGTTACTGCTCTTTAAGAGAGCACATTGAATAGCCATCCTAGTCAGCCTCCTCAAATGGCTATGAACGAGTCCTCCCAATATTCACATCCTGTGTAATCCCCTCTCCTTGAACATAAACTGGACCTAGTGACTTGCTTCTAATAAATAAAACATGATAAAAAATGATGGGAGGCCACTTCTGAGATTAAGTTACAAAAGACTGAGACTTTCATCTTGCTAACATTCTCTCCAGCTCTTCTTACAAGCTTCCCCTTGAGGAGGAGGACCACTTGGCAAAGGACTGAGAGTAACATCTAGCCAATCAATGAGGAACTAAGATCCTCAGTCCAACAGCCCTTGAGTAAACGGAATTCTTCCAACAACTATTGAGCTAAGAAGCATATCCTTCCCCAGTAGAACCTTCAGATGAGATCATAGACTCAAGGTCAGCACCTTGATTGCAGCCTATGAAAAGCTAGGAAGCGATTAAGCCATGACTAGATTCCTGACCCATAGAAACCATGAAATAATAAATGTAGTTTTAAGCCATGACTTCCTGATCTGCAGAAACTATGAAATCATAAATGTTGTCTTAAGCCACTAAATGTTGAGGAATTTGTTATTGGGTAATAGATAACAAATGCGGTAAGGAAAATAAGACAATTCAGAGATCACTATTGAACAAAGCAGCACTGATTAGAGCTCCCTTCCCCCAGTCTTATTTCAGGGATCTAATGCTCTATGATAAGACTCATAATAATCTTAGTATGAATTACTGTCATTGAGTCCCTTTTCTCTGGTTTAGTTGCAGTTTGGGTCTTATCTGAAATTGAAGAATGAATATAATCAGTGAACAAGTCAGAAGAAAAATTTTTTGAATAAAAATGCTTTCCTGGCACCTCTGAATTAATTCTACAGGAGATAGCCAGACTCTGGTCCTGGTTTAAACACTTTAAATCATCTCATTTGTTTTGAAACTCCTCTCTCCTCTCCTGCTGACTTTTCAGCTAGTCCATCCCCACCTTGGTGACATAACTCTAATTTAAGCTTCTTTCAAAACCCATTATGATTTCCACTTCATTGCCCTTGAATGCCGTTGAATTAAGATACCAGCATAATTAATGGACCACCTTGCTAACACTATTTCTTCTTCACATCACGAGGAAATGTCAAGTCACATTTCCTTTGGAGATCAACACTACTAACAGATTTCACTGTCATTTATAAATTAGTTAAGAAATAAAAAGGCAAAGACATACAGAAATAATTAAAATATTTATTCACACAATAATCAAATAGGCTTCTAAATCGTTTTCTTTAAAAAATAAGGAGACTGTGATGGTTAATTTTATGTCAACTTGATTCGGCTAAGGGATGCCCAAATAGCTGATATTTCTGAGTGTATCTTGGAGGAAGTATCTGGAAGATAGTTAGCATTTGAACTGGTAGACTGAGTATAGAAGATCACCTTCACCAGTGTAGGTGGACATCATCCATTCCACTGAGGACCTGAAGAGTACAAAAGGTGGAAGAAGGGCAAATTTGATCTTTATGCTTGAGCTAGGACATGAATCTTCTCCCCTAGAACACTGACACTCCTGATTCTCAAGCCTTCAGGCTCAGACTGAATTACACCACTGGCTTTCCTATTTCTCCAGCTTGCATATGGCAGATCATGGGACTTGCTGGCAGATAGTGATTCTGTTTCTCTGGAGAACCTGACTAATACAGGGATTCCTTGTCGCCAAAAAATGTAGGCTGAGTTAATGCTAATCAATTACTCACTGCAAATAACCATAGAAACTCTGGATAAAATATAACAAAAAACTATCTGAAGCATTGTAGTTGGGTGCAAAACAAAATACAATAAACTCTTCTTTTTTTCCTAGTTAAATCAAAAGGGTAAATAAACCCAGAATGGAAGTTTAGCAGGTTGCTCAATTCCAGGGAGGTTTCATTCTAGGATAAATGGCATTACTGGAATTAATCTGATAGGTGGAGATAGAAGTAATACCATGCTGGAATATAGGTCCTAGAAGCCGCAGGCAGAGGTTTTAAAGCTCTAGAGGGAGCAGAAGCCATATGTATTAGTTTTCTGTGGCTTCTGTGACAAACTTGGTAGCTTAAAACAACAGAAATTTATTTTCTCATTGTTCTGAAGGCCAGAAGCCTGAAATCAGAATGCCAGCAGGACCCACTCTCTCAGGAGGCTCTGAGGGAAAATCTGTTCTTTGCCTCTTCCTACTTCTAGTGACTGCAGGCATTCCTTAGCTTATAGATGCATCACTCCAGTCTCTGCCTCTGTCTTAAATTATCTTCTCCTTTGTGTGTCTGCGTCTTCCACTTTTCTGGCTGTCTCAAATCCTCCTCTGCTTCTCTCTTATAAGGAAACTTGTCAATTGACTTAGAGACCACCTAATTATCCAAGATTCTCGTCACATCTCAAGATCCTTAACTTAATCACATCTGCAGGGACACTTTTCCAAATAAGGTAATATTTAGAGGTTCTAGGGATTAGGACATAGGTATATCTTTGGGCCCATCTTTCAGCCCATCATACTACAGTCTTAACCTATGAGACAGGTGCTGGAAAGACACCTCTACATATTATATACAAATATATGCTTAGCAGGTGGTATGAATTACAAGCCTAGAAGTTGACATAATTTTTCCAGGACTCACAAAAACCCAGAATCACTATAGAACCAAGTGTAAAATCACTGTAAGGACACATCCACAATTCAGCGAACACAGAATTCCCACAGAAATTATTTTGCTTCAAGGAAACTGGAAGACCTAGATTCCAGTTTGTTTGTTTTTTTCTTAAGATTTTATTTATTTATGCATGAGAGACACAGAAAGAGAGAGAGGGGCAGAGACACAGGCAGAGGGAGAAGCAGGCTCCCTGCAGGGAGCCAGACGTGGGACTCAATCCCAGTGTCTCCAGGATCCCACCCTGGGCTGAAGGCCTTGCTAAACTGCTGAGCCACCCTGGCTGCCCAATATTCCACTTTCAAAAGCACACCTGATCTATGACACTACTAAGATCTGGTTCCCTACTTTTATAATACAAGCTCTGCCAGAACTTGTATTCAGAATGCCCCAGAACAGGCATTCGAGGAATATCATGAGAGATTAAAAGGCTATGTGTAGAAAGATACCATTTATAGGTATGCATACAAAAATATAAAATGCATATAATGATCAAATGTCTGTGCACATTTTCTCCTTAATCCAACATGTACAGTGGTAAAACTTGAAAGATGCTTCTGAATAACTTATCTGGTCTGGATACATTTGGAAGAGATGGTTCTGTGCCATAGGACACTAGAACAGCAATATAAATGTGAGCATTTGTCACCTTTACACATCAGATGAAAAGATTTTTAATATTTAGAAACTCACTGACATTCCCCCTAGAAAGTCATTTCCAAATACCCTTTAAAAAGTGAATGTGTAATGGAAAATTTAACTTTCCTATTCACAGCTTCATGTCACCATATTTCCTTACTTTTGAAAATCAATAGATGCTATATTAATCATTTCTTTCAATACCCAGGGATTTCAGACGCTTTAAAGCTGAACTGCAAAACCTTGGGAAGGGTATTCAAGGAAGAATGCACCAACTAGTGTAGAAAAACTACCCCATGAGTTACAGATAATCACAGGCATTGTTAGTTATTAAAAGATTATTGTCATGTCTCTCGGGCTCCAGATAGAGACCTCAGACTTCAGAAGTATCACGATAAACCAATATAACCCTCAAATAATAGACAATGAAATCCTTATAAGCCAGACTCTTAAACAAAGACTTTGTTCTCTGAATCATAGCCCGGGGAAAAGAATATTTAGGGGTTTATTGCTGCTATCTTTAATATCTTTCTCCTTTCTGTTTTGTGCACATCCTTATAGTCAATGTGGTAATGCCATAGACAGGAGGGCAGGAAAGTGCCACCAAAAAGTGAGTCCTAAGAGGCATTCTGACTGGGAGGTGTTTTTTTCCCAGAGAAGATCAGAAAGTGGATCACAAGAGAACTTCTGCAAGACAGTACCCACTTTATTCTAGAGAGGTCCCTGTCCAGTCCATGTTTATATTGTAATATATTTAGAAGCATCAAACAAAGATTAATTTCAGCTGACAAATTTATAGGTTAGAGCAGTGGTTCTCAAACTATAGCATGCATCAGAACCCTCTACAGAGCTTGTTAAAACACAGCTTGTTAAAACCCAACCCCAGAGTTTCTGATTCAGTTTATCTGGGGCAAGGCTTGATAATCAGCATTTTTACCAAGTCCCCAAAGTTTCTGATTCAGTAGGTCTGGGGCAAGGTGACAATTTGCATTTCCTTCAAGTTCCCAGGTGATGTTCATGCAAGGACTATACTGTGAGAACCACTAATTTATTTTTTTAAAGATTTATTTATTTATTCATGAGAGACAGAGAGAGAGAGACACAGGCAGAGGGAGAAGCAGGCTCCTCACAGGGAGCCTGATGTGGGACTCAATTCTGGATCCGAGAACCACTAATTTAAAACAAGAAGCTTTTGACTAGTGATCAAGAAGTCTCTGGAACACGTATCTCATTTTTTTTGCTCTCAATGAAACCACCACTGGAATAAAGATTTCAGGGGAGCCCAAGTAGCAGAATACTAAAGATTAAATGTAGACAAGTACTGTAAGGGCAATAATGGCAATGACAACTAGCCCTGTTATAACTCTTATAGCAACACTTTAAGCAATATAGTATTTTTATTCCATTTTTCAGATAAAGAAACTGAAGCTCAGATCTTTCTGAGTACAAAACTTTTTAAAGTTTTAAAAGTTTAAAATTTTTACAAATTTTTTTCTATGCCACTTGACTAGGAAAAAATAACAAGGTTATGACCAGTGTCCCTAGCTAAAGCTTTCAAAAGTCAGTTTCCTACCAACGAGGTATTATTGGTTTACCCTAGAATAGCACAAACAAAAAGGAAGACTAGTGTATTATCCCCGGGTATCGGCTGATGACAATCTAAAGCAAATAGTTCAGCATACTTTATAAGTTGTCCCCAATATTGCTGCCATTTTCTCTTCTAATCTCTTAGTTACTATACTCCAAAACCCCAAGTTAAAAAATTTCTCCAGATAATACTAAAGGCCCAAACAATATTGAACACTTGGTCCTGGGGCCCTGTGAAAGATTAGCCTTGTTGGGTAGACCAAATTATCAGGTCTTTATAGAATGTGTGCCCTATAGAGCTTAGTGCCATCTGAGTTGATTATAAAAGCCATGCTTGTCTCTATTGGAAGCAGCATCTGTAGCCCTTGGAAGTGAAGTGTAGTCAGCTCTAATCAAAACCAAGCTTTTTCTTTCCTCTCATTTACGTTCATGGGCAGAAGCAATCGGAATTATTGAACTCAAGCCAGATTACGGTTGGCTAAAGACAGCTGTCTTTCTCCAGTGCTAATCAGTAAAGATAAATGTACTGTCAGCTGAGGACATGTGGATAGGGCAGTTGAACACAGGCTGAAGAAAATGCCTTGGCACAAGTCACACATGACTCAAGTGTTAGGAAGGTAGGAAGAAATACAAAGAAAGTGCAAAGGGCACGTATACTAGAGCTCCTGTTTAATTGGAAATTCTTTTTTGCCAGGCTTAACATTTTTGGATAACCCTTAAGAAGTGGTCAGTGCTCACATAAGGCACCATCTTTTGGTAGATGAAGGAAAACAACATGAGAGCAGAAATAGACTCTTCAGTGTGAATTAATTTATTCAACTAGGGAGGAGGAGGAATCACCTCCAACTAGGGCAACTTCAAGTTGCAATTAAGAGTAACTCTCCATGCTGTGGGCTGAGTGACATCTGGTGCCTACCCTGGAATCCAAACAAGTCATCAGTAAGACACTTTAATTAGTGCACAAACTCCATACTTCATAATAGTATTGCCGGATCCCCAGAATAGGGCAAAAGGCCAAATTTCGACGCTTACCCCTTTTTCAAACTTAAAAAAAAAAAAAAAAAGCATGCTACTCTTTCTCCAAAAAAGATGTAATATTCCTTTTTCTCTTTGGGTGGCATGCCAAATAAAGGCTTTCACATTTCAAATAGTTATTGATTGAACTGATTTATGAATAAAAGGAGATAGAGGCAAATTATTAGATGGGTTTTCCTCCTGCTGCTTATGATTTGATTTAAAAATGCTTTTGCATCTAAGCCAAAACAGCTCAAGTCTGCTGTCTAGAGCCAGTCTCTTCCCCTAACAGAAAAACCCTCCAGTTTCCTCTGAGCCATGTCTTCTCCAGGTGAAGAAATCAAGGGCAAAGTGATGCTCTTTAGATGGAGCTGAGTTGAGAAAAAACTGCCCAGGTTTAGTAGTAGAGGCACCTGGGTTTCAGGAGCAGCTCTGTCACTCACTATTTACTAGCAGCTAATTTATACTAAGCCTACTTTGAAAAGGATTTGGGGCAGCAGCCAGTCATTCACTGTGTGTCTTAGACAATGCTTTTCAGTTCTCTGGGCCTCAGGTTCTTTAGCAATCCATGTGACCAGAGGGGGCATGCTCTAAGGGCATTTCTGACGTTCAATCTCTCCGGTCAAGTAGCAGCATCACCAAGGTGATTGATTGATTGATTGATTGATTGATTTTTAATAATAAATTTATTTTTTATTGGTGTTCAATTTGCCAACATACAGAATAACACCCAGTGCTCATCCCGTCAAGTGCCCCCCTCAGTGCCCGTCACCCATTCACCCCAAGGTGATTTATATATGCTCAGCAATTCGGAACTTAACCTTCATACCCATCATTCCTTTCCTTGACCCTTACAACTATCCTAGGTGGCAGTCATGAGAGGTGAGAAAAGAGATAATCAAAAAGGACAACAACTTATTATTTGTCAGAATTATACCCCAGGTTTTCTCGTGCTTTTTCCACTACGGCCCTCAAGGTATGAAAAATATAACAGACTACATATGATTCTATGAGAAGATAAGTTCTAGTAATCTTCACCTCACCACTTACTGACTGAGCCTTGGTAGCCACATCTGCTAAATAAGAATGATGGACTAGATTATTTTAGTGTCCCTTCCAGTTTTACTACCGGGTGAATCTATGAAACACAACACAAGTTATTTAGCACCAAGTCAATCTCTGATGTGGTCTTTGCCTTGATAAACTGCCTACTACAAAACTCCAAATTTCTACAAATCGGGGACCACTCTTTGCTCTCACCAGAAAAACAGCTGTTACATCTCCCATTGAATCTGTGACTCTCTGTAATCCAAGTTGCTCAGTATCTCAATATCTGAGATCCTAAGTTACACCTTCTCAGAAAGGCTTCCTCCAATTATGTCCCTCTCTCCAGCCCAGTTCCAGGTGTCTGTGCTAGCATTTCTAAGTACCTGCCCATCCCAAACTCAGCTTCACGCTATTATTCAAAGCCAGTTGTTCCCCTTCTCCACCATCTAAATATCTTTTTTTTTTTTCTCTTTTACAGCCTGTGAGTTTGGCAGAGTTGGTGAAGGTCTAGTTTTCTATCACTTTGGCAAATATGAAACCAGCAAATTCAGATGTGAGCTGGCTAGTGGAACTCAGGTACCAAATGGTGGAGCCGACATTAAAAAAGCACTTCTACCTGGGGCACCTGGGTGGCTCAGTGGTTAAGCATTTGCCTTTGGCTCAGGTGGTAATCCCAGGGTCCTGAGATCGAGTCCCACATCAGGCTCCCCAGAGGGAAGCCTGTCTATGTCTCTGCTTCTCTCTGTGTGTCTCTCATGAATAAATAAATGACAAAACAAAAAAAGCACTTCTACCTGACACCTAAAATCTCAAACACTGCAGGTTGTTCCAGAGAGATCTGGGCCCTCTTCTTCTTCTCCAGCTTCATTTTTCCAACAAAAGAGTTTGAATGGGTTACCTGAAGGCAAATCAGGTCTTTTGAAGGTCAACAAAAGAACAAAGGAGAAAATACAGGGTAACTGAGCATTAATGCCTTTCCTTACCACAATGACTTCCCAGATCCTGACACTTGGCCCACTGACTCCCACCCCAGGAGTTTTCTGACATTTGCAAATGCTGGGACTCTGGATTATTGGGATATTCTTTTCCATTTAGCATTTTAGTTATTTGAGGAAGTCCCAAATTTACCAATAAGCAGGCCTGCTCTTAGGTTCCCACCACTTATGTATACACATACAGACATACAATGAGAGCTTTTAACCAAGCCCACAATACCAATCACCATCACGTGCCTTGTGTGTATACAGCCATAACCAGTCACATCTTGCTAGAAGCTTAGCAATAAGATGGAATTGCTGGGATGTCAGGGTCTAAATTGCTCTGGCCAAGAGCAGCACTTCTAACCTCTAGTACCTGAGGTGTTCTTTGAATAAACCAGCCAAGGACATAAATTGATACCAAGTCCTCAGGGATCATTTATGGACTGAGAATAAAACCTTGCACTAATATTTCCCTTACCCAACTCTGCTGACATTCAAAGTGCCAGCCATATGGATACCACACTCTTTCTATTCTTACCTCCATAATCATTGCTTCTTCCCAGAAAACCTGGTCCAGACCAAATTACAATTTCTGTGACTATGGGAGCAATTTCAGCCCAGGCTCTAGTCCCTTCCCCAAAACACCATCACATACATTTCCATATTGCTGGCATATTGCTAAAACTCAGCCTCCATTCACTACTTCTCACTTCAAACATTGTCAGAGTCCCATAAAATAAGCCAGCCATTTATTTCCACCAGGCATTTAATTTTCTCCATGATCTTCCAAACCAATCTACTACTCAATGCCCTACTGCTTTCCAAACTCTGAGCTTTGGTTGTTACAGTTCTCTAAAAATGAGCTGCCCTTTTCTCAGCTCTACTTGTAAAAGCCTCCTATTTGTGAAATCTCAGCTCAAATGCCTCTCCTCTAAGAAATCTTCCATAACTGCCCTATCTTCTACCATTCTTAGTTTATGCAAAATTAATACCTTCCTCTTTTGTCAACCCACAGCATTTATTTATATCACTTCTAAATTTCTTAACTTGTCATGTCACTTTTTACTAGATTTGATGGTATAAGTATTGATGTTTGCATTCTCCATGGGGTCTAGGACCATTTCTTACACATAGTCTGTCAGTAAACCTGTACTGAGTTAGACTATTCTCTCCTGGGTATCCATTACTCTACATGACGAGCCTTATTTGTTCTCACATTCGTAATGAGTTCTCACAGAGATGGGCAACATTTTTCAAAAAGAGAGGGTTGGGTGCTCTATTCATTCTATTAGGTTATAGCAGGAAAACATTGTCATGAATTAAAAGCACCAACAGAGATACCTGTGCACCCATATGTTACTAGTGTTGAAATCCAACCTCTGACACAGTATAGAAATTTCAGCTCATCATCCCTCAGTATTCTCAGTGATGGGAAATACTACCTCATACTGCTACTTTAGAAAGTGAAACTGTAAGTGACCTGAACAATTTTCCTTCATTGGAAGCAAAGGGTAAAAGTGGCTCCTCTCTGAACAGTTAGCCTGAGAATAATTTATGGCAGTTAATTAAACCCAAGCCAGATATTTTCTATTTTTAAATCAGCAACCAATTATTTACTCATTCATTTCCCTTGATGTGCTTAGGAGCACTTTTAAGTACATTGTCAAATGTCAAGTAGAGGTGAGTGGCAGCCTGAAATTAAAGCAGTCCCTCTATGCCTTGGGCTTAGCTTCTCTTGGTCTGCTGGGCACTATGACTTAGAAATGAAACTCTGTTATGCTCTAATGCTCTACACTTTTTTTCAGATTTCATTTTAATAACTTTATTGACATGTCAAGGTAGACAAAGTTGTCAGAGGTGGTATCAAATGGCCAAATAAATCAAAGCTTGATCTATCCTCATTTCCCATTACTTTACTGTCTATTTCTACCTAACCAGGGTCCATTCACAAATCTCTGATGCTTTGCAAATGTCAGACAGACTTTCAGTGTCTCCTTGAAGATTCTTCCTATCAAGTTATGGAACATAGGCCTCTATTATTTCATATCTGGGAGTTTGGTCTTCAAGCAGTAGCCTGTAAAGAAATATATTCAAAACTTTGTCTTAGCTTCTCACAGAGTTGTGCATGAAAATTTTACACTGTTTGAAAATATGAGTGACCACGTTCCATTCCTACCACCATGGCAGACATTGCTAATTAATCATAGTCCTTATATTAGGTTTCTCCAGAGAAATAGAGCCAATAGGAGATATACACATAAAGAGATTTATTATAAGGAATTAGCTCACATGATTATGGAGGCAAGAAGTCCCAAGATCTGCAGGGTAAGACCCAGGAGAGCCAACGATTTGGCTCCCATCTGATTCCAAAGACCTGAGAACCAAGAGAGCTAATGGTGCAGTTCTATTACTAAGGTAGGCAGTCTTGAGACCCAGAAAGAGCCAGTGTTTCAGTCCAAGTCCAAAAGCTGGAAAAAAGCTGACATCCCAGTTCAAAGGCAATCAGGCAGGAGGAATTCTCTTACTCAAGGGAGGGTCACCACTTTTGTTCTATTCAGCCCTTCAACTAATTGGATGAGGCTTACTTACATTAGGGAGAGCAATCTACTTTACCCAGTCTGCCAATTTATATGTTAATCTCATCCAAAAACACCCTCACAGAAACACCCTGAATAATCTTTGTCCAAATATCTGGATACCTCATTGCCCAGTGAAGTTGACACATGAAATTAACCATCACAGCCCTCTTCCCAAAGACCCCAGAGAGACTTCAGCATTCATCAGGACTGGGCCCCAGTCAGTCACTCCCAATCATCCAGAGTTGGAAATGAGAGTTAAAAGCTATTTGCTATCTCAGAGTCTAGTAAAAAGTCATACTAGGTCACTGAAAAGAATCATAAGAGCACCAGAGCTGGTCATATCTATGGTTCATTAAGCGCAATATCCTATTATAGAGGCAACTACAAAGGAAGGACTGAGGGAGGGATCAGTGTCCGCTCTGACATCAACCTTAAAAGCTATCGCCCCTTAGTACTTCTAATGGATCTGCAGGTCATAAAATTTACCCAAGGCCACTCTGAAGTCTAGTTCGCAAATGAGTAATAACTAAGCCATCGGAAGTCTTCAGGCATGGGAAAGTGGGGGGTGGGAGGGCTAGCACTTGGCACCTGACGGATAGCCATTGCATTGAGATTTCCTCAACATTCTTGATGTACAAGTTTGAGATGAATGGTGCTTTCATTCTATTTGCATTGCATTTTTATTCACCACGGCTTTCTTTCTAGATTCGTAATTCCCCATGCAGAAAATACAGACGTGTATTTTTGTTCCTTCGTGGTTAACAACTAGGTACTGAGTATGAACTGTGAGTGACATAAGTCATTTCATTTGCAATTTCCCCGCTATGCACCCCACACACACACCTGTGGAATGATTCTATCTCAGGATAGCCTTGTGAGTCTCTGTCTCAGTTACTTTGGTCTTTTGTCTTTATCAAAAAGTCACTTTCCAGTGTGGCCTTCTGAGCCACCATGTCTATGGGGGCAGATCATCCCTCCCATCCCTAATCATTATTTTCCCTTTCCTGCTTTATTCTTCTCTTTAATACTTAACAACACCTAACATACTCTGTATTCTTATTTTTCTTACTTATTGTTTTTATCCATTACTAGGATATAATTGGGTAGAGAACTTTGTCTCTTTTGTTCATCGCTGAATTCCTAGCAACTAAAACAATGCCCAGCTCATAGCAGGCATTTAGCATGTTTGCGAAATAAATGAAAGGATAAACACTCTGAAAAAAAGGATCATTATTACGTTTTACTGATGATGAAGGCACACAAGTGCAGAAAGATCAAGAAACTCACTCAAGGTCATAAACACTTCCCGCCCCAAAACTTCTCTCTCAGAAAAGAGAGAGAGGAGAAGAGAAAGAAATTACCCTAAAAATACTTTTCTGCAGTTGGAAACCGTTTCAATCCGTGGAGCACAGATGCATTGCACTTGTCATGCAGCTAACACACATGTGGAACCTCTTGCTCGGCTTTAGCACGTGGTCCTGGGCATTTGTTTTTTTTTTTTGTTTGTTTGTTTTTTTAATTTTTATTTATTTATGATAGTCACAGAGAGAGAGAGAGGCAGAGACACAGGCAGAGGGAGAAGCAGGCTCCATGCACCGGAAGCCCGACGTGGGATCCGATCCCGGGTCTCCAGGATCGCGCCCTGGGCCAAAGGCAGGCGCTAAACCGCTGCGCCACCCAGGGATCCCGGTCCTGGGCATTTGTTAAATCTTCAGTGACTAGCGGCCCTGAGCCGAGTCTATGTCTGATGGTGTTGCCTTAACCAAGGACGGCAGCAAACATATTCCGGGAGGGCAGAGGCATGCTAATAAAGCTCTTACGTCTTTTTTGGTGTGCTTTCACACAGATTTCATTTAACATCGCCTTTGCGAGGTGCACTGGGCTGGCAGTATTTTATCTCCATTTTACATGAGAGAACACAGAACGTCAAAGCTTCCACGTGACTTTGCTCAGGATCCTGCATGACACGGCGAGTCATCGCCCCCCGCTGCACTGAAAAGCCGCCGTTGCACGTTCCCGCCCAGCTCTGTGTTCGGGGGCCGGGTCCGAGGCAACCACCTGCGGACTCCCGCGGCGGGATCCCGCGGCCTCATCGCGGAGACCCCCGGCCCTCGCTCCCTTTCTGAGCCCCGCGTGGGTCCCGGGGGCCCCGGCTCCGAGGTCACCCCCGAGGGCTCGCAGGACGTGCGGACGGAGGGGCTGCGCCTGCTCATGGGGAAGCTCATAAGGAAGATGGGGAGCCAGGGCCGAAGTGAGGGCGATGAAGAAGAGGAAGAAGCGGGGAGGGCGAGGAGGAGGAGGAGGAAGGCAGCGGCGGGAGGAGGACGAGACGAAGACCAGGCGGCCGGCTCCCAGCGGCTGAAGATGGGGACCAGGACGAAGTCTCACCAAGAATCACGGCACCTGTGAGGATCACCAGAAAGCAAAAAAGGAAAACCTGAACTTCACAAAAAGCAGAGGCCACGTGACCTATTCACCCTCCGCTTCCCACGCGGGACCCTAACTCGGCCCCCTCCGAGGGTGGCACCCGGCTGCCCCAGGCGGCACTGCCCGAAGCCACAGCCGGGATCCAGGGGAGGAGGGACAACGTTTCCCAGGGCCGGCCTGCCTTGCCTCCTCCTCCTCCTCCTCCCTCTTCTGATTTTTTCCTTTTCTTTTTTTTTTTTTTTTTGAGATTTTATTGATTTATTTTAGAAAGAGCACGCTCGTGTGAGCGAGCAGGGGGAGGAGCAGAGAGGGAGGGAGAGGCAGAGAATCTCAAGCCCATGCCCAGCTGAGCACCAGGGCAGCCCGGGGTCTCCACCTCAGGACCCTGAGAGCATGACTAGAGCAGAAACCAAGAGTCCGGGCTTTTTTTTTTTTTTTTTTTTTTTTTTTTTTTTTTTTTTTTAGATTTTTAAATTTATTTATGATAGAGAGAGAGAGGCAGAGACACAGGCAGGGGGAGAAGCAGGCTCCACGCAGGGAGCCCGACGCGGGACTCCATCCAGGGACTCCAGGATCACACCCTGGGTCAAAGGCAGGCGCTAAACCGCTGAGCCACCCAGGGAGCCCCAAGAGTCCTGGGCTTAACCAGCTGAGCTGCCGAGGTGCCCCATCCTGCTTTCCTTCTTAAAGGTACTTTAAAATATTTGTTTGCATTTTTGCACCTCCTGCTAGGGGTCAGCTATATACATATTTTTTAAGATTTTATTTATTTATTCATGAGAGACACAGAGAGAGAGGCAGAGACCCAGGCAGAGGGAGAAGCAGGCTCCATGCAGGGAGCCTGACGTGGACCTGGATCCGGGGACTCCAGGATCACGCCCTTGGCTGAAGGCGGCGCTAAACCGCTGAGCCACCCAGGCCGCCCCGGGTCAGCTATTTTTAATGATCTCAGATGACCAAGCCAGGCTTCGGATGTTCTCTGTCCTGCTTCTGATTTGACTGGTTGTACGACCATGTTCATTATAATCTCAAAGGAGGAAAAAAAAAAAAAAAAAACTTTGTAAAAAAGCAAAACCAGTGACAACAAAAAATCTTTCCAAAAAAAAAAAAAAAAGAAAAGGCTTTATTTATTTATTCATGAGAGACACATAAAGAGAGGCAGCGACATAGGCTGAGGGAGAAGCAGGCTCCCTCTGGGGAGCCTGATGCAGACTCGATCCCAGGACCCTGGGATCACCACCTGAGGCAAAGGCAGATGCTCAACCACTGAGCCACCCAGGTGCCCCAACAACAAAAACTCTTACTTCTGGCATTGCAGTAAGCTTTTTTGTGTGTATACTTAGCTATACTCTAAGTAGTTGGTTTGTAGGAGATGGCTAAAAAGGCCAAAGATAAAAGGTTTCTTTTTTTCTCCATTTTTGTCTTTGAAGTTGCTCTTTATGTGTGTTTGTATTTATTTGGCCTATTTGATGTGTGTGTGAAACAATGTTGGTTGTGCAACAATAAACCAGAATTTTATTTTGCTGTGTTGTTCTGAACAAACAAACAGGAAAGATGATGAGAGAGCACTGAAGCTGGAATCAGAAAAAGCAAGGTTAAGACTCATTAACCTCTCTGAATCTCCATTCCTTTACCTACAAAACAGGGACCCTACCCCATCACAAAGCAGCTGTGGGAAATAAATGACATGATGTACCCAGTGCAGGAAGCCCAGTGGCAGGGACATGAGAGGAGTGGCCCCAAATGTTACCATCTCTTTCCTATCCCTGCCCTGCCCCCTGCTTTTCTCCCTGCCTCCTAGCCCATAGCTCTTCCAGCTAGAACAATTATGTAACTCTGGACGGAGACACATTTTTACAGACTTATTTTAAAGGCTGGTACACATTTCAGTGAATTTATCAGTAACTCAGTCAGAGAATTCAAGACCTGGTAGGGTATTTTACAGTTTAAATGCTAGATGTACTTATAGGAGGCCAGAGCATGTGTGATTAGAGGTGGGAGCAGCTACTGACTTTCCCAAATAAAATCTAAGATACCATGGTTTTGTTGAAAGTCTCCTGTGAGAAGTATTTTTCGCTATAAAAATGCAGTTCTTAGGTAGCAGGTTACAATACTCTTAATGTGCTCCAAAAGAACCATTGGTTTTATAGTTCATTGAACAGATTCATTTTGATATTAATTGGTGTTCTCTCCTCTTCTGCCTGAAGTGTTTATATGCACAGTATACCCTTCAATAAAACATGCTTAACAACAGGGATCCAGCGCTACAGTGTTGGTGACAATGTTTAGTTAAAAGCATGGAACTTGTTACAAGCACATAACACTATTGGGTGGTAAAAATTGAGGCCATTTTGAAAAATCAAAGGACTCCTCTGATGGTTTCCAAAGTCCAATTCCACTGCTGAATTCTAGGGGATGGCTTTCAGTTCTCTGGTGCAATGGAGTTGGGTGGTCTCATCACTGCGCACACCCCCCAGTATACACAGTGTATATTCCATATCCATTGGCTCCATTTAAAGGAACTTCGCCACGTTTGGTAACCTAGTGGTCAACAGATATAATATACAGACTAGAATTTTTACTGTTTCTGATCACCAGAATATATCATTCTTAATACAGCAGCAAAAGCAACCCAAAGGGAACAATTATATTAAGAAACAAAACATAAGGGATCCCTTGGTGGCGCAGTGGTTTGGCGCCTGCCTTTGGCCCAGGGCATGATCCTGGAGACCCAGGATCGAATCCCACGTCGGGCTCCTGGTGCATGGAGCCAGCTTCTCCCTCTGCCTATGTCTCTGCCTCTCTCCCTCTCTCTCTCTGTGACTATCATAAATAAATAAAAATTAAAAAAAAAAAAAACCTAAGAAAGTTTAAAAAAAAAAAAAGAAACAAAACATAAGCCATCAGTTGCTTTATGGTTAAACTTCAACTTTTGAAGTTATGAACACTGACAAAGGTAATCAAGCTTTGTGCTTGACATGACTTCAGGCTGGTTTGCCATGGACAGCTAGGCCCAAAACTCCCTCTCTGTCATTTCCTGTTCCAGCTTAGACCTATATCCCACCCCTTGGGCCTGACCACAAACATTTCCCGCCTTATTGCCACATTTGAGCAGTTTATTAAGTTGTGAGGCCTTCCCTGGCAGTTTTTAGCATTCCCTTTCTCTGTCCATAGTCACCTTCTCATAGTCTCACATATAAAGGCTATTCACCTACTTCTTCCCTGGGAACTATTTGGCTGGGGCTTTGAGAATCTGCTTATTGCAGTAGAGCCCCCCTTCAATAAAGTATTTCCCTACTAATGTCCAAACTCTTTTTTTTTTTTTTTGCTTTGACAACCATAATACTTGGCTCACATCTTCTTTCCTGATTGAAAATCTCAGATTGACAGCTTCCTCAAATATAAGCACAAAAACAAACAGGCGAACTCACTACACTGGTTATTGGATTAATTCACTCTGATTCACCACCAGGCTCTAAGTTGTCCGAGAACTGAAACCACATCTTGACTTTCTTCCTCATTTCCTCTCAGCATCTAGCACAATGCCGAGTACAGAGTAGATATCAGTGTATGCCTGTTGAATGAATTAGCCAATTCCTTTCAATCAATGATATTTGCTTACCAGGCACTGTTCTTTGTGCTTGAGATGTGTCATAAACCAAACAAGCAATAACATCTTCCCTGCTGGAGCTCATACTATAATAAATATAATAAAGGAAATCGTATTGTATTTTAAATGATACCTACAGAGGGGTCTGGAGGGACAGGGGGAGAGGGATCAGGAATTGGGGCATAGGTATAGAAAAGTTGCAATTTTGAACAGGATAATTAGGGTAGCCTGGAAGGAAAAGGGACAATTAAGCAAGGACTGGAAAGAGGTGAGGAAATTAGCTCTCCAAAAATCTGGTAGACAACTGCTCCCGAGAGGAGGAACAGCTGGTGCAGGGGCTCTAAGGTGAGAGTATCCCCACTGTACTCAAAGAACAGGAAGGAGATTGACTCAAGAGGCTGAAGCCAAGTGGGCAGGAGAGCACAGGCAGTGAGCACACAACCCAAGGGTAGATCACAGAAGGCTGCACAGATCATTGTAAGATTATGGCTTTTACTCTGAATGAGATGGGGAGCTAGCACAGGCTTTGTGCAGAAGAGAGACATGATTCACTTGCACTTTTAAAGGACCACCCTGGCTGCTATATTGAGAATCAACTAGAGGGAGAAAAGACAGTAGCAGCAGGGAGACTACTCAGGAGGCTCTTGTAAGAATGAGGAGAGATATGGTGGTGGCCCAGGTCAAGGTGACAGCCGGAGAGATGCAGAAGCATGGTTAGATTCTGGAGAGAGTTTGAAGATCAAACAAGCATACTTTTGGATGTTCACACGCACCTATTAATATTTATACATAGAAATAGATTCAGGTTATCACTGTAATGATGTGCTTTTTCTTTGTATTCCAACTTAAGAGAACGGGATAGCATGAATTGACATAAAAACCTGATTATACCTATGGGAATGTATTGAGCATGTAAATATCATCCAAGATACAAGTCAAGGTGGGAAGAAAATTTTTTTAAGGGTGAAAACTTTACTACTGAACAATGCACTAAAGCTCTAAGCATTTGGGCTGAGCCCAGCTTCTGCTCTAGCAACCAAATTAGTTGATTTCCTGAGGCAATTTCCCCCTTTGGATCAGGGTCTTAGCAGTATCCACATTTTAACAAATGAGAAGCTTAACTCTTCCTCTTCTGTCTCCTACTTATTGGCCTCCCCTTCCTTAGGGCCCCTCAACATACTCCGAACATTTATAATTCCTTATTTGGGATTCCTGTATTGGCTTTATTTTCATTATTCTATATAAAGGGAGCTCCTCTTTGGAAAATCCAGGCATGCATGATTTATTTAATACACGTCACAGACAATTGGAAACACATTTAGGGAAATAGAGGCAGAATTCAATGGAGTGGCCATGTTGAAGGGGAGCATAGAAGGTTAACTACCATAGAGAAAACACCTTCTGTGTTCTCTCTCTTCAAAGGCCCTTTCACCTGGGCCATTCTGTGTTGGGCTCTACTTTTATTGGTGTTTAGACCTTTCTGGGCTGAGAGGGCAACTGGAGAACAGTCTCATAGAGTCTATTCATTCTGAGACACTTCCCTAAGAAATAGGCTGACAAAAGATCTCCAGTTCTAAGATTTATGCTGGTGGGAAACAGTAATGCATTTCAATGAGGAATGATATATCCCAAAACATGACTTTTTTCATTACACTGAGGTACAAAGTTACTATATTTATTAGATTTTTTAAAAGTCATAAACCATTTAGAGCCATTATCTTACAGACAGATTTGGAAATGTCATACAAGGCTTCCATAGGTATAAATTAATACACAATCTTCACTTCAAGTGAAACCTCTAGCCTCCCCAATGAGAACCAAAGTCATATTTTAACAGAATACCACATAGGTTTCAACGTGTCTTAGTTGTTGCTCACCAGCATGGCAATTCTTCACCCAGAATAAAGCATAATTCTTTGACAGTAGGGGGGCAGCAAGCAAAGTCCCTCTGCATGCTCCCCTGTAATGTGTGTGTGTGTAGCACGGCCACTTGGAATACAAAACATTTTCACTTACATTTTTTAACTTAATCCTTGTGACAATCCTGTCATACAGGAGTCATGACTCCCATTTTACGGGTAAAGAAACTGAGGCTGAGAGAATTTAAGTGACTTTCTCAAGAGCACATAAGAGATGAGCCAGAGCAGAGCCCAGGTATGTCAGACTTGAGATCAGTATCGTCAAGTCCTCAAAGGTGCTCCAGGGTTCAGTACATTTATTTTTGTAATAAAGATCTTGCAACACACGCCTTGGTAGACCTCAGCATGCTTACTATGGCTACACTTGGTAGCTAAGAGCCACTAAGAGAGGGAAGATGGTATCTTGTACTTGGACCTCCAGATTTACTCTCCACCCTCCTCCACTCAGCCCTGCGGGACCTGTGTAGACTCACTCATCAGGCTCCCTCTCCCTCTAATTTTCCTTGGGTTTGGCCAAGGGGAAGGAAGGAAAGCAGATGAGCTGGGTTGTTTCTTTGGCTCCTTCCCTGAGGGGTTGCTACAGATGGTCTTTGCCCTTCAAACAGAGACTACAGCTCCTGTCGGAAAGCTGTGTCTCCAAACACTGATAACCTCTCCACCCTCTCTCTCTTTCAAGGTTAGTGATGGGGAGAGTACATGGCCATGACTAGCCCCAGGGTTCAGCAATATCCTTCGTAAATTTATTCATCACCGCCCCACTTTTCTAAATAATTCTCTTATTAAACTCTCCATAAATTATCCAATTTAAGTGTGCCATCTGTTGCCTGCTGAGACCCTAACTGACACAGGGGGCTTCTTGGTGATTTTACTATCATAAAAGGGATTAGTGGCTAAATTCCTCTGGAAGATAATTCCTAAGCAAATGCTCTATTAATGAGAAAAAGCTGGTATTCATACAGGAAATGAAGACAAATGGCGTGCTGTAATAAGCTTCACAAATGTAGTGGAGCCTGCCAGGGTTTGCCCAATGGGGTGTGGCAGTCACCTGTGAGATAACCAACTCTAACAAGGGCAGAGTGACTGGTCAATCCATCTCTACCTCTCAGGCTGGCCTCCCCGATATGTCCAGGACAACTGGTCAATGTCTCCTAATAGGAGAAGCAGAGGACCACACGGTGATAATATTAAGATGAATGGTAGTCACACCAGCTCTTTCATGCACCTCATAACCAACATAATTTATACATAGGGAATTTGAGGATCAGAGAGGTTAAGGAACTCAAACGTCATCACACAGCTAGCAAGTATAAGACTCAGTGTGTGAACCTAGCTCTTCCTACTATGAGGTTCAGTAGGTTGCTCACCTAGACCTGGCCCATCCCAGAACTCTGGCTTCACAGCTTGATTCCTATATAAAACTTGTTTCTGACACTGCTGCCCACTCAGGTTGGATTTCTGTCCCACATTTGCTACTTCCACTTCCTTTATCTTACAATAGAGCTGCAGTTCTCCATTTCTATCATTAAATCGGCGACTAATCCAGTAATCCACCCTTTTCATCATTGGATACACTCCTCCCCCTCAGCTGGGTTCTACAATGGCTCTGCTCTGAAATACAGTATCTCCTTCCTATAGGTTTTGTTTTTGTTTTTGTTTTTGTTTTTTTCCTAAATCAACATTGCTGAAACCAAAACTCCTATCAAACACAAGTTGTATGTTATAAAAATTTATTTTCTTCCCAGAAATTTTCCAGAAAAAAATTACACCAAGAAAGAGTCATAGATAACCCACAGCTTTCAACAGCAAAGGTCAAAGTCCTTAAAATGCCCATTTAGTGGCCAGAATTTAGCTAAACTCCTTAAAAACCACCAACCCTGAAAGTTACGTGTAATGGTTAAATCCCAGAACTTACAGAGTCTCAAAGATTTAGGGAAGGGTTCACATAAGAAATAAAGCAAATCCCCAAGCATCTGGATCCAAATTATCACCTTCCTTACTAACCTGCTCATCTCTGAAAAAGTATCATTCCTACTTTGTTTTGCATTCATTTCTTTAACTTTTTTTTTAAGATTTTATTTATTTATCCATGAGAGACACACAGAGAGAGGCAGAGACACGGACAGAGGGAGACGCAGGATCCCTGTAGGAAGCCTGATGTGGGACTCCATCCCAGGACTCCAGATCATGCCATGAGCAGAAAGCAGACACCCAATCTCTGAGCCACCCAGATGTCCCATTAACTTTCAAATTACCACTAAAACTTCCGAAGTTCGCAAATAATAATTTTCTGATATTTATCAAGTAAGTTGTAAGCTCCTTACTGTGACCTAGATTCCCTAGGACCTAGAAATTTGTAAATAAATAATAAGCCCTAGGCTCCAGGCTAAATCATCAGAAAACACATTGTCTTTCTTTATCTGCCTTATTTCACTTAGCACAATGCCCTCCAGATGCAGAAAGTAGAAAAGTGGTTTCCAGGGCCTGGGGGTGGGGGAAATAGGGAGAGGTTGGTAAAGGGGTACAAACTTTTAGCTATAACATAAATACAGACTGATGATGTCAGGTACAGCATGATAACACTGTATTATAACTGGAATTTGCTAAGAGGATAGAACTTAAGTGTAAATGAAAAAAAGATAAATCTGTGAGGTGATGAATGTGCTAATTAACTACATGGGGAAATCTTTTCACTATGTGTAAGAAAATCATCACGATGTACACTTTAAATATCTTACAATTTTGTCAATTATACTTCAAGAAAACTGAGGAAAAGACACTGCCTCCAAGATTGCATTCCTACTCTAGAATTAGAGTGGGATATGAACATTAAAAGGGAAAAATAATTCTCAGGCGTTTCATGCAAGGATTGCATTTTCTTTTTTTGACGATCATTTAAACGTACACACAAATTGTTTTTCCTTTCGTTGTGATTTGTCTGATAACAGATTCACCTGTGGTGCTCATTGAAGGTATAAATTTCAGACTCCGCTCCAGGTCCTTCATCAGAATCCTTCACAAGTTACTCTAATCCCAGTCCTCTAATAATAATGACATGAACCCTTGAAGGCAAGGGGTATCTTCTCCCCAAAGATCTCCCATAATCTTTTTTGCTGAGAGTTCTGACAGCCTTGCCTGGCAGATTGAGCCCTAGAAAGTAGACACAAAACATTCCACCTTGAACGACATACCCAAGCCTAAAAGTGAAGTTATAATCAAGAAGTCGTTATTAACAATAGCATCTTTGGGACACCTGGGTGGCTCAGCAGTTGAGCATTTGCCTTTAGCTCAGGGTGTGATCCCAGTCTAGGGACTGAGTCCCACATCAGGCTCCCTGTGAGAAGCCTGCTTCTCCCTCTGCCTATGTCTCTGCCTCTCTCTCTCTCTCTCTCTCTCTCTCTCTCTCTCTCTGGTCTCTCATGAAAAAAAAAAATAAATAAAATCTTAAATAAAAAACAGCATCTTCATCTATCTCCAGCTTGACCCTTTCCTGGCTTTCTCACCTGATCCTCAAAATAGCCTGGCTGCCTGAGAGACATTTGCACTCGATGTTTTCTCCTGGGGATTAAATGCTACCGTTCAAGAAGAAGACAAAAGTCACCTATAGTCAAAATTACCTAGGAAGGCTCGCTTGAAGAACACATTTTATTGAAGACCAGCATACCATCTTTCCAAGTGTGGTACCACATTAGAAGAGGTGAAACCTCTAATTGGGTAGCTGGTTGTGTTTAGGAGCCACGTTGTTGGGAAAATAGACAGACATTGAATACTTACACATGTTAGCATAAACCACATGCATATTTGTGCGTGTGTGTGTGTGTGTGTGTGTGTGTTTCTGTACCAGACTCATACTGCTCACGGCAGGCTCCTCACACTACGTGTGGCAGGCAGCAGCTGAGACCCAATGGAGATGCATCTGATTCATACCACCCATGTTGTGCTTACTTTGGGTTTACACTCACTGAGAGGGAATGTGAGTAGAAGCAACCACACTATTTAAATTGTCTCTCTCCCCATGCTCCCTTTTTCTCTCTCTCTGCAAAGTTCATACAGTTATATATTTATAATATGATTCACTGTGCCTCTACATGTGAGGAAGCTGACACTATTAATGCCAAATATTTAGCAGCTGACCTTTTCCTACCAGAGAAGAAGGGTACCTCCTGGCAGCAGGGCCTCATCTTTTTTGATCTGAAAAAAAAAAAAAAAGAAGAAGACGTAGCATAGAAGAGCAGTCCTATGTGCCATGCACGTTGACATGGATTAGAATGTCATTTCCTCCTCATGTGAGAACAGTGTTATTACTACCACTACAGAGAGGAGAAAATCAGGACTGCAGAAACATGAATAATAAAACTGGGAGTGGAGTCAATGTCTCTCTGAACTCCTCGCCATGGTGAATTGCTGTACCTGGAGGGCCTCCTAGAAAAATACTGTAGTGTATCTACTGACATCCAGGCCACTGCCTGACAAGCTGAGAATGGTTCCAGAATTGCCAGTCAGCCAGCTGGGAGGATTTCCACCACTGTTCGATGGTACAAGTCCCTCAGCTGAATGCTGGGAGATTCCCCAGCCCAATAGCCATCTTCCTATAGCTACCCCTACTATTGGGGAATTTAGAAATCTTGCTCTTGTCTTTCCACCTATTCGACAAGAAGTGCAAAATTGCCTAACCATGTCCCTCATTTTGAGAAGTCTCTATAAATGTGTATACACTGAAGTTCATAAACAAATTCATTAGTAAACCAGATAGTTTTGTACAGTGTGGAGTACGTAGTACACAATTCATAAATGGCATTTTGACAAAGTGCCAGGTTTCCAGTGCTTCTCATTTTATTTCTGTGGCAAAACTAAGCTATGCTCAGTTCCCTCTGATCTATTACTCCCATGAATAAAAGATGTTCCTTGATGCTAATTCACCCTGCTTCTTTGACTGCCCATCGTGCCCTCTGCATTTGTCCAGAGAGCATGTTTCAGAGGAGATATGGTGCCCCATCCTGAACTCCCTATTGGTTGCACTGTACAGGGGTGCTTTATTAAGCATTTGGTGTCACCTGCTAACTCAGCATCCCAGGTTCCCATTAATGACTGTAGGTTTGGTGGAGGTGGGGTGGAGAGGATGGAAAGTTTGCCAGTAGGGAATTCTGGCTCTCTCTCAAACTCAAAGCACAAAAACAGTCTCTGAGAACATTTATGCTACTGAATAAAGAACACCCATGTGAGTGAGAAAAATCCATGACTCCTTCTAAGAAGGTGATTTCACAAAGCTTGCTAATTAACCAATTACTGAAGGGAGGTGGGCACCAACTTGATCACTCTGCTTCCCCTACTAAAGTTCAAAAGGAGAAATGGAAAGATAACTGGAATGAAGAGTCAGGATACTTGGGTTTCTACTCAGCACTACCTCTTTCTGTGTGTCTGGGCCAATATACTTCATGTCACTAGTCCTCAGTTTCCCATTTATAAAAATAAGTATATGAAATAATTATTGAGTAGTCACACAACTTTATGATTTATGTCCTCTCCTGGACTTCATATTTATGATATCCTTTAAAATATCTTTGGTAAGGGGATCCCTGGGTGGCGCAGCGGTTTGGCGCCTGCCTTTGGCCCAGGGCGCGATCCTGGAGACCCGGGATCGAATCCCACATCGGGCTCCCGGTGCATGGAGCCTGCTTCTCCCTCTGCCTGTGTCTCTGCCTCTCTCTCTCTCTCTCTCTCTCTCTCTCTCTCTCTCTCTCTGTGACTATCATAAATAAATAAAAATTAAAAAAAAAAAGAACTTTAAAAAAAATATATCTTTGGTAAGATGGTACTAGAGGTCAAATGAAATTATCATAAGATACTTTTGGGTCAAGACATACCATCTCTTCAATTGCATAGATTTCAAATTGTTTGATTTCCAGCTACATTTAAAATACACTTAAAAATCCTTCCAGTTACTACTGTGGATAAACTGTGGTCACAGTTTGGCTATTGATAGTTAGGGTCAGCTAGAGAATCAATCAGATGAGAAATACCTAAGTACACAGATTTTTGCTAACTAGTATAAATTATTTTATAACTGGAATGTTACTGGTTTTTACTCATTGCCCTAAAAACTGTCTTGCAAATAGAGAAATCTGTGGTATCCTTGTGTTGGGAGGATACCTGCCTTCAAAAGATAACTCTCGATTCCCTCCCATGCACCTTCTTCATCTCATAATTCCTTCCTGCTTATTCCCTCCCAATCTGTAGCCAATTTAGCAAAAAAAAAAAAAAAAAAATTCACTAACAAGATATTTTTTCCAAGATGGCAGAACTGACAAATCACATAAGCAAGACATAAAATGGTCTGACCCAGCAACTAGTCCCATGCTGTGCCAAGAATGTGCACTCACTAAATCCTGATCCGTTGATTGATTGATCTAGAGCTGAGGATCTGCCTTTCATTCCTACCCCACTGTGCTGAAAGGCTAAGCACTTGATGTTTATCATTCAAATGATCTGTGTTTCTATCCGGCCAAGTGGTAAAATCCAGATGACCACATCTGCCTCTACACACTCCCCAGAATTTTGCAGGAACTGATGGGATCATGCCTGTAAACTACTTTAAGCTCTTCAGAAAAATCCATGCCACCCACAGAAGGCCATGTGATTAAGAAGTGTTTATGCATGCAATAGATGGCAGCAGTTCCCAGGGATAACCTCAGGAAATTGGAGAGCCAAACACGCAAACGAGCAAGAGTATACTGGGGAGGTTCATGCATAATGATTTCTGACCAGCCATGAATAATACATTGCTCAAATTTTAAAATGCAATAAGTAAACTACTAGGTGCTATTAGTATTATGTACATAAATATTTTTAAATCTCCATATAAATATCCCATAGTCACTTCAGTTAATTTTGATCAAAGGAACATATGTTCTCATACCTACATTAAGCCAATGGAGGTGGTTTGAGAAAATGTAGGACTGAATGAATTGAAGAGTAACTGCAAGCCCTTCTTGGAGAATCTGAGATCAATTGTACTTTTCTAATCCATCACCTGTTTGGATGACTACAAAAGACACTGACTACATTTAAATATTTTCAAAAGAAAGGAGAAAGATTACACAAAAGATGAGGGCTAGTTATATCAATTCAGACTCTTCAGCTTAGTTTAGACAACTAAAGCATGTAGTTGAAAAGTTGAAAATGTCACTGTAGACCTTTATAGGAGAAATGCCAGCAGTTCCCAGAGAGCAGCCATTTAGAGAATGCGAGGTGGCACTCCTCCCTCCCATGGGTCACCAGGAAGAGACATGGGATTGATGGATTCATCTCAGGCCTTGGTATCACCATCAACCTCATGCTCAGAAGCTTAGTTATTAGTGTTCCGAGATGATCCTACTCAAGGTTAGGTACTCAGGCTAACCAGCTCCCAAAAGGCTATTGTACGCCACCAGAATGGCAACATATGGTTTTATAATGAGAAGTGTAACTATCAAGCAGAGTAGACATCTGCCTTGGCCTATCCAGTACATTCTACCCTTGCATGAAAAGTCAGAATATTAGAAAGTCGCTTGATAATCTAGAATAGAGATTGAAGAACTTTTTCTATAAAGGGCCAGATAGCAAGCATTTTAGCCTCTGTAGACCATAAACTCTGTGTTGTAGCTCCTCGACTTCAAGCCAGATTTGGCTTATAGGCCATAGTCAGCAGACTCTTACCTAGAATAGAGAAGGTTGAGGAGATGATTTAACACTATCAGCTCAAATACTTTTCTATAGAAATGATAATACTGGGTACTCTGAATTGAAAAAAGTTCAGGTGGACCCTGGGATATTTCCCTTTTTCTTGTTTGAGCTCTACATGGCTGGCAACTTCCTTTTGGGATATTCTATTCTCTAACATTAGTACTTCTTGTCTTGCAATTAAATAAGGAATGCATACTTTTTAATCTTATAAACAAAATTTAAAAACAATGTGAGAAATAAGAAAGAACTGTGATTTTCTTAACAACTGTGATGCAATAACATCTGGACCCTTAGTAAAACCATCTGTATGGAGGGACATCTGGGAGGCTCAGTGCTTGAGTGTCTGCCTTTGGCTCAGGGCCTGATCCCAAGGTCCCCAGATCAAGTCCCTCATCAGGTTCCCCACAGGGAGCCTGCTTCTCCCTCTGCCTATGTCTCTGTGTCCCTCATGAATAAGTAAATAAAAATCTTAGAAAGTAAAAAATAAAAAACCATCTACATGGAAATACCAAGGTCCCCAACTACACTCCAAAAACTGTTGTTAGCTCAGGCTTCCCTTAGTTTCCTTTTCATTTTATTGTGGCCCAAGTACTAGAGAAAGTCCTCCATGATCTTCCTTCTCCTAAATGTCACAGCAATGCACTTGTGGTTGTAAAAATAGACCTTGGTGGACAACAGGCTACAGCAGGCTTTTATTTTGTTTTGTTTTTAGTTGCAGAAATGGGGTCACTGCTAGATGATGCGTGTCCAGACTTCCCAGGGTTCAGCTTCCCAGGAAGCTTGTGGTCCCTGGCCGCATGATGCTTCTCAGGTCTTCAGAGCTGCCAATGTGCTTTAACCCTATTTCTCTACTGCTTTAGCTTCTGTCATTGCCGAGGTGCTCCATCTGCTCCCTCAACCCTCTCCGAGCCAAGTGGAAAAAAGCTTTTTCCCTCTTTTGACATGTCACCATTCTCAGCCTTGGAGTCTACAAATGGACCATGGATGCCCTGAAATTATATAGCAGATTTTGTTTACATAGTTGCCTAGGTTTATTTTTCTCAGGAAAAGGTGCACAGCTTTCCACAAATTCTCAAAGGGGACAATCACTGCCCCAAAATTGAAATGACGATCACACTGTAATTGATTAAAGTGGAAATGCATCCAAAACAGATTTAGTTTGTGCAAATCCAACTACACATACTTAGCAGAGAGAGACATCAAGAGAGAAATCACAATTTAAATAATTCAGGCAAATCCATCTGCCTTTGTACTCGATGAGCACATAACTGAGGTTGAGCCTGAGACGTGGACTTAAATCTACAGTCCTCGATTGGGAATAAATGCTCAACGAAACTGGTAATATTTCTTTTAAGAACTACAAGAAGTGCATTAAAATACATTATTTGAGAAAGATATTCTCTCTGAGACCATGTTCACGACAGTCTTGGAAAGAGAAAAATAATCTCTTTCTCCCAGAAGAGTGCATATGCTTCCTTCTCCCTCCCTAGCCTCCTTTATGTCCTCCTCCCTTCCCACCATCATGCCAGCACCTTTCTCTGCCACCACCTCCTTAGAAATACTGCCTTTCTGCCTTTGGAATTCCATAGAAGACATTGTTCACATCATTCCCAGCTAGAAAATGTACAACATTTTTACTTTTTCCAGACTCAAGATTAATTTACAAACAAGAGCTAGCCTGTTGGTAGGGGTAGAAGGGGAACAAGAAGGTCAGCTCAAGCTCTCCATCTAGTTACCTGGTACCCTTACAGAATCGCTGAAGCTTCTGCACGCAGTGGAGTTCTCACAGAATGCAAAGCATCCACTCAGGGAAAGCCCAAGGCTCCAGTAACCCACTCAGAAATAGTACTTGAATAACACTTGATGGACTATCGTAAGTGAGTTTCCAGAGGGAATAACTAGTCTGAAATTTCTCTTCCCGGAGTGAAGTCAAGTTTTTAGATGGAAGTCACTAATATTATTATATTTATAATTTAAAGTAGCCTAGAATCCAAATTCTTCCAACCTCAAAGCTAAATCCACTTCTCATCTCTTCCCTGTAGCCTCCCCTGGAACTTCTAGCCCAAACTATTTTCCCCCATTCTCTGAACTCCACCAGCAGAGAAAATTGGAAGTGCACAGAAGTATTGTTCTCCAATGAAATGGAAAATTAAGTGACATCAGTTTAGGACAAGCCAGTGGATTACAAAGGCAAAACAATGTCCTCAAGTAAGTAATCCTCAAGTCTTACCTTCTGACCTGGGGAATAGAGAACTGAATGAAAGGTCAGTTGGTAAAGAAACAAACAGAGCCCCTGTCAGCTGCTCTGCTGATAAAATACACTAATACTATTTCAGAGCACAAAAAGGCATGGCCATAAATCCTTTACTTAAAAAAACTATATATATATATATATATATATATATATATATATATATATATATATATTACATTATATATGTGTGCAATAATACACACATACTATATACACACAAATGTAATACTTGTATTACATGTGTTATAATGTATTACTTGTATTATATATGCATCTATAATACATGTGTATTATCACACATGCATATAACTTAATACATATATATACAATTTTATATATATACAATATTATATATATAATTTTATATATATATATATATATATATATATATATAAAATTTAATGAGTGCCTAAGAGTGAAAAGATAACGAATGTGCATGCAGGATAATAGAGGTGGTGAATCAGAGTGGTCTATGGACCCAGGGAGATATTCTCTAACACTAAGAGGAATCAACACCCCACTGCCCAAACAGGGCAGGACTCCATAAGAAGGCAGAGATGCTATGAGGGTCCAGGTCTACAGCACAAGGCAGCCCCAACCACCCACTCCAGTGATGGAAGACTGAAACAATGGTATCAGAAATCAGAACCACTGCAGGGGGCAGTAAGTGGGCCTCCCCAATAACCTCAGCTGTGGAAGTGAAAGTGGAAGTGAAAGTGAAAGTAGCAGCATATCTAGACCAAGAAGGGAAATGGACCTCAGGGTCTTAGCTGCAGGGGTGACATTAGTGAGACCACAAAGGAGAGAGTGAGGACTCCAACTTGACCCCCAAATGTAGCTAGAGAAGCTAAAGGCTGAGTCTTTTACCTCTGAGATCTAGCACAATGTGTGGCTCATCATAAGTGCTCAATAAATATTTGAGCAAGGGAGGGAAGGAAGAAGAGAGGAAAGTAGGAAGACAGAGAAGGAGTTTAGCTGATGGGAGCTCAAAATCAAATGATCTGAATGGCCATGATGTTCACACATAGGCTCATATTTGTCCCTCCCAAGCCTGCCTATCATCCTGCCATGGAAACATAGATAATCATAGAAACCAAAAGAATTACATCTGGAGAAATAAGTAGCAAAATGATCAATAAATAGCTTCTTAATATATGTAGTCATTAGAGACAAATAACTATGTATAACCCAACCTGATGTGGAAAACTCAGGCATAATAAACAGCAGGGAAACTGAAGATCTTTAAATTGGCCCATGATGACTCATTTGATTTTTAGGGAAAATGTCTCTCCATCAGGAAAATAGCCTGTTTTTAAGCAGTCTTTTCAAACCTCTTAGACTGGGAAGAGAAGCATGCATTATGTCCTGTGAGTCACCTGAGTGTTTTTTTTTTTTCTCTCCCCAGTGGGAGGTTTTCAAATGCTAAAACCAATCCATAAGTGTTTACAAGGTGAAACTCCAGGAAGTTCTATAAAGAGCTAATCACCTCCCCAACACCACCACAAAGACATCACTCCCTCTCACCCCCTAATCCCTAAAGGCTGGGTGTAAGGCTGGTGTGCACCTTTTCAGACCTTCATCCTCATTCATCTAAATGCATTTGCACATATTTATACATATATAAGGCTTTCGTCATTTGATTTTCCCCACGTAGACTCATACATTTAATATGAAACCCATTTTTCTTCACCAAACAATAGATCATAAGCAACCTTACTATATAGACTATAAGTCTTTATCTTTTCCTCTAATTCCTTTATGTAATGCCACATATAGAGACACAGTTTTACTTAAATGGTATCATAGCACATATGTAGTGGTATACAACCTTGCTTCTCTTTTGTTCTTTCTTTTTTTAATCCCTGCCTCTTCCTTTTCCCTTCTCCCTCACCCCACCACCATCCATGAAGACATTCCCTGCTCTCCCATGACTCAAGGAGAAATACTTAGTGGGTGGATAGTGGGCTTTTGTCTAGTTTGCCTCTTTCACTTCTAAAGGCCAAGTCAAAAGAGTGCTTGTTAGACGCAGACAAAGTCACACGAACTCTCTGATCTTGTGAGTTGTGAAGACCTTGGTCACTGCCCACATCGGGTGTGTAGAGAGAAGACAAACCTGTGCACAAAGAATTCAAGGACTAGGTCAAGTTCAGTACAGTAGTCCAGCATTAGATTTAGGACACACTCTGGGTTCCAAAGAAAGCTGGAAGCCAACTGATGAGATGTGAGCAACAAGGCATCATCAAAAGGAAGGTGTTCCATGGAGAGGGCCTGTGCTCTCCAATGAAAGAGAAGGTTATTAGCCTCAAATAATGGAAGACCTTTTCAAAAGACATGTCAGTAAGGTTCCTAGACCACAGCCTTCTTTCACCACTTTTGACCACAAGAACAAGATGAGAAATGATCAAGTAATGCCAATTGTAGTTCAAAAATGAAGATCCAATTTACTTATTCTTAGCGCAATCATTTCCTTACCATTAATATACCTTGAAAAGTAACTTGAATTACACAGAATATATTTTCCAAGTCTCTGCTGCCACCCACAGTTTGAGGTGGGAACAGTGAGACAAAATTCTTAGCATGCTTGGAAATTTGGCTCTAAGTTGCCTTCAGTATGTATTATTATACCATATTTGTATAGTTTTTAATTTCTTTTTTTGTATAGTGTTTAATATATGATTATTTATCCTTACACACACACACATACATACATACACACACGAAGACATTTGGTAGGTGATGAATAAACAGGGTAACACTAGAATTCAATTAAACTCACTCCAGGTTTGGCACTTTTCCCACAAGTAAATCAGTATCACTGAAATTGGACTTGTCATTTAATTAAGCCTGGGCATTAATAGCCTGGTGGTCTTCAGAGACATCTTCGTGTCTAACTGAATCAGTTTGGGTTGTCAGGGTAAAAAGACAGTATTTAGAATGGAGATGTAGCAAATGAGACCAAATTACAAAGGTTTCTGTCTAGAATGAAGATGCTGCAATATTCTTCCCATTATGGATGAAGATTTTTTTCAGCTGAAGACCATACTGAGCCTGAGCACTCCCAATCATCCATGAGGGTGGTCTTATTGCCACCATTGTCCAGGTAAGAACTAGAAACTCCAAGAAATTAATTATTCACTTCTCCAAAGCCTTCCCCCAACTAGCAAGCAACATTCCTGTGGAGCTGTACAACCAGATTTCCTTTTTAAAAAATAATAATAACAATGTTTTGGGCAGCCCGGGTAGCTCAGCAGTTTAGCGCCACCTTAGGCCCAGGGCATGATCCTGGAGACCTGGGATTGAGTCCCGCGTCGGGCTCCCTGCATGGAGCCTGCTTCACCCTCTGCCTGTGTCTCTGCCTCTCTCTCTCTCTCTCTCTGTCTCTCTCTCTTCTCTGTGTAGTCTCATAAATAAATCTTTTTAAATTAAAAAAATAATAATAACAATGTTTTAAATTAGGTCAGAAGGTAAAAGAATATCCAAAAAGAACTCCTCTTGAAGAATGTACTTTATATAGAAACACTGTCTGTTGTGGGAGTCTTCACTCTTCTTAGACCCTTAACTCTCTAACAGCAGGTTTCACATGAAGTAAGTTCTAGCAACTCCTACAAAGATCCCTGAATTCCAGCTCAGGCCACCTATCCCTATCAGTCCACTCCTGCCACTCCCAAACCACTCCAGGGAAAGAAAAACTTGTTAGCACTAGTTTCAGGAAATAAACAAAGCTATCCTTATATCAATAGAGAACATTCCAGGACTCCAGTCTCCAAGTTAATGCAAAATACAATCTTCCCCCAAGCCTTCCACTTTGATAGGTTCAGGAATCCCTAAGGACGTTTACTAGTATTCTAGACCCAGTCCTGATGTCCCTACTACTTCGGGTGGAGAAGGAGTTCAACAAGAGAAGACTCTTCCATGACCATGGCCTCTTGGGATACTAGTGGTTCCAGACACTGACTCCCAGCAGGCTGCCACCACCACTTCCCTCCATCAGTGCCTGCAGGATGGGACTGCTTCATGAGGCAAATAGGTCTCTGCCAGTGACCACAGCTACCGTCATCACTTTGGCCTCAGGGAAGAATACAGTCATGTTTCCTGTTTATTTCACTCCAAGTATGACACAAGTCCTAGCCTTAACCAACAACACAAAAAGAAAGATACATATAGAGAATATTTAACAATTATTGCAGAGGTCCAGACCTGTCCTGGGGTCCCTCACTTGGTTTTCCTAAAGGCAACTAACTTCCCCACCTCAGAAATGCTCCTTTCTTCTCACCCTCGTCTGGAAGACCAATGTTACCTGTCCTTCGGATGCCTGAGAGTGAGAATTTCTGTTCTTTTGGGTCCAGTCCTAACTCTACCAAGAGACATTAGGAGAAGGCCAATGGCAGCTAATGGCAGTTAAGACCCCTATGAGACAATATCATACCAGTTCTTCCCCACAGACTGGGTTACTTGGTCTGAAATGGCATCCCACACAGGACACTTGAATCGCAGGCTTGGATGGAATATACCAACTAGGGCCAGATGCTTCCCAGCCTGTCACCGCTAAGGTTTCAAAACCCTGTGGAGTGCAGACTGGCCCCAGTCCCAGGTCACACCACACATCCTTGGCAGAAGAAATCACACCATGACAGGCCAATACCCTGAGAGGCTCGACACAGAGACTCCAGAGCCTTCCCACCCAGGTCCATACCTGTCTTTCACCTTCCTGGCTCTACGTGACTTTAGGAGTATTACTTGAGTGATCTGTGGCTGTCAGTTAACTCAGCTGCTGAATGGAGAAAATAATGCCTGACTCACAGGGTAGTTCTGAAGATTGAGATCAGTGAGTACACCTTTCTTTAGAATCATGCCTGATGCATAGAAAGCAATCTATGAATGTTAGTGATTACTGCTGTTAGCCGAAGGCAGTAAATAAAAAAAAATCAAAAATAAATTTTAAGAAAACAGCTAAACCTAAGCAAGGGAATTTCGGGAGGTGGGGGGATAGCCACAGAATGAAATCGACGGAAATAATTTCCTGCCTTGCAGTAACGTAACCCTTTTGCCTTAGTCAAGGTTACAGGTAGGGCACGCTGAAGACAGTTCTGCAGGAGGCCAGTGCCCACAGCAGTTGTGAAAATTGGCCCCAGCCCTGAGGAACTTAGTCTGCCACATTTCAAGCACTGAGGTTCATTGGCATTTTTTTTCTTTAAGTTAAAATTTTAAATTGGTCCATGTCATGTTAACCTAAGTCAGAACCTCTACTTTAAAGTTCAGAATTCAATTAGCAGGAACAAGTAATTACTTTTACCTCACTGGCAGGCAATATGCTTTAGAGAGAGGAGGTTCATACTTTCACCTCTGGCAACGGTTCCAGGACCTGTTGCTGCAGATCTTGACTCCCACATGGCTGGCCAGATGGCCAGACCCAACCTTGGACGGACCCTAGCTGCTACCACCTGAACACCATCCCACTGGGGAACAAAAACCTAGACCTGTCATCCTAAGCTCTGAGAAGGGCCCCCTTAAAATGCTAGCTGGTGAGAAACATGCAGAATGGCTTGCTAACAACTTCATTCAACCCTCAGAGACAGTCACTCATACTGATAACTTGGAGTGTGTATGTGTCTGGGGTGTGTGTGTGTGTGTGTATGTGTGTGTGTGTGTAGACAATTGTGTTTGACAGCTGAGCCCTAGGGCTGCGTAGTATGCTGCAAGTGCATCAGACCTGGAGTTAGGAATCCTGAGTGCGAGTCCTGACTCTGCTACTAACGGTGCAATGGAGTGATTCATGTCATTTATGTGAGCCTTGATTCCTTGATTCCCCCATGTACAAATGATGCTCCTTCCTGGATGTGCTCAGGGATTAAATGAGATCCCGTGTGTGTGGAGACTTGAAGAAGTATAAAGCTTTTATTCTATTATTTCATACGGCCAGTCCCAAACAAATATCTAAAAGGCTAACCTTTTGAAGTCGGCTTACTCCCCTGACCCTGTTGCACATACCCCCATGCTGCAATACTAGCACAGTAACTGAGAAATTGAGACATAGTAGGAGTTTAATACAAGTTTACTAAAAGAATGAAAAGGCAAACAATTGTTGAGAGACCAGTCACTAAGGCAGATATCAATAATTATGTGCTTTTTCCCAAAATTTTGATTTGGCATCAACAAAGACCCAGCCCTGGAAGCTTAGATAGGATGGGGCTAAGTGGAGACAATTTTCTTAAAGGGAAGAGGTACAGAAATGTTCGATACTGGGCAAAGGTTTCATATTTAAATCATTTTAATATAACAGCACGCCTAAAAGCAATGGGGACAATAAAAAAGAGAATGCCTTATTTTTATTTAATGTCTATTTTAAATATTATAAGGACTCACTCTTGCCTCACAACCCAAGGCCCACTAACTTCATTAAACGATAGAAACCAAGACTCAGTGAGTGGGGAAAACTGTTTGCCCAATGTCACCCAAACAGATGTCTACACAGATGTTAGGTCTAGCAGCTATCAGGTCTCTGGACTCTGTGTCAGCCCTCTGGGTCTTGGGGGTGCACCAGGGTGACCATGAAAGGACTCTCAAATTTGGGGTGGCACAGAGTAGCAGTAATCTATCCTGACTTTCCCCAGTTCAGACCAGCTTAAAACACTGATTCTCCTACAGCAGGAAGGCTCAAATGCCCTTAATCTAAGGCTACCAAGAACAGAGCCGGGAGCAGTGGAGAAGCCCCAGCCCTAAGCCTAGAAAATCCTAGGTATGTGGCAGCTGCATAGTCACAGACTGTATTCCTGCTTATCCCACCCCTGATACTCATTGCCTTGACTTCTGTTTCAGCTTCCAGAGACTTGGTCCTGACCAGACCCACCTCTGCAAGAGATTAGACCAGCTGTTCTCAGACTGCAATGTCATGGTTCTCTGTGGCCCCGAAACCAGGTCCCTGGCAGACATAGGAGCCCAGATCAAACTTAGTATTGGTATGAGGGGTATGAGGACCCAAGTGTCCAGGTGTCTGACCTCTTCATAGTGGCTTTCCTGTTGCTCAGTGCAGGGGTTCTTAAGTGTGGCTGCACAATGGGATCACACAATCACACATCCGATATCTGAGTCCTGTATCAAAGGCTCTGATGTAATCTGTTTAAGGTATAGCCAGGATATCAGAAGTTTCAAAATCTCCTGGGTCATTCTAAAAAGCATCCAAGGATACAAACGACTGGTTGAGCGTGCTCTACAAAATCACCTCTAGCATGTAGATTCCACAGGGCGCCTGGGTGGTAGTACCAGTTAAGTGCCCAACTCGTGACTTCCGCTAGGGTCCTAATCTCACGGTTGTGGGCTGGAGCCTCACATCAGGCTCCATGCTCAGCAGGGAGTCTGCTTGAGATTCTCTCTGGCCCTCTGCCCCTCCCCCGACTTGTGCTGACTCTCTCTCTAAAATAAAATAAATAAATCTTTTTAAAAAATAAAATATAGATTCCTCAAGGGCCAGAGAGTATGGTTCTATAAGCTTAGGCTGCGGCTGGGCAATATATATATTTTTGATGAGCACAAGCTTCTGAGGCAGCCATAGGGTGCACACAAATTACTTGAAAGGCTCAGTTAAGCTGAGGGGCAGAGACTGAATTATTTCTAATACCATCTTTATCAAGAAAAGGAAAGTCAAGGTCAGTCCATGGGCTAAAGAGCACCTAACTGCCTGTAGAAAATTTCATTTGTGCAAGGCCCCTCAGGTTCTTTACCTGCTCCCTAAATTAAATATTGGATACTTTTGTTTAAAAGCTAAATTTTCTAAGTGGCTCCAAATATGACTATGGCAAGTCAGTACTTAAACGTTCGAAAGTGTTAGTCTATCCTTTGGCCTAAATGCCCATCTTGGCACCATTGCTTCCAGATTCCCAAGGAGCAGGGAGGCCCCCTGCAGTACTGTCAGTCTTAGGTCATGCAGTACACCTGCTGCAGAAAGCAGATAGGCCTCCGCTTCTCCTTTTGGAAGGCAGAGCTCTAGTTAAGGGGAAAATCTCAATTTCAAAGTAATTGGGGGGAAAATCCTCTTGGTACAGAATATGTTCAAGAGAAATCTTTGAATAAAAAAAGCTGCTGAACGTCCCCAGCTAATAAGGGGTCTCATTTGATGTAAAGCAATTGGCTAAATCTGTCTCTATATTTCCTAGTAATATGATAAATGTAAGGAGAAGTGAATTTGTCTTGGTATTCCACAATGTGATAAATGACAGGACACGTAATTGTGTAATGCCAATAGCACCAGAAAATTGCAAATCTCCAAATGAAATGTTCCCTTCAATCACATAATCAAGTGACTGACAGGGCATTCGAGATATTACCTAAATTATAGCTAATTTTCTGTAGCAGTGTTCTGCACCTTGCTCCACCGCACTGGCAAAAAGGTAGGCAGAAACAAAAGTCATTAATTGCACTAAAAGGAGCTGCAGTGGCCGGGTTCCTTACCTGATGCTTCCTGATATTATTAATTCAGCCTACTGCACCCCTTTGCTCATGGATGCTGTGTGGTCCTCACCAAGCAGAAACCGGGCAGGGGCTCCTGGTCACCATGGAGACCGAGGCTGGGTTTGGGATGTTTGTTACCTTGAGAGTGAATAAGAGACAGTGGCATAACTAGAAATTCTGGGCTTCTGATCAATACTGTCAGAAAAGAGACCCCCTAGTTCTTACTAATTTTAAAATACAGAAATCTCTGATTCTGTAGAGGAGCTCTCGAGCTATACTTAAACCTATGGGTAAAAATTATTATATTAGAAAATGCATCGCAAAATCCTTTAATGCTTTGACTGAAGGAAGCAAAACCCAACTTGAGTTGGCTGGGGCGCAAAATGGGAGTTTATTTTAAGGATACGGAAATGTGGGACGCCTGGGTGGCTCAGTCAGTGAAGCATCTGCCTTGGGCTCAGGTCATGATCTCAGGGTCCCAGGATGGAGCCCCGCATCAGGCTCCCTGCTCAGCAAGGGTCTGCTTCTCACTCTCCCCTGTGCTTGCTTTCTCTCTCTCTCTCTCTCTCTCTCTCTCTCCCTTAATAAATAAATAAATAAATAAATAAATAAATAAATAAATAAATAAATAAATAAATAAATTCTTAAAATCTTGGGGTGAGGGAAGGATACGGAAATGTTTCAGATTCTCCAATGGCAAAGATGCATCAGGGTCTCTAGCACCCAGAGAGAAACTGTGCATCAGTTTTACTCTTTGCTTCTTTTTACACATCTCTTTCTTTCCTATTTCTTTGAAAAAATCAGCATCTTCTGCTACCCACTTATTATGTATCCAGGAGAAGATGGCTGCCCTCACATGTTGGGTTTTTAAGTTACACTCTCAGATAATGGAGACTGACTCCCTCGTGCCCATCTCCAACTTCCCGGGGCAGAGATTTAGAGTGGTCCAAGTCAGGTCAAGTGCTCACTGCTGACCCAGTTCCTCATTTTCAAGAAGGTTTTGGGTCACATTATACAACATGACCACCAGGGACCCATTCCTGAGGATGGAGAGCGGGGTCCAGCAGCTAAGGGGGTCATTTTAAGCTAGGAAATACCCTCATGAGGCAACTACTACTACACAATTATCATGTCACCTGAGTCTCACAATCACTCTCTGAGATAGAAATGCAATTGTTATTATACTCTTTTGATAGATAAGGAAATTCAGGGCATGTAGCTGATTAGAGCTATAGCTTGAATCTAGGTCCTCTGCCTAGAAACATTTTATGGAAAGAAAATAAACAAAGACAACGTTCTCTCCTCGTTTGATTTTATATTTATTCTGTTTATTGTACTTTTCCTGTCCAGAGTGTATCCAAATTCATGCCTTCAACCAACTGTTATTAAATGCCTGCTGTATGCAAGGCATTATGCTAAGCTTTATGGGGAATAGGGGAAACATGGGGCCTCAAGATGCTTAGAATCTATTACATAAGACATTTAACAAATTTATCTGTCAAGACTCTAGGCACCAGGGCCACCGCAAAACACTGCTCCAGAAGGCACCTTTCATATTGAGTTCCAGGAATGGTACCTCTCAGAGTACCACAGTGCATGATATGAAGTCCACAAATTGTCACAGCTAAACACATTTGTTCTTTCCACATGCCTTTTAGTAGCTGGCTAATTTCTATTATCTAGAGTCCAACTGAAATAGGAATTGTAACTTTAGCATTTTCCAGATACTAAAAAATCTCTAATATAAGAATCCTGTGTTAATTTGTTCAGGCTGCTATAACAAAATGCCACAGACCAGGTGGCTTATCGACAACAGAAATTTATTTCTCCTAGTTCTGGAAGCTAAGAAAAGATCAAGCATGATCACATTCTGGTGAGAGCCCTTTTCCTGGTTCATAGCCAGAAACTTGTCACTGTGTCCTCACATGGTGGAAGAGCTAGGGAGCTCTCTAGATCCTCTTTTATAAGTCACTAATCCCATTCAAGAGGGTGCTACCCTCATGACTTAATCACCTCCCAAAGGTCTCGCCTCCTAATACCATTGCCTTTGGGAGTTAGGATTTTAACATCTGAATTTGGGGAACATAAAGATTAAGATCGTAGTGATCCCTTATTGAAGTAGCTGGATTTCTAGGGGGGAGAAGTGACCTGCACTAGTTAGGTGTTAAGTCTCAGCTGTGATGTCTATACTGAGTTCTGCCAAGTCCAGAGCCTTGCGGACACCTTCAATCTTCTGGAGAGTACCTGCACAGTAACTACTCCTATGGAGAGAAAATGGCCAGACGACTGGGAGAGCTACCCAGGGTGATGAAAGGGAGAAAAAAATCAGAATTGTCAGAGGATTATGTGCAAATCTAGGGACGAAAGGACCCAGATGCAGAACCAGAGGAAGAGCAACTGAGCAACAAAAGACAGAACTGTAGCTGAGGGCTGGTCCATAGGGTGGCTACAAGGTGCAGCATGCCCTGTGGGCTGGTAGGTAGGAAAAGAGGACAAAGAGACTTGAACTTTTCCTTCTTCTCCAACCACTGATGTTTTAATCTAGCATAAGCAGACAGATCCTTGTGTTGACACTACTCTCTCCAGTGCCTTTTTCTCATTTTCTTAATAACCATTATATTGATGTTATCCTGGTGAAAATTGTCAAAAAAAAAAAAAAAAAGCATTGCTTTGGGGTAAGAAGCTCTGGAGAACATTTGTCCCAGAACTTACCCCCCTGCCATTGTGTAATTATCTAAACAGACACTAATCAAATCTAACCAATCATTTCCAAGGTCACGAGGGATTAACTGGATTCTTCTACTACATGTTGAAAATCAGACTACAATATGCACCCATTCCATGTACCACCCATTCTACCAAGACCCACGCTAAAGTACCAAGGCAAGAAAATGTCTCCTTGACATTACATTTGAATTGAAAATCAAACATGCCTGCAGACACTCAAGGAGGAACTGTCTTCGTTAAGCATGGCACAACAGCAAATCTCTCATTTTATCATTTTCCCATGAAAAAAAAAGGAAAACTGCAGGCATTTAACTCAGGCCCCAAAGTGCACAGCTAAGGAACACCTGGCAACATGAATAAATTGCAAAATGGATCTGTTTTCCCAAAAAAAAAATTTTTTTTTCATTAGATGGTGCACTTCCAAATGTGCTGCTGATAGCGACTGCTTTGCTAAAGACCAACAGAGCTCATTACCAGGCAATGCAAGAGCCCAAGGGAAGGGAATGAATTGGTTTTTCAAACCATTGACAGTCTCTAGAAAGTCTGCAGTGTTTGCTATTTTAAAATTAAACATCTGGTTGAAAGATCTGTTATTTTATGATTTTTTATAACAATCCAAAAGTCACGTTTAATTTTGTTCTTTCTCCATCAGAGATTCAAGTAACTTTACTTTTGATCAGAATAGTTCCACACGCCTTGGGCTCAGAAAGAAAAAAAAGAAAATCCCCTTAGAATATTCCTGGTCAGTTCATCGCTTACCTTATAAAACTCCTCCTAGGAAGCAAAACAAACTGGTTATATGGTTTCCCTTCCAACAGTCTGTGGCAGTTGAGCGTGACTGTGGGTTTATAGTGCCTCCAAAGATTAAAAACAATCCCATTTAAAATGTTCAGATCAAATTCACAAGCAACCTAATGAGCTGTGAATGTAAATGTAAAGGCTTTGCTAAGTGAGCACCCATAAAAGAATTATGTGCCCTAAGTAATTATGTGCAGATGCCGACTCTCAGGAGTTCGGTTTGGGACGTTCCTCAACAATGGGGTGCCTTTGTGTTTATCCCTTGGTGTTAGCTCCAATATTGAGAAAAGCAACATATTTCCCAGAGTAGAACATGAGAGAGCTGCACGGGGATCCCTGGGTGGCTCAGCGTTTTGGGGCCTGCCTTTGGCCCAGGGCGCGATCCTGGAGTCCCTGGATCGAGTCCCACGTCGGGCTCCCGGCATGGAGCCTGCTTCTCCCTCCTCCTGTGTCTCTGCCTCTTTCTCTCTCTCTCTCTGTGTCTATCATAAATAAAAATAAATAAATAAATCTTTAAAAAAAAAAAAAGAACATGAGCTGCAACCTGTTCAGTGTGTGAACCCCTTCACATTCCTGGTTCCCAGCAGGGCCCCTGCCTTTACCACTCCATGTGGGACTCTTCCACAGAGAAAGTAGTTCATCTGGACATGCAAAGTTTAACATCAGAGCACAGTTCCCAGAGTTGGGCAGAATTGGAAATAGAAAACACCTGTGTTTCAGTTCCATGTAATGATGGGAAATAGTGTCCACAACAGGAAAATGGTCATATCAGCACAGTTGGCAGCTCTGGACTTCACACTTAATTCCCAATGATCCCCATTGGTATCCCCTCCACTCAACTGCCAAACAGCCAGCCCTCTGCTCTCTTTACCAAACAAGCAAAAATCTTTTTTCCCTGTTTAAACTTCTATGAAAACTCATCTTCCTTCGCCATGTCTCCTGGACACATCTGCCTTTTTAAAATCTTTTAACTTTGCTAAAATAATTAATGTTCATCTCAATCAAAATAATTTAATACTTTCAGCTAGTTTGTAGGAAGAATTCAAGGTTAAGGTACAAGAGGGACTTAATTGTTCCTTGGGCCAGTCTACTCAACTAGTCTTAAAGATTGACAAGACGTGGATCCTTTAGGACTAGGTGAAAAATGATGTTGGTCTGCCTCTTTACTGGAGGTCCTCCTACTCATCCAAGTTAATGAACTTCCAGCTATAATGGCAGACCTACTTCCTGGCTACTAAGTCAATCAGACCTACCCAAGGCTTTTTTGCATGTTTAGTGCCAATAGACATCCCTGCCCATTAATTTCTCTAATATATCACCTCCAATCTCCTTACTCCAAAGATTTCAAATAGAATCCCACTTTTTCATCAGTCCCATCATCAAAATACCCCTTTGGCATTGAACTCAATTCCTTTATGACAAGACTTACATCCACCCATTGGATCATGCTGCTCTGGAAGCTTTAAGTGGTTATTCCACTTGGAACATACACTACAGACAGAGGTCTCTAATTTCAGCCTTCCACACCAGAATTGGGATTATAATCATAGTGGAGAATTCCCATCATGCCCTACTATTAGCTCATTTTCTACCAAGCATTGGGGTATTGTTATTCTTCCTCTCCAGAAGTATAAAGTATATGAGTGATCATCCCTATGGACTTTCAAAAATTGCTATTTAAATTCTTTTTTTTAAAGCTTTTATTTATTTATTCATGAGAGAGAGAGAGAAGCAGAGACACAGGCAGAGGGAGAAGCAGGCTCCATGCAGGGAGTCCGATGTGGGACTTGATCCTGGGACTCCAGGATGATGCCCTGGTCCGAAGGCAGGCGCCAAACTGCTGAGCCACCCAGGGATCCCTGCTATTCAAATTCTTAAAACAACTCTCTTTCTTTCAAAATTGTTTTGGTCATTGGCATAGAGCTTACTTAGCCACTCAAAAGCCTTTAACATCTCCTTCCTATGGCATTCCAAATAAAGTCGAAATCCTTAAACTTGTAGCCAAAATGCTATAAAATGTAACTCCTAATCTACTTATCCAATATTCCTGGTTTTCATTCCTCCTCTACATGAGTCCTTTGGTCCAATGACTGATCTATGTCCCACGGAGACATATTTCCATTCCTTGCCTTGCTAAACAACAATTTATTCCTGTCTCTGTACCTTTGCTTATATCTACCCTTCTACCAGAATGCCTTCTCCAAACCATTCAAAACTCAGTTCAAGTCTCACTTCCCGCAGACCTCTCCTGAACACATCAGTCCATGGTGCTCATTCTACTAATTAAATCAGTGGCTACATCATACCAAGATTTAGAAAACAGAGGACCAAGCTCTGCCACTTGCCAGCTACATGAACCAGGGCAATTCACTTACCTTCTCTAAGCTTAAATTCTCTTCATCTAAAACAAAGGGTTTAGAATGATCTCAAAGAGCCATTGCAGTTTTAATCTCAATAAAGTTTTTGCACTTTATAGTAAACTTCTACTAACTCATCTACAAGTAAAATACCAGATTTGGCAAATAAAAGTACAGGACACTGCCCGCTCCCCAACCAGGGTGCCTGGGTGGCTCAGTTGTTTAAGCGGTCAACTCTTGGTTTCAGGGTCCTGGGATCAAGCCCTATGTTGAGCTCCACACTCAACACAGACTCTGGTAAGTTTCTCTCTCCCTCTCACTCTGCCCCTCCCCTCACTGTTCACTCTCTCTCTCTCAAATAAATAAATAAATCTTTAAAAAAATGCAGGACCCCCCAGCATGCCCCATGTAATATTTGGGGCATGCTTATGCTAAAAAAAAACTATTTACCATTTATCTAAAATTCAAATTTACCCAGGTATCCTGCATTTTATCTGGCAATCTTATGCATAAGTCTATGCTTTATAATCACCAGTTCCTTTCAGCTACCTGGAGACAGGGGTTTGATTTACCTACCCCCTAAAGTTTCTGACACAGTGTCATGTACAGAATATGCTCACAAGTGCTTTGTGATAAACGGACACCAACTCCTTCAAACTAAAGCTAACTAAGTGAACATAAGCTCAGAAAAAGTGGTTTACCCTCAGATTAATTAATTATTTTTTTAAGATTTATTTATTCATGATAGAGAGAGAGAGAGAGAGAGAGAGAGAGAGAAGCAGAGAGAGAAGCAGAGAGAGAAGCAGGCTCCATGCAGGGAGCCCGATGTGGGACTCGATCCTGGGACTCCAGGATCGTGCCCTGGGTCAGAGGCAGGCACTAAACCACCGAGCCACCCAGCGATCCCCTACCCTCAGATTAATTTAAAAGGGGGAGGGGGCGTGGGGAGAGCCTAAACTGAACCATTCTTTTCCAACTGCCTCAGTCCCACCTGCTGCTGCCTTACCTCACTTAGGCACCCCGGTGAACAAGCCTATAAAGAAGCTCAGTAACCAGTCCGCATAAATCCTTTACTGGTTACCCTTCCCTCCAGCCATATATACAAAGGGAGCAAATGCAGTTTCTTTATTTCTGTGCTCAGTTTGTTTATGAGACTCTATATATCAGGCTACTGTAAAATACTCCCCATTCTCACTCCCACGTTCTTCCCTCTACTTAAGTCAAAAGGCATGTCCTGTTTCTCCTTCCCATAAAAATTGGCACCTCTCTCCTTCTCTATGGAAGGAAAAATATCATTGCTTTATTCTATTGGGAGAGAAACCCTCTTGTGTCCTGAAATCAAGTCTGGTGGGGGGCCATTGTTTCTGTTAAATAGAAGGAAGACACCAACAACATGTCAGAAGACTTGCAGGCACTGCATGGCAAACAGAAGCTGGACTCCAAAGAGCCCCAGAGTAGGAGTTAGGAGATTGGCATTAACTTTGGCTCTGCCACAACCTCAATACCTCAGTTTCCTTTTCCAAGAACAGGAAAGTCCAACCTGAGACTTTGCAAGGCCCCTTCAGCTTTCATGTTCTGTGGCTTTAAGCAAGATTTACATGGAGGCCAACTGAGGATTTAAACTCAACTAGAGGAAATGAGATAAATACACCATTTATAGCAAATCACTCTGATGTATAATGAACACTGCTTCCTCTACAAATGTAATGGGAAAGTGCCGCAGAATTGCCCAAATCATTTATTTACCTCAGCAACAGCACTGCACAAAGGAGCAGAGACTCTAATTGTATTTTATTTCCTTCTTGTTTTGATCCAAGGCTGAGGTGTGGCAATTAAAAAGACACAGAAATAAGAGAAAGAGACTGAGGTAGGAAAAAAGCATAAACTCAGTTACTTGGTGGTAGTCACCGATGTTTTCCTCCAACTTTCCATTTCCTGGTGTCAACTGGCTTCCCAGACAAGCCAACTCCCAAGACTTAGACCAACATGCCTTGCATCCCGACACGCGGCCATCACAGTACAGCAACCCCAGACCAGAAGGTGAACATAGTTGGAAAATGCTAATTAAAAAGTACTTACCAAAACTTTCTCTAGCTCTACTAAGGGAGAGAATTTTAAAAGAATTAGTTGGAGGGCACTGTCCTATATCCAAAAAAAAATCAAGAAATAATTCATGTGCACATTGAAGGTGAGGATACATGCAGTCAAAATAATTGGATAAATGATGGAAAATTCAACCTACTATCCAAATATCTGGTCTAATAAACTCAAAACTTCTCAGACTATAGCTGTACAACAGAATTTTTCCACTTTTACTTGGGTGCTCTGGGAGGGACCACATTAATGACACAGCACTTGGTAAAGTCTCACAGATATTAGGGTTTCCAAATAAGCATTTTCTGAAGTGAAAGTCAATAGGCTCTCACAGCTCTCCAGAGAAGCTGTAGGTCATCATCAGCTAAATATGTACTATTATTGTTTTCCCCACTGAGCATTTTGTAAACACATTCAATTCTCTTGCAGTTATAATGCCATCATTAAATGCCACACAGGGACCTCTGGGAGCCATAATGGCCACCCCCTCGTCCCCAGGAAAGTTCACACTTAATCGTTTACAAAAAGTCATGTCAAACCCTAGCCTAAATGATCTTTCAGTAAAGAAACACAAATTCTTGGAAATATTGACATGAAGTACTACATGGACTCTAGGGTCAGTTGTACGGATACATTTCTTAGTGTAAAAGTGCTCACTATATTCTGGAGTTCCTTTAGAGCCAAGGACTCCCAAGGTCCCTTGGAGACCATAGTCCCCACCTTACCAGTTACCCTACTCAGATATCAGATCTCAGATGTTTATCCCTGCTTCAGGAAAGTCTCCCCTAACTCCTTGAGCAGGAGCTGGCAAACTAGAACCCACTGACCAAAAGGATCCCACTACCTATTTTGTACAGACCACAAACTAAGAATAGTGTTTGCATTTTTAAGTGGTTGAAAAGAAAGTTCAAACAAAGAACAGTATTTTGTGGTATATAATAACTACACGAGATTCAAATTTCAGTGTCCATAATACAGTTTTATTGGAACACAGTCATGCTCATTTGTATGCATGTTGTCTAAGACCCCTTTCATGCTGCCACAGCAGAATTGCTTAGTTAGATCAAAGACCATTTGGCCCCCAAAGCCAAAAAAATTTACCATCTAGCCCCTTACAGAAAAAAATGTTGCCAATCCCTACCTTCAACTATACACTCACACGGCACCACACACTTTTTGTGTACGAAACTTACCTCACATGAAAATTTCACACATAATTGATTACTTCAGTAGTAGCCGTTTCTTCACTAGATGGTACGCTCCATGAGAGGAAGGCCTATGGCTCTTTTTTTTTCTCACCTTTTAGCACAGAACCCAACACACAAGGTAGTAGATGTTAACTAAATACAGGTTAATGAGTGACTGAAACTGGCATCCCACAAAGCACAACATGAAATGGAAATGCTACTCCAAGTAGGAGGCAGAGTGAAGAAACAGAGACTCTGCTTACAGAGTATTTCAGCAAAATTATGTTATGAGAGGGGTCAAAATTAGCAAAAGAAAAGCTTTTTTGTCTTGAGGCTGCTCCACCCTGGAGAAGTTGGAGGAAATACAGCCATACTCATTAGAGACCATTGGAATCCTCTAGAGAATTTCAAGGGGTTTGGAGCTATCCAGGTGAAAGCCAAATCCATCAGAGATAGCAGAGGGTAGAAAGTGTATGTAACAAGAGGAATGGGAAATGAATGAGATGAGCCCCCACATGCCTTTCTGAGATACAATTTATTAGGACTAAAAGGAACTCCATGAGAAACAGAAAGATGTGTTTCCTCTGGACACCACAGGTGTGAGATTAGATTTTTCTATGTGGTAACAGTCTGCATTCAGTTTGTCTACACATACCAGTCCTAAAGGAAGAACTACATTATTTCCTTCACGTTCTGGAAACTGACCTTCAAATCTTTTCCTGTTTTGATCCAAAATCACTACTTTTCTCATCAGACACTATTTATCAAGTTTAATGGACTTCAGCGTTACCAAGAACGTAGAGACTTGTGTCAGCAAGTAGTTGTTTCCCTGAGTTTCAGACCAGCTGTGTTGGATAGTTATCTGCTGGCCTGTCTTCATGATTATAAATGAGAAGACGGTCCTTCCAAGGAAGCATAGAGTAAAACCACCAGGCCTTTTCTGGTTCCAAAAGAATCAGCTCCTTCTCTATTTCTTCACCAACAAAGAACATTTCTCTTCATTGGTTCACTCTTGAACAAAACTTTAGTGAGTAACTACTACATATCAGACACTACTAAGCAAAATCAGTAGACGGTAGAGCTCACAGCATAGTGGAAAAAGCAGATTTTTACCAGACAACCACACAAACTATGAAGGAACATGACAAGGCACCATGACAATGTGTAATAGGGAACATGACTTAATTGGAAGGTCAGGAAGAGCTTCTGAAAGATGGGACATGAGAGCTAAGATCTAAAGAAATCATTTTCTCAAAGCACCCATTCCCCAAAATGGTCTTGAGCCTGCAATTCTATGGGATTTTCACCTAGAAATCTTGTATCATCAATACATTCCAAACCAACTAATCTAGACATAAAAGGTACCACTAAAGCAGACTGGCAACAATGCTCCAAGTTACTAATGTTGAGAATTGGGCTCTCTGTCCCAGGATGCCATGGCCACAGTGACTGGTATAAATGTTCCCAGGCTTCTTTCAAGCCTACTAGGATCTTTATGACCTCAATTTTATAGATGGAAAAATCAAGGAAGATAGAAAGAGGTCAGGTTTCAGTAAAGGTTGTAAAGAAATTCCTCCTTCTGAAAAGATCACAGAGATGAGCTATTTGCTCTAGAGCCATTTCAGCTGGGCCCTGAATCAAAAAGAAATCAATTGGTGGATTACGTACCTCCTCATGTAAGGTATTAGCAAACAAAGAGGTATTCATTTTGGCTTATCTGGAGCTCCCTCTGTGCATAGAGCCCTTCTCTGAGCATTAAGAGAAGAACAAGTGTGCATTTTAAGAAAGACACCCCCCCCCTTTTTTAAGTCAACAGAACAGAGAGAAAATTCTGAGAGATCAGGAAGGACAGGACTCTCCATTCCAATAGATCACCAAGAATTAAGGGAACTACATGCTCGGCACTGGACTGTGCCATCTGGAAGGCCGAAAGTAAGTGTGAGCTGTTAGGGAATGTCATGTATTTGAGAGAATATAGCACACATAGACACACACACTGATCACTACAGCTAAGTGGATGAGACAAGAATCATAAATACCATCGGAGAGCACAGAAAGGTACAAAAAGGTTCAGGAAAGGCTTTGTGACAGCAGTTAACTTTTACTGAGCATCTACTACACAGGTACCAACAACTGTTAACGCTTATTAAGCAGTAACTCCTGCTTAAGACACTGTGCTAAGTGCTTTAACACATTATCTCACAGAGATAATGAAGGAGGTGCTGTTTGAATGAAGAAACTAGGCCTGAGAAGTAATTTGGCCAAGGCTTCTTAGCTAGCGTGTGGCAGAGTCAAAAGCAGAACCTGAGGTCTGTTCTTAACCCCTAACAGACCCTTCATGCCTATAGAATTGAATCAAAGAGACCAGGATGTGCCTGATTTTCATGCCTCTCTCAAGACACCAAAGCCTTCTTCGTCTCATTTATCATTCTGTTACCAATAAAGATATTTGCAGAGGAAAGCTTGGATTCAGTCTGAACCAGCCGACACCATCGCCTGTGTCATGTTATTTATGATAGTCTGTCTTTACAAGATGAGGATAGAACAATTATACTTACAAAGAAGAACAAAGGGAAGACTTTTTTACTTATTCATTCATTAAGAGATGCTCTGTGACTATAACTGTTCTCAATACTGGAGATAAGACATATGAACACGTCTACCATAGTTCTTTTTCTCACAGAGCTTATGTTCTGCTGAGGGAGATAGAAAATAAATATAAGTAAATAGGATTTTCAATTACCTGAATAAACAAAGGACATCTCAGTGCATGATACATGCTAGAAGATGAATAAAGCTGGATAAGGGAATAATGAGTGTAAGGGGTGGGACATTTAAATAGTGTAGAAATAGAGGCAGAATATATACCAAAACTCTTGCTTATAAGAAGGGGCAATTGCATAGTATACTAAAGAAAGTAAGGAAGTCATGTAAATAGCAAAAAGGCATTCTAGACAGAAGGACTGTTAACTGTCGGTATTTTAACCCTGTTATTCACCTTACTGGAAATCTAACGATCTCCCTCCTCTCTTGAAAATGGGAAAGGTCCCTGGCTGACTGCCCTGGAAGTTTCCTTTTGAAGAGATGCCAGGTCTTCGTGACGCCAGGCCAATTGGGTTGTCACTACTCTTCAGACTTGCCCTGAGGAATTCCCTGTATGCCCCAGATAGCTAAGGCCTTGAAGGTTCTTTTTGCATTCCTCCCCAGTCACTTTGCATTTGGGGAGTTCTTGTGCCTGACCTCCCTGTAGAGTGTTTTTTGGCTCCGTTACCTCTTTGAGAATTTTATAAATCCTATAGACATCCTCTCCCCACACCTCCAAAGAAAAAATCACATGTCCTAAAATTTATGCATAATATTACAGAAAGCAATTTCCTTAAACTTATCTGTGAATGCCTCCCACATCTCTAGACCTTAAGTTAAGAACCCCTATCATAGAGCTTCTTTTGAGGGCCACTTGGCTATTCTACTCCCAGAAAGAAAGTCCTGCAATATCTACAAAGTCATCATCATTCACGAAATGAGATTCCTTGTGGCCAGGGGCTGTGCTTCATTTTCCTTATATTCCAAGTGGCCTGCAGGAGATTAAAAGCCACCTTGAATTAGTGAGACACAGAAAGGAACAGTTATAGGTTCACATAGCCAAGCCAAAAAAAGTACACGTTGGGCTGGAATCAGTCACTACCAGAATCGGGGACTTAAATGTTTTCTTCTCTCTTCACCTCTCTGTCTCTCTGTCTCCACACACACATACACACACATACACACACATACGCACACGCACACGCACACATACGCACATGCACACACACGCTTTCATCTCTGTAAGTTTTTTTTTTTTTCTTCCATATTTTAGCTTTTTTTCCTTAGGTCACCTGTCCCTGTCCCCATAGGATAAAAATATAGCCACAGACAAGTTGGGGCTTATATCTTAACAGTATATCCAGAGGAAAAAAAAATGAAGATTTGCTTACATTTATCTAGTGTTTGAAAAATGCCAGTGAAGGATTCTTCATTACTTAATTTGAGTCACGTGTTTTAGTCAGCTGTGGAGGCTGAGGCACTCTGATTGGCTAGTCACCCATATCATGTGATTAGGAAAGGGAAGACACTTTTTTCCTTAAACGTAGGGATACTGTCACTAGAAGGAGAATAGTGGATTGAGGCTTGGCAGACAAAAGTAATAGCTTTTGCAAATAAAAATAATATTAATAAAACCTAACTATCTCCCACCATATGCCAGATATTGTTCTTAAGTGTGTTTTGTTGATGATCTCATTCATCATTCTACAAGGAGTTGTTGACCAGGTAGCATGAGGGTAGATTATGAGCAATCTTGAAATCCGGCTAAGGAATTTAATAACATATGGTACAAAGTGGAGAGCCAATAAGGATTTTGAGGGAGAAAGTGATGTCACAAAAGTAGCATTTAAGGGTGGTTAATGCAGTGGTCGTCCATTTCTGTCACCAGTTCCCCTGAATGGTGGTTAGGGAGGCAAAGTGCAAAGCCCGAAGTTTTTAAACCCTGGATGGGATCAGAGAATTCTCTTACCAAACACTTCTCTATGTCTTTATGCCCAAATTCCCTCTGAAGAGTCTTCATTTTCCTGGCCATTAATCCCTAGCAATGAAAACAAAGAATGCTCCTGTTGAACTGAGCAGTATTTGGAGAAACATCACCTGTTTATTCCAGGACTCACCTACTAACTCAGGGGAAAGACAAACATTTCCTTCTGGCAGATAAATGCAACCTTCAAAGTAAATTTGAAAGCAGCGAGAGCATTCTGTTATTTTCCCTCTTAACAAGGCTTGATGAAAGCAGTCTCCACAGAGGCTGCCTAATTGGGCGGGGAACTCATCTCTGAGCAGTGCTAGCAGAAGGAACCAAGGACTGGTTAGTACATTTTTTCTGAGGACTACCCTTTTTCCAAAGGAGGTAGGGGCCATTTTACCCATGGTGCCCCAGTTCCCCATGCCTCCAGGGCCCTCCAAGAGATCCCCATCAAGTAGCTGTTCTCAGTGTTTTCTAAACAACTGGCTCCCTACTTTTTACATGGCACGGGCTCTTTGGTTTTCTAATTATCCTGCAGGGAAATATACACTGTTTATTCACTGCTCTGAAAATATGCAAAGTTTGCTTTCTGCTGCTAAGATGCCCGAGAATCCAGGATCAGTCATTGTAGCCCCTTCAGGCCATGTAAGGGAGAACTGAAGGCCAGCTTGCATCCCCTGCCCTCCAGGAGCACTTCTAAGAATAGGGTGCTGAGGACTGTGGAGCCAAGTGAACCATCCTCAGCTCTGGATTCAACCTCAGCTTGGTAACTGCCCCCCACCCCCCATAACAAGTCTCTCTGCTCCTTCCTCACTGCCTTGAGATATCCCAGGTTCCTCCAAACCTGACTAGTCACCACATCAACCAGGGACTATAAGAGAGGAACAAAAGACACAATAACAATAATATAATAGTGGCTACTATATGGTACATTTTTGTACCAGATGCTCTACAGAGATATCTAATGATATGCCCCCAACAACTCTAGGATTTTTTCACATTTGAGAGATGAGGACCTGAAGCTTAGAGAGGTTATGTAAATTTACCCAAAGTTAACCTAAGATGGAGCAAAGCTGTGGTCTCCCCAAGGGGAGGAAGGAGGGGAACATGCTCTGAACCCCTCCACTACTCTGCTGCCAGAGGAGGGAGGTCTGTCTTCAGGGAGGCGCCACTGTTCTTGTCAATCCATTGATCAATGTTCACTGAGAGCTATCAGGATGCAAGCACTGTGCTCAAACATTGGTCATATTCCCTCCCATTCAAAAACTCTCAATCCAGCTAGGAGACAAGATGTACACATTTGACAACTTAATAAAAATATACTCAATAGCCATCTAGAAAAGATCATCAAACACTAGATAAAATAAGCATGGATCCTAATCCTGGGATTCAAATGACATGAGGACGGACTTCCCCAGGTTCCTGAGAACAAACTTCCCTACTTGGGCAGCAATGTAGTGGAAGGGTTTGGAGACACTAGCTCTGCTCCTTATTAGCTATGTTAACTGTGGGTAAATGCCTACACTTCAGGGAAATCTACAAATACCCTTAAAATATTTGCAAAATTTTCTTCATATGTTCATTTTGCTGGTTTCCCTTGGATCAGTGTTTCTCAACCAGGAGGGATTTTACCCACCACAGGCATTTGACAATGTCTGGATACAGTTTTGGTTGTCCCAACAGAGAGCATACTGCTGGATTCTAGTCAGTAAAGGCCAGGGATGCTGCTGAGCATCCTATAAAATGCACAAGACAGCCCTTGCAACAAAGTATTGCTGGCTCAAAATGTCAATAGTGCTAAAGTTGAGAAATTCTGCATTAGATTCCCCAAGGCATCTCAGCCGGCTCCCAAACAATTAAAAACTGCTATTCTAAAGCTTTATTTGCCCAATGAAGGACATAAATAAGAAGGGCCCTTACAGCCCAACAAACACTTTCTAGCATCTCTTGGCTCACACTTGCTGCCAGGACTGTCCTCCTAAGGCTCTAGTATCCCTCAACATCTTGTTAGGTAACTTGGTGCAAAATCTGAGCATTCGATTCCATTGTTAAGGCTAAATGGATTGTACCACTGCTACATGCCATGCTTATACATTTCCACCAGGTCATTCAACACTTGGCACAAAAGTCACCTAAAAATGATGAGCATATCGACCCAGCCATACTTTATTGGACATACTTGTTGGGATAGAGTCAGGAGGCACACTCTTTTATGTATTATGCCTAAGCCCCTGTGTTCACATTTTCAACTGGATTCCAAGCAATGGAAATGTGGGGCTGTAGGAAGTTCACACGCCTGCAAGCCAGAGCAGCCAGGTCTCCTATTACTAAACTCTGGGGATTGAATCTGGATTTTTTAATAAAATGCTTAGAGTCTTTATCAATCAGACCTCTACCAGAGAAACAGAACCAGCAGGAGATACATATTAAGAGATCTGTTGTAAGGAATTGGTTTACGAGATTATGGGGGGCCTGGATGAACAAGTCTGAAATTTATAGGGCAGGCCATCAGGAAGGGCAGGCTGGAACTCTCAGGCACAGACCAAAACAATACCCTAGAGGAGGAATTTCTCCACCTTCTAGGAAGTCTGTTTCGCCCTTGAGACCTTCCAACTGTTTGAATCGGGTCTACCCAGATTACCCAGAATAACTTCCTTTATTTCAGGTCAACTGATTACGAACATTAATCACATCCACAAAATACCTTCACAACAACCCCTCGGTTGGTGTTTGAGTGAATAGCTGGGTATTCTAGCGTAGCCGAGCCCAGCTGACATATAAAACTGATCAGAGACTCCATGGTATCTCAGTTTCTTTGCAGCCTTTCGAACCTACAATTCTACTATGAATCATCCTGAGAAACAACATGTCATTTTAAGGCTCTCCAGGCACAGATATACCAAGAGGAGCACTTGACTCAGAGGCTACTAGGTTATGTGGCCTCCAGCCTCAAAGATCAGATGCAGAGATGTGGGTTTGGCCACAACCAGGACCTCCCTCACTGCCAACTGAGGGAGACTGAGAGAAAATGCTGCTAAATAGGAACTTTTCTTCTGTGATGACACTGGCAAACTGCCTGTCTGCCCTGATGAAACACTAGGCAAAGACTTTGAAGGAGCCAATTATTTGCTTGGAAAAACTGGAGGCAAAACATAATATTAATGCAGAGACCATTATGAAGATTCATGGCATTTATCCAGGACTTGGAATCACAGAAATTTCAAGCCAGAAAGGATCTTAGAGTTAACCTTGTCTGGAACACTCATGTTGACAGAAGGTAGGACTGAGAAGCCGAGAGATTCATGAACTGCAATGTCAGAAGCTACTCAGTGTCACAGCCAAGACAGATGAAGAGTCCTGATTCCAAGGCCAAAGATCTTTCTCCACATGGCCCTCCAGCGCGCTTGGAAAATGTGCACAAACCTCAAATGCAAACCTCCTACCTCCTCAGCAAAGCCTGCAGTTGAGCTGTTTACCGCTGGCATTTACTCTGACAGGTATCAGTAACTACAAAAGGGGACACTGTTAACGCAAGATGACAAATTCTAAAATTGGCTTGTTTTCACAACCGTCACTTTTTAAGGGGTGAACAACCTTTCTCTGGTTCTTTACAAACCTCTGGATTCTATCCAGCTCAACATTCCCACACTTCTTCCCACAATCGCTTGCTATGAAAATGTCATTATTCTATTTTGAAGAGACTAGAGCAGCTGTGCTCCTTTTGTAATACATTTTTTTTTCTGAAAGAGGGGGAAAAAGTCAAGAAGGCTAGGGGTGGAAGAGCTTTCATGGATCAGTCACGCTCCCATCATGCATCGAGTGGAAATAAAGTAGATACTACAATATCATACCCCATGTCAGAGTGGAATCCCCCCACCTCTGTGACTTTATTTTGACCCAGACTGAGAGAAATGTCTTGCTGCCCATTTTCAAAGACTGTATCCAACAGCCCCTCACCTGAAGAACCATCCAATCTGAGGGACAGAAATACCCAGCTCCAAATTCTCTTTCCTGAGCCTGTTACTTAGGGATTTTTGGTAACAAGACAGAACTCTGCAGTAAAATTAAGCAAATGAGGAGCTACATGTTGGGCTTAAATTTCAAAAATCCTAAATAAGGGGACCATATATTATCTCTATAATAGTTTTGCCCTGAGGACTATACCAATAATAAAATATATTTTATTTTTCCCTAGAAAATGACACAGAGAAAGACAGAGAGAGAGAGGCAGAGACAGAGATAGAGAGAGAGAAAGAGGGAAAGGGGAGAGAAAAGGATTTTTTGTTTGTTTGTTCTTTTTCCTATTCTTGGCTCATATAAGGTAGAGGACCCCACAGAGGACGTGGCCAGTCCAAGTCATTTCAAAGTATATAGGCCTCTTTGGCCAGTCATGTTTCCTTTGCAAGGAACATGGCTAGTTTACTAATGAGGCTCACTGAGGACAAATAATCACCAACTGTTGATCACTGTCATCAGATAATGGTATCAAGAATCAGTACTGCTCTGGGGCGCCTGGGTGGCTTAATCAGTTGTCCTATTGAATAAGTGTCCTACTCTTGATTTCAGCTCAGGTCATGATCTCCATCCTGAGACAGAGGCCCACACTCAGGCTCCACAAGCAACAGGGAGTCTGAGATTCTCTCCTCCCTCTCCCTCTTGTCCTTCCCCAGCTTGCTTGTGTTCTCTCTCTTTCTTTCAAAAAAAAAAAAAAAAAAAAGTATAAGTACTGCTCAACTTGCACCTCCCAACACCAAGTAGCCCAGTGTTGACGTCAATGACCTATTTATCAAGGGAAGAAGCAAGGCAATCACTTTTCCAGAGATAGGATCAGTGAGCTTTTCCTTACTTAATGTCTGTATAGTATCTCTCATTTCAGTACTGGCCCATCCTCTACGTAACAAGCCTATTGTCTCAAGAAGGACGTATTATGTGAGTGGAGCAACTAAAGCAAAAACTAGTAACATTCCTGTGTGGGTTTTTTTTTTTTTTCTCTTCAGTGGCCATGGTGCTTGCCAGCAGATCTTCTCGGTAGGGGAGGCTTATAGAGTTGTATCTCAAAGCACAGCATCTGGCATATACACCCGTATAACCTGAGTTTGTGTCTCAGTTCTGTAACCCTATCAGCTGTATGGTTTGTGCAAATTCCATACACATGGACTTCTTATTCTCCTTACCTGTGAAAAAGGAATAGTAAGACAACCCATCTTGTGGGGGCTCTTAGGAAATTTAAATAAGGTAAAAAATGCAAAGGCCATAACACTCAATAAATACTAGCAATTACTCTGGGTCAGAGCTTCCTAACCTTCTTCATATCATAACAGACATTTTGAAACAATAATGTATGCGTGGTGAACCAGGAGACTAGGTTGCTCATAAACAAAAAAAGACACCCCCCGCCCCAGCCCCGGGGGCTAAGGGCTTTATTTCTTATCACACCTACAACTCACTTACTAGGTGACGACCTCTCCTCTCCACAATGGATGTTGCCTTCATTTTGTAGACAACATATCTCTCACAATGCTACCTCAGCCCCCAACTTAAACACTCTTTTTCAGCCAACACTGTTCTGTCTCTTACTCATAGGCAGTTACAAGCCACTACGTTTCTGACTAATATAAAGAGAAGTCTTCTTTAAATTATTTACTCTACACAATATTTCTAGACACGGAATCATCATCGAGTCTTACCGTTAGTAGTAGTTAAGATGAAGGGCAATCCCGAAGCTGAAGATTCAGTCACCTAAACCCCTCTTTACCATTACTGTCTCATAGCGGCCAAAGCAGAACCCAGGAAGGTCTACGGTCCAGGTAAACCCATCAAGCCTCCATGCTATCTTCATCCTGCCCCCTCTCTGCCCAGGCATTTCATCATCTTTCTTCAGACTGACTTACCCACCTCATCAGTCACTTGGCAAACATGACTGTGCCTCTGCCTGCAAGTTGACATAGCAAAGGTGCAACTCCTTCTTGATTCTAGTTCCATATTTCTGGAGAGAGAATCTGACTGGTCCAGCTGAACTCAGTTGTCCACCTGGTATATTCAGCAAAACCAAGACAGTAGGCAAGCTCAGTATAGCCCAGCAACCAAGGGCCATTCTTAGGATATGTTGCAGACATTTAGGAGAAAGATCATTTCACAAAGAATAAGGTCTTACACCCAAGAGCTGAATCCATGACTTTGTCCATTACATTGACTATCTTGTCTTTAGACCTGAAATCCCCACCACAAGTCACCTCTTTGACACTCTAAAGATCCTTGTCAAAAGTATATTGACTTTCTAACAACATAATACTCTATTTTCAGTCATTAACATCTAGAAATGAATATGCATATTTGACGTGGAACAGAAATGTTTTGACAGAGGTAGGGAGTTTGGATGTTTGTAGAATAAAGGGCAATGTAAAGCGAGCGGTTCTCTATCTGAAGACAATGAGAAACTCTCTGGACACATGTAGGAAGTTGGGAAGTAGAATATAAAAAGAAGAGGGAGAAAGGTGGTTATGGGAGCAAGGACAATGAAAATGAACCCATAAACCTCCCTAACAATTTCACCCACAGCCAGGACATTAAAGAGCCATGACACTAAAAACTGTTTTAAAATCAACATTAACTAGTGACCCCAGTTCTCTCCAAAGCCCAGCCAGAGTGAAAAATCAGAGCTTGATAGAGGGTAAAACTCTTCTGCCCTGCACAAAGGGGAAGTTAGCTATGGGAGCATAATTTCCAAATGAAAAACTAGAACACAAAATCTGACAAAGAATTTGTGTGCTATTTCAGAGTGAATGAGGCAGTCTGAAAAATATTCTTTAGATACTTAAATATTGGATGTTACTAGATATCTCAATGGCATTTGGGGGAAGGAATAAATTATGCAGGAGAGAGCATCAATCTAGGAGCTGTAGAGGGAATATTTAACCCATTTTCAATTTTAAGGAACGATATAACAAACAGCAGCACATTAAGCCAGAGAAATCTTTCGGGGGACTGATTGAGGTTATGGTCTATGGAACTGGAATTCACCTCAGACTATTAGTCAATGAGCCAATATTAATTAAGAGGTCACAGGGTGCCTTCCAGTGGTTTTTTTTTTCTTTCCGCAGCAATCAAATAACATTAATTTGACTTATGATGAATAAAATGAGTTGCTTTCAAGGTCGCCTTAGTTTCTCACATCTTCCAACACAATCTCAAACAGGAGATCTTGCCCTCCATCTCCCAACAACACTCTTTAAAAATGAAAATTTTAAAAACACACAAAAACTGTCATTTCACATCCACCCCCTTGAAAAACACTCACTTAATTTTTGCATATGACTCATGGCACTCTTTTCATCAGTTAAGATTTGAATGCAAGGAACAGAAAACAGCTTCCACTTATTTAAGGCAGAAACAAGAAGGTATTTACAGGCCACTGGACTTCTCAAGGAAGTCAGTGACAGAGGCTTCAGTTCACCACCAAGTAGAGAGCTAAAGGGAGTAAATTTCTCTCGCCATGTCACCTACAAGAGTGAGAAGATGGCCATTTCATAGCTCTTATGTTTATATTCAAAAGATCTGCTCATATTGAACTAAAGTGTCTTAGTCTGACCTCCAAATTTCTAGGAGAGGAAACCTAACTAACTTGTCTTGGCCCAAATCTGGTTTAGTCACCAGTGCTAACACCCAATTTTTTTCTGGCCTCCATAGCAAACCTGTCTCCTGTTCATGTTTGGGTATAGGTTCCTTTGGTCTCCTTTTCCCATCTAGCTGACCACTCTGCTTTCTATCTTTCCAAAACATTTCAGAAGTTTCTGTTTCACCAATGGCACTCTTCCTTGTGTTTCATTGCTCTTATGGAAATATTCCCTTTATATCATTTCAAAGAAATTCTGTTGGGAGGAAGTGGATTTGGTCATCTGCCTGCCATCTTCACATAATCATCCTATTTTTTTCTAGCTATTTCTTCTTCCCCTTCTTTGTAACCCTTCCTTTAATCTCATACTATATCAACATAACTTCAATTACATCACTCTCCTGATCAAAAGTCTCCAAAGATTTCCAATGGCTGAGGGTACAAATTCCTTATCCTAATATTTAAGACTATTTGCATCTGGCCCAAATGACTCTTTCTAGATAACTCTGACCATTTGCCTCTTGAACCTAAGTCTCCAATCCAGATAAAGTTCCCATTTGTTATTCTTCCCCAAGCAGTCACCACATCAAGCTTTTCTCCTTCTATAACTTTGCTTATCTCTTCCCTCTGCCTTTTTGCTCATGCCAATTCAAGCCAACAATCATAATCCTTCTGACTCTATAAGTCTGAAAAAAAGTTGACCTCCTCTTGAAGCCTTCTTACCCACTCAGATCCATGTCATATGTCCTTTCTGAAAAAGTCATATACTTGTGAAAAAATCTTTCTTTTGATATTTATCTCCTCGTGCCTTATCTCTTCATTGCTGATTAATATATTCTCTCTCTCTCTCATTAAATTGTAAACAAATGATAGGGAATTTCTTATTCATCTTTTGTATCCCCTAAAACACTAATACATAATATTGTACATAGTATTTACCCAAAAAGAAGTGTTAGAAAAATGGAAGAAGAAATTAAATCTTCATTTAGACTTTATCCCCTCCTTTCTTATATAACTTCATTACTTCTATTATATTGCAGTACCAAATAACTCTACTGTAAGCTATACTTCATTAAATTTGTTTTACATATTTACAATCCTTATTGCAACTTTGTTAAAACTAAAATCCAGGTGGCTCATTCTTAAAATAGTTTCTCATCCAAAAAACATAATCCAGCAACCAAAAATAATTTCAATCCCAAATCCTCAATTGCAATTCTTATAAAGCACAAAGGGGTTTCAAATACATAGTCCACAGCACCATAAAAAAATAAAAATTTCTCTTCAGTTTATTTCCATCAAACCTTGCAGCTACTCCAAAGCATCTCTCTCTGTAATCCCCACATCCTCTTCATGCTTTTTCACTGCTTAGCTGCTCAGTACTGCTTGGCTTCTCTCACTTTCCTCTATACTGAACCAGAGTTGGGTCAAGATGGGTTAGTTGGGACACCTAACCACTGAGTGGCTCAGTGGTTGAGCACCTGGCTTTTGCTCAGGTCTTGATACCAGAATCCTGGGATCAAGTCCTGCACTGGGCTCTCCACAGGGAGCCTGCTTCTCCCTCTGCCTATGTCTCTGCCTCTCTCTGTGTGTCTCTCATGAATACATAAAATCTTTTTAAAAATGGATTAGTCATATTCCCTCTCCTAGAAATTGGGAAGCAAGACTAAGGTATTTTAGTTCAATATGAATAGACATTTTGAATATGAATACATTCCACCCACCAGTCATGAGAGAAGCCTATTTGACAGAAGAGAACTGTCCTCCAGTAGGAAAGAATGCTTCCTCAGAGGCCAAGGAAGAAGTGGGCAGGGGAACAAGCTGACAATTATAAAATTCTCTTAGCCAAGGCAGCTTGAAGTCTTACAACAATGTGCATCTAACATTTAAACTAAGACAGCTGTCTAAAAGTCTGCTGCATATTTCTTCAGCCATTATCTTTTAGGAAGAACTTGAAAATACATAAGTAAAAGAAGCAGAGAGTATCCAAACATGTAAACAGGCCCTGAATATCACAGTTCATGGGCGTGTCAATGCAGGTTGATGAAGATGGTAAAGGCATCTTAAAAGAGTTAGAAAAAAAGACTATAGGGATCCCTGGGTGGCGCAGCGGTTTGGCGCCTGCCTTTGGCCCAGGGCGCGATCCTGGAGATCCGGGATCGAATCCCACGTCAGGCTCCCGGTGCATGGAGCCTGCTTCTCCCTCTGCCTGTGTCTCTGCCTCTCTCTCTCTCTCTCTGTGACTATCATAAATAAATAAATAAATAAATAAATAAATAAATAAATAAATAAATAAAATTAAAAAGAAAAAAGACTATAAGTGCTTCAGGTGGGTTCAGCATGCTCTAGAGGAAAGATTGACTTATTCTGTGTACCCAAGAGTGTCTGACTCTTGGTCCAGATGCTCTGACTGGCACTGCAGACAAAGGCCCAAGAGGCTGTGGGGAAAGTCGTAGGACTGAGGTAGCTGCATGGCTCCCAACCCAGGTCCCCAGGTCCAGGGCTCCTCTTCCACTGTGGACTCACTACTGCAGGAAGCCAGCTTCTTAACCCCTGTCTGCCCTTAAACAAGTGACACTTCAGCTCATTTAGTTGTCTAATTCTCATGCTTTTGGTTTTTATTTTCTTTTAAATTATTCCCCCCAAAGCTTTTGCATTCATACATTTTTACTTCTAAGCATGTTAGTTATTTCTTGCACTTGATTTTTAATCTCATTTACTTTTATGCTTTTAACTTTTCATCCTATCCCCTATATTGTAATCTTTTATCACTCTCAGTTTCCTGGTTTTAACCTTCTATCTCACTGGCCTCTTGCCTTTTTTCATTTATTTTGAATCTCATCCACTTTACCTTTTTATTATATTTTTAATGTTTAATCTTTACTCTTTATTTGGAGTTTCATTCTTTTACAGTTTTAACCTAAATTTCCTCTATATTCATTTTTTCTTCTGATCTTACTCTCAATTTTTAAATATGGCTTCTAAATTTCTAATCTTCTTCATAAAATAAGAAAAGCTCCCTCTTCTTCCCCTTCCCTTATAATTTTCTTTATTTTTAGTTTTTATTTTCACAATGACTGTAAGAGGTAAAGCCAAAGGGATGTTGAGAGCAACACCGAGGTGGCTAGAGACTTTCTATTTACTCAACTCCAAATCCCCCTGCCAACCTCCTCCTCACATCCACCGCCACCCCTACCCCCTATGGACCTCCTAGTCCTATTTACAATGAGTCTCAGAGATAGAAAAATCTATGAGAGATAGAAAAACCTGTGAATTGGCCCTTCCTAGGCTCTAATTTTTCATGCAATGGGTTCACTTAACTTTCTGAAACTACAGATATTCTTGTCCCCTTGCTCCTGGGTTACATGAGGCTCTATAATTATTGCTGCTATTTGATGGGAAGTGGAGCTTTTTGTTGTTTTTAAATTCATAGAAATGTAAAAAAAAATTCATAGAAATGTACAGAATGCTAGCATAGAGATATATAGTGAAAATGATGGGCAAGAAATGTGGGTGGGTCAAGAAAGTGGGAGTGGGAAAAATATCTTTATTAGATTTCAACAGTAGCCCATGCATGAAAAGATAATGGCAGACAACAACTTCCCTAAGGAAGAACTCACCATGCAATGCCCTGAATTGCTTCAGTGAGGCCAGGGGCCTCCAAACTGTGGAGCCTCCTCACCAACTGATATGTTCAAGAGGAAACCCACTGGAAGGACTGTCAGGGGCTAGCCTCAAATGAGTTATCTCCATGTTGGTCCACCTTTTTTTCTTAGCAGGGTCATCAGATGACCTTTGTAATGTGTAACTCCTAGGTCTCCACTTCTTTACTTATTAGGGAAAAGTTAATCTTAGTTGTCATTTCACAAGTAGGGATATTTTGTAGAAAGGGGCTATTAATTTTGTAGGACCCATATGGGGAATATAGGTCCTCCAGAATATAAAAATCTATGAAAAAAGTGAGGCCCAATTCTTCCCAAATCATGGGCCTTGTGTTTTCTTCTAGAGCAAGTTTTAGAACATAGGATATGTCTGCCATTGGTCTTCAGAGATCTTTCCTTTGCCTCCTTAAGGAAGAACAGGATGCAATCCTGGAAATGATTTAACTCAATGTTTAAGTCCCAATAAAAATGGCAATATTCTTAGGGTACCTGGGTGGCTCAATGGGTTAAGTGTCCAGTTCTTGATTTTGGCTCAGGTCATTATCCCAGAATCATGAGATCAAGCCCTGCATAAGGCACATAGAGCCTGTTTAAGATTCTCTCTCTCTCTCTCCCCCGCCCCCGTCCTTCCCTCTCCATGTGCACACATGCCCTCTCTCTCTAAAAAAAAAAAAAAAAGAAAAAAGAAAAAAGAAAAAAAGAAGAAAGAAGAAAGAAAGAAAGAAAGAGAGAAAGAGAGAGAGAGAGAGAGAGAGAGAGAGAGAGAAAGGAAAAAATGGCAATATTCTTGATTTCATGTACTTCTTTTCTATTAGAATTCTTGCTTGGTACACACCATTGAAAGGGAAGGTACCCATCATTGGGACCTACTTCACTGGTGCACATTGATTATAATTTTTAAGCCAGCCTCATAAATTCACATTCCCAGCCCTGTCTTGGGAATCTGGACCCACTAATTATACCACCAATTGCTTAAAACCATTCTCCATAGTCCCTGAAAATGCTTGATGGGCCATCTCCCTCATATAAAGCCTCGACTCAGAAAACTAGTAGACAGCCTTATTTCTAGAATCTGGTTAGCCATCTTACCTTGGCCAAGATGATTTTGGCTTGTGAGAGAAGCAACTTTCAGCAGTAGCATTCAACACATACTAAGATATATTTCCTTACATCTGGAGTGTGCCCTACAATTACTAAAATTGATCTCCTGAAATATAATCAATCTATTAGAATCCCAAGAATAGGAACACTGATGTGTTGACATTTGAAAAATTTTAATACTACCTACCTATAAAACATCTGGATTTCAAAACATTTATCTCCTACATTTATTGCTTTGCAAGTTTTATCTTTCCAACCTATAGACAAATATTTGACAAAATGAAATTTCAGGTGACTTTTTGAGTCCACTAATTCAAATGATCATAAATTCTTCCTTTCAACCTGAATTTGGCCTCCTGTCTTGAGGTTCACCATAATATGTGGTGTTTCTTTGATTAGCTATGTGATATTTGTTTTTCCTGACCTATTTGGGGAGGTAAGGAATACCAACACTTGCAGGAAGTCCAATGCAACCCCACAAGAAACATTGGAAAATAGATAGATAGGTTTCTTTTGGACTTTATTTCGAAGTTAGAGATATTAACATAAATGAAAAATTTCTCACCAGATTTATTTATGAACAGAAGCCAATTTACCCATCTCTACCTTACAAGTAAGCATCACAGATTATATCAGAATCAGTCCTCTTTTTTTATTACCCTCTTTAAACAGTGATGCTACAACGGGAGTGTCAATTCTAAATGTAAGTATTTGGAAGCCAATATGCATTTTAGTAGCAAATGTGAAGAAATTTGTCCACTCCTGCCTTTATATACTTCTTCAATATAACCATTTTCTACCGTTTATTTTTTAATCTATGTATTTAGTCCTTAGTTTTATTTATTTATGAAAAGAATCTTATCTCGAACAAGTTAGATAATAAATAGGGAAACATTCTTTAAAAGTTCTTTGTAGTGCAATTAGTTGTGGTGTAGAAACACCAGGAAGTCAGTAAATATTTCTGAGTTATGGGAGTTACAGGAGTTACGTCACTGAAATAGACCTTGCTATAGAATCAGTGCATTGGCTGAGATAGACTGATTATAGGAATACCAGTTATAAAGTGATTGCAGTGTCATAAACAGTGAGCAATGAGAAACAAGAAAGGATGAAAGAGACCACACTAAAGAAGAATCCACCATGCTTGGTGAGAGAACATTAGGTACACAGAGAACTGGCTTCAGTTCTGTATCAGAACTTAGCCAGGTTATTCAATCCCTCAAAACCTCTTGTTTCTTCCTCTAAAAAATGGTAGCAACAACAGTTACTTCATAGGGTTTTTCTGAGAGTTTAAATGAGATGGTACATGTAGCCTGTTCAGCATAGTACTTTCCCATAGTAAATGTTAAATAAAAGTTAGTTTACTATTAGAATATAAGTAAAGGAAACCAATGAGTTAAAAATATCTTCCAGGGATCCCTGGGTGGCGCAGCGGTTTGGCGCCTGCCTTTGGCCCAGGGCGTGATCCTGGAGACCCTGGATCGAATCCCACGTCGGGCTCCCGGTGCATGGAGCCTGCTTCTCCCTCTGCCTGTGTCTCTGCCTCTCTCTCTCTCTCTCTCTCTGACTATCATAAATAATAAATTAAAAAAAATTAAAAAAAAATATCTTCCAGAATTTGAGCCTTCCAATGTCTCCCTGGTGACTGAGGAAATGGTAACATCAGTGACAAAATTGGATAGTTATTCTGGGAAAGGGAAAAATCAATATCATTTTGGGATACAATTATATTCCCAGATTCTATGGGCACAAATTTTAAAATAAGAGGGAAACATTTCATATTACCTCCTGTGTTATAATGACCTTTTCCCCCAGCATCTCCACCCATCTCTTGGAACATCACTCTTAGAAGCGCATCCCATTTGCCTTGATTTAAAAGCTACTTAAGGTCCATTTCCATGGCTCCTTTCTTCATTGATATCAGCCCACTTAGGCACATCTGTCTGCTTTATTTACATGCTGTTTACTTCCTTCCCCAGATTATTAATGAAAATGTTAACTAAACCCATCCTCTGTGGTTTACCACCAGACACCTTTCCCAAAAGAAAGTACACCATAATTTATCATCAACCTTTTATTTTTCTCTGCTCTAGTCAGTTTCCTGAATCACAATTGGCTTTTTAAGCAAAACAATTGGAACTAATTCACCCAGTACATTATAATCACATCTGCCACATCTACAAATGGTAATTGATATGCAGTCCCTGTAAATCCCCAAATCCAAAAGACCAAGAGGGAATAAGATGGTCAAAAAGGAAAAGGAATTTATAGGGGGCAGCCCCAGTAGCCCAGTGGTTTAGCGCCCACCTTCGCCCCAGGGTGTAATCCTGGGGTCACGGGATCCAGTCCCTCCCTCATGGAGCCTGCTTCTCCCTCTGCCTGTGTCTCTACCTCTCTCTCTCTCTCTCCCTCTCTGTGTGTGTGTGTATGTGTGTGTGCCTCTCATTAATAAATAAAATCTTTTTAAAAAAAATTTTAAGGAATTTATAGGGAAATGTCTGGGATATTCTGTGCCTCTCAAGTGGTAGAAAAGTGTCTGAATTATGCTCCTAACCCCCAAACCAAGACAGTTACATTTCCACCTCACAACATTAACTGTAGATCTTTACTTTAACATTACTGAATATTTTATTCCCTTTGTTTTTAATTTTGCAAAGCTCTCTTAAAAGGTTGTTGTTGTTGTTGTTGTTTACTCCCATCAGCCTAGGCTAGTAAAAGATATTGCTTAAACTAGAAATCATCGAGTCACATCCATTTGTGGATCATGGGGTGCTCTCTTCTAAAGAGAGTATGTGAAACCACAGAGCACTTCTCCTGCTTGGGGAGAGAGACGTAGAACTCATAAAATAGTGTAAGAGGAAAGATATCTTTAGGAAGAAAATGCATCTGGTCCAATTTTAAGCTCACATTTTAATGGCTCACCTCCCCCTGAGGAAGGTTGTGGCCCACAATGACAAGGTAAGTTGAATAGCCAAGGTGGGAATAAATGGCCATTTTATTCCTCCTCTAGGCAGGGGCATCCTCTGATGGGTGCCTCTTGTGGGCACACAGGCCAGCAGTCCTGTCCCTTCTCGGATTCACAGGGTCTCACAGCTTAAATTATTCCTAGTCATCATTGGAAGATAACCAGGTGTCAAGAATGGGCTTCCATATCTGGGCTCCATTGCTTTACTTACTCTCTGAACCTCAACTTCCTGAACCATAAGATAGAGGTAGATGTCCACCTGGCAATATTGTTTGATGGATTCAGTAAGACAACTGTCTTAAAGTATATCCCAAAGCCATCGATAGGAAATACCAAAGACAAGAGGTCGGCTCTCTGCTCACACCAGGGATGATCTGATGAAAGAAGAGCCTTAACTTTTTTAAGGCATAAATTTGGACGTCTAATGTTCCCAAGTGTCAAGGTACCTGTTACAAGAAAGACTGCAAGTCAGGAAGCAAACTAAAGAGAACTGATGGAATTTAAAAGTGAATCACGGGTTCCAAGGCAGGTGCCACTCGGCCTTCGCATTAGTCTAGTGAACACCTAATGCCTCCTTGTAACTCAGCCAGGCACAAAGAGAGGAGGACACGCTATTCCTCACACCATCAAACCTAGGTTTAAGGGTAAAATGGAAACTTGAAATGAAACAAATATTTCTTTCCAAGACCATCAAACAATCACTTGCTTCAGTGTCTTTTTCAGAGGCAGGCAATTGAGTTGAACTTCCTTTAGGATATTCTGCAGCAGAAAAAAAGACATCTTGGAAGCATTATGCAACAAGCTCTATCAGTCAACTAGAGGAGGCCTGAAATTACCAAAACGAGCTTTGAGAAACTTCCCACCCGCAGAAATGAGGCTCAACTTCTGCATGCATCGCTCTAAATCTTGGTCCCTCTCTCCTTATAGCCCTCCTCTCTGTTCCTGTGCAGCAGCATCTGAAGGGGCAGAAAACGGCGCAGAGTTTATAAATCTTTGCACTTCAGATGAAGCTCACTTAAGTTCCCGCCTGAGTCCCATCTGTTACATATTCAACATTTCCCTTCACTTCCTTTCAAGCAATTTTGATGCTATTGTATTGCAAAAGTGACCTTCCAGGAACAGGAAAATAGTACCTCTGAGTTAGTAATCACCTGTTACATCGCCTTTAAAATGGCCATGCAGGTTCTGCGAATTAAGAAAAGATAGGCTCCCTACCCCATTAAACTTGCCAACAATACCCCGAAAGTGATTATGCTCAGTGGGAAAGAGGTGTTACAAGGACTTGACCCCTTCCTGCCCACCCCAGGGTGAGAAATTAAACTATTCAACAGGGGAGGTGTAAGGGGCATTAAAAGTGGGCCTTTCTTCTCTCCTCATAGAATACACTGCAGCAAAAATAGACCTGGGGAGGGGCAGATCCTGCTGACAGCAAAGATTCCTGACATATGAAGAAAGAATTCTCCTCACAGGATGGAGCTACAAAGCGGATGAAAAGCAGTCTCAGTTCTAGCTCCAAAAACATAAAAACCATCACCATGAATCATCTCTCCATGGAAGAATCTCGTATATATGAAGCTGTCAGAAGCCTCCCTTGTACACAGAAAATGTACTACATTTTATACCAGAAAGGAGTACTATAAAACTAACTCACGAACAGGAAAAGATAAATGAACACCTCTACCAGAGGTTGGGCATTTCCTAAATAGCAAAGGTCAGGAAAAATTTCTGGAGTAGGACTTTGATGCATTTCTATTCTTTGCGTGACTGAGTGTGTCCCCATAACACCCATCAATAACTGTCCATCGGTGTTTTATGACCAGCTCACGTTCACCGATTTCACTTTCCATTAGTTTTTTTGGATGGAATGCTGACCTGTCACAGTTCCATATGATGGAACCACGAAGCTCCCTTTGTTTTGGCACTGGTAGCCTTTCATCTATTTATTTTCAGGGTCCCACCGTTGAGGTGAGTGTCCCCTCTCTGATTGGTATATTCAATTTTTGTTCTGCCGGGGACGGTCTCACTTCATAAATCTGTAATTAAGGAAACCACTGGAGAATGTGGTAACCCCAAGGTTGAGGTGTTTTTTGACATGGGTCATATCTCTGCTCCTTTTGCCAAAGGATTATGAAATATTCATGTCAAATTAGCATAAAGAACATCCAGTTTTATGAGGAAATATTGCAGAACAATATCTATAACCGATGAATAAAATAGAAGTTTTCTATCTCCACACACAAGAACAGACTCATATATATCAAGCATTTATAACTTGAGGTTCTTCCTCAAGTCACTGAAATTTTCCCTGTAGTATCTAGAACATAACAAACGTAATTAAGTGTTCTACGGTTTAAATACTTTAGGTCTTAAAATATGTATGGATAATCATAAGTAATAGTAATGAGAATATGCCTTAAAATCATTTTGTCATTTTGCCATTTGGGGAGATAGGACATTAAAAAGGAGTTGCTAAAGAAATCTTCATCTGCAGGGTGTTTTCTTCTCTCCGTGTTGATTAGGGTAGAAGATGGGGTCACAGTGATACAGGCAGGCCAGTTCTGAGGACCCAGAGGGGGTCCTGCTGGACAGCCAAGTGGGTCCTTGGCTTTACACAGAATAGAATTCAAACTAGAGCCAGTAGGAAGTGAGAGCAGAGTTTATTGAAGACATATAGCAGATAAAGACAGAGAATCTAGAAGACTCTGGAAAGAAAAGGAGCTCTGCTTGTGCTTTGGGGTTTTTATTGAGTACTGTCCTCTGATGTATGTGTCCTCTCAGGCATCCAAGAACTGATCAAAGACAAGTGCTCATGGGTCTATAAGTCACTTCTGCCCTGGAACCAGGGGTCTTGGAGTCAAGGTGTATGGGGTAAGTGGTCATGGAAAATGTACATGATAATCTTACCCTGTCACTCTTTAGATGTTATCTATATTGTGCTGGAAAACTCCAAAGAAATCATTAACTCCTTGACTTTTATGAGGAGGACATACATTAAGGCATGTGTAAGGTGGCAGTGCCAGTCTTGGCAAGAATAGTGGCAGCAAAAGGAACAACAACAACAAAAAAAAAATAGTGTTTTTCATGGGTTCCCTCAGTCTCCCTATCTCAAGAGGTAGCAGATTTATGTAAATGCTCAAGGTTTAGATAGTACATTTTGGTTCTACATATATCATGAATATGGATGGAATGACATTGTGACTTATAATAAGAAATACATATTTGGTCTTTATCCCAGTTCCTGGCACAAAGCTCCTAAAACCCTTTGAATATCCTAAGTGATGACAGCAGTAAAAGTGTCTTGATATGTTAATGAGGTGACTTGAGAAATAGCTAAGGATGGGAAATGGTTGGGGGACCTGGGTGGCTCCGTCCATGAGAGGCAGACTCTTAATTTCCACTGGAATTGTAAGATCAAGCCCCAGGACCCACCAATTGGCTCTGCCCTCAGCGGGGAGTCTACTTGTCCCTCTCCCTCTGCTCCTCCAACCCCCCTTCAAAAAAATAAATAAATAAAATATTTTTTAGAAAATGGGGGCTTGTTGCCAGAGGAGTCAACCATGTGATTAGAGGGTTGGAAATTTCAGCCCTATGCCCCTGACCTCCGAGGAAAGAAAAGGGGCTGAATCAATCACCAATGATCAATGATTTTATCAACCATACCCATGTAATAAGCTTCCACAAAAATCCAAAAGGAAGGGGGGTTCAGAGAGCTTCTGCATTGGTAAAACTGAACACATCCACGTGTCAGTTCAGGTTCCAAACTCTGGGGGGAACAGAAGCACCTTTGTTCCTTATCTCTTCATCTAGCTTTAATATCCTTTGTCATAAACCCATACTCTAGGGAGCAAACTGGCTTCCTGAGTCTATGAGCCACTCTAGCAAATTAATTGAACCCAAGGAGGAGGGTGTGGGAACCTCTCATTTCTGGCCAGCGGATAAGAAAAACAGGCAACCACCTGAACTTATAATTGGCCTCACAAGTGGTGGAGAATCTCATGGGACTGTGCCTTTAACCTGTGGAATCTCATGGTATCTCTGGGTAAATAAATAGTGTCAGAGCTGGACTAATTATAGGACATCCAGCTGCTGTAAGAGAATTGCTCGGCAGTGTGGAAAAAACCCCACACATTGTCATTAGAATCAGAATCAAGGCGAATAATCATTAAAAAATAAAAGAGAAAAATATTTTGATTTATTAAACTTTCTTCCTCAGATGAAGTGGTCGGGGTAAGAACAGTTAAACATGCAATTAAATAACTGGATCTTAGGGAAGTAAATCAATGTACAAAAAAAAAAAAAACCTACTTCTAATGTAACTATTTTGAGAGAGCGAAAAATGTATTGACAAAGACTCTCTCTTCCACCAAACTTCAGTCAGATTTCTATGAGCCCTTTTCTTAAGTAAGCCTCCACCTTGGTCCCTGTCCTGTCCTTGTCGGGCCTGCATAGCCCGGTATTAGCAACAATCCTGCTCAATCAGTTTCCTGAGACTCTCTCACTCATGATACTTGAATCTGATCAAATACCCCATCTCCCACCTTTAATACCTGAGCATCTCTTCAGCAAAAATCACATCAACTCAGTTTAGCAAGAATCCCCCTACTCCTGATATCTCTGGTTAGCACTTTCCAATGAGCTGATCCCCTCACTCTATTGATTGGCTAGAAATCTCCACTTAGCCTTGCGGTATTCAGAGTTGAGCCCTACCCCCCTCCCCATTGCAACTGTCCTAACATCTATTGCAAAAGTCCTGAATAAAGTCTTTATCTTTTAACAAGTGTCAGAATAATGTCTTCTTCAACGTTGTTCAGGTCTGTGGACAGAAATGTGGGAGGAGGGTTGGCAGTAGTGAGCTAGCCAATTGTACACATCTCTTCCCCACTTCAAGTTTGGCAACTGTCAAGTTCAGAGCTTCAACTCAGTGACGATGAGAATATTTATACCACAGAAATCACCAAACACTACAAATCAGGGCTTCCCTTGGTCCTCCCTTCCCACACCCCTATCCTCATCCCCACCAGTTGTTAAACATTTACTAGCATATCACCAGCTGGAGGTGACAGTGAATGGTCCCATCCCAAGTCTCAGCCTGGGCTGCTATGAAAGGTTTGCATTTATCCTATTAGTATGGTGCCCCCAGCACAACTCGACTGCCAAGACCCAGGTCCGAATTAAGACAATAACTTGCACAGCCATCCCAGGAGACATAACTTCATGTCTGCTATAGCTAGGATGATTATACACTCAGTTCCCTGCTTATGTCTGTTTCAAGTCTGATTTAGAACTTGTGCAGAGTTTCCAGCTTATAACAAAAGTATTACTCTTAATAGTTGTATGTTTTGAAAGGTGAAATGGATTCAATAGATTTCCACTTTGTACCTCCAGCTTCTGCCATGGTCTGGTCTTGTGTGTGAGGCACAGGTACAGTGATTAGAATTCTTCACCACGTGTGACAAAATCTGAATGGTGATTTAACACACAGATAAAATAAAAATTCATCACCACATTTATATTTGGTAAAATCTGAGAGATGACCAGTGATAATTCATCTCTTTTTCTGACCCTTTCCAACAGGCCCATTTCAGGGCATAGGCAGAGTGCCTACTGACAAAACAAATTATGCTCTGGCACTAGCAACCAGGGACTGCTACCTCCTTTAGCCAAGGTGTGGAGAGGGAAAGCATCCCATGGTGCTTCTGGCACTGGTCAGCCAGTGGGTGGACAAGTTCCATGACCCATGCTGAAGTCTGCAACATGCACAAAGCTGTCAGGCCTCCAGAAAGAGGACTCAATGACAACTATGTGAAATTATAGCTTAGATGTATGAGAAATCTATGTAAAAAATTGAGTCTGAGCAGTTCTGCTATACTGCTTATAAAATCTCTTCGAGGTTAGTAATACTCTTAAGAGGACTGTATCCAAAGTCAGTTTAACAAATGCAACTGCATAATATGCATTTACGTTATCACTAAATAAAGCATCACTTTTCAAAAATCAAAAATCATTTAAATTAAGTTTCTCCATTTTCTGTTTCAAATTTTCTTGTGAATATAAAAAAGAAGCAATAGCTGTCAGCATGTTGGCTCCATTAGCAGAAGAAAAGCTTTACACACAGATGACACTAGCTTTATATCAAAATTATCAGGGCCCTCAAATAGAAAATCAATCAACTTAATTCTACAATGGTTCTGTCTCTTTTTTTCCCATCCAAATCATAGAAGCAAAGTAAACCCTTGGGAACTTCCTTCTATCGAAAGTGAAAGATCTGACATTGCTGCAAATATTATTAGAAATTCAGCTTTAAAGTTTATTTGAGGAAAAAACATCATTTTTGCAGGGAGGGTATAAATATGAATTTTAGTGGAGCGTAGCATGGCAAAAACAACATTTTTACTAAATTAAGAAACCTATGGAGCAGAGATGTTATTGGAATTAGTTGTGTCGCACACATAATTCATAATTGCCTCCAAGTAACCTATGATTTTACCCACCCAAATAGATACCTTATTACTTTGCTTTTATATACAAAGAGTAACTACATTAAAAATTTTGGTGATTAAACTAATGTTGAGTAAGAGCAAAACAAGCTTCAGCACAGCAATATATTTATTTTGCTGCTGGCCATCAGTTGGATTTTAGAAAGCTTTGAGCTTTTAAAAAACTATTTTGGAATTCAATTTATGTATACTACAACAGTATTGATCATTTTTGTAAATGAGTCCTTTATATTTTGCATGTGTTTTGTGAAAATCAGTTAAAATATTTTAATGAAAAAACTTAACCAATGGAGCTTCTAAAAATTGCAAAAATTAAAATCAGAGCATGCCAAAGGAAGACATTAAAATGTTTTTTTCTTCAAAGGTTCAGAAGGAAACTAGAAGAGCTCAAATGGAAAAGATGATTTAACTTCAAAATTCTATAGTTGTCTCTTAGAATATGCCATCTTCCATAAGTGAAGAATATTTTGATGGCATTTCAACCCTGCTTGGATAAATTTTTATTCTCTACTATACTGGAAATAAACTGATACAGCATATAGTTTGCCACATTTAAGTCAGGCGAAAGAAGCAAAAGGATTATTGGAACAACTCACCAATGAAGTTTTGCCTTGTAGAATATTTGGTAAAATATTTCATTCGCAGGTGTGTTACTTTATTTTTGAAAATAGCCTTTGAATCAATCCCTTCTATAGATTCACCAGTATAATAAAACAATGTGATGGCCAGTCAATATTTCTAAGGGGATATTATTTTAATGATACTTTAATTATTTTAGCACCTCTCACACCTTGAAAGTCTCCTAGTTTGAACAATAAATTACATGATTGCTCTTGCCATATCCCATCCTAGGAGAAATAACTGGACTTTTCTATCCTGGGATCCAAGGTGAGACAATAGAAAACTCAAAATCTAGCACCATTTCCATCTTTTGCTTCTGGCTTATACTTTGAGGATTGATTTTCCTTGTAAGCAGCAGTGTTTTGAGTCTTCGGCATGGTTGAGCTTGTGGATGGTCTGCAAGAACTGACATACATGCTGAAAGTAAATTGTCTAGATAACTCCACAGAATCCACTTAGCAACAATACTGGGCATATTTATGGCATTAGTCCTCATTTAAATGTTTACTTTTACCTTTTTGTCATTTTATTTTCCTTAGTAATAGACCAAACAAAAACTGTGATTGACCAGACTTTCTTCCTTCCCAAACTGCCCTCATACCTTGTATAATTAAATACAGTGAATGATAGATTTAGCCAGGAGCATTATTTACTCCATTGAAGAACTGCTTCACTCAGTGACAAAGAGAAGGGGGTAGATTAGCCATAGCAGGTTACTGCTTTATTTGTTTTTTAAGATTTTATTTCTTTATTTGACAGAGACAGAGAGAGATAGCAAGAGAGAACACAACCAGATGGGAGAGGGAGAAGCAAGCTGACCTGATGTGGGACTCATTCTGGGATCATGATCTGAGACAAAGGCAGACACTTAATTGACTGAGCCACCCAGGCATCCCAGGAGTTTCCTGCTTTCAACAAAGAAGTTAAAGGAAGAGTTCCTTTGAAAAAGTGAAAGTTCTGAGTTTGAATTCAAAGTTTGGGTGAGCCATCTCTGATGGGTGATGTGAGGTGAGGTGAAGTGAGGTGAGGTGATACTGAAGTTATAACTCCCAGTATCTCAGAATGTGACCTAATTTGCAAATAGGGTCTTTGTCAATGTAATTAGCTAAGTCAGAAGGTCTTATAAGAGAAGGGTGGAACCTCCATCCAGTAGGACAAGTGTCCTAACAAGAAGAGGGAAATCTAGGGGATCCCTGGGTGGCTCAGTGGTTCAGTGCCTGCCTTCGGCCCAGGGTGTGATCCTGGAGACCCGGGATTGAGTCCCACGTCAGGCTCCCTGCATGGAGCCTGCTTCTCCCTCTGCCTGTGTCTGTCTGTCTGTCTGTCTGTCTCTCTCTCTCTCTCTGTCTCTCATGAATAAATAAATAAAATCTTTAAAAAAAAGAGAGAGAGAGAGAGAGGGAAATCTGGACACAGACACACCCGGAGAATGCCTCATGAAAGCAGAGGAGACACTGGAGTGATGCACCTACAAGCCAAGGAATGTCAAGGCTCAGTGGCCATCCAAGAAGCACAAAATAAATCCCCCCTCCCCCCCTCCCAGAGCCCTTAGAAGGAATCAACTCTACCAATCCTTTGGTTTTAGATTTCTAACCTGAGTTGTGAAACAATACATGTGTCTTAAGAAAGCCATCTAGGGGCACCTGGAGGCTCATCTGGCTAAGTGTCTGCCCTCAGCTCAGGTCATGATCTCAGGGTCCTGGGATGAGCCCTGCATCGGGCTCCCTGCTCAGCAGGGAGTCTGCTTCTCCCTTTCCCTCTCCTTCCCCTGCTTGTGCGTGCAAGCTTTCTTTCTCTCTCTGTCTCTTTCTCTCTCTCTCTCTCTCTCTCATTCTCTCTCTGTCTTTGCCGAATAAAGAAATAAAATCCTTTTAAAAAAGAAAAAGAAAGCTGTCCAGCTTATGATACTTTATTACAGCAGCCCTAGGAATGAATGCACTATCTAATCCCCCTGAACCCCAGGTCCCTCTAGCATATAAATGAAGGCACTAGTAATATATCCACTCTCAGGCTGGTGAAAATTAAAGTCGATAATGTTTGGGGAAAGCGCTGTGTGAACTGTAGAGTACAGACCCCATGATACAGACACCTCTGAAATAAGAGACCAGCCAACAATTTCGCTTCCCTGAGATCTTCTGAAGAACATTATCCACTGCACCCTGACCTAAGGAGGCTATCAGATCTCTCCTGGGAATTCAGAAACTCTGGTCATTCTCTGTCAGGCTCCTGACCTGAGATGCCTTTTTCCCTGTGCACTGAGAGCAGGGAAAGGCAGCCTGTAGAAAGAAAGGGAAGAAGCAAAAGCCCAAGAGAGGCAGACATGTGAGGCCATGCGGTCCCAGGCAAGAGACCAAGAGATGCCTGAGTAGTCCCTGCGGGCTTTCTCATTCTCACTTCACATCCCTTCCTCTGGGCAGGGAGCATTCCCTACCTGCCTCATTTCCTGTCCTCATTCCCTGTTGATGGGGAGAAGTAAATATCACTGGAAAATATAAATACACACACTGACACTACAAAGGTAGAATGTAAGAGATAGACACGAGAGGGGAGGAGAGGAGACGGAGCTAGAAACAGAAAGACTTAAACTCACCTTTCTATTCTTTTTTTTTTTTTTTTTGATAGTTTAATTCAAGTCCTACAACCCTCAAGCCCCTACCCCACTGAAACATGACCAGGGGAATAATCACTGCATATTAGGGACAACACTCCTACTGGTTTGGAGAAGAATATTAGCTATGTGACCTTTAGTTAACATTACTTAACTTCTGAGATCTCAATTTCATCATCTACAAATTGGTTGAACAATTTATGTCCCAGTGGTTCATAAAACTGGGAACCCTGGAGATCTAGGGATCTTTGATATTTCCTATATTTTAAAGTAATTAATAAGACCTTCAAATTCATTTGTCACCAACCGTTACAAGCTAACTAGAACATAAAATTTCTTTGCGTTTAGCTACTCCTCAGGCTGATAATAAGTTAGATTGAAAACTCTGGGCCTTAGGTTAATTATTCTAATGAATTTTTGATAGATTTAAAGATTTCAAATCATAGGGTTCTGGGTAGCAATGAGTTAATTCTGGTAAGACAGAAGCTGGAAACCAAAAAAAAAAAAAAGTTATTTCTAAGCTCTAGTTTGGGTTTCATCTCCCAAAAGTCTTCAATTTTAAAGATTTGCAGGAAGAAGTCACTTTAAAAAAAATAAGCATAGGAGACAAGCCCTTGATTAGCGCAAAGATGGCAAAAGAAAGATACAGGAAGAGCACATCCAATTTCTAATTTCCTCTCATATAGAAGGTAAGTATTTCAAAAAACAAAAACCAACAACAACAAACTTCTCTTGAACCAGGAGTATCTGAGTGAATTCCAGTGTTGCAAAAATAAAACAACTAAATTCACTGGTTTCATTTGATCAGTCAAAGCCAGATAAATAAAGCCTCTCTCAAGCCAAGGCCTTCCTATCTGTTTTGTTTTTACTCTCTGTTTTACTAGTCAGCAAACCCCTATCTCCGTTGCCATGAATCACTCAGATCTCAAGAAATCAACTCTCCATGAACTCCTCATAAATCATCTTGCTTCTAAAACAGAGGTGAGAGTGTGAAATTAAAAACACTAAAAAGCAAATTTTGGAAGTAAATGTTTGTTATAAACCCTCTACACTTAGTTGAGGCCACGTGAACCTTAGGCAATGCTGATGGAGCTGTAGGAAGGCTAAATGGCCAGCATTATCGAAAGGAAAATGAAAACCATAAAATCTACGAGTTGATGAGGAATTCTAGCATCAATAACTGGGGCGAATGCCAGCAAAGTGCGAGGGTTGTAGGCAGTACCATTCAGAGGCCTGCACCCCAAAGCTGAGAAATGAAAGTCTCACAATAGTATGAGGCGGTTATGACCAAGGACTTGTACTAACTGAGAGCTTCTCAGAAGTAACGCTCTGCCTTGGTCAGTTCCATAATCTCCTGTGTCCCTAGTGCTGTGTTAAATCCAGGATGTTAGTTAAAGATTCCTATAAAGCTAAAGAGAGGGACACCTGGGTGGCTCAGGGCTTGAACATCTGCCTTCAGCCCAGGGTGTGATCCTGGAGTCCCAGGGTCCAGTCCCACGTCGGGCTCCCTGCATGGAACCTGCTTCTCTCTCTGCCTATGTCTCTGCCCCTCTCTCTCTCTGTGTGTGTCTCTCATGAATAAATAAATAAAATCTTTTTTAAAAAATAAATAAAGTCAAAGAGAATTTAAGATGGGTTGTAAGCTATTGACTTATGTAATTTAATTGAGTGGTTGAACCTGTACAGCACCAGGTAAATTTAATAAAATCCCATCTAGGCCTGAATTTCTGGCCCCCAAGCCTTTCAAGAAAGAAAAAGAAGCAAAACTAGGGGACATAGGAGCACCATTTAGTTTGGAGTCAATACACAAAACTCCTGAATTCTAAACCTTTGACAACACCCTTAAGTGAAGTTAGTCATGACCAGGAACTACTCTGACAGGATGGAATAAAGCAGACAAGCGTCATACAACTTTATAAGCTTCTGTCTCTTTACTGGACTGCCTCTGAGTGATATCTTTTTTTTTCCTAAGATTTTATTTATTTATGAGAGACAGAGAAAGAGAGAGAGAGGCAGAGACACAGGCAGAGGGAGAAGCAGGCTCCATGCAGGAGGCCTGACGTGGGACTCAATCCCAGGTCTCCAGGATCACACCCCGGGCTGAAGGGGGCACTAAACACTGAGCCACTGGGGCTGCCCTCTGAGTGATATCTTTATGAATATTCTAACTATCCTGTGAATAGCCAAAGGAGCTAAAAGCAATTATAGGTAAACATTTATAACGCAATATCTGAAATCCTCTTCAACTATTCCTTAATTTTTTAGCATACCAGGAGCCTCAAAAAATAGTGATGGCTCCGTGAGGAGCTTCTCAAAGTCAGGAAAATCACAACATCAAATCTACCTAGTCCAGGCAGTTCTGCAGTATATGGGCCAAGCACCCAGCACACCTAAGCAAAGAATGCACCAAAAAGAAACTATGGCTTTTTCCCTGAAGACCGCAGGGCTTAGACTAGTGCCAGTCACAACATCACTATGACAGCTAAGCACAGCCACTGTCCACACCTCCTTCCTAGAAAAGCAGCCATGGGAAATTAGTCCTGCATAGGTTTGCATGCTATGTACTATAAGATTCCTAATCATGGGGATCCCTGGGTGGCTCAACGGTTTAGCGTCTGCCTTTGACCCAGGGTGTGATCCTGGAGTCCCAGGATCGAGTCCCACATTGGGCTCCCTGCATGGAGCCTGCTTCTCCCTCTGCCTGTGTCTCTGCCTCTCTCTCTCTCTCTCTCTCTCTCTCTCTCTCTCTCTCTCTCTGTCTCTCATGAATAAATAAATAAAATCTTAAAAAAAAAAAAAAGATTCCCAATCATGGCCAAGGCTGATTGGTCCAGGAGTCAGCCCTGAGGCAAGCCACCTACCAAAGGCCAGCAGAAGTCCGCGGAGCAGTCTGACAGAAGAACCTGGCAGTAGGGATGCTCTGTACTTGGTAGTAAACAACTAAGCCAGTGAGATTCTCAGGGACTTTCACTAGTTCCAAAAGAGTCAGAAATCAAGAGAGCGATATGAAAGCCAAGAGCATATAGAGAAAAGTCAGTAAGCACAGGTTCTGAGACAGCAAAAACCGTAAGTCAGAGAAGAGTGTAGAAAAAGAAGGTACTGAGCAGCAGATAAGAGAAAATCTCTACAGAAAGTGAAAAAGGACAAGCTTATTCAGAAATATGGCTGAGTCTGAGGGAGTAAGAATAGGAGTGATGGTCAGACACTGTCATGTCAGAGGTTGAACTTTGTCACCCAAAAATTCCTATGTTGAAGTCCTAATCTTCAGTACCTTGGTATGTGATCTTATTTGGGTGTAAGGTCTTTGAAGAGGTAAAGTTAAAAGTTAAAATGACATCAAGTTAAAATGATGTCATGGTGGGGGGGTGTTAATCCAATAGAACTCGTCTCATAGAAAGGAGAATACATGGAGATAAGCAAAGACTGGGGTGGTATTTCTACAAGCCAAGGAACGCCAAAGATCACCAACAAACCACCAGAAGCTAGGCTGGAGGCTTGGAACAGATTCTCCCTCATGGTCCTCACCGGAAATGACCCACCAATACTGCGATGTCAGACTTCTGGGGTGCAGAACTGTGAGACAGTGCATTTCTGCTCTGGAGGCAGCCAGCTATGGAACTCTGTTAAGGCAGCCCTACCGAACAAACACACCTAGAGCTAGTACTGACTCAGAAACATCTGCTCTGTTCCTTGGGGCCAACGGTTTGGCTACTGGGCAGACTTCCCATCATCACAATACCCACCATTACCTGAGATAACTGGAGCTTCTCTGAAACCTGAAAAACTGAGCCAACATGGCAGGAGTTCAGCAATGTTTAGGAATGAGTAAATGAAGCAGTTGGAAGCGAAGAAGCTGCTGCTTCATGATCCTCAAATCAGAGGATCAGGCAATTTGAAGCAACTTTCCAGAGAGCTTTATGGAGTGGCATCCATCCATCGACCTCAATACTGCTTAGCAGAGCTGGAGGAGAACAGCAGGTGAAGTCAGGAGACCTACATCCCGACAAGCTATCCTCGGGGGAGTGAGCCTGTCTCCCAGCCATTGGTTGTTTCCATCTGAGCCACTCTCTCTAATAGAACAGCTCCTGAAGGAAATAATGGAGACCGGGATACCTTTGGCTCAGGGCATGATCCTGGGGTCCAGGATAGAATCCCACATCAGGTTTCCCACCAGGAGCCTGCTTCTCCCTCTGCCTATGTCTCTGCTTCTCTCTCTTTTTTTCTCTCTCTCCCTTCCCTCATGAATAAATAAATAAAGTATTTTTTAAAAATAATGGAGATCAATTTCTACTATTCAAGGTCTATTCTATTATTTCAAGGAAATTCAAGGTCAATTTCTACTATTCAATGCAACAAAGACTCAAGCCAGCATTATGTCTGAGGGAATCACTTCAACTATCCAAAACAGTTGCTTTAATATTGACCAGAGACCATATCACATGAGTCCTTGCTGGGTTCTTCTAGCCTTTGCTCTTACCCTAAAGTTCATTCTCCCACAACCTGATTCACTGGTTGGATTCACTGACTGCCTGGCACAAGGAAAGAACTGGCACATGTGATTCAGCCATCTGGGCCTCCTCTCCCCACCCGAATTCATTCAAAATAAATCCTTTCAAAAGCACATTCTCTCCATTCAAGTTCTACTTCAAGACTTAACAACAGAGGGCATCTCCAGGATTCTCATTGTTGGCAGCAGCTGAATAAGGCTGCTCAACAATACTTTCAGTGCCCACTCAGAAAGAAATGAGGACTTGGGATGGAAACAGGTGAAAGCCTTTCCAAGCTTTGGAGAGAGACAGCGCAGTGCCCAAACTGCCTTCTGGGTGCTCAAACAGCATCACTCATTACTTGCAGTGAATGGGAAGACTCCAGCCCAACCCTGGACAAGGTGGCAAGTGAACATGCAACTTTGCTGCTGATTCAATGTTTATGTCACACATTTTTTTTTTAAGATTTTATTTATTTATTCATGAGAGACACACAGAAAGAGGCAGAGACACAGGCAGAGGTAGAAGCAGGCTCCTGGTGGGAAACCCAATGCATGACTCGATCCCAGGACCAGGATCATGCCCTGAGCCAAAGGCAGACACTCAACAACTGAGCTATAGGCATCCCTATATTACACATTTTAACATTTAATTTACATTACCTTTTTACCCCTTTACGTCAAATAAGCTTTTCAGAAGAGCGAGAGGGGAACTGATCATTTTTGAGTACTTTCCTTCTACTTGACAATATAATGGGCTCAAAATTCACCTCTTTTTATCTTTATTAATCCCTGTACATGAATATTTTTATCTCCCTTTTACAGAGGAGTAAACCAGCTCAGAAAGGTTAGGGAACTCAGCTACTGTAATAAAGATAATAATTTTTCTAAAATTGAGTGTTTTTCTGGAACATAATGTCTATCTTGAATCCTTATTACATTAAGTATAAAGTGTTAATCATGGTAGGGGCACCTGCGTGGTGCAGTCAGTTAAGCATCCCACTCTCAGTTTCAGCTCAGGTCATGATCTCAGGATTGTGGAATCAAGCCCTGTGTCATGCTCTGTGCTCAACATGGAATCTGTGCAAGACTCTCTCACCTTCTACCACTCCCACTCATTCTCTCTCTCTGTTTCTCTCTCTCTCTCTCTCTCTCTCTCTCAAATAAATAAATCTTTTTCAAAAAACATTAATCATGGTCAATTCTGAGTAAACTCACTTCAGGATGTCTGTCTTCTCTAAATGTCATACCTGGTGAGAGGTGGAGAGGCAAGAGGGTGGGGTGCAGGCAGCACAATGTCAAGTTTTTTGAGGTACCTGGTTTATGAGTGTCATCCATCACCATCCCTGAGATCTAACTCTTCCCCTTCGTCCAAGAATGTCATTATCTTCCCACGCTGTATCCACTGAGGTTGCCATCTGCATTTCCACCATCTGCAGGTCCCTGGTCATGCTACCCAGGCCCACTTTCCTTTTCCTGACCTGGAAGAATCCTGGGGCCACTGGTTCTCCCAGAGCTCTCCTATGCCCTTCTCAAGGTCAGGATAAAAAAAAAAAAAATGTCCTCTCATGCCTTTTCTCTCACTATTGCTTTTGCCCTGAGTTCCAAAACTGTATTACAAAACTCCAGAGCAAGAAATTATTCTTTTTCCCCTTTTCCCTCTCATCATTCTTTCTGCGGCCTCCTTTTCCTAAAGCATAAGGAAGCCATGCAACTGTGACAATACACTGGTAATACCTGAAGACACTGCCATGCTACCTTTTGCTCTGTGGTGACTAATTACAACTGGGTTACTATCACAGTTAAAATTTCTTCCATGTAAGTCATCATCTTTTACATTAATCGCTACCCAGGATAAAACCAACATAATTTCTAAACAAAAAATATCATGGAAGATCTTCACGAGAAATATACAACCTCTGTAGTAAAAATGATAACAAAATAGGCATCCCAGGCCCCCTTCCTAGAGAAGGAGACCATATAGAGGTGAACTGAGCTCCCTGTGAAGAGTTAAGGTGTGAATAATGCACAGAACAATAAGTACTCTTCAACTTACTTAAATTGCAGCTTAAATTGTCTGGTGTAATTGCTCTCTAAAAGTTCCACTCACCTAATATTCTTCTTGTTTCGGTCTGGCATGGCCTGAAATAGTCACCATCAATGGACTGGGTAATAATTTTCAGTCACTGCCTCCAAAAGACCCCCAGCTAAATGAGATTGAATCCAAATGTCAGCAGATTTTTCTGGTCTCAGAATGAAAACACAGCCAAAGAATTTCAGCAACCCAAACTTTCCGTCCGGGTCCCCACTGTACTCAGTGGAATTCCAAACCCCCTTGCCAAGCCCTCACCCCAACCCATAAAGGAACCTCACAGGTGCTGGAACACAGGTCTGCCTCCCCCACTACAATCACCAGGCACCACCTACCATAATGATGAGGCTCCTAAGGAAAAGAAAGCTCCCCCTGCACCAACCTCCTTCCAGTTCCAAAATTCTTGCCATTAATCCTTTTGGCTGGAGCACCGAGTGCCCCTATATTTTAAACAAATGTATCATCTGGAAGGTATACTATTACACAAGTCATTATTAAGGTAAAATGAAGTAAAAAGGAAATCCCTAAACAGAAGGAAGAGAGAGAATGAGGATCATGAACAGCAGCAAATTAGAGCTACAGTAGCAGGCATAGCAGGAACAAAAATGAGGGTCAGTATTGGGAGGGAGAAGAATGGAGGGAAAGTAAGGATGACACAGGCTGGGAATTAGTGGTCAAAAGGTAACTCCTTCTAACTCTCCCAAACAGAAAACAAAGTAACATAACTGGCTTTCAGGTCAGACCCACAGTGAGAAAGAACCTCTCTTGAGAAAGGAGTCAAGAATGTTTCCTGCAAGTTCAAATTTATCATCAGAGTCACCAACTACAAAATGATGGGCAGGGTAGGATAACTTAACAAATCCGCCCTCCTGCAGATTCATTTTATTCACAGTAAAGAAGGGAGCTCAAACTCTTACTGAAGTGATAACAAGATGATTTGCAAAGGTACCTGAACCTAAGCACAGTATCTCAGATGCGCTCACACTGGCCCAATAAACAGCAAGTCTGTTACCTCCCTTGATCCGAACACTCTACTCTGATTAACAGAGCTAACCTAGTCCACTCAGGCTACTATAACACAATACCACGGATCAGATGGCTTACAGACAACAGAAATCTCTTCTCACAGCTCTGGAGGCTGTGAAGTCCAAGTCAAGATACCAGCAAAATCGATGTGTGGTGAAGGCCTGCTTTCTGGTTCACATACAGCTATTTTTAAGTTTAATTTGTTTTTATTTATTTATTTATTTATTTATTTTTTTTTTTTTTTTTTTTGCTGTGTCCTCATGTGGCAGAAGGAAAGAGAGAGCTCTCTGGTGCATCTTTTCTAAGAGCGCTGATCCCATTCTCAAGGGCTCCATCCTCAATTTAATCACCTCCCAAAGGCCCCACCTCCAAATAAATACATCACAATAGGGTTTAATTTTCCTCATACAAATTTTCGGGAGACACAAACGTTCAGCCCATTGCAGTAGCCTAAAGTAATCTGCTGTCTAGACAAAGCCTCATGCCAGCACCTCAGACTCAACTCTCGGTGGGCAAAATCCTCAAGATCTTTTCACACTAACTTCCATAGTTAGTGTGATGATGATGGTGAAGGTAATAAAAATGGTGATGACTATCAATGCTGATGATAGCTTATGCTGATTCTGTCTGTCAAGCCCTGTGCCAAGTGCCTTAAATGCAACATACATTTTAATTCCACAACTATCATACTAGGTAGGTTCAAACACCCCCAATCATCAGTTGGGGAAATGGCAGCAGGCCTAGAGGAGTTACATAGCTTGTCCAAGCCTATGCAGTTAGTCGGTAATGGAGCTGGAATCTTAAGTCAGGCCATCTGCCTCTAGCACCTGACCCTTAAACTCTCCATCCTGCTGTTCCCACATGACTCAAGGTTTTATTCAAACCCTTCTAAAATCAAAATATAAAGGCAGAAGGGGTCAAAGGTGGTGTGTGAAAACCAAATCTAGAAAAAAAGGTCCCTGCCCACCAGTAATTTATAATCCTGTTGGAAGGACAAAACTTAGAAAATAAAGTATTTTAGAACAAAACAGTTTACTGTGGTGGTAAAACAATGGGAATCAGACTAAACATTCCTTTCCAATTCAGTTCTCCAGCTTTAAGGCTACTGACTGGAAACTCATAAATTCATACAGAAAAGGATGAAGGGAAAAACTGAATAGTCCTCCCCATCCTGAAGGATGCAGTAAAGGAGGCTCTCTTCCTCTAGAGACCCTGGCCCTAGGCTGCTCAGCCCTGGGGAATAAGAGGTGGGGAGGCGGTAATCGAATTCTTGGAACCTCTCCCACTGAATGTTTATACACTGCTGGGGGGGGGGGGGAGCTTCTCTCAGAAAAGGCCTGCAGAGCCAGGCCTTGAATATTCCCCCAATTAATATCTGAGGTGCCAGAGACTGCAATGCCCAGGCAATGAGCCATGAAAGCCCCAATCAAGCAGAAAAATATCCCCATTGAAGTGAGTGGTCTGAATTCTTCACGTCAGAGGCAGTAACCCCAGAATTAAATTTCATCAAGTTCGAAAATCTCATTACCAACCAGATTATCAATTATTATCTCAATGTCCAAAGATAACGAGTTATTCATGGTCTGTCATCCCAATTGTTTTCATCAAGGAAATGAGAGAAAGTGCCTTCAGAAAGATCCGTCTCCTTCTCTAATTGTGTGACCTGGGGCAGTCACCAGGCCACCTCCAAACTGCTGTGAGAGTCACGTGAGATGATGAATGGGGAAAACTCTCTTGTAACCTACAAGGTATATAAACAAAGTTATTACTCATATTAGATGTGGGGGAACAGATTATTACCTGTATTAGAAATAGCTCCATACGATATGCGAGGTGTTCCATGAGTGAACCCGTCGACTTCCTGGGCCTCAGAATTTCTACGTCCCCACTCCACGTGTTGTACTTCCAACACTCACATCCCCAAACTGCCCAGAGTGCTCGGTGCTTTTGTCGTGCCTCTCTTCCTTTGTGTTGGCAAAAACATGCTGCTAAGGATGCCAGATATTACTCTTAAAGAAATTTAATATTAAAACATACAGGAGCCTTAGATTCTCATTCATTTCTCATTATCTGACTTTATTCCCTCTAGGCAGACTATCTTAATAACCAAACATTTGCATAATGCCTCTCTCTTTATGTCCTTGATTCCAACCAATTGCTTCAGAATATTTCCCCATCCCTCTAATGGTATCAAATCCAATTAACTGATATGTTAATTTTAGGTAACTTGGGATAGTCAGAGCACTTTACTGAACTATTATCAATCATAAACTAGAAAAGAGGACGAGGCCTCTGGACAAGAAAATGTCAGAAACTTCTCCTCCTGCTTCCTCCATTAGGAGAATCATTATAGTGATGGGAGGAGTCTGGATTGAGAATATAATCTTGTGGGGGTTTAGGAAATATTTGTGGAACTTTCTTGGAGTTAGGCATAGCACTTTTGTCTTGTCTCCTGATATCTGGTGGATGTCACATGTTTAATAAAATCTCCCAGTTCTATGAGCCAAAGATCTTTGATATCTTTTAAGATATCCCACGAGGGATCCCTGGGTGGCGCAGCGGTTTGGCGCCTGCCTTTGGCCCAGGGCGCGATCCTGGAGACCCGGGATCGAATCCCACGTCAGGCTCCCGGTGCATGGAGCCTGCTTCTCCCTCTGCTTGTGTCTCTGCCTCTCTCTCTCTCACTGTGTGCCTATCATAAAAAAAAAAAAAAAAAAAAAAGATATCCCACGACCCCAAGAAGTCGTCATTTAAAAGGGCCACGGACCAGCACATCCTGCCTCCACTGCCTGGAAAGCCTGATATTCTCTTCACCTGTGAAGTCCTGTTCTGCCTGGGAGAAACAGCTGAGCCATCATACCTTCAAGCATCTCTCTAGACACTGTGTCACGTGAGACAGGGCTCTAGGCTCTAGGCTTCCACGGCACCACAACAATTAGAATATTTATCTACTGAAACATTTATGAAGTTGTAACTATCTGTATAAATAAATATTTTCCACCAGACTTCAGATGTTGTTTACCCACCTTTGAGTCCAAAGCTCCTAGCACAGGGTCTGGCAACTAATAGCTTGAGAAAATATTTGTTTACACACAGGAAAAAATTGTTTATTAGGCTTTTGCAGAAGAATTCTCCTTGAGGATATCTCTTTGATTTCAAAGCCCACACACACTCAAAAATTTTTAAATGGAGGTCTAGTTAGTGTTTCAATGTGCCATGCCCTTTTCCTGGTCAAATTCCCAGATGCTCTAAAGGTGTGGATAGATTCCCAAACCCTATATTTTGTAACCTACCTGCATTTTTCTCTGCACATTGTGATGGCTTGGTGAAGATGAAATTGAGAAGAGAAAAAGTAATTGAGTAAAATTACCACTAAAAAGCCAGCCTTGAGGATACACTGCAGTATAGCTCCTATTCACTCTTAGACTAAATTAATCATCTCAAGCTGTTTACAAGGCACCAAATATCACGCTGAAATGTCCAGACCTCCACTTTCAGCACTCACTGTTACAAGAGCCAATTGACTTCCATCAAAGTAGTCTGGTTCTGGCTTGTGAAATCATCAGCAAGTGGGGGGAGGAGGGGAAATACATATAAATATATATAAACATACATATTCTAACAAAATCCTCTTCCTATCTTCCTACCTCCACCTTCTGATGCATATCTTTGGCACAGGTATATTTAATATATTATACTCATCAGATTTAAAAGCTGACAGATTTGCAAAGCCATTCACATACTATAATTACTGGTTTGCCCTTCATTGGCTTCCTAGACTGGGGGCTCTCTGAAGGCAAAAATCAGTCCTGCTAATCTTCATGTCCTCTCCCAACACCTTGCTCTGACAAACTAAGCACTTTGAAAATGGACTTAAATAAATTACAGTGTCACCACGGTCAATTCTAATAATAGCTGACTTTATTAATAGCTATGATCTGTTCTGAGGGGCGATTTCATTCAATTCTCACAATAATCCTTTCAGGTGGGTATGGGGATTTTCCCCATTTTAGAGATGAAGAAACTGAGACCTAAAAAAGTTAAGTAACTGATCCAAAGTCACAGAGCTATGTAGGGGCAAGCTGCCCCAAGATGGGCCACTTTGATGTGAAAATTATTTTGAGTTAGAAAACCAGTCAATACCCAGCAGATTCGAGGAGAGCTCTTTATCTCCACCACAAATGCCTATAAAGAATGTAGACAGATGATGTGCTTCAGGAAGAGAGCTATCACCACGGAGAACTACATTATACTATGAATTAGGCATGGCAGACAGACATTGATCCAAGTCCTCTGTGTCCCATCTTTTCCAAGGGGCCCAGGAAGCACTTGTTTACTAAACATTTACTTTTTCCTCTTCCTGTGAATTGGTGACTTCTCTTTGAAGTCCCAGACCCCTGATCCTTTGTCCTTAGTTCCCAATGACATATACCTCATTTTGCCTGTTATGCGAATCTCCATGTCTGTGGATTCCCCCTGCATACAAAATTAAATTTGATTCTCTCCTGTTAATCTGTCTCATGTCAATTGGATTCTTAGTCTGTCTAGAAGGACCTGGAAGGGGACAGGAGTTTTTCCTCTCCAACAGCTACATAACAGAAATGGGACTAGACTTTACTCCAGTGAAGTGTTTTTCTTTTCTTAAAGATTTTATTCATGTATTTGAGAGAAAGAGAGAATGAGCAGGGAGAGGGGCAGAGAGAGGGAGAAGCAGGCTCCCCGCTGAGCAGGGAGCCTGACATGGGGTTCGATCCCAGGACTGCAGAATCATGACCTGAGCCAAAGGCAGATACTTAACTGACTGAGCCACCCAGGGGCCCCAAGTGTTTTTATTTTCTAAGCTCACACATGTATTAATCCACTCTCCCATACTACCTCTCTAAATCCCTAGAAACCCAACTCCACATTTTCATCCTGGTGTTTAGAAACCATATAAGCCAGGCTAAGCTAACTGCTATAGCAAACAGCCATATTCCAGTGGCTTTCATGGTAGAGGTTTATCTCTTATAAATGTCTGAGGCTGTCGGAGATCCCAACATGGAAGGAGCCTAAGAGTTCTCTGTATGACGGCTTGCATCCAGCCTGCAGAGGAAGAGAATGGGGGTCATGCATGAGAAGTTATGACCATCCAGACAACAAATGATGTGTATCCCTTACACTCACAGCCTCCTGGCTAGAGCTCAGCCATGTGACCACACCTACTTCCAGGGCAGGCTGGAAAATGTGCTCCAGCTCTGAGCCCAGGGAGAAAAGGAGAAGGCAGATATAGGTAAAAACCAACAGCCTCTACCCCAGAAAACCAGTGACTCAAGAGCCAAGCCCAGCATCAGAGAAATTTAGAATCAAAGCACTAAGGACTTCTCCTTAATAGTCCTGTAAGATTCCCATTTTCCATTCCTCACTGTAAACCATTCTAACTCTTTAGCAACTGCAGCTTCTCATACTGGCCTATGGCAATGTTTCCTGAAGAGATATATTTAATCTCTAAAATACATGTGTCTATCAGTTATCTTTTGAGGAAAAAAATATTCCAAATTTATTTCTTGTCCTACAGGTATATTAGGACATGTTATTTCCATTGAATAAAAGTTCTTTCCTTCAGGAAGAATTCATTGCCAGATAACTCTTAAGACTACACTCTCTGAATACATAAAATTTTAAATGACTTACAAGCATTTCATCTACAAAAAGTGTATTTACCACAAATTAGGATCATAGATTTGATAAAGTAGGGTTAACCTATGGTGTACTGAGTGCCAAAAACAAGTTATATTCCATTCATTCATTCATTCCCTCATTCAATAAATATGTACTAAACACCTATTATGCTGTTTCATCCTAAACCCAAAGGCCAAAGGCCAAGCCCCAAGAAGTATAATACAACCATGTATGATGAAGAGATTAGATGATATTACCTAAGACAAACTTGGGTCAAAAGGCTGCCCCTATATTCTGTTCCAGAAAATGTCTCCATACCTCAGCAAATCTGAAAGAATATGTTTAAGTTGTATTCAGTTCTGTCTGTTAGATATGGACAGAAGGCCATTCCCACTAATCACAGAATGATGCAAGTAAGCCACAGACACTGACCATTTTCTGAACTTCCTGTGTTTACAGTTGCCCCATCAGAGCTGATAACTTGTTCTTATTCCCCAAGATCCTAAGACTATCAATCAAGTTTCAATGCATCAACATTGCCTTCAACATACTCTCTCTTCTTTCCCTTTCTATGAGTTATGGAGTTTAGAGTCTGCTCGAGTCTGACTGCCTGAATTCAAATCCCAACTTCTACTTACTTGCTTTTGTGACAATTTTGAGATAACTGAGGAATTTGAATATAGATTATTACTAGGTAATATTAAAGAATTCCTGGTTGTTTTTTGAGAAGTCCTTACACACGAGAGAAGAAATGTTGATGTTTGGAATTTGCTTTAAAGTATTATTGTTTGGGGGGAGTGTCTGGGTGGCTCAGTTCCTTAAGCAGCCAACTCTTCATTTTGGCTCAGGTTATGATCTCAGGGTGGTGAGATAGAGCCCTGCATCAGGCTCTGCCATCAGTAGGGAGTCAGAGCCTGCTTGAGATTTTCTCCCTCTTCTTCTGTCCCTCCCCCTGCTTGTTCTCTCTCTCTCTTTAATAAATAAATAAATCTTCTTTTAAAATGAAATAAAATCTTATCTTTTAAAAAAAAGTGGGGAGGGAGAAGAGATTGGTTGAAACAAAACTGGCAGCATGGTAATTATTGTTTAATCAGGGTGACGGATACATTATATGTTTTATGGCTGATTCTATTATTCTATCTTTTGGGTAAGTATGGAAATTTCCAAAATAAAAAATTGTAAAATAAAACACAATTAAAATTTCTTTAAAAGATTACCCACAATGACTCCATTCTTACAACTCATTCTCTAAATCCCCCTCTTTGTGCTGTGAACCTAACCTCCTGAGCAGTACATCATTCTAGTGGTTTCTAAACACTGCCATACATCAGAATAAACTGGAAATTTATATTTGTGTAAATTCCATAATTTCCCACTCCATATTCCAGGTGTATTGAATTAGAACCTGATACTGAGGTTTGGCAATCATGGTCTTAAAAGTATCTCCCGGTTAATTCCACAATGTATCCAGAGTTTAAGGAGCACTACATCTTCTAAACTTGCCCAGTATTGTTTGAATCTGCATTGGGTCCTGATACCAAGGCCCTCACATCCATGACAATCACCCAGCTCTTCTGTGTTAGATTGCTAGCTACCCTTGTTCCTCTGGGGCTTGACTCTAACCTCAGACACTTTTCCCATTGCACAAGTTTTACCTGGGAGCAGGACCCTGGTAATTCCAAACCCAGGGCAAGTAGCACTCCTTGTTTTTTTTTTAAAGATTTATTTATTTATGAGAGAGAGAGAGAGAGAGAGAGAGAGAGGCAGAGACACAGGCAGAGGGAGAAGCAGGCTCCTTGCAGGGAGCCGGACACAGGACTCGATCCCAGGGCTCCAGGATCTCGCCCTGGGCCAAAGGCAGGTGCCAAACCACTGAGCCACCCAGGGATACCCTATCAGTCTCCTTTTTAATGGAAGCATATTCTCAAATCCTTTTCAAAAAGTGAATCAGAGAGTGGATTTTAAAACAAACAAGTTAGCACTACTTTAAAACCCATTTCCAGTCATTCTCACATCCTTAGTACAAATCCCTTAAAACTTCAGAAGTCATTAAGGAGCGGACCTGAAGGTTTTTTGATTGTCAGGAAGCGTTATTGAGATGGATTTGTTGAAGAGATGCTTTACACCATTTCACACTCCTGTCAAAGTTTTATTAGGTTTCTGAACTGAAGATAAATACTTTATTTTTAACCATAACAATCTGAAGCTCTAAGAGAGAAAATGAGAAAGTCAAATTGTTCCAAATCTTCGTAGAGAAGATGGGATTGCACATTTTTTTTTAAGATTTTATTTATTTATTCATGAGACACAGAAAGAGAGAGAGAGAGAGAGAGAGAGAGAGAGAAAGAGAGAGGCAGAGACACAGGCAGAGGGAGAAGCAGGCTCCATACAGGGACCCCGACGTGGGACTCGATCCCGAGTCTCCAGGATCACGCCCTGGGCTGAAGGTTGTGCTAAACCCTTGAGCCACCCAGGCTGCCCGGATTACACACTTTTAAGTGGAACTGCCTATAATTCAAATAAAGGACATCTGCACAAGAAATAACAGCCTCAACTAAAATCGAGATGATCACATATGTAGAAACTGCTAACTCTCCCCACTGATTGTTTGATTTAATTTCCGTATTTAGTATAGCTCCATCTCATTCACTCTGTCAAAAAAAAAAAAAAGCCTTCTCTTATTAACCCCTTTAATGGGACCACCAACCTTGATAGGCAGCCTACTTAAGAAACAGTCGGTAACCTCTTGGAGCTGGAAAGAGCCCCAGGGATTATCTAGTCCAAACTTCTCTGATACAGGAATCCCATCTCTGGTGTCATTGAGAAAGAGAAGCTCAGCCAGATTCTGCCTCAGAGCTTTCAAGGAAATATCTGGGACTGACGCACCTAGGACACTTTGCAGATAACAGAGCACCTTCGATCACGTTGTTTCACTCAAATTATATTGCGGATGATGACATGGAGATTTTCAGAGATTAAATGACTAGCTGTGATGATATAGCTAACCAATGGCTGAGCCTTGCAAGACTTGAATTAAGTCTTTGGACTATAAACCTGTGTTGCTTTTTCCTGCTGCCTCCCAAGGGTGAGAGGAGGTTCTGTTCTCTGCAAGGCATTTTGCTACTTTTGTTGGAAAGCTGTGGTCATTTAACAAATTCTTTTTTTTTTTTTTTTTTTTTTTTATTTATGATAGAGAGAGAGAGAGGCAGAGACACAGGCAGAGGGAGAAGCAGGCTCCATGCACCGGGAGCCCGACGTGGGATTCGATCCCGGGTCTCCAGGATCGCGCCCTGGGCTGAAGGCAGGCACCAAACCGCTGCGCCACCCAGGGATCCCCTTAACAAATTCTTAAAGGGCAAAATTCTACCTCCCTATAACTTCTTAAATTTTAACAGGACCTTAAATAGAGATCATTATATGAAAAGCACTATTTAAAGCACTTTCCAAATATTAACTTGTTCAATTCTCATAACAATCATGTGAAATGAGTACTACATTTATTGCCATTTAACAGATGAGAAAACCAAAGCTTCAAGTAAATGGCAGAGTCAGAATTTGTTTTAAAAGATTTTATCTATTTATGTGAGATAGAGGAGGGGTGGGAGAGAGAGAGAGAACACAAGTTGGGGCATAGAGGGGGCAGAGAGAGAGAGGGAGAAGCAGACACCCAAGATCCCTCTCTCTGAGCAGAGAGCCCCACTAAGGGCTCAATCCCAGGACCCCAGGGGTCATGATCTGAGTTGAAGGCAGGCATTTAACCAACTGAGCCACCTAGGGGCCATGCAGAGCCAGAATCTAAGCCAAACTAAAAGTCTATGTTCAGAGTCCAAACCCCATCTTGCCTCTCTCCTCCACCACTGGGACTCCATTCTAGTTTTTGAATCAACACAGAATGAAACTGCTGCTTTGGTCACATAACAGCATTGCAAATATTTGAAGATAGCTAGCAAACTCCCTCCCCAGATCTGTAGCACTCAGGGTTCTATAAGAGAAAATGAACTACTAGAAATGATATATAGAATCAGGGATTTATTACCAGGGTCTGATTTTCTGCAATTATGGGAGCTAAATAGTCTCTCATTCTCTTGTACCTATGCCTGATGCTAGAAGTCATACACTCAAAAGTTGAGATTTGGTAAAATTAATAGTTTTTACTGTTTTATCAAGAGTACTCATAGGGGGGACCCCTGGGTGACTCAGCAGTTTAGCACTGCCTTCAGCCCAGGGCATGATCCTGGGGTCCTCGGATCGAGTCCCACGTCAGGCTCCCTGCATGGAGCCTGCTTCTCCCTCTGCCTGTGTCTCTGCCTCTGTGTGTGTGTGTGTGTGTCATGAATAAATAAATAAAATCTTAAAAAAAAAAAAGAGTACTTGTAGGTAAATCTGGGTTGTTGTTGTTTTTTAGATTTATTTTATTTTAGAGAGAGGGAGATGCACACACAAGCAGGGGGAGGGGCAGAGGAAGAGGGAAAGACTCTCAAGTAGACTCCTTGCTGAGTCACAGAGCCCAACATGGGGCTCAATCCCACAACCCTGAGACCATAACCTGAGCCTAGACCAGGAGTCTGATGCTTAAGAGACTGAGCCACCCAGGTGCACCAGGTAAATTTGATTTAAAAAAAAAAAAAAGGCTACAAGGGCATGGCTGTGAAAAATACAATCACCAAATACATAAAATCTTTGAAAAGGCAGAGGAGGGGGTGCCTCGGTGGCTCAGTTGGCTAAGTGTGTGCCTTCAGCTCAGGTTGTGATCCCAGGGTCCTGGGATTGACTCCCACATCAGGCTCTCCACTCAGCAAGGAGCCTGCTTCTCTCTCTCCCTCTGCTGCTCCTCCTGGCTGTGTTCTCTGTGTCAAATAAATAAATAAAGTCTTAAAATTAAAAAAAAAAAGAAAGAAAAATACAATCATCACTACTACAGTTTGGCGCTGCTGCTTTGATTCATGGTAAGGAGCCAGAAATTTACCCACCACTGCTTTTGAGCTATCAGTGTAAATATAACAGAGTGAAAGAGGAAAATAACACCTTAGTATTATTATGAAAATATCCTTGAACGTGCAGATCCTCTGAAATGGATTCAGGTACCTCCAGAGATCTGTGGATAACCTTTAACAACAGATGTTCTCTAGTATATCAAAGAAGTCCAGGCATTACAATTTGATTTAGAGTAGGCCCACCCAGGGAACCAGGTCTAAGTCAACTAACCAAAAACCACTCACGTGCACACAAACACAAACACAAACCCACAGCCACATGCCCACACGTTGCTTCAGACTAAAAATCTCTACTGAAAAAAAAAAAAATCTCTACTGCCCATATATAATTCCACTGGGCTGGCACAAAGAATCTCAAACCGGAAACAAAAGGAACTTCAAACATGGCTCTGTTACCAGTGCTTAGCTTTCCTCAGTGTAGACACAGGGATATGTCTACGTGAAAGAATATCACACCTTGCAAAGGAAGACTCATTATTAGATTAATAACCTGTATTCCCATTAGAAGACAAAACTATTCTGTGGGTCCCTTGATGTTTTTCCAAATAGCCTCACTATATTCTTATGAGTTTCAGTCCACCTTTCCAGCTTTCATTTTCACTTTTGATTCTGCCATTGTTTGTGGCAGAAGATTCCTAGAAGTCCTGAGTTGCAGGCTGGGAGGCACTCTTTGGGCCTCTTCCGTGTTAACAGTCCTTTCTTTATCTGAGAAGAAATGGGTCCCATTAATTGTCACTTGTATTTTGTTTTTTTGTTTTTTGTTTGTTTGTTTTTTTGTCACTTGTATTTTGAGATTGTGGTATCACAAGACCTTGATCAAAACTAATTTAATCAAAGTAACAAGAATGAAACTAAAGTTAAAAAAATGCTACTTAAAATATATCTCTTCTCTTTAAGGGGAATTATGCATAGCTATTATTAGTGATATTTCTATTAGTAATTAAAGGAGCCTATCTCTCAATGTACCAAATAAAATCAAACCTTGGGTGTCACAAAATCAATCACTTAGATTATAAAAGAGGAGCTCTGGTCATCTTACTTCTTGGAGGTAGTGACCTGGTTGTGAATATATACTGACTATTGACAAACTTCTCCTACCATTTTTTTAAAGATTTATTTATTTATTCATGAGAAACACACACACACACAGAGAGAGAGAGAGAGGTAGAGACATAGGCTGAGGGAGAAACAGGCTCCCCACAGGAGCCCGATGTGGGACTAGATCCCGGATCCCAGAATCACGACCTGACCCGAAGGCAGATGCTCAACCACTGAGCCACCCAGGCGTCCCTCTTACCATATTTTAAGATAGAAGGAGAGAGAGCTTGGTGTCCACCACTGTACACACTTTGAAAACCAAAGGAAAACACTTCACAGACAGAAGACTGATAAATTAACGTATCTCATTATTACTTAAAAGGGGCACCTGGGTGGCTCAGTGGTTGAACATCTGCCTTGGGTTCAGAGCCTGATCCCAGGGTCCTGAGAGCCAACTTCACATCAGCTCCCTGCTCAATGGGGAGCCTGCTTCTCCCTCTCCTGCTCTTCTCCTTGTTCATTGCTCCTGCGTGCGCGCGCTCTCTCTCTCTCTCTCAAATAGATAAATAAATAAATGCATACATACATAAATACATAAATTCTTTAAAAATACATAAATAAGTATCTGGAAAATTTTTTTTGCTCGGTGCCTTATAAAATGACCACTTACATTATAAGGAGTCTGACCACAGTTTCTCATAAGTGCTGACAGCTTATAAGGTTTCTCTCTCCCTCTTCCCCTTCTGCCTCACATCTGGGTAAACCAATAAAGAAGGCCCAAGTGCCAGAGAAAAACATGAAATCATGTGAGTCCCTCCTCGTGCACAGGAACTTTCATATCAGGCCTCATCCCTAACCATAATAAAAATTCCAAGCCAATGTCATCTCCTTGCCTTCTCTGGAAGCATTCTGCACCTATCTAGAAGGCCTGCTCTGTTCTGCCCAGCAACCTCAATTATGTAAGTAATTAATCTAATTTCTGGAACCTATGAATGTAACGAGGTATCACCCCTATGATTCTAGTTACATGGCACAGTTGATCTTAAAAGAGGAGATTGTCTGGATGCGGTTGATCTAATCACATGAGCGTTTAAAGCAGAGAACTTGGGATCCCTGGGTGGCGCAGCAGTTTGGCGCCTGCCTTTGGCCCAGGGCGCGATCCTGGAGACCCGGGATCGAATCCCACGTCAGGCTCCCGGGGCATGGAGCCTGCTTCTCCCTCTGCCTGTGTCTCTGCCTCTCTCTCTCTCTGTATGACTATCGTAAATAAATTAAAAAAAAAAAAATTAAAAAAAAAAAATAATAAAGCAGAGAACTTTCTCAGGCTGGTGGCAGAAGTAGGCAGAAGGGAAGCCACAAGGGGAAGTCAGAGATCTGAGGTATAAGGGAGATGCAACATGACCTTGATGGCCTGGAGGTGGAAGGAGCTACATGAAAAGGAATGCAAGTGGCTTCCAGCGACAGCAAGCACCCCTGACCTGCAAAGACATGAGGATGTCAGAAAGAAACTGGATCCCACCAACAATCTGAATGAGCTTCTTCTGAGTCTCCAGCTAAGAGCCTGTTTGGGCTGACACCTTCTGAGATATATTAGCAGAGAACCCAGTCAAGCCAAACCAGATTTCTGATCCACAGAACCTTGACTAATAAATGGATGTTGTTTTAAACTGCTAAATCTGTGGCAATTTGTTATGCAGCAATTTTAAAAAATACAACACGCTAAGCATTTGGCACAGAGAGCTTACCAAAATTGAAAAAATGTAGGTTACCCCCACACTCAAAGACGTTAAAATCTAGCAGGCAAATATATATACTAATAAAAAGGGAGATGTGACAAGTGCTATAATAATAGTCCAAAGAAACTGCTGCAGGACAATGATTCCCAATCAGGAGTGATTTTTGCTCTCCAGGAGACATTTGGCAATATTTGGAGACATTGTTTGTTGTTACAACTAGGGCATAGTATTGGCATCTCGTATGCACAATGCACAAGACAGTCCCCTCTCGCCCTGAGTCACCTCCAAATGACAACAAAGAATTATCTAGCACAAAATGTCAATAATGCCGAAATTAGGAAACCTTGTTCTAGGGGTAGAGAGAGAAAGTTCATTTCCACTGAGGGATTTGAGCCAGCTCCTAAGAGACAGTGATATCTGGGCTACACCATAAAGCATAAATAGGATTTTGACAGATAGGGATGCAAGCATAAGAAACCACTCCTGGGGTCCCCGTTCAGACTCTACAGCAAAGTACACTGTGGGCAGAGCAGACTGTTTCCTTGATAGGAAATAAGTAGCTACCACCCCCATCCTCACCCCCAGATCCAAAGCCCAACATCATTTTCCTTCTAGTTGGTTCCAAGTGCTGCCACTTCCTAATGTGTCACTGAACAAAAAGACTTGGTTACCTGAGGAACTAAAGTTGGTGAAATGTGGAATTTATGAAGGACAGTGTCCTTCATAATGAGAAAATACTAATGATGAAACAATTATGCCCTCAATGTCTTAAACCTAACCGGAGGGAAAAGATCTATCTACAAATAAGTCCAGCAAACAATTTTATTGAAAGCAATCCTGGGGGATCCCTGGGTGGCGCAGCGGTTTGGCACCTGCCTTTGGCCCAGGGCGCGATCCTGGAGACCCGGGATCGAATCCCACGTCAGGCTCCCGGTGCATGGAGCCTGCTTCTCCCTCTGCCTGTGTCTCTGCCTCTCTCTCTCTGTGACTATCATAAATAAAAAGAAAGAAAGAAAGAAAGAAAGAAAGAAAGAAAGAAGAAAGAAAGAAGAAAGAAAGAAAGAAAGAAAGAAAGAAAGAAAGAAAGAAAGAAAGAAAGAAAGAAAGAAAGAAAGAAAGAAAGAAAGAAATCCTGTACAACTCCTCACCCCAATCAAATACCTCGAGGAAATTCTCCAAGGTCTCCACAGCATATGTGAGACGTACAAACTCCTGCGCGCATTTAGTTAACTTGGAGTCTTTTTCTCTCTTTATTTTTTTTTTAAGATTTCATCTATTTACTTATGAGAGACACACAGAGAGAGGCAGAGACATAGGCAGAGGGAGAAGCAGGCCTCCCGTGGGGAGCCCAATGTGGGCTTGATCCCAGGACTCCGGGATCACACCCTGAGCTAAAGGCAGACGCTCAACCACTGAGCCACCCAGGTGCCCCTTTTCCTGCCCTTTGGTGCTCCATAGGGTCTGTCTTGCAAGGTGCTCACAGAAACTCAGCCCTCCCCAAACTGAGATCATTCCTGTGCTTACTGCTCACTGTGATAGCCCTCATTACCCACAAGGTTGATTATTACTCTTGCACATCCCTGGTGGTCAAGGGTGTAGGGCTATTGTTAAGTCCAGAAAGGAGGAAAATATTAAGAAATCCAGTCTCATCTTTGGCACAGAACGTTTGTCAAAGCCAGTGCAAGGGGAGAAATGAATCAGTCGCTACCAGCATTTTCATTCTGGATAGCCCTAAACATGAGCAGCTGGGCTGAGATTGCCTTTTTAGAGTTCACGAGGGACTTTTACAGCTGTCACATCTAAGCAAGTCTTAACAACCATTGCTCAAAGCCAGACTTATCTGAAGCAAGCATCTGGTGACAAATGTTGAAAGAATAACAAAACCCTCTGTACTCTGGGTTTCTTGACCTTCGTGTTTATTAATGCTCAGCTTTCCCTTCCCTGCCTCACTCCCCCAATTTCTAAACCATAGCACCGCGCTCTACTTAATACATGCTGCTGGAGACACGTAGGATAGAATAGACCCCTATGGTTCTGTGTCTGACAAAAAATCAACATGTTATAAAAGTTAACACATCAACTGACAGAGCAACCAAGGGACCAGATTTGTTCAGCTCTCAGTTGGACAGCGAGTACTTTTTAGATGAACCAAAACTCAAACACTCTCCACTAAATCCCTTTGTAATTAATTCTCTGTCCACCAAGTAGATTATTTTCATAAATTTAAAACAGCACAGAACTTCCTTCACAGACAATGAAGATTCCTTTTTTAATCCCAATTTGCTCTCCAGAGCTGCCTAGAGAGGAAGCCAAATGGTTCACAGTTTTCCCTTGTGAAAACTCTCCTTTCTTTATCTGGATGGAACTAGCCAATCCTGGGACACCTGGGTGGCTCAGCTGGTTAAGTGTGCTCGGGTCCATGATCTCAGGATCCTGGGATCCAGCCCCACATCGGGCTCCCTGCTCAGTGTAGGGACTGCATCTCCCTCTCCCTCTGCCTGTCACTCCCCCTGCTTGGGCTCTCTCTCTCTCTCTCTCTCTCTCTCTCTCTCTCAAATACTTAAAATAAGAAAAGAAAGAAAAAGAAAGAAGAAAGAAGAAAGAAAGAAGAGAGAGAAGAAAGAAAGAAAGAGAGAGAGAGAGAGAGAGAGAGAGAAAGAAAGAAAGAAAACTAGCCAGTCCCTAATTTTGCATCATTTTACTGATTAACTTCAGCTTCACAGGAGTAGCAAAAAGGTACTGCCCGGTGCTAAGAGGAGCGCTAAGGACAGAGTAGGGCATTCCTTTGAAATCTGCCTTATTTATACAGAATTCTAAGACTTCTAGACACTAAGTGAGTTCCTACTCACTTCTGAAACAATTCTCCATGTTCCCTGGGTCAGCCCAACAAATAAGGACAGGATTACAGTTTGTCACTATGTTCCCTAAGCCACCCAAAGGGCAGAAAACACTCAGGCTCTAGAGCCAAGCTTATTTATTAAGGATGCAGAGGAAAGGAAAGAAGCTGTGGTACCTAACCGCCCATCCATCCGACAGTCACCTTACGGACTGTACCTAGATGTAACTAGCAATGGATGGAACACTTGTGGCTCCCGTTGACCTTTACCTTGACTCCCCCAGCTGCACTCCGCAGTAGCATCTACACAAGGGACAGTGAGGACCTGAGCCTCAGTGCAGCATGAAAAACCAGAACAGATGCCCCCTTAATTCTAGCATGTATTTCTGATTGAGGCCTTTCTCCTAAGTTCCTGTCATTAAAGCAGACTTCTGCTATTTACTCACCCATCCTCCATGTGCAACTGCTTCCCCCTCCTACCACCCTGCCCCCACACACAGAGTTTAATACACAAGAAATGGAATAATTTCTGATTGTTTCCACTACTGTGTCTTAGTACATTTTTTAAAAGTAACTTTTTAAGTGGGAAGAAAAAGAAAAAAGGAGGTGGCAGAGAAAAAAGAAGAGAAGGCGGGAGGACGAGAAGGGAAAAGCAGGTGGAAGAAGAAAAGGAGAAAGGGGAGAAAGCATTGTGAGTAGGTGCCAGATTTCGTCTACTTCCATCCTCAATCACCTCTTCATTCAATTTGGTATGTGTAGAGCACCTCCTGTCAAGGCACTGTTCAAAGCACTGGAGGTAGAGCTATAAGATCAAGACCCCACCTTCATAGAATTCTTTTTTAAGATTTTATTTTTATTTTTATTCATGAGATATATATATATATATATATATATAGAGAGAGAGAGAGAGAGAGAGGCAGAGACACAGGCAGAGGGAGAAGCAGGCTCCATGCAGGGAGCCCGATGTGGGACTTGATCCCTGGTCTCCAGGATCAGGCCCTGGGCCGAAGGTGGTGCTAAACCACTGAGCCACCTGGGCTGCCCTAGAATTTCTATTCTAATGGAGCAGGGTAAGTAATCAATCTTTATAATCAAGTTATAATTTATTATCAGAAAGGGGTAAGTTTTATAAAAATATGAAGCAGGGTAAGAAGGTCAGGTATGAGTGCTGGGTTCTGAGAGCATGCTGCTTTACCTAGGATGGAGAGGAAGGCCTTCCCTGAAGAAGCAACATTGCAGAAGAGCCATGAATAAGGTTCAGGAACCAGCCAGGAAGCTGCATAGAGGAAGAACATTCCAAGCCCAGTGTTCGAAGTAGAGCCTTTCATGTGGTGATCCTGAGGAACAGCTAAGGGGCAGTGATGGGGTGAGTAGTGAGATATGGGGTCAGAGACATCAGCATGGACTAGGTCAGAAAGGGCCTTGCAGCACATGACTTTAAACTGTATTCCAGCTGTTGTGGGAAGCCATCAAGGTAGTTTGAGCTGGGCAGGGTCAAGATCAAAATATTTTAGAAGGATGATTTTGACTGCTGTGTGGACAGGTTCTATGGGGTGACAAGATGGAAGCAGGGAAACTAATTAGAGGACTATTGTAGTTGTACAGGAGTGGCCAAGGGTGGCTAAGGACTAGGGTAGACAGGAATGGCAGCACTGAAAATGATGAAATGTCCAACCTAAGAGTGATTCCAAAGTACTGGCCTGCCATTTACTGCTATAAAGGCAACTAACAGAGGCAACTAATGGAGCACATTTAGAGGTGGGGAAATGAGTTCTTTGTGGAACACACTAGGTTTAAAATGCCCGTCAAGCATCCAACAGATACAGAGGCAACGGCTGAGTGTACTTCAGGCTACAGTTGAAGACAGACATTGGGACTGGAAATACAAACCTGAGTCATCTGCTAAGAAAGGGGATTTAGTAACATGGGTCTAGGATATGAGTAAAGAGAGAATATCGAAGATCTAAGAATCTGGCCTTGGATGCTGCACCATCTAGAGCAAAATAAAAAGAAGGAGCCAAAAAAGTAGAGTGAGAGCAGCAGTCAGTAAACAAGAGTGAAGAAGAGATTTTCTCAAGGACAGTGTGACCAAGTGGGTCAAATGCTGTTAAAAATAAAAAAGTAGGACTTGGAATGACCACTGTATTTGGGGTATATGGTAGCCATTGAGTTGGACCCTGACTTGTGTTGTTTTCAGTGGAGTTGATGCACAAAATTCTGACTGAAGAGCATTCAAAAGAATAAGCAAATGAAAACAATTAGTGTAGATGAGTCTGAGATTCATTGTAAATGGGAGCACAAAAACTGGGCAATAGTTAGAGAGGAATTTAGAGTCACAGAAGCTTTTATTCTTATGGAAATTACAGGGTGTTTGTGCTGATGGAAAGATCCAGTCGAGAGGAGGGTGATGATACAGAAGACAGGACAGAAATCTCTGAAAGTCCATAGAAGCCAAAGATATTAGGCCTCCAGTATACAAGTAGTGGAGTTGACAGTAGTCAGGAGCCGAGCCTGCTGGGCACCCAAAGGATGGAGGGGAGGCAGGGTATCTGGGTTGGTTAGAAGATTCTATATGGGAAGACACAGAGGTTCTCATCTGACTGCATCTTTTTTCTCAGTGAAATCAAATATGCAGGCTGAGGAAAGAGGGTTGGTGGTTTGAAGAGAGGAGGGCTGTGCAGAGTGAGTTGGGGGACCTGCTAGAAGGTTGTAAGCACAAAGGCACCCAAACAGAGCAAACCCAAATTCATCATCCCATGACCTCCACAGTTCTCTTCCTAAGGTCAAATAACAGTATTTTTAAAGACATTCTATTTGAAAACACACACATACACACACATACACACACACACATACACACGAGTTTCTTACTCTCAAAATTTATAATGATTTCTAAAGTATGTATTGATAATGATTGGATGCAAACTCTAAAATAAGGATTATATGTACTGAACTACTGCACAAATGTATATGTTTTATGAGAACAGAGATTTTTATACCGTTCATTGCTATATTTCCAGTGACTAGGGCCTAGTTAGGAAATTGAAAATACAGTCATTAAATAAATGAATTGTGATAACACATACACTCTGTGAATAGTGTGTAGGCATCAAGATACTGGTCAACAATAACAGAGTGTCCCCAAAAGCCTTAGTGACATTTCATAGCTTTGGAAGTCTAAATGCCATAAGCCTACAAAAAATATCATTTGAAAGTTAAATTATTTACATTTCTTATACTCTTATGTAGTTTTGTGTATTTTGAAAAATAAATGTTGAATTTTAATCTTTGGTTCCATGTTTGTCACACTGACAGAGCCTGAAAAAATTAACCATTTATTATTTAAAACTCACAGGTCACCATAAGTATATAAGAAATGTAAATAATTCCACTTTCAAATGATGTTTTTGTAATTTCATAGCATTTACGCTTTTGAAGTTTTTAAAGCTTAAAACCACACTAAGATTGCTAGGGCACACCATATATATGAATATGAATCATACAGCATGGTATGATGGAGCATATCAGTCCCCATTTCTTTCAGAGAACATGAGAGAAGAATCCCTCTGGTCCAGCGTGGACCATCATCTAAGGCATCCTGTGAAAGAGATACCTCCTTCTTACCTTTTATTACTGGCCAGAGGTAGTGCTGGGCATTTGCTTGGGTCCTTCCGGGCACAATCTTTGAGATTGAGGGCTGGGCTCTTTGGGAGGATCTACCCTTGCTTCTCCATATGATGAGCTGTCACTCAGGGACTTTGATTTTCCCTCTGCTCTTAGGATTCGGGGCCTCAGAGAAGACTGCATTGTCCCCTCTCAGCAGGGCCTGTAGAGGCAATTTCTAAGAGTCCCGCCTCTTTAGCTAATGGGTCTCTCATTTCCTGAAGGGGGAGCCAGGGCAGTGACATTTCCTTTATAACAGCTCCAGGGCAAAGACCAGGAGAGAACAGCGTTTGCTCAGTGCCTATAGATTTCTGGATAGGTTTGGAACAGAAGTCCAATTCACTAATTGAGTTCCTCCGTTATAGAGAGTTTCACCTGGGGCTAGTTAGGAACAAAAGCTTGTAACTTAGCATTTTCACTGGAGAGTTTTATTGTTCCTCTCCCACTTCCCACAACTAGTATCCAGAGAATAGAAAGGAGGAGAGCAAAGACAAAGTGGAGGAAGAACACAGAAGGGATGAAACATCCTCTTGTTAGCAGTTTATGAAGGCTGGGCTGGGTCAGCAGAAGAGAGGATGGCACCGTGCTTGGGCCATCCCTCCACCTCCTCTGTGAGGCTTCCAGCTGACCCATCTGAGCCACGGGACCTCCCCAAGCCCACTTTCCCTGCATTCTAACCCCCTACCCATCCAGATGATTCCCACCTAGAAATACAGGTTTGTGCAATGTGCTTGGAACAATGGTCAGCACATAAAAAAAAAAAAAAAGTACTGTCAACCTCTTTGGTTGCTCTGCAGAGTTTCACTGATTTATATTATTTGTCCCTTTTAAAATTGAGGCTTTTGTACAGAAATCAGATTTGTCACTTTAAGAAGATAATTTCTATTATCTTGGCTATTGTGAATAATGCTACAGTGAATGTAGAAGTGCAAGTGTCTCTTTGAATTTTGATTTCAATTCCTTTGGATAAATACCAGAATTGGAATTCCTGGATTACATAGTAGTTGCATTTTTTATTTTTTAGGCGTCCTCCATACTGTTTTCCACAGTCTCTGCGCCTTTTTACATTCCCACCAACAGTTCACCAAGGTTCCCTTTTCTCCACGTCCTACCCAACACTCTTGTTTTTGTAATAATAGCCATCCTAACAACTGTGAGATGATCTCATTGTGGTTTTGATTTATATTTCCCTAATGATTAGTGATGTAAAGCACCTTTTCTCAAAAAAAAAATTTTTTTGAGAAAGAGAACACGGGAGGGGGGGTTGCTAGAGGGAAGGAGAGAGAATCCTCAAGCAGACTCTCTGCCCAGTGCAGAGCCCGAAATGGGGCTCCATCCCAGGAATCTGAGATCATGACTTGAGTTGAAATCAAGAATCGGACACTTAAATGACTGAGCCATGTAGCACCCTGTAAAGCACCTTTTCATACACCTATAGCTATCTGTATATGTTGTTTAGGAAAATGTCTATTCAAGTTTTTTGCCCATTTCTTAACCTAAATGTTAAGTAAATGGATAAAGAAAATGTGGTATATATATACTTAAAACAGAATATTATTCAGCTTTCAAAGAAAAAGGAAATCTTGCCATTCACAAAGACATAAATGGACATGAAGGACATTATACTAAATGATACAAGCCAGAAACAGAAGGACAAACACTGTCAGATCTCACTTACACGTAGAATCTAAAATAGTCAATGTCATAGAAGCAGAAAGGAGGATGGTTGTTGTCAGGGGATGGGGGAAGGGGGAAATAAGGAGGTGATGATCAAAGGGTATAAAATTTTAATTATGTAAGGCAACACACAGGTCAATGGAACAGAATAGAAAACCCAGAAATAAACCCACAATTATATGCTCAATTAATCTTTGGCAAAGCAGGAAAGAATATTCAGTGGGAAAAAGTCTCTTCAACAAAAGATGTTGGGAAAACTGGACAGCAACATGCAAAAGAATGAAGCTGATCCACTTTCTCACACCATACACAAAAATAAATTCAAACTGGATTTAAGACCTAAATGTGCAACCTGAAACCATAAAAATCCTAAAAAGAGTACAGGAAGTTATATATCTGACATCAGGCATAGCAACATTTTTCTAACTATGCCTCCCAAGGCAAGGAAAATAAAAGCAAAAATAAACTATCAGGACTACATCAAAATAAAAAGCTTCTGCACAGTGAAGGAAATAATCAACAAAACTAAACAGCAACAAATGGAGTGGGAGAACTGTAAATGACATATCTGATAAAGGGTTAGTATCCAAAATATATAAAGAACTTCTACAACTCAACACACACAAAAAACAAATAATCCAATTCAAATGGCAGAAGACATGAACAGATATTTCTTCAAAGAAGACAGCCAGATGGCTGACACATGAAAAGATGCTCAACATCACTCATCATAAAGGGAAATACAAATCAAACCTGCAATAAGATATCATATCACACCTGTCAGATGGCTAAAATTGAAAACACCAGAAACAAGTGTACTTAAGGATGTGGAGGAAAAGGACTCCACATGCACTGTTGGTGGGAGTGCAAACTGGTGCAGCCACTGTGGAAAACTGCATGGAGATTCCTCAAAAAGTTAAAAATAGAACTTCTCTATGATCCAACAATCACACTACTGGGTATTTATCCAAAGAATACAAAAATCACAAATTCAAAGGGATACATGCACCCCTATGTCTTAGGACCATTATTTACAATAGCCAAATTATGGAGGCAGCCCAACTATTCATTGATTGATAAATGGATGAAGATGTGGCATATATACCCAGTGGAATATTACTTAGCCATCAAAAGAATGATATCTTGTGATTTGTAATAACATGGATGGAGCTAGAGAGTATTATGCTAAGTGAAATAAGTCAGTTAGAGAAAGACAATGACCATATGATTTCACCCATATGTCAAATTCAAGAAACAAAACAAATGACCAAAGGGGAAAAAAGGGGGTGGGGGGGAGACAGAGAGACAAACCAAGAAACAGACTCTTAACTACAGAGAACAAACTGATGGTTCCCAGAGGGGAGGTGGGCAGGGGGGATGGGAGAAATAGGTGAAATAGGGATTAAGGAGTGCACATGTTGTGATAAGCATCTGGTGATGTATGGAAGTGTTGAATCACTATACTATATTATACACCTAAAACTAATACTATACCATATGTTAATTATACTTAAATTTTTTAAATTTTATTATGTAAATGAGTTCTAGAGATCTACTATACAGCATGGTCCTTATAGCTACTAATGCATTGCATATTGAAAATTTGCTAAGATAGATCTTACATTAAATGTTCCTACCACTAATAATAATAACAATAAAGGGGGGCAGAAGAAAACTGAGAGGTGATGGCCTTGATGGTTATAATGAATTCATGGGTGCATACTCATCCCCACACTCATCAAGTAACATACATTAAATATGTATAACTTTTTACATGTCAATAATAACAATAATTTAATAACACATTTCAATAATTGACAGAAGCTTAGAAACAGCAGCCTACTTGTTTGGACCAAGGCAGACTGCACACAGAACTGCTTTACTCATGTCATCTTCCTCCCTAGAGAGGAGAGTCACTTCAGATTCTATCCCTTGCCTTTGATATGAACAGTGAGAATTACAATATAAATAAAATATTTTTAAAACAGTATCAGATTGATACTGAAAGGTTACCAAAGTAATTATAAGTGCATTGTCCTGAAAAATACACAAAATTGTGGCAAAGAGAAAAAACTCTTAACATTGAAATAGTTGGCATATGACCATGTTTTTTAACACTTTATAACTGAAATTTTGAGAGATAAAAAAATGAGAGAAAAGTAAAATGGAGAACCAAGAATCCACCACTCATTTTTAACATGCTGCTAACAAAAAATGGGTATCCTGGTTTCTTCAGTTCTCCATTTTCCTTATGCCTAACTACAGTTTTTTTTTATGCTTTTGACATTTTTTTTAATTTTTATTTATTTATGATAGTCACAGAGAGAGAGAGAGAGAGAGAGAGAGAGAGAGGCAGAGACATAGGCAGAGGGAGAAGCAGGCTCCATGCACCGGGAGCCCCACGTGGGATTCGATCCCGGGTCTCCAGGATCGCGCCCTGGGCCAAAGGCAGGCGCCAAACCGCTGCGCCACCCAGGGATCCCTGCTTTTGACATTTTTTATATTTTTTTATATTTTTAAAAATCCAGAAATACATTTTCACCCACAAATAGTTCTGTGTGTATCATCAAACATTACACTCTTTTATTAAGATAGCAAAATATCTTTATCTTTGATGCATATAAAAATAACAATTATTTAATATCAAATAGAGGGTCAGTGATCAAATGTTTCCAATGATCTCAGTAAGGCTTGGCTTTTACAGTTGGTGCTTGTGAATCCAAATCTAAAGGATGTACCTTTGTTTAGCTTGGCTACATCATATATTTCTTGACTGTCTTTTAATCTATAAGTTCCTCTCTCCCCTTTTTTATTATTTATTTGTTGAAGAAACTAGTTCATTTGTCCATAGATTTTCTTACCTTCTCTATTTGGTGTATTCCAATCAATTAAGGTTGCTTAACACTTTCCTCTATTTCTACAGTTCCTGTTAAAGAAAAAAAAAATTAGAGGCTTTATTAGAATCAGGCTTGAATTTGGCAAGAGTAATTTTTTAAAGATTTTTATCTATTTATTTGAGAGAGAGAGAGCATAAACAGGGGGAGAAGGAGAGTCTGGAGAAGTAGACTCCCCGCTGGGCAGGGATCCTGACATGGGGCTCCACCCCAGGATCATGATCTGTGCCAAAGGCAGGTGCATAATGATTGAGAGTGATACACATGATATTCACAGGTCCTGCCCACACACAAAGGGAGGGGACAATCCAAAGTGTCTACACCAAGGGGTGGGAACCTTGGAGGCCATCTCAAGCATTCTATCTACCACGGTAAGGATATCTAAAAGGCACTCCTATTTCTTCTCTAAACGTTTTCTTATATATTTGCTCATTTTAAGCAAAGATATAATAAGAAAACTGTAAATCTTACTTAAAGCAGTAGGAAATATTTGGCTTATGATTCACTTGGTATTGCTGAGTGAAACTGACAACTTTACCCATGAAATGATCACCTAATTCTGGCGCAAGTGGGGAGCCCAGGGAAAGAACAGCTCAGCTCTTGGAGGTCACCTCAGGGCAGACCTGGCTCCCTCAGCCAGCAATTCCCTGCTCTGCTCACTGCCAAGGCCCAGCCACACCTCTGGATTCAGACAGTCCTCCCACATTCCCTCCCCAACCTTTCAGAGATTATTTCCATGTTAGGTTAATTTGGTCTGTTATAGTATATCCCCTTTGTAGAAACCTACAGGATGCTCTCCTGTGTGTAAGGCTCCTTTCACTTAGAGTGAAGCTTTTGTGAATCCTCCACATTGTTAGCAGCTATCAAGATTTACTCCTTTTAATCCTACAACTCAGCAACTTCACTACTGGGTATTTACCCCAAAGATACAAATGTAGTGATCCGAAGGGGCACCTGCACCCTGATTTTATAGCAGCAATGTCCATAATAGCCAAACCATGGAAAGAGCCCAGATGTCTGAGAGATGAGTGGATAAAGAAGATGTGGTATATATATATTATATAATGTGGTATAATATATATATATTATATATAATAATATGTATATATAAAATGGAATATTACTCAACCATCAAAAAATGAAGTCTTGCCATTTACAACAATGTGGATGGAACTAGAGGGCATTATGCTAAGTGAAATAAGTCAGTCAGAGAAAGACAATTACCATATGATCTCATTCATATGTGGAATTTAAGAAACAGAGGATCATAGGGGAAGAGAGGAAAAAAAATAAAACAAGATGAAATTAGAGAGGAAGACAAACCATTAGAGATTTCTTAATCATAGGAAACAAACTGAGGGTCATTGGAGGGGGAAAGGAGAGAGGATGGGGTAACTGGGTGATGAGCATTAAGGAGGGCACGTGATGTAATGAGCACTGGGTGTTATTATACAAGACTGATGAATCACTGACCTCTACCTCCGAAACCAGCAATACATTATATGTTAATTAATTGAATTTAAATTGTTTTTAAATATATGTTAATTAATTGAATTTAAATTGTTTTTAAAGTGGGGGAAGATTTACTCATTTCGAGAGCTGAGTAGTATAAACACACCAAAGCTTGTTTTCCATTATTTTATAGATGGACACCTGTGATATTTCCAGGTTTGGCCTCATTTCAATAAAGCTGCTATGAATACCCTGGTACAAGGGTCTTTGTGTGCATAAGTTTTCATTTATCTTGAGTAAATATTTAGGAATAAAACTGTTAAGTCAGGATAGGAATAGTTGTATAAGAAACTACAAGAGGGATCCCTGGGTGGCGCAGCTGTTTGGCCCCTGCCTTTGGCCCAGGGCGCGATCCTGGAGACCCGGGATCGAATCCCACGTTGGGCTCCCGGTGCATGGAGCCTGCTTCTCCCTCTGCCTGTGTCTCTGCCTCTCTCTCTCTCTCTCTCTCTCTCACTGTATGACTATCATAAATAAATAAAAAAATTTAAAAAAAAAGAAACTACAAGAATGTCTCTCAAAGTGAGAGACTTTATATTCTCAACTATACTTGAGATTTCCAGATGCTCCAGATCTCTGCTGACATTTGAAGCTATCAGGCTTTTTTCAACTTAATCCATTTTGGTGAGTATGTAATGGTATCTCACTGTGGTTTTAATCTTCCTTTTCCTGATGACTAATGATGTTTTTTTTTATGTGATTATTGGACATTTGTGCATCTTCCTTACAAATGTTATACCCATATTTTATTGAGGAGTTTGGCATTTTATTACCGAGTTGTAGGACTTCTTTACTGGCCCTTTGTTAGATATACGTTCTGCAAATATTTTTCCCAGCCGGCGCCTTGCCAGCTCACTTTCTGAATTGTGCCTTTTGATGAGAAAAAGTTTGAAGTCTGTCCTATGTCTTTTAATCTTGTTTATGGTTTTTAAATAAAAGGATTTTCATTTCAATGGAATCATATTTCTCAGTATTTTATGATTTTTAACCTTAACTCCTTTATATCCCAAAATTATAAATAGCATCTCCTATCCTTTTTTCTAAACCCTCATAATTTTATTTTTAATATTTGGTATCTTCAGTCCAGCTGAAATTTGCTTATGAAGTGGTTTGAGGCTAAGATCTCAGCCTTTTCTGCAGATGTACAACCAAGGTCTCAACCACACATATCAAGGAGGCTGCTATCTTCCTTCTTCCCCTCTTTTGATTTTCCCCCTCTGAATTCTCCTTCAGCCATCAGCTTCCACGGATTCAATAAACAAGTATACACTGATGAAGCTAAAAGTCTTCTCTAGCCTACGGTGGCAACTCCGGACTCCTCTCCCTCCACTGCTCATGCTCCCGCCATCCAGCCTAATGGAAAATATTCCTATATACATATAAAATCTGACACTTCTTTCCCTCCACTGCTATCACTGCATCCAAGTCATCATTACACCTGATTCGGATGCCAGCCTTAGCCTCCTGATCAGTCTTCCTGCTTCCACCATCAAGCAGCAAACAGAATGATCTCATTAAAACTTGTCAGATCATGTCATCCTTTGCTCTAACCCTCCAAACATTCCCATCACCAAATAAATGTCAACTTTCTTACAATAGCCTGCAAGGCCCTCATAGCCTGGGCACCTCCTTTCTTCTCTGTTCCCTTTTTTTCCTGCTCTCCCACTTGCTGGTCCCATTCTAGATCCATTAGTATACTTCCTTGCTTCTGAGAATACCAAGCATCATTCCACCTCAGCTTAGGAGTGGCTATTCCCACTTTCTGGAATGCTTTTCCCTTATATCTCCATGATCCACTTAATTGTTTAAATCTTACCTTCCAGTAAGGGTTGCTTTATCCACTCTGTTAAAATTGAAGCCTATGCTTCTCTCTATCCCAATCTCAACCCCTATATACTACTTTATTCTCCACAGCATTTGTTACTGGCTAATCTACCAGATAATCTACTTATGATGTTTATTGTTTATTATTTTTCCCCCTCCAACTAGAATATAGGCCCCACAATGGACCAGGGATTTTGCCTTTCTGTAATTGATGCTACTACCTAAAGTGGTCCCTTAGTACATTCCAGATGCTCAGTAAATGTGTGACAATGATTGAATGAACTGCCTCCTGAACCTTCCAAAGGCTTCTCGCACTATTAAAAACTTCACTTGTATTATTTTTGTCAAAACCATTCGTGTCTATTTTACCTACAAGAGATGACTAGAAGAGGTGAGGTTTTGTGGCAGTTCTTTCTCTACCTCACCTCCCTCTCCTGTCACTGCCTCGCCATTCCCACCAGCAGCTGAGGATCTCACTGTCTCATCTTTGCTAGGGTCACTGCAGAGTCTCCCAACAAGCCTCTTTGCCTCTGCTCTGGTTCCTTCTAATTCTTCTTCTCATACAGCCACAGAGTTGTTTCTAAAGTCTACATATAATATTGCCCCTTATTTGCCCACATTCATTTCATGACTCTGCTCAGTCTCAGGGTGCTGGACCAATGCCCCATCTTGGTATATAAGTCTGTCCACAACCTGCTCTGCTGAATCCCGTGGTGGCATCCCCCAGCCCCTGGTTCACCCCTTGGCCACACCTGACTCCCACCTGGTGCCCCCTGGCTCGAGACCTCACTCCCTACCTGAACATTTCACATACTGTTTCCTTGACCCGGAAATAGCCCTTCTCCACTGGCCGCTTCCTCTTTCTTCTTTAAAGAGCAGCTTGAAATTGCTTTCTTTCTCTGTCACATTTAGTTTCATATCCTTCCTAGGTGCTCCCATTACCCTAGCACTTGACCTGCCAGTTGTCATTTTTGGTCTACTCATCTGTCTTCCACACTACACTGTAAACTCCTCTGGGGCAAGAGATCTCTTTCAACTCTATCACTAGGGCCTAGTAGTAGTAGACAGAGTCTACTACAGAGTCATAATAAATGTCTAATAAAAGAATATGGAACTTGCTGGGAGGAAATGCTTGTATTTCTTTCTCCCACCCTAAATAGGGTCTCCTGATGTGAAATGCCTTAGAAATGATCACAGTGGCAGCAATTAAATCTAGTGCGGATATGCCAGGACTCTAAGGCCACCAGATTCAGGTGAAAAGTGCAACTCTCACGATTTGATATTTTAGTGGTATAGACAAGAAACAAACTGGTTATTTTCCCAGATACACCCTATCTAGTTATTACCCTGGAAAGAGGTTATGTTCTGGTTTTTTAAGCAGCATGACTAACAAATGTAATATGTAATATGAATCATTACAGAGCAGGTGCGAGTATTCTTACAAGTCCATGAACCTAGATGCCAGTTCCATCATCTCAGAGTAAAGTACAGATGTATGAGAATAACTGGCTTAAGCCTAATGTAAAGAAAAAGACAAAACAACAAAAAAAGACACTGAAATATTTCTAAATGACTATGGTTTCTGAACACACATCAGGAATAGTCTCACCTGTAGTGAGGTCAGATGGCAGGAGAGAAGCCCAGAGGGAAAAGGGAAGGGCAAGTCACCCCATCTCTCCATCCCCTGGGTCTCACATCCTCCTGGTTGCCATCCCTTCCCCTAGAAGCACAGAGACTACACAAGTCAGCATGTGAAATCATAAAGTGGGAGAATATTCACCTCCTATTTGTTGAGAACCACAAAAAAACTTCTCGCAATTAGGTTTGGCCAAGCACATCATCATTCATATACACATTCTTCCTCTGAAGTTGACTCAAAGAGCAAAGACACAGGAGCAGAGGATGAATTGGTAAGAATAAGGCTTTATCGGGAAATCTGGGACAGGAAGATTGGGTTCACAGGAGCAAATGGGTAAGGAGAAAGGGGAGAGACTATGGGCAGCAGGGGGCATCCACCAGTTCCAAAATGAGTGGAAAACTGACCCAGAGCTGGGGTTGGCCAGGCTGACAGTCAGAGTCAGGAAGGGGTCAGCTGATGACACATTGAGGAAGAACTCTCTTCTACTCCCCACAGCATAACTTCTCAAATCTTGATTTCTGACCAGCCTCATCAGCCCCACTCATTTGACGCACACATATCCCAGGGTGTGAGACCTCCTGCTTGCAGGAGGAGGAATGAGGTTAGGTTTGTTTGACATAACTACAGGGACAGCCTCTTCCCAGCAGAGTAAGTTCCATTCATGGAAGCATCTGCTTCTTAATTGCTGAGCTCTGCAGCTGGCACTAGGAAAATATGAAGAGCTAGTGCTCCTTCACTTCTGTCTCCCACAAGCCCCAAACGGAAGGCTAAAGTTGGAATTACTTTGACTAAAGGTAGGACCAAAAGTGCCTCCGAGCATAGGTATTTTCTCAGTAGTTCTCCCCCTAAAAGTCAAAGGGGGTACCATGGCTGGATGACGAGGTATTCTGACGACAAGCAAGAGGAGAAATGTCTCCCTAAAAATGGGGGACATTGTCCCCAGACTGTAACAGAAGTGCTCTGACCACGAGCATCCCAGGAGCTCAGAATGATGGTGGAAGGTCACGAAGCCAAGTTTGGTGATGTCTACTTCCACTCTACCACTGGGCCCCAGGTGCTCTGACTGCAGGTAGAAACATGAAGGCCTGTAAGCACAAGTGTGGTACTGGCTGTTGCAACTTCTAAAGATCGATTCTGGCCAGGGATGCCTGACATGCTGACTGCAAGCATGAAGACAGGTATCACCAGACACCTACATGGTGCTAATCCCTCCCACGGCAGCCCATGTGCTGTGGCCAGGAGCACCCTAGCAGCCCTGACAAAAGGTGGCACGAGAAGTACCACCCAACATGGCACTGGTCTCTCCAGCTGCAGCAGATGTGCTCTGGCACAAAGGGTCCCAGCTGATGTGAGCACCAGAAGAAACAAAGGTGTCGCCTGGCACTTGTTTCTTCTCAGTGGTGCTGACCCATCCAGTAGTTATAGATGTGGCTTTGCTCTGACTACAGGCAGGAAGGAAAGTGTCTCCCAGAACAGCTGTGTTCTCCATAAGGGCGGACTCCCCATTTGCAACTGGAGGGCTATAGGCCAGCAGGGCCCGGAAGCTCAGCTCTGAGAGTCCTTAACTTGAAGGACTAGTGTCCGCTTCATCCTGCACCAGAACGGAGGTGAGCCCGGGACAGCCAAAGTCACCCCAAAACTGTTGCAACACAAATGGGCCTGCAACGGTCTTAGTAAACAGTGAGCTACGGTCCTCAGTGCTGGGCATCCTGGCGGCGGCTCTAGAGTGAGTCGTAGTAGCTGTACCTGCAGGAAAAGGCCTGAGGTATCACCACGTTCTGGCTGGGTGCTGATGGGGATGCCAAAGGTGGAATCGGGGACAGCAAATCCACAAGCCTGCTTGAGTTGGGCCACCTTGGGTGGCTAGGCTCTGTCAGAAGCTAAATTAGGAGCTTGTGCGTGGGTTGCAGTTTCCAAAAGGCAAAGGGATGCAGTTGGGTGGCTCCAGGCTGCTGCAGCCAACCCATCAGAGACCCCAAATGTGGGGCGAGATGAAAGGCTGAGAGGTGGAAGTGGTGTCCGTGTGGGTGACACCACACTGCAGAGCAGGCTGGGAGGCGGGCTCCCCAGACGCGCTGGTGGTGCTGGCGCAGGCGACCGCAGAGGAGAGCCGGGCTGGCAGGTGAGAGGAGCTGGGGCAGGTGACTGGGGAGAAAGGGAAGAGAATCCACAAACGGAAGTAGGGGTGACTCCCTTCTCCGGGGGGCAGGCTGAGGAAAGGACTGACGCTCTGGGGGTGTGGAGGGAGCAAAACAGGAGATGCTGCAACTATGACGGTGGGATGGGAATGCCAGGGCCTCCATTTTCATGACTAAGAAGACCCCAAAGATGACCTTGACCCTGAAAGGAAAAAGAATCCTCATCATCGGCAAAAGGAGAATAAGGAATCCTGCGGTTCGTTTCACTCCTGTCTGGGAGAAGGCGGAGGGCAGACAAGAGCGGGGGCTCCTGGTGGACGAGTTGGCCATCCCGGTGACGGTGAGGTGTCAGTGACCAGGATCTGCACGGTGACCGTGGCCGGGGGCAGCTGCGTGGCACTGCGGTCTGATGTGGCCTCCGTTTTATCTCTGAGGCCTTACGGAGCCGTGGTCCTCAGCCGTCCTCCCCAACCCCAGGCCTTCAACTCTGATGTACAAGGAAGCCAGGAGGGGAGGGCAGACGGGGCGGGAAGTCCTCCTGGGACAGGTCGTGGGGGAGGGAGCCCTGGGCTGCTGGCCTGCATCGAGCACCTGCTTTGTCAAGCCCTCGAGAAGCAGGTGCAGGTGAGACCCGCCCGGACCGGCCTGCTGGCCCGGGTCACTGCCCCGAAATCGCTGGGACCCCTCCGGCCGGGCCTGTGAGCTGGAAAAGGCCACGGAGGCCCTGGAGACACACACAGGTGTGACCCAAGCTGTGGCCCCGGGCTTGGAGGTTGCCTCACGGGCCCAGAGCTGCACCCAGCAAAGAACACTCCGGGGCCTCCAGACACGCCCCCGGCCGGGCCCTTCTCCGGTCACCAGCGGTGGGCGCTCTCCCGGGCCTCCCTCGGGCAGGGTCCGGGCAGGCTCCGTCGGCGGGTCGGGCCGAGGCCGCCAACTGCTCAGGCGGCCCCGGAGGGACGAGGGACGGTCCCGAGCCGGCCTCCACCCGCCACCCGCCAGCGCAGAGCGCGGCCTACGTGGAGGCGGAGCGGAGCGCGGGGCTCCTCCGGGCGGGCCGGGGACGCGGAGGAGGAGCCCCGAGCGGCCCCGGGCCTGGAGGAGGCGACACCGCCCGGGCGGAGGGGGAGAGGTGCGGGGCGGCGGGGCCACGTCCACGGGCTCGCGGAGGTCGTCGGGCCACCGGCCAGCGGCGGCAGAGAAGGGGCTGCCACCCGGAGCCCTGCGCGCCGGCCCCACCCGCGGGGTCCCCGGTGGCGCCGGGCCGGGCCGGGCCGGGCCGGGAGCCGGGGGGCGGGGCACCGCGGGGAGGGCCGCGGCGGGGCCGGTGCGGAGCGGAGCGGGGCGGGGCCGCCTCCCGTCCGGTCGCCCCCGCGCCAGCCGGAGTCCGCGAGTCGGGGAGCCGCCCCCGGCGCACGTGCGCTCCTGGGTGCCGCCCTCCTAAGGCGACATGCCCGGGCTTTGGCGGCAGGGCTGTCGTCCCGGGCCAGGGAAAGGGCAGGGAAAACGCCCTTGTACATGGGGGCCGTGCTAAATGCACTTCTTTTTTCTGGTAGCTGCTATGTAAATTCCTTAGGATTTTCAACATATACACGCAGCCGTGTTTTCTATAAATAAGTTTCACATCTGGGGATCCCTGGGTGGCTCAGTGGTTTGGCGCCTGCCTGCAGCCCAGGGCCTGATCCCGGAGACCTGGGATCGAGTCCTGCATCGGGCTCCCTGCGTGGAGCCTGCCTCTCTCTCTCTCTCTCTGTCTCTCTTTCTCTCTCTGTCTCTCATGAATAAATAAAATCTTTAAAAAAAATAAGTTTCACTTATTCCTTTTCGATCTGTGTGCCTTTTATTTCTTCTTACCTTCCGCATTTGCTAAGGCCTCCAGTAAAATGTTGAATACCAGTGGAAACGATGGATATCGTTCAATATTCGTTCGATATTCTGTTTGGGGAAGGTGTTTTTTGGTAAAAGCCCTTCATCACACTAAGGAAATTCCCACCAATTTCTACTTTGCTAACAACTTTTTGTGTGTGTGTGTGTGTGTGTGTTTTTAAGGGCAGCATGAGAGTGGGTGTGTAAATATGTACTAGGCGGGACTGTAAATGAGGTCGGGGGTCTCTATACCTTTAGGCTACGTGGTAACAACTCAGTTGCTCATTATTCTATTATCTTTTAAACTGTGCATAAAAAAATAAACTATGCATATAAGTGATACATTTTCTTTGTATGTATGCTGTATTTTACAATAACAGCATTTTTTAACAGTAAGATGTAAAAAGTGAGATTATATTCTTATTTTGAAATACAAATATACAATATTTTCACTTAGACTTTAAGAGCTAAATATTAGACTTCTATGGAAACCCAAACATAACACTGATTTCATGGGAAAAGTACATCTTGAAATTATTTTCAAAAGCTAGAGTAAGTGATACACATATGCACACAAATAAGTGTGTATATACATATATATTCATATTAATAACAAAATATTTACTTTTGAGTCTCTAAAGCCCTTTTCCTGGTACTATGGGGAAAAACAGTAAGTTTCACTCATTTTTCACACGTGTGCTCTTTAATTCCTGAGAACTCAGAAGCTAAGATCAAAGTGTAACTTAGCAAACAAGGAAATCTTGCTGATCAGTTAAAGAAGTCTTCAGAAATTTAAATGAATTCTATCCTACCATCACTTGGAAGGGAAAATAACTAGAAAGTGGGGGGAAAGAGAGCAAGAGCACTCTGGCAAGTCTGCACAAACCCTAGGGAAAGAAACACCGGCTCCCTCTAGAACACACCCCAGGTTTTCTCTTTTCAAAGGTCTTGAATGTTCAGAGCCTCTGAGCCTCGTGCCCAGCCAGCAGGTAGCTTTCTTCAGAACCCTGTGTCATTCAGGAAACTCGAGAAGTTCAAAAGTCTATTAAAGTGACTTGATTTTAAAATAATTTAGTTGCAAACCCAAGGACTGCCTTTTTCCCTTCTCTCTCTGTTCAGCATCTGACATTTATTTGTTAAATTATGGAGTGACCAGAAGAAAATTCTGACTTAGAGATAGGAAAATAGAACCAGCACATTTGCCAACAGCTTAGCATACGATTCAACTGAGATTCGCCTAATTAATCTGGTTATTAATCTCAAACAGAAAATGCTCCTTGCATACATGGGGATGGGTTACTAAAATCTTTTCCTCCCACTCCCATGCTTATTGGCTTTTCTGAGAATGTAAAAGTAACACAAATTTATTTAGAAAACTAGGAAATCTGAAAAGTAAAATGAAGAAAAGAAAAATTGCCCGTAATTCTACTATAGGTGATAACTCCAGATTTTTTTAGATCGGTTTCCTTTCCTTTCTCCATACATAGAATTTCTACTTTTACAAAATTCAGCAAAATGTGAACAGTGTCATATCCTGGTTTTTTAAACTTTACATCATGTTTAACATCGTTAAAACCTCTTGAAAAACGCTATTTTCATTTACTACGAACATATCCTACCATTTTTTTCACCGTGTTTGGTTACTTTCTTAGAGTTTATTTATGAAAGTAAAATTTCGGGATCCCTGGGTGGCGCAGCGGTTTGGCACCTGCCTTTGGCCCAGGGCGCAATCCTGGAGACCCAGGATCGAATCCCACATCAGGCTCCCGGTGCATGGAGCCTGCTTCTCCCTCTCCCTCTGCCTATGTCTCTGTGCTTCGCGCTCTCTCTCTGTGACTATCATAAATAAATAAAAATTAAATTAAAAAAATGAAAGTAAAATTTCTTGATCACAGGGTAAAAACAGTCCTTGGATACGTATTTCTTTCCAGAATGACTATAACAATTTTCTATCCCACAAGATATGAGAGTTTGGGGCTATGTATAGTCTTATTTGTGGAATTTTGTACTCAAAATATATTTTTTTAATCTTTTTTATCAATTTCACTGGTGAAAATTATATCACTTTTTCCTTTAACATTATAATTATCATTAAGGTTTTTTAATACATCCAATGCAGATTTCTTCATGTTTCTGATTACCTCCTCGTCTGAATTCATACAACCTTTCACTTCTTTGCAACGTAAATTCCAGACACAGAACTCTATCTTTCCCATTACCTCATCTAATAAACTGCCACCGTCACTCAGGCAGAGACTGGGGTCCTCAGTACCCAGATATGGAAATGTCGATGGTATGGAATAAACAGCTCTTTTCACATATATTAGGGAGAAGAGCCACTGGAACGGGATTACACCCCAGTAGTGTGGCACAGGTCTATAATAGTTCATGAGAGCTCACTGTGCAATTCTTTCCTCAATTCTGTCTTCAATTATATCACTTCGGTGGCTCATAATTGGCCAGGAGAGGATTTGCACCATGGAAATCAGCAAATGCTACAAATTAAACCCTCCTCACCCACCCTGTGCCCCAAGAGCCAGCTGCTAAACATTTAATAGCACTCCACCACTTCTATTTCCAACTAGGGCAAAGAAGCTACTATCAGACTAACCTCCCCGCTGATAACAATTAGAAAGACTGTAAAATATTTTTTTAAACATTTTCTTGAAAAACAAACAATTGCTTGAAGGACTCAAGCAGTACCAAAGCAGCCAAAGCTTGAAGGTCTAAGATCATAAAGAGAGAGAAAGGCAAGTGCTAAGAAGCGAGTCTGATGTTATAGCCACACTTTCCCCTTGATGCATTTGCTAATTCATAAATGGCTTGTTAAAAGCTAAGTGGAAAATGGTGGCTACGTGACAAAAAAGCTGGGAGCTGAGCTTTCAGCAGCCTCGGGAGGTGCAGAGAGAAAAATTCAAAACATTTCAGGAGTTATCAAAAGAGGAGAGTCCCTCTTTTGGACTCAAGCTTTCATTTGGGACTTCCAAAGAACAATATCCCAGGAACAAGGAATCTTATTTCAGGATGCTATTACAAATTACCATAGGCTGGATGCTTTACACAGCAAACATTTATTTCTCTTCGTTCTAGAAGCTAGAAGTCTGTGATCAGGGCGCCAGCATGGTCAGGTTCTTGGTGAATGCCCCCTTCCTGGTTTACAGACACCCTGTCTTCTTGCTGTATCCTCAAAGGGCAGCAAAAGAACAAGCTAGCTCTCTGGCCTCTTAGGAGGGCACCAGTTCCACTTGTGAGGGTCCCATCCTCATGACCTAATTACTTCCCAAAGGTACCACTTAAAATACCATCACATTGGAAGCAGGGTTTCAACATATGAATTCTGTAGGACACAAACATTTAGTCTGTTGCAAATGAGTAATTGGAGACACCTAGACATCAAAAAGAATGAAGCACAGCTCTGAGTTAAATAAATCCCAGACTAGAGTAAGGTGTGCTTCCCCATCCTACCTGCCTGAAGGACTTACAGTAGCACCAATAAATGTCAAATATCTAGGAATAAAGCTAGTAAGGATATAAAAAAATTGTGAGATAGTGGTAGATCTAAATATGAAAGATTAAGCAAAAGCTTCTAGCGGATATCCCTGAAAAATCCTTATAATAATGAAAGTACCCCAAAACATATGTTCATGGTAGTATTATTTCTAATATCTAAAAACTGAGAACAACTCGAATATTCATCAATAGAATGTGTGGAGGGGAGGTGGTGGTGGGGATGGGATAGCTGGGGGACAGGCATTAAGGAGGGTATGTGATGTGATGAGCACTAGGTGTTTTATGCAACTGATGAAAAATATAACTCTATATCTGAAACTAATGACGTACTATGTGTTGGCTAATTGAATTTAAATTTTTAAAAAAACAATAGAATGAGTGAATAAGATATGGCATATTCATTCAATGCAACTACACTGCAATATAAACGTGCAAACTACTGCTAAACACAACAACCTGGGTGGATTTCACACATATGGTATTGAATGAAAGAACTCAAATACAAAAGAGTACATACTGTATAATTCCATTTATATAAAGTTTAAAAATAGGCCAAATGTATTTATAATGTTAAAAGTTTAGAGGGAGAGTTACCCAGGAGAGGGAGGCTGCCTTCCAGGGTGCAAGCAGTGTTTTGTTTCTTGATCTGGGTAATGGTTATATAGGTTTGTTCCCATGAAAATATACTGAGCATTCTACTTATGCCTTGCACATGTTTATGAATGTTATATTTAAAGTTGGTTAAATGACAGCTGAGAGAGAGAGAACACTGAAACTCTTCACCAGAAGGGGCATACACCTCCTTAAATCAGATAGGACTCTCCACCCCACAAGTGACGAAATCTTTCATTCAAATTGACCTATAAAATAAATGAGTCCAGAGAAGATATACAAGTAGCCAGCAAGCATGTAAAAAAAAATGCTCAACATCATTAGTCAATAAGGAAATCTGAATTGAAACCAATGAGATACCACTTTGCAATGACTAGGATGGCTATACCCAAAAAAGTAGGACAATACAGGGTTAGCAAGAATGTGTAAAAGTCCTTGCTAACTTATTGTTAATAAGTTATTAACAATATGGATGATCCTTGAAAAGATTATGCTACATAAAAGAAACCAATCCTGAAAAACCACAGATTCATATTTATACAGAATGTCTAAAATGGGTCACTCTATAGAGACAGGAAGTAGATTTGTGGTTGTGATGGCTGAGGGCTGGGAGGTAGGCATAGGGTTTGCAGAAGGGGGGGTTGAAGGAGAAAGGAGAATAACTGCTTATCAGAATGGGGTTTCTTTCTGGAGGGATGAAAAGGTCCTACAATTGATTGTGGTGAAGGTTGCACAACTTTGTGAAAACACTAAAAACCATTAAATTATACACTGTTTTAAAACTATTCAACTATTTAAACTAGCAATGTCCCCAATAACCAAACCATGGAAGGATCCTAGTGTCCATCAACAGATGAATGGATAAAGAAGATGTGAGATATATATAATATATATATATGTTATATATATAATGTATATATAATGGAACACTACTCAGCCATCAGGAAGGATGAAATCTTACCATTTACATCAACATGGATGGAACTAGGAGGTATTATGCTAAACAAAATAAGTCAACCAGAGAAAGACAATTATCATATAGTTTCACCCATATATAAGAATATAAGAATATAGAATATAAGAATATAAGAAACAGAGCAGAGGATCATAGAGAAAGGAGAGAAAACTGAATGGGAAGAAATTAGAGAGAGAGACAAGCCATGAGAGACTCTTAACTGTAGGAAACAAACTGAGGGTTGTTGGAGGAGAGGTGGGAGGGATGGGTAACTGGATGATGAGCATTAAGGAGGGCAATGATGTGATGGGCACTGGGTGTTATAGGCATCTGATAACTAACTGAACTCAACATCTGAAACTAATGATGTACTATATGTTGGCTAATTGAATTTAAATTGTTTTTTAAAAGTAAAAATAAAATAAAATATAAAGAAAAACATTAAGGGTGAATTTTACGATATTTAAATTATAAATCAATAAAACTGCTCTAAAAACTAATGAGAATTTAGTAGTTTATGCAACTGAAATATCTAGAGATAAGTTGCTCCCATGAGGACTGATCCAGCAGCCAAGACATTATCACAGTACTCGATTTCATTCTGTCTTTGATATGCCTTCTGTGGTGTTGGCTTCACCAGACCACCGTGTCAGTACCCTAGCAGCTCCAGGCATGTCCATTTTGTCAGCAAAAAGGCAAGAACCATTCAAAACCTCGTAATCTCTTCTCACACCACACAGAGGACAAAGAAAGTTCATCTTTCTCAGAAAACATCTATGTATGTCTTATCAGTGTGTCATTAATATTGGCTGAGTTACATTCCCACTGCACAGTGGAGAACTGGGAACGAATGGTTGTCTTAAATCAATCTGATGCCAGAGCCCCAGTCAATCCTACCCAAATTACATGACCAAAGGTTATGTAAGGGCAGCTTCCTAAACCAAATGTGGGATCTCATCACCAGAAATTATGGAAACTAAAGTTGAGGAGTTAACATCATCAACCCCAATTACACAGACAAGAAAAGAAGTCAGAGTTGCTACATTTATTTCCAAATTGACCTCCCTCATTTGATGCAAGACAGAGATACTCATGTTTGAAAACAGAGCACCAAACACACAACTAGGTCCATAATAGGTTCTTGATTGATTTTGAATGAATTAACAAACAAATTGAGCCAACAACAAACTAGTAAACAAATGAAAAATTGTCTATCTTGGTGGTAGAGAACTTAGACTCTTGGTTCTTTTTTCTTCTGCTTCCTGCTGCTCTCTGCTTAGTCAAGCACCATTAGTTCAGTAAAGCATTCAAAAGTCAGGAAGGAGAGAAGAGTTTCAAATCTCTGTTATTTTTTTGATCTTCAAAAGAGCTCTGATGACAAACGCACAGTTGAGGAAGTGTATATCATCGGCAGGGAAAGGTTTGGAGATTCTTAGTTGGTTTTAATCTCCAGGTTAACACAGGGGAGATCCTGGTACAATGTCAAAGCAACTATTGAGTCTCTTTACAAGCTTACTTCTAACTTGTGTAGACATCGGATCCAGAGATTTCACAGTCACCTGCCATCCCACACTCCCTCCTCAGTCCTTAGTTTCTGACCTATTCACTAGTTTACAAGTATCACTGAATACTCCCTTATGCCTCAGAGAAATCACCAAATGTACATCAAACAACGTGAAGGACTGAAGATCAAAGCCATATCTATCATCAGAATCCTAATCAAGAGTGTACACACTTACAGTTTCTATTTTGACTTTCACTTCAATCTGGAAGATAAATTGAGCAAGTATTATTAACTTCATTGTACCAACTAGGAAATCTAGGCTCAGAAAGTGTTTGCCCTGTTTTTAATTAGTGACAAAAAGGGGACCAGAACAAGTACCTCCTGATCCCTTTGAATACAATGTCACCACTAAACCAACATCCAGGGTATTGAGAATTAAGATGTATTCTCTATACTTACAGATGCATTTACAATGGCCCAACCACACTTTTGCTTGATTAATAACTAAGAAACATAGAATTACATTATAAGATCACATCAAACATTTCTATGTGACAATGGTAGGCATTTCATTACTACTAACAAATTCGTTCAGTAAGAACTGACTGTAAGGTCATGAAATAAACAAAGCCAATTAGTTGTCTACCCACTATTCAAATCCATGTCCTTGGACATTTTAGCCATCGAGCTAATCCATGGTCTTTTGCATTAAAAAGATACTGAAATACTTCTATTTTTTTTTCAAATGACTTAGATTTAATCATTGGAAATGGAAAACTTCTAAATCTACAGGTGCACTGAGTGAACAACAAACACTGTGTATGATAGATTGTTGTTTTTTTTCCTTAAGTACAAGCAAACTTGAGCTTAAAAAAAGAATTCACTGTGTTACTGATAATCGAAAATGGATTTACTGAGCTGGGTAGCTTTAATTAGTTTGCTGGTGCTCCAAAGACTTTTGGGCGAATGGGATTTTTTTTCTAATACCTGTAATGCATACATGCATTAAATCAAAGCTGACTACAGCAAAATCTAATTCTAAAAGCCCCAGAGTAAAATCAAGATAATATAATTTACACTAAAACCACTTCATCAAAATAGAAAGAAGTCTATGAATATTCCAACAGTTATCACCACTATGATTTTTCCAAGAAAGAAAACCAGAGTTTAAATTTTCTAACAAATCCCACATTCATTACATTTCTGTACCTTTTAGTTTGTCCAAAAGGATTATCATTTCTAAAGCACATCAACTTAACAAGTATGTAATAAAAGAGTAGTGAAAAACACAAAAATTAAGAGAGGCAACTCTTTCATGGAGAAATTACGGTAGGTTTTCTTCTTTCTCTTTTTAAATTTGAATTTAAGGCTGTCATAAGATTTTTATTTAAAAAATAAAAAGCAAAAACAATTAGCAGGCTTAAGAGGGACAATGTCTCAGCTTTGGGGTAGTACTGGATAGAGAGTTAGGATCATTGCCTGGAAGTGTCATCTCTGTACTCACCTGCTCTTTGACCTAGAAGAATCTTCTCCATTTCCCTCCTCCTGAACATCTCGAGCAATAAAATAATAAAGAAAATGACCTCATATATTAGGAGAACATAAAAATATTAATACAAATATGCAGTATAAAATACAGTCAAAGAATGTTTGTGAAGTTGGAACTTGCTTTGGAAACACGAACAGGCAAAAGTGAGAAAGGTACTGAACAAATTCTATCAGTCACACCGGACACGCTCCCATAACACCAATAGCAGGCAATATTTGGAGGCACAAGTGTTGATGCTCCCCTACTCTCTCCAAAAATGCAAATACTGAAACTTGCCAAATGCCAAATTGTGTTTACAACAGATAAATGAAAATTGTATAAAACTCAAAACTAAGATTTTAGAGACTGGTGTCAAAAGACCTTAGTTCAGCAAATTATAAATAGAATTTCCTTAAACTGATATAGGGTATTTACCAAAAAAGAATGAAAGAAAGGAATAAAAAAACCTACTCCAAATATTCACACTTAATGCTGAAATGTTGAAGGCTTCCCTCTAAGATTAGAAATGAGAAAAGAAAGACCTCTATCACTACTTTTATTTAGAGATCTTAGTCAAAGGAAGGAAGGAAGGCAGGCTAGAAGGAGGAAAGGAAGGAAGGAAAGAACTAAGTGAGATTTCATTGTGGTTTTAATTTGCACTTCCCTGATGATTTGTGAAATGGAGCATCTTTTCATGTGTCTGCTGGCCATCATGTGTCTTCTTTGGAAGACATATGGAAAAATGTCTATTCAGGGCTTCTGCCCATTTTTTAATCAGATTATTCATTTTTCTGGTGCTGTATAATGTCTTTAAGTATTTCGGACATTAACCCTTTATCATTTAATATATTATTTGCAAATATCTTCTCCTATCTGGTATGATAACTAACAAAATAGCTAACATCAAAAAAGCTAACATCAAAAACACAAGAAATAACAAGTGTTGGTGAAGATGTATACTGTTGATGAGAATGCAAATTGGTGCAGACACTGTGGAAAACAGTGTGAAGTTTCCTCAAAAAATTAAAAATAGAATTACTATATGATCTAGTAATTCCACTACTGGGTATTTACCCAAAGGAAACAAAAACACTAATTTGAAAAAGATATATGCACCCCTATGTTTATTGCAGCATTATCTACAATAGCCAACATATGGAAGTAGCCCAAGTGTCCATTCATAGATGAATGCATGAAGAAGATGAGATATATATATATATATATATCAGAGAAAACCAGAGTTTAAATTTTCCAAAAAACCCACATTCATTCATTACATGTCTGTACCTTTTGGTTTGTACATATACATATAAAGGAATATTATTCAGTCATAAAAAAGAATGAAATCTTGCCATTTGTTGGAAAGCATTCTGTGTTCATGGATTGGAAGAATAAGCATTGTTAAAATGTCTATACTATCCAAATCAATCTATACATTTAATGTAGTCCCTATCAAAATGCCACCATCATTTTTCACAGAGCTATAATAAACAATCCTAAAATTTACATGAAACCACAAAAGATCCTGAACAGCCAAAGCAATCCTGAAAAAGAAAACAAAACTGGAGGCATCATCACAATTCCAGATTTCAAGCTCTATTACAAAACTGTAATCATCAAGACAGTCTAGTACTGGCACAAAAACAGATACATAGTTCAGTAGAAGAGAAGAGAAAACCCAGAAATGGACCCACAAATTTTTGGGGAGGGAGGAGATGGGATAACTGGGTGACAGGTATTAAGGAGGGCACATGATGTAACAAGCACTGGGTGTTATATACAACTGATGAATCACTGAAACTAGTACTTTGTACTGTACTATATATTAGTTGAATTAAATAAAAATAAAATTGTTTAAATAATGAATTAATTTTTTAAAAGACATCTTTTACCCTAATAAACTGTTCAGGTGCTTCTTATGGAAAAAAAATAAAAAGAAACAATAAAGATGAACATATGGGGGAGGGGAAGAGGGAGTATCAAACCATAAGAGACCCTTAAAAGATAGAGAACAGAGATTGATGGAGGGAGGTGGGGGGAAATGGGCTAGATGGGTGATGGATAGTAAGGAGGGCACTTGTAATGAGCACCAGGTGTTGTATGTGAGTGATAAATCACTGAATTCTGCTCCTGAGACCAACATTGTACTGTATGTTAACTAGCTAGAATTCAAACAAAAATTTGAAAAAAGAAAAAAAAAGAAAAGAAATCTTGCCATTTGTAACAACATGGATGAACCTGGAGGGTATAATGCTAAGTGAAATAAGTCATTCAGAGAAAGTCAAATACCATATGATTTCACTTACATGTAGAATTTAAGAAACAAAACAGAGAAAAAAAGAGACAACAAATTCTAAATACAAAGAACAAATTAGTGGCTGCTAGAGGGGAGGTTGGTGGGGAGATGAGTGAAATACAGGAGTAAGAGTACATTTACCATGAGCACTGTGAAATGTATAGGCATGATATGTATACCTGATATGAATATAACACTGCATATTAATTATACTTCAATAAAAACAGAAAAAAGAATGGTAGAAGGACTTAAAAAAGAGAGTTGCTATCACTATTTGCAAATATTATTATGTGTAGGTACAAAATACGAAAGAATCTACAGATAATTTATTGTAATTAATAAGCATATTTACCAAGTTACCCAGATAAAATGTTAATATAAAAATTAATAGTAATATTAATTATATGTACCATCAAATAGAAAATAATATTTTAAATGATATCTGCATTTAAAAAAACATAAAAACCTAGGAATGAATCCAGTGGAGTAGAAGACCTCTATATAGAAACTTAGCAAGCATAGATTGGAAGAGTTAAGGGTGTAAAGATATCAGTCATCTCCAAATCCCAGCAGGATTTTTTTTAATTATAGAAATTGACAACTGATTCAAAATTTTATGTGGAAATGCAAAAGGCCAAGAATAACCAAGAAAATCTTGAAGAAGATCAAAACTGGAGTTATATCAAGAGTTATAAAGCTGTAGTAGTTAAGACAGAATAGACAAATAGACCACTGAAGCAGAAGAGAAAGTACAGAAATAGGCCCACAGTTTTGTGGAGAATTGACTTATGTCAACGGTGGCACTGCACAGCAGCAGGGAAAATTTTTTACTTTCAATAATGATACTGAGTAGATTGGATATTTTTATGGGGTATGTTGGCGGGGGACCTGACCCCTATCTCATACCATAGACAGAAACACAAAGAATGTCTACACATCAAAGAAAAAATACAGACAAGCCAGTAGAAAATCGAGCAAAAGATACGAACAGGTACTTTTTAAATGAGGATATTTGAATTGCCAACAAACATTAGCAAAGATGTTCAACTTTATTAGTTATCAGGGAAATGCAAATTTTAAAACTGGTATGACCTCAGTACGCCAAAGTGGCTGAGGTAAAAAGACACAGTAATACCAGGTGCCATAAAAAATATAAAGTATGTGGAACAATGTGGATGTTTATTTGCTTGTGGTGTGAATATACAAAGCTCAAAACAGGCAAAAGCTACCTATAATGTTAGAATCAGGATATGGTTACCTCTGGGGAGAAGATGATGGGAGAGAGACCAGTAAAGAACACAAGTAGGAAGAGTGGGAGCTTTTGGGGTACAGTTCTATTCCTGGGTCATCTATTTCTTGATCTACATGGCAATGATAAAACCATATTCACTTTATGATACTTCATCAAGCTGCATACTTAAGACTTGTAAATATATCCCTACATACATACTTCAACTATTAAAAGTTTATATAAAAATTGACTCCGACGTAAGAACTGGAGACTGTAGCCATCAAAACCAGTCAGCCAATCATGCAGGCTGACATGAATTTTCTCAACATTTTGCCATCCCAGAGCATCATTTTAACATAAAGACAGTAGGTCTTGGTTTACCAGCTCCCTAAAAGCTTATTCTAGCATCACACAAACCAACTGTCAAAGTTGTTTTGCCTTTAACAAAGCTAAGAAATTTGGCAATTGTGGAAGTCTGAAGCATTTAGTCCTTTTCTTCAAATGTTCCTCAGACCTTGAGCAGTAGATACAACTAGTAGAGGAGAGGAGGCACTAAAAAGCCATTAGATCTCAGCATGGGAAGAGACCCCCGAAGTCATTAGTCTAACCTTATTCCACACACAGGAGGCATCCTACAGCACTGAGGCATGGAGTCATTTAGCGTCTGCTTAAACATCTTCAAGGGCAGCAAGCTAAGGAGTCTAGTCCCTGGATGAAGAGCTTTCCCTGTCTGCAAGTCAGTCTAGGAAAAGCTCCCAATCCAGCCCTCTTTAACTCATACCTTTTAGATAAAAAAAGAACAAACTCCTCTCTAAATACCAGCATTTCAAATATAAGCAGATATCATGCCTGCCAGATAGTTTCTCTCTTGTACACTAGACATCTCCAATCCTTCTCACACTAAATCAGAGGCTATCATATTGAAGAGAAGAGACTTTCTTGTTCCTCAAAGACTTTTGAATCATTTTGATTCGGTCTGTCAGAGATCCAGATAAGGATAAAATCTAGCTATGGGAGATGATCATGGTCAACTGTGATTCTGTGTATAGGCAGAGCAGGCTGTACGTGATTTGAGGGGCAGATAAATTTTCTAAGCAAAACATGTTCCCCACTTGCTTGAAAATTGATGTTTTCATATAGATCATAACTTGGTATTAAGGCTTCAAAGATTACTATAAAAAATGTTTAGCATAACCAAATGTGAACATCAGAGGAGAAACTAGTTCTAGAGATTAGATAGAAGGCTGAGGACACAGATGATGGGGCAGGTGCATCAGAGGAGAGGGCCAAGGTGAGAAAGTACTGGAGAATGAGACAACCTAAGAGGACAAAGTATAGCAGTTAGGGTGCAAAGTATAGCAAAGTATAGGGTGCAAGTATAGCACACCTCAGGACTTGGACTCATGAAGAAAATGAAAATGAGAAAAGAAATGGACAGTTTGCCAAAAGCAGCTCTTCCCTTTGGCATAGGAAGTGACCTTCTCCCCTCAGAAACTCCAAGAACTAGTGAGAAGCTTCAAATCATAAAAGGAAATCCCTCTCTCTCTCTTTCTCTCTCTTCCTCTCCCCTCCCCCCTCTCCCCTCTCCCCCTCAGTCTCTCTCTCCCTTTCTCTCTCTCTCTCTCCCCACCACTCTTTCCCCTACCTCCTTCATCTACACTCCCCTCTCCTTTCCTTTTTGTCACAATGCAGCTGGCCCACTAGGAATTGTCCCTACCATTTTCCAGCTTCCATGCCAGTGACTAAGTGGGTAAATCACATCAGCCCTAATCTGCATCCAGCTGCCCTGAATTTCATGGGTGGGGGAGATAGAGGGTGGTGAGTAGGGGGAGACTAGGAAGTCCCATTTGATCTTCTGGTCCAAGTTATGTCCTTCAACACAGTTAAATCAAATATATCCAAACAATACTGGGGAAGGCAGCAATTATTGGGCAATTAACAAAGCAGCATTTCAAACCCATATGGCCCAGCTTGTTCTTGATTGACAATAACTCAAATACATAGCAAAAGTGGATGGTTTACACCCTTAATTTCCAATTGTAGTATATTGATGAACGAAATTAGTTTTTTTACAAGGTATTTCCTCCATAAACTTTTAGGCAAAAGCCTTCCAGGGACAATGCTTTGAAACCAAAGAGGCTTTACCAGGCAGAGATTTCAGCCCCTGTGGAATTTATTTCATAGCTAATATGCAGATGGAATGCCTAAAATATTTGCAAGGAAGGAAAAGGGATGAACAGATTCACACAATAAACAAGTGGCTGGGAATAGAACACATGGTATCTGCCTCTTGGTCTAGAGTTCTACAATGTGCTCCTGCCTTTCAGACCACTGGGACTTGGCATCTTAGCCCTGTCACAAGTGGAGGTGGTCCCTGAATAGTGTGGTATAAGAAACTATCCATTCTAATCTGTTTACATGTAAATATTTAGAGAAACAGAAATCTAGTTCTGCTCATCCCACAAATCCTTTGATTTGGCACACCCACACCTGGAACCATATGCAATGAATTAAATTAAGAGCAACTGTTGATTTAATGGTTGATTTGGAATTTTTTTTAATCAACCATGGCTTTCTTTAGCCAACTCTGTTCTTAAAAAGATAATTATACCTCAAGATGGGAGACATTAACCATCTCACTAGGTAATGGATTTTGAACTTTGCAAGATTTATGGCTGCTTCCTATTTAAAGACACTCAGCTCAGAAGACTGCAGAGTTAAGTAGAAATGACAATTATCCATCTTCCATTTCACTGAAAGCCTTTGGAACCTGGAAAGTAATCAGAGAGGCTACTTTTTTTCTTTCCTTTTTTAAAGAAAGAAACTTGGAACCACAAAAATAATAGAAATCTAGAACTTGTGATTCTAGATGATTTGTGATTTGTAGAATAGGTGATTTGTAGAATAGACATTCACAATCATTTTGTCACAACCCAGGAGACAATGGCCAGAATACACAATAGTAAGTACATACATAGTATGTATTTTATATGCATTTTAACTTAATCATTACAACAACCTTTTACAGTAGGTAGATAGCCACATGTAGTCTAAGTGGAAAAAAACTTAGATTCAGAGATGTTATGTTACTCTCCTTAGGACACACAGATGGGAAGTGGAAGCAACTGAAGTTCAAATTCAAATCTGACTTATCCCAGAGGCTACATTCCTAACTCCCATGAATCTCACCCCTTTCCTCCCAACTTAAAAGGCTTCCCCAGTTACTCTCTATCATACCATCCTTTCTTCATGGGATATCTAATCATCTATAATTGACTAGCTTATTATCTTACTTGTATTCTGTATTCTCCCTCAAGGAGCAGGGGGGAAAGCTCCATGAGGGAAGGGACTTTATCAGGTCTGCTGTTACCTCCAGGCCCCCAGCACATAATGCTCCCTCAATAAAATGTTTGTTAATTTAATAAATATTCTTGCTCAAAAAAAATCAGTCAAAGTAGGAAAACAAAACTAGAACTCAGAAAGCTACCGTCTCCAAGATCAACGCTTATTCTGCAGCCAAAATTGCTTGGGCACTTGAGATTAAAAAGCCTTTTCTGTATAGTTTTTAAAGCTAGTGATGCCAATATCTGACTTCTTCACGTGCCTTCATAATAACAACCCTCCAAACATATCTGGCCAAATACCTCTGTGAACACAAAACTGTACCAGGAAGAGCGGGTATATAAATAACGTATAAACACTGGTCCCTGATCCCAAAGGGTTCATAGGCAAGCTAGAAAGACAGGAAACATGTCTTTAAAAAGCAACCACAAAGCATCCTTTTCTAAATACCCTGTGAGCAGCTGTTTGTGACAAAGTTTATCTTTCCACAGAAATTTCAGTTCCAGGGAAACCTAAAGTATCACTAAGGTGAGGAAAAAGAAGACTCCAATTTGCCAGCTCTGACATCCTCAGCACCTGCTGTTAATCACACACATGCACACAAGCGTGATTGGCCATTTCAACTGCTGTCGCTGTAGATCACCATCCCAGCTGAATAGCCAGGGACCACATTCGTCAAAAGCATAATTTGGGCAGAACGTGACTGTTTTTCCAAAACTGAAGGATGGCATCAGCCAGAAAAATTGGCAGTATCTTTAAAGAGAGTTGGATGTCTCTGAAGATAATGGATAATGGTTTTTATATCTACTATCAAAAGGAAATTATCAGTTCCTCGGGTGTGTTTTCAAAAGTTCTGGGGTATTTAATGATAACACCCATGAAAACAAACAAGACACTAAGAATCAGCTACTACCATTACAGTATGAGTTCCCAACATCTGTTACATTAGAGATCCCAACACCTGAAAAGTAGGCCAGGGAGTTAGTTAAGTGATGCCGACTTCACTCACCCCTCCCCACCCTCCCCACCCCACCCCCCGCCCCAACAACTGGTCAGAGCCCTTCTACAGTACTTTTCTCCTAGAGCAGGAAGGGAAGGTACCAATTTCCTGCTTTGTTTGCGAGGTAGGAGGATGTGACCAGAACATCCTCCAGCCATGAGGAAGAGTTTGAGAAAACAAGCCAATATGCAGAGAGAATCTGGAATACAAGATAGATACAAAGAGTCAATCCCCCAATCCCTGTCACACAAGTCTCCAGAGCTGCCTCTCCCTGTAGCTTTCATGTGAGCTACCCAAGACCCTTCTAATAATTCTCCTCTGTGCCTTTTTCTCTTAAGCTAGTTACACTTGAGGTCTTGTCACTAGTAACCCAAAGAAGACTAATGCAGACACCAGCATCAGGAAGCCGAGTGATACAGATGGCAGAGACTTAAAAGTAGAATGGGCTTGGATGATAGGAGGTAGAGGCAGGCAAACCCACACCACTCCCAGCTGGGAAAACGGCAATCCATCTGATATGAAAACAAAGTCCATGTTAACTATTACCTGTTGTATCTGGGCAGAAAGACTGTGATAACATCTTGGTGGCTTGGTAGAGAAATATTAAGAAATAAGAGCATGCTAGACACAGCCTATGGCCTTCAGCAACTTTCTTCAAAAGGAAAGTAAGCCTCAACGCAAGATGGCATTTCTTAAAATGGATAGGAAATAAGAAGATAGATGTATATCTATCTGTGTTGTTAAAACAGAGGCCCTTTCTGTCTATAGCTAGTGATCCAAAGCTGCTAAAGGTCAGAAGACCAGGCTGCCTGCAAAACTGTTAAAGATGAGTTTTCTGCCCTATAGTGAAGTTATTTTACCAAAAAGGAGAGGGGATACCTGGGAGTAACCTAGAAATGAGGAAAGCTAGACCACCCAGATTTCTCCCAAACAACCCCTGCCATGCACAATCTCCTGAAATAGGGTTGTAATTTTTCACATCATAAGGTGCAAATAAATGAGATGCAAACAGGGGCCAGAGCTCTGTTTTACCAACTCCACTTATTTCTTCAGTTGCCTTAGAGGCAGGGGCCTAGGAGAAGCCATAGGAGGATGGGCAAAGTCTATGAGTATGTTTCCAGAAAACATAAATTTCAAAGACAGAGTCTGGGGTCAAATTTTATAACTGAATATGATTTCTAGTTGGTTATAAATCAACAGACCTCATCAATATGAACTCAACATTGACAGCCAACTAGCCTTTTATTTATTTTTTTAAAGATTTTATTTATTTATTCACAAGAGACACAGAGAGAGGCAGAGACATAGGCAGAGAGGGAAAAGCAGGCTCCCTGTAGGCAGCCTGTTGCAGGACTTGATCTTAGGACCCCAGGATCATGACCTGAGCCAAAGGCAGACACTCAACCACTGAGCCACCCAGGTGCCCCCCAACTAGCCCTTTAAAAGAGATGTTTTGCTAAAGAAACTCCCAAATTAGAAAGCTGTAATTGCTCCATTTCTAAGGCAATTCCTGGGTCCCTATAACCATAATGACAGCAGCTGGGCTTCTGGAAGAATACAGCCTCCCACGAGCTGTCTCCTTGTCTATGTGGCCATGAAGAGAAATGATCAAGGCAAAGCTTTGTGGGGACAGTACAGGACAGTGAGCCAAAAATAGATACGCTTCACTGGCCCCATTGAATGGAGTATGGAATATTTTCTGGAATTGTCCCACTTATGTTGCTTATGCTTCCTCCTCTTTTTCAAACAGGAATTTTATTTTAGCTACTCTCTTTTTCCTGTATTGTTGCATCTTGGATAGGTTAGAAATGGTTTTTAGTCCAAGCTCCACAGGATTCAAAATCTTGAGGTATTTGACCTGAGAGAAAGGGATTTCTTCCAAAGACCCTGGGCCTGTTAGTAGATGCAATAGTTGATGATACTGTGAAATACCATACTCGAAGGAGGGGCGAGTATTTGTGATTACATGTGGATTCACTACTTTACATGAGCAGCAGTTGAGATTTTATATAGTGAAAAAAGAGTGTGTGTGGATATATATACACAAGGGAGTCATAGAGAGGACTGTGCCATCTGCAGGGTCAGTAATGAAACCTTACTCCCAGCCATAGAAATCAATTCATGATGGAACCCAAGCCAGATCCGTCAAAGTTATTGTCTGGGTTTTTTCTCCTTGGAGCTTAAAAGGAAGATTTCACTTTCTTCTTTGGATTTTATGAGGAAGAGCATAATCTCAGAGCTGCTGGAAGACAAGCTCTCCAGTACCCACAAAGGCACCCTTGTGCAAATAGAAAAATGTACAGCCCTCAAATCATTTTACTGATTTTTGTTAGAAAAGACACTTGAGTGCCATCTGCTGGAAATCTGCCATAATGAACATATGAGTGTTAGCCGTCTACAGCAGGATCACAACTCTTGGATGGAGCCCAAGTATATACTGCATACAATACGTGAGAATACTAGGGCATATAATACGCCCTCATGACACTCATGTCCCCTACTACATGGGGGCATTTGGCTCTGTCATACCAGTACCCCAAAAGAAGTAGCTATGAGAAAGACTAAGAAGTTCCTGCAGGCTTCACGTTTCTTTCCACTTCTGAAAGTCTCTAGAGTTAACCTGGCCCTCTATCTCTTCCAGTCTGTAAAGCACTCCACACCCTTTGTAATATATTCTTTTTTTCTTATGCTAGTAGCTATATACTGAGTTTTTTTCTTACAACCAGTAAAGTCCTGGAAAATATATCCAGTTTCACTCATTATCTGGTCATATGAGCTATTAGCTAAGACATTTGACCTCTGTGAACCCATGATTTTTCAGCTATAAATTGGGCAATGATTGGGAAAGAAGCATTTGAAATAAACATAAAGTACAATATGCTAAAAAAAGTACAATATGCCAAAATGGTATTGAAAATGAATGTGATGATGATGATGATGATAATTCAGACAGCAAGAGAAGATGCAAAATCTATTCCCATTATTTTTAGCTTCCCTCTTTCTTCACAGCAAAGGGGAGATTTTTTTTCAATGTATAAGGGAAGAGGGAGAAAAGAGTAGAACTTCCCTAATTCAAGTCAGAATCAATAGGCATAGGAGAATATATTTGTGACCCTCTGAACAAGAGGCAGGACAGAATCCAAGAGAAAGAATTAAAGATGGATAACTGTGGAGATAGTAAGTATGGTCTGAGCATTAAAAACCAGCTCCTATCCAAAACCAATAAATTAGAAGACAAAAACCTGAGACATATGGTTTCCATCATCACAATGTGTCTGATCAGCTACCTATTACAGGTACTACTCAGCATCTCAACAAGTTGATGAAAAATACCAATTACCCTCAGAAACAAAAGAGGAAAGACAATTAGCAGCTGTTACTAACCCAGGTCAAAGACCTTTACCCATGCTAACCAAACACTTAGTGGAGACAAAAATCATCAGTTAAACAAGCAATCAGGTTGAAAATAGAAAGCTCAATATAGGGCATAATCTACTAGATTGTTGATATTGGACATAAGCAGGGACCAATATATCACTGTTCTTTGAAACACCAGACTGCACTCTGTCATTAGAATGACCCAATATATTTCATCCTGACCTTTTCCTTATTTTTCTACACCTTAACTAATTCATCTGAGCTTGACGGGTCAATTAATTAACCAGCAATTCTTTATTGAGCTTCACTATTTGCAAAACCCTGTGCTAGGCAATTTAGACCCTATAAAAATGAGTAAAGATATGGCCCCTGCCGTCAGGCAATTTGAGGTCTAAGTGCGGGAAGAAAACAGTCACATATGCAAGTTAAATCTGGTTAGTTTTTTCATTGAAAAGCTATATATTCAACACTTATTAGGTGCCAGAAGGAAAAAAAAATTAGGTAAACATAGCCCCTACTTAATAGAGGTTACAGCCTCCCCAGGAAAAGAGACATTAAATAAATTTAATTTTAACCTATGATAAGTATTACAAAGCAAAACTACATGGTGCCTTGAGTACAAAAAAAACATTTTTTCTGAGAAAATTACATTTAGGTTGAAGATCTAAAGGATGAATAGCAGTTGGCCAGGTAAAGAGAAAGGAGTAGAATATTTTGAGTAAATGGAAGAGCACAAATGAAGAAGCTATAGTGAGGGCGATTTTAGGCCATTAAAACTAACTAAAAGGAGACCAATATGGTCAAAGCACGGGGACAGAGGAGAACAGATCAAGATGCAGCTGAAGAGCTGGACAGTGGCCAGATCATTTCATAGGCCATGTTAAGGATCTTATCCTAATAGCAATTAGAAGCCATTCAAGGATTTTAAGAAGAGGAGTGTCATAATCACACTTGCATTTTTAAAGCTCAGTCTGGCTGCCTATGTCAAGAATGATGTGAAGAATGGCAAGAGTGGATTTGGGAAGCCAGTTGGAAGAGGTGAACCAAGCTGTGAATACCCAGCTGCAGATGGCCAAGTCTCATAAACAGCTACCACCTCATTGTCAGCACCAGTTGCTTTACATTCCCAACTCCTTAGGTTAGAGGGAAAAGCTCTCCAGGCATCCAAAAATGAAACTCAGAACACACTTTCCCATAGAAACAATGCTATAAAAGGCAGTTGGTTTCCATAGTTTAATTAATACTTTACTTTAACTTTTATGGTGACTTTGCTTTTCATTCTTGAGCAGCTTTATAATTGGGGGACTTAGAGTACTTCAAAAGAGTTCCAGAAAAAGGCTATGAAGATATGAAAGGGTTTAAATATTAGTTCTGTGGTAGAGGCAAAAGAAGCTATCACTGCCTTGAAGTATATCTAAAGGCTTTTATACAGATGATGAATAGATATTAGGAAGTACAGTTTCATGTCATTATCAAGTGAAACGCTTCACCATGCTTGGGATATCATTGAAGCCACAAGGTTTTGGAAGAGATGGAAAGGGATAGGATCTAGTGTGTAGATGGAGGAGTGGACCTCAAAGCGAGTTGTTGTTTTCCTCAACAGCACCTTAGTCCAAATCAGACTCTGAGTGGGTGCAGCACACCAGAACACACAGTCTGGTGAACAGAGGATGGGGCTAGACTTTATTCCCTGGGCCCCCCTGATGGGGACCCCTCAGGGAGTGAACAATCCATACAAAACGCAACATCCCATATCTTGTGGAGAAGACAAGACGGCATATTCTCTGAGATGAAGAAGGGAAAGGTGAGCCGTCTGTGGCACAGTAGTTCAGAGCAGGAACTCTGGAGCTACTACATGGTTTTGAATCCTAGTTTACCAGCTATGTGACCACAGGTAAGTTCCTTAATCTCTCTGTTCCTGGGTTTTTCCATCTATAAAAATGGGGGAAATAATAGCACCTACCTGCAAGTTCATTATAAGAACTGAGTTACTATTTAATGCACGCTAATGATATTTTATTTACATTTACATGAGTGTTAAAGAATCAAATGAATAGAGGGAAAATAGAGAAAGAGTGGGGATGTTCTCTCTGAGTGAGGTAAGGTCATCTGCTGTAAGGCAACCAAATATTTAAGAAGTAATTTCTACAGAATACTAAAAATGGTTTTGGGGCCATCTTGGAAAAAGAAAATGATGCCTTTAGTGTAAAAACAGATGCACCTATGACTATCTCTTGTCTGAAAGACCTGAGAGGAATCCCCCACTTTCTATGATGTTCTGCCTTTAAGCTATTGTTTGATCAGCAGTATCTTTAGCTGCATCTGCTACAAGGAAAGCTGAATTCAGTAGGCAGCCAAAATGTAGAGCAACATCACTGCACCCCTCTCCTGAATTCACCTAAATTCATGCTGAACACGGAAGAATAATTCCTGCCTCCCCAGATGGCAAACAGATTCATGCTCTTTTAAAAATGCTCATCTCATTCAAATGTTTCTCAGCAGGAAGTGTCTACCTGCTGCTGGAATACTCAGAGGATTAAGGAAGATTGTATGCATACACTAATGGCTACATTTACTCAACAGTTATGGGAGAAATGAATATTTCAACACAAAACAACATTTCCACCTTCCCATTACAAATTCAATTATTCCCACACCAAGCTACATTCCCCACTAGGAAAGACGACTACATTATCCTCAGTGATCTATCTCAACGATTAAGGAAGACCCAGACAATGAGCGAAGACACATACCCCTCACCCAGTAAAGCTACCCTCATTGCCATCTAGCACCAAGAAAGCCAAAGGGAAAAGGGAAGAAAAGCAAAGTGCTGGCTGTCAGTACAATCTGTAGTGACCTAAGTCCCCTCTATGACATTGGTGACATTCACAGCGGGGGACACTGGGTCTAGTGAAAACTCAAGTCAATGCCATAGACGTGGCACCCAGTTCCCACAGGTGCATGGTCTTTTCTTTGAAAGGGACCCGATTTCCATCCTCATTTTCAAGTCAAACTTAAGATTTAGATTCTAGGAACAGGACTCAGTTTGGGAGTCAGTTTAATATAAACCACTTGAAAGATCTAACAGGGTTCCATACCTCAAGTATAAAGCACTCTAAGTGTTTTGATCAGGGAGGGCTTTAATGCAGTAAATTCAGAGTTTACAGATTTGATGGAAGGGCTAAAGGAACAGGTTCTAAGATGGGCCTCCAGGAATGACTCCCAGAACCACATAAAACTGATCTACCTCTGAGGCTGCCACCAGCAATATAAATACAAAATCAATCATATCCATGTGTCTGGAGCCCAAGAATCAAGGAGTGGGATCAAGAAGACATCGCAGCCATAACTGCCCCTCAGTACTCAGGAAGCCTGAGGTTAGACATTGAATACCGATGCAGAAACAACTCACATTTCCCCTTCCTTGCTTGCTGGCAGAAACAGACAAAAGAGGCAGGGAAAAAAAATGGTCTCTGCTTTCCTCCCACTGTCTGTATCTCAGCATAAATGCATCTATTTGGAAGAATCTATTTCACATCCAGAGCCACGGTGTAAAAGAGCTAGTGGAAATAAAAGTTTTTAGCTTCCTAACCTCTCCAGAAAGGAGGGTTAAGTAAAAATGGAGGCTGGGTAATCAGCAGACTATACCACCTGACTTCTCCAAACTTCCAAAAAACATATTCACTGCCCTAGTGCTAAAATATATGAGAATCTGTGATCAGAGAGTATTATTTAGCATTAAGCCTTAACCTTTCCATGAGGCATAAGAACAACTTCTGAAACCAGCAGTTTTAAGCCTTTAGCACCTTAATGTAGATTAGCATATTTAATTACTTACTAGTGTCCAGAAAATACCAAGGCAACAGTCTTTACACAGGGGAAGAGGAGAGACTTAGATCCAGAGGAGAATAAATGTAGATGTGGGGAGGGGACAGGGTTCATCTTTACAATTGAAGATTGATTAGGCCAGTGTGGCAAGAAATGCACTCTCTCACATAGACTCTAGGGATTTATCAGGATCAGGACTGAGACAGAGAATCTCTGCACCTTCATCATGGGACACTCCCTACCCAGATCTGAACCATAGACACCACACCCACATCCTCACCCTAGACCCGGCAGGCCCAGAGGACATGCCCACAAAAACACGGGGTGGATTCCAAAAGCAGCAGTCAATGTCAGCAGTTCTAAATGACAGACCCACAGGACAAACCTACTTTCAAGTATGTTCTATTTGTCCAGGCCAGGGTTTGTTTAGAAACAGTAATTTGGGGGATCCCTGGGTGGCGCAGCAGTTTAGCGCTTGCCTTTGGCCCAGGGCGCGATCCTGGAGACCCGTGATCGAATCCCACGGCGGGCTCCCGGTGCATGGAGCCTGCTTCTCCCTCTGCCTGTCTCTGCCTCTGTGTGTGTGTGTGTGTGTGTGTGTGTGTGTGTGTGACTACCATAAATAAAAATAAAAAAAAAGAAACAGTAATTTGATTGTATTTAGGTAGGACATGCACCCTCATTTCAAAGCATCTCCTCACCTTTCTCTTACTTTTTATCTAGGAGCTTCCCACATTGACATTATCTTCCAGCCACCCTTGGCCTATTCTTTTTTTCCCTTGAAGGGAGAATTGAAGAGTCAAGATCTAAATAAAACGAAATCACCAAGCCCAATGGATAAGTGCAAAACCACAAATGAGAGACAGAGCCAAGAGTGAGGAAAAAAAGGGATGGCTGTGTTCTTTTTCGGGGGGGGGGGGGCGCGGGGGGGGATGGCTGTGTTCTAACTGCCCACAAACACCACTCACTCTTTGCTAGTGGGACCACTCTTTGCGTGGTGCCTGGGCATGCCACTGTGATCTAGAGACACAGGGTTCCTAGGAGCACCTAGAATCTGGGAAAGAACATTCTACACATCAGGAAGAGCTCCTGGGCCATTTCCAGGGAAGACAACTCCGCTTTGCTCTTGCTTCCTAGAAAAGAAGGGAGGAGTCTACTTTGGCAACCGGCCAGGAGCCTGGGAATTTGTCCTGCCACGTGGGTAGAGCAGCCCAGGCCTGTTCACCTGGCCGCCAGATATTAAGTTGTCTATGAGGCTGGGGCAAATCCCAAGGCAAGCCACGGTAATTATCCAGCCTGGCGGCTCTCTGCCTGGGCTCCTCTTAGAGGCTCATCCTAGTCCCAGGGAACTATATTGATCCCAGTTAACAACTCAACTCTAATTAATAAGCTCCTTAATGAAGATATAAGTGCCCACATTTTTATCCTTTACGATGTACTTTGGGCTCTTTTTTCCCTTAAATAGCTTAACTGATGTCTCTGCTTCCTCCTTTTTCAATTCCCACTTTCACACTGGTTTCTGATCTCTAAATAAGAGCCTCTGTCTGTCTTGACTCTTCTAATCCATCTCATTCTCTGCCCCCTGCTCTCTGCTCCTTGTTTTTCACGGTGTTCTGTGCGCCCCGTGGCAGCTCCATCGCCAAACTGTGAGAAACAGGGAAGTCGGCCGATGTTTTCAGATAGAAAGGGCAGAAGCTGTGTCACTATCTACATGTATGGAAACCAGAAGAAATGCCATGATATTTGAAGAGGCAAATACGGTCCCTGTCTTGAGAAGAAAATACAAGGGCTGTGACTGGGAACACCATGGTGCCTCGCTGGTCTCCACTGAGGGCAAAATTCTAGCTAGAGCAGCAAGACGAAGTGCATGGGTGTCAGAAAGGACAAACATGAATATCTGAAGTTCTTCTTTGTCAAGGCTTTAAAGTTAATTTTAATTTAAAATATGTAACTATTTAAAAAATAGAATATATAACTATATAGATGTATACACCCATCACCAATCTTTCTGAAATTATATAAAATTTCAAACACATACAGAAGTAAAGAGAATAATACCATGGCCTCCTGGTACCTTTTCCCAGCTTCAATTAGACTCAATATGTGACCATGTTTATGTTATTCATGTATCCACACATTTCTTCCCCACCACCCAGATTAACAAGAAGCACATCTCGGACATACTATCATTGTATGACTTCTTAATAAGAATGCTTACAAGGTCAGGGACCTTGTACTGACAACTTCTAAGCATTGGCCTCAGCTGTGTAAGATCTATAGAGAGACACATCCAGGTCTGTATTTGCCCAGAGCAGTAGCCATGTAACTTTGGAGCAGTCCTTAACCGCTCTAAGTCCTCGGTGCTCAGTGTGAAGTAAAGCTAATAGTGTCTACCTGTTCAGGTTATTGTGAGGAAAAAAGGAGATAATGCAGGGGAGCTGTCTGGCCCAGAGTAAGCATTCAATAAATATCTTTATCATTCTTGTTATATGAGAAGTTTATTTTTTTAGTTTTTTATTTAAATTTGTTATATGGGATTTTTTTTCCAAAGATTTTGTTTATTCATGAGAGAAACAGAGAGAGAGGCAGAGACATAGGCAGAGGGAGAAGCAGACTCTCTGTGGGGATCCTGTTGCAGGACTTGATCTCAGGACCCCAGGATCATGCCCTGAGCCGAAGGCAGACACTCAACCACTGAGCCACCCAGGCGTCCCTGTTATACAGGAATTTTAAAAGAAAGAACTACTTATTTCTCTAAGAAAGCCCCAAGTGTAATCAGATGACTTTTAATCAACATATATCAATCATCCTGTTCTTTATTGTTCCAAAGCCAACTAGACAAAGAAGAGCATTCTCCTTTCCTTGCCTGACTAATCTCTGGGTACTTTCTTCTCAGCCTCTGGCTACAGCTCAAACTCACATTGTTAATTTCTCATTGCATCGAATATCAAGCAAAGGCAGAAATCAGATTTGATTGAAATCTAATAAATGTTTTATTAGCTTCATTTTGGTTTCTTCCCACTGAGAAAATGAGTACACTGATACCAACAGTTTACAGATACCTAGGGAGGCCTTGGTGTTGTCCAGAAGGTTATATAAACTTGAGGGGTAAAAAAAGGGAAGGCCAGTATAAGAAGTCCTATCATTAGAGAATTTGCAATATTCTGAAAGCAGAATTTTACTCACAAACAAATGTTTCTAGTCCAACAGCTTAAATCATCACTAATAAGTGATGAGTACAATCCATTTCTTTGGGTAAAGCTGGATTCTGTAGGCTTAGCATCAGAGGAGACTTGTAATGACTGTGCAGGTCCACCCTGGTGGCCTCACAGTTCTAGATAGTGTCAGGACATTCACACTCTCTAAGGCAGTCATTGGGAGCAAGATAAGCCTGACACCTAGAGAGTATCCTGCTGCTCTTACTATGAAAAGAAGCTTTGTGAGTGGATTCTGTAGCTGGAAACCCACGTGGAAGTCTTTAAGGGACACAGGTAAAGCCCTAACAGAATTGTTAACCACTTTGACTATCAAACTACCTCATAACATTATGTCTTTTCTTTTCTTTTTTTTAAGAGAGAGAGAGAGAAAGACAGTGCCCCCTGTCCCTTTGTGAGTGGATTCTGTAGGTAGAAACCCACATGAAGTCTTTGAAGGACACAGGCAAAGCAGAGGGGCAGAGTGAGAGGGGGGTGGGGAGCAGATTCCCTGCTGAGCATGGAGCCCAATGTGTGGTTCGACATGGGGCTCGATCCCAGGACCCTGAGACCATGACCTGAGCCAAAACCAAGAGTTGGGTGCTCAACCTACTGAACTACCCAGGCACCTCAACGTTATCTTTTTGAGTACTCATTTCTTTCAATCTCCTCCACAAGGATCCATTACTAAAATGCATCCATTGTTTTCATATCAGAGAATGAGTAGCAAAAAGAAAATGGGTTGTAGACATGGACAGGGATAGAAAATGGGGTTGTGTTAGTGGTGATAGGGATCAGGGAGCTATAACCAGGGGGTTCACTCCAGAGAGTGAGACAAATCATGGATTGGCCAGACCTTAAGGTCAAAGTCAGAGTTAAGAAAGTCATGGTATTAAAGGACACAGAATTGACGGTGTCCTGGAATCATGACACAGTAATGGTTGTCAAAAGAAGAGCCAGAGACACACAGAAAGTTCTCACTTCTCATTGAGACAAAATCAGATGTTAAATTATATAAACTCTTTGTGGTAGACAGAATGTATAATCTCCTTCCCCTTGAGTGTGGATGCAAATATAATGGGATTTTACTCCCATGATTATGTTATATTATATTATATAGCAAATGTTTCTCACACTAATATAGCTATCGAATGAGATTTTTCCATATTTCACTTTCATCCCTACACCTCTGATAGCAAGCATTATGCCACTCTGGGGGTTTCATGATTGACTGAATTGCACAATAGTTGATGCATGTGTATCCTCCAAGCATCTTCCTGTAGGAAGCCTTCTCTGACTGTTTTTCCCTGAGGCTGAGTGAAACACTAGATTATACAAAATGCACAGAATGCATTCATTCATTTACTTTGACCTCACCCTATTCTAAAAGGGCACGGTATAACTTTTGAAAGTATAACAGAATTTTTTTAATAAATAAATGAGAAATTTGAAAGAGGGAAAAATAAAGTGAGAAAAAGTAAAATGAACTCAAGGTACAGATTAAGATTCAAATGCCTGCCACACAATCTTACTAGATGTGAGCCACAAAATTTGACTCTCAGCTTTCCAGCTACCAAAGCAAGAGAGAGGCACAATCAGTTGAGTAATCCATAGTAGCCCTACATTTGTTTGTGTGTTTGTTTTTATCAGCTATTTCTGAAGCTGTCATCTGAGGAATTTCTTTCTCTGGTCTTCATTGAAAGAAGTCATGCAGAATTTAATAAGCAGCTTAGAGGGAAGGATCTGGTTTGAACATCTGCAAAATACCCTATTTACTTCATTTACTAGCACAACAGGTGCATTGTTTAGGGTCATTTAATTCCCAAAATAGATAAACACTATGGCAGTGTTTAGGGAGGAAGAAGTAGGAAGCAGGGAGCAGAGGACATCAAACAGAGAAAGAATCACTCATACTAAAATGGTCAGTGAATCCCAATTAACAGAACCCCAAAAGGTGGGAACCCCAACATCTGGCAAGGAAGTCCCCAATGTAGAGAAAGAGCAGACTGTGGAAAGAGGAGAGAAGTTCTTCAGTCATAGGCAGACATTAAGAGGAAAAGGCACAGTACCAGAAAATAGAACATAGAACCATACAGAAATAGTCCCACTAGGACCTTCAGGAGGTCAAATTCCCTATGATCCCACCCTTCCTTTAAAGGTAAAGGAACTGAGATCCAGAGAACACAAGCATCTTGTCCCAATGTCACACAGGTGATGCACAGTGGACACTCTGTGACTCTATTTAACACTTCAGGTGATAGAGAAAGAGCAGACCAGCAGGGCTTCCTGCATGGTGGACTTGGGTCTAGAGCCAGAAACACAGGGTAGATGACCAAAAAAGCAATCACTTGGATATAATAATGCTTCTTTTCCCCATTTATTAAAATCCCAACTAGTGCTGTGATATATAGATATGTTCACGAGTAATCTAGGAGAATTATGGGGACCACTGGAATGCTTACTATATATCAGGCAGTCCACTGACCATCCTCCTGGCAGGATCTCAGTGAATCCCTGCAGCATCCCAGGAAGTAAAGTGAGTAGTTTTTTTTTGTTTGTTTTGTTTTGTTTTGTTTTTAATGAAAGTGAAAGACTTTATTCACGACTATTGCAACAGGGGAGAGAGAATCCAGCAGAGACAGCCAGGCCGCTGCCAGGAAGCAGAGTGGGGTCGTGGACAGGAAGTCACTAGGGGCAGATACCGAGGAGGGGGGATCCTTGCTAACACTGGGTGAGGCCCCGTGGAGCAGCCTGGCTGCCACTGGGTCAAGAGGGCACCCTGTGTCTGGATTTGGAGATGAGGGGCTCCGTCGGGGTCAGGGCAGAGCACGCGGACCAGGCCGAGGTGGGCAGATGCAGCAGGGACCTGACATTCTCTGAGGAGGGAAGGAGGCTGACTGGGAGCAGAACCAGTCCTTGTGGTATGTCTGGAAGACGGCGGGGAACGGGGGTGGGGCGGTGGTCCTCTACATTTCACACACAAGAAAACAGGCGCGGCAAGGTTAAAGGATTTCCCCAGCATCACAGAGTGGGTGGGGAAAACCAGATTTGAACACAGGTCCATTTGATTCCAAGATGTGTGTTCATTCTCCAGCCCAAGAAAGTATTTAACCTTCAATTCCAGGAAGCAAGAACAAAGGAGATGAGCATTCATCCAGCACCAGAACCGATTCATCCAGCTTTAAGAGCTCTCCACAAAACGAAAGGCAGAAGCAGGCTGTGTGATGCAAATGACCCAGCAGCAAGTGCACTCCAGGTCGGGCCTATAATTCAAGTTCACGGTGCTCAGTGCTCCCCCCTGGTATGACAGGGAATATCCAGCCCTGTATGTATGAACAATAAAGACAGCACTGGCAGGGAACCTGGTCCCTTCCTGGTCAGCCCACAGCAGGAGGTGGCTTGTGAAGCTGCCCGGAGCTCTGACCCAGGGCTCCGCGCCCTGAGTGCAAGCTGCCCGAGTGGTAAATGTACTTGCCTTGAGCCACTTCCCTGCTGCAGTTTCTCTGCTGGAAGCTTTGGCTCTGCCCTGAGGGCAGTTCTTATTGGACTTTGGTGCAGTTCCTATTTCACAAATCAGAGCTTAAACCTTCATAAGAGAGTATTGATTTGTGCTATCAAAGCAGCAAGATTCTAGAGCTGGGCACTGAGGGAGTCTGGTCCTTTTCATCAATATTTTCTTACTCATTAAAGCAGATGTCTGATTCAAATTTTGATTTTCAGCCAGACTCAGAGACTGAGAATCAGTGTGCTGATTATGCTGTCTTTACTGGGCAACAAAAATCTGTCCGTCTCTCGCTCTCTCCTTTACCCTCTCTTTCTTCTTGTGTCTTGTCCAGTCTTGATGTTCAAATTCAAGCCCTGCTGATTTTCTGCCACCGTTCCCTTGGGGAGATCCAAAGGGTAACCTCCAACCCAGAGCAGAAGTTAGCCAATTGCCAGTGTTCTCTGGCTCTAGGGATAGATGCCTCACTCATCATCATCATCCCAGCAGGTGATTTCTGCCCTAATGGGCTGCTTCAGTCATCCTTTTCAGCCCAGAACCCTGAAGATTTAGGGGTCTGAACAGATAAAGAGCAGTGAAGAAGATCCACAAACTCATCAAAGGATAATTCATGAGTCATAGCCCAAATGCCCTCCTGGGAGTGATCTCAGTCCACCATTCCTCTCAGACCTCCTGCCCACTTAGGCAGCACTGCACAGTGCAAAGAGCACAGGATTTACAGCCATTCAGTCCTCATTTGCATCTTCAGCTCAGCCTACTTGCTAGAAGTGTGACTTCGGGTGAATAACTGAACTCTAGGTCCATTTTCCTCAGCTGTTAGACACGGAGAGTAATCGCTACCTCATGCAGTTGGCATAGAAGTGAAATTAGACAGCATAACTAAATAAACCAAGTGTTTCTCATAATCACATCATCATAGTCCAATGGTCACCCACAGTATCATTAGCACTGGCACACAATAGGTTCTCATCAGCACTGACACATAGTGGGTTCTCAAAAATTGTGAGTTCTCCCATCTTTCTCTCCATTTTAGTTCCTTCTCCCAGTACCTCCACTCACCTTCTCTCTTCCTCTGGGCCCATTTTCTGGCCCCTTTCCACTGATCTACTTCACACTTTTCTCCTCACCATCCTTCCCCTGCCCCAACTGGACTTCACATCAGAAGCTGTCAGCACCAGAAGGATCTAAGGGAATTATCACTTCAAGCTGAAGAACAGGCCCCAGATCCCAGCTACTCCCCTGCACAGCCACAGGTGGCACTCAGGGCTCTGACTCCCACCCTCTAGCATCCTCATCTTGTTCTCTTTTCAGAGTTGAAATTCTTGAAAGTGGCAGCTTCCCAGCAGTTTCAGTAAATTTTCCAGAGAAAAACCCCAAAGGGCAGCACAAAAGGCCTTAGTGGGATGTGTCTGAAAAGAATTTGTTTCGCTGATATTAAAAACAAAAATAACTAAAACACTTCTCACTTAAAACTCTGATATGATGGTTCATCTCAGTTAAACTGTTTCAAATCTAAGATATATTTTTTTAATAAATGTGAACTTTGGAGTGCCTTCCGTCCCCCATCTCACATGACTAGCATGCTAAAGCCAGCTCACATTGGCCTGTGAGAACCAGTTATTAGCATCTCTTTCCAACTCTGCATTCAGTGATACCACATTGGTAGCTGGAAATTAAAATGTGGGGATATTTACACCCCAGAAATTGGCAACCACTACGAAAAGGCTGGGCTTTTCATTTTGTTTTTTGTTTTGTTTTTTTCCAGAGAACCAGTTGTCAAACATTTACCAGCTCACAGTTGGATAGGTTCTCATGACTTTTGCACTGATTCTCAGACAGCCCCACCTTTGGTTTAAGAAACTTTTAAGTTTATTTTTGCAATTTCATACAGTAATTCTACAAGCTCTGTGTGCACATGGTCATGAGTTTAGGTCTTTAGAAATCTATATTTCTCTAAAACACCAATATTTCTTCAGTTTATCTATGTATCATCAGCTGGTCATGCCAGAGGCTTTATTAACAATAAATCATATAAATTTGTTCTGCCCTAATTCTGTAAAGATGAAGGTGCCTGCTGGGCCACTGGCACATCAGCATTAGTTTTGTCCTATTGATTCAAATAGAGAGTATAAGATTGTGAGGATTTTAGTCCCTGAGAATCTCTGTGAGCTGCTATTGGCATCATGGAGCACTTCATTGTTCATACCCACATTCAGATAGAGCTCATTTTCTCCAAATATTATACTACATGAGCAGCCAAGAGGCCATATATACACTGGGCTCTTAAGCCAGACTATCTGGGATTGAATTCCAGCTCCCCCACTTACTCAGAGTTTCCTTAATCTATCAGTGCTTCTGTTGTAAAATAGGGGTAATAATAGTACCACCTCTCTGAGTGTTGCAAGGGATTAAATGAGTAAGTGATAACAGATGCTCAGAAAAGTGACTGGCATACAGTAAGTGCTAAATAAGTGTTCACTATGAGGAAAGAATGGAGATAGAATGTTTATTGCAAGGTGAGAGATTCAAGCACCAGATTTTAGCTGGGTGATAGGGGATGAGGTTGGGAAGCACTGTTAGAGGAAAGATTTAGATTTTTGCTGCCAGAAGCCTCAGTCAGTTATGGAGAGGCTCTCCGAAGCTCTGTGCTAGGAGGTCCTCCTGTCCTTACTCCTCTTTCCCACGGACAAATCAGGGATCTTCTAACTGCCACAGTTGGAGAGAATGGAGCTTCCCTTCCCCATTGGGGACAAGAGTTCACAGCCTTAGTCCTTATGATGAATTTGAAGGGTGATGTCCACCTGCAGATACCACCGTGGGCCATGCAACAGTAGATGACCTATGGGTTAGGTACAATTCCTGCCTGAGAGCCCCACTTTCCTACTCTTATGACCCTCACAGAAGGCAAGGTGGGAGATTCACAGCAGTTAAAATTCACCTCTATTGTAGTCATCAGGCTATTCCCCAATATTCTAATTCTTCTTCTTCTAAGACATGGTGGGATCACACTTCCCCTCCTTCTTCTATTTAGGTCAGTGTCTACATCTTATTTTGGACAATGAAATGTGAACAGAAGTGGTATGTCTCCTCCAAACTTCAAGAGCCAATGAGTAATTTGCCTACCTCCTTCCACCTGCCATACTGACTAGAAACATTCCAGATGATAAGGTTCCATCAATTTTTATGCCCAAGTGGGAATAATCCAGAGCAGAACTCCCAAATTACCTACAATCGATATAGAGTAAAAACAAGATAAAACTTCATTATTTGAAGCAACTAAGATTTTGGAGGTTGTCTGTTGCTGCAAAAAGCCTATCCTATCCTGACTGATACAACCTGATTTCCACTCTAATTTATACTTTAAAATATTAATAAGGTCTTCTTTCATTTGTTATTGGTAACAAATTACTTGTGAAAACAGATCTCAAAAAAAATAAAGCTTAAAATCACTAATTTACAGAAATAAAATTTATTATCTACAAGATTCATATTAATTCTTTCCTATAAATTCCATTTATTTAGCAAATTAATTAATCTTTGTTTCCTATGTCCTTTACTGGACAAGGTGTTCCATTTAACCTTAAAATTTCTATGCTTTAATTCTGTTCAAGATGCACGCCTGAAAGAATTCAAACAAAAATCCTGCAAAGGCTGAACAAAGGAGAACTCTGTAGAAGAAATTCAGTGGTGGCAGAAGTAGAACAGCTGCTTCAGCACTTGCTGCCACCTTCCCCCTGAAATATCGCTTCCCTTGCACCACCCTCATTTTTATCCCAATATTATGACTCTAGTCCCCAAGGATTCAAGTACCCCCCACAATGGTATTTTTTTCTTGGACCTAAACCTTTTCTTCTCAATAGAATTGATACAAATTTGGTATTTTCAAAACAATTTTTCTTGAAGAAAGATTTTTCAAAAGTAAGTGAAAATAGGGGCACCTGGGTGGCTCAGTTGGTTAAGCATCCAACTCTTGGTTTCAGCTCAAATCATGATCTCAGGATTGTGACATGGAGCCCTGCATTGGGCTCCACGCTAGGCATGGAACCTGCTTAAGATTCTCTCTCTCCCTCTCCCCTCACCTCTCTCCCTCTATCCTCACCTCCCTCTCAAATAAACAAAAGCAAAAAGTGAAAATAAGCAGTATAATGTAAAATACAAACAGAATATAACTATTTTTTTAAAAATATATAACTAGCATTGAAAAAAAAAACTGCTCAGAGCATCAACAATGCAAGTCATTAGCCTTTGGCTCTAGTTTGGCTGGCAGTGTTCACAGGCCCCTGGCCGAATTTATCCTAGTTCTAGCTTCCACACAGGGAGAACCATCTCATCTCTTACTACGTGACCACAACCTAATAAACATCTTGCTACAATCAAGGACAAATGCCAGAACCACTTTCCTTGAATCAAATGTCTTTGGTCCTCTAACATTCTCCCCTTCAGACTTGATTTTTCTGATTCAGGGACACCACACTTACAAGCCAGTCACAGGATAGTGGGGACAGGCATCCTTAACCTCCTTGATGGATCTTGCCTTCCCAAGCTCAGGTTAATAGCATTGTCCATCTCTATAACTTACTACATCACTGGCGCAGTGCAGTAAGAATACATACACATGCACACCATGTATGCTCATCATACTGAAGAAAATTATTTCATCTGATCAATATAATTTTCCAATATTGAATCAACATATATATTTATAGTGACTGCATTCTGATAGAACATCTCAGTTAAGAATATAAGCTATGAGCAAATATACAGGGTTAAAGTCTCTGCTCCGGCACTTCATGGCTTGGGAACCTCAGGCAAATTAGTTAATCTCTCTAAGCATCGGCTTCCTCAAGTGTAGACTAAGGATAATAGTAGTACCTACCTCATAAGACTGATGTGAGCTAATGAACACAGACTGGGGGAATGCACATCAAGCAGTTTAGCACAGTGCCTAGAATACAGGAAGTACCCAGCAACTTTTAGCTAGTGGTGGTAGTGATGGCAGTAACAGTAACAACATTACATCTTAAATAAAATGAAGAGGATCATTGTCTCGTATTCCATTATCCCCATATTCCTATTGTAGCTTCCGTAAATCTTCAGCTTTTGTCTAATAAGTGCCTGACAGAGTGGTTTTTTAAGTTCTTTAGAAATTCAAAGCATTTGAGTAATTATCACCGATTCTGCAATATTACCCACATCATAGACAAGACATTACCTATGCCCCAGTGCTCCAGAATTATTCATATATGCTGATCCAACAGTGATCCTACCCTGGCATCTTCACGGAGTAAAAGGCTTCCCTTATTTTCTGCCAAGCCACATCATCCACTTGCTTGAAACTCATCCAGATTTGGTCCTGCATTAGGAAACACATAAGTGCCCCCAAGAGAATTCAAGCACTTAAGCGAGGCACTGAGCAATTAAACTTTGTGGACTACTTTAGAAACAGAAAAAGGGAAAGAAAGAAGAGGAGTCATAGATAGGGAAAGGAAGAAAGGAGAAGCAAATTTAAGTGGTTCAGCTGGGCTTGGGGGAGATAGGAATGTGTCTACTCATTATGTGCTTCCGTTGGAAGGAAGTCAAATGTTTTCACTGAAAAGCAAGCAGAAAGCTTTCATAATTTAGTACACAGGAAAACTCACAAATTAAGGCAAAGAAGTTTCCAATGTAAACAGGTGCAATCACATCCTATATATCTCAGCTGTCATAAATCTGGTCTGGTCTGACTGCAAGAGGCAGGCTGATTGACAACTTTTGGGTCTTCCTGGCCAAAAAGCTCCACTTAGAAGATCACATATCCTATTTGGCTTTTTCTATTCTGACCTAACCTGGAAGCTTCTGAACAGGAACTGGACTGAACTTCCTCTTTGATAATTGGCTCATCCTCCAAAGATTCCTATCTCTGTCCCAGAAGCAGAGCTCCAAGGAAAGGTCCCTGCTCTTAGATCTGCTGCATCTGATACATGGGCAAGAGGTCAGATATGCAGACCAAACAAACTCTTCAAGAACACATTATCTGAGCATTTACATATACCCGTGTTAAGCACTGTGGGAAATACATAGCCTCTGCCTTCCAGAGGCCCACAGTCCAGTCACTGGTGGGGAAGAAATTCCCCACTTCATGCTCTCAGGGTGGTCCCACAACTTTACTCCAAGCCCAGTTCATTCTAGCCTACACCGATTTGCATCTCTTTCTTGGGAACAAGAAAGGAATTTTCCTATTTCATTAGATACTAGGGTGAAAGGGAACAAATTTAGTCATACCCTAGAAATAAACCAACCAACTAAATCAGACTTCGAAAGAGGTAGATCCAGTAACAAGACACAGAGCCACAAGTTCAACACCTCAAAACAGCAAAAATATATTTACCTAGAAGAAATGAGTACCAATGATGGTGGTCCCTTTTCTCAAAGTATCTTGTGCTTAAAAAAATAAAAAGCAAAAAAAAAAAAAAAAAAGAATAAAAAGCATACTTAAAGCCCAGCTGGAAGCCAGTGGGGTCCAGAAAAGAAAGATGTGCTACACCATAGGACTCTCACTGCCATCCTCCAGAAAGATCCATGTGTTTCCCCATTGCCTAAACAAGAGAAGAATGGCCAACAGAAAGCCTTCAGATTAAAGAACACAAGTCACTTTTGAAAATTTGTCCTAATAGTTCATTCTGATGCTCATCTATAACTCTCTAAGAAATGTTTATATCTCATGTGCCTGAGACTTTGGGGCACCATTTGAAGATGATTTCCATTATATTTTGGAACATTTTCCCTTTTGTCCAGTGGCATCCTTCTGATGTACTGAGATGGTCTCTATAATTCTGATGAGAGGTGCCTGGGTGGCTCAGTGGTTAAGTGTCTGCCTTTGGCTCAGGTTGTGATCCCAGGGCCCTGGAATCTAGTCTCACATCAGGCTCCTCACAGGGAGCCTGCTTCTTCCTCTGCCTATGTCTCTGCCTCTCTCTGTGTGTCTCTCACAAATAAATAAATAAAATCTTTTTTAAAAAAATTCTGATGAAAACAGACCTCCAGGAAAATCCACAGATGGAGTTTGGAACTGTCTTCTGAACCAGTTAGGTCTTTCCTAGTCAATCATCATGTACCATGAACCTAACTAACTAGAAAACTAATCAGAAGTGACCCAAATAACATCTTTATCTCTGGGTTTGCAGTGAAATTCTTCAGGATCACTAACGATAAGAGCTAACATCAATGGAATATTTACCATATCCCAAGGGGAAATTAAGGCATAGTGTGGTTAAGTCATTTACAACTGGTCAGTCACTAGCTTAGTATATTTGGACGAGGGTTTAAACATGGCTGGAAAATAGACCAAGCAGGCCGACCTAGCTGCAGAGCTTTTATACTAGCCATGTGCTCCAGGCTACACCCCCATAAACTGAATGACCATCATCAACTGTCACCTTATGCTTCTATCAACCATTTTCTTTTATTCTGAGAGTCCACTACAATCTAGTTAAAGATTAAAAGCTTGTCAAGCCTGCAATGATGATTTTTTTTCCCTTTTAAATGTTTATAAAGATAGGGCAATAACACATAAGAATCTGGCTCAGTTTTTTCCATAGCATTGGTTCCCATCTCTTTCTACATATCAAAATCATTTAGAAGTATTTAAAAAAAGAAAAAAAGGCTTATATCCAGGAAATAAATTCACAGATCCTAACTAAATGAGCCTGAGGTGGGTCCTTAGAATGAATAAATTTTTAAACATTTTCCAGGGGAGTCTAATGTGCAGCCAGGATGAGAGCAGCTTCACATTACAGGATGGGAAACCCACGTTCCTCTGAACACAAAGGGATATATAATCTCTTTCACCTCTTCCCCCCTACCCCCAGTCAGTTCAATACCCTACTGCCAGATGGATCTGCTCAGACTATATCATTCCTCTACTCTGAAACCATCTGTAATCCCCACAGCATCAAAAGTTACATTCCACATCCTTGCCCATGTCAAAGGCTCTCTACACTGTGACCTGAGCCCATCTTTCAGCTTCATATCCATATCCCTGAGTGATCTTTCCACTCCTGCTAAGTCGGTCTGCCCTCAAACCCCAGCTTCTTATACTGTGATGCAAAGCAATTCAGTTCTTGCTTGCCCCACCCCTCAACTCACCATCAGTTCCACCTTGTACATCAAGGAATTTTGATTTCTCACTCCTCCTTTCTTTCTTTTCCCAGGATCCCTTCTCCTTAAGAGTCCCTGAACTGCCCAGAAGGCTGGCAGTCACTTTTTCCTCTGGCTCAGGAACTTCTTCAGATCCTTCCCTCCTTAGAGAGCCTTAGACCTCTCACTCATTGTCTCTCCTTCGTTCTTGAATCGCTTGGTTTTGCACCCTGCTCCACCTGTGAGGACAGTGCCTGCTTGATTCAGAGTGGGCCTCAAACTGCTTACAGCAGTTCTCATTCCCCTTTGTTTCTAAACACAGCCAACGAGGCCAAGAAGGGCCAGAGCCCTGCCCTTCACAAGAGAGGGCATATCAGAAAAAGCTCCATGAGGGTAGGGGTCTTTGTCTGTTGTGTTCATTTAGGTGTCCCTAAAAAAGTGCCTAGAACACAGTAGGCATAGCAGTAAATATTTGGTGAATGAATGAATGAATGAATGAGGACATCCATCATGACCTAACCTGATGATGATGAATCATTTCCACTTTGTAAAGCAAATCCACTTGTGTTGGGGGAAGATCCCTTATTTCCACTTAAAACTATCTATCATGTGATTAATTATTTAACACAGTCATAATAACCAGAATCCTGATTAATACTATACAGCATTTGTATTACCCTTTGTGCTTTTCAGTGCATTGTCCCATTTATTATCTCAGTCCATCTTCATAATAATCTCATTTCCCTCTCACAAATGAGAAATGAGGCGGAAAGGTAGCAGGACTTGATCAAAGTCACAGAGCTAGTTGAGAGCAGTCAGGATAGAAATCGGGACCCCATCTGCCAGACCCAGGCTCACCTCATGCTGCTGCTACAATGGTGCTGGTGTCACAATTTATCGAACCCACAGTGACATACATCACCACTAACCTCCTCACAAACATACTGTATTGGCCAGGGTTCTCCAGAGAAACAGAACTAATGGGGTATAGAGAGGGATAGACAGATAGGAAGAGATTTATTCTGAAGAACTGGCCCATGTGATTATGGAAGTTGAGAAGTCCCATGATCTGCCTGCCATTGCTAAGGTAGAAACCCAGAACAACAGGTGATAATCATTTCAGTCCAAACCCAAAGGCCTGAGAACTAGGGGAGCCAATGGTGTCAACTCTCAGTCCAAGTCAGAAAACCTGACAACCAGGAGATTCCATGTGAGGGCAGGAGAAAATGGATATCCAGCTGAAACACAGGAAACAAATTTTCCCTCTGTCCACCTTCTTGTTCCATTCAGGCCCTCAATGGATTGACAATGCTCATCATATTGGGGAGGGCATCTTCCTTCTCATTCAGTCTACTAATTCAAATGTTAATCTTTTTTAGAAATACCCTCACAGACAGCCTCACAAGCAATGTTTTGCTATCTGGGCACCCTGTGACCCAGTCAGTTTGACACAGAAAATGAACCATCACATCTGAAGGGATTGGACAGGGGTCCAATGAGGGATGTTGATGAGTTTCATTCAGAGAACAAAGGTAGAACTTAGGTAACAGGTACTTTGAATCTCTATACATTTGGGGTATTCACAAACAAATTCCTACCAAATTAAGATAAGGGAGAAAAGCTATTATTATTGAATACCACAACAGCCCTTTAAGGAGAGAGAACCTGGTTAAAGAAAGGAGTGAAGAGTCAAAGCCCTCATGTGAACCAAGGCAGATCGGATGGTGGGTTAGAAAGGGCTAGCAAGCCCTGAACTGCTCTGTCAGGAATCTGAAAGCAGCTTAACTAAGAACTTCTGGCTCAAGGAGTCTCAGGAGATGTGGTAAACTAGCAGGAGGAGCTGCAGTCATCTCAAGGCCTAATCAGAGCTGAGAAATCCACTTCTAAGCTCATTCATACAGTTTTTGCCAGGCCTCAGCTCCCCATGGGCTGTCGACCAGAGGCCCCAGTTCCGAGCCACAGAATCCTGTTGATCAGGATGTTCACAACTTGGCAAACGACTGTGCCCAGATCAGAGAGGAGGAAGAGGGAGGAGGGAGAGGGTGAGGCAGGCGAAGTGGGAGGCTCAATCTGAAGGAGGCACTCATGAGACCTCCCCCAGTTCCAGGCAGCAGACAGCGCCCAGTCAGAAGCCATAGTCCTTTCTTTATAACCTCTTCTTGAAAAGGACATATGTCTTCTTAGTCTGTCCTCACAAAATACCATCGCTTCCGCCACATGCTGCTGCTCACAGGCCGCCCTGGTGCTACGTGTGAGGGGTCCCTACAAGGTATGAATTCCAGAAGGTAGGAATCATTGGGACTACCTCGGAGACTGGCTACCCCAGAAGTTATTCAGTCTTCAGATCACTCTGCGCAGGTTCATTTCCAAAATCCCACCTGGATTAGATCAGACGGGAGGCGGTTACCAGGAATTCAGCTAAAGGGGCTCCGTCTTTACAATAGCCTGATTTTTTAACAAAATCCTTTTAACAAATGACTGTGAGGCAGGCACCTCCTTAATTAACTGATTTCAGAGGAAGATAATGTGGCAGTTCGTCCAGGAGTTAAGGGCTTTGAAGTCAAGCATTTGCATTTGAATCCTGATTCTGCTGATCCGGGGCTGTGGGATCTTGGACAAGCCACTTCCCCTCTCTGAGCTTTGCTCTTCACCTCTGGAAAAATACTACCTCTTAAGGCATTCGTGAGAATTCCATGATAGAACTCATCCCTTTGACAAGCATTTTCGAGTACCTGGCTCATCATCAGTGCTGAATTAAATGCTTGTTAAATTTAATCTAATTCAATCTAATTGTCAGTGGTTTTCCTTAAATAAAACAGGAGGACATTAGGAATTATAACTGAGGGACGCCTAAGGGGCTCAGTGGCTGAGCATCTGTCTTCGGCTCAGGTCATGATCCGGGGGTCCCAGGATCGAGTCCCATGTCGGGCTCCCTGCAAGGAGCCTGCTTCTCCCTCTGCCTGTGTCTCTGCCTCTCATGAATAAGTAAATAAAATCTTAAAAAAAAAAAAAGAAAAAGAAAAAGGAATAATAACTAAAAAGCTTTTGCACACTTTATAAAATGTTTTCTCCTTATTGCACCACTTCCTTTTAGTCCATTCATTTAATTGCCCTAGGAATCAGTTTCCTTCTCTATGAACTATAAATAAACTGTAAGGAAAATTAAATGTGGGGCTCACTGAGGAGCAAGGAAAGCACCAGGAGTGCATAGAGAAAGGGGGAATTTTTAAATAATTAATACTGCAAGACATTTTATGTTCTGTTGTCTCTCCTTTTTTGTTCTGTAATTTTTTTTATTTTATCCCAAGTCCAGTGTAGTTAATTGTCCTGCAAAGTTATGATATCATCATTGTTCCATCTACCACCTAAGATTATTAGAAATGAGCAGGAATGTTTAAAGAGCAGCTTTCCCCCACCTCTCCCGGAATATCTGAGAGTGTGATAGAAAATAACGGAATAATGGCTTTTTGACGTGAAGAAAGGCTTTCTCTATTGTTCTCTTCCCACTAACCATCAACGGGGTCTGCAGAACTCCTTAACCTCTCTGCCTTGCAGTCCTGCAGCTGTGGCTAAACTGCATCACTGAGAACCACTTGGCAGGTGCACATTTCTGAGCCCCGCCTCCTGCAGTCCCCGAAGCTCCATGCTGGCTCCCATGGTGGGAGAAATCCAGAAGGGAGAAACAGCTAGAGCAAGAGAAACACAGGGAATGAAGACACGTACTTTAACATCTGATATTGGGCAATCAAAGACAGAACAAGCCATTACTGTCTACAGTTAGAATATGAGCTCTGATACAAAGAAAGAAACCAGTCCAGTGTGCTCGAGTAGACCAGCAGGAAGCAGGAACTGACACAGGATGTTCAGGATGTCAGATTTGGAGCTGGCAGGTAGAGGGGAAAGGAGAAGGATGAAAAAAGAAAGGCTGGTAACGTGACAGGACACCCAGGACTGAGGACAAAGGAACCAGTGAGAAATGCCAAACACATGTCCTAGAGATACTAAAAATCAGTGATGATGGACATTCAGTCTTTGTTTCGTTTTGTTTTGGGGATTTTTTGGTTTTTTGATTTTGGGGGATTTGGGGGTTTTTAACATTTAGCCTTGTTTCCTAATCTTCTGCAGACAATGTTTTCCATTATCCCCAAACACTTAAAAACAAACAACAGTCTACCATTCATAACCCAAACAGCATTCTATTGATTTTGCTTTTAGAAATTACAAAGAGGAATGGGAGGCAGTGTCCACGAAAGCAGAGAGGACAGTGACCACAGGATTCAGAAGCACCGACTGAAGTAGGTGACCACACAGAAACGGGTTACACCGGGGATGACTCGAAAGATATAATCCCTGCCTCTGGAATCCTCAGAGGTATCGAGGAGCGCACTAGCAGACCCCCACAATACTTGAGATGGGGTTTATTTAAGCACTTAATTTCTATCACAATAAAGGGTGTTTTCATAAGGCCAGAGAATTCCAGAATATCTGGTTTACAGATGCATGTATGCATAATGCACATAGTAAAAAATATATGTGTACATACGTGTGTATATGTATACACACATATATGTTTGAAATGACTTTCAATAACTACATAGAGTTAAATGATAGAACGTATATATAAAATGCCTACCACAGTGCCTGGCACACAGTTTTTATCAATAAGTATTACTTAAGCAAGAGGATGAAAAAAGGTATCTTAATAATTGATCCTAGGAAGAGCTTTTGTTAAGAACAAGGCATTGAGGCGAAGCTGAAACTATGGGCTGTGGTTTTAGATGGGATAGATTTCCTCTCTAGGACATGTAGCAAGGCCTGGAGACATTTTTGGTTGTTGAGCTGGGTGAGGGGGTGGGGAGGCAGGGGGCATCTTACTGCATCTGGTGAGTAGAGGTCAGGAATTCTACTAAACATCCTACAATGTATAAACACACACACACACACACACACACACACACACCAAAGATTTATCTAGCCCAAAATACCAACAGTTCCAGGGTCAGCCAAGGAGACAAAGCAATAAGTGTGGCCAATAAAGTGTTATGCATTAGAGGCAAACAAAACTCATCAACAGAGAAGAGGTAAAGAAGCAAGATAGGACACGAGGAGGATGGCTGAATAATATACCAAAGATGCTAGAGGACTTTTAAGAACTAAATGTCTAACCATTTAAAGGTGTTTTCACTGTTGTCATCCAAATCTCTTCTTGTCTCCCCAGACCTGCAGTAAAGGCTGCCACACACAAAAACCCAGGGACGGCAGATTGCATAGGTGATGGTGTGATGTGTGTGAGTACGTGTGTGTGTGTGTGTGTGTGTGTGTGTGTGTGTGTGTGTGAAGTAAGGAAACCATCTGAGTCTCACATCTAGGTCAGAGTAAAAAGACCAGTGTCAAACCCAAAGAAGGGACTAGGAATTATGTGGAGATGGAAAGCCAGAACCAAAGAGACCTGTGATCAAGTAAAGAACCTAAGAATTGGAAAGAGCATAATTCTGAACCAAACTTTATCTGATCTTAAGGGATGTGATTTCTTAGCTCCCATATAGATTATAGTTCTTCTAATTATATTTTTTAATGTCAGTTCATTCCAAAAAGTCATTCTCAACCACCTCTCATAGCTATTGTCTGAAGTCCCAGGCTACAAGCACCATTTGCTTGATCTGAGAGATCCCAACTTGCGCACAGTAAACCTCTGAGCAAGCCCACAGAAGGATGATCAAAAAGGCAGCACTCCCTCCAGACTGGGGTTTGAACTTCCCTGAGCCCCCAATGGGAATGTCCCACATTAAAGGGTCACCTAAGATGATGCAAATACAGACATGAAGCAAACTTTGAAAAGAGAAGAGCATTAAAAAGAAATGTGCAGTTCTTATGAACAGGAAAAGAGATAAAGTACTATTTCCTTTGGCATGGTGCCATAAAATCAAATCTGGTCCCTGGGTAGAGAAGGTGACAAATGTTGCTATACATTAAAAACATCAACCAAAAATTTAAAAAAAAAAAAGTGCAGAAGCAGCACCTAGAAAACCCCTTTGGACCATTGCAGAACCGCTCCTAGGAAATGACAAACACTAACTTGTGAGGCACGAGAAGGTTTGGGGCCAAAGATCAGTTGGCTAACAACTAGGGGAACACAATAAAACCTCGAAATGATCTGCCCTGAGAGTTGTGACCACTATGTAATGGAATTTAGCAATAAGAAATAAGGAAAACAATAAGAGCTTTCCATTTGCGGTGGTATGAAATTCCTGACAGCTCATCTAACCCCTTGGTGTCCAGATCTCCGCAGTCACTTAATGAAACAGTGGTTGCCCAAGACCAGAAACACTGTGTAATAATAGCTTCTCTGTGAACCACGAGTCAAAAGAAATAGATACAGCCTGACACCCAGCCTCTCCTCCAAAGAGGTTTTAAAAAAATATAGTGAAGGCTAATGCTTCCTCCATCCAGGCCATGCACATTTTCCAGACAAGATCACAAGGCATATTCTGCTTATTGAGTGAACTGAGCGCCAATCAGCAGAGAAGCCTCATCATTTAATCTAGCTTAACAGTTATATCTGTAATTTGATCATGCCACCTCTCCATCTTGATGGCCAATAAAGGTGATGCTTCCTCTGACATATGGAAACTTAACATGATTAAGGGAAAGAGAAAAAGAAAGAGTTCAAATTCTCTGATTCAGCCCATCAGTTATCCATCCCAATCGCCATTCCTCTTTGTTGTGACAGACTCACTGCTTCTCGATCATATGGACAATCCAGAGAGAAGGTGGTCAAGTTCTCTCTGAGGTCATCTGCAGGGCAGTGGAGGGAGGGTCACCCAAGCTCCCGGTTCTATGGGACTATCATAGGAACTGAGACAGTTTGGGACAGCCATGAATGGCAGCCTCCAGGAACAATGACTGGGCAGTTGGAGAAAGCCACTAGGAAGCAACAACAAAAACAGACTTCCCAGGGCACCTGGGTGGCTCAGTCGCTGGGGCATCTGCCTTGGGTTTGGACCATGATCTGGGGATCAAGCCCTACTTCAGGTTCCCTGCTCAGCAAGAGCCTGCTTCTCCCTCTGCCTCTCCCACTGCTCGTGCTCTCTCTCTCTCAAATAAATAAAATCTTTAAATAAACAACAAACAAACAAACAGATTTCCCTGGAGCACTATTCCAGGGCCATATGTATTCTCTATTACTGTTGTAGCAAATGAACACAAATTTAGTGGCTTAAAGAAAAATACTTACTGATTACTTCTGGTTTTGTGGGTCAGAAACTCAAGGAACTCATAAATTCTGCCTCCAACAGGTGCCTGGCATCACCAGCTCTGGTGGAGCTTCCTTCCTCAAGGCCAGAGAAGGGCTTCCTTTTGCTATGTATCTCTTAATCTCCAGTCAAGCACTTGCACACCCAAAACCCCAAATTAGAGCCAGCCTCAGACTGCAGAAATCACACTCTTATGAGTTCTGTGTCTGTGTTCTGTGGATCAAGCCAGCTGGAAAACAGGCGCACCATCCTGTTTGCCTCTTCACATTCTCTTTGACCATTCTGACTCCTCTTAGCAAATATTCATTTGTTGACTAAGTGAATCTCCCTAAACTCTTGCCCCAAAAGCAGATTGTTCAGTTGCTATTATAGGAGTACCATCTCTCAGCACACATGTACTGAACACTGAATAAGTAAATATATAATACAAGCATAAAATGAATGTGCCGGTCATCAGGCTATTGTCTTAGCTCCAAACCTGTCTTTCTGTGCTCTGCCTTTTGATGCTGATGCTGGGATTTCTGAGAACTACACAAAGTTTCCTTTGGCAGTGGACAGAGGCCGCTGGGTTCTGCTAATAAGGCACAGGAGGAAGCCTAGAGGACAGGAGGAGAGCATTACTTGCTCTTCCCAGCACTGTCACCCCATCAGTGAACCCTCAACCCCCGGCAGCAGCAGCTAATCCCAGCTTCCATCTACTTTTGGCACTTCCAGAACACCCTCATTGTGCCCTGTCAGAGGTGCTAGGGGCTCCTCAGAAATCTGAGTCCCAGCATGAGAGACTCATCCTCCATGTTTCTACATTCTGATAAAGCCAACATTTTTCCTTTGTTACTAAACAGCAGTGACTCCTTGCAGTTATCAACTCTGGATTACCTTAGAGTTCCCTGCTTACTATTTCAGCCCACCAAACCTGTGTGACCAACTCTCTGTATTAAACTCCCTCCATTGAAGCAGCTAGTGTGGTTTCCGTTTTCTGATTAGATCCTGACTGATAAAGCCTACATTAGATATACAGAATTCAGACTGATAAAAAAAAAAAGGATCCAAAATTATAGAGTTATTCAGAAAGGGTGACTCACTCAAGGTCACAGCTGGTAGTGCCTGGCCCAGGACTGGAGTCTAGGCCACTCGAAATCCAGTGGCCTTTTTGACACATCTACAAAGTACCACACGTGTGCTCCTGAACTCAGAGGCAACAGGAGATGATGTTCTGGGCAAATTCTCGGTTTCATACCATTGATCTGTTCGGTCCAACACACCTCTCTTACCAAGCTATTTATCTACCTACAAAGAAAGAATGCTTCAGTGATAAGAAACCCAATGTGCTATCCTATATCATGTTTATTAGAGGATTCAAAAGAACTAGCCAACTAAAGCCAAAGTTGGCAAAGGGAAAAGTTATTAGTTCCAGGTGCCCGTCCTAGAGAAAGAGAATCTGTCTAGCATTTATCCCTAATATCTTTTACCCTCTGTTGGGAAAGTCACCTAGCTCTGAAAATGGAGGAGGAGAGGAACAGGGATCAGGAAAAAAAAGTAGAAAGATAAATTCTCCTGTCTTTCAGAACATCCAACTTGCCTCGAGTCATTTTGTTCATTCATCTACTATGTGTCTAACTCTATGCCCAGGTATTGTGGCAAAATCTAAAGAAATACCTTCCCAAGCCCCTTACGCTCAAGAACTTAACTAGTTGTAGAGACAAATATATACATATACAAATATATTTGTACTATATACAAATATAACAGAAAATCCTAGAAGATAGCATGTAAGCACATAGGAAACAGGGAGGGGAGAGGAAGGGCCACCAACAGAAAATACACACTTTGGAGACGAAGAGAAAGAGCAAAGTACACAGAGTTCAGCTTGAGCTCAGACAGAAGAACAGCTTGGATTTGCCTTGGTTGAAGTTCTCCTGAGCCAGGAGGGAAAGGCCTGGAGGAATCTCAGGGAGATGAAAAGAGGAGACTGGGTCTATAAAGAGGAACTTGATTTTCTGAATGAAAAATTGATCTTAAAAAAAAAAAAGAAAAATTGATCGTGAATACACAAATCGGCAGAGGAAACGTTATGTGGAGTGCTGCCACCAAAGCATTTTTAGGAAGTGTAATGTTTCCCTGGCGTATTAATTTCGTAAGGCTACCATAAACGTGGTGGCATAGAACAATAGAAATTTATTCCCTCACAGTGTGGAGAGCAGAAGTCCTAAAGCACGGTGCCAGCAGGGCCACACTCCCTCCCAAGGCTCTAGAGGAGCCTCCTTCCTTGTCTCTTCCAGCTTCTGGAGGTTCCAGGAGCTCCTCTGCTTGAGGCAACAAAACTCCAGTCTCTGCCTCCCTCTTCCAGTGGTCTTCTCTCATGTCTAATGTCTGCTTTTTCTCTTTTCAGAACACTTGACACTGGAACTAGTACCCAACAGGATTTTCCAAGATGACCCCATCTCAAGATCTTTAACTTTGGGTTAACCCAAAGGCAAATTTGGGTTTCTACAGAAGGTCACATTCAAGGTTAGTGGTGGAGACGGGAGAGGGTGTGTGGCTCGAGGCAGGACATGGACATATCTTTTGGCGAGCACTATTCAACTGGTGTTCCCTGTAACCCATTAGTGGTATAACTGGTGTTCCCTGAAACTGGTTATATTTTCACTTTCCCAGACCAGGATTAAATAGTAGAAAACCATACCTCAGCCAATCCTTTCCCTCTTTCCTCCACTACTAGAGAAAAGTTTTCCTCGCTAACATATATGATAGTAGCTAACATTTATTGCCTTATTTTCATGTGTAGGGCACGCTGAAAGCATTTTGATACACTCTTATGTGAGGATTATATTAATTCTTCATAAAAGTCCCACAGGGCAGGTACCAGCTTTATCCTTATTTTACAGATGAGGAAATAAGCACAGAAATGTTAAGAAAATTTGCCCCAGGTCCCATAACTGAAAAGAAAATTGAACCAGGATTTGAACTCCGTCAGCCTGCACTTTTTTTTTTTTTTGACAGATTTACTGAAATAGGATTCACACAATCTAAGATTCACTCATTTAAAATATACAAGTCTATGGTGTTAGTGTATTCACAGAGTACCACAATTATCACCACAATCAATTTTGGGATGTTTTTATCACTCCAAAAGAAACCTCACATCCCCTTAGCTGTGACCTTCCCAACCCCCACTCTCCAGCCCTGGGCAACCACTAATCTACTCTCTATAGATTTGCCATTTCTGGGCATTTCGTTTCCATCAATGGAATCACACAAGGTGATCTTACATGACCAGCTTCTTTCACCAAGTGCAATGTTCTCAAGGTTCATCCATGTTACAGCATGTATTGTACTTCACTACTTCATATGGCCAAGTGTATCCCACTGTGTGTATACACTACATTTTATGTATCAACTCATCAGTCAATGGGCTATTTCTACTTTCTGTTTCAGCTTCTGTACTATAGTTCCTTCTGTAATCAGAAATAATTCTCTCCCCAGAAGGATCCATCATCATGAGCCAAGAAGCTCAAATTATTCTAGAGAAAAAGCTTCTGGGAGAGTCACTCAGAGGCTATCATCTAGAATACATGGAAATCAGTCATGAAGGACAAATTCTCTCATTTGGTATTCCTTCTTTAATATGTTCCCACAATCCCACCTATAATTTAGTTCATCCTTGTACTCACCCGATAGCCATGAATGACACAATCCTTTATTAGCTACAAGCTATGTTTTAGGCACAGCAAGACCCAAAGGCCCTATCTGACTTCCTCAGGTCCCACATTTCATTGAGAGCAGAGCCGGTCAAGGAATTCATGTCCTTGTGACCACTGCTCTTTCCTTTGCACCATAGGGTCTCCGTTACCTGTCTGATTCCCTCATCCGGCAACCTTCACATCTCCAAGGGTGGAGAGAATAATTAATGAGCTCCCACTTCCCTTTCACTCCATTTTAAGGCAATTATCAACTCGTGAGGAGTCTTGTTTCACCCAAACCCTTCCACTTCTCCAGTGGGGTGGTAGTAGACACATAACAACTAACTCTCCCCAAAGAAATTCTGGATTTGTAGTATTTGGGGATTTCTCTAATTTCAAGTTACCAACATACTGATACTGAATGGGGATTGAGAAGGAATGCATAGGAGCACACAGTTATATCGCATTCCCACCATATAGGAACATTAGATGCAATCATTTCAAGAGCATAGATAATAACAATTGTAATAAAATACCCAGGAAGTGAAACGTTGTATTTATTACCTCTATAAGAATATATTTTACTTAAATGGGGCTTACAGAATTTAATTTTTAATGACTCTTTACCAAGTAGCTCACAAAGTGCCTAAAAATCTAACAGTCAGCTCTTGCCAGTGAGTACAGCTGGATATAGCCCACATTGGACTCTTCCCTTCCCAAATTACTTTCTTAAAAATCCCAGACGTTATGTCATCTTCTCCATAAACACCACGACATGCATCTCTAAAAGATAAAGACTCTTTTAAAAACAGAACCACAAAATCATTGTCACGTAAAACAACTATAATAATAATTCCTTACTAATCCCTAATATTCTCTAATTGGCATGTAAATTTATAATAGTTTGTTCAATTCAGGATCCAGATAAGGTCCATGAACATTTCATTGACTGATATGGCTCGGAAGACTTTTCATTCATAATCTTTCTCTGTTTCTCTCTTCCTCCCTCTCTTTCCATGCAACTTATTTGGTTATTTGGTGAAGAAATGGGAGAGTGGTTTGCCCTTTTTGTTTTCTTCACTGGAAAAAGATCTAATCTAAGCTGAGCTCAGGACATCTATACTATAAAGTGCAGAACTGCTCTGGGAATTCCTTTCCTATGAGCCCTTTTGGCCTAGCTCCTCAGAGTGGGTGTCTGATAGTTCATGCCCAACGGAGCCCTGGCCTTGAAAATCCTAGCCCTATATTATCAAGATAGGGAGGGTTTTTTAAATACTAAAAATATGTTGAAAAAAAAAAACAAGAAAAGAAGAAAAACAAATATGTGTTTGGAAGGTTAAAATAAAGATAGCATCATCTAGCTCCCACCACCTGCTAGGGAAGAAAATGCCCACCCCCACTACCTGTTCCGCCACTACCAAGCCCCCGTCACTGTCTGGCACATTCCAAGAACAGGCAGCAGAATTATGGTCGTGAGGCAAAAGAGGGGCTGACTAGTTTGAGAAAGAACTGGCAGGTGATGATAGAAAGTTCTGTCTCACTGAGATCTCGTTAGAAGACACCAACCTTGAAACTTCAGCTCTCTCCTTTCCCAAGGAGTTGTGTGTGGGCTGCTGGGCTCTCAGCACTAGTTGTCACCGCAAATGCTGCCTGGCAGGAGCAAGGAGCTCAGGAATCCCTGATGTGTTTCTGAAGGTTTTCAAAGAAGAGCCAACTCTTCTGCATTTTTCTTCCTTTTTTTCTTCCCAAATATAGTGCCAGGAGTGAAAACTTTGCTCATCCTATTTCCTAAACTTGGCAGTTATGACAGTTTTATTGCAGTGCCTTATTAAAGCCTAGTCATAGATTTACATAATTAAACCTAGGTCTGCTTTTCTCTCCCCTGCATCTACATCTGTCACTCATGACAGTGTGGCATGGTAATTCCATCCCCTCTGTGTGAGAACCTGAAGGCTCAGGGTGGCATCACCCCCCTGTCCCAATGAATATTCTCTGATGGAAACACAGATGATAAGTTTCAATGATGAGTGGAGATAAATGGCTTCCCACCTTTCAGCAAGAAGCTACTGGGCTTTTTGCATCTAGAGCCGAAAGGGACCTTGAAAATTCATCTGATATAGGAGTGGCCAGCTGCCAGCTTGGGTCTGATTTAACCCATACAGTTTTTAATGCGATCCTTGCAATTTGTTTGCTTTTAATTTGAATTAGCTATCCATACTTAAAATGGCGAGAGTCACATAAAAAGCCACATTTGGGGCTTTTCTTTCAAAAAATCGTAAATGGTGGGATGCCTGGGTGGCTCAGCAGTTGAGCATCTGCCTTTGGCTCAGGGTGTGATCCCGGGGTCCAGGGATTGTCCTGCTTCTCCCTCTGCCTGTGTCTCTGCCTCTCCCTCTATGTCTCTCATGAATTAATAAATTTTTTAAAAATCTTAAAAAAAAACATAAATGGTGACTATACTTAGTGAGCACTGAGTAATATACAGAATTGTTGAATCAATATATTATATACCTAAAACTAATATAACATGCATGTTAATTCTATTTCAATAAAAATAAAAAAATTTTGGCCACTTTGGACCTCTATCTCCTTGCTGCCAATCATCAGCTAGAACTGGTGAGCAAATGCCCCCTTCAGGTGGAACCTGGATCTCATTCACTCACTTTTCTCTCCCCACCCCCCTTCTCTGCATCAGCCTGCTATGCACAAGCATGCATTCTTCTGCAACCCTGGGAAAATCACTTTGTAATCTCCTTCATGTTACAGGTGAAGGAGACAAACTCCAGAGAAGTTAATGATCAGTGAATCACAGATCTCAGGTTTCCTAACACCAAAGCAGTATGGAAAACAATTTCTTTGTTGGAGGTGTCTGAAGACCTGGATTCTCACTCGAGCTTTCTCACAGTGGCACAGGCCTGAATCTCTAAGCCACATATTTCCTCATCAGTAAAATGGGCCATTTGTAGCATGTTGTCCACCTCACAGAGTTTATGAGAATTCATATATTTAAGAAAGGGTTGAGACAGGTCAAAAATACTATACAAACTTATGTTTACTATTATTATTGGCATTTTCATGGTAATACTTTCATCTGAAATTTCAAGCTAATTTCTTCATTGTCTCAAAATATTCAGTGCATCTTTCAATAGAAGTCACTGAGGATTTATTGAAACTCTACTATGTTAGATATTTCATCCAGGCTACATGTGATGCAAAGCAATCTACACAGGGAGAAGAAAAAATAAGAACATGATATAAAATAGAATGTCAGGCACTGGGGCGCTTCAGTGGGCTCAATGTCTGCCTTTGGCTCAGGTTGTGATCTCAGAGTCATGGGATAGAGCCCTGCTCCACAGAGAATCTGCTTCACCCTCTCCCTTTGCCCCTCCCCCTGCTCATGCACACACACTCTTTCTCTCTCTCAAATAAATAAATAAATAAAATATTTTTTAAATGAAGTGTCAACTGAAATATAGCATGCAATACATAATAGAGACAATAAACTCTATGTTGCTTAAATAACATAACATGGCTCCCACAAGGACATTCCCACTTTCAAAAGGCAGTGCAATCCCCTGAGAAGCCTGAGAATCTTTACCTTCTCTGTCTTAGGGCCTACCAGCAGCATAAGCACTACCAGTTATACTCCCACAGGGCACCAAGCACTGACCCAAGCACTTTATGACTTTACCATGATATCCCTCAACAACACTATGGAATAGGTAGAGTTTTTTCTTTTTTTTCAAGATGTATTTATTTTATTTGAGAGAGAGAGCCAGCACAAGTGGGAAAGGCAGAGGGAGAGGGAGAGAGAATCCCAAGCAGATTCCACACTGAGCTTGATCTCACATCCCTGAGACAGGACCAAGCATAAATCAATAATAGGATGCTTAACCGACTGGGCCACCCTGAAGCCCCCGGAGTAGGTACTCTTTGATCATGCTTTTCCAGATCAGGAACTGAGACACACAGAGGTCAAGTGACTTGCCCAAGGTCACACAGGGCGCAACAGAGCTGGTCTGACTCAAGCACCTATCCTCTTCCACACTCCAGTGTATTGCCTCCCTCACTCCTCATTCTGAGCCCAGCTCTCACCATAACATGAGTCAATCCTACACACACATTCCCACCCTCACCACAACTCCATGTTTCTTAAGCTCATGTCTTCGATAATTTCTAACCCCATCAGCCCTTTCATTGTCTCAACCAGCTTCTGACTTCCCATCTCCTGTCACACTCAAGCGAGCTCAGCCAGGAATATTTTCCCTCCTGCCTGGATCAAATTGTTATCATTATGAAGATGATTGTTTACTCCTTGTCATCATTACATTAATGCTTCCTAAGCTCATATTACTACTGAAAGGCCATGTGACTCGATCTGCAGTGAGTCGTTAAGTGCAACCAACACTCATCAAAGGGATTTGTGAATTGATGGTTGTGATAATCCTCCTAATTATCAGTTTCTTTTTGGTGACCTCTTTGTTATCAGCCAGTATGCTGAGTGGTTACGGAAACTTAATGGTCCCTATGCTGGCGAGCCAGCTCTGGCCTCCTGGAGAACCCAAACTGCACTATGTATACAAATGTGCACATGCCACAGGGTCGACATGCAGGCATATAGTTTACTTAAACTCTGCCTAGTTTCTGAGTATAGTAACGTAAATTGCAACAAGATGCCATAAGGTAAAAGCAGGAAAAAAAAAAAGTTAACAGAGGATCATAAAGTGGGAGCAAGAATAAAGCTAAAACAAATGCATAGCACTCATGCTGCCCATTGGCCACAGATTTGGCTCTTAAACTTTCAAGCTAAAAAGAAGCACTTGATCGTTTGCTTTGTTAAAGCCTCTATGAAAAACTAAAGTGTTTGCTTTAAAGATTATAATTAATATTAACAAGAACACAAGAGAATTTTACCTGAGAAGTCCTCAGAAAAGGGACATTATAGACTGTAAATAAGCAATGACTTCAACAGTATCCAAACAGTACTCACAAGGGTAAGTTTCATCCATCTTCACCTACTCTCATTGAGAAAAGTAGCCAAGTTTGTAGCCAAAAACAATTCAGAAAAAGTTAATTCTTGGGGGAGGGGAGAGGAGATAAGGTACACAAAAGATGGAATTTGTATACATTAATATATGAGTGCATTAAATATATGTGTGTGTGAATACACACAGTTATGTGTGTTCATATGTAATTTTTAATTTTTTTTTTAATTTTTTATTTATTTATGATAGTCACAGAGAGAGAAAGAGAGAGAGGCAGAGACATAGGCAGAGGGAGAAGCAGGCTCCATGCACCGGGAGCCCGATGTGGGATTCGATCCCGGGTCTCCAGGATCGCGCCCTGGGCCAAAGGCAGGCGCCAAACCGCTGCGCCACCCAGGGATCCCGTAATTTTTAAATTTTTTACCAAAATGCACTGATCAAAAATAAATTTAGCAAAATGTAGTAAAAAAAAATACTAATCATCAACACAGATTCCTACAACTGGTAAAGATAACTGACAAGTCTGTTTCCTGACTCCGCCTCTCTTATAATTATGGTTAACTTGAAATCATTACTAGTTCCAAGGTGTGTACTGCTGACTGGCATTTCCCCAGAGCTCAGTTTTCCCTGTGAATAAATAGTTTGCGATTCAATGCTTGGGCTCTGGATTCCTTCACCTTTATGACCCTGAGTGGGATGTTTAATCTCTGTATTGCCTTATTTTTATTATCTGTAAAATGGAGGCCTCCAAATCACCCCCACTTCACACGACTGCTGTGAATATTAAATGTCAATACCGAGGTCCCTGGATGGCTCAGGCACCCTGGTATTGCATCTACCTTCGGCTCAGGTCATGATCCTGGGATTCTGGGATGGAGCCCCATGTCAGGCTCCCTGCTCAGTGGGGAGTCTGCTTCTAACCTCTCCCTTTGCCCTTCCCCCACCTCATACTCACCTGCTCTTTCTCCTTCTCTCTTTCTCTCATAAATAAGCAACATCTTAAAAAAAAAAATGATAATACCCATGAAGCCCATAGAGTCATACCTAGCACAGTAAGCACTCAATGGATGCTGGCCATTGCTATTACAATTATTATTATAATTCCATGAAACTGTGCCTTAGACATTTTTCTGTACCTTCTCACTAAACAATAGTCATTAATTAGGAAGACCATGGGTCTCTAGAGGCTCTTGTCCATTTGGCTCTTGAAAATACAATCATTAATCTCTGCTTATTTCATGGTTTACCTCCCAATTAGACTGCAAGTCCTATAGCATCATAGATACCACCTAGTCCAACCTCCTTATTTGCTGAGAAAACAGAATCTTAACATAGTGAAGTATTGTCTCCAAGGTTAAACAGTAAGCCAAAGCATGAAGTGAGATCACTTGGCTTCCAATTTAGTCCTTTTGCCATTAAAGCATCTTGTCTTCCCATCGAACCCATGTCCCATCAACCTCTTTGACTCTTAACTATTCCCCTGCACATTGGTGATTCTTAAAGGCTCCTCTCTTGCACAGACCCTGCTCCAGTGCCTCCCAGCCAAACTCCTATTTCACACTATCCTGTGGCCATACCACAGGCATTTCAAATTTCACTTGTCCTAACGGATTCATAATCCTTTTCACTAATCTGGGAACTCCTCCCACAATACCTCTGTCATGATGCCACCACCCACACAATAACCCAAACAAAACACTTGAGCTTACCCCCAGTCCACCACCCCCGACCCCATACATCTAAATTCTGCTAGTTTTACTTACAAACTATTTTTACAAATTTGTCCTTTCCTAATAATCCCTAAGCTACGACTCTAATTTGGCTTAAGCTTTTTTGTAGCCTCTGGCTCATCTCCCTTAAGAGACCATAAACTCTTAAGAAAAGCAGAAGATAAATAGTATTTGCTGAGCCCCTACTGCATGCCCAGACACTGTGTAGGAGCTTATATATTTTGTGATCGCAACAACTCATGTGATATCCTAATTTTACAGATGAAGAAGCTAAAGCTCACTTGAACCATTTATAAATGCTTGGGTAATGTTTAAGAACCAATGAGGGCGGGATCCCTGGGTGGCACAGTGGTTTGGTGCCTGCCTTTGGCCCAGGGCTGATCCTGGAGACCTGGGATCGAATCCCACGTCAGGCTCCCGGTGCATGGAGCCTGCTTCTCCCTCTGCCTGTGTCTCTGCCTGTGTCTCTGCCTCTCTCTCTCTCTCTGTGTGACTATCATAAATAAATAAAGAAAAAAAAATTAAAAAAAAAAAGAACCAATGAGGGCTATTGCAACAGCCTGAAGCTATTGACATTAGCACCTATTACAACCCAAAGCCCAAGGGAAAGAGGGAAGAGTAGTTATCAGTACCCAGCAGAAAGAGTAGCTATATGCAAATGGCCTTCCAATGGGAGCCATGCAGCCAAACACCGCCAACTGACAAGGAGAGTAGGAGAATAAATATCTTGACTCCCTTAGCTCCTACCATCTGATTTCTTGCTCGAACCTCCCATTGGCCAAAACCACCTGGAAGCTGAATGGCAAGGGAGTTCACTGGTAAAATCCATGGATCACCTTCCCCAGCCACAGATCAGGGCAGCAAAGAGAAGAAAAGCAAAAAGAAGATAACCAGCAGAACACACAACTAATAAAGTGATGGAGCCAGGATTTGAAACTAAATCTAGATGATTCCACAGCTCTGCCCATAATTCCATTACCTTATAATATTGTGATGTTTCCAAGGGCAGAGAGTAATTCTTTGTACCCAGGGCAATGTCTTTCATATCGGGAGCCTTCAGTGAGTATTCACTAAACTGAATCGAAACAGGACAAAATCTAATTTCTTGGCCCAAGTCAGCAAGGCCTCCCTTTGGAAGCTTTGTGAACTGAGTGAAGTATGTTTGAGTTTTCCTTCACCTCCCTCTCTTAAATCACTCTGCCATAGACCGAGGCAAACTTTTACTATGAAAGGCCCTTAGGTAGAAATATTTTCAGCCTGGGGAGCCATACCATCTCTGGTGTTACTACTCAACTCTGCGGTCACAGAGTGAAAGCAACCACTGACCATGCATAAACAAGTGGGCACGGCTGTGTGCCAACAAAACTTTATTTATGGGCCCTAAAATTTGAATTAATACAATTTTCACGTATTTTGCAAAACATCATTCTTCTTTAGATTTTTTTCAACCATTTGAAGCTGTTAAAGAACATTCTTTTCAGGTTAGACAGAGACAAGAAGGGCTGGATTTGGCCCATGGGTCTTAATTTGCTGAACTTTGCCTTAGTCCTTCAGATGCTCAGTTGATGAGCATCAGTTTTTTGTTTTTTGTTTTTGTTTTTGTTTTGTTTTGTTTTGTTTTATAGATGACAAGTTTTAATGACACAGCCAACACTCACAATCACAGTTGGCTCTTCAGACAACTTGATCTTTGGGGCAAGATTTTGTGCCGAGTCAAGCGATACACAAAAGCACATGAGCAAGAGAGGCAGCATTCCGGCTTCTAGTGAGGGAGCGAGATATCTAGGTCTCATGATCAAAGTCCTTTTTATTCTTAAATAAAAACCTTAATTTGCTCTGGCCTCCTAAGGGGCTCTGATCCCAGGCCCCCGTTTCTTTATGAGGGATGTTCTTCTTGTAGGGGGCCAGCTTGAACAGAGGCCACCTCACCAGAGCAGCGTTCTAGTCCTCCGTAGTCTCTTTCCGTGATACACACAGCGAGGCTTGTGCAGGCAGGGAACACACATGACAGAGGGCCGCTTTGGTGGTGCTGGTTCGGGTGGTATTTCTTCACTGGATCTTGGTGACAGCCTCATGGATGGAGGTGGCCATGTACTCTAGATTTTTAGTGGTCAAGCCACACATGTTGATCCGACCGCTTGGCAGCAGATAGATGTGCTTTTCGTTGACCAGATATTCAACCTGCTTGGGGTTCAACCCGGTGAAGCTGAACATTCCAATTTGCTCTGTGATGTGGTTCCAGGTTCCAGGAGTCTTGAGGGCTTCTAAGCGTTCCCTAAGTTTAGATCTCATGGTCAGAATCCGGCCAGCCATTGTCTTCACGTTACCTGTCCATTCCTTAAAGAGCTCAGGGTTAGAGAGGGTAGAGGCCACAATCCGCGCTCCCTGAGCAGGGGGGTTGGACCAAGTAATTCAAACAATATTCTCCATCTGGGAAAGGACCCGCAGGATGCTATCGGGATCTTTGGCAACCACGGTCAGATTGCCCATACGCTCATTGTAGAGTCCAAAGTTCTTGGAGAAGGACTGAGAACAGAAGAACTCAAATCCTTCAGACACAAAATAGCAGACAGCCCAGGCGTCCTTCTCTAGGTCTCCAGATGCAAAGCCCTGATAGGCTGAGTCAAAGAAGGGGAGCAGAAACCGGCGCTTCATGACAGAGGCGATCTGCTTCCACTGCTCCGACTGGGTACACAGTCATATACATATATCAGGCCCTTCTCCACTCCCTTCCCTGTTTGAAAACTTCTCTGACCTGGACCCCAGCTCCCCACTCTTGCCAGGTGATACTCATCTGAATAACTAATGTGGATTGAGGGCCTATTTTGTGATTATAGGATATTCCCAATTCAGTGAGAATCATTATGGTAGTGACGATTTATTGAGCTCCTAAAATGTGTCCATCACTGCACTAAGCACCCTATATGCACTATTTTATTTCAAATCTCATGACAATTCAAATTCCAAACAGTAACGGCATAGATGATTGAAGTACACTAGGGCTAATAGTGAGGATACTGGCAAGTAAGAGCGGGATGGCCTCTCTAAAAGGACCTTCAATGTCTAAAACCAAAAAAGGCACTGAAGCTAATGCAGAGATATATGACTGGGGAGCTCGAGACTTTTGCTATCGTCACTCAGTCATGAAATACCAGCACTTCTGCTGGAGAAGGGCATCCCTGTCCCTCAAGGCACATGAACATTCAACCATCTTCATTAACAAATAGAAATACCATTGGGGCTTAGAGGTTTAAAAGTCCCCTTCCCAAGGTGGCAGATGAAGCCCACGGATGATCCTTGTTCTGCCCACACTCCCAAAAAGTATTAGCTCCAGCAGGGCAAAGCCATAAAGTGGAAAGAGTCAAGGTTCTGGTAGCCCTACAATCCTGCCTCTAAGATTGACCCACTGAGTAATCATGGCTCTCAGTTCATAGTAGGTAGGAATGATTTCTCCTGGCCTAAGTCCAGGCACTTGGGAGCCAAACTTGGTCTTAAAGAACAGCTCAGAGAAAAGTCCTCAGTCACTCCCTGCAGAGCTTCTCTTGTGAAGCCAGTCAGGCCCAGGACAGCCAGATGCCCACTGAGAGTTGAGGGTAACACTCTGAGGAAGGTAGTAAGATATGTGACAGTAGGTCTCAAACACATTATTCCCCCATTTGAATCTTACTCAGGGCACCGAAACTTTGGAAAGCCTTTGCATCCTGGATTTGCAGGTCAGAAAGTATAACAAGTTTCATCTTCAGGTTGACAAGCCTCCCTCATCCTTCCCAGGTTCAACCACCCAGAATCAGGGGCCTGCACCCAGGAATCCATTGCTCTTGGCTCACCAAGAGAGGTCAGATTGAAAGTGACTTGACTCCTTGACTGTCCAATCCTATTAATGACACCAGCCTGCCCCACCCCACACCCCATCATCACCTGTTTCCCACATTTGCTTTTTCTACATAATAGTCATGACACATATCTCTTCCACACTTTCACTGCCCATTTTAAGCTACCTAAGAACAGAGGAGACTATAGCTGGTCCTTCTGTGACACCATATTCCTTGATGCAGTGCTACGGGTGTAAACCAGAAGGCCCACATGCCCAGCTAGGGAGTGTGAATATTATCCTAGAAAGGAGAGAAAAGCCATTAACAGTTTTGGAGTTGAAGGTAATAGTGTGATAAAAGCAGTATTTTTAGGGAACAATCTCTAGCAGCACATACTGGAAACATTGGAAAGCAAATATAAAAGAGGAAAGAAATTAAAATTCAGTTTGAGTTACCGGTTAAGAGGTAATTGTAGTGGATGGAGCCAGAGACCGTGAGGGTCTAAATTACAGTTGTGGCATAGACAGAGGAAAGGATGTTTCTGAAATGCATTCTGAAGTAGTGAACTCCAGTGTCCTCTAGGATAGGAACCAGGGCAGAGTCCTCTTTGTGACCCCATCCACCCAGGGCTGATATGCGCCAGCATCCACCAGTGCAGGTGCATCAGCTGTGAAAAATACTGAAACACTTCTCCACTTATGAGTAAGCAGCCCCTTACTGGAAACCACACTCACTCACCCCTGTGCCCAGCCCTCTCCCAGAACTCCCCAAAACCACCCTCTTCCCCAACTCAGCAAATAGAGTTTGTGTCTTCATGCATGGCATAGAAGGCTTTGAGAACACTGCTCCGGTGCCAAAGCTGATATTCCTTCTGGTTGGCCGGTCCCCTTGCCAACCAGTACATATATTTAACATCATGCCTTCATCTGCGTAGTCAGCTTCTGGTACATGGTGAGAGATGAAGGAAAGAAGGGAAGGAGAGAGGGAGGGAGGGAAGGAGGTCAGGAGAGAGGGAGGAGGGAGAGGAGGAGAGGAGTAGAATTGAAGCAAGCAGATTTTAACAGCTGGTTGGATATGAGAAGAAATAAGCAAAGGAATCCTGGGCAGCTCGAATCATGCAGACTTACATGGCTGCATGATTTTAGCTTTCTGTCAGAAAAAGAGAAGCAGAAGGGAGAGTTCATTTGGGAGCAAGATGGATATGTTCTCTTAAAAATAAACTGCATTTGAACAAAAGCTCAGCTGAGACCAATAAAATATATGAAGGACTGGTTGAAAGCTGTGCAGTCCATCTATGCCTCTCTGTACTCAAATATCTATCCCTTGGGGAGCCCAGGCCAGCAGAGAGCTGTGAGTCTCATGGGTAGCCTTTAGGAAATCCCTTTAGGCTCTTAGGATCCAGTGGTGTGCTCCTCCTGAGAAGCTGGCTTGCTTTATTTAGCACATGGACAATGGACTGTGCAACACTTTGGTTTCCTATCAGTTAAAGCTACATCTGCAGTTCACCTGTAGCCTCCACGCCTCTTGGGGGCCCCACTTTATGGCCCTACCCTTTCTTCATTTTTCCCTACTTTTCTCCGAATTATGTTATCTTAACATGTGACATCCATGTAAGCTGACTTAAATCTATTTTATTTTCTTTATTTAAATTCAATTAACATACAGTATATTACTAGTTTCAGCAGTAGGGTTCAGTGATTCATCAGTTGCATACAACACCCAGTGCTCATCCCATCACGCGCCCTCCTAAATGCCGATCACCCAGCAACCCCATCCCCCTATCCACCTCCCCTCTAGCAATTCTGTTTCCCATAGCCAAGAGTCTCCTATGGTTTGTCTTAAATTTATTTTAAAACAAAGAGGAGACTAACTTAACTCATACAGAATTTTAACTGAAGGTGGAATATTCATATGGAAATACACAGGAACACCTTGGAGATATTGTGGGTTCAGTTCCAGACCACTGCAATAAAACAAATATCACAATAAAGTGAGTCAAATGAAATCTTTGGTTTCCCAGTGCATATAAAAGTTATGTTTACACCATGCTGTAGTCTACTAAGTACACAATAGCATTATATCTAAAAAAAAAAAAATACACAGAACAATGTACATACCTTAATAAAAAAAAAACACTCAATGGCTAAAAAATGCTAACCATCATCTGAGCTTTCAGCAAGTCATCATCACTGACCCCAGATCACCATAACAAATATAATAATAATGGAAAACTTCAAATATTGTGAGAACTACCAAAATAGGACACAGAGACACAAAGTGAGCAAGTGCTGCTGGAAAAATTGCTCCAACAGACTTGCTCAACGGCAGACTAATCCCAAACCTGCCACTTGTGGGGGGAAAAAAAAAAGCAACAGCTGCGAAGCACAATAAAGCAAAGTGCAATAAAATGGGGTACACCTGTAAATATTCAAAAGCAGCTCTTCGCTGGGGTTTACCCCAGGAGAGACACCATGAAGTTGGTAGAGACCTAGAAGACATGACCTCATGAGGCTTACAGTCGCTAAGGACGGAGAGATAGAGCAGAAGAGATGGCACTACCCCCAAACCAGGTTTGCATTAATTGCAAGGTGAATGGTATCCCCAGTAAACACTTATAAGAGAAGGAAAAATCCATTTAGTTATTTCTAGTGTCCCAGGCACGTGAAAGGTCCCTTGTGCTGCGGTGGGATAGAATGACGGGGCTTCTGAGCCTTGGAATTCCATGTTATTCGGTCTGTTAGCACCCCTGGGGTTGGATTCTCTCAAAACCCATAGATAAACATCACCTTCGTTTATTTGGGGGTTTGGTTTGGCTTTTTTATAGAGATGACTCACTGATTTGATTACCTGGCTGTTCATTCTCAAAGGCAGGCAAAGGAAATCCAAAGAGAGAGCAAGACAGGAACAGATTTCTTACCAGAATATATGAACTATTTAAGCAGTCACATATGGTCAAACACATTATCAGCAATGTGATTGGAAATGAGTGGCATTGTGAAAAAAAACTAAGAAAACCCATATATGGCTCTAAATAGCCGTTGCCTCCATAACACTGGTTGCTTTATTTGTAAAAATGGAAAAGCAAATGTTGCCACATCCTCCCTGAAGTTAGATGTAGCTGCATCGTCCAGGTAGGCAGTGTCCTGTCAGCACTTGGGATGACAGAAGGAGAAAACACAGCCTCAGCTCCATGAAAGAATTCTTTGAAAGCACTTGGGAAAGTATCAAATGCAACACATGGCCAGGGATTTATTATTTGGGCAGAAACAAGTAGTCCTCTAAGGTGATTTCAACAAGCTGAGGCAATTTCAGATCAGGAGAGGAAAATAATTTTGAAGCCACATGCCTTTTCTAAAAGTTCAGAGCTGGAACTCACCTGAGAAGCCCTATGCAAAGGCCTAGCAGCCCAAGTACAGACAGAGACATACCATCCAGCTAGAAGACCATTTAAACATAAAGGCTGTTTGGACAACCTCATAAGAACAGAAGTGTAAATTCCAGGATTGTGGGTGCCTGAGTGGCTCAGTCAGTTAAGCATCTGGCTTCAGCTCAAGTCATGATCTTGGGGGCCTGGGATGGAGCCCCACATCTGGGTCCCTGCTCAGTGGGGAGCCTGTTTCTCCCTCTCCTCCCCAGCTCAGCTCATACTCTCTGTTGCTATCCTTGTCCCTCTCAAATAAATAAATAAAATCTTTTTTAAAAAATTAAAAATAAATAAATTCCAGGATTGCCTCTCTCTAAGCCAAAGTGTACCGAGGCCTCCAGTCTCATTCCACACTCGCACCTACTTGTTTCCCACACCCAGAGAGCCTCCCCCTGTTTTATCTACGCCCTCAGCAAGCCCTAAAGGGATGCCGGGAAGTGGCCCACTCCAAAACAATCCCTGAGAACCTACAGAGCACCCAGCAGTGTCGGCATGGAGCTGAAACAAAATCCTGATTGTCCAGGACCATGCAGACTAGTGAGTCTACAAGCCAGCAAATGAGCAGCCTCAAAATGGGAGGTGAGTGCTATGGGAGGGCACATAAGCATAAGAATACCTGACCTAACAAGACATTCATTTATTTATCCTTCAACCATTACTTGGGGCAAAACTCAAGAGTCATCCTTAACTCCCCTCTTTCATACACACCCTGCTTATAGCCATGATTAAACTCTGCTACCTCTACCTTCAAAATATACCCACAATCCAACTACTCCTCATGACCTCCACCACAACAACCCTCATCCAAGCCACCATCATCTCATCATCAAAGCCTCCTAACTGGTCACCCTGCTCTACCATTGCCCCCTTCAGAGCATCTTCCATACAGCAGCCCAAAGAGCCTCTTATATCAAAGTTTGATCATGTTACTTCCCTACGCCAAACCCTCCAGGGTCTCCTATTGTTATAAGGACTGAGGAGGACACAGTGACCCAACAGCAAGGAGCAGCAGCCATGGCCATGACAGCTCAGAAGTCCTCCTGTCAGAGGACTCAGTCCAGTTGACATGACCTTCGTCACTTGGCTGCATCATCTTCAAAAGCCATGGTGAGGACACAGAGCCCTGAGCTACTAAAGAAAGATCTGGTCATTTCCTGTAAAAAATACAGAAGATGTCAGCTCCAGCAGAGCAGATGCTCAAGAGAAAGTCCAACTGTGTCATCAACAGCAACACTGTCGCCTGCCAGCCTCAAGAAGTCTCCCACTGGTCATAGCCCCACCCTTATATGATGTTTATTAGCCACCTATGCCAATGCTTCACTGAATGAACCCCCCCACAAGGAGCCCCATTAGGTGCTCCCCCTCCTTCAGAGCTCAGAAAAGAAAAAAAAATAAGAGACACAAAAAGATTGTTTAACATCATAAATATGAGGGGGAAAAAAACATTTGATTTTCTGAATCCCCCTGCTGCTTCCTTCTGGTTCACCATGAATGAACAAGGTCGACAGATTCCAGCCACCTTTGAGTAGGCCATAGCCAAAAAAGGACCCATGGACGCTACAGAAAAAGATGTGGAATTTTTAGGACAAATTCATTCCCTGAAATTCCTTTAAAGAGTAAGATACAGGGCGGGGGGTGGGTGGGTTAAATGGGTGATGGGTATTAAGGAGGGCAATTGTGATGAGCACTGGATATTGTGTTTCTGATATTAGTTTCTATACTTGAAACTAATATTACACTGCATGTTAATTTAACTAAATGTAATTAATTTAATTTAATTTATTTAAATAAAAACATAAATAAATAAATGAAGTACAATAGAAAAACCCATTGTCTCTAAAGGCCATAACTGGAAAGCCAGCAATTACTTAAGACGTAAAACTAGCTTAGAATTACACACAGTCCTTGCTTTCACAGAGGTGACAGGTGGGATGACAAGGAAAACATCATACTAGACTGCAACAAAGTCTAATAATGGAAAGATGCACAAGATCCCGAGAGTGGAGAGAGCAATCCACTGTGGCAGGAAGAAGAGGGAAGAGAGAAGAAGGCCGATCACGGCAGACTTCCAGAGCCATTGTCTCTATAAGGTGACCAGCTAGGGCTCAAGCACACACGGCCTACACATGAATATTTGCAGCAGCATCACTCCCAGCAGCCAAACACTAGAGACAACACAATTGTCCATCAACTAATGAATGGATTAAATAAACTGTGAGACATCCACACAGTGGAATATTATTCATTCATAGGAAGAATGAAGTATTGACACAGGCCATGACATGAAGGGACCTGTAGACAGGGACTTTCAAACCTTTAACTCACTGATCTGAAAAATGCAACTACTTCCAGTGGGTGGGAGGAGTAAGCAGGTCATTCTGGTCACCACAGTCTCCTGCTTTGCCCACGCTGGGAGTCCTCCAGCACGTCCCTGAGCTACCTCTCTCCTCACCATCATCATCCTGTCCCTAACACAGTTGTTATTAGCCCGATTCTAAGGCCCCCAGAGACATCCCTTTGTGAGAAGTGCATTAGTCATGTGGAACAGCAGGCTGGAAATATTAAAATGCTCATTACTGCATGGAAAAATTATCTCAGACTAATTCTTAACTGAATGTTTGATTCAATACGAGGCTGATATCATCTCTCCTCTTTTTGACAATGATTCCAATATGCTGCCATCTGCAGAACACCCCTTTCTCTATGAAAACAAGTTCCTGCCTGGATAATATAGTCAATGAAAATCCAGGAGGAGAGCCATATGTCACAATAAATGCACAGTGTATTCCATGCTTTCTTCCCACTATTACTTTTCATGCCAGTCACTAGCAATGAGTGTTTGTTGCTCCAGATGATTTCCTCTGAAGATATGCTGTATTCAAATTCAATTAAAAAGAGAAGAGGAAAACACAGCAAGCAGCCTTCTCTTTTATGTCCAGTTCAGTGGGGATCCAGATTTGGAATATGGCCCAGGAGATCCTTAGCCATCACCCCTCTCTTATGGTTTCCCTCCCCTGCTAATTTTAAAGGATGGGGCGTAGATGGCTGTATGGGCTGTGCAAGACCCCCAGGAGTCAAGTCTTCAGGTTGAATTTTCCAAGTTCATACAAGAGACACTCCAGTTAATTTTCTTATCTGACCTTCATTCTTTCCCAGAATATCTTTCCTACCATCTTTGTTAAATAGACGGGGACCCATGTGGGCCTGCCTCTGACACGCTTGATTGAACAGAGAAAATGCCCAGGCCAAGGAAATTCTCTTGGCTAAAAGCATGGAATTGAAACAGAGACCATGTATAGTGAGTTGAATGTGGAAGAGTTTAAAGTTCACATTTGGTGGGACAGAGGGAGGACACGTGGACCAATCATTTCCTAACTTGTACCAGACATGGCAAAGAAACCTATCATCTAGAGGAAAAGAATAAAGCCAAGAGAAGAAAGATGCTGAGAAAAGAAAAAAAAAAGTGATTTCTCTAACACTGGGTTTCTCAGTCTCAGCATTATTGACATTTTGGGGGCAGATAATGCTTTATGGGGGGTGGGGTGCTTTCCTACGCATTGTGGGAGGTCTAGAGCATCCCTGGCTTCTGCCTACACATCCTCCACCCCAATTGTGACACCAGGCTATCTGCCAAATGTCCCCCGGGTGGGCAAAATTGCCCTGGACTGAGAACTCCTGCCCTAACAAAACATTCATCTGTTTATCCTTCAACCACCATTACTCAGGGCAAAGCCCAGAGTCACCCTTAACTCTTTCCTTTCATACTCTGCTTCGAGCCATGGTTAAACTCTGCACCCCTGCCTTTAAAATACGCCCCAATCCACCTTCCTCATGACCTCCACTGTGACAACCCTCATCCAAGCCACCATCACCTCTCCCCAGATTATTCCCAAGGCCTCCTGTCACCTCCGACTCTACCCTTGCCCCCTTCAAAGCAGCTTTCACACAGCAATCAAAAGAGCCTTTTTAGGGGCACCTGGATGGCTCAGTCGGTTAAGCGTCTGATTCTTGATTTCTGCTCAGGTCCTGATCTCAGGGTTATGATCTCAGCGTCATGAGGTCGAGTCCCATGTCTCTGCACTCAATGCCCTATCTGCTCGTCCCTCTCCCTGCACTCGCTCTCTCTCTCTCTAATAAAAAAAAGTCTCTCTCTTTGACTTTTAAGTCAAAGTCTGATCCTGTCACTCCTCTGCTCCAATCTCTCCAGGGTCTCCCATCACCAATCAGAACCCTTCCAATGGCCTATACGACTCTTCAAGATCTTGCCCCCAGTTCTGCTTCTGACTTCAGCTCTTACTACTGCCCCTGACTCATTCCTCTGAGTCCCACTGACTTCCTTACTGTTCCCCAAGTACACCAAGCACATTCCTGTCTCCAGACCTTTGCACTTGCCATTCCCTCTGTCAGGCATGCCCTTCCCCCAGAGATCTGCCTGGCTTGCTCCCTTAAATCATTCAGATCACCATATGAGAAGGGCTTTCTGTGATTGCCCTATTTAAACAGGCATTCCATTATCTATCTCCCTTCCCCTGCCTTACCCTTTCCATTCAATTGTTTCTTTATTGTCTCTCTCTCCCCAACTAGAATGTAAGTTCATGACAGTAGGGCTTTGCCTCATTTACTGCAGCATCCACGAGGACCTGACCTGAGCAGTGCCTAGCATTGTTGAACGATGTGCACACTATTCAAAGCGCCAGAGTGGTCACTCTAGCACTATTCATCAAAGAGCAAAACTGGAAACAATGTGGTTATCTAACAATGGGGCAATGGTTAAACAAATTATGACATAATGTGTGTAGCCATTTAAAAACTTGTGCTTTCGAGGTTTTTAGGCTAAAATGAAGTCTTTCCAGTAATCCTTGACATAGCTTCTCCTAACTTTAAACAAAATATCTATGGAACCCAAACATAAACCAAAAGTTAATGCAACCTGAAAACTAATATATATATATATATATATATATATATATATATATATATATATATACACATACACACCCCAACCTATTACCAGAATCTGGAAGTAATATCTATAAATAACAAAGACAATAAAACCAGGCACTTCTGTTATCTTCCAAAAAAATGGTGAGTCTACATACTTGAAAGGAGGAAAACAGTCTTGTCGTCGTCTCCCCACTTCCTGCTCTCTGGCTTAATCGAGAATTTACTACGTAAATATCATATATTGAAAACTCCAAAATGCCATAGGGTTATGAGATGTGTCAGACATTATTTGGAGTCACATAGCAGTAACTACGATGCCACTCCACATTAGAACACTTCCACTTCTGAAGCACACTCCCCAAATAGATCTCATGTTATCTGTATAACTACACCAAGGCAGACAGGGGAAGGTTTGCTTCCCCCACTTGATAACTTTTTTAAAAGTCCATCAGGCAGGACTCAGATTTAAAACAGTTTTCAAAAATAAATAAATAAATAGATAAATAGATAAATAAATAAATAAAACAGTTTTCCTCAAAGGAGGGGAACTGAGTGAGAAAAATTAGAGAGGGAGACAAACCATGAGAGACTCTTAACTCTGGGAAACAAACAAAGGGTTGTAGAAGGAGAGGTGGGGGGGGGATGGTAACCGGGTGACGGCTACTGAGGAAGGCACTTGATGGGATGAGCCTGGGTGTTACACTATATGTTGGCAAATCGGACTTAAATAAAAGCAAATGTAAAAAAATAAAATAAAATAAACAGATCCCTCAAAGTGTTGAACTGAAGAGACTCTCTGAAAGGTATTTACAGAGGTTCTCCAAGGTCAGGGAAATACCACCAGTGGATGAGGCCATCACTGCCTCTGCGAAGGAAGGTGCAAAGGGAGCTCAGAGAAAGGCCCAGAGGTGGAGGTGAGGCTGGCAAGGAGGGCTCTTCCTAGGTCCAGGGCAACCCAAACAAGCAGGTAAGGGACATTCCTTCCCCTTACTGGCTGAACCCAGCAGGAAGTCAGCTGGCAAGGAAGTCCACATGATGCAGTTTATAGAAGTCTCCCAGGGCATAGGACAAGGTGGAAAATGGATCTAGAAAGGCAAAAGGGGAATAGAGAAGGGCCAGGAAGCTTGCCTAAAATCACATAGCTAGTCAGCCTGAACTCCACTGTCAGGAAAATGCACCCTGGGATCCTGGATACCCATCCCCGGCTAGGGAGAAAGTAATTGCATAGAGAGGTGAGGACTTAGCACCATTGGAAGGTGGGATGATAGTCTCTAGGCCTTGAGGTAAGAATAGACAGAGGTCCAGTTTGGTGATGCTTCCCCATTAGAGCAAGACCTCTGAATTCACAATTGAAAAGATCTTCCCAGCAGGACAGGCAAAAAGTTGAAAACTGCCAGGCTAGTCAAGAAAGATTCAGATCTAGGAAGACTTGATCAGCATATCTTCTCAGAACACCTTTTCCCCTCTAGGCTCATACTGAGAGGGATTCTTATTTCTAAGAAGGTGGCTCTCACATTCTCAATCAATCCAGAAAAACAACAACCCAGAAGTGATCTCCATTTCCTCTCATCCTTAATGTCAAATAACACCCTACTTTTGCATGCTGGAGATCCCAGCTAATCATGCTGTGTTTTGCTCTGATTAACCTTTGAAATAAGCATTTTTTTTCTTTCTTTCGTGTTTTTTTTTTTTTTTTTTTGGTTGTTTGAAGCCAAGCCTTTCCTTAAAGGTCACTGAGCATCAAACCTAATTTGACTTCTAATTACTTTTGTAAACATTTCAGAATGAATAAATGCCAATATAATTAACCACCTAGCATATTACCTGCTCACTCCCTTTACCAACAGGGCAGATAGCCAGCAAAGCAACATGCCAAGCTCCTCTAACCTTCTCATTTGTGGTGTGGGAATTATTTGATTGGACTCTATTTAAATCAGGGTTTTCCAAGCTTGATTGGCCACTACAGGGCATAAGAACTGCCTGAGGATCATAATAAAAATACAGACCCTAATCCTAGAGAATCCAATTTCTTCAGTCTGGAGTGGAGCCAAGGAATATATGCACTGTTTTCTTTTTTATACTTTTTCTAACTGATTCTGATGCAAAACCCAGTTAGGAAATCACTGACTTCAATCATTTTTCCCTTGGCACAGAATCCATCCCTCTCCTCCCCCAATCCCTAACACCCCTTACCTGTGGGTTCTCCTGCAACTCTTCTCCCCGCATCTCACTGATGTAGACATCAACCTGACTCTGACTCACTCTCTCCAATTGAGGGGGGCTCGATAATGTAAAGCCTTGACTACAACTGCCCAAGAATTCATGATTCACAGGCACAGAAACGGCAGAGCGAAAATTCAAGCACTGTGTAATCCGCCCCCAGTCCAGTTGGGTGGCCCCATTCAACTGCACTCATGGCTATCCCTGTTCTACTGGTGAACAGTCACCAGGCCAGCACCTCCACCCTTGTGACTGGAGGGCCCTGGGGCCAACAGGGCAGCGTGGCAAACTCAAGACCCAGGAGAACTTCCAGGACCACACTAGAGACTGAGGACCAACCATTCAGCATGTCGATCAGCTCTACAGACATGGCGCCATCTCTCTGGGAGTAAGCTGGCAGGTGCAGGGAGAGAGGGAAAACCCTAACTGAGGTGACTCCGTCCCTGGCCCTTTGTCTAATTGTCCCCAAATCCTGCACCAGTCCTCAGAGTCCTGCTCAGCCATCCCTTTCCTCTCCCCCACCTCTGGGCTTCCAGCTCAACTCTCCACATTTGCTACAGTTCCCACTCTGGACAATGGCATCCTCCCAAAGGGAATTTAGACACAAGGAGGGGCAGGCATTTGGGGTTGTCACAATGGGAGCATATTGGAACTCGGGATGGAGCAGGGGGTGGAGGGTGGAGAGGTCCAGAACAGAAACGCCAAAAATCATGCCAGGGGCAAGATAGTCCTGGAGCACAAAAAACTATCCTGCTCAAAATGCCATTAGCACCCATGCTGTGAAATAAGAATCACTTACAGTCTGAATACACAATTTAGCCCTTAATTATGGCTCTTTGTCAGGAAAATTTATTGCGGCATTGTTCAGGTAGCAAAAGCCTGGAAACAACCTAAAAGACCATTGATAAGGAGCCATTAAATAAAGTACAGTACATTCATACCAAGGAATTCCATTAGATAGAATGAGAGAGATCAATATGTACTGATACAGCACAATATCTGAGATCTATTATGAATTTTAAAAAGCAAAATGTGGAACAGTATTATAGTACGTCTCATTTGGTATTTTGATAAAGGGAAGGTGCTCTACATACCTATATATTTGCAGATAGGAAGAATTTCTCCAGAAAGTACAAAGAAATTGATTATAGGGTAAAAAGAACCAGGGCAGGAAAGGTGCTTGGCATGGGGGGGTGGGGGGCAGCTAAATAACTTTCCACCATATACCCTTTATTAGTTTTGAATTTTCATGATGTATACTATTTTTTTTTAAAAAAAAGGAATACCTCTTTCAGTGCTGCTCTTGTTTCACATATGTTTGCTTTGCCCTCCGCAACTGCACATTGAAATCCTGAAAGATGGAGCTGTTCCCCAGAGCACCTAGCAGAGAGCAGATGCTTCATCTATTCCTCTTAGTTTGTAGTCTAATGGTTTCCTGAAAGAACTCAAGCCAGGAAAATAATTCCTTTGAAAAGCAAAATACCTGCCCACACAGACAGAACCCACTTGAAGGCTTTCTAGCCTGGGCGTTCGTGCCTGACCCCTGGTGCAGACGGTTTTCACTCTAACATGAGCCTGGGGATTTTCCCAACATGCTTCTGCACGGCTTCTGCACGGCTTAGAAACCCAAAGGCGAAGTGGCCAGTGTGACATTTGTAAAGTGCCACCTATATACAGTGCCAGGTAAGCTGTTGAGCACTTTCACCTGGCAACTCATCTGCCTCCTAACGATCCCGGGGGCCAAATGTTCTCACCCTCAATTATAGCTCAGGAAACTGGGACACCGGGGTTGTGACTTGCCTAAGACCACACAGAATTTGAAATTGGGTCTTCTAATGTTCAGCACTCTCTCCCACACAAAGCTGTCAAATAGAAACAATCTAGCCTTTCTTCAGAATGACAAGTTGACAGAGTTAGAGGCAGAGTCAAGACCTCCACTTACAAGCTTGGGGCCTGGGGCAAAACAGGTGGCCTCCCTGGCCTCATTTTCCCATATGCAAAAAAAAAAGAAAGAAAGAAAAGAAAAGAAAATGCTAACCTGGAAAGATGATTACAGACAGAATAAAATGACATAGTAGGAGGCATTAAGCTTTATGTCTGACTCATAGTAGCTCAATAAATGGAAAATGTCCTTTATCTCTTTTTCCTCCTTTCATGCTACTAGAGCTGCCTTCCAAAATCCAATTTAATAGGATGACATTCTCTATTCTAATGTGTTTATTTTGAACGTTCCCAGCGTCATTTCTTGCACTGCAAAATTCAAGATATCAGCAACCCTCTTCATTCTTTAAAAGGTTATTGCAATTCAAACTAGGTCTGGTCAGCTTTCATAAGGATTTTGACAGGGACATTCGTTGATTACTATTCTTCAAAAAAAATAACCTGGTTGGCCTAACAAGACATGGCTGACCTGCCCCGGCCAATGTGGACAAGAAAGAGACAATTAATTGCTCTTGATTATGGTATTGATAGTGATGACAGCAGTAATGAAACAAAAGTTTCTTCCTAGACCTTAATCATTTTAATTTGTCTAAGTAGGAAGTACAATTTTGGCATGAAAACGTTCGTGTTATTACCCGTGTCATTACCTCTGTTTACTAAATTCAAATGAACAGAATGTTTCTAGTTGTACTAAAGCTCCAGACATTACTAGAGCAAATGCTTGTCTCTTTTTATCACATTTGCAATGGATGAATTTAATCACAAAATCCTAAATGGGAAAGATTCTAGTAAGGCCACAGAGTTTAGCCATTCCCCTGCCTTCAAGCAAAAGTAAACAGGAATTACCTCAGACACACAAATCGACAAAATCAACAACAAAACTGAATGTGCCCAATCTTTCCCCCTAGTAGGTCCTCTAGAGGCAGAAAAATCCAAATCTACTTCCTTGATCATCCAGGCCAGAAGCTGTCCAGGCCGACTTCACAAGGACCCAAAGCTTGGGACGCCTGGGTGACTCAGCGCTTGAGCGTCTGCCTTTGGCTCAGGGTGTGATCCCAGGGTCTAGGGATCAAATCCCACATCGAGCTCCCCGCAAGGAGCCTGCTTCTCCCTCTGCCTGTGTCTCTGCCTTTCTCTGTGTCTCTCATGAATAAATAAATAAAATCTTTAAAAAAAAGGGGGGGGGGACCCAAAGCCCGTGTCATTCCTCGGATATTCTGATTTCACTGGTTGCAGCTGGGGCCCTGCGAACGAGTCCTTTTTTCAGCCTCCTCAAGTGACTGTAATGTGATACTCAGTAAAAAAGCCTCCCTGATATTTTTTAATATCTTTATTAAAGAGATCTGGTTCGCATACCATATAATTCACCCACGTAAAATGCATGCTTCGATGGTCTTTGGTATACTCAGAGTTGTGAAACCATTACCACAATCTAATTTTAGAATATGTTCATTGCCCCCAAAAGACACCCAAGCCCCTTAGCAGTCCCTCCCCAAGGCACACCCCTAGGCACAGGGAGCAGCTACCCTGTTTTCTGTCCCCATGAATCTATTTTAGGTTCTTCGTATAAATGGGATTATACAATATTTGTTATTTTGTGTCCGCCTTCTTTCACTCACTATAAATGTGTATGAGGTTTAACCATGTCCCAGCATGGATCAACACTTCATTCCTTTTTATGCCTGGATAACATCCCATTATATGGCTATCCCATATCCCATTTGGTTCAACCATTCATCAGTTGGTAGAAATTAGGATCCTTACTACTTTTTACCTATTGTGAATATTCCTGATACTCAAAAGCACTTTTTTTAAAGAGATTCTATTTATTTATTCATGAGAGACGGGGGGGGGGGGTGGGGGGGGCGGGGGGTGCAGAGACACAGGCAGAGGCAGAAGCAGGCTCCATGCAGGGAGCCTGACGTGGGATCCCAGGTCTCCAGGATCAGGCCCGGGGCTGAAGGCAGCGCTAAACCGCTGAGCCACCCGGGCTGCCCCAAAAGCACTTTTAAAAGAGCTGCTTTTAAACACACAACAGCTGGAAAGCACTTCTTGGGAAGAAGACACCAACTCTCACCCTGCGCCTGTAGCTTCCTTTAGCCACACTTCCATTGAACACAGTCCTTTTTTACAACTGGCTTGTTGGCACTTAAATATCTGATTGCTTTGCTCACCCTTACATTCTTGACACTTCTATCGATGAGCCAATGACATTCCATTTTTATTTTTTTTTAAATTTTTATTTATTTATGATAGTCACACACACACACAGAGAGAGAGAGAGAGAGAGAGAGAGAGACACAGGCAGAGGGAGAGGGAGAGGGAGAAGCAGGCTCCATGCACCGGGAGCCCGACGTGGGACTCGAGCCCGGGTCTCCAGGATCGCGCCCTGGGCCAAAGGCAGGCGCTAAACCGCTGCGCCACCCAGGGATCCCAATGACATTCCATTTTTAAACCAGGCTGTGGCTCCAGCCAGTCAGCTTATTACTTATTCTGACTCCCAGCAGTATTGTCCCATTCCACACTCTAGCTCAGAACATTTTAACGGTTCCAGGACTGCCAAGTAGCTCACTGCAGCAGCTACGACAGCAGCACCATTGCCTCCAACAGTTCTCTCTTCCTCCCTCTCACCAAAACTTTCTGACAAGCTCTCGTTAGTCATTTCATCTCCTTCCGAACTCAAATCCCTGTTGTTGCCCCCAGAAAATTGCATATGAAGCCTCCTCTATAAAAATGAAAGTAGCTATCCTATTTGAAGAGTTGCTCTGTTTCAAGCACTGTGCTAAGTACTTTACATAGATTTTTCTCGTATATTTACGACCATCCTGCAAAATAGGCATTATTTCCTCTATGTTCCACATGAGAAAACTGAAATTTGGAGAGCTTAAGCAGCACATCCAAGAACAGAGAGTGGGTAAGTGTCAGCCACAGGACTTCCACCCAGATCAACCTGGCTCTCTGCCTTTATATTACACTCCCTCTTCTGTTTACATAATCATTGAATTACTCAGTCAATAATTGTGCCACAGTCATGCCAGGAGCCATGCCATGCCTGCAGAATAAAGAATTAGGCAAAACAAAACTCTCCTTCCCTTCGTGGGATGTACCATCTAGTAGGCGAGATGATACATGTATTATTGCAGTCCTATCATGACACACTGTGAAAAGCCCCACAGAGGAAGCGCGCCCTGAGCTAGGAGCAAGTGCATAACCTGGTTTAGTGGGAGAGGAGGGAGGTGGGTGTTGGGGGGGGATGACGTCCCTGCAGAAGTAACAGCTGAACTCTCTGAGAGGCTCTGTCCTCCCTGACAGGATTCTAGAAGTCAGGAGCAGTGGGGGAGGAGTATGTTCTGAGGAAGAGGCTTACCTGGCTGAGGTGTGCCTCAGCGACAGTGCTGGCCCGGTTGGAATCCGGTTCACCACCTTGCCCTCCAGACTTTCTTTTGTCCCTACTTGCCTGCCTCCAGGGTGTCGCCTGCATTTGTCCTTATTTCACTTCATGCCACGTGCTTGGCTATTTCTTCAGCTTACCAGAGCAAATCGGAACCATCTTCTCAATGATCCACAGCTGCAGAAAACATTCCCACTGAAACCAGCACCCATTCAGGAGGGAGAATGTGGCCCAAATGATTAGGAAACATGTTACACTCTACTTGGCAGGTTTGGTTCCAAAAGACTTAGAGAATATTATTTCCAGGGTTGGGGGGGGGGGTTAAAAACAAGCCTGCTATTATGCAGACACCAAATTTCGATGTGCTCTGCAATAGGAGAGCGGCTTTAACATGAAGGGAGAGAACTGGGAGCCTTCCGCTGGGTGAGCCTTGGTTTTGCTGCCACCTGCAGGGCTCTTCCCAGAAGTGCACTGCTACTCACCAAGACCTCCCCAAGCAAGCGGGAGAAAGAGGTTTCAATCCACATAGGTACAAATATCTAGGGTGCTGTGGGTCCTGCGCTGAAGGGCTCTCCCCACTGGGAGGTGACCGAGCCCCTGAGCCTGGCGTGTGTTTCTTATAGGAAGCCAGATTCCCTCTTTTAGAGATAGGAACAAGATGTCGATTGAATAACAAGAGAACCGAATGTGGTGTTTTTGCTCATCCTGGAGACCCACTTAAATGTCCTCTGAAATGACTGTATCCACCCTACTCTTTGGATCAAAGCACACTTCCCTTGGCCTGACCTGGCTTAAGATTTCTCTGCACCTCCGTCCCAGCCACTCCGAGAATCATAGAATTGTCCCACCCCCTTCTCTCTTGCTCTCCAGCCTTTGTTGGGAACATGGTGCCTATCCTCTTCTCCTCACTCAACTCTTAGCCAACAGGATCTCAGTTAAAAGGTTTTATCACCTGGGGGCACCTAGGTGGCTCAGTCCGCTAAGCATCTGCCTTCAGCTCAGGTCATGATCCCGGGGTCCTGAGATGGAGCCCCCATCCAGCTCCCTGCCTGCCTGTGTGCTCTCTCTCTCTCTCTCTCTCAAATAAAGTCTTTAAAAAAAATTTAAGGTTTTATCCCCTGAAAAATCTCCAGCCCTTCCTGCCCCTCCATATCATTCCTCTCCCACATGCTCCCCTTTCACTGTGTCTCTTAAGACTTACCACTCAAATAAATAAATAAAATTTTAAAAATAAAATAAAATTAAAAGAAAAAAGACTTATCACACTCACTGGAGAAAAAGACAGATACAAAGATCAGTAGAACAGAATAGATACCCAGAAATAGACTCACATGAACATGGCCAGTTGGTTGTTAATAAAAAAGTGAAAGCAATTTAATGAAGAGAGGATAGTCTTTTCAACAAATGGTGTTGAAACAAAGCAAGAATCTACACATTTAACACAACCCCTATAAAACACCAGCAGCATTTTTCACAGAACTAAAACAAACAATCCTAAAATTTGCATGGAACCACAAAAAAATCCTGAATTGCTAAGGCAATCTTGAAAAAGAAAACAAAGCTGGAGGCATTACAATTCCAGACTCCAAGTTATATTACAAAGCTGTAATGATCAAAATAGTATGATACTGGCACAAAAATAGACACATAGATCAATGAAACAGAATAGAGAACCCAGATATGGACCCTCAATTCTGTGGTCAACTAATCTTCGACAAAGCAGGAAGGAATATCCAATGGAAAAAAAATCTCTTCAAGAAACGGTGCTGGGAAAACTGGACAGCCACACACAGAAGAATGAAACTAGACCACTTTCTTACACCATACACAAAAATAAAATCAAAATGGATTAAAGATCTAAATGTAAGATCTGAAACCATAAAATCCTAGAAAAGAGCAGAGACAGAAATGTCCCTGACATGGGCTATAGAAACTTTTTCTGGATAGGTCTTCCGAAGCAAGGAAACAAAAGCAAAAATAAACTACTGGACTACATCAAAATAGAAAGCTTCTGCACAGCAAAGGAAACAAGGCAGCCTACAGAATGGGAGAAGATATTTGTAAATGACATAGCAGAATAGGGGTTGGTATCCAAAAAATATAAAGAACTTCTAAAACTCAACACCCAAAAAACAAATAATCCAATCAAGTAATGAGCAGAAGACATGAACAGACCTTTCTCCAAAGAAAATATACAGATGGCAAACAGACACATGAAAAGATGTGGGGCACTGGGGGGCTCAGTGGTTGAGCATCTGCCCCTGGCTCAGGTCATGATCCCAGGGTCCTGGGATCAAGTCCCCACAGGGAGCCCACTTCTCCCTCTGCCAGTCTCTGCCGTTCTGTGTCTCTCATGAATAAATAAATAAAATCTTTAAAAAAAAAAAAAAGAAAAAAGAAAGAAAGAAAAGATGCTCAACATCACTCAGCATTAGGGAAATGCAGACCAAAACTGCAATGAAATATCACCTCACACCTGTCAGAATGGCTAAAATCAAAAACCTAAGAGACAACAGGTATATTGAGGATATGGAGAAAACAAACTCTCATACAGATTGATAGGAATGTAAATGGGTATAGCCACTATAAAACAGTTTGTTTTAATCTCAGTTTTATATTATTTTACTAGTCTCTTATGAAGTCAAATATATACTGACCATACAAACCAGCAATCTCACTCCTAGATAATTACCCAATAATTACCCAAAGGAAATGAAACCTATGTTCACACAAAAACAAATATGAGGGGCACCTGAGTGGCTCAATTAAGCATCTGCTCAGATCATGATCCACAGATCCTGGGATTGAGCCCTACATTGGGCTTCCCGCTCAGTGAGGAGTTTATTTCTCCCTTTCCCTCTGCCCCCCCTCCTTGTTCATGTTCTCTCACTCTCTCAAAAAAATATATAAAATCTTTAAAAAAAAAAAAAAAGAATAACTTAAATGCAAATAATTACAAATCTTAAATGCTTTCTTATTTAAAAAATATGAAAATGTTTATAGTGGCTTTACGCATAATCGCCAAAAACTGGAAATAACCAGAGTGCCCCTCAATTTGGGAACAGATAAACACACTGTGGTACATCCATTCACTGAAATACGATGCAGCAGTGAAAAGGAATAAGCAATACAGGCAATGACATGGACAAACCTCAAATGCATTATGCTGAGTGCAAGAAATCAAGCTCCAAACGTTACATTCCATGTGATTCCATTTATATGACACTCTGGAAAAGACAAACTGTAGAATCAGGGAACAGAACAGTGGTTTCCAGGGCCAGGAATGAGAAAGCTTGACCACAAAGAAGTGGGAAGAAATTTGAAGGAGGGAGGGGTAGGAAATGATGTAACTGTGCTGTACCATGATCATGATGGTGGTTAAACACTATGAATTTGCCAAAACTCATCAAAACTAGTGGATTTTATTGTATGTGAATTAAAAAATAAATTTAAAAATTAAAAAAAAAAATGATCGCCCTCAGGGCACCCACTGGCACTATAGAGCACCTTGGCAGGATTAGCAAAAGGGCATCCCTGCTAGTGACAAAGGGCTCTGGAGTACTCACATTTCCTGGCATCCCTCCAGGGGTGGCTAGAAGCTGGAATCTAGCCACACTCACCTCCATTTTCCTCCTTAGGCCACACTTAACACACAAACCATTCAGCCTTTCCCAGTCCCCCAGGTCTGGATTATAATTGGCTATTTATCTGTTTTCCTCCCAATATGGGAGTCCCTTGAAGAGCTATCTAATTTGTCACCAGAGCCCCAGCAAGCTGCTCAGCGGCTGGCACAACAAACGTTTGTTGCATGGGTAATAAATGATCCCTGCCTCCAGGATCCCCTCTCTGAACAGCCCACTCACGGAGCCCTTTCCTCCCTGTGAAGTTCTAGAGGACCTATCTGTGCTTTTCATCTGTCATAACTAACAATAGAAGCGATGACTATTGACATTACCATGGATAGGCAGGTTTCTTCCCGGCCAGCCTGCAGAGCTTTGTGGAGGGAAAATATACACAAATCTGTGCTCTCCCCTGCCTCGAGAGCCCCAAATAATGCATATACACAGAGCTTAATAAATGTTAGTTCATAGGTTGAAGAAACACAAATTTTTCTTAAAAGTATAAATGCAGGGAAAAATCAGGCTAACATGTAGAAAAAGACACAGATAAAACCATTTAGATAAAAACATTTAGACAATCAACTCATTTTTATGATTGACAAGGTCTTAATTTTCTTTCTTTGCTAACGTGGGTATGTGTTCCTAGTAAAGAATACAAATGAAACAAAGGATTAATGTTAAGTAGCAAAATGCAGTGCTGATAAAATGGATGTTCAAAATGTTTTCCTCTACATTTCCATAAATAAGGCTTCTGTCTTTCTATATTTTTGTTCTATCTCTAGGATATGAAAGAAGGCTGTTGTGTGGAAGCACAGCTCAGGTTCCAATTTGTTTTTAAGGTTATCCATCTCATAAATGGGAATAAAATATAACACCAGGCTTCTATCTCTCAGTAGGAAGAGCACATGCAAAACATTTCAGGATGCTTGGGGAAAAAAGGGAAAATAGCTATTGACAGCATTTTTAGGATGGATGTTGGTAACACAGCAAGAGCACTCTGAGCACTGGAAGGGGGTGTAAGGCAAATGTGGCTGCAAAGTCAGTCACCTCAGTGACCCCAGGATTGAGCTGTTCCATGCACGACAGCGCCCCCACCCACAATTAAGGTGTCATGAGTATTAATACTAGTATTAATTATATGCAGTTGAATAAGGTACCGATAGAGTTAACAGTAGCCATATAGCTGGGCAAAGGACTACAAGTAAGTGGCCAACCTCGGGATTCCATTCCAGAAGCCCAGGACCTGCCTCCCAGCCCTCCCACACTTGTCTCTCACCTTCACAGCTCTGGGGTAGAAAGGCTGTTATTCCTGTGGGGGGGGGGGGGGGGTTATTCAAAAACTCCCTTTACATTTCACTTATTTCTCTGCAGCCTGAATCCCTAGACACTCTGGAAAGACATAGGGGAGCCTGTGACTTTAGAGTTCTAGCAAAGATCATGTTCCTGTCCCTACATCTCTGCCTCTGCCTCCAGGTGTGGTCACACTAATGGTCAACACTCTGAGAAGAAGCTGCCTAAGAGAGTGGTTAAGAGCAGCCCTGACGTCAGAGAGACCAGGCCTCTGACACTCTCTGTGTGACCTTGGAGAAGTTACTTAACCTCTCTGAGGCTGTGTCCTCATCTGTAGAAGAATAATACCTCATGGGGTTGGATGAGAACTAAATGAGACAAGGCACATAAATGGCCCATTACAGGGCCAGACACACAGTAAGCACATAACCAATAAATGACCAATTTTTAACATTATTAATCATTCTAAAGGCAAGCTGGGGAAAGGTAAAACGACCTCAGTTCTGTTGTCTGCATTCTCCAAAGCAAAATCTGAATATTCATTCCGGTGACTCCCTTGTAAGAAGTTCACAGCAGGGACATCTGCCTGGAGCCTGACCCCAAGCTCTCCTGGTTCATATGCCTCAGGTCACCTTTCTCTGACACTCACCCCAATAACCAATACTGCCCCCCTGAAAGACACAAGAGGCCAGTAACTGCCCATTCCTTTTCAGGATCGAGTTTGAGCTGCTGACTGCTTTGACCTGGTCATGTTGCTGATTGCTTTCCAAGAAAATCATTGACTCTCACACTAAAAATTCGGAATGCATTTGGTGGTGTCATATACCCACCGTTAACAGCCCACTCCCAAACCAGGGTACAGCTGGCTCCTGGCAGCAGTGAGAAGGGAAAGCATCATATCTTTGGCTCCCACACACATCTTGATTCTTTTTGGAACTCTTCTACCCTCTCCAGGGCCCCATGTCCTGAGCCACTCTCCCTGGACACTGACCCCTGGCCCACCACGGACCTCCCTTCCCAGAGGCCTGAGGGTATTTTTTAGACATCATCCTTAAGGCAACATAGTGATTAAGAATTCAAGCTCTTCACTGGGTATTATGCTATGTGTTGGCAAATCGGACTCCAATTAAAAAAATATACAAAAAAAAAAACAAAAAAGGAGAAGAAGAATTCAAGCTCTAGAATCAAATCCCAGCTGTAACGCTAATCCCTGACTGACTTTGGCCAAGTGTTTCGCTTAAATAACAGGGCACTAATAGAACCTACCTGGCAAGGTCAAATGAGATTTCTAAAGCACTCAGCCCATTGACAGCATATGGCACAGAAGTACAAAACACAAAAACAGAAAGGTTGGCTCAGGCTGGCATTAGCTACCTCGAAGGGAGATGACCGCCATGCCCCTGTTAAGAAGGGTAAGAAGTGTGGGACACCTGGGTGGCTCAGGGCCTGAGCAGCTGCCTTTGGCTCAGGTCATGATCCCAAGGTCCTGGGATTGAGTCCCCCATGGGGTTCCCCACAGGGAGCCTGCTTCTCCCTCTCCCTCTCCCTCTCCCTCTGCCTCTCTCTGTCCCTCATAATACATATAATGATATGAATATAATATAAATGAAATATTTTTTAAAAAAGGAAGTGTGAGGCACCGAGCACCACGCAGAGGGGAGCTGCGGTTCCCCAGGAGCAGGGAAGCTGTCCTAAGAGCTCCTCTCAGCCCACACTCCCTCCCAACACCTCCCCCCTCCAGGCTACTCATAAATACAGCAGCGCCTTCCTCGCTTACATTTCAATATTCCGAACGCTGGACTCTCGCCAGTGTTTCAAAGGCCTTTCAAGAACTAAGAGGCGAGGAAGCGCCTTCTCAGCAGCTTCCAGTCAATTCTGAAGAAATGCCTCTGATTTCTCTCCACCAGAAAGCAATTTTCCCAGGGCCCTAGCACCAGGGAGGGGAGGCTCCTGAGATGGAGATTTACTGCCATCTAGAGGCCCCGGTGCCACAAGGCAAGACCGGGGGCACGGAGAAGATGCCCTAAAAGCAGTTCTCCCTCCCACCTACCCTGGGGTGGGGACGGGTCGCTGGGGACTGCCGCCTGCGGAAGGCAGGTTATTTAGACATCCTCATTTTTTAAAAAAAATCTAAATTCAGACCCACTCCCTTGTGTCCAGTTTTGAAATGCATCATATTTTTCTTATAAAGTCTTTTTTTTTTTTTTTTCCTTCTTAGTTTCTTGGAGATTTGTCCCTATTAGAGATTCTCATGGGTCCTTTCCCAGAGGGGACAGTCCCCCCGGCGCTGGGGATTGTACTAACCTCCGGGTTAGGTGCTCACAGTCACTTGTTCTCCCACGAGCTGGTGAGGATTTGGTGGGAGACAGGGGGTGACCTGGGAGCCACAGGAGAGTGACGGTGGACACTCCTGTGCCCCTCCAACTCCTCCCCTAACCTGCTGAGATCTGACATCCGCCCCACAGGTTCCCTGAAGCCACCCCTACTGATGTCACCACCCAATGTGGTAATAACTCCCCACCGCCCCCCCCAGGCCTGTCTGCCTCCTCCAGACTTTCCAATGTTCCTTTCCAATGCTCCTTCTCACCATCACCCACAGACTCATCCTGCCCCACCTGCATCTGAAGTGTTGGTGCCTCCTCAGACTTCTCTTTCTGTCCTACTTTTGAACAGAGGTTGTCAAACTTGATTGAGTACCAGGATCAGCTGGGGAATTTTGGAACCTATCATAGAGATTCTAATTTGAGTATACTTGAGGCTCTTCAAGTTGTTCAGGTGATTCTGATGTGCACCAAAGGTTGAGAACCACAGACCTTTCCCAGGAAATTTTACTCACTGTCATCATTCGTTGCCTCCACAGGCAACATACTCCGATGATAACAAATCTTGCTATAACCAGTGTTTCACTGGCTCTGACCCATTTCTGACAATACAGATTCCCAGCTCCCAGCAAAGTTGCTGCCAAATACTTCCAGAGTTCTCCATCAGTAACACGTGTGCTCATGGACACATCCGGCCCACAGTCCTGTTTCCCCCTTCACCTGCTCACCCCCCAAGGCTGAGTGTTGCTACATCCACTGGGCACCAGACTCTCCCCTCAGCCGAGGCCAGTGGGAGGCACCCAGATTGACAGTGTTTTGTTGAAGAGTGAACAAAGCTAGCTATCTTAGGGTAGACTCCCCCAAAAGCAGAGCCTGAGGCAAGGACTTGGGAGCAGGTGACTTGTGTGGGACATGCTCCAACAATCTAGAGTTAAGAGAGTGAGAGTAGAAAGAAGAGGAAGTTTAAGGATGTGTTTATCCATGTCGCCATCGTAGGTAACAGGGTTCAACCAGGGCCTCTAGGAAGTACCCAGGGTGCCTCCAGCACTGTCCACCTCCAGGAAGGATGCTGTGGCATGTATCCATGGCTCCTAGTGCCCACTACGTGAGGAGAGCACTGGTTCCCCAGCATTTCTGGGCTGCAAGCACACACAGGCCAAGAAAAGGACCCAAGGCAGAAATCAGAAAATTGATGAGATAACTCTGAGCTCACCAGAACAGTCCACCACAACTACAAATGAAACCAGAAGTGATAGAAAGGTAACATGGATACAATGGCTTCTGCCACAATCTTCTATAGGCTTCCTTCTTAGGTTATACTCTGAGGGAGGAGTTCCAAAGCAATGACACTTATGCCCCAATGTTGTTTTCAAAGAATCAAGCTTTTTCAGTTTCTCTTTAGAGTTTCCAACACACACCAACCCCTAAATATCCAGTGATTTCAGACACGGACCCAATGTAGAGGACGTCACCCAGTGTAGAGGACATCACCCCACCCCCAACTTGGCAAGTCAAGGCCACATGCACCTGAGCATAGGACCACAGGGACACTTTCGGTGCACTGGAGCATCTGAGGAGCTTCCTGAAGACACAACTGGAGGGAAAGCCTCATTCTCTCTTACATCGGAATAGAAGTCTACAGAGATTCTCCAGCTGCAGCTCCACATGTGTCCACAAATGCCCAAATGCCTGTATGCTAATGGCTTTGCAAGGCAAGATTTCTGCCCTGAGCTCCATAAACCGAACTATCTGCTGGACTCATCTACTTGGAGTCTACCAAGCAACTCAGACTCAACACAAATAAACCTAAACTTATTATCTGCCCTTCATACCCCACCATGAATCCTCCTTCCATTCCTGGATTCACTTTGCCCATGAATGGCACCTCTGTCTACCTGCTAGACCATAAGAGAAATCTGAGGCCCAGTCCCAGTCTGACCTCTCCTCTTGCCATGTATGTCCAATTAATCAAATTCCTTTCCATTAACCACGAAATCTGTCTAAAGTGAATTTGCCTAAACCTGTTTGCCTAATGATCAATTTCCTAATGATTTTTTTTTTTGCCTAAGATTCTGAATTAGGGATTATAAATTGAGATTTTTATAAACAATTTCCCCAAAGATACCTTGAAACTAATTTTATATTTTACATAATCATTTATTAGTTTTGCAGTATTTTACCAGTAGTATGATTATTTTGTACATATTTGAGTACCTTTTTATAATTTAACATACTTTTCTACACTTCTAATGTATCTTTTTACACTTCTAGTATTTTCTGAAATAATGCTCTTTCTAGCAGTAAATACCTGTAAGATATGCAGAATTTCAAAAAGAATTTACTTACCAAATTCACCATTTGTATTTTTCCTTTCCTCTTTTTGTCTTTTGTTTTTCATGACACAGTTTATGTATGTATTATCCAAAAAGCATATCTGGTATCCAATGGCATCCGGCCCCAAAAATCAAGGACTAGGAAAAAATGTTTGGAAAGCTATTATCCACACAAGGACTCATACACAAATGTTCATAACAATATTATGCATAATACTCTCTGGCCCCAAACTGTAAATAACCCCAACTGCCACAAATTGGTAAACAGAATACAATTAGCCAAAAATAAGGAAATGGAGTATTAATGTGTGCAACATGGATGGGTCTCAAAAACATGGTGAGCAAAAGAAATCAGAACAAAAGTCTACAAAGTATACGATCCTTTTTATATAAAATTCTACGACAGAAATGTAGTGACGTAACGAAGGTCAATGGTCGCCTGAGCCCAACAGTTGAGAGGATTGACTTCACAAGGGTCACTATTAAGAAACTGAGTTGCAGAAAAATTAGGTTACTTGTACGTTTATTTCCACACAACCAGAAGGTGGGCTGGATTCAAATTCTGCTTCTATTTTCCTAAATCACTCTTCATCTCTGATCACTAGTTTCATAAAATCTGTTTCATTTGGGGCCACATCTTCCTAAGATACATCAGTTTTCTTGGAGCTAGACCAGTGTTTCTCAACCTTACTTTGTACTGTTGTCCCCCCCTTCAGAGCCCTTTTACATTTTTCTGCCCCCACAATGTTGATTTCTGTTTATGAACTGTAGACCTTGGGAAGGCCACAAACCATTGTAATACCTTTTTGCCCCACCCCAACCAATCTTCATGCCCCTGGAGGCAATAACACTTTTACTGGGAAGGTATGAATATGTTGGAGGGAACTTTAGACGCTTTATCGAAACTGGTGTTTCAAATAACTTACTGTTCCTTCTGAAAATGAGAAAATTCCAACTGCCTCACACACATGGTATTAATTTCCTGTGTATATAAGTGGCCAGGCTCTAAAAGAAATTAGAATGGACTGCACTGGACAGAAAGCCTTGTTATGCTTAACACCTGCCACCCACACATGCCTCCATACACACGTGTGCACTCACACACATACACACCCTGCTGTTGCCACAATGGACCAAGACTTACACACTGCCCCAGCTGACTGGCTGGGAGGGAACACATTCAGCTGGTTGGCTGAGGGAGCCCTGGGGACTAGTCCAAGCATGGCTCAGGTGGTAACAGCCAGTGGGTAAAGGGCAATGCTTGAAAGGGCCAATCACATACTATCAGAACATCATGGTAATTTCTAAGGATTCAGCTCCACAAGGCCGGATGAGGCTATTCTTCCAGGAACTATGAGTCTGTTTTGGTACCTGACCTTGACTGAACAAAGCTGTCTGTGCCTCCAGAGACAGGCCATCTGGAGCTCATAATAGGTGTATAGCTGAGTCTGGTAAGGACAATCAAATAGACAAAGCTCCTTGACAACAGAGCACTTGGCTTTATAGTACCACCTGAAATACATGCGTAGGCCATCCAGTAGCCTTCCAACAAGTGTTCGTGTTAATTGAGGTCCAATTAGTTTTTGCCTTTCAGCTTTAGAAGTGTAGCCAAGAAAACAAACTGACAAGTGGGTCTAACGTGAATGAAAGTAGAAACCTGAAAAAATTTTGATATAGTCTATCCTATTTTTAGCGAATCAAATGGCAAATGCTTATTCAGAGCCCACATCACATAAAGAAATATAAGCTGCAGTTCCTGCACTTAAGAGAGCCTTGATCTAGCTACGGAAGTAAGATATATATACAATTAGAGGGGCTGCTTTTGGTTGACTATGAAATCAGTGGGCCAGGCACAGATAAGATGATGGTTACAATAATGGCTACTGCTTACTAAGCGTTTTTATGCCCAAAAAAAGCATTAATTATTTCACGTACATTATCCCACTTAATCTGTACTGCAACACTAAATGATTGGTACTACTATCTCCTTCTTATAAATGAGAACTCATCTCCTCTCCTCCAAAAAAGTTTCTTCCTTATAGTTCTGAGAATTCTTTGAAGGCATCTTAATTGTGCTCTCTTAACTAGCCCTATTAACTATTTATCAGGTTTACTGGGGATGCCTGCGTGGCTCAGCAGTTAAGCATCTGCCTTTGGCTCAGGGCGTGATCCTGGAGTCCTGGGATCGAGTCCCATATAGGGCTCCTTGTATGGAGCCTGCTTCTCCCTCTGCCTATGTTTCTGCCTCTGCCTCTCTTTCTCTGTCTCTCATGAATAAATAAATAAAATTGTTTTTAAAAAAAGGAAATTATCAGGTTTACTATTTTTCTCCTTTTCCATTCCAGCTCTTGGGCACTATATCTTGAACTGCAATAGCTACTGCATGGTAACCTTTTGTTGTGCAAACATCCCAGATTTTCATGGTTTAAAGCATCATTAATTTATTACTTCCATTGATTCCATGGGTTGACCAAGTGGTTATTCTGCTTCGTGTGGCATCATCTGGAATGTTGGGATGACCTGGTGAGAATGACCTCAGTCGAGGCCAATAACCGGTACTGTCTGTCCACGGGGAGCTTCAGACTTCCTCTCCATATGGATGCTTGGGCTTCTGCATACCTTGGGGACCAGATTCTCAGAAGGAGTGTTCCAAGCAGCAAAATTAGCTGTTGCAATCTCCTGAAGCCCCGCCTCTGAAGTCATACAGCATCATTTCTGCTGTATTACATTGATTAAGGCAAGTCATAGGATCAATACAGACCAATGCAGATTCAGAGAAAAAGGAATTAAATCCCACCTCTTGGTGGGATGGGTGGCAAAAAAAAAACTTGAGGTTATCTCACTTTTCCTGCAGTCACCAAAACCAACACCACCAAATCTTGTAAAAGGTCACAGAAGCCCCGTATCATTTGGTCCTAGGCACACAATACCATATGCTGGTGGAGCTAATGTGTGCACTGACACTGCCACCTCCCATTACTGCTGACACCGGCAGTGTTATTACCTCTGCCAGTGGAGAATCACTACGAAGTCACAGGCACCATTCCTTATTACCATTAACACTACTGAAATCAGTGCTAGCCAACATCTTGTGTCCTCATTGTCCAAACGAGATTTTAACATAATTACTCTGAGGATTTTATTCATAGCCCCAGTGACAGACATGTCGGAGCTCAGGGACTGTGGGCCAGGGTCAGGGGGTGCTAAGTGGCACAGCTTTGGACCTGAGGATCTAACATAGTGCTCTACTCAATGCTCCCCCTCTGCTCCTAGGCACTGCCCTGAACCAAACCTGGTTACCTCATTTCCAACATTTTTGGGATGAGTTCTAAGAATCTCCTGCAGTTGACTCCCAAGGGGCCCCCACCTTGTCTTCTAGAAATGATGGAATTGTAAAACTGTACTTTATCTAAATCCAAGTGAGGCCTCCTGCTACATACAGATGTAGAGGGAGGTCAGTGACTTGAAATTATACTGAAATGCAAATGACAATTTAAAATCCTTCCCTAGGGATCCCTGGGTGGCGCAGCGGTTTGGCGCCTGCCTTTGGCCCAGGACGCGATCCTGGAGACCCGGGATCGAGTCCCACATCGGGCTCCCGGTGCATGGAGCCTGCTTCTCCCTCTGCCTATGTCTCTGCCTCTCTCTCTTTCTCTCTCTGTGACTATCATAAATAAATAAAAATTTTAAAAAAATAAAAATAAAAAATAAAATCCTTCCCTAGGGGAGCCTGAGTGGCTCAGTCAGTTAAGCATCTGTCTTCAAGTCAGGTCATGATCTCAGGGTCCTTGAATCGAGCCCCATGTCGGGCTCCCTGCTCAGCATGGAGTCTGCTGTCTCTCTGTCTGTCCCCACTGCTCATGCTCTCTTTCTCTCAAATAAATAATTTTAAAAAAATAAAATAAAATCCTTCCCTAGAACAATGAGCACCAGAGCTTTTTAATTGTCATTTACAAATGGGACCAGAAAAGAAACGCCAAAAGGAGGGCTGCCTGCAAAAGGTGAGCACATGCTCCATGCCAGACCTTGATGTCACTGAATATTTGGAACATGTTACCTAATGTAATCCTTACAACATACCTAATGCTCCCATTTTACAGATGAGCCCATTGAGACTTAAGAAGTTACCTCAATTGCCTGAAGTTGCACATAAATTGGGTGCTGGGCTAAGGACTGCCCCCCTCTCCAGGCCAGTCTAACTCCCAAAACACAGCCCCTTCCCTGCCGTGCTATCCTGTCTTACTTACCTAGGATGTCCTCAGTATTTTGCATCCCCACCACCTGGCTGCATGACCTTCACCTAGTCCATGCTGACTCACTGCTGATGGTGGAAGACTTTCCACATTACACCTGAAGCCAGCCTGGATGACAGCTGAACACAGTCTCATCAAGTTCCTCCACAGAAACAGCCAGTGCCAACAGTGAACCTCTCTAGCTTTTATTTTTTTTTTAATTTTAATTTTTTTTTAATTTATTTATGATAGTCACAGAGAGAGAGAGAGGCAGAGACATAGGCAGAGGGAGAAGCAGGCTCCATGCACCGGGAGCCCGACGTGGGATTCGATCCTGGGTCTCCAGGATCGCGCCCTGGGCCAAAGGCAGGCGCCAAACCGCTGCGCCACCCAGGGATCCGCCTCTCTAGCTTTTAAAAGGCTTTTTTTCATTGAAAGAAATAGAATTTTGCTGTTTTTTTTTTTTTCTTTTTCAGATGGAAACCTTAGTAAGGAAAGCTAAAAAGACATCATGCTAACTGACAAAATTCTGGCTCCCTGTGGGGGTAAACATACACAGTATTCTTAGCTGGGAAGTCACTGTCAATTTACCTCTCCATTTGTCAGCCAAAATAATGAACCCACAGAGTAAAATGGCTTTCTGAAAAAGATTTTCCCCTTGCTCAAAGAAATTATCAAAGCCAAGGGCAAAACAACACTTATGTCTGACCCCCACAATGGAACTTGGTTCCCAGCTTACCCTGAACTCATGTTCCACACTGTTTCCAGTACCTAACCGGTCTAAGACTTCCTCACTTTTCTAACAGGCACAAGGAGTAAAGAATTTTCTAGGAAAAAATTATGTGCCCGCCGAATGACTATAGTTTGGCAAAAAATATTTTTAATTGTTTCCTAATCCTTGAAATTTGAGATATTTGAGTGAGAACCACAATGAAATATGTGTGAGAGAAACACAGTGAATCACATTTTACAGGTAGTAAAAAAAGAACCAGAGAGAAATTGAGTGATTTATGTGCTATTATAGAGAGAGTCTGAAATTTGAACTCAAAGCTGTCAACATCCAGCTTCGTGATTACTTCCTTGAAAATTATGCTTCTCACAAACCAGCATCCTCCCAGGATCCTAAATTCAGTCATGCCAAGCTATCTGAATAGACTGCACCATCTATATCCATTCAGAAGTTTAAACGCCAATGTTTTGCTTGTCAGAATATTAACCCTAACATGATTCATCTACTCGCTAACAAATGTCATACCAATTTTGGTCTTGTTTCCAGGTTTAATCCATCAGAACTGTCATCCAAAGCATTTTTTTAAAGCATAGTTACTTTAAACACAAGTTGAAGAGAGTTTCACTAACCAATATAAGCTTGTATCTAATATTTTAGCTAATCTTACAGATATAGACCAGAAAAAAACATTCAATTTTAAGCAAAGCTGGAATCTAATCTTAATTCCTTTAAGACAAGGATGAATGAATGAAGTGGCTATTTTGCCTGGTTGATCAGCTATTTTGCTTGAAAATTCTATAGGATTGGGGATCCCTGGGTGGCTCAGCGGTTTAGCACCTGCCTTTGGCCCAGGGCGCGATCCTGGAGTCCCGGGATCGGGTCCCGGGATCGAGTCCCACGTCGGACTTCCGGCATGGAGCCTGCTTCTCCCTCCTCCTGTGACTCTGCCTCTCTCTCTCTCTCTATGTCTATCATAAATAAATAAATAAATCTTTAAAAAAATATACGAAAAAAAAAAAGAAAATTCAATAGGACTAAGTGGTCCTACTAGAAGTCCACAGCAGATGAATGGACTTCCTGAGTACTTTTTAGGTGATCCAGACTCTACTAAAATTTCACCATTATCAGCAAACTGCATGTAATAGAAAACCCATGCAACCATGTAAACATGTACTTTTTTTCTCTTTTCCAGCAGTACACCAAATACAGAGAGAAGTGTCTTTATACCTTTGCAGACAGTGTAAAAGCGTCACTCCCAGATGATGGCCAGGCCTCCCTCATGTCCCACTGCCAGTTGAGTACCACGTGGTCACCAAGCAGCTGTTCAAGTGAGGGAACACTCCCTTGTTTCCACTTAAAACACTAGATCAATGTCCTGCCCAAGTTCAGTGCTGAAATAGGTCTAATTGGAAGCAGTGGGAATGTAGCCACTGAAAGGAAAAATAATAATACAGACGATCCCAAATGCCACATAATTCCAAATTCGAATCTCACATTTTCAGTGTAGGGGAAAGATGAGGGAGCAAGAGGGAGACCAACCTAACCACGAGAGAAGATGTGGCGAATATTGCCCTGACTTCTGATTTAGCAACTCTATTTTCTCTCTGTGGTACTCTCAACAGTGCAATCAAAATGTGATAAAAATTTTATTTTTTATGTGTGAGCACTGACTATGCACCAGCTGTTGAAGCAATAAATTGCTTTCACAATTTACAGATTGCTACAAGTAAACCGCTTCGTGTAATCTTCATAGCTCAGTAAAGTAGCTTCTAGAATTATGCCCCATTTTACTGATGAGGAAAACACAAGTTCAGAGAAGCTAAGTGACTTATCCAAAGTTACACAGGTAACAAGCTGCACGCTGCACTATTATGATAAAATAAATAAATATAAACTGTATTTTTTATCATGCAGGATAGTAGTTCCTGACCCTGGCCATACTTAGAACTACCAGAAACTTTTATTCTAAAATAATAATGCCTGAATCCCCCTTTAGAAATTCTGATTTAATTGATTAGGGTGGGGTCCAGGCAATTTTTCTTTTTTTTTTTTTAAGTTTCTCTACTCTAACGTGTAGGCAGAGTTGATAACCACTGGACTATGTCACTTAGAATAGGTTGGTGTTTCTCAGGCTTTAGCATTCATCAAAATCACAAGAATCACCCAGAGTTTCTGATTCTGTAGGTCTGCTTGGGACCTGAAAATCTGAATTTCTAACAAGTTTTCAGGTGACACTGATGCTACTGGGATGACATTTTGAACACCGCTGTTCTAGGGAGAGACTAAGTTTGCAGGGACTGGCTAGAGGTTCACCAAGTCTGTTCTCTCTTCCTGGGTACACAGCTAAACTTTGTTTCCCAGCCTCCTTGCATCTATATGGGGCCACATGGCTAATTCTCACAGATGTCATATGAGTGGTGATGATATGCCACTTTAGGTCTGAAGCCCTTGAGAGCAAGTGTACCTTTTCCATATAGTCCCTGTCTTTCCTTGTCTGCTGGCCAGATGCAGAGACTCCAGTCTCTGAGACCTCATCAGAGAGACTGGAACCACTGAGTCTCTAAATGAATGCACAGAACACACCAACCCCATTCCCAAGGACCCATATAGACCGTGATATGAGTAAATAATAAACCTTTATTGTTTCTTATAGGCCACTAGGATTTAAGGGTTGTTTTGTCAGCAGTTAGTCCTAACCAGAAAACACTACACTAATAAAATTGTAGGCAAGCCATGGGACATTCCTGAGCCTCGGTTTTTTTCATCTGTAAATGGGAAATTGACTAAAATAGGCTCTCAGATCACTTCCATTTGTAACATTTCATGATTCTGTAATACTAATAATTCCTAAGACAGGCGGAAACAATTCTAAGCACGAAGAGAAATAAGAATCTCTGTCTTATTCAGGATTGCCTTTAGGATATAGGTGGAATACAGAAGAGTGTAGTCTATTCTGCACACACCTAAAGGTCAAGCTAGCTGTCAGTCTTTGTTCTGCCTGAAGTAAAAATCTGGTAAGAACAGAAAGTCCAATAAATACTAATGACAATCCTAATAACAACGCAATTCCCCTGGAGATAGATAATTGAGACATAATATGATATGCAAAAAAAACACCCTTTTGCTTGTGTAAGTATTCAAAGGTAGGATTAGTAAGATAAATGCCATTTTAGCACATTTTCTTACCAAATTCTTCACTCTGCCATTTTAGCATCTATTTTGTCATTAAAACCAAAAAGAATGAAAAGAATGGCTGAATACACAAATAAATAGTTTCTGGAAATACCTAACAAAGCAAACCTGAAACTCATGTTTAAGATGGAAAGTTACAGCTGACTTTTTTCTCTCAGAGCTGATACCAAACCAGTGTGGCTCCTACAGGAAAGTTAATCAGAATTGAAAAGAACAGTGACCACAGATAATTTACTAAAATGCCTGACACCTTAGGCTGACAGCTCAGTACGAGAAGAGCAATTGATTTTAGGCTAACATACAGGCATAAAAAGATAAAGTATGTTAAAATGTTTTTTATGTAGAGAAAAAAAATTAAATATTCTCAGCAAATATTTGTTGAGTAGTTACCATTGTACTAAGGCAGAAAGACAAGTAAAATTTGTAATCATAAGCCACAGGCAAAGCAGAGAGAGATGTGGGAACTACAGCCCTGCTTCTCATGTCCTTTCTCTCTTCTTTTTTTAAAGATGAATTTATTTATTCATGAGAGGCACAGAATGAGAGAGGCAGAGACATAGGCAAAGGGAGAAGCAGGCTCCCCACCGGGAGCGCGATGTGGGACTCAATCCCAGACTCTGGGATTACGCCCTGAGCCGAAGGGAGATGCTCAGCCACGGAGCCACCCAGACGTCCCTCTCATGTCCTTTCTTAAACTGGAATGTGCTCTGGCCCAGATTTAATATATGAGGTCTTTAAACTGCAGATGCAATCACTTCATTTACAGGTCTACTGCTAATTCTTTCTCCCAAGCTATTCTATGTGCCTGACCTACACATCTCCTTCCTTATTCTAATTTTTTTTTAAGGATTTTATTTATTTATTCAGGAGAGACACAGAGAAAGGCAGAGACATAGGCAGAGGGAGAAGCAGGTTCACAGGGGGCCTGATGCAGGTTTAGGTCCAAGGACCCAGGGATCAGGCCCTGAAGGCAGACTCTCAACCACTGAGCCACCCAGGTGTCCCACTCTTCTTATTCTAATTAGCACCTCCTTAATTCCTTGTTTTCAATGAAAATATCACTTCCTTTGATGACTCCTCAGACTAGGTTATTTTGTTGTTGTTCTGTGCTACAATAGCCATAACTATACTTTTTTGCTATGGAACATATCATCTTTTATGATAATTGTTTTGTTGTCTGAGAGAAAGAGAGAAAAAGGAGAGAAGGGAAAGGAAGGGAAGAGAGAGAGTGACAGTGAAGGAAAGACGAAGTGAGGGGAGGGAGGGGAGGGGAAGGAAGAGGAGAAAGAAGGAAAGAGACTGACTTTCTTGTTCAGCATGATATACCTGATGGCTATCACATTAGTAGCATATAATTAGAACTTAGTAAATGTTGAGGGCCCTGGGTGGCTCAGTCAGTTAAGCATCTGCCTTCGGCTCAGGTCATGATCCCAGGGTCCTGGGATTGGAGCCCCAGCGTTGGGCTCCCTGCTCAGCTGGGAGTCTGCTTCTCCTTCTACCTCTGCCCTTTCCCAATATTCATTCTCTCTCTCTCTCTCTCTCTCTCTCTCTCTCTCTCTCTCTCCTCAAATAAATAAATTAAATTAAAATCTAAAAAAAGAAAGAAAGAACTTAGTGTTTCCTAAATGAAGATGAACTAAGTTTGATGGGGAGCAGAGGAAGGAGCCCTTGATTATGCCTGGGAGGGAAATGGGAAAACTTATTCACCGAGACACTTAAAGATTTGAACTGAGCTGTGGCTGGTGGGAGGCTCATTCATACAGCCGGTGATGGCCAGTACAGTCCTCCCATATCTGTTTGACAATGGCAGATACCAAGGTAGAATGATCAGAAAAGCAAGACACATCTACTTCCTTCTCTGAAGAGGTGGAAAATTTTAAAGCCTTAAATCCCGGGAAGTGAATTACGATTTTAGAGGTGATACATCTGTATTTTCAAGAACTCAAGTCAAAATAAGGGCTGAAGAAGCAAAGGGGGAAAACTACAGAAGAGAAGGTGAGGTGTGTCTAGAGTCAATCTGTTTGTCTCTCCTTTGCAGAAGCGCTCAGTAAATGAATGATTCTGGCCAGGGGGGTTATTATGTTTCCCATTTCCTCACTGAGCGTTTTTTTCTTCTTCAAAATAACCATCAGCAATGAAATCATAATAGCCAGTGCCAAATCTTTTCAAAGTTAGATTTATGGATCCTATCCTGATCGTTAGGGACAATACTTAACTAAGCAAGACAGGAAACAAATATGCTTCCTAGAGACATGTAATTCCGATAAGGTACAGCCTACAGTAGTATTATAGTTGAAATGCCATTACGAATGCCAAGTTGCTTCCTGATTCATCAATGTATACATCATAGCAGGAATTCCCTCTGATTGCAGCCTTGCCTAGACTCTTCAAATTAATTGCTGTAGTCCCCATCTGCCTTCTTGTGAGAAAAAGAAATGCATTCACAGCAACTCCTGAGAGAAAGAGTTCTAGAAATAAATACAGAAATGAAGAAGGTCTTATAACTCCATCCCTCTGCTATCATCCCTAAGTCCCCCTCTCCCATTCCAGGCCTCCTCAGATGATGCTTGCCCTCCTGCCTGCCTGAAAATCAGACACATGAAAGGAGATCACCCCAGAAGCCCAAAACAAAACAGCCTTAGGCATAAGTGAAATTGATGATCATCTGCCCTAGGAGCGACCCAGGAAGAGCCTCCAGCTTCCAAACTCTCTCAGTGGCATTGTACTAAGGCTGAAAATTCTATCCTCAAAATTTTCTTCTAAAGGAAGAAGTCATTATCAGAAACCAAGATCTGGGGTGGCAGTAAGACACATTTACAGCCACTTTCCCTCACCTCCAAACAAACCTCTCTAGCAATACACTGCCCTCCTGAGAGATGATGTCTCTTAGCTTTCAGATAGGGAACAGAGTTTATCTGTTCCACAAAGTTGGGGGAAGTTGGTCATTTCTAGATCAATCTCATTTGGACAGCAGGGCTACCTGGTAGGTAGGTGTCATTATCCCCTTCACACGGTAAAGAAACAGAGCCAACAACAAACCAGTGTAGAAATTTCCCCAATTGTTAAATGCTTCGCCCAAACACATCTCTGAGGGGTTGCATTTCATATCCATCTAGTAGGTGCAGTTGTCCCACCTGGGCAACTCATGCCTCCTCCTGTTGAGCAGCCAGCTCCTGCTCATCCTTCAGATCTCAGCAAAACTGTCACCTCCTCAGAGAAGCCTTCCCTGGCTACCCACTCTAAAGTCCATTGCCTCTGCTTTCTCTCACAGCACCTTATTCTTTGCATTCATCACATTTATCATAGTTTGTAAGTACATACTAACTCCTTTGTTTATATTCTTGGGTACTAGACTGTAAAGTACATGAGGGCAGAGGTCATCCCTCTCCTCAGCACCAGAAGAATAGCATACAACATAATAGATGTTCAATAAATTGCTTAAATGAATGATGAATGGAGTTGCATTTCTGATCGAAATCATGTAATCATTACCACTATGTATGGTATACAGCCTCCCCATAAATGTGAGGATAAATTCCACTTGAAGCCTAAAGTCTCTCATTCAGCAAGTGATTGAACAAAATTCTCTCTCAGCCATCAAGGAGAGGCTACCCATCCCCATCATGCTCCAGAGTCCCTGGGGCCAGCCTTGGCAACCTCCTTGGGGCTTTCCTGGTCATTCTCATTTGCACTTCAAAACCTCCCATTGTCACCCTTGAAGCTCAAACCATCTGATTCTAGCACCTGCTAAGTTTGCAGTATCTATATTTATTCATATTATCCTAAAAGAAGACATTAGTTTTCTGGCGCACAGTTATTACTACTTACAGCAATAACCACATCACTTCTCTGTCTCAATTCTTCCCTTCTAGGGCTACACAATGAGACCCAGGTGTCAAGATCTGTTTTATAGGCAAGAAACCCAAACAAATTAATCTGAGAGCTTATCTAGGATGAGGCCATCTGTGCCTCCTCTTCTCCTGAGAAAAACAAAACTTTTCTCCTTAAATTCTCCTTGGAAAGAGAAGGGGAGGATCCTAAGTTCTGCTCTTTTGGAATATAAATAAATGCCTCCATCTGCAAGTTCACAATCTCTGGAAGGTCTCTGTGGTCCTGAATTTCATTCTTCTTCTGAAATGAAACATTTACCTCAGAGGAGATAAATCTCTCTGGACGGTCTCTTACTATCTACTCATTCTTTAAACCCTAAGACTTGTCCTTTCACCCAGATCCCAGGTTTCTTTGCTCAGAAAGCCCTAACTATATAGAAACATAAAAATATTTTCTCTACAGCCCCACACCACCCTCTGGTTGTCCTCAACCTACCATCTCTCAATTTCCTGTTCGTTCTTCCACTTTCATAAGCACCCATAGATCTTGGCCCTTGAATCTCTTCTGAATTCTTCCATCAGCCTAGAGACTTCCAACACCCCTGTGGACAAATGTGGGGAAGTGGAGAAGCCCAATATTCACACAAAATTGAGGTAACTAGAGGTGTATCAGTCAAGATCAAGTCGGGGAAGCAGTAGTATCTGATATGCTCCAAGTATGGAGGATTGAATACGAGGAACCAGAGGTACCTGGAAGAGCCAGAGGAGTGAAACTCAGAAAATTCAGGGATTAAAATCCTGAGCCTATAGCACAGACTTAAAGATCTTACAAGAAACCCTAAGAGATTTCTCCAAATTTCACATCTCCATCTCCCCTCAGCACCTCCTAAGAGAATAATGGCCTTTCTTCTTCCATTTTCCAGTCTCCCCTCATTGGCAGACCCTAATCCATCTTCAGGGTTTGAAGAGGGAAGAGGATTGTGGGAACCCCAGAAAAAGAAATCAGGTAAGGACCTTTGGATCTGATTCTAAGTTGATGACAATCCAGCACGAAGAGTCATGATTTTCTCTATTTATTCTATTTAAAAGTATTCATGATGGGGAACACCTCCAACAACAACTTTTGCTGTTCTCCATCTCCAGAGAGGGCCTCATGGAGCCATTTCCTAGAGGGAATTGCTTGCATTATATATTTGGTCTTTCCAACCAGGAAGTCCTCAGCTTTGTTTTCAGCAATGAGTAGATGACGATACCCCCTAAACAATTCTTTAAGCACTAAATTTAGATGTTGAGTATAGATTCAACAAACAGAATGTAACAACTGCTTGAATACATGCAGAGGAAGTTCCACTGCTACATTTTCAAGGAACTATTCTGGATCATTTTCATTAGGGAAGAATTTCCTCTAAAATCATGAAATTCAAACTATGAATATCAAATATCCTTTGATGTTTCAGGTTTTCATGATTGAAAAATTCTGTGCTTTTTCTGCCACATTAAATAAAAATGGAAAAGTAAAATGGTTGAATGAGCGGTGGCATGAAATTTCTTTTAACTCAGCATGAACCCACAGAAACCAAGAAACATAAAAAGTTCACCAGTTTCAAAAGGAATTGAACTCATCAATGAAAAACTGGAAAAAAAAAAAAAAACTATCCAACTTGAAATTAACCTCCTAAATCTTGCAAGATAGAAACACACTTATATGGTACACTCTAAAAACTTAATATTCACTACATGGGATGTTTTTAAAATCAAAGTATACCACAGAAATATCTTGTTTTATTGTGCTTTACAGATACTGTGTTTTTTTACAAATTGAAAGTTTGTGGCAACCCTGCATTGAGAAAGTCTGTGGGTGTCATTTTACCAAGAGCATTTGCTTACTTCACGTCTCTGTATCACATTTTGGTAATTCTTGCAATATTTCAAACTTTTTCATTATTATTATATTTGTTATGGTGATCTGTGCTCAGTAACTATGACTTACTGACAGCTCAGATGGCAGCATTTCTTAGCAATAAAATATTTTTCAATTAAGGTGTGCACATTTTTTTGGCCATGATGCTGTTGCATACTTACTAAACTATAGTGTAGTGTAAACATAACTTTACTACATACTGGGAAACCAAAAAATTCATTTGACTCACTGTATTGCAGTATTTGCTTTATTGTGGTGGTCTGCAACTGCAATATCTCCAAGGTATTCCTGCATAGCAGTTACTGAACAATCACTAAGTAAAATGCTAAGAATTACGAATGTGTCCTGAAGAAGGGGATGCAAAGTAGAAGTACAGATGTTCCATGGAATACAAAAATAAACCAATAATCAACCATAAGATGACCTGAATATAAATGGAAACTGAAAACTGAAGCTAACAAGATCATCTGCCCTACAAAGAGCCTTCTGCATAAATATGGTTTCTCACAATACATATAGTTAGCCACAAAAAGAAACTGCAGAAGAAATAAACCTTAAATGAGCCTTATCTTCTCACTGCCCCCACACAGGCAATGGCTACTCCTGCATCAGAACAGTCACTGGGGCCTTTACCTTCACTGCTCTGTCCTTTTATATTCCTCCTAGGAGCACTCCTCTCTGAATGAGAATGCTTATTAACAAAAGTACGCAGAAGATATATCACATACCAGGCCCTATGCTGGGTTTGTGGGGGATACAAGTCAAATAAAATAGTCTCATTTCACAGAGCAGAAGAAAATGCAGAGTCCAAATTATGGCCCATCCAGAATCCTGCCCTTCTGGGAACAGTAACCTCCCACCAACACTTGAATAATGCTCCCTACTCTACGATGTGGTTCAAGTAGGCTCTGTAATGTTCCATTTGATCTCAGACCCCTTTGGTAGAGTATTGGTCCACAGTGGGCATGTGACCCAGCCCAAACCAACCAAAAATGCTGCCTCTGACTTCTCCGAGTGAAAGTAAGAAAGTCAATTCCTTTCTGAGAATAGAATAATAGAAGTTGTAAAGTGTAATATTCTTGAACTATCAGTGGATAGGTTTTCCACAACATGAAAGAAAGTTTGTGAGAGATAATAAAAGTAACAGCAGTGAAACAGAAAAATTGTACCAAGAGACTAAGAAGGAAGCATGCTCTTATGACTCCTCAATATTTTTTAGATGGCTCGTGTATGTGTGTGTGTGTGTGTGTGTCTGTGTGTGTCTGTGTATGAATAAACCAGTTAAAATAGTCTAGAAGTAGGATATTAAAGTCCTTATAAACTAAGCTAAGGACTTGCTTTATCCTGATGAAAAGTTAAGGGGCTCACTAAAAGACTTTAATCAAAGAATCCCAAATCTTTTAATTGAACAAAACCCAAACTCTCCAAGATTTAGCTCTAGAGGTAAATCTCATAAGGCTAACCAAGTGGCTTTTCATGCCCCTTTTTCCTTTTTCCCTTTACAGCCTGGCTCAGAAGTACATACAAACTCTTTTCCTTATACTCGAAGAAAAGAAGTTTAGATGAGAGCGTGTGAAGAGAATTTATTTTATTCTAAGGTAGAATTAAAGGGAATTCAAAGCAAACAATAAAAAGAATAGAATTATGGCCAGTCAGGTTTGTCACTTATAGGTTTCAGATGCTTCCGTAGGAAGCTTACCCCTGAGTTTCATAGGTACCGTTCAACCACACACATCATCTGAGATAGCTGCACTGGAGACCCAAGAATTGTCACAACTACCTCCAGCTTCAGTTTGGGCTTTTTTAAAAGAATTGTAACCCATCATTTCAACACCTCCATGAACAAAAGCAAGTAAACCAGATTTCCATGATGCTGCCCATTAAGACAGCCCATCTTTGTTGGTTTGTTTCTAATTTGGGATAAACATTTCTTCCTTGTGTGACACTAGTCTTCAGTATAAGGTGGAGTATTTTAACCCACGTGGCTGAAGAGCTTAAGGAATATTCTATGTATTTAACAAAAACTACTCATATATAATAACAGGACCCTAGTTCTTGGAGAAGATAACATTGGAAATGGCAGAGAAAGCATTAGGTATGAAATCATAAGACCTAATCTTATGATGAGGATGATAAAGAAGAAAGACACATGTAAGGCATATTTAAGGGATATAACTAACAGAACTTGGTGATGAGTAAGAAGAAAATGAGAAAAAAAAAATCAAGAATTATTCCCAAGTTTTGTTTTAAAAAAACTAGATAATTGACTCATTAGTTGAGAGAAAAGAAAGAACAAGCCTTTTCAAGGAAAAAAAATGAGTTCAATTTTAGACATGTTTTTTTCAAGTCACTGGCAAAACATGTTCAATAAACAGTTGGAATATAAATCAGGAATGAGACCTGCATGGGAACTATAGCAATAAAGTCAATCCAATAAAAATCACCAGGAATGCAAATGTAATCCAGTAAGTTAGGTTTACTCAGTGTGCTGCAACAAGGGAGAATGTACACCATGAGAAACATTGGGGTCTCTAAGAGAGAATGGAACAGGCTTTTGTGGGGTTAGGACTTACTCTTAATGAGTTTTGAGGCAGGAGTAGGAAAAATGGGGATCTGCCCTGCAATTGGAAGCTGTGATGAAGCAAGGACAGTAGTAGTAGTAATCTTTGTTCAGAAGGCAGAAGGACCAAGAATGGGTCTCGGGTGTCATTGGTAAGAAAGCAGTAATCACACAAAAGGACTGTTAGAGCATTTTACTGCTGCAGTGTGACCTCGGGAACAATAATGTTTCCTGTTGACTTCGCAGTTAGCTCTATATATATGTCTATCACCACAGTCTGATTGTTAGCAGGACTTATATTTACTCATTCAGCCCTAGGCATATATTTACATTTCTATTTCTGGGCTGATGTTTACCATTTCTATATACTTTATTATCATCAGCTTATAGTTGTTGTCCAATAATCATGCTAAGGGTGAGAATCTTTGGTCCCTTTACTCTCACTTAGACATAATCCCAGTCTTTGATATAACAACCGATGTTTTCTCAAGCACGTGTAAAGTGCTATGCAAATCCAACTTCCACCTACCTACACACTCAGCCACCATCCTCCTTCTACGTCAAGAAGCCATTCCCATTATAGAAATTCTGGGGAGGATTAAAAAAAAATAGAACCTGAGAATGATCTAGAGATGAGTGAAGGAGTAAAAGACAAAAGTATATGATGTTGTGAATACAAAAGGAGAATGATTTAAAGAGGAAGTAGCCAGGGGCACCTGAGTATGCTCAGCGGTTGAGTGTTTGCCTTTGGCTCAGGTCGTGATCCCAGGGTCCTTGGATGGAGTCCTGCATCGGGTTCCCTGCAGGGCACCTGCTTCTCCCTCTACCTATGTATCTGTCTCTTTCTGTGTGTCTCTCATGAATAAATAAACAAAATATTTTTAAAAAACAAAAACAAAAAAGAGGGAGTAGCCACCAGAATCAGGTACTGATGAAATAAAACCAAGACCACATCTGCTAAATGGGTCCCTTAGGAGATCATTGGAATGGTGGAGACCAAAGCTGGATTTCCATGCAACTGAGAAGAGATTGCAAATGTGGGCCACACTCTCAAGTATGATGCTGTGGTGAGAACAGAGGGCAGTAGCTAGTAGTAGACATAAGGTCAGAGAAAGGGTTTTTTGTTCATATCTTTAGTCAACGGAGTGTTGAACATTCTTACACATTGAGTGGAATAATAACTATAGATGAACAGGTCAGGCCGTCTGAATGAGGAACTAGGGTTTGAAATAATCACTCATGGAAATGAGATTATCAATGACATATTAATAATAGTTATAGTACAGTCAATTTTCTTTCTTTTTTGTCACAATCTTTTTTAGATATCAAGATCTCTCTCAAAATGTTTATCAACTTATTTTCCCTGTGGAAAACATGCTTGTCAAGAATAATATTTTAAATTATTTTATATTTTTATTATGTATATACAAATGAAGGAAATTTTTTGAAAAATAGAAACCCCAGTTAACAGTGGTTAGTCTGGAGGGTAGAATTAGAGGATATTCCCACTTTTCATTTTGTACCTTTTAGTTTTGGTTGGGTTTCTTCTCATAACAAGTATTTGTTGTTTTTTTGTGATCTGAAAAAAAAACAGAGAGTTCAAATCTGAAAGAAAAAAATTAACATTTTTTCAGTTGGTCCTCTATTCAAGGTTAAATGCCTTCATGATTTTATGGTTCAGAGTTGAAGGTTTCTCCTTCCTATGCTTAAGATGGCCAAAAAAGTAGAGAATCTCTTTTAATTAAAAAATTATATTCATCTGTGACAGAGACCCAACAACTGTTCTCATATTAAAAAAAAAATTAGTAAAGTAAAAAGGAAAGCATTTCCCAGCTGATATGGTGGCTCCATGATGTCATCAGTGTCCTGGCCTCCTATCTTTTTTCCACAATCCCTAGCACATGTCTTCTAACCTTGAGGTCCCATCACATTTACAAAATGGTCACAACAGCTCCACAAGCCACAATTCTATTTCAGATAGGAAGGGAGAATGCAAAAGAAGTTTGCAAGCTGAGTTAACCCCTTTTGAAGGTACTTTCATGAAGTCCCCATTCAGCAACTTCCACTTCTATCCATTGGCCAGAATTAGTCACACACCCACTCCTAACTGCAAAGAAGGCTGGATACTGCAGTTTTTAGCTGGCACATTGCCACCCTGATCAAAGAGAAGGTTCTGCTCACTGAAAGAAATTGAGGAAGACACAAAGAAATGGAGAAACATTCCATGCTCATGGATTGGAAGAACAAATATTATTAAAACGTCTATACCATCCAAAGAAATCTACACATTCAATGCAATCCCTATCAAAATAACACCAGCATTTTCAACAGAGCTGGAACAAATAATTCTGAAACTTGTATGGAACCAGAAAAGAACACGAATAGCCAAAGAACGTGAATAGCCAAAGTAATGTTGAAAAAAAAAAAAAAGCTGGAGGCATCACAATTCTGGACCTTAAACTGTGTCACAAAAGCTGTAATCACCAAGACAGTGTGGTACTGGTACAGACACAGATACATAGGTCAGTGGAACAGAATAGAGAACCCAGAAATGGACCCACCACTCTATGTTCAACTAATCTTCAATAAAGCAGGAAAGAATATCCAATGAACAAAAGGTAGTCTCTTCAAAAAATGGTGCTGAGAAAATTGAAGAGCCACATGCAGAAAAATGAAAGTGGACCACAAAAATAAATTCGAAATGGATGAAAGACCAAAATGTGAATCAGGAATCCATCAAAATCCTAGAGGAGAACATAGGCAGCAACCTCTTTGACCCCAGCCACAGCAACTTTTTGCTAGACACATCTCCATAAACAAGGGAAACAAAAGCAAAAATGAATTATTGGGACTTCATCAGCATAAAATCTTTTGCACAGCAAAGGAAACAATCAATGAAACAAAAATGCAACCTACAGAATGAGAGAAGATATTTGCAAATGATATTTCAGATAAAGGGCTAGTATCTAAATCTATAATAAACTTATCAAACTCAACAGCCAAAAAAAAAAAATCCAGTCAAGAAGTGGGCAGAAGACATGAACAGATATTTCTCCAAAAAAGACATGCAAATGGCCAACATGCAGATGAAAAAATGTTCAACATCACTCATCATCAGGGAAATACAAATCAAAAATGCAATAAGTTACCACCTCACACCAGTCATAATGTGCACAATGTCCACAATTGCCAAAATATAGAAAGAGTCCAAATGTCCACTGACAGATGAATGGATAAAGATAAACACACACACACACACACACACAGGAGTATTATTCAGCCATAAAAAAGAATGAAATCTTGCCATTTGCAATGATGTGGATAGAACTAGAGGGTATTATGCTAAGCAAATAAGTCAATCAGAGAAAGACAGATACGATATGATTTCACTCATATGTGAAATTTAAGAAACAAAACATGAACATAGAGGTAGGAAAGGAGAAATAAAATAAGATAAATACAGAGAGAGAGGCAAACCATAAGAGACTCTTAACTATAGGGAACAAACTGAAGGTTGCTGGTTGGGGGGAGGATGGGCTAAATGGGTGATGGGCATTAAGGAGGGCACTTGATGTGATGAGCAGTGTGTGTTGTATGCAACTGATGAATCACCAAACTCTACCCCTGAAATTAATAATATCCTAAATGGTAACTAACTTGAATTTAAATTTAAAAAAAGAAAAAAGAGAGAGAAAGTTCTGTTTACTAAGGATAAAAAGAGACTAGTAATGAGTAGATCAGTCCCATAGTTATCTGAACCTTAAATGAAAGCTCTTTTGAGCAAGTGTTCTATAAAATATTTAGCTTATCTGGCATTTCTCAGATTTCCCACCCATGCTGTGGGTTGTACAGCCTTAGTGCCCCCATGATACACCCAGGCTGGAAACATACCAGAAGGTCCCAGTACCATAGGACCTGCTCCAGCAGTTTCTGTCGTGTCTCCTGGCATCCTCCCACTCGCAAGAAGGAGTGCTGCCCTCTGGCTCTCGTGTACCTTGGCTCAACTTCCTAGCTCCTCCCTAGGGCTGCACAGTAAAAACTCCTGCTCCTGTTTTGCCCCATTTCCCTCCTTTTTCTTTTCCCAACTCCCAGGTACATCTTTTAAAAATTATCTCCATTGAGAATGACTGGAAATTCATATGAATGCAGACTGCATCTTAGATAAAATATGAACTGAAAGTCTTATGGTTTCAGGACAAGTTTATGGAAATAAATCCACACTTACAAATGTTTCATAAGGGAAATATTACTGTAAATGCAAGACAGGGATTGAAACAAATGGAAACAAAATACAGAAAGAAATAGAGAAAGAAAGAGAATCTATCCTTTCCCTTAAGCATTCCTGAAAAATCCTTGTCTGCCACATATAATTTGGATAAACTTGGAGTGGGAGGGAATAGAAGCAAGATGCTCTCAGGGATATTTTTTTCCTGTTAGAATGTTGGTTTCCTAGGAAAAGCAATCATGCCACTTGTGTATTCTATCAAGAATCTTGAATTCTAGTATAAATTTGTTAAGTCTCAAGTCATGATCCTTCATGACATAGATGATATATGTTGAAACACTGACATAGGAGCCACACAGCATACTCGGTAGCATAAATAAAGCCAACCCTTCCCACTGGGCAATCTATAGAAAGGAGAGAGGAATTTCTAGGAGGAAAAAAAAGGCACTGAATACAGAGCCAAAAACAGACCCACATAAATATAGTCAACTGATCTTTGACCAAGGAGCAAAGATAATACGACAGAGCAAAGAGAGTCTTTCCAACAAATGGTGCTGGAACAACAGGATGTGCAAAAAAATGAATTTAGACAAAGGCCTTACATCCTTCACAAAAATTAACTCAAAACGTATCACAGACCTAAATGTAAAACACAAAACTATAAAACTCAGAAGATAACACGGGAGGGACGCCTGGGTGGCTCAGCGGTTTAGCGCCTGCCTTCAGCCCAGGGCATGATCCTGGAGTCCCAGGATGGAGTCCCACATCGGGCTCTCTGCGTGGAGCCTGCTTCTCCCTCCGCCTGTGTCTCTGCCTCTCTCTATCTCTCTGTCTCTCATGAATAAATAAATAAAATCTTAAAAAAAAAAAAAGAAGATAACACAGGAGAAAATCTAGATGGCTTATAATATGGCAACAACATTTTAGATACAACACCAAAGCCACAGACTGGAAGGATATATTTGCAATAGACACATCTGATAAAGGACTGTTACCCAAAATATACAAAGAACTCTTAAAACTCAACAATAAGAAACAAAACCCAATTCAAAAATGGGCCAAAGACTTTAACAGAAACCTCATCAAAGAAGATATACAGATGGCAAATAAGCATATATAAAATGCTCCACATCATATGCCATCAGGGAAATGCAAATTTTTTTTAAAGATTTTATTTATTTATTCATGAGAGACACAGAAAGAGGCAGAGACACAGGCAGAGGGAGAAGCAGGCTCCACGCAGGAAGCCCAATGTCAGACTCAGTCCTGGGACTCCAGTATCATGCCCTGGACCGAAGGCAGAAGCTCAACCACTGAGCCACCCAGGCGTCCCAGGGAAATGCAAATTAAAACAACCATAAGATACCACTACACACATATCAGAATGGCCATAATCCACAACACTGAAAATACCAAATGCCAGTGAGGATATGGAGCAACAGGAATTCTCATTCACTGGTGGTGGGAATGTAAACGATATGGCTATTTTATAAGACAGTATGGCGGTTTCTTACAAAACTAAACATACAATACAACAACTTACATACAATACAATAATCACACTCCTTGGTATTTAGCCAAAGGCATTGAAAACTTATATCTATGCAAAAAACCTGCACAGAACTATTTATATTTTTACAGGAGCTTTGTTCATAATTGCTAACACTTGGAAGCAGCCAAGATGACTTCAGTAGGGTAATGTAGTAGATTCAGAGAGCTGAATGCTATTCAGCAGTAGAAAGAAACAAGTTATTAAACCATGACAAGAAGTGGAAGAACCTTAATTGTATATTACAAAGTAAAAGAATCCAATCCAAAAGAGTTACGTCCAAATGATCCCAACTATATGGCATTCTGAAAAAGGGAAAATTATGGAGCAGTAAAAAAATCAGTGGTAGCTGAGGGTCAAGGTAGGGTTTGTGAAAAGTTGGAGCACAGGAATTTTAGAGCAGTGAAAATACTCTGATACCATAACAATAGATCCATGTTATCATACGTTGGTCCAAAGCCATAGAATGTATAGCCATGAGTGAGTCATCATGCAAACTACACCTTGGGTGATTATGACGTGTCAATATAGGATCATCAACTGTTTCAAATGTACCAGCTGGATGGGCGATGTTGAAAATGGGAGAGGTTATGTGGGTGCTGAGGCAGAAGAAATATGGGAAATCTATGTGCCTTCCCTTCAATTTTGCTGGGAACCTAAACTTGCTCTAAAAATTTTTTTCTGAATAAAAAAAAAGAAAAAAGGACAACTAAACAGGTACTGTAGGATACTCAGAGCCACCATGTGCACCCTTTGACATATGGAGAAATTGAGTCTCAGGAATAACTTACCCAAGCGCACCCTCAATATATGTGACCTTAAGACTCTGTCATATGGCCAACTATGCTAGTGGAAAGCTCCAAATAAAGACTAACATGCTCTCCCTTCATGTAGGCATTTCCTCTATCCCAGGAAAGTTTTGCATTTAGTGAAAAATCTGAATCACAAACCCAACCCATTTAATTATCTTACATTAAGAAAACTGAAGCTGTACTTGGTACTAAACATGATTTCTAGAAACCTTATTTTTTTCTAATAATGGTATGTGAAATTGACCTTGAGACAAAAATTTTCTTTTTCCTCTCCTATATGCAGATTTTCCAAATGAGTTACAGGAAGGATAAGAAGTTTTATGGTGAGTTAATACTACTTCAAATATAATCTCAATGAACATTAATTGGAGTAGGATTAAGACAAATGTCTTAAAATGCTCCAGAAAGAGAGGGCCGGTAAGGCTGTGATTCCCCAGAGGCTTGTTGATGAGGCACTTTCATGCAGGGAAATCCACAGCCAAGTAAACTTCAAGTGGCCCAATTTCAACACTGGAGGTTCACTGAATACATGGTCTCTTCTCCCTAAATGCCCCTGGCCAGACTGCTCTTTAATCCCCTGGCCCTTTGGGGTTTCTACTCTTATCTTTCAGTCTTCCTTCATCAGGAGCACTATCCAATTTTCAGTACTGATTCTCAATTAGAAAATACTACCAAGGCCAGCTATGGCCTCTGCACTGGGATCCCCCCACCCCCCCTGCAGCTCTCACCCAATCCCTTTGTGTGGGTCTGAATTGTCACAGGGCAGTGAATCATGGACCTACTCTTAACATAGCAGTGAGATTTCCACAGATTTTCTGACAACTTTTTATTTCACCATCTTCCTGATCACAGAGACCTCTGTGATGACTTACTGTACTCAATAGCAACTCAGCTATAATAAAAATCCAATGAGAAGTGCACTTAAGGGTTTTTTTTTTTTAAGTCCAGAGTAAGAAAGCCCAGGGCTGCAAAGCTAGAAGAAAGGAAATAACAAAGATCAGAGCAGAAATAATGAAAGAAGAGACCAGAAAAGCAATAGAAAAGATGAAACAAAGGGCTGGTTTTTTCAAAAGACAAACAAAATCGACAAACCTTTAGACAGTCTAAGTAAGAAAAAAAAGAGAGAAGACTCAAAAAAATTAAATCAAAAAAGGAAAAGGAGACATGACATCTGCTATGACAAATATACATAGGATCATAAAAGACTACTATAAACAATTATACGTTCACAAATTGGATAACCTAAAAGAAATGAATAATTTCCTAGAAACATATACAGCCTACCCAGACTGAATTATGAAGAAATAGAAAATTTGACAGATTAATTACAAGTAAGGAGATTGATTCAGTAATCAGAAATCTCCCAACAAAGATAAGAATACGACCAGATGGTTTCCCTGGTGAATTCTACCAAACATTTAAAGAAGAATTAGTAACAATCCTTCTCAAACTCTTCCCAAAAGTCTGAAGAGAAGAGAACACTCCCAAACACATTTTATAAGGTCAGCATTACCTGATACCAAAGCTAGTTAAGGACACTACAAGGGAAGAGTAGAATGGTAGCAGCTGCCAGGGCCTGGAGGGTTGGTGGAAATGGAAAATGTTGGTCAAATGGTACAAAATTCCAATTATAAAATGAATGAATTTGGGGCACCTGGGTGACTCAGTGGTTGAACATCTGCCTTCAGCTCAGGGCATGATCCCAGAGTCCTAGGATCGAGTCCCACATCGGGCTCCCTGCATGGAGCCTGCTTCTGCCTCTGCCTATGTCTCTGCCTCTCTCTCTCTCTCTCTTTCTCATTGTCTCTCTCTCTCGAATAAATAAATAAAATCTTTAAAAAAATAAAATTTAAATTAAATTAAATAAATAATTTCTGAGGACCTAACATACAGCATGGTATTATAGTTAATTCTACTATATTATATACTTGAAAGTTGTTAAGAGAGTAGATCTTATACGTTCTCACCACAAAAAGGAAAATGGCAATTATGAGAGGTCATGGTGGTGTTAGTTAACACTACTGTGGCAATCATTTCACAATATATGTGTCAATATGTTGTATGCCTTGAACTTACATAATGTTACATAGCAGTTATATCTCTCAATAAAGCTGGGAAAAGAGTAAAACCATTTGTGATAACAACAACAATAACAAAAATCCCAAAGCTGATATAGTATTACAGACAATAGTAACACAATAATAATAACAAATAGCATGTATTCAGCACATGCTATGTGCCAGGGACTATTTTAAACACTTTACTTACATATTTTATTTTAGTTAATCCTTTTATCACTCCTCTGAAGTAGGTATTATTATTATTATTATTATTATTATTATTATTCCCATTTACAGGCACAGAATTCCCATTTACTGAGGCATGGGAAGGTTTAAGACCTTAACAGCAAAAGATAATGGAAGAACACTTGGGTGGGAAGTCAGTTAAGCATCTGACTCTTGGTTTTGGCGCAGGTCATGGTCTCAGGGTCGGGCATCAGGTTCCATGCTCAGCCCAGAGTCTGCTTGGATTTCTCTCTCTCTCTCTTTCTCTCTCTTTCTCAAATAAATAAATAAATCTTAAAAAAAAAAAAAAAGATAATGGAGTCAGGATTCAAACCTAGATCAAGTCCTTAACCCGCACACACTGCTTCGACAGCACTTTGCTCCCCTGAAGTGACTAGAAAAGTCTCTCCTTCCCATTGTCAATAACCGTCAATATTCTTTAGTGTTTAAATAGTTCCCCAGTGCTGGTCACAGGAGTTCTTTCAAGCTGACTTGAATATTCCTTTGACACACACCCACTAAACTTTGAGTATTTCCCTTACTTTTTGGCCCAACAAAATGTCTGAGGTCATCTTGTATTTTCCTTGCCTGCAGACTCCCAGATTTTTCAGGGAGCCCTGAAGAATCAGTATTTCTTATATTTCTACCACCCCAAAAAAGTATTATAGGACATCCCCAAAGCAACCAATACTAACTAATACCTTTAATAGGGTATGATTACATTCCAGTTCATTACTTAGGGTCATGGTTGGATTTTTATTGCCAAGAATAAATGTTTAAAGTAATAGAATTTGTCTTCATTAAAGTCATGTTTCCCCAAGGAGTCAGAGAAATGACGGATGAGTGGAGCCAGGACTTTGGGATTTGATCCTCATCGCAGAGAGCCAGGCTCAGTTCAAGACTTCATAGGCAATCAAACACAGATTCTTACTTAATCTGACAAAGAGTCCTTCCCAAAAGACATATTAATGAAATTTAACTTATTAAGTTGCTAATTATTGTATGCTGTCATCACTGTTAAATCAAGACATATTAATCACATCATCATTCCCGAATCCTACAAGGACTTTGCTCTCTAATCCTACTCTGTGCCCAACTTATGGGTACTTTAAAAACAAAGTAGGTCACATGAACCAGAAATTTTCTCTTTTGCCCCAAAGGAAATAAAGTTTCTATAAATCCCAAGAAATTTCCCAGAAGACAAACTCTACCCCTGCTCCTTTTAAAAAAATATTACACTTGACACCTTAGAACGCAGTTCTATTTTTGCTTGTACTTAGAAAGGTACAAATATGTGAATAAACCAAATGACTCTAGAGTATATGCAGGAAGTACATGAGCCTTGGTATTAGATCAAATGTAGGTTTGAATACCAGCTCTACATCTTATGAATTCTGTGACCCTAGGTGAGTTATTAAATTTCTCTATGTCTCAGTCTCCTCATCTGTTAAGTGGTTTATTATAGGGGTTGAATAAGATAATTCATTCCCACACATGGGACAAAGCCCAGAGAGTGAGTGCCCAATAAGGGTTAGCTACTGTTGTTACTGACTTTCTTCTTTTAACTCTAATGACTGTAATTTCCAATGCCACTGTATAAATCAGATTAGGCCAAATAATTCTTCACTGACAGGTTAATCCAAAATATCACTGGCTTAACCAGATGAAAGTTACTTCACACTCAAGCAAAGGCTACTATAGGTCCTGGCAACTCTCTAGGGCTGCTGCCCCCCATTGAGACTCAACAATTCAGGTTGCTTTAGTTTCTCCACCATCCAGTAGCCAGGTGCCTGCCCTAACCCCAAACTTCCACCCCCAGACTCGAATGACAGTACAGCTTCCGCACCTTACACTGGTATTGGATGGGAAAGCCTATGCTTAAGAAATCAGGCCTCACTGGATACATTTAAGCAAAGGATGAACAGTTGCTTTTCCAGAGCAGAATGGAAACTCATGCATCAGAAAGGGTAACTAGTAAATGTACCAAAAGAATACGGCTGCATGAATACCAGGATCTGATCAAAGAGTATAAGGAAAATCTTGGAACCTACAATAAATTTACAGAAACCTCCTTTTTGCACTGTGTTGCAGACCACACAACCAACAAAGTAAAACCTGATGGGACCTACCTGTTCAGAAAGTAACTTATAAAAATATTTTTAAATAAGGGACACCCAGGTGGCTCAGTTGGTTGAGCATCTGGCTTTGGGTTTTAACTCAGATCACAATCTCAGGGAACCCCACATCAGGCTCTATGCTCAGTAGGAGTATCTTGAGATTCTATATCCCTCTCCCTCTGCCCCTCCCCCCCTAAATAAATAAATTATTAAATATATGTATATTATTTTTAATGATGCAAAGAATATCCATGAGAGTTCAGGAATATCATATTCAGCTGAATGAAGACCTGGCAGCCAAAGCAGGACTCTTGCCCAACCATGATAAAGAAGTCCTGATGGGTGGGCTTCAAAGAAAAGATTGCCAACAATTATTGCTCTGGAAATGAAGATTCAGGGACCCCTGGGTGGCGCAGCGGTTTGGCGCCTGCCTTTGGCCCAGGGCACGATCCTGGAGACCCAGGATCGAATCCCACGTCGGGCTCCCGGTGCATGGAGCCTGCTTCTCCCTCTGCCTGTGTCTCTGCCTCTCTCTCTATCATAAATAAATTAAAAAATTAAAAAAAATAAATAAATAAAAAATGGAAATGAAGATTCATCTGATAAAAACCCCTGAAAGTAAAAACCACCATGTTAAACTCTATCACCTAAACTGCTTGGCAAATGGAAACCAGTGGAGAAATAAATTTACTATGTACCAGGAATAATCAAAATAGGAACTCTTGTTGTTCAATGAAAATAGTAAGATGCAACATTTGTTGACCCTCTAATATTCAGCAAGTTGGTCACTTGATTAGAAAAATAAACCACTGCTTATTCTACTGCGATTATTAATTCTTTTTTATTTTATTTATTTATGATAGTCACACAGAGAGAGAGAGAGAGAGGCAGAGACACAGGCAGAGGGAGAAGCAGGCTCCATGCACCGTGAGCCCGACGTGGGATTCGATCCCGGGTCTCCAGGATCATGCCCTGGGCCAAAGGCAGGCGCCAAACTGCTGCGCCACCCAGGGTTCCCCTGCGATTATTAATTCTAAAGCAAAATATGGATTCACTCACATATAAGAAAGAAAAAAACTTTATTATTAAAATAAAATAAATGGAACAGTTATTTATATAATATGGTACCATAGTATTCTAACTGGACTCTGGCTATGTTGAAATGTTTTTCAATCAGGACCATCCTCCAGATATTCCTGTTCATTCATGTCTGCTTTAAGTTGCTGGCAAATACATAAAATAATTACTTGCCAAAAAAAACAACAAACAAACAATTAAGGCTGCTTTAACACTGCCTTTCTGTCATTTCAGCACACAGTCTCCTCTATGATTGCTAAGGCAGGGGAAGAGAATGGAAGAAACATGTTGGCTTTTCCACTGTCACACATCACTTCTGTTCAAATTTTCTTGGCCAGAACCGTCACATGGCTCTGCTTAGATCCAAGCAGGCTGGGAATTATAGTCCTGTGTTCCCAAGAAGGAAAAGAGACCTGGATATTGGTTTTCACTACTTTTTGTTTGCTAAGTATTGTAGTTACTAATACAAAGAAACTAAAATAAATACATGAGATATCTTGAGCCCTGATTTTATGCTTAATCAGTATCTTTTCTAGGTTACTTTTATAACAGAAAATAAAGACAAAAAGATCTTTAATGTTAATGAAGCTGACCATATGCACAATTCTCACTTCTTTTAAAAGAAATGTCCCACAGATCATATTGTTTTCATCAGAAAGAAGCTCATTATCCTTTTGTGGAAAAATTCACTGGCATTTCCACAAAACCCCAGGTCTTAATTATACTGTGATTAAACTCCTTGTGTACTTTTAGTTTGTATATTAACCCTAACATATTTATACCCACAGGAAGAAATATTTATCCCAAAGCAATTCTTTCTTTATTTAAAGAAATTAATAATGAATGATAATTTTAGAATCAGAGAACTAAAAGGAACTTCGAGAGATACAATTCTTTTTTTCTCAATATTTTAGTATTAGAAATCACATCATAATTAATAACCTTGTACCTTTATCCATGAATTGTTACTGAAATGAAAAATTTAGCACTGTGCAAATGTATTTCCTTGTACTACATATATATTTTACATTAACCAGTTATTAAGAGATACAATTCTATTATCAAACATTTACTGAGCCCTTTCTATATGTAAGTTGTTACATACATATCAACCCATAAGGGATGATAGCTCAGAAAAATGCAAAATGAGTAAGTTACAGTGTCCCTGCCTGAGAAGCCTACAATATATATGAGTAAAGATGTTAAATTATTCTTCGGGATCACAGAAGGAGTAAATACTTCTGACTTGAGGAAGGTCTATTAGAGAAAGTTAAATGAAAAAAAATCTCAAATCTAAGCTCTAAAGGTATTTGGTAATCAGAGAAATGGTAGGGACAGAGAATGGACATTCCAGGGTAAAGAAACATGAATAAAGAAAGAAATGCAGATCTATTCTGAGTACCACAAGAAGCCTGTCTATGTCCTCTAAATAAAGAGTCTGTGTGTTGCTCTGAAAAATGCAAGGAAGAGGTAAGCTAGCTTTTCTCAGCCAAGATAAATATGGCCTGGTGTTACAATTAGGAATGAGAAGATAGGGGCACCTGGGTGGCTCATTTGGTTAAGCATCTGCATTTGGCTCAGGTCATGATCCTGGGGTCCTGTGATCCAGCCCCTCATTGGACTCCCTTGTTCAGCTGGAAGCCTACTTCCCCCTCTCCCTCTGCAGCTCCCCCTGCTTATGCTCTTGCTCGCTCTCTCTCTCTCTCTCTCTCTCTCTCTTTCTCTCAAATAAATAAAATATTTTTTAAAAAGTAAAAACAAAAAAAAATTTAAAGAATGAGAAGATATAGACCCTACCATCAAGAAGCTTAGGATGTATATGATATGAAATAATGAAAACCACTTTGATGTCACAGTTGGGCCTCCATCATGGGGGTATTGAATGCCAGAGTAAGGACTCTTATATAAGAAAATATAAGGTAGCAGAATGAATACTAGAGAGGAAAAATTTCAAAGCAGGTCATTTTGTTCAGGAGTGACTGTCAGATGGGGAGTGATGAAGTGATGAAGATCTGCAGTAGAAGCAATGGCAGTAGGAGTGATGGGTAAAGAGCAGATGGATTTGACATTAAATTCTTGGAAACTGATCAGTTGTAAATATGAGATGAGAGAAGGATTTAAGAGCTCTAGCCTAGTGGATGGCATCTATCATTTCAGGGAACCCAGCAAGATAAGCTGTGTAAGAAAGAAGCTAAGCAATCCATTAGGGACACATGGAATTTTGAACATTAACAGTTTTGCCTCCCAGATCTAATATAAACTAATTGTTTGATCTTGAACAAGTTGCTTAACCTCTGAGTACCTCTGACGGTTAAATAAGCTAATAAAAATAAAGAGCCATGCACAATGCCTGGATCATAGCAAGAGGAATAGTGTTAGCTATCTTCATTATTATTACTATTATCACCTTCATTATGATTGCCATCCATGTGAGGTGCCTAAAAGACTGCTGGAAATCAGTACTCATGAGAAAGATGAGGATTTGAGATGGAGATTTATGATAACGTAGACATGAGAACTGAGTGAAGTAAAAGATAAAAAGATGGCCAAAAGATGGGTGTAGTTTGAGGAGTAGGCTGAAATCTGAGCTTTCTTTCATTTAAGGGTTGAGTGGAACAATAGGCATCAATAAGACTCGCTAGGAAATACAATGAGCCATTCATCCTTTGGCTCATGAGCACTACATGGCTGTACCAGATATGTCCAGGCACGGGGAGGCAACATCTTGGGACTCAGATCTTCTCTACACGGTTAAATGTCCACAAAGCCTAAGCCCAATGTCATCTATCTTACATTACCAGTGTTTAAGATTCAGAACTGCTCTTCATGAATCATAAATGTCACCAGAAACCTCTCAATCATCCCATCTATTTGTTTTCCAGGAAAAGAAACTGAGGCCCCATGTGACTTGCACAGGTCAAGTTTCAGTTAATGACAAAGTCTAAACTTAAGTTGTCAAACAGAATGCCACAAAGCATGTGGGGAGTAGGTCATTGACCCTAATGGTCTGGGAATATGGTAATGCCTTAAAAAGCACTCTTTCGATCTTGAACTAAGTTTGAAATGATACTGCTTCTTCTCAAGGAGCACTTGTATTCCTCAGGCTTCTCACCTCAGCACCACTATTAATATTTGGAGCTAGACAATTCTTTATTGTGAGGGGGCTGCCATTCCTACCATAATGAAAGTCCAGAGCTGTAAATACCTGTACGAATTAATAAAATTGGAACTTGTTTCCTTTTGTCTAGTGATCTTAGAAAGGATTTATCTATTTCCTTGAGGAAAGAAGGCATTCGTGTTTGGCCATCTGAAATCATAACAACCATTGTATGAAATACCCATTGCAATGATCCAAATAAGTAAAATATTATAAATCATCATTTAAAAATTCAGATGATTGAAGATGAAATACTGAGTTAGGACATATGGCAATAAAGTAAAACTTCATCTGTCAGCAACCTACCAAATAGATGCTTAAATACCTAAACCCTAGTTTTTCTTTTCCTTTTTAGAGAGAGAGAACAGGGGTGGAGGGGGGCAGAGGGAGAGAGAGAATCTTAAGCAGGCTCCATGCCCAGCATGAAGCCCAATGTGGGACTCGATCTCACAACCCTGAGATCATGACCTGAGCCAAAATCAAGAGTCAGATGCTTAACTGATCCACCCAGGCACCCCTAAAACCCCAGTTTTTCTAATTGCTCTATACCTGTATAAAAGGTCTCATGAAATCCTTATTTCAAGAGATATTAATAGACATTCTGTGGGAAAAAGATTTTATACTCAAGCAAATCTGGAAAATGCTGGGTTAGACAAAGTTAAACAGTTTGCTTTCCCATTCAACTCAGCAGAGCCTCTACTATATTTGTGAGCAATGCAAATCTCTGTAAAGCAGGCACAAGGTGAGCTGTTTCTCCACCTTATTTGGCTATGCAATGTTGATTTGTTTGTTTAGAGTTTCTCAGTGTTATGTAATGTTCCCCAGAACACCCTGGGAAGCAAGGCACTACCCCTGGCTATCTCACTAGCTTCTCTGGTCTTACTAGATAAACTCTGATGGAGCTGTAAGGACCACACAACCTAGAAGCTGACGACAGTGGAATGCTGGCCTAGGTGTGCAGATTAGCTACTGACAATGTGTAGCCATAATACTATACAGGCACTAAATTTAATTTTAATTTCTAATTCAGGAATTACTGTTATACCTGAAAGTATCAATTGGGGATTTTTAATGGTAAACAATGGAAATCGACCCTGCTATATTAAGCTACAAAGAGGAGTTTATTGAAAATATTCTAAGCCGGGGTGCCTGGGTGGCTCAGTGGTTGAGTATTTGCCCTTGGCTCTCGTCATGATCCCAGGGTCCTGGGATCGAGTCCCACATTGGGCCCCCCAACAGGGAGCCTGCTTCTCCCTCTGCCTATGTCTCTGCCTCTCTCTGTGTGTCTCTCAGGAATAAATAAATAAAATCTTTTTTAAAAAATATTCTAAGCCTTGCTAATTCTTCACATTGCAAATGAAGAACCAAACACCACAGATACCAGGGCAGGAAACAGGGTCACTCTGGGTACCTGAGGAATTCAGGGACAGCAACTTGGGCTCCAGCCAGCAGATGACCCATCTCCAAACCATCTAATATCATAAATATCATATGATATCTCCCCTAAAGTTTCAACTCCCAGGAGAAGATGGTGATTGGCTTAGCTTGCATCAGGTAACTACCACCTAGCCCCTGTGTGCCCCATGGTCATGGCTGAGGTGTCACGATCTACAGCTGCATGACATAGAATGACATAGAGCAGAGGAAGAGTAATTGCCCCAAAACATGGATGCAGAACAGAAAAATAAGAGATCTGCTTTACATTCACTGAGCAGGAAAAGGAGACATGTACTTTACTTTGTCCCACTAATCCTATCCCTTCCACTCAGTTCTTCACATTTTTTACATAGAACATTGAAGCATTTTGAATGGCTAGGTTTCCTCTTCAATCACCTTCAACAGACTTAAGAGCCAGTCTTTCAGAGAATTCCAAAAAGTCCTTTTGAGTTGAGTCCTTCCTCTGAGAAACCTGGCATTGTTGATTAATGACTCCCAAAGAGTCATTTAGTCTAATTATCAACCAAGCTCATTCATTCTTAACAGCCACAGAAGATGCAAGGACAAAATTTAAGGCAATGTGAGAAGGAGGAAGAGGGAGAGTTTAAAGACAAACGTAACAAATCAATTCTTCCCAACCTCCAAATGACCCATGTAAAGGAATTTAGTTAAGCATCTGCCTTGTCTCCATCTTCAGTCTATTGGCCCAAAGTTTTTCTTAGTAATTCTAAAATTCTTTTGATAATCATCAATTTCTGTGAAAACAGAGGGGAGTCTGTTTTATGATAATGTTTTTTGATTCCAGACTAAGATTGCTTCCCTGCCTCTGGGAAAATTCCTTCTTCATGAAAAAGGTTTTCTTGAGGCCACTGTTATTTAAGAATTTGCCATGAGTACACTTTATCTTGCTAAGCAGAAGGACAACACTAAAGTTAGCATGTTAGCTGATTTTTATTTTTATATTTGAGCCTGCTTCAAAATAATAAATAGACATTTTCTTGGGCGAGTTCTCATTTGGGTTTAATTATTTGCTTCTTGTCTTTCTTGGAGCCAAAGTCTCAATTTTACTAAAAAGAAGAAAGCAAGAGTTCTAACCAAGATTTTAAACCACAGTCATTTTTTTTGTGAAACAAGGCTCTTTGGTCATCTGTATTCTGGGGTGAAAGTTTCCAATGACCTTTATTTATCTGTGCATTTTATTATGTAGAAAACAGAAATGCAAGGAAGGTATCATAGTGCTTGAGAAAGGGTAAGATGGGGACGATGATATTCAACACACCTTATAAGCACTTCTTCCAAAGGAAACATCTCATTTAATATTCAAACTCTGCAGAAAACATCAAGTAGAAGAGAACAATCACTTATGGTGTCAGAAAGCCACACTCCTATGTTTCTGTTACTCACCTTTACGCTTCTGACACCAGCTGTGTGGGTGTTCCACTCATCAAGCAATCCACAACACCGGCAGGGTGTCCTATAATTCAATTCTATTCTAACATTAATCGGAGTTAGCCCAAACCTCATGGCTTTCAGGGCTGAGTCTCACAGGATTGTCCCTTACCTCAGATGCCTATCCCAATTAGTAGGTCCCTGGGTTACTCACAATTTTTGTCTGACTTGATTTCAAAGCAGAGGTTCCACTGTGGATTCAGTCATTTGCTACAACAGTTCACAGAACTCAGGGTAATACATTTACCAGTTTGTTATATGATAAAGTACGTCATAAAGGATGCAAGTGAACGGCCTTATGAAGAGGTATGTAGGCTCTCTCCCAAGATGCCCAAAGGAAAGAAGGCAAAGGGTAAGAAGGTGGCCCCAGCCCCTGTTGTTGTGAAGAAGCAGGAGGCCAAGAAGATGGTCAGTCTCCTGTTCAAGAAAAGGCCCAAGAATTTTGGTATCAGACAGGATGTCCAGCCCTAAAGGGACCTCACCTGCTTTGTCAAATAGCTCCACTACATCAGGCTGCAGGGGCAAAGGGCTATTCTCTATAAACATCTAAAAGTGCCTCCCACAAGGGACGCCTGGGTGGCTCAATGGTTGAGCATCTGCCTTTGGCTCCGGTCGTGATCCTGGGGTCTTGGGATCAAGTCCCACATCCAGCTCCCCCTGGGAGTCTGTGTGTCTCTCATGAATAAATAAATAATCTTTTTTTTTTAATAAATAAAAAATAAAAGTGTCTCCTTTGTTTAACCAGTTCACCCATACCTTGGACCACCAAACAGCTACTCAACTGCTTAAACTGGCCCACAAGTACAGACCAGAGACAAAGCAAGAGAAGAAGCAGAGATTGTTGGCCCAGGGCTAAGAAGAAAGCTGGGGGCAAAGAGGATGTCCCCACTAAGAGGTCATCTGTCCTTCGAGCTGGAGTTAATACTGTCATCACCTTGATGGAAAACAAGGAGTCTCAGCTGGTAGTGATGGCACATGATGTGGATCCTATTGAGTTGGTTGTCCTCCTGCCTGCCCTGTGTCAGAATATGGGGGTTCCCTGCTGCATTATCAAGGGGGGAAGGTCAGGATGGGGCATCTGGTCCACAGAAAGACCTGTACCACTGTTGCCTTAACACAGGTTAACACAGAAGACTGAGGAGCTCTGGCAAAACTGGCAGAAGCCATCAGGACCAATGACAATGACATGATGAGATCTGCTGCCACCGGGGAAGCAACATCCTGGGTCCCAAGTCGGTGGCTCCCATCACTAAGCTGGAAAGGCAAAAGCTAAAGAACTGGCCACCAAACTGGGCTGAGTGACACTGTTGAATTTTCTGTACATAAAAGTAATAAAAAATCATCTTTCAGGGGCACCTGGGTGGTTCAGCAGTTCCTGCCTTTGGCTTGGGTGGTGATCCTGGGGTCCTGGAATCGAGTCCCACATCGGGCTCCCTGTGGGGAGCCTGCTTCTCCCTCTGCCTATGTCTCTGCCTCTCTCTCTATGTCTCTCATGAATAAATGAATGAAAACTTTAAAAAAATTCTCTTTCAAAAAAAAATAGATGTACAATGGGTGAGAACTGACAGGGTCCTAAGCACAGGAGCCTCTGTCCCTGTACAATTGGGGTGCACCATCTTCCCAATTCATGGGTGTGTTCACCCACCTGGAAGGTACTCAAACCCCACACTATTGGGATTTTTACAAAGGTTTAGTAGGTCAGCTTGAGCATCTAGTAACTCCATTTCCAGCTTTTCTTCCCTCTCTTATGAATGGAAGGTGGGGCTGAAAATCCCAAGCTTCTAATCACGTTTCAGTCTTTCTGGTGACCCATCCCCACATTAGAACAAAAGACACTGCACTCACCTAGGAAATTCCAAGGAATTTAGGAGCTCTGCATCAATAACTGGGGTCCAAGACTAAGTGTTAGAAGAAAAGATTCTCATAGCACCCTAATCTACAAGGGTTTTAGGAGTTTTGTGTCAGGAACTTGGCATATAAATGAATATCCCTATTTCTTATTATCTTACATATATCCACTGATTATAAATAATTATAAAGGATCTTGGCTATGTTCTGTTATTTTTTCCCTGTTTTCTCTGCCTGAAAAGAAGGGGCCATGCACTTTGTAAATAAGGGGATTCTGTAGAGAGAAAATTCACCTTCTCTGCATCCAGTCCTGGGGAAGTAGAGAGCGGCTGTCTGCAAACCCACCCACCACCATCTACTCAAACAGTTAGAGAGGGAAAAGAGAATAGAAAATAGAATATAGGGGGGGAAAAAAAAGGCAACTACCACCCCCCCACACACATCACTGATAATGCCTCAGGCACACATGGATCTACTGAGTAGTATCTGATGAAAAGACTTGGACACATTTATCTTTGAAATAAATTTGAAAAGATTTGTTTTTTAATCTACTTTAAAATCTGTACTGAGTAAATCTTAAAGAGCAAAATCTCAAAGTAGGAAGAGAGGTTTTTTTACATTAAAGGAGACAAAATTGGTTAATTAGAACTAAAAAATTACAGCTCTGCTGGGTATGCATTTTCATTTGGTCGGCTGTCGAGGGCATTGTTATTCTGAGCAATTATGGAATGAACCCATATTCTGGAAGTCATCATCTATGGAGGGTTTCCTGTAGGTTGTAGATATAATTACATTCTTCCTTTTCACCTTCTGGCCATCCGGACAGCATAACAAATTAAAGAAAGCGTTTTTTCAGGATTTAGCAAACATCATGTGATTTGGGCAATGGTAAAATCCACAGTAACTGGGGAAATTTTTTGGATCTGCCAGTAGGGGGAGTTCAAAGCAAATCGGCAAGAGAGAGCTTCAGAAATGGGAGCTGGTGGGAGAATTCTGGAGGAATAGGCTCATTCACTACAGCCCGTAACAAAATGCAGAGTAGAGTCAAACTGTTCATGGTGGGGCATATGTTGATGTAATTGCACGGGCCCATGTGCTGGGAGAGAGCCATCAGTCGCCGGTTAGTGGCAGTTGGGTACAGGGCCGCCCTGAGCAGGCTGTGAAGGTGCACCTGCGAGCTGGATGTTTCCACAACGTCAGCTCTATTCAATCATAAAGCAAAGTTAAATCACAATTATGAAGCAGGTTCGGGATTCCAAACTCGGTGACATTTCACCATGTGATTGAAGTTGGCTTCTTACACAGCCCACAGAGCAGGGCAGAAGACAAGCCACACAACAAGCAAGATCGCAGAAGGGGGCAGGAAGATAAGGAGCCAAAGGGAAGTCAGGGTGGGGGCACACAGCCGAGGTCAGGCCTGGGTCTGGTCCGGGGCAGCCCTTGGCACCCACTGCTTCTGTTCATGCAGGGAAGGATCTCGGTTCCGGTCGGAGATCCATCGGGAGAGCCTTCGGCAGCAGCTGCCTTTTTTAAGTGGTCAGACATAGAGGGTTCAGGTCTGAAGAGTGTGATAGTTTGCTGCCAAAATCCTCCCCTTTTTAAAGGGATTTAACAGGCCTCGGGCCCCCGCAGACTTCCTCGGGTTCTGCTCCTTATCAGTTCTGGGGTGTCTGCTGACCCTGATCCCAGCCATATCTCCCTGCTGCAGTACTTAGCTGTTTGCTTGACAAGAGAGACTCCATTTTGCTCTCTACAGGGACACAACATTTAATGCGTGTATCATATTTATTCTGCCTTTTATTTGTACCTCCCACCCCTTTTTTATTTGGTTTTGTGTATGTGTGATTTTGTTTGTTTGTTTTGCTAGCACACAGAATACTGAGATGTCTGTCCAAAATAAGAATTTTGACGGATAAGTAGGTTGCTCATTTTTCCCAAATCCTATGTTTTGGAAGAACTCCTTGGCCAGTATCCCACACATATTATAGTAAATGATTAATCCTTGCAGATCTGAATAAAGATCTTTTGCTACCCAAAGTCTAAGTCTCACTTTTAAGTAACACTCAGGCACTAATTTACCCTACTTCATCGAATATGGTCCCCTTTCCCTAGGGATATACTCAAACTTCAGCCTCATTTTAAAAAAACAAACGAAACGAAAATTTGCCCATTTCTCTCCACAAGATTATAAAAATCCATCACTTGCAAGAGAGTCCTTCAAAATTATATACCAGCTTTCTCCCAATAAACAAGCCTTGACTTCTTAAAATAGTATTGTACATGAGGGAAGATGAGAATTATGCCAAATGCTACTTTTGAAAATACTCTTTTGCATAATTGAGAAAACAGTTAAGAAAAAAATTGAGCTTTCTGGAAATACTGTATTTATTCATCTTTCATCAAGCCACAGAGAGGGACACCTGGGTGGCTCAGGAGCTGAACATTTGCTTCGGCTCAGACTGTGATCCCGGGTCTGGGGAGCCAGTCCCACCTCAAGCTCCCTGCGGGGATCCTGCTTCTCCCTCTGCCTATGTCTCTGCCTCTCTCTCCGTGTCTTTCATGAATAAATAAATAAAATCTTTGAGGAAAAAAAAGCCACAGAGAGAAGCCCTTCAGACACAATGGCTTGGAGCCTCCAGTGGTCATAGGTTCAAATCCTAATTTTGAATTTACTGACTAGGTGACTTTAGAGAAGTTATCTTAACTTGCTGAGCCTGTTTGTCTATAAAATATAGTAACTTCTTTTCAAAGTTGTTTGAAAGAAAGAGATAATATATGCCCCTGGCATATAGGCAGTGCCTAATAAATAGTTGCTATTCTTAGTAAAATGGTGGTTAAATCATGTGATCTTCAAAGACACAGATACCCAGCTCCTTCTAAGGAAAGGAGTCTAGGCTAACATTTTTCCATTGTGAAACAGATAATAGGTTTCCTCTGTGAAGAGTTAGGCTGCCAGCAAGGTCAGAACTAAATGTGCCACTTCTCCTTGAATATACGGAGGGCTGGCTCCAGCAATGTCATCTTGCTAGAGATTTGAACAACTGTTTCCCAAATGCAATAAAAGCAAGAATACCTACAGACCAGAATGTAAATATTACTAACCTCCAAGGATTCTCTAAGGAATGACATAGCTGACAGAAGTCAGAAGTGAGGGGAAGTATAGCTAAGTCTCTCACCTTAATATTGTGGAGTCCAGAGATAATGTTTATATGTGATGGATCAAAGACAGATGTTCAAGTACATGCCTTATACTACTAAGGCAACCAGTAGAAGAATTAAAAATAATTACATAACACCTTTGTAGAAGGGTAATGGAGGTGGGAGTTGTGTAAGTGATCACAATTGCTGACAATTTAAACATAGTTGTTCTAAAAAAAAAAAATAGTTGTTAAATGCTAGGAGAAAAAAACAAATAGCTACCAGTGATTATCTATGAGGACTGGACCTGGGAGCAGGACAATAGAAAGAATTTTGCTCTTCATTTAAATCTTTTGGCAGTGTTTGATTTTTACATTTAATACATGCATATTTTACTTATACAAAAATATTTCCTCAAAAGAAAGAAATGAACACTTGTGGTTTCATGCTCCAAGATGATCCGCAAGGATCCCCACTTCCCAGTAATCATACCCCTGTGTATTCCCCCTACCAGATTGTACCAAGGTTGTCCATGAGACCCACAGCACATAACAAAAGCCATGGTATATCATTTCTAAGCTGAATGAGAAACTACAGCTTCTGTCTTGGGTGTTCTCTCCTTCCCAATACATCTCTTTCTGAAGCACACTCAGCTCTGTGGGAAGCCACATTGTGAAGAACCCCATGGAGAGGCCCATGTAGTGATGAAATGAAGTCTCGGAGAACATGAAGTCTCTGAGAACAGCCACAGGAGTTTAGCTGGAAGCAGACTCTCCCAGTCAACTTTGTATATACAGCAGCCCCAGCCAACAATTTGACTGTAATCTAATGAGTGACTCTGAACCAGCTATGCAAGTCCAAATTCCTGACTCTCACAAAATGTGTGAGATCCTAAGTGTTTGTTGTGTTAAGCTTCCAAGTGTTTGCATGACTTGTTCTGCAGTGATAGATAACTAATACATACTGCTACACCTGGAGAAAGAAAAGCAACCAAAGAATCATCATTGCATGTATCAGAAGCTAAAGTTAGTTCTAATCTCAGGAAAGCTCTGGTTAGCAATATCATTGAAATGCTAACTGGGTTTTCTGTGACCAGAGTCCCATTCCTATCCATGTTTTCCATTCCTCTTGACAAGCCCACCATCCTCTCATGTCCACAAGCCTAACCTATCTTACCTAGGTTATCCCAAAAGCAGAGCTAGAGACAATGACTCATATTCAAGTGGTTTGTTTGGTAGTGAGATCCCAGGGGTCAGAAGTAAGGAGCAGGAGAGTAGAGCAAGAGAGGATGGAGACAACTACAAGGATATGATATGAAGTTGGCCAACACTACAGGCTACTGCGTGCTCAGTCACCTTATCAAATGTATCTCCAGTCTCCCTACCAGAAAAACAGAAAGAAAGCATGTGTCTGTTGGCTCCCAGTTTTGTTGGTCAGGGGAGCCTCACACAATATTAATTACCCAATATTCTCCCATTAGGTATACTGAGTGCCAAGCAAGTCCTGGAGGGCATAAAAGCCCCAGGGCAGGAAGCTAGAAACAGAGTTCTAGCTCAAGGTTGTTGTCAGGTTGAAAATGCATGAAGCTGCTCAAAACCAAAGAGGAGCTTATAGCCAAGGCTCTGGCTGGAATCAGGAGAGGGCAATAGGATTTGGAGCACTATACAAGACATGTTCCATACAACCCACAACCAAATATTGCCAAATCCTTCCTATTTTACAAGCATATATCTCTCCCATCTCCTTCCTTCCCCTCCCCCCCCATTTCTCAGCCACTGACTTAATTTGAGCTCTCATTGCCTCCTGTAACTAGGGTTTTTCTAAGGTCAGACACCTCAATGGAATAACTCCCAAAGTTACTTCTCATTCATCAAACCACCCCAGTCACAGACCAGGAAGAGCTCTGAGTCAGAAAGTAATGATTGCTTTGCCTCCCAGCTCACACTCGTAAAACAACCCAGGGACAGGCTGGGCTGGTCACCCAGGGGCCACGGCAGGGGGAATGAGTCCCTGCTGGACCAGCCTGTCAGACAACTGCACAGAATTCCAGCCTGGAATCAAGAGATGTTTTCCACATCCTCTGTGGCAAATGGGGTGAAGCCCCATTTGCCACATATACTCTGCAGTCAGAAAAGAGGCTCTGGTGCATTCAGGTAAATGGGAACATATCTTTCACTAGTATTCACCATGACTCTCAAAAGCATTTCAACACTTCCAAAAAATAATCTATTCCATAACTTCACAGCTAATTGGCTCCTCTGTATGTTGTACCTTGCCTGGGGAAATGCATCTCCTTACACACTTTATGAACTAAAATATTAGGCAACACTCTATGATATAACTTTTAAAAAGTTGGTGATGGATTATGTTTTAAAAGTTATTCCTTGGCAGATCTCTTGACTTGATTCCTGCTTATATTACAAACATAGTTATTGAATCGGAGTAAACTAGATTCTGGTTTCAAAATAATTGCTCAATGCATAGTATGAGTCTAGTGTACCTAAATTACTTGTAATTAGTTGTATTGTAAACTCGAATCTGTTTAATTCGTTTTAATTAGCTTCATCATAAACGAAACAGTCGATTGTTACAGGTTGTCTTATTACCCTGATGGAGAACACCTGGAGTGGATAATTAGTTCCTCCAACAACAAATTAACTTGGATTACAAGGTGTCATTAATAATTCTTTCACCCCCTTCCTGAAAGAAGCCTGCAATTAAAATCATAACATAAAGTCAAAATAGAGTCAAGCTGATTCTTCAAAATCGTAAAATATTAGTAGTGTGGTACTCTTTGTCCTCTGGCCACTCCTTCCCTAAAGGGATGTGTCTCTGTGAGTTTGTGTAAAATGTAAACATCTAATCACACATACACACACAGCTAAATGCATAGATAAGCACACACATGTTACAATATTTTCCCCAGTTATTATCTTTAGAGAAACCAAACTAGGACAGAAAATAGAAGTCTATTTGCACATTTCATAAACAGTTACTCAGGGACAGCCTAAACCGCCAGACACGCATTTTTCCCATAACCTTGCAAGGAACAGAATTTTTTCCTTTCTGAGAATGAGCTTCCTTGGAGACACAGACTTCCTTTCTGGGCAAATTTTGGCCACTAAAAGTCCACAGAGGGAAAGCTTATATTATAATGTTAAGTGGAAAATACAGGGTACGAAGCCAGGGCATGAGCACAGTCCAACTATACAAACAAGTGGGGAAACATTGAAAAAAATGTGCCAAAATGATAGTGGTGTTTGCTTCTGAGTGACTTTTTCTTCTTTGAGCATTTATCAATTCCAAATCCTTATATTAAAATCTTATACTAATTTTACAGGTGAAAAAACTCAACTTTAAAAAATACACAGAGGGGCGCCTGGGTGGGTCGGTGCTTGAGCATCTGCCTTTGGTTCAGGGCATGATCCCCGGGGTCCTGGGAGCCTGCTTCTCCCTCTGCCTGTGTCTCTGCCTCTCTCTCTCTCTCTCTCTGTATGTGTCTCTCATGAATAAATAAATAAAATTTTAAGAAAAAAAAATCCACGGAAATCCTGACTCTAGAGATATTCACTACAAAACCACAATGACCAGGCAACAAATAACAAGGTTATTGCAACAAACTATTTCTTTTACCTCAGGATGAAAAACTGAACATCGAATTTGTTTTGCAAAACTTTGGTTTGGGAAACTTCAGCTGTGGCATCTGAAATCTTATTTGAAAGATAAGCAGAAGGTACTTTTTATCAATGTAACAATGATGCTATTTCAGATCAGTGAAAGTCTTTAGAGTTTACAAGGAGCTTTCAAAGGACAAGGGGCTATAATGAGCCTGGGTTTGGGACCCAGAAAACCCCAGTGTGAGTCTGGTCTCCATCTGTGGGAAATTGTAATCCACTTAAAGGGACTGTGTAAGCTGCAAAGTGCTCTTTAAAAATGTTGTAAGAGACATGTGACATAGGCAGAGAAGATGTTTTTATTTTATTTCACAAATGAGAGAAACAGAGGAACACAGAAACTACTGTGATTGTAGCATTAATTGCAGTAGAAAAAAAAACTTCACACAACCTAAATATCCATCATCAAGGGAATAAATTATGAAAATGAAACAAACCAGAGCTCTGCAAATCAACAAGTATGAACCTCACAGATATAATTTTGAAGCAAAAAATAAAGTTAGAGAATAAAATACAGAGACTGTGTTATCAGGTTTAAAAGCATCCAAACAGTATTTTCTCTATCACTTTTAGTAAAAAGATGAAGATACTCATAGGATTGTGGTTATCTACAAAGTGTGGTGGGAAGACAGAGAAATGCAGTCAGGGTTCCATGTTTCATTAATTATACTAAGAGGTGAGTACCCTGGTGTTCACTATATTAATCTATATATTGTTCCTGTATGTGTAGTATTTCATACTATAATTATTGATCACTTACTCTGTAACTAGCATTATGCACTTTTCCTTTTTTTTTTTTTTAATATTTTGTATATTTATTCATGAGAGACACAGAAAGAGAGAGAGGCGGAGATATTGGCAGAGGGAGAGCAGGCTCCTCGTAGGGAACCTGATCTGGGATTCAATCCCAGGACCCCAGGATCATGACCTGAGCCAAAGGCAGATGCTCAACCACTGAGCCACCAGATGCCCCTAGATTATGCATTTTTCTATACTTCATTCCATTTAGTCCTCACAAGACCCCTACAAGGAAAGCCCTATTATCCCTCTGTAACAGATGAGGACCCCTTCAATCAGGTGCCCCACATCACTCTGCTAGCATGTGGCAGAGAAAGGCCTAGGATTTGTCTCCCTCCCATGGCACAGCCCCCAAAGATCCCCCAAGGATCCTGCCTCCCAGCATTCAGCAACCCAGGGAGTATATTTGAGAAGAGGCATTAGAACTACAGTTCTTACAGGAGGCACCTGACTCTGGCTTTCCCTCCTCATGCACAGGCATTCTCTTCGTTGGAAATATCACATTAGAAGGAGTTGTGGCTGCTTCTTCCAGTTAATAAATTTGTGTCTTCTCAATGGAGACAAATGCCACAGCTACCCTTTCACACCCAAGTTCCCATCATCTCAAGCAGGGCCTCTCCCCCAGAGAATACACAATACAGCTGCAACTCTCTTCAGAAAGTGAATACTTGTGCATGACGGTCATGGGCTTCTCATTTCTCAGTCAAGACTTTTTCCACATTGTCTCCTGTCTGTGGTTTTATTTTTTGTTGTTTGAACAAGAGGAATGAATAACTGGCATTGAGTAGGGGATATGCAGACAGTGTGACACAAACCTTGAGTTCCAGATCCAGTGCATAGTCTCAGCCTGGACTTTGTTGTACTTCCAAGGACAACAGAGTTAGTAGGCTATCAACACAAAGCCCCACTTTCTGGAGCTTTGGAAAATTCTTATTTTCCCCATCAACAGGCTCATTGCTTTATACCAACAATGGGCTGCCACTTACAAGACACAGAAAGTGGAGTCTGCATTTTACTGTTCCTATAATGCTCTAGCCTAGAAATGTGATGTAGAAAAAAATGACTCTGTCCTGAGAACTAGGATATCTGAGTTGTAGTTCTAGACATATATTCTAATCACGTCTGCCTCAGTTTCTTCTTTGTTGAAATGACAGGCCTGTGCTAAATGAACTCCAAAGCTTTTTCTAGCCCCAATTACATGGACTAATATACAGAAAACACATGCAGAAAAATATATACCCCCAAAAATATTTAAGGTAAAAGATTCTATAGATAACTAAGATGATATCATTTAACATTAGTAAGATTCTTTTACAATTAGGAACTTCTTTTCAGTTAGTACATATTCTGGGGCACCTGGGTGGCTCAGTCAGTTAAGCATCTGCCTTTGGCAAAGGTCATGATCCCAGGGTCCTGGGATCAAGCCCCCCATCCAGCTCCCTGCTCAGCGGAGGGCCTGCTTCTCCTTCTCCCTCTGCCCCTACCTGACCCCCTCCTCTGGTTGTGCTCTCTCTCTTTCTCTCAAATAAATAAATAAATCCTTTTTAAAAAAATAAAATAATTAAATTAGTATGTATTCAGATAATTACATAATCAAGTTAAACAATAAAATGTTTAATATTGTTTATTATTTGGTGAATGCAATGAAATTATATATGCTTCATTATTAGAACTCTCAGTAAAACTATTAGTGGTGGAGCAAGTAGACAATCTGGTTCCAGATTCAATTAATTTCAATATTTGGTTTTAATATCTGCCCTAGCTGGGAAAAAAATACCTCACAAAAATTCATTAAGTCAAATGGAAGAAGTTGTCACTAGCTGGACTTACTGAATGAGTATACTCAGTTTTCAATTCCATACATCAAACTTGAAAAACACCTTTTTGAAAACATTCTTCTAATAAATTTTCATCCTCTTGAAGTCTCTTCGTCACCTCCAAACTAATTAAGAAATGGTATAATATGTATTTTTAACAAATGAGTCAACACTTCCTGAAGTTCTTCATCTGAAACATTAGTATACAGGTTAGAAAATTTCCTTTCCAATTTGCAGTGTACAGATGTGAGAATTTCTAATAAGTAAACATCGCTACATTAATTTTAACTGCAGCATTAATGATGGATACAAATTCAAGGATCTTTTCAAAATGCTCTTTCTGTGCATGTTCCTTTTGCAAAGTAGTTATGTTCTCATTATTTTAAAACAGCTGTTAGCTTGAAGGGACAGATTTAAGCATATTTAATTTTTTTTTTAATTTCCTGAATGAAGTATACCTGATAGCCACTTGTTTTCACAAAAAAAAGGGGGGGGGATAAAGTTTGAGCACTTGTCCATTTTACAAAAGAAAAATGCCTAATGCATTCAAGAGTAGTTTTGAATCTTAAGTTTTTATTTCATTACATTTAACGGTGTTGTTCTTAAAATATTAAGCTTCTTGGGACACCTGGGTGGCTCAGTCGGTTGAATATCTGCCTTCAGCTCAGGCCATTATCCCAGCATCTTAGAATCAAGTCCCGTGTGGGCTCCTTGTTCAGTGGGGAGTCTGCTTCTCCCTCTGCCTCAGCTCCTCACCCCACTCATGCTTACTCTCTCTGTATCTCAAATAAATAAATAAAATCTTTTTTAAAAATATTAACCTTGTTGAAGATATGTAGCATCACAAAACACTTGTAACAAAGTACAATATGCCAAAGGCAAACGGAAGTGAAAACACCATGCTCCACGTCTCTGTGTTGGGGAGTTCCCACTCACCCATCAGAATTGTTCTCTATGCTACATATCATTATCAAGATATACATCAAACTTACCTCTTATATTTTATATAGATTTTTTCTTCCCAGAACCTAAAGATCTCTTTGAGACCACAGCACTAGACTGTGATTGGCTTAAGAGCAGAAACCTGGTTCTGCTCTCCTTTGTACTGTCTCTGCTGCCAACTCCTAAGGAAGGGTTTGGGACAGAGTAGGTACTTTAGGAAGACTTACCGAGTGAAGATTGTTAACTGTTTGTTTCAAAGGCTCTAACCTTCTTGTAAGACGTTGCTTTAGGTGGTGTGGCCGCTAATGTCTCAGTGACAACAACAAAAATTTGCTCCAGGTGTTTCTAAATAAAGAAGAATGAATGAAAGAAGCTGTGATAGAGGTGAAGGCAGGATTTAGGAAACCAGGGTGGTTGAGGCAGCCAGAGACCAGCAATAGTGAGAAATTGTTGTCTCCCACCGAACTTGGGAGAGCTAAACCAGCTAAGGAGGAAGAACCCAGTAGGAGTTGTCACTGTGGGGGAACCCAGCTGCTACCAGGGATACAATGTAAAAATAGAGAAGAAACAGGAAAAGAATACCCCCAACCTCTTTTCTCTGTCCTGCTGCTGCCTTCTGTTGGCCAACCCACCTGGAAGGCAGCCAGTGGGAGAACGAGGGAGATGTAATCTAAAAAGTCAGCCTCCTGGGCACAGATAGACAAGAGAGTAGGGGGAGGGGAGGCAGAGCAGTGGCAGGTGCAAATGGAAAACAATCCACTCAGATGAGAGGGCCAATCCTTTAACATTGGCTTGGATCCTTAAAACCAGCCAGCCCTTGTCCATACTGTAGATAACATCCTTCTCCTCTTGTGGAAAAGGAACAGCATCCTTTTTTCTGCTAACTCAGAGAATTTCCTTGAAACCATATATTTCCTATGCCCACTATGAATTATTCATGCTCCAATCTATGTCATCTGTGGAGCCTGAAAATATAAGTACTATAAGCTTTGGACTTTTCTTTTACCTCTATTTTTTCCTATCATAGTGAAAGTAACTCATTCAGATTGGTTTGCAAAGGTGAATATTTGTTTAACTATGAGCCATTGGTAGTGACATTGAAGTCCTATCAAGTGTTCTAATGTTTCCAGCTCAATACCACAAACATTTATTGAGCAGTCTACTACCTGCAAAACATCATGGGGAATTCAAGATGAATTACAGATGATCCCCACCCCTCCTTCCTAGGAAGGTTACACCAGCCTCTGAAGATGGACAGTGACAAATATTCTCATAAGGATTAATTCTGGAAGGACTCAGAGATGGCCACAAGGAAGTGGAACATATTAGAATCTCAAAAAAATAAGTAGAACTTTGACCAGGGGATTTGGCAGGACCCTTCAAGTGGAGGAGAAATTATTTCAATTGAGTTACTTTCTCAGACCTAAGACTAGTACGGTCATTGACTTTAGCTAGTAAAGACTCTGGTAAGAAAAGAAGAAATGATGGCCTCTAACAAATTTGAAAGGGAATATCTGAATTAAATTAATAAATAAACATCTCCACCATCAGAACCACAACTACATCCCAGATTCAGAGCCTCCCATCTAAAACATTCCCAGTGCCAAAGGCCTGTATTGGAGAAATAGTTCTGAATGAGTTTGAAAGTCCAAAAACTCTTCAGACAAGCCTTTTGCAACTTGAGCAAAAAGTGGAAACTAGGCAATTTCATTTCAGTTTCAACTCCAGCTCAGCACTGCTCTAGAGGGCAAAATTGGAAAAATGGAAAGTGAGAATTGAATTTTCCTTGATGGTTGTCAATCCCATCAGAAGAATTTATAGGAGAGTGAAAATCATTAAAGCTAAAGGTAGCTATTATGAGGATGTAGTCTCCTTTGATTTCATTTTGAGGTTGCATTTTAAAGACAATACCAAATGGAATTCTAAATACAATGGCAGTCAACATGCAATTTTTCAAATGTCTCTTGAATCCTCAATATTATGGCCCTACCACCACCAAGCTGGCCTTAACCAGATATAATCTCTATCTGAATGTTAACAATTATTATAATTTATAGAGCACTTACTATGAGCCAGTCACTGTTCTAAGTGCTTTACATGTAAAAACCCACTTAATCCCACATTTAACAGTCAAGGAAACAGAGACACAATGTGCCTAAGGTCACATAGCTACTAGGCTACTATGGTTGTCAGATAAAATATAGGCTGCACAACTGCATTTGAATTTCAGATAAACACCAAATAATGTTTAATATAATTATGTCCCTGCAATATTGGGAACATACTTATACAAAAATTATTCATTGTTTTTCTGAAATTCAAATGCAGGACACTGGGTGTCCTGTAGTTTTACAGAGTGCCCTGTATTTTGCTAAATCAAGCAACCCTGGTAGCCAGTAATGCAGGAGCTCAAAGATTAGTTGAATAATAGTGCATGAAGGACTTTCCAAGCCCAAAACTACCAGTAGACTTGTGGCATTTGTTCCTTATTGACTATAATAATGACATTAAACTTATTGAGTGCTTTCTTAAGGCTCTATTATAAGCACTTAACATAGATGATCTCATTCAGTCTTCAAAAGGATTCTACCAATATTAGGTCCATTTTACAAATGCAACGCCTCAAAGAAACATGAATAGTTTCATGAAATTAGTAAGCAATGGAGCCTGACTCAAACTGGATTGTGTGAGGGCGCAGAGCCCAGACCATGCCAACCTCGCTAATGCAAACTCATCTGCTCTCTACTATGTTGCTGGAATCATAGTATGTCCAATGATGTCTTTCAGAGCTCTCAAAAGAGAAGTAAATGTTTAATCTTAGCCCTCTTTGATTCTTAACTGGAAGCTTCTACTAAAAGGACTCCTTGAAACCAGTAAAGTCATGTTCATTGTCCCCATTCCCTACAGCACTGCTTTCAGAATACAAGATGAGTGCAATGCTTGTTTGTAGAGTACAACTCAGTATTACCTTACTCAGCATGCATAATGCATCAGAGTGTCTGGTTTTATTTTTGGTCCATAACCATCAAGCTCTTGACTTTCAAGGCCCAAATGACCTTCTCTGTGAGGTTTTTAAGGAAAGAGAATTGAAATAGCATCAAAAAATGGCCTAGAGAATCCTTTCAACAATCCTCATTTGGTTTCCACATTGCTGAGTCTACTTAGACCTGAAAAGCAGCCTAGGTCTTCTGAGAGTGCATCTGATAAACATTAAACAAGTTCAGCTCTGAAGCCTTTTAGATTATAGCTCATTTCCAATGATTAACTATACTTTTGTTGTGGACTAAATGTATCCTCCTCCCAAAATTCATATGAAGCCCTACCCCGCAATGTGATGTGAACCTTTGGGAGGTAATTAAGTTTAGATAAGGTCATGAGGGTGGCATCTCTGTGATTAGATTTGTGCCCTTAAAAGAAAAAGAAAAGATGAGCTCTCTTACTCTTTTCCCAACCTGAGGATGCAGAAAGAAAGCAGTCACCCGCAAGCCAGGAAGAGGGCCCTCACCAAGACCAAATCTGAGAGCACCTTGATCTTAGATTTTCTAGCCTCTGGAACTGTGAAAATAAAGATGTGTTATTGAAAGCACCCTCTCTAAGGTATTTTGTTAAAGCAGCCCAAAGCTAACTAAAATACCTTCCACGGTAAGATCATCGGGTGTTCATTCTAACTCAGAGGAGAGGGTATAACCCATTTTCGTCTATTTTTAATTTTGACACTTAGAAAAACTTCTGCTATTATCTTGCTCCCATTATCTAGCTCTTCAGAGAGGAACTGGAGAAGTAGCTTGTTAAGGAAAGAGAAAAAAATGGAGGAGCTGATACAGGAGTGAGGGTGGACATTGTCAGAGAGGGAAGACAAGACAGGAAACCAGACCCTGGCTGTGCCCCACTGCCCACACTACACCGCCTATGTACTTGCTGGAGCAACAGCTGCTAGAGGTCAGGTAGTGCCCAGCATTAGGCTTTCATCTGATTCTAGCCCTAGACATAAGTCTTCAGGGACGAGATGCAAAGGATACACCCACCTCATCATCCAGCAGAGCAGAGCTTGGGCACAGACCTCAGAGCGGGACGTCATGTGTTCAAGTCCAGACACCAATGTTACTCTGCATAGTAGGCAAATCACTTAACCTTCCCATGCCTTAGTCTTCTCAGGAATCAATAGGACAAATAACAGCACCTCCTATTTTAGGGAGTTATTGAAAGTACAGAATGAAGTAATTTATGTAAAGTACTTACAACAGTGCCTGGCATATAGTGAACCTTAGGAAGTTTCAGCACTGTCTGAAGATGCTTGATGGCGTAAAGAGTGCCAGGAGATAGGACTGGAAATTCTGACAGGGAATCCAGAGTTCATGGGGAGGCTTTGAAGACTCTGAACATCTGAGACAGGCCATCTGAGAGGTATTCCAGCGCCCTGAGGACAAGGATCAGATCCCACATGCTAACACAGCACTGAGTACATCAAAGGGACCTAATGCTCATGCACCAACTGGTATGATACCTGTCCACCAGGAAAGTGATCCGCAGGCCAAGAGCTAAGATGGGGGTAGGGAGGCACGCCTGGGTGGCTCAGGGGTTGAGCATCTTCCTTCAGCTCAGGTGGTGATCCCGGGGTCCTAGGATCAAGTCCCACATTGGGCTTCCCACAGGGAGCCTGCTTCTCCCTCTGCCTATGTCTCTGCCTCTCTCCCTGTGTCTCTCATGAATAAATAAATAATTTTAAAAAAAAAAAACGATAGGGATAAGGAGGATCGTGATGAAAACAGAAGGCTGTGTAGGAAATGCAGCCAATGGAAAAGAGCTGTTCTGGGCCACATTCCTCCTGATGTTACTCACAACCATTCTTCGGGCAGGGCAACAGTGAGAGCAAATGCTTGTAAGCAGAAATATGTACTGCCACCATCATCATCCTCATCGTGTTTATAATTATTAAATAATAACAAGAACTGTAACTACACTTATTGACTCTTCCTGTGTGCCAGACACTGTGCTAAATACTTTCCTCCAGGCTGAAATGCTAGCTATTAAAATATGGAAAAAATGGGAATTCATGGGTGGCTCAGTGACTGAGCATCTGCCTTTGGCTCTGGTCATGATCCCGGGGTCCTGGGATGAAGTCTCGAATCAGGCTGCCCGCAGGGAGCCTGCTTCCCCCTCTGCCTATGTCTATGTGTCTCTCATGAATAAATAAATAAAATCTTTTAAAAATGTATATGGAAAAAACGTTATCATATACATTACCAAACAGCTTTTACACTGAGCACCCTCAGGGAGCCCCCACTTCCCTGTTTATCTGAGCTTCTCTTAGGAACCCTTGGGTCCTCTGCTCTCAGAACCTAAAGGCACAATAGGAGGCCTCAGGGATCACTCTCCAATGTTACAATCTGAGTCTCTTCAGATTGATCGATGCCCCTGTTAAATATTTTGGAAATCCCTCCTGTATTCCATGTATTAACCAAGTTAACTCTTACATTATTCTTTCATTCTAGGAAATGATACTAAAGTTCAAAAGGCAAGAAACATGACCAGGGCCACAGCTCAGAGGTGACTGAGCACAGATTCTATCTGACGATATTCTGAGCTCCTGGCCCCCCAAGAAGGGTACGTTTTGTGCTGGAGACTGTGGAACGTAAGGCTGAACAGAGTGGTCACGCTAAGTAAATCAACAGGCGAAATAGGATTTCCAGAAACTTCCTGTTTTAATAGGTCAGAAAGAAATCACCAAACTCTGTTAAAAACATCAGGCCCCTGAGCCACAATCCCCACTAAATATTAAGCCTGCTGGGTGAGCCCGCAGAGCTAAGTTTATGCAGCGGGGAACATTTCCTTCGGTGGTGACATTTATAGTGGACTATTACATCTTCATCTAGCAGAAAAACCCAAATTCTTTTCTTCCACCTTTAAACCGAACTGATCTCATCCCAGATGCTATGGTTATTTGCCTCTAGCTTCCAAAACAAAAGTCAATGGCAAGACCATCTGTTTACAGCCAGTGATGTGGAAAGGTCACCAGCGTCTCCCATTGTCTCTCTACTTCACGTTAAGAGTTAACAACGCAGAAAGATGCTTATTTAGTATGAACTCTGGAGTTTCTTCTGGTGGTAAAAGGGGAATCCAAAAATAGGGCTCAATTTAGGTTGCCATAATAGATGCTGGAGAATTTAACCAAGAAGTCAGAAAAAGAACAAAAGTCTAAGGAAAATAAGAAGGACTTAATATAGAGGGAAAAAAAGCAAATTAAGGAATTTGAAAACCAGATTAATAAGTAAATCCAGCAGTAGCTTCTCTAGGGAAAAACTTCAAGAGGAACAAAAATGTAGACTAATGCTCTTTTTCATTGTTTCAATCAGGCAATATAGAACAACACACTGTTGGTCTAATCAGCATTTCCAAGAATTCCAAAGTCACTTGAGAAAATGTAGGCTTCATTTTTGCCTGTTTTAGACAGATAATAATATATATGCATAGGGAAATATCTAGAAGCATATTCATCAAAATGTTAACAGTATTTATCTCTGGGTGACAGAATTTGGAGCAATTTTTCTTTCTTCTTTATACTTCTCTATACTTCTTGAATTGTTTACAGTGCACATTTATCATTTTTATAGTCAGAATAAAAATTCTAAAGCCAAAAAAAAATTCTAAAGCCATTTTCATTTTTTAACTGTTGCAAACATGATTCAGGGTGCAATATAATACATGAAAATAAGCTACATAAAATGTGAAACAAATCATAGTCACATTTGCTTTGTGACAAAATAAGCATCACACATTTTGTATCACAATAAGTAGTAAAAACAGAGATCTCACAAAACTACCTATTGCTCTCCTGTGGCATTATGCTCCCCAGTACCTGGAATGCAGTGGGATCCCAACAAATGAATGAGCCCAGTGCAATAAGAAAGTCCATCTGGAGGCTAATATCACCTCCAAGGCAGGGCTACTAGGGCTCATGGTGGTCCTTCACTTTCATGTCACTGTGCTAGCACCTAAACAATGCCTAATGATCACTTTTACTTTCATATAAAATAGTCCAACAGAATTGAAGACCAGTGGATAAACTTAAGATCATATAAACTACTTTTTTAAAAAATATTTATTTGTTTAGTTGAGAGAAAAGGAAACAGAGCATGAGTGGGGAGAGGAGACAGAGGGAGAGGCTGAGACAGAGGGAGAGGCTCCCCAGTGGGGAGCCTGATGTGGGGCTGGATCCCAGGATTCTGGGATCAAGTCCTGAGCGGACCTGAGCCCAAGGCAGAGGCTTAGTCAAGTGAGTGAGCCACCCAGGTGCCCCTAAACTACTTATAAATCAAGAAGCAGATTTGGTAAAAAATACTCTATCTCAAATTTGTAAATGTATCTTTCTGGTCATTAATGGAAAGTATTTGAGGCAGACATTTGTAAATTTGTATGTGTACGTTCCTTCTTTATGTGGGGTCATGGCAACCGGCGTGTGACCCAGATCTAGCAAGTTATTGCACTTAACACAAGGATTGGTCTAAAAGGTAAGCACATAACAGGACCAAGCAGTATTCAATTAGATGAGAAATATGGAGACTGGGAGACTCTGGGATCACAAGCTGCTGGGGCCTGGATCGCCGTTGCTGGGAAAGCATGTGCCAAAGTATAAAGCCAAAGGAAAGTAAGCAGAGTTGAGAAAAATGAAGAGACAGGATCCTGATGAACTCGGTGATACTATTTTAACCCCTAAATCTAGTGCTACCAGTTTGAGTTGTGTTTCCGTCATTTGTAACTGGTAGTTCTCAATAAATATTAGCTCTCTATTAACCCCCAGATGTTCCCTTGAATTCAGACTGAGACAGTATCTACTTAACACTAGATTCTTCTTCATTGGGAGGTAGGAATCATACCTCTTCACCTTTATATTCTTGGTCCCAATCACAGTATATGTGTTTCAAATTAAAGAATAAATTAATAACACAAATATGCTTTTAAAAAACTGTATTTGATCAAACATGACAATATGCCCTTTAATTAAGAGATTAAACTTATAAAAACCATAATGATGATTCCTTCAAGGTACAGCATTGGTAAAGAAATGAAACATTTTTGTAAACTAATGAGCAGAAGCGATGGATTTCCAGAATCTTGGTTTTCTAGAGTTTTCATTTTGGGCCTCCATTTTTTTCATCGGCCTATTAAGACATGTCTATGCTTATATTCAAAACACCAGGCATCTGGAAGAATGATCACAGCATTTGGAGCAGCTGGGTCTATGGAAATGGACCCTGTTTGTTAGGACAGCCTGTGGTCAGACCAGGCCTGAGAGGTACGATGAAGTCAGTGGACAATGTGGACAGAGCCACGTCTGCTGGACCCACAAATCTTGAAGAGAAAATCAGAATAAGGTCTGGGGTGACAGGCCAAAATGAAGGGAACAAAAGGTAAAAGGACCTCACTTTAAAGGAGCTAGAACACAGCTTCTGTGTTCAGGTAGAGATGCAGGCTGGGTGAGGGGGTGGGAAAAGGAACCCAGGTTCCAATACAGCTGGGGGAAGCACACTTGGAAGCCAATTCTGACCAGGAGGCTTGACAAAGTTCCCTGGCATCAGCACAGACGTTGCAAGCTGGCAGTCCTCAGGCTGAATTTTGCCCACAGAAAGATGTTGTTTGCTCTGTACTCTCTTTCTTGAAGACGTTTTTAGACCTTTGCATTTGAATGTCATGAGCTGGGAATAATACTGGCTGCAGCAGGTACCGTTCTCAGTGCTTTGCATATTTGAATCCATCTAATCCTCATAAGAACATTTGCTGAGTGCTTACGATATGCCAAGCACTATTCCAAGCACTCTCTGTGTATGAACTCATGGATGCTTTTAGCAATCCTATCCCTATATTACCTAGGAGAAAACAGAGGCACAGAGAACTGAGTCATTTGCCTGAGGTTACACTGCTCCAACAGCGGAGCCAGCACTGAGATGCAAGTACTGGCCTTCCCAGCCCCATCTTCTACTCAGCTAAAGCCTGGCTGATACCTCCTGTTTGGTCCTTGTCGGCATTGCATAGGGGACCCCAGGTCTGCACATTGTGCAACTAGGTCATCGATCTGAGATAGCCCCTCTTCTGCTAGACCTTAAGCAGCCTTCTAGAGGGGCAGGTAAGAGGCACTGCCAGTGTGAGGCAGAGCCCAGGGCATCCACAGCCAATGCTGCAGCTGTGACGGCAGAAGCACCACCATCACCGCATATCTGACCCTCCCAAGGCTAACACTGTCCCCAGCCTCCATGTGTTCAAAACACAGGAAGCCTCACACAGGCAACAAAGGAAAAAAATAACTGGGCTTGGAGCACCTGGGTGGCTCAGTCAGTTGAGCTGTGGTCTCTTGGTTTCTAGTTGTATCATGATATCAGGGTGGTGAGATTGATCCCCACATTAGGCTCTGCGCTCAGCGGGGAGTCTACCAGAGATTCTCTCTCCTGCCCTCTGCCCTTGCCCCATTCCAAAATAAATAAATAAATCTTTAAAAAGATTCTCAGGTGTCTGAGTGGCATCTGCCTTCCACTTGGGTCATGATCTCAGGGTCCTGAGATCGAGCCCCAAGTTGGGTTCTCAGCTCAGCTGCAATTCTGCTTCTCCCTCTCCCTTTCCCCTCTTCTCTCTCCCTCTCTCATTCTCTCTCAAATAAATAAATCTTAAAAAAAAAAAAGATTCTCTCTCCCTCTGCCCCTCCCCCACCCCCATGCACATGTACTCTCTAAGAAAAAGAGAGAGAGAGAGAGAGAGAGAGAGAGAAAGGAAAAAAGCAACTGGGTTTCATCAAAATTAAAAACTTTTATAGGGGTGCCTGGGCGGCTCAGTGGTTGAACATCTGCCTTTGGTTCAGGTAGGGATTGAGTCCTGGGATAGAGTCCCACATCAGACTCCCCGCAGAGAGCCTGCTTCTCTCTCTGCCTATGTCTCTGCCTTTCTCTGTGTGTCTCTCATGAATACATAAATAAAATCTTTAAAAAAAAAAAAACCTTTTATAGAGCAAAGTACACTATCAAGAGAATTAAAAAAAAAACACAGAATGAGAGAAAATGTTTGTAAATCATTATATCTAAAGAAGGGATTAACATCCAAAATACATAAAGAGCTCCTATAAATCAACAACAAAAAACAAACACTGATCAAAAAAAAAAATGGGCTAAGGATATGAATGGATATTTTCCCAAATAAGATATATAAATGGCCAACAAGCACATAAAAAGATGTTCAAATCCCCAGTCATTCGAGAAATGCAATTAAGACCACAGTGAGGGCAGCCCAGGTGACTCAGTGGTTTAGTGCTGCCTTCAGCCCAGGGTGTGATCCTGGAGACCCGGAATCGAGTCCCACGTCGGGCTCCCTGCATGGAACCTGCTTCTCCCTCTGCCTGTGTCTCTGACTCTCTCCCTCTCCCTCTGTGTCTCTTGTGAATAAATAAATAAAATCTTTAAAAAAAAAAAAAAAGACCACAATGAGATACCAGCTCATGCCCATTAGTATGGCTTGTATTGAAACACTAAAAAACAAGTGCAGGTGAAGATGTGGAGAAATTGAGCCCTGTGCACTGGCTTTGGGAATGTAAAATGGCGCTGTGGTGGAAAACTGATTGGCAATTCCTCAAAGAGATCAAACAGAATTATCACATGACCCAGCAATCTCACTTCTGGGTATGTACCAAAAGAAGTGAAAGCAGGGACTCAGACACCTATAGTCAATGTTCCTCACAGTATTCTTCACAGCAGCCAAAAGGTGGAAACAAGCCAGATGTCCCTCAACATAGGAACATATAAACAAAATATGGCATATCCATATAATTATTACTCAGCCTTAAAAAGTACTACAATTCAGACACATGTTACAACATGGATGAACCTTAAAAACATCATGCTAAGTGAAATAAGCCAGACACAAGAGGACAAACACTGTAGGATCCCAGTCACAATGAGGTACCTAGAGTAATCTGATTCATAGAGACAGAAAACAGAATAAAGTTTCCCACAGCCAATTGTTATTCAATGGGTACAGAGTTTCTGTTTGGAATAATGAGAAAGTTCTGGAAATGATTAGTGGTGATGGTTGCACAACATTGTATGAATTGTGAATATACTTTAATACCACCAAACTGTACACTTGAAAATAGTAAAAATGAAAAAAATAGTAAAAATGGTAAATTTTATGTTATATGTATTTTGCCATGATAAAGAAGAATGTGTTAGGCCTCAAAGAGGTGATAAAGTTATACAAAAAAACCCTGCCCATTTGAAATCAAATAGTGAAGTCAGAAGAGTCAGGGGAACAGGTGGCAGAGAATCTGTCCAATTAGCCAAAAGGATAGGAAGAAAAGAAAAGATGTTTACTAATAAATGGTCATCAAAAATTGGCAAACTTTCAGGAGACAGGAACAAAGCATTAAAAAAAAAGGGAAGCAAAAAGCTTTTTGAAAAAAAAAAACTTTCAGAAAAAATCAAATGCAAGAATGCTTACCAATAGATATATGTTCCAGAGACATGTGCCAAGATAATAAAATAACTGTTCAAATTCTCAGCTACAGTAATGCAGCAGAGTAGTAAAGCTGAAATGTCCTTGTTTCACATGGATTTGAATGCAGACTGGAGTCCAAAAATTTTGGTTACAGCAAAAGCCTATGGTACATGCAAGGTCCTTGGGAACTTTCAATTCATTCCAAAGGACTAACACAAAAATTTTAAATACAGTAGCCCCTCTCCCCTTATCTGCAAGGGATATATTTGAAGGCCACCAGCAGATACCTGAAACTTCAGATAGTACCAAACGCAATATATACTATATTTTATTATATGTAAAGAAACATAGACAAAGTTTAATTTATCAGTTAGGCACAGTAAGGGGTTAACAATAATAACTAATAATAAAATAGAACAATTATAATATACTGTAATAAAAATTATGTGGTTTCTCTCTCAGAATACCTTATTGTACTGTACTCACCCTTCTGGTGATGACGGGAGATGATAAATGCCTGTGTGACGAGAGAAGTGAGGTGAATAACGTCAGCACCGTGACTAGCGTTGACTACCATTGATCCTCTGACCATACGTCAGGAGGGTCATCTGCTTCCAGACCACTGTAACTGAAACTACAGAGAGTGAAACCTCAGATAAGGGGGGAATACTGCATAAATCTGCCATAAAATCATCCATTAGAGATTGACATATTTTAAATAAAATGAGTATGAACTCCACAACTGCAAAGCAAGGTCATGGGGTCATAGATCATTCTGCAGTTCTCAGTCTCTTCAGCTGGAGCCTTTTGGAGTCTCCCAAACCTTTCGCTTGACCCACCTGAAGTTAAGAGGTGCTGGGAACTCCTAACACTACAGGAATATTGGTTTATTTAAGAGAAGACTAGATTCAACCCCAGGACGTGCCACTAAGTCTCTAGGGGATGTTGGGCAAGTCACTCATCCTCTCCAAGCACCAATTTCTTTTGTGTGAAGTAGAGACTGGGCAAAATCACTTCGAAAGTCTCTTTAACATACTATGAATCACATTTTGTTCCTTTCCTTTTGGGGGTGGGTGGGGAAGGTGACACCTTTTTGCTTTTCTTTTCCAAATACATCACTGTCCAAATTGAAAGCTGTAGAGTTTTATAAACCTTTCATTAAAATGTTATTTATTCAGTCCCTCCAAACATATTTTCTTCTTATCTCCTAGCTGCCCACACGCAAAGATGATTAGAGGGCCCACTCTCCATTATATTTATTTATTTATGTATATATCACTTCAGTCCATAAAGGATTTGAGCCTATCTCATTTCATTAGCATCTTAAAATTTCAAAATTCTCTTGTACAAATACTGTGCATAATCTTATTTTAAGACTAAATCTTTTTCCCAAAAAAAACCACGCTTAAAAAAATGTTTACTTGGACTTTTTCTCCATTAAAACAGGAAAGTGACATATGTATAAAGAAGGATGCTAAATGAATATAGATTTGATACTGATGACTTCCAGCCAACTACCGCCCTTTCTCTCCTGGCTTGATGGCTAATCACCAAAATACATTCCAGAGCTGTTCTCTCTCCTCATATACTTCATTTGAGAATGAATTAATTTCTGCTTCAAGTTGTCCCATCTGGGAAAACCTAGATCCCATCAACAACAGCTTGAGAATAGAATTGAGAGGAGTAGAGAGGCAAAAAAGAAGTCTTAAAAATTAAAATAATCTGTCTTCAATCTAAGTCCAGAAAGGAAGCTTTGGCTCTCAGTGTGTCTAAGCAAGGAAGATTCTATCCTGTTTTTTGTATTAAGTTAGCCAAACAGTTCAACAACATTAATCAGTCTTTAGTGAGGAGTACCACATCAAAACTCCACAGTTGACCTCTTCCCACTGGCACAAAAAATCCTTGCTGAATTGTTAGGCCAGTTCTGGTCTGACATGCCCCTAATAGACCTGCCATGTTTTCACTGGAATTTTCTCAAAAATCTATGGGAATTGTATTTTGTAAGGTTTAAAAAACAAGAAGTCCCCAAGTTTTAATTATATGGGCATCTATATTTATACTGGTATCTATACTCCATATGAAATTTCTTAAATTTATTCTACAATAACATTTTAAATAATGAAGACTGCAGAGTTAAATCTAAGAAAATGTTATCTGTGAGTCAGGTCCCAAACCAAAGTGGAACCCAAATGCCAAAATGAATACCACTAATTTGATTCATTTATTTATTCATCAAACACAGCTTATGCCATATCTCTTTTCAGCTATTCTAGGCACTGGGAGGATCTTACATCATCAGACCCCATGGCAGAAAAGTGCTACTGGAAAGGCATAAAAACAGTGCCCTGTAGGGGCATCTGGGTGGCTCAGTGGTTGAGCATCTGCCTTTGGCTCAGGTCGTGGTCCCAGGGTCCTGAGATCGAGCCCCACATCGGGCTCCCCATAGGAAACCTGCTTCTCCCTCCGCCTATGTCTCTGCCTCTTTCTGTGTATCTCTCATGAATAAATAAATAAAATACTTTAAAAATATATTGCCCTACAAAGCCCATTACAAAGATTCTCATGGCCTGAAAACCAGAAGTGGGGGGTCATAGCTTCTTTACCCTCTAACCAGGCTAGGCCAGAACAGGCCTTATGACGCTTCTGACGCAAAGACAGGCAGGTTTGAGAACTCAGGCATCCTCCCAGAGAGATGGCAACATGGATATATAGCTGGGTGGGGGGAAGCTGAGTTTACCTTAGGACAGATAAGACCTCTGGAGGTAGAGCCTCCATCAATGTTTGACCCTGACCTACCATGGAATCCAGAAGTTGGAAGAAATGAGACACCTCAGAGAAGCCGTTACCAGAATGGAGAAAAACAGAAAGGCAGGAAAGAAGCCCAACAAATGAAAGCACTCCTTCCTCAGCCTGAATCAGGACAAGAGCTCAGGAGCACATGGAGAAGGTGAAACACAAATTCTAATCTAAAGGAAAGAGGAATAGGCTCTAGCCCACATCCCAGAAAAGTCTGTTTGGAACCATGGGAAGGAATGCACACAGGAGGGAAAAATAGAACAGCTCAAGTTGCTGATGCGTGACCAAGAAGTTAAACAGCCTGAGGAACGGATGACAGGAGTGGGTTTCCAAGTGTGGCAGTGATATACTGGAGCACACGGGCTTGCTCAGCTTCAAAGACAAGAAAAGACTCAACTCATTCTGAAGCCAAGTTTTTTTAATTTAGAATTCACAAGTTGCTCTTGTAAAAAAAAAAAACTCTGCCCCAGAGTTTCTTCTCTGGCCAGGTCAGACACGTACCCCACGGGCAGCCAGCAGAAGAGAGGAGTTTCAGCAGGTACCAAGGAGTGGCTCAAAAAATCTAGCCCCTGGAACCTCCAAGGATAGATGTCTACACTCAAGAGAGGAAAATAAAAAGCTGGGAGTGAAGGGACTCACCGGTCTGCTGTTTGGGTTGCAAACAAGAAAGATGCTAAAGAGGTAGAAGAGCACAGAGAAGCCAGAAGCAGAAGTCCTAGAGGTACTAGACGTTGGGCAGAGTTAACAGTAGCAGTGAAAGGCAAGGCTTCAAAATATCCCAAAGTCACAGACTCCATGTTAGAGGAGGCGGATGCCCCCCAAAATCTGCAGTGCCCAGCCAGAGCCAGCAAATGGATCTGTTACCATGTCATCTAAGGAAGTATATGATGACGGTCCCCATAGAACATAATTCTCTAACTAGCTTTGACCCAATTCCATCCTTCCCTGGGTTTCCAGTAAAGTCATCTGAAACCCTTATAAAGTATAAATTTTAAAAGGTTAAAAAATGACTCTCATACAAGTATCAAATGAACATGTGTCAAAGATGTCATTCAATTTGTTAATTGGCGAGGAGGACAAAAAGGTGGTAGAGCTCACCCAAAGAGCATTTTCAGGATCCAGATTCTCATAAGTATTTGGGACACTGTTAGAACTGGATCACTATGTCAAATATAAAACAGGCTAATGACCAAAAGAGCAATAAGCCTTACTTACCTTCGGGGTTATCTTTTCCATCGAACAGAAATTATTTGCCAAGTCTACATGTTAATATGTTACCTCACTAAGTCTGGAAAGGTTAATTAATAGTAATAAGTCGTTTGAACAAAGTATATTCTCCTGCCTCAATGCTCTTTGGGTGGCCTTGCTAAACTATGCCTCCACATGATGTTAAAAGGACATATCACCCAACTTCTTGTCCTATTTCCAAATTCTAAGTGATCTTTTCCTAAGGCCTTGATGCTTAATTTTGTAACAGAGGATGGGCAAATCTCATCAATCACAGAAGCTGGAGAACCTCCCCCTCCTCAAGTTTTTTAAACCGAGAACGTCTGCATAAAATGTTGACCTTGGCCTTGACAGATTAGCAAAAAGAATTGTTGTGTGAAGAAAGAAAAGAAATTCAGATAGCAATGGGAAACAGCCAAGCCCTGCTAACCTTGGCCATCTGCCGGCCTGCCAGACCTTAGTATGTCACACTGAAGTCTGGAGTTCAGAAGGGGAAGTCATGCCAGGTGAACTACCCAAGTGCAGATCCCTGGGATGGAATCTCCAGTTAGAAATCCAAATGCATGCTCTGCAGAAGCAGTCGCTCGTCAGGAAGATGGAGATAAAGACTACTCTGAGTGTCACACCAAAGAGAGCTTCAAGGTCCTCCTGGAGAGAGTGAGTGAAAGAATTGACACGGCCCTCCAGGAGAGGCCTTCCAGGAAGATGTGGTTGTGCAACTAGGTCTGCACAGAGCCAGGAGTAGTTACCTTACCTAGAACTCTTCCCTGGGAGAAGAGCCCAGTATCTTAGAGTGAATGTTCACCAAAACCACAACACTGCCCTCCTTTACCCTTGGCTTTCACACCCTCTACTTGCATGTGATTTTTTTTGAACTATTTTCTATAAAAGATGAGCAGAAGATCAGTAAAACACACCAGCCCACAAAGGCAGTGTTGTACCCTAGGAACGGGGTTGACAGGGGTATGAAAGTAAGCGGCCAGGTATATAAAACTGGAGAATAAAATCAGATTGGTGTTTCAAATTAATTTTACTGAAGTTTTTGCCTAATATCTGTCAGTTCTTGTGTGAAGTTGGGATGGTGGGGGTATGAAAGGTACTTTGAGATCTCCTAAAAGTAAGAAGTGAAACTATAATGAGATACCATTTCACATCCACTCGGGTGCCTATAATCAAAAAAGGAGGGCAGGAGGGGCGACAGTAACAAGTGTGAAGGAGGATGTGGAGAAACTGGAACCCTTCCACATTACCAGGGGGGGATATAAAATGGTGCAGCCATTCTGTGGTTTCTCGAAAAGTTAAACATAAAATTACCATAGCAATTCCACACCTAGGCATATATCCAAAAGAGCTCTAAACAGGTACTAAAATACACTCCTGTACAGATGTGCTCACAGCAGCACTATTCACAATAGCTGAAAGGTGGAACAGACCGAAGATCCATCAACAGACGAAGAGATCAGCATCAGCAAATTGTGGCATACACATACAGTGGAATGGGATTTTATTCAACCCTAAAAAGGAAGGAAATCTCGATACATGCCACAATGTGGACAAACCTTGAAAACATTATGCTAAGTAGAAAAAGCCATACATGAAAGGTCACAGATTGCACGATTTCATTTATAGGAAATCTCAGGGAAAGGTAGATGCATAGAGATGCAGCACGGACTGGTATTTGTCAGGGGCTGAGGGGAGCAGGGGTGAATAACTAGCTAGTGGGCTGGGGTTTTATCTGGAGGCGATGAAAATGATTTGGAAGGAGATAAAGGTGGTGTTTTTACGACATTGTATATGTACTGAATTCCGCTGTATCGCCCACTCAAACATAGGGTTTTGTGTTTTTTTTTTAAGATCTTATTTATTTATTCATGAGACACAGAGAGAGGCAGAGACATAGGCAGAGGGAGAAGGAGGTTCCCTGGGGAGAGCCTGATGCGGGACTCGATCCCAGGACCTCGGGATCACAACCTGAGCCAAAGGCTCAACCACTGAGCCACCCAGGTGTCCCTCAAACATAGGTGATTTTATGTGGAGTTTCATCTCAATAAATGAAAAGAAACAAAATAGCAACAATTATAATAATAGTATTAGGTGTCAAACAGCAAGACCCAAGTTAATACAACAGCCTTCAGAATGTGAAAATATTCAGAGTAAACTAGAGTTTGGACAGAAGAGGGAGCAAGAAACACACAGACTTATAGAATTTTATGTGATTAAAAAAAGATTCAGAAAATCCCAGGCTTTTCTCCCCCAGGATCATGTCACACACTTGACACCTCCTTGAATGAATGATCATCTCCTCTAAATATAGAAGAGAGTAAAAAACATGTAAAGTCTTCGATACCAAGAAAGAACTATTGAAGACTCACAGAATTTGCAGCACACAGGCTGACCTGAGAGATCATGCAGTCCAACCACCCTTACTGTGCAGATGGGAGAAGCTGCCCTCCCTCCCCCGCCCTCCACACCCCCAGCACCTCCACCACTCCCCATCCCCAAGCTGGGGCCCCTTGGGTCCTGGGCTTCCCACCCCCCAAGCTCCAACTGTGTCCTCTGGGGCCTTACTTGTTTTCTCTTGAATCACATATCTATGGTGTTTCCAGGCCTGCAGGGAATCAGTGTCAGCCACCCCCTCCTCAGCTTTTCAGCATTCACAGCCAGTGAAAATCAGGTTAAAAATAACATCTCTGGAGCAGCCTTCAATGGAAAAGCCCCCACCATGCAATCTCGCATGTGTGAGACGTCAGCACGGGGAGCAGGTGTGCTGCCCGGGTCCGGGGAGGGCCTCGTGCAGGTGCAGTCCCCTGGTCGGCTGGGGTCAGCTCAGCCTTGAGAGGCAGGCCACAGAGGCTGAACTCCTCTCCAGGTGCTCCCTTCCAGATTGTTCCTGCCTGCCCGCACCTCCATACTAGAGGGCTGATTGAACAATTTTCCCAGAGACCATCCTCTCCTAAGGACAGCTGTCTAAATAACTTTTTTTTTTTTTTTTTTTTTTTTTTTTTTTACCCAACTTCATCTATGTCTTGGAACCTCTTTTTGAACTTGCCGGTGCCTTCCCTCCTTCCCTCCTTCCTACACCAGTTACCGGTATGGCTTACTTCCATGTGGGGCCTCGGCAGAAAGTGGAGTGTGCAGTAGACACCCTATGGGTATTTCAGCTCAAGGTGATAATGCAGATACGTAGCAGCAGCAGCCAGAACTAAACCCCAAAGTTTCATACTCCCAACAGGGCTACCACAAACGGCAGGCCAGCGTCCAATACATTGCTATTTAACTTTGCTACAAGGGGACATTTGTCTTCATTACATTTTCAAATATTTAATCCCTGTAATACAACATTCTTATTAAGGATGGATTTATGTTCATGTTTTTGGAGCACCTAATACAGCACAGTGTCATGCCAGAAAGGCCTCTCTCTGCTAATTATTTAATTTCAAATAAAATTGGGATTAAGAAGCAGGCTCAGGGTGCCTGGGTGGCTCAGTAGGTTAAGGGTCCTAGGACTGAGTCCCTGCTCAGCAGGGAGTCTGCTTCTCCCTCTCCCCATCCCCCTCCCCCCTGCTCATGCTCTCTCTCTCTCTCTCTCTCTCTCTCTCTCTGTCTCATTCTCTCTCAAATAAATAAATAGTATCTTTTTAAAAAAGAAATATAGGCTCTAGAGTTAGAATATTCATGTTCAGATTTTGGCATCAGTTGTTATCTGTGTGGTTTTAGGCATGATGCTTAACCTCCCTTGCCCTCAGTTTGCTCATCTATAAAATGAACATAACAATAAACACCCTCCTCTTAAAGCCATTATGACAAAAAAAAATGAACTAAAACATTTGAAGTACATATATGAGTTCCTGGCACATTCTAGGAGCTCAGTAAATGTTATATATTGTTATCCTTCTCCAAACGGGACCCATCAATCACTCTTTAATCATGAAGAAGAACCTGTCCCCAGGCAACAGATCTTCATGTCCTGACCTATCTGCTCTGAACTTTCACAGGGCTAAGAAGGATTCATGTGTTGGAAAGGTCTGATTGATAGCCCTTTCCAGACCTTAGTCCCTCTTCAACAACCCAGAAACCCTCTGCTTGAATATCTCCAGCAACAGGAAACTCACCCCTTCCCCAGGCTGACCATGTCATTTTTGGATGACCCATGGCTTCCATACCCACTGATCCTACCTCTGTCCCGTGGGGTCACCCAGCAGATGATCCCCACCCCCACCCCTGCCTTCTGCATGCTTAGCCTCTCAGACACATAAAGACACAATCATGTTTCCAGACTGAATATCCCTATATTCCTGAACTGTTATTCCAGGGACCTGATTTAACGTCCCCTGGACAAGAAATCCTGCTTGTTATAACCCTTCGGAACCACCCAGTACTTACAAGGGAATCTGCCCAACTCCGGGGGTCCAAGCTGGAGGGAAGAATGTAAAGGAGACAAGGGGACCAGGCCTTTTCTTCATTCTTCCACCTGCTAACCCCCATCCCTATCCCTCTACACTTTTGAGAATCTTCAAAGACATGGCATTAGTTTCTTTTCAAATAGTTCCTGAGTTGGATGAACTGTCAGTGATCTTTCAATGGTGCCTTAATTGAGTAATTTATGCTTTCCATGTAATTTTAGGAAAAAAGGAGAGAGAGGAAACAGTGTCCAGTGAGGATTGTGTCAAGCTTCATGCTCTTGTCCATGCATTACTTCATTTAAATGAACAACAATCATCAGAGACATTCTATTTTAAAGATTAGGTAACTGAGACTCAGAAAGGTCTGGCAACTTGCCCTCCATCCCAGAGTGGCTGAGCCCGGATATGAGCTCAGGCAATCCCATGTAAAATTCCTGTTGCTAGACATGTCTTCCAGAGTCATGTGCTCAAGGACTCAGCGCACAAACCACTCACTCACACTGAGCCTGCCAACCACCAAGCTACCATAGTAATAAAGTACCCCCTAGACTAGGGCTCAGCAAAATATAGTCTATGAGCCAAATCTCCCCACTGACTGTTTTCGTAAATCAAGTTTTATTGGAACACAGCCACACCCACTGTTTCTCATATTGTCTATGGCTGTTTACACACTGCGATGGCACAGTTGAGCAGCTGCTCAGAGACTGTATGGTCTGAAAAACCTAAAATATTTACTAGGTAGCCCTTTACCAAAAAGGCTTATTACTGCTGCCCTCAATCTACATTGCGCTGATAAATACCACATCGCGCCATGGACAATCCTAAAACTAGCATGTGAGAGGAATAGTAGAATCACAATCCTTTGAAATATTTCTCTCAACAGATATTTCTAAAATACATGTCTACATATTTCCACATTAACCATAATACACTTTTCTAGGATAGGCCATACCACCTCAGAATTATTGTGACATGTGTTTCAAATTCCAAGTTCATTTAGAAATTCCTTGGCACCACAGGACCTGGTGCATGGACAGTGGTTCCCACTTTTCCAGCTTCCGGGGACACTACCTCTCCCATCATGTGCAGTTCTGGCAGGACCTTCAGCCAAGGTGCCCCATCCTCCTCCAAACAAAGACAGGTTTGAGACCCAACAGCCCACAAGGACCCCTGATTCCATAATTTTGCAACTTGAATATAATGACTCATGGACAGAAATTCAGTGAGACCTTCTTTGTACACAGCAGAGCCCTTCTGAGACCATTGATTCCTGTTGCTCTACAAATTGTCCTTTCCAAACCTAGTACTTCAGCTTTTCCTTCAGTCCTGTAAATTCCTTTTTACAGGAATTTTTTTTTACAGAACTGGCCAGATCAGTTTCTAATAAGCAGATGCAACTGATACAGTGATCCATAAAACCTTCAGGGTAGGGGAATTTGTTCCTAAGGAATTTGATTCCTTCAGAACAAAATAGGATTAGGGAAGGATGTTCTGGATTGGGTCTATAAAACCCTAGAAGTTTTTTTTTTTAATTCAATGTTTTAATCCAAAAGATATTTAAAAATTGCAATATCATCTCTCAGATTTTTTAACTAGTCCTGGTGATTAAGGTACAGTGAGTTCCTATTACTAATGTAATTTTACTTCTCTAAGACAAGTAGCTGATTTCTTTGCAACAACATGGAATCTCTAGTATTGGGCATCATTAGATTACATCCCCATGACTTCCAGCTTGAAGACTTTTGTCAGTTTGTGACAGCAAAGGTACAGGTGAGGTTTTTTAATACCTTCAAATGCCAAGAGAGCAAAGCACAGCTCACCATTTTGATCCCTGACACTCAGCACTGTGGGTGATCAATCCAAACAAGCATGAAGACTCAGGGCTTCAGCAGGTGCCCCCACAACCACTGGTCTCAACACCAAAAGGTCTGCCAGGTAGTGAGAAGGCAATGGGCACCCAGAGGACAAAGAAAATGAAAAATATTCCCACAGGAAAAGAACCATAGGATAGGACTCTCAAGGTCATTTAGTCCAGCAACTATCTGATAAAGGAATCCCCTTCAGAAAACACCCTCCCGGCAACTGGGTGGCTCAGCCTGTTGAGCCTCAGACTCTTGATTTCAGCCAGGTCACGATCTCAGGGTCATGGGATCGAACCCTGCGGTGGGCTCCCCACTTAGCACGGAATCTGCTTGCCCCTCTTTTTCCCCCTCTGCCCCTCCCCTGTCCCCTGAGCTTGCGCACTCTCTCTCTCTCTCTCCCCCTCTCTCTCTCTCAAATAAATAAATAAATAAATAAATAAATAAATAAATCCTTTTTAAAAATTAGGAAACACCCTGAAAAATGGATGCCATTAGAGATATCTAGTTGAATACCATCAGTGATGGTGAACTCATTACCTTTCAGGCAGACTGTTACATTTTCAGGCCGCTCTAATTGTTAGAAACCTCTAACAACTCTGACTTAAATGAAACCGCACAAAACCAGGCTGCCCCCTCTTCCCATGGCTATCCTTCACATCTATCTTGATCACTGTTAACACGTCCCACTTAAATCTTTTCAACTCCTAACCTAACAGCCCAGATGCTCCAAGTCATTTTTCATGTGGCATGGATTTGACCTTTACTTCCCTGACTGCAGGGGTCAATCAGGTCCTAGCAGGAAAGAGCTGACACACTCAAAGTTAAAAACTTGAGGACACTTGAATAAGGGTCGTTTACAAAAGTATGAACAGAGTGTAGGGAACTAAAAGAGATTCGGTAATACCCCAGGGGTGTTACCCGCTTTAGGCTTGAAGAAAGAAGCAAAGCAGTCAGAAGAGTCTGGAGACAGGGCAAGCTAGACAAAGAGGTTGGCTGGCAGGAGCTGTGACCTTCGGTTAGAGATGGAGCCCTCAGGAAAATGAGCCAGTGGAATAAATAACCCTTTCTCACACTTCTTCACTCTCATCTCCTGCCAGAGCTTTCCATTGGCCAAATGCAATGGGAAGCTTGAGGGAAAGGTTGCCCATCAATGCAATTTATACAAGTTAGACTCCTGGGGCACAGAACAGAGTGGTGGGTGGATCAGAGGGACAAACAAAATACTTAGCACAGAGGACACGTCATGTCTTGCCTGCCTAGTGTGCATTCACTTTTATTCTGGTAACAGTACCTCAGGGTTTTTTCTGAGGAACCACTTCCCTGCCCCCACCCTCCCACCATGTGATTTAAGCCCCTTTGATTGCACCTGTGACACCACAACCCTCTGATCACAGTGATTGGCTCCAAGATAAACACATAATCCAACCAGAGACGGTAAGAAACAACCTCTGTACCAAGGAAGAGGCACGTTCTCCTTACTTGTCACTGGAGGATATTAGCCTGGAGCTACTGGCAGTCACACTGCCCCCCAAGCGAAGGCCCTGAAGGTCAATTCAGTGGAAAGCAGAGCCATGGGAAAGACTCCATCCACCCTGATAACACTGTTTGAGTTCCTGGGTCCCATTGTGCCTGAAATCTAAATGCTCCACTCCAGCCTGAAATTTAGATGGCATTGAAAAGATACAAGACTGAAGTATAAAGAGCAATGGTGGGGCATCACCTTCTAGCTGGACAACTTAGGAAAAACACTTAATTTGATGACCCTTATACCCCTTGACTTTAAAACAGGAAATTCTAACGCCCTCCCAGGCTTACTGGGAGCACCAAACAAGATCACATAGCTAAAGGTCCCTTGTAAACTGTTAGGCGTTGTACAAATGTCACAGATGCTTCTTCAGGTCATCCCCACCTTCAGATGTACCACCCTCGGGACCTCGGTAACACACTGTTCCATAGTCAGGGGCACACAACATTCTAAAATTACTTCCAAAGCTGAGTAATGACATACTGCATAGCAGCTGTCAAGAGCAGTAGCAATTTCAACATTGCCAGATAGGGGAAAAAAAAAAAAAAGAAGAAGAAGAAGAAGAAAGAAAAGAAAAGAAAAGAAAAAAGAAATTGACAAAATTGGCTTTATTTTAGAGACAGACTGGAATCAGCAACTAAGAAACAGAATGAGAAAAATTCTGCTGAATTAAAAACTATGTCTAAGACAACGTCAGGACAGAGGAAAATCAGAATCAGGGAAAACTAAAGAGAAATGGCCCACACTTCGGGGCATCATGATTCAAGCTGTGGTGGTCACAGCTGGGTAGCAAAGGAGTCAAAATCAGAAACCACGGAGCAGATGAGATGGAGTGCTTCCCTGAGGACAGAAAACCATTGAAAGGAAAAGCCCATACGTTACACCCATGAAATACTGGGAAAGAATAAAGGCAAAAAAGGCCAGCAAATGGGGCAGTGAACCTAGGCCAGAAAAGGAGAAAAATATCAAGGATTTCACAGCTGAAGCCACCCCCAGTGGTAAGCAGGGAATCTGAGAGCACTTTGCCGAGTGGCTAAACCCCATGTGGAAATTTCAAAACTGGAATGGGAAAAATCCAAAGCACAGCTAGGAAAATGTCTTACCACAGAGGCAGAAGAGAAAACCATATGTGCAAATGCTTCAATATGCTCGTCAGTATTTCTTGCCTCACAGATACGAATACCAGGCTTGGATGAAGTGCTTGGCTCTTTGCTAGTCCAGTAACCTGGTTGTACTATAGACCAAAATCAAAGAGCAAAGGAAAAATTGGCTTGACTTTATAGCCAATGTGACAAGTGCACTATAGACTTCCAAGGGGCTAAAAACTGAAAGAAGGGTTTGGTAAAGTATAAAAGAAAATAAAATTTTTCTTGTCCAACTGAAGAAAAAATACATTTCTTACAAAGTGCTCAAAAAGAAATGATTTCAAAAAAATGATTTTCAGCATCTGCTATGAGCAAAGGACTGTGCTGAGTGCTACGTAGCACAGGAGATGAAAGCCATACAGTCTTTCCCCCCACACAGATAATAGCCCAGTTGGGAAGGAAAATCCCAGCAGAAGAGAATGTAGAATGGATTACTGCAGGTGGCACAGACCAGCTTCGGTGGCTGTAGAGCTGGTGTCTGCCCAATGAAAATCACAAAAGAGAGCTCATGTGAGTTTTCCTGCCTTATTTTAGTGGAGAAGTGGAGGAGGTGACTAAACACAGCATCACCATGTCCAGCCACTTGAGTCCTCCTTCTTCCCACAATCCCCATGGGCTGCTGTCATCTCTTGCTTGGACTACCCAGATGACCTGCTTATCCCCATTCTCTCTTCCTATAATCCGTCCTCCACCCAGTAGCCAGAGCAATGTTTTTATTTTTTTAAGATTGTATTTATTTATTCATGAGAGACACACAGAGAGAGGCAGAGACACAGGCAGAGGGAGAAGTCGGCTCCCTGCAGGGAGCCTAATGCAGGACTCCATCCTGGGATTCCGGGATCATGACCTGAGCCAAAGGCAGATAGATGCTCAACCACTGAGCCACCCAGGTGCCCCAGAGCAATGTTTTTAAATACAAATTAAATCAAAGCCCTTCCAAAGCTGCCAAGACTAAAATGCAGTATCAACTCCTCCAAGACCCTGTACCTGCCAGCCTCTGAGCACTCCTCCAGGTCCATTTCATGCCACTCTCCACCTCACTCAGCATACTCTAACCTCACCAACCCTCATTCAGGTCTGTAAATGCCCCACACTCCCTACCACCCAAAGATTTCAGCATATGCTGTTCTCTGTCTGCAACACTCTTCCCTCTGACTCTTCACGTTAACTCATATTTAGCTTTCAAGTCTTAATGTAAAAGTCACTTCCAAAGAAAACAAGTCTTTCTGAACCCCCAATAAAAATTAGGTCCCAAAGCATCCTATACTTTTGTTTATAGTAGTAGGTAATTATATATTTATTCTATGTTCATTTCATATCTGACTCCCCATAATGCTAAGCAAGCACAACACATCTGATTGGTCCCCACAGCACCCCCATCTCCTAGCCTAGCAGGAGATCAGAAGATATTCAGTGAATGAAGGAAGACACATGTTATACAGAAATAGAAATTATGTCCCCTTGCTTCAAACTGTTTTCAATCTAATAGACACAAAACAACAGGAAGCAGAATAAAACAGATGAAAATCACAGATGGAATACATTATTTGGTAAATCCATAAGCAGTAATGGGCAGTCAGTGTGATTTACAAAATAGAAATACTAAATAAAGAAAAGGTATTCTTTTATCTTCCAGGGAATCACCATGGAGTCAATGGTAATCACAATTCTCTAAAAAGAGAGGCAAGAATCAGGAAAAATGAAAACAAACAAACAAAACCCACCCACCTGTCCATAGAAGGGGACAGAAGAATCTCCCCTTACTAACCCAGGATCAGCATCGAAGCCCACAGAGCCCCCTGCTCCAGGGGCACTGCCACTGTGCTGGCTGCCAATTCAAGTTTCAAATCTGTACCACCTGAGCAGTGCAGAAATCTGGGAGAAGAAACTAACCCCCCAGCGGGTCCCACTCAGAGACTGAAAAAAAAAAAGTGGGAAGGCATCACTCCTCCACTTACAAAAAGAAACAAGCTGGACAAACTGCACACTAACTTTCACAAATCCTTCAGAAAACCGAGGTCACAGAGTCAACAACTAACTCCAAATCTGAGAAAGACAGGCACCCACAGGGAGAAACAGGATCCAGGCCTTCACTGAGATGGGACAGATTTCTCAGACATCTTATAAGGCATCAGGAAGAATTTTGCTAGGAATTTTTAACAAATTGCTAAAGGCTAAATGTAGGCCGGCCACAGGCTACAGTAATAGGGGAAGCTGGGTGAAGGGTACACGGGAGCTTCTTGTACTATCTTTACAACTCTTCTGTAAGTCTAAAATTATTTAAAACAAAAACCAGGGGATCCCTGGGTGGCTCAGCGGTTTAGCACCTGCCTTCGGCTCAGGGTGTGATCCTGGAGTCCCGGGATCGAGTCCCACATCGGGCTCCCTGTGTGGAGCCTGCTTCTCCCTCTGCCTCTCTCTCTCTCTCTTTCTCTGTCTCTTATGAATGAATAAATAAAATCTTTAAAAAAAAAAAAAACCGTTCAGGGCTCATGAGCACCTTTGAATGAGGATAGAGGCAAACAAATAAACAAAAACATCCCATGGGAGACTTCTCATTCCCAGGCCTGCATGGGACTCTCAAAAGAGACAATGCCCCGGGGTCTGAGTGGCTCCATCATGTAAGTGTCTAACTCTTGATTTGGGCTCAGGTCTGGCTCTCAAGGTTATGAGATCGAGCCTCATGTCAGACTCCATGCTGAGCACAGAGTCTGCTTAGGATTCTCTCTCTCCCTCTCCCCTATTCCAATTCCCCCTCTCTTAAAAAGAAAAAAAAAAAAGACAATGCCCTCAAATATGAGCTTGCTCACAAAAAATATGAAAATTCTAGTGACTAAATTCATCCACAGACCCAAGTAGAAGTTTTCATACCTGAGAAACTATAAATTTGTTTTGAATTTCTAGAAATCATAATCAGGTTCAGTTCATATGAATAAAAATAAATCCAGATGGAAGGTAGAGGATGCATGGAGTAGGAGGAAAGAAAACGCCAGAACATGAGATAGTAAATTTAAGTAAGAATTGACTGTAAAAATAATGAGGCTGGGGCAAGGGGTACATGGGAACTCTTGGTAGTTTCCACTCAATTTTACTGTGAAACTAAAACCACTCTAAAAACCAAAGTTTTTATTTTTATTTTTTATTTTTTTAATTTTTTTTTAAGATTTTATTCATCTATTCATGGAGAGGCACAGAGAGAGAGAGGCAGAGACACAGGCAGAGGGAGAAGCAGGCTCCATGCAGGAGGCCCCATGTGGGACTCGGTCCCAGGACCCTGGGATCATGACCCAAGCCAAAGGCAGATGCTCAACCACTGAGCCACCCAGGTGCCCCAGTTTATTTTTTTTTAAATAAGTAAATAATGATGATAACTTTTTTGCACTGGAAAACAAAATGGAAGTAAAACGCTAGATAAAAATAGCACAGAAGATGTAAAAGCTGCTCCAAGGCAGACAATGGGAGGGATATTTGAAGGAAGTTAAAGCATTCTAAAAATACTTTCTTCCCCTTGTTCAAGAGGAAGAAAGGCTTGCTGATTTACTTTCGACTTTGTTTAAAAATATATGATTAAGTAATAACATTTTCAAAATCTGGTTGCAGTTGAAGATGGCAACAGAAGAGGATCCTGAAGTCACCTCCTCCCACAAACACACCAAATCTACAGCTGCTTAAGGATGAACTTCCTGGGGGGGGGGGGGGACACAAAACCTCAACACTGCTTGAGGCAACCCCTCTGCATCCAAGCCCTAGCAGAGGCTGGGACACAGCGTCACCCCGGACCCCATCCCAGGCCCAGACAAGGATGGGGGGGGGGTGCTCACGATCAGAGCTTCTTCCTGGAGGAACCAACAGCTTGAACCCCATACGAGTCTCCCCCAACTTTTAAGACCTGCGCCTGAAAGAGGAGCCCCTAAGACACACAGCTTTGAAAAGCAGCCGGGCTGGTGTCCACAGACCCACAAGCCAGGAGGAGCAGAGGGGCTCGGCCCGGCCCACACGGGGTCACCGCAGCCCCCGGACGCCCGCCCAGGCCTTGCGGGAACAGCGCCTCTGCGGCCCAGGACAGGCACCTGCCGCGACGCCCTGGGCGGGCCCCCTCGGGGAGCTGCAGAGACCAGCACCCCCCGCCCCCGGGCAACCTTCACAGGTATCCGGGGCCCCCTTTCGCTCCTGCTGTCCTGGTGCCTGTGGCTGCTGCGCAGAGGGGGCCCCCGATCCCCTGACTTTGCCGCGGTTCCCCGATGGCTGGTAAACCGGGAAGAGGGCAGCCCGGGTGGCTCAGCGGTTTAGCGCCGCCTGCAGCCCGGGGTGTGACCCTGGAGGCCCGGGATCGAGTCCCACATGGGGCTCCCTGCATGGAGCCTGCTTCTCCCTCTTCCTGTGTCTCTGCCTCTCTCTGTGTCTCTCATGAATAAATAAATAAAATCTTTAAAATAAATAAATAAATAAAGTTTACAAAAATAAATAAATAAACCGGAGAGACCCACTGGGGCCGGGACCTCGCTCAGTCACGGGCAGTCGCCCTGGAGGCTCCAGCCACCTCCCCCAGAGCGCAGACCCCCAAACAGAGGCACAGTCTTTCTGTATTTGTTAACATCAGGGACAGGCTGGAGAATGGGAGTTTTGTGGGGTTGTGTTGTGTGTGTGTGTGTGTGTGTGTGTGTTTTTTTTAATTTGTAATTCTTATCTTGGAGTTAGTCCTAAATTTACTTCAAGGAAGTAAACACGAGCATTTTCAAGATTTTAGCTATAAAATATTCATGACATCTTAGAAGTAGAATTAAACATGAATTCTTTTTTCTCTTCTCGCTTATCCACATGTTCTATAAAAACATGAATTACTTTGGAATTTTAATGAGAGGTTCTTAATATTGAAAATGGACTTAGGTGTTTTTTTTTATTTAAATGTAATTAATGGGGATCCCTGGGTGGCGCAGTGGTTTGGCGCCCGGGGCGCGATCCTGGAGACTCGGGATCGGATCCCACGTCGGGCTCCCGGTGCATGGAGCCTGCTTCTCCCTCTGCCTGTGTCTTTGCCTCTCTCTCTCTCTCTCTGTGACTGTCATAAATAAAGAAAAATTTTAAAAAAATAAATAAATAAATAAATAAATAAATGTAATTAATGAACATATAGTGTATTATTAGTGTCAGAGGTACAATTTAGTGAGTCATCAAATGTACATAACACCCATTATGCTCATTCCATCAAGGGCCCTTCTTAATGCCCCTCACCCACTACTGCATCCCCCACCTTACTCTCCTCTAGCAACACTGTTTGTTTCCCTTTTTTTTTTTTTTTCAGTTTGTTTCCTATACTTAAGAGTCTCTTATGGTTTGCCTCCCTCTCTGTTTTCATCTTATTTTATTTTTCCTTCTCTCCCCCTATGCTCATCTGTTTTGTTCCTCAAATTCCACATGAGTAAAATCATATGATAATTGTCTTCCTCTGATTGAGTTATTTTGTTCAGCATAATATCCTCCTCTTTCCATGTCATTGCAAATGGTAAGATTTCATTTTTTTTAAGATTTCATTTTTTGATGGCTAATATTCCATTATATATATACATATATATATATATCACATCTTCTTTTTCCATTCATTTTTTGATGACTGAGCAATATTCCATTGTGTGTGTGTGTGTGCGTGTGTGCATATCTCATATCATCTTTATCCATTCATCTGTCGATGAACATCTGGGCTCTTTCCATATTTTGACGATTGTGGACATTGCTACTGTAAACATTGGGGTGCAGATACCCCTTTGGACTACTATGTTTATATCATTTAGGTAAATACTAATAGTGCAATTGCTGGGTCATAAGGTAGTTCTATTTTTAACTTTTTGAAGGACTTCCATACTGATTTCCAGAGTGGCTGCACCAGCTTGCATTCCCACCAGGGATGTAGGAGAGTTCCCCTGTCAGAAATGGTTAATAAGTATCATTAACCATCCTTTCATTTTACCATTCTACCATAGAATGGTTTTTTTTTCTACAATAAAATGTTCTACCATTCTATGATGCTACAAAAAGCAAAGATTAGATTTTAGGTTATATTAAGTCTCAAGCTAATGAAAGCAAGCTTGTTGAAAATATTGGAGATTGACATTTTGAAAGCTATTGGATACTATAGTCATTATTATCTTATTATCCTGTGTTGCCTACAATAAAGACAAGTCACTAACGATGTCCCACCCTCCCCTGGCTGCTTTTTGATCCTCATCTCTCAAGTTTCACCCCTTTCAAAAAATGTTCCCTCCCCCAGGAGTCTGATTTTCATGCCCGTCTTCTGGACCTCCTAGAAGGCCCTTAACCACATTGGATGTGCTTGCTGTCTTACCTGCTTCCTAATTAGACTAAAAGATCTCTGAGAATTAGAGGCTATTAATAGACTTTTTATTCTCAGGTCCTGGCACAGTATGTTTGTGAATGAAACACTCCTCAAGAATCAGTGGAAGGTTAACTATTTCTTAATAAAATTCTGCACGATTCTAGCATATGGGATTTTTTCCCCCACACCAAGCAGTTCTTCAAACACCAGCTGAGTGTTCTACAATTCAATTCAGTTCTGACACTACCTACTTGGAAATAGCATCAGATCCTACAGGTTAGGAGCTCAGTCATGCAAGCCTGCCCTCCTCCCCCACTTCAGATCCAGTCGAAAGTCCAGGTTGTTACCTGTGCTTCAGACTAACTAGCTATAGATTGGAGATTCTGACCCCCTCCTTGGGCTTACTTTGCTAGAGCAGCTCACAGAACTCAGAGAAACACTTACTAGATTACCTATTTATTATCAAAGGATATAATTTTGGAATAGTCAGATGGAAGAGATACATAGGGCAAAGTATGTGAAAAGAGCCCATTTTCCATGCTCTCTCCAAGCATGCCACTGTCTGCAAATCTCTACGTGTTCACCAACCTGAAAGCTCTCCAAACCCCATCCTTATAGGTTTTTATGGAGGCTTCATTGCATAGGCATAATTGATTAAATCATTGGCAATTGGTGATTGAACTCAATCTCCAGCCCCACCCTTGGCCAGGAAGGGCTCAAGGCTGAAGGTTCTAACCCTCTCATCACCCAGTTGGCTCCTCTGGCAACCAGACTCTATCCTTAGAAGCTTTCCAAAGTTGGCCTGTTGACATAACAAAGGACACCTTTATTCCTCATATCACTGGAAATTCAAACGGTTTTAGAAGGCCTGTGCAGGAACAGAGGAAGACCAAAAATATTTCATATTATAATTACCATTACCATAAACAACATAAATTGTATGTTTTTAAGTCTTCATGATCAAGTTTTTAAACCTCTTCTAAATTTCAGATCCTTTCTAAATGAATTTCGCCCAAATTAAGAGAAAGTTTATTGACATTTTCTGAGCACTCTGCAAATTCTAAGGTGTGCAGTCACCATGGTTTTTTACCTGACCGTAATATGGCTTAATATTGTTTTGAAAGATTTATCCGTATCTGCCCTAGTTGCATTCATTGTGCTAAGAGAAATACCCTCCATGAATTCTCTGTTTCCAAAGTTAATTTGGCAAACATCTGTTACAAGAAAATGGTCCAGATGGTTTTTGACATGTAGTGATAATAAATAAGTGGTCCTTTTCACATATTGTATGGTGTTAGCCATAGCTTTCTATTAAAGGGATGTGTTTCTTAACGGGGGGAAGTCACTTAAACTCATGGCCACCCAAGGCACATGGAAACATATGTGACTTGTGTGTCTGAATGCCAGTCCACTCTTTATAGATTCAAATGGGGTCACATTACCAGAAATATCTCATATGTTGCTGACCCATGACTCTTTCTGGTATTTCAGTATCACTTACCAGGTGCTTTACTCATATTATCTTAATCTTTTTTTTTTCAAGATTTTATTTATTTATTCACAAGAGACACAGAGAGAGGCAGAGACATAGGCAGAGGGAGAAGAAGCAGGTTCCATGCAGGGACCCCAATGTGGGACTTGATCCCAGGACTCCAGGATCACGCTGTGAGCCCAAGGCAGACGCTCAACCGCTGAGCCACCCAGGCGTCCCATATTATCTTAATCTTGTCAACAATCCTATGTGGCCAGTATTATCATCTCTATTTCTAAATCAATAGCCCAAGGTTATCAGTAAGTAGTAGAGCACCTGACACCAAACCTGTGTTCCTAACAGCCACACACTCTACATGCCAGCAGTTTCTGGGCATCCCCTACTGATTGCATTCCCAGGGGACATGCTCTTGGGTGACATTTATCTTCCAGAGCTTCTTCACCTTCAGAGTAGCACAAGGGCATCTGGCCTTACCTCTGAAGCCCAGTGGCAGTGCCCTCCCCTCAGGCAGAGCGGCACATTTATGCCCACCCCGGAGGTCTCCGGCTCAGAACAGGAGTGCAGAGAACTCATCTCTCACCCAGGCCAGCATCCCTTTTTCCATCCAAATGGCAGCTTGGTCCAGTATCTCACAGAGAACCTTCGGAAACCCCATCTCTGCCTGAGATCCCTCTCTCAACACTGGACCAGACAACTAAATCTGAGACAGATACTCTGCATTGCCCTCCTTGGGGTGGTTTTTAAGCCTCCTTTTGCCAAGACCCATTAATAACCTGATTACTACACACCAAGTTGGGTTAAAAGGCAGACACAATATCACAGGAAATGTAACCAGATAGAGAATTCTGTATTTACCAAAACACTTTCTGTGAAGTGTGGCATGGGGCTGGAGGGAATACCTTACTATGTAACTTAGAGACCGTAAGATCCCACAGGGGCGTGTAAAGGTGGTCGCTAAACTGGTGTTAGGAAGAGGGACCTAGATAGCCTCTGAGTGGGATTTATGGAAGAGGAGTGAGTCTCAGGCTAGCACAGAAGTGCTCTTGAGAACAGTGAAGAGGCTGAGGGGCCTGTCTCCCTCCCACAGAGTATTTAACCTTTTCCCAGATGAAGAGATTTTTTTTTAAGATTTTATTTATTCATGAGAGACAGAGAGAGAGGCAGAGACATAGGCAGAGGGAGAAGCAAGCTCCATGCAGGGAGCCTGATGTGAGACTCGATCCCAGGACCCCGGGATCATGACCTGAGCCAAAGGCAGATGCTCAACCGCTGAGCCTGCCCCCAAAATAAAGAGATCCTGAATAAATACTCAAGGAACATGAGTTTTTGAAAAGGCACCAAACTGAGAGCCTGGGAATGCCATACGAGCCTGCCCTATAGTTTCCAGCAGTAGGTATGGCCGGGGCTGCTGCCATAATTCCTACCTTCCATATACCTTTCTTGAAATTTTAAATTTTCCTAAATTTGACTATTCTTTTTTACTTTCAATATTTATAGCACCTGCTTTATTTTTTTTAAGATTTTATTTATTTATTCATGAGAGACACAGAGTGAGAGGCAGAGAGACACAAGCAGAGGGAGAAGCAGGCTCCATGCAGGGAGCCTGACGTGGGACTCGATCCCAGGTCCCCAGGATCAGGCCCTGGGCCAAAGGTGGTGCTAAACTGCTGAGCCACCCGGGCTGCCCTAGCACCTGCTTTAAACAGAGCCTTAGGCTATTGTTGTGAGAACACAAGAAAAACATCAGAGTCCAAGAAGCTTTAAGTGAAGAAATGAAACTATTACAAAAACACTGAAGCAACCTAAGTGCTTAACTTAAATAACATTAAATAACACTAGTGAGCACTTGGTCTGTCTGACATTGTGCGGAGTGCTTGATATGCACTAACTCATTTAATACACACACACACACAATACTTTGTGGTAGGTATGAGTATGATCTCCATCTTCAGGTAAGAGACCTGAGGCATAGAGATATTAAATAATTCGCCTGACATCCTCCAGCTAAGAAATGGCAGAACCACCGTAAATTAACATGTGAAGGAGATCTACCAGGAATGTTTGGGCAGATCTCAGCTTGGGACTGAGCATACCAGAGCTGCTGAACAAGAAGGGTCAGGAGAGGGATGGGGCCCCTGGATGGCTCAGTGGGTTTAGTGTCTGCCTTTGGCTCAGGCCATGATCTTAGGGATCCAGGTCCTTGCTTCAGTGGGGAATCTGCTTCTCCTTCTCCCTCTGCCCCTCCCCCTGCTTTCTCTCTCTCTCTCTCTCTCTCTCTCTCTCTCTCTCTCTCTCTAATAAATAAATAAAATCTTTATTTAAAAAAAAAAAAAAGGAGTGAAAGGCGGCCAGGAGGGCAAGGCATGCAGCAGAAACAGCTTGCATAAAGGTGGAGGTGTCCGGATAAAGCCCCAGAGTCCAACTCTGGCGGGCCTGACAATCTAGCCTACCACCTGTTTTAGTATAGCTTAGTTTTGCAAACTGAGAATGGCTTTTGCCTTTTTTAATGGTTGAGGTGGAGGGAAAAGATCAAAACAAGAATCATATTTTGTGTTGAAGAAGTCTCACGAAATTCAAATTTTAGTGTCCAAAACTTTCAACATCTGAAAGCTTTATGGCACACGGATACCCCCATTCATTTACATATCATCCAAAGGGCAATGGCAGAGTGGAGTGTTGGCAACAGAGAATGTGGCCCCGAAACCTAAGATATGTATTTCTCACCCATTATGGAAAAAAGCTGGCCAACCCCTGGGTCAGAGCAGAGACCCTTCTCAAACAGGAGACAGAGAGGAAATTTTACAAGAGAATATAAAAAAGTAGATTTTTCATAAAGTTAAACGTATTCAATTTAAAGAAAAACCCTTTATCCTAAGATGACATCCTTCCTGCTTTTTCGTCAGAGCAAAAAGATGTCCTTTCTTTTACCCAGTGATAGTGAGTGACAGTTTGGTTCTGTTTAATCTCTTCATCTACACTGGTTAATGTGGATGGAAGGAGCAATATCTTCTCTCCTGTCTCTCGCCTTTTCCTCAGCTTCTTTTTTTGGCATCCGTCATTCCACTCACCCTTTCTCGTTCTCCCCAGCTCCAACACAGCCCGTCTTCTGCAAAGTTAGTGACCTCAAAAAAAATTCACACTCCACAGAAATAGCAAAGGGGAGATATTACTGGTTATCTGCCATCTGTGTTGAAAGGTAAATGTCTAGTTTCATGTGATTAAGTCCCAAGCAGTTCCATTGCTTTATAGCCAGTTTTTCTCCTCAAAAGAAGCCACTTCTGTATCTTATCATCAGAGCACAGAGCTCAGTACCTCTCCCATGAGGCAGGTGCTTAATGAATGTCTGTGCTTAGTTTTTAGGAGTTGATTCTAAAAGTATCAGTTTCAGACTGTTGAGGGATCCTGCTGAAAGTCTCTGCCAAAGCAGACAGAATGATTGCCTCCCAAAATCAAGCCAGATACACATTCCTGGGTAAAATGAGAATTCTTAAAGTGTATGTATTTTTTTTAAATGTTGTAGCTTGGGCAGCCCCGGTGGCACAGTGGTTTGGTGCCGCTTGCAGCCCAGGGCATGATCCTGGAGACCCGGGATCGAGTCCCACGTTGGGCTCCCTGCATGGAGCCTACTTCTCCCTCTCCCTCTGCCTGTGTCTCTGCCTCTCTCTCTCTCTCTCTGTGCCTCTATGAATGAATAAATTTTTAAAAAAATCTTTAAAAAAATAAAAATAAATAAATGTAACTTTTTTTTTAAAGATTTTCCTTATTTATTCATGAGAGACACAGAGAGAGAGAGACAGAGACATAGGCCGACAGAGAAGCAGGCTCCCTGCAGGGAGCCCGATGCAGAACTTGATCCCAGGACCCCAGAATCACATCCTGAGCCAAAGGCAGACACTTAACAACTGAGCTACCCAGGTGCCCATGTCGTAGCTTTTTTAAAAACTTTCTGTTTTTTAAACAGAAAAGTAATATATGGAGTAATATATGGAGAAGAGCACAGGCCATAGGCTACAACTCAATGAAACATCACAGATGAAACATGCCCTGTAACCAACATCCAGGACATTTCCAGCCCCTAGAATCCCTTTCTGCTCCATTCCAGGCACTACCCCACAAAGGGTTAAAAAACTATCCTGACTGCCAACAGCATAGATAAGTTTTGCCTTTTTGTACTTTCTGTACAGAAAGTTTTTGTATTTTCTGTAAATGGAATCATGTAGCCTATACTCTTTTGTGTCAGGCTTCTTTCACTCCAGTGACGGGGGAGGTGGATGTGGGAATAGATGGTCTGTCCTCACAAGAAGGAGTATGTTATCACCTATACTGCTCCAAATGATAGCACATGGTGGCAGTGAAAATATGAAACTGAGGGACATCTGAGTGGCTCAGTCAGTTAAGCATCTGACTCTTGATTTCAACTCAGGTCATGATCTCAGGGTCATGAGATGGAGCCCAATGCCCCCATGCAGCTCTGTACTCAGCAGGGAGCCTACTTGAGATTTTCTCTCTCCCTCTACCCCTACCCCCCACACTTAAAAAATATATACTTAAAAAAAACTGATTTTTGTCCAGTTTTATTTTTGTTTTTAAATTCTCTACAGCCACTGCACATTCTTATTGTCTACACCTGGGGTGAACTCCTTCTGCCACCCACTCGTACAAGTACACCACCGTTTAACTTACATTACTTTTAGAAGATGTATTTATATGGTTGTGTGTAGCTGTCAATCATTCATTTTCATTGCTGCATACAATTTCATTGAGCAACTATACTACCAAAGTCTTTATTCATCTTTTTTCCCAGGAGCACGTCGGACTCCTTGGACTACTAGAGCTGTGTGACTGGGGCACACTCCAGCCCAGCAGGCCATCTTCCTGGAGTTAGAAATGTTAGCCCTGCACTACTCCTGCCTAGAGGGAAAGGTCATCTAAGATAGACCCCCTTATTGCCCTGTGCTCATGGGATACTCAGGGCCTCTGTGAGTGTCATGTCTCCCAAGTGAGCTTCCTTACTCATTTATTTATGATAGGCATTTAGGTAACTTCTGCTGTGAAACTATTATGAATAGTGTGGCTTTGAATATTTTTGTGTGTCCTTTGGTGAACATATGAGTGTATTTCTGCTGGATAAACACCTAGGAGCAGACCTTCTGGGTCAGAGGGTATACATATGGTTAGCTTTGATATGCTGCCAAATGTTTGTACCAATTTACCCTCCTGCCAGTAGGTGTGAGCACTCCTGCTGCCCCTCATCCTTGCCACCACTCGGCATTTCTGTCTTTTCAGTTTGATCATCCCAGAAAGTGTGTTGTGTATATCCAAACTTATGAAATATCAAGGAATACTTAGAAGACTGGGGATACTGATCTATTCAGAAGAGATCCACAAGAGAAAGGAAAATATCAAATTCATACAGACATAAGAAAGTCTAAAAGATCAACTCTATGTTAAGAGAAAATGGCCATCAGAAATAGGGAGACCTTTGGAAATAAGTGATGCTAATTTAACAAATATTTAACAAATATAACAAATATTGAAGACATGTTGTTATGTACTGAATTGTTCTCCACACCCCCCCCATATTTCATATGCTTAACATTCTGACCCAAATATGATTACACATCACTTCCATGGGCATCAACAAGCTTGAACCACAAAAGAAAACTAATGATGAAAAGGTAAACTCATTATAATAATAATTTATTAAAAATAATAATTAATAACTAGTTTATAAAATAAACCTTCCTCTTTATAAATTGTAGACCCTCATCCCATCCTCATGAAAGTAGAGGGAGAGTAGATATTTTATTCAGAAATATACGCGTGCCTCAAAAATGTACCTACAAACAAAATCCCAGAACCATGAAAAGTAATATCTAATGCTAAGAAAGCCAAAAATTCTACATTCCAAATGTAAAATTCTACACTCTAAAGCATATTAAGACTTTGAAAAAAATCTGACAAAATTTAAAAATAAGTAGATTTATTAAGTTCAGTGAAGAATGTTTCAGCTTTGTAAAGCAAGAATTTGTGAAGCAAAAACAAAAAATAAGAAAAAAGGTTATATGAGAAAGAATAAATTTTAATCTTCAAAACTAAAATAGAGTGACTGAAATTAAAAATTCAATAATCAGGAAAACTCTAGCCCAGATACACTAAACAAGAAAATTAGTGAAATGGGAGGTAACAGTAAAAAACCTACCCAGAACACAGCACAGAGAGACAGTCATAAAAATGTGAGTGATGAAAAAGCAGTTAAGAGAAATGAGGAATTGTGGTGCCTGGCTGGTTCAGTCAGTAGAGCACCTGACTCTTGATCTCAGGATTGTGAGTTCAAATCCCACATTAGGTGTAGAGATTATTTTAGAAAAAAAGAGAGAAATGAGTGATAAACTTTTTGTGGTAAAATTATAAAATGTCAATGATAAAAAAAATATTATAAAGATCCTTATAGGGGTGCCTGGGTAGCTCAGATCATTTAGCATCTGCCTTTGGCTCAGGTCATGATCCTGGAGTCCAGAGATTGAGCCCCATGTGGGGCTCCCAGCTCATCAGGGGAGCCTACTTCTCCCTCTGTTCCTCACCCCACTCATGCTCGCTCACTGTAGCTCTCTATCTCTCAAATAAAGTCTTTAAAAAAAAAAAAAAAAGATCCTGAATAGCAGACACATTTTCCATAAAGAAATGATAATCAGACTGATAGATTTCTCATCAGCAGTAAGTATTGCTCTAGAAACGAATACCCAGCTAATATATCACACAAGAGGAAGAGCAAAAGAAAAACATTTTTAGAAGAACACTAAGTTGCTTGAGGAAGACACAAACCAGCTTCCAAGGACTTCCATTTGCTCAGAGGCTCCTCCTGCTGCTCCTGACTCCCCGATGTTGGCTCTCACAGGGGAACGGGTGGTCAGGAAGCCATGCCACAGCCATGGCTTTTAAAGATAGTGGAAGGTCACCCATGGACCTGGATTAGAATTACTCTAACCAGCCTCAATGTACAATCTTTGAAGAAGGTATATGCTAAAAAAAAAAAAAAGAAAAAAAAAAAAAGAAGGTATGTGCTGACTTGATCAGAGGCAAAGAGGAAAAGAATCTCAAAGTGAAAGGACCAGTCCAGCCCACCAAGACTCTGAGAATCACAAGAAAAACTCCTCTCAGTGAAGGTTCTAAGATTTGGGATTATCTTCAAGTGAGGATCTGCAAGTGACTCATTAATTTGCACCGTCTTCCTGAGATTGGTAAGCACATTACTTCAGTACATCAGTATTGAGCCAGGAGTGGATGTTGAAGTCACCACTGATGATGACTGAATCAACCTTTTCATTAAATTGATTATCAGTTATTAAAAAGAAAAAAGAACACCTATAGTTTAATATCTACAGGATCTATCTCACTCAAACAATAACCAAAAAATGTATTCCAGTAAGAATAAAAGTAAAAAGAAGGAAAGTATAGAATTAAGAGAAAGTAATATGCAGAAAAAATGTCAAAATGTGTTGGTAATTTTAATTAATAAGTATGATACAAGTAAGTAATATGTCATTTATATGTTAAAAAAATAACAAAACACTTGCAACCATAATAAGATGGGAATGGGGTTGAATAATGTACTAAAATATGGCTAACTATTCAGAAGGGGAACACAAATAGTGAATGGCTGTATCTATTTCAATCAAAGTTGAAATAATTAAATATATGTTTTTAAATTAAATATTTTTTTAATATTTTATTTATTTATTCATGATAGTCACACAGAGAGAGAGAGAGAGAGGCAGAGACACAGGCAGAGGGAGAAGCAGGCTCCATGCAGGAAGCCCGACGTGGGACTCGATCCCGGGTCTCCAGGATCACGCCCTGGGCCAAAGGCAGGCGCTAAACCGCTGCGCCACCCAGGGATCCCTAAATTAAGTATTAATACTAAAATTAGAAACAAAATCTATAGTTTATAAAACAGCAAAGAGGGGGGAAAGAGGAATATAAAAAGCTTTATTGATTCAATATAATAATAATAGCAAACACATAGAGTTCTTAACAAAGTGCTAGACATTGTAGTTGAGGAAAGGGAAAAGAAGCAATAAAGGAGGTAATATACAGAAAATATAAAATAAGATATTAGAAATAATTCTTAATTTATCCATAATCAAATTCTAATAACAATTAAATTATTACTAAAATGTTCTCCTATATTACCAAGTGGACTTTTAAAAATTTTGCTACATTTCCCTTATAAGAAACACATTTAAAACAAAACTACAGGGGCGCCTGAGTAGCTCAGTTGATTGAGCATTTGCCTTTGGCTCAGGTCATGATCCCGGGGTCCTGGGATCGAGTCCCATGTCTGGCTCCCTGCTCAGCAGAGAGTCTGCTTCTCCCTCTCACCTCCACCCATGCTTGTGCTCTTTCTCTCTCAATAAATAAATAAAATCTTTTAAAGAATAATAATAAAAAAATAAAAAATAAAACAAAACTACAAAAAAAATAAAAATAAAACAAAACTACACTAAAAAGTTGAAAATGAAAGCCTAGAGAAATGTATAGTGTGCAAATACTAATCAAAAGAAACCTGCTATAGCAATATTAATATCAGAGAGATTTTAAGGAAATATGTATTAATAGGGATTATGAAGGAAAACACATAGAATTAGAGGGAAAATCATTTGAAAAGGCACAAGAATCATAAATGTGTATGCACTTAAGCACATAGGCTCTAAATACATAAAAGGAGAAATTTACAAATCTACAACTGCTTTGGGATATTTTTAATATATTTCTGTCAAGCAGAAAAGTAAGAGAAAGGATATAAACTGTTTCAGCAATAAAATATAAAATTTGAGGGACACCTGGGTGGCTCAGTGTTTGAGCATCTGCCTTTGGCTCAGATCGTGATCCCAGAGTCCTGGGATCGAGTCCCACATCGGGCTCCCAGTGGGGGGCCTGCTTCTCCCTCTGCCTATGTCTCCACCTCTCTCTTTCTCTCTCTCATGAATAAATAAATAAGATCTTTAATATATATATAAATATATATATCATTTGATTATTTGAATCTGTATCTATCTACATCTACATCTGTATCTGTATATCAATATAAATATACTGCCAGCAGAGATGGGGCGGGACACAGAGGTGCTAAATCTCATGGTTATTTGGCCTCTTATCCTCTAACAGCTGGATATTACATCATTAATGTCCAACTCAACCTTTACAAGAAAATGATAAACTTGGAATTGCCATGTGCAGTCCTAATGTCTGAATTCCGTGATTAGGGCGGCCCAGGTGGTTCAGCGGTTTAACGCCACCGTCAGCCCAGGGTGTGATCCTGGAGACCTGGGATCTAGTCCCACATTGGGCTCCCTGCATGGAGCCTGCTTCTCCCTCTGCCTGTGTCTCTCTCTCTGTGTCTCTCATGAATAAATAAGTAAAATCTTTTTTAAAAAATGAATTCCATGATTATAATTTCTGGCTATGCCAGAGAGCATGGGAATTTCAAATTAACATAAGGCCTTCATCATAAAGCATAGGAGTTTTTCAACTTAAGGGCTTTCTTAGTGCCTTGTGATGATCTATCCCAAAAGATATAAAAGAAGACCAGAATAAAGAACATACGAAAAGATGTTCAATCATACTAACAATCAAAAAAGTACAATATACAATTTAAAACAAGATAATTGGTAAAAATTATTTAATCCAACAATACCAAATGTTGCTGAGGATTTGGATTTGCTGGTGGTAGTGGTAAAGAACATGAGTGAGAAATGTGACATCTAGTAAAGATGTAAATTAGCATATCTTTCAAACTGGCAATTCCTCTATACTTCTTTTAGGTATATATTCTACAAGATATAATGAGACATGTCCCAAGGGCAGGTGGGTGGCTCAGTGTGTTAAACATCTGCCTTCGGCTCAGGTCATGGTATCTGGGTCCTGGGATGGCTCCATGCTCAGCATGCTCAGCAGAGAGTCTACTTCCCTTCTCCCTCTTCCTCTGCCACTCCCCTCACTCCTGTGCACTCTTTCTTTCTCTCTCTCTCTCAAATAAATAAATAAAGTCTTAAAAAAGAAAAAAAAAAAAGGAGACAAAAACCAGGATGGTGATTGCTATCTCATCTGCAATAGCAAAAAAGAAAAAGAAAGAAAACTTTTAAAAATTATTTATTTTTTTTTAAAGATTTTATGTATTTATTCATGAGAGACACACAGAGAGAGGCAGAGACACAGGCAGAGGGAGAATCAGACTCCTCCAAGGAGCCCAGTGAGGGACTCAATCCCTGGACCGGGATCACGCCCTCATCCAAAAGCAGATGCTCAACCACTGAGCCACCCAGGCGTCCCTAAAAATCATTTAAATAACCAATACAGGCAATTCTTAAATAAAAGATATCTCATATTAACAAATGAAATACTATAAAATCATTAAAAGGAAGAATTAGAATTTCAAGTATCAACATAGATATATCCTAAAAACATGTTGAGCAGTGTAAGCAAGTTGCAGGATGAAATGGATGCTAAAATTTCTATAAGTGTGAAAAATACCTATAATATATTCTTCATGGATATGTATGCATATGTAGTGGTATTGCTATGGCCAGAATATTTGTGTCTGCTTCCCCCTCCCCCCTCCCCCTCACCCTCCCACCCCCCTGCCCCAGTTTCAAGTTGAAATCCCAGGGCCCTATGTGATGGTATTAGAAGGTGGAAGGTAATTAGTTCATGAGGGCAGAGCCTTCATGAATGAGATTAATGCCTTTATACAAGAGGCTCAAGAGAGCTCCTTTGTCCCATCCACCATGTGTGGATACAATGAGAAGTCTGTGACCTGGAACAGGGCCCTCACTTGACCATGCTGGCACTCTGATCTCAGATTTCCAGTCTCCAGAACTGTAAGTACGAAATTTCTGTCTGTGCTACCCTGTCACAGCAGTCCAAATGGACCAGGACAAGTATTAGATACATAGGTGCTGGAAAACATCCTCTAGGTAGCAAGGAGGGGAAGGGAATTCAGGACAAGGACACAGGGGATTTCAACTAAATTTGTAAATTTTTGCATGCTTTAAGCTGAGCAGAATTTAATATGTTAAAAGGGGTTTTCTCATTATCTTTGGAATTCAGCTAAGGCCCTGCAGCCAAAGAGACTTACTCGACCCACTTCTGCAGAATTTTATAAAAATGACCAGGCTGGTCCTTTAAATATCAATCCGTGTCAGTTCTCTCTGGCCATTTTAAGAGAAGGCCATACGCTCATTTGAATGGGATTTGGGGTGGGGGGGTGTTTTGCCCCCTCCTGTAATTGAATGCTTCCCACCCACTGCCAAGCAGAGAGAGAGGCTCCAGGCAAATCCGTCACAGGGACAGGTGTGCCCACAAGAGAGCAAATTGGCATCTGGCCTTCTGGCTGGATGCTTCCAGAGCCCTGACAGTGCAGGCTCTGGCACTACTTGGAGACCAAAGACAAGGGCAAAGAGTGTTCTAAGGAAAGCCGACGAGCATCCGCAAGCATTTGTTGGCATCTACACCTGGGATCCGTGCCCATCTGCAGAATTCCAATCGCAGAAGACTGGCTGGAGCAGCACAGCTAGAAGGAGCTGAGAAAGGACTGTATACTATATCAGCTAGTACAGACTTTTTTTTTTTTTTTTTTTTTTTGCTCTTCTTTAATCCACATACTGGACCCCATGCTAGAACAATTAGAAAGCATGAAAGAAGAAAAAAAAAAAAACAGGAAAAAATTCTTGAAATACCCCTGCTCTCCTTCCTCGGAGTCAGCAGAAAGAAGTAAAGGGAGACTTGAGCTGCATCTGAGATGGCGCTAAGCTTCTCGGTGTCTCGCCCGCCCAGTGTGAGCTATGGGATCTAGCAGGGATGCCAGTCACCCAGGGAGGGAGATTGAGCAGCATGCTTGAAAGCCCTTGGGAAGAAAAAGTTTTTTCCCATTTATATCTCTCAGCCTTTAGCCCTGGGCGAAACTCACTTATGAGGTAGTTACACAAATGTTTCGATTTAGTGAAGCTTGAAAGGCCGGTGTTGCAGGCCGCCTTCAGGGATGGCCCCAGTGATGGCTGCCCCCCTTATGCACACCAGGTAAAGCCTCCCGCCCCATGGTACCAGGCCCAGGCACACCAGTTTGAGTGACCAACAGCACATGGTAGAAGTAAAACATTACTTCTGAACTTAGATTCTAAAAAAAAGACTATGGCTTCCCCCTCTCCCCCTCCCTTCCTCCCTGCCTTCCTCCCTTCCACCCTCTCTCTCCCTCAGGCTCCCTTCTCTCTCACTCTGGCGGAAGCAAGTCCTTATGAAGAGGCCCACGTGTCAGGAAACTGAGCCTCTGGCAGCCAGTAAGAAACCAAAACCTGCCCACAAATGAGGGTAAGCTTGGGAGCTGCCCCTGTGGCCCCAGTCAGGCTCTAAGAGGACGCCTCAGCCTCCAGCCGGCCTAGAACCTGGAGGGAGACCCTGAGCTACAACCACCCCGCGAAGCCACCCCCTGATTCCCGACCCTCAGAAACTGTGTGAAATAACATTTTGCTGTTTTAGGCTGCTGCACTGGGGCAATTTGTTATGCAGCAGTAGATAACAAATACAGCGAGTACATCAACGTTGGACGTATTATCTTGGTGTTCTTCTGAACGTCTAAGCGATCTCATAATAATTTAAATACATAGCATGAACATTTTGCCCACGTTCAGCATCTTGAAGCTGCGGGAGAGGGTCTTCTAGGGGTGAGCACATTGCCTCCACCTTGGATGAGCATCATGGTCCCCTGAGCGCACCCTCATACAATAAACTATGCTTTGGAAGCGAGAACCCAGTTCCTCGGAAATCTGATTGTGAGAAGAGTCTCCAGAATCCGTGGTGGGTGATAAAGGAATCCAGCAGTAGCCCCTGGGAGCCCTCCTTAATACTGCCACACAAGAAACTCCTGAAGAAGAGGGACAGGCCCGCAGCATTACTGCAGTGCTCCTTCCTGACACTAGATGGTGACAGAGTCTTACTGTGCAATTACACTTCAATTACACAGCGGGGCTGGGGTGCAAGTCCTTCAAAGAGCACACCTCCAAGTAGGCTGAGGCAACTTGTACTTCATTATTACTTGGTGAATGCTGCTTCTGAATTCTTATTTCTGAGTGGAAATTGAAACTGAGTTGCTTGCCTTGATTCCTGACTGATGGATTTACATTTGTGCAAGGAGGTCGTTTGGGTGGGTTTTTTTAAGATTTTTTTTTTTTTTTTTTTGACAGAGACAGAAAAAGAGAGCAGGAGCAGGGGGAGCTTGAGCAGGGGGAGGGGGAGAGGGAGAAGCAGACTCTCTGCTGAGCAGGGACCCTGACATGGGGCTCCATCCCAGGACCCCGGGATCATGACCTGAGCCAATGGCAGGAGCTCAACCGACTGAGCCACCCAGGCACCCCTGAAAAAGGTAGTTTAAATAAAGTAAATGTACTTATTACCCACTTTATAAAAAATTAATAGCAATTTTAATAAGTGTACTATTAGCATGAGTTCGGTTACTTCTCAGCATACCTGAACTTTGGGAGACTCTAGGCAAGAGCTGAGTCATAGTTTGCTTTTGCAAGATCAGTACTTCTAAATCAAACCAGGACAGCACTCCAGTAACTACAATACATTTTCATTCCTTTCTTTCAAAATATTTCCTGTTATAAGAGGTTGTCTAGCTTCATCATTAAGAGACCCTGGAATCAGATTCTATAGATTGAAATCCTAGCTCTGCTTTGGATTGTATCTCGGTACCCATCTCGTAGATGAGTCACAAAAGAAATAGATGGGAGGCACTAAGAATAATACTTACAATTCAGAATTGCTGTTTAACCATGAACTATTATTATTATTCCACAGAAGTTCCCCGTGTCTGAGGTACAAAGTGCTATGGAAATATATAGCAAAACTGAAGTTTGAAATCTAGGTCAGTTTCCCAACGTTACACAATCAACAGAGTCAAAGTCCACAGATAAAAGAGACAAACATTTGGAATTGCACTTTGCTATTGACAGAGAAGGGATGCTTCCAAAGAAGAAGCATAAACTAGGACTGGAACACAAACCTTGTAAATCTTGAGCCAATGAACCTTCCACTGCACCACAACAAATAATTCTTATTTACTGACTGAAGGAACTCCTACAAGACGCATCTTTGGCAACATTGGCTGCTAGTTAACTGACAGATGAGATTTTGAAATATTAACAAACACTTCCATCCATCTGCATTATTTTAGTTATCACCGCCCTCTGCCTCATGGGATGCTCTGCCTTAGTTGCCTCACAGAAGGAATGATACAGCAGAATCCAGAAAAAGAAAGTATTTTTCTTGTCTTGTCTTTTCATTTTTTCTTTTTTTAAATTTTTACCTTAACTCCAGCTAATTCCACGCAGGGTTACATTAGTTCTGGGAATACAGTATAGTGACTCAGCCCTTGCCCTTGATGCCACGTGCTCCTCACCACAAGCAAACCCCAAACTCCCATCACCTATTTCACCCATCCCCCACCCCATCCACTCTGGTAACCCAAACGGTAAAAACAAAATATTTTTAAAGCTTAGGCCCCGGTAGTAAAGCAAAAAGACCTAGAAGGAAACCTGACATGTTAGAACCGAGCTTCCCATACTGTTAATACTCAGAAAGATTTGTCTGATAAGGAGGAACAGGCAGACTGGAAAGAAAAGCAAAGACACCAGTGGGCTCCGAAGAAGGGACCCTAGTTTCATCCACTCCCATCCTAAGCTGAGCCCGCTGATTGATAAAATGCCCAGATATGTTTGGGGATTCTAGAGCAAAATACTCTGACCCCTCCCTCGGTGGAATCTGGAAGCTGTAGGACTCTATATTCCTGGGTCCAGCGTGTACAGGAAAGGATGGAGAATATGTCTGCTATCTCTAGGCAGATGGTCCTCTGAGTCCCAGAGTTCTCAGAGCCACACAGACTGGGTGGTGGCAGCAGAACTGTGCCAGAAATGCAAGACAAGCACAGAAGCAGTGTCTCATCGTGCAGCTGGTAAGGAAGCATTAGACATTACTAACACGGAGAGAGCTACAGCACTGAGAAGCACCAGACAAGAGGCTTGGCCATCCGAAACCAGGGGGAAGCACAGCAGGAGCCACCCCAGAAAATGGGCAAATCCTTTATGATATTGGCTCAGCTGCCTTTACAGAGACCCAAATACAGAGCCTTAGCCAGAGAGAACACTCATTTCTATCACATACAAGTTCAAGGCAGGAATAGGAGCTTCCCCCAGGGAGCTGGGGTTGCTCTGCTCCGCCAGGTCACCAGGAGCCCGGGTTCCTTTTCTCATTGCTCTGCCACCCCCCCCCCCCCAGAATATTGTCCCTGTGCCATCACAGAAAGAAAACTGGCTCATCATCACCCTAGCTTCATTCCAGCCTTGGAGAGAAAGCCAAAGGACCATGGTAAGCTGAGGGCCAGTGGATGCCATTTAAGGGCATGACCCAGAAGTTGACACATCATTCCACCCATCAGCCAGCCCTTGGGCACATGTCCGTGCCTAGCTTTAGGAGAGCTGGGGCATGCAGTCACGAGCTGGGCAGCCATGTCCCCAGAGAAAATTAAGGTGGTTTTTAAAGAAAGAGAAATTGGGTATCTGTAGATAAATGGTCATCTCTGCCACTGTCAATATCTCATAAAAACCAGGGGACAGGACAGCCCTGGTGGCGCAGCGGTTTGGCGCCGCCTGCAGCCTGGGGTGTGATCCTGGAGACCCGGGATCAAGTCCCACATCGGGCTCCCCACATGGAGCCTGCTTCTCCCTCTCCCTGTGTCTCTGCCTCTCTGTGTGTCTATGAATAAACAAATAAAATCTTTAAAAGAAAAACAAAAACCAGGGGGCATATATACAGAGAACAAAATTGGACACTTTCAATGCCTCAATTCTATATAAATCTATAAGTACTTTGAATCTTAGATGCAACCCTGGGTAGGCAGGAGAGGCCTGAAATTTAATAAAATTATGTTTCTTGCACTCGACGGAATGAAAACATAAAATAGAAATTAAATTCAACTATTGAAAAAATGAGAGATACATTTTTGTACATCTTAGTTTGCAGCCTGACATGTATAGCAGCTACTCTTAATTCATACTGCTTACATATGTTTGAAAAAATAAAGCTGTTCAAAACCTTGACAGATTCTGATTTTGCAGTTATTGTGATATAGTAACAATTTAATAACAATGAAGACCTTGTGAGACATGTTTTTTAAATCTTCACTGTTCAAAACAGTCTTGCCAAATTTATTTATTCATTTTTTTATCTCCAAATTTCTATGCTGTTTATTCCCCAACTTTTTTCCACAGATGGCTAAAACAGGTGTGGGCACATAATCAGGAGCAGTCCGTCTGTTGACTGGCCAGTGCAATTCAGATGGCTTTAAACAAAGGCTCTGCCCAAACAGATTATGATGATAAACAAGACAATAAGACTGTCCCTCTTGGACATCTGATCCAGAAGTAGATTAGAGAGAGAATGATAGAACTAATTAGAGAAGTAAAGAAGTCACAGAATCAGGCCATGAGTCAGCAGCAAAGGTTGCAAGGCACCATCAGTTAAATGAACGCGTGACGTGAGATAGAAATCACCATCGGTGCTTGGGCTACTAACTCCAAAGCAACTGATAGGCTTCCCTGCTTTTTCTCCTTTTGCTTGCAGGTGGGTTAGAGACACGTATCTAGTTCCGACACATGAAAGGTGAGAAGAAGTTTCGTGTATCCCTTCTGATCCAGGTCCTGAGACCCAGGGGAAGCTCTCCAGTTCTCCCATTCCTCGTGTCCTGGCTCTGGAAGCTTCGTGCTAAAATGGCAACGTCAGGAGATGAAGGGGCCTCTGGTCTCTGAGTGGAAGAAAATCCCTACTGACTACTTCATTTTGTGTGGGCAAGAAATAAATACTTGTTGTGTAAAGCCCCTGAGATCTTAGAGCTGGTCTATTGTGGCAGCTGGTAGGTAGTTATCCAGACGAACAGGCTAACCGAATGTCTCAGTGTTTCCCATACTATAATTATTTAGTGTTAATAATTGCACTGTTGCAACTTGTTAAAAAAAAAAAAAAAAAAACACCAGTAAGTCTGGAGCAGTTGTTTATAGCCAGTCTTTGTCCTGTGTCCTTTCTGATTATGCCTTTGCTGTCTCATTTTGCAAATATGTCACATATTGCCCTGCTTATGGGGAAATCCTATTTCCTTGTGTCCTTTAAATATATACTACAGGGCACCTGGGTGGTTCAGTGGTTGACCGTCTGCCTTTGGCTCAGGTCGTGATCCTGGGGTCCTGGGATCAAGTCCCACATGGGGCTCCCTGCAGGTAGCCTGCCTCTCCCTCTGCCTATGTCTCTGCCACTCTCTCTGTGTCTCTCATGAATAAATAAAAATAAAATCTGGGGATCCCTGGGTGGCGCAGCGGTTTGGCGCCTGCCTTTGGCCCAGGGCGCAATCCTGGAGACCCGGGATCGAATCCCACGTCGGGCTCCCGGTGCATGGAGCCTGCTTCTCCCTCTGCCTATGTCTCTGCCTCTCTCTCTGTGTGTGTGTGACTATCATAAATAAATAAAAATTTAAAAAAATAAAATAAAATAAAATCTGAAAAAAATTAATTTAAATATATGAGAGCTTAAAAATATAAAATGTATTTTTAAGTTACAAGTCAGAAACTTTAATGGATTTAATCTGAGAGACTTACTACATACAGGAGACAAAAAGATAAAAAGCCTACATACAGGGGAAGAAAATGAGACCAACTTAGAAGAAAGAAGAATAAAGTCTTTATGTCTTGAGTTAGTAAGATCAAGAGGAAAAAACAGAAAAGAGAAAATGGTTACCCATCCATGTAAGAGGAAATGCTTTTATATTTAGATACCCTTCAGTTGTTTTAGTCTGTAAAATTATGGCATTCCAAGAAGAGAAATCATTTTCTCTTGCTTCCTAATAATTTACCTGTGTCTATTTGTTATTTGCACATCACTTGAATACATTTAGAACAATTGTATTTCATATGTATTCCTGAAATCAAAATTTGTGTTTCTTATACAAATGAAACAGGAAAAGAGGCAATCTAACCAGTAACATGAATGTTTTAAAGGATCAAATCCCATTTTCAGGCCACCTGGGTGGCTCGGTCAAAAGACAGGGTCAGGGCAGACCCAAGTGGCGCAGGGGTTTAGCGCCACCTGCAGCCCAGGGCGTGATCCTGGAAACCGAGGATCGAGTCCCACGTCGGGCTCCCTGCATGGGGCCTGGTTCTCCCTCTGCCTGTGTCTCCCTCTGTCTCTCATAAAGAAATAATAAAATCCTTAAAAACTAATAATAATAATTAAATAAATAAATACAGCGACCCTCCGAACGGCTCTGCCCGATAGAGCAGACCAAGTCTCGTACTCCTAAGGTCCACGAACCCAGCACACTGCCCCTCATCAAGCTGAATTCAGGCCCCGGCCCTGTAGGTCTATTTTATGAGACTCATAAACTCCTTTTTGTAATTAGTTGCCAATGCTTAAACGTTTCGGATTTTGACATCTAAAAAAAATGAATAAATAAACCTTGGGGCTCCTGGCCGGCTCCGTGGGTAGAGCAAGCAACTCTTGCTCTCCGGGTTCTAAGTCCGAGCCCCGCGTTGGGTGCAGCGCTTACTTAAAAATATAGTCTTCGAGACAAAAAGAGCCTTGGGGGCCCCCGGGTGGCTCAGTGGTTAAGCGCCTGCCTTAGGCCCAGGGCGTGATCCTGGAGCCCCGGGATCGAGTCCCGCGTCGGGCTCCCTGCATGGAGCCAGCTTCTCCCTCTGCCTGGGTCTCTGCCCCTCTCCCTCATGAATAAATAAATAAAATCTTAAAAAAAAAAAAAAAAACATAAAGAGCCTGGCTGTCCCCCCACGTCCCCAAGTGGCAACAAGTGGCTTCAGCTGAGGTGGGTAGCGGCTGCCCCTTTTTTTGAGGAATCTTTCTCTCCAATTCACGTCAACCCCCGCGGCTCTATCTTACCCCCCACCCCACCCCCACCCCCACCCCCACCCCCCGGACTGATAACAGAATCCGAGGCCGTTTATCTTGTTCTGCGGGGCCTCCCTCTGGCAGCACGTGGCGGCGGCTCGGGGCCCGGGGGTCGGCGGGGAGGGGGGTCAGCCCGGGCCGAGGCTGGCGGCGCGCGTGGGAAATGCAATCAGCGGGATTGGGAGAGAACTTAGAAGGTTAAATATGGAAAAGACCTTCACACATCATCTCAAACTCCTCACTGCACAGAGAGGAGGAAACTGAGGTCCCGGGGGACCCCGTGACTTGCGCTGCATCACACGGTGAGTGTACAGCAAGGCCCAGCCCAGGGCCCAGGTCTCTTAACTGCAGGCTGAGTCCCTGGAAAACCAGAAACTGGAAAAAGAAACAACTGCGGAGAAAGGAAGGAGAGTGGGGACGAGCTCTCCTTCCCCTCCCCCGGGCGGTGGCAGGCAGCCAAAGGCAGCTCACTGCATATTTAATTTAAACCTTTGTCTGCCCTGGCAAGGACAAAGTACAATCTGTTTTATGTAAAAAGTCTTCCCTGAGGAAAGCCTCGGCCTCCAGCTGCGAAACTGATTGATGTTCCTAAAGCCCCCAGGAACCTCTGCTGGGATCCGAGGTTGTGGTTTCCAAAAAAAGAGTTTGTGAAAAGGGAAGCACTGAAAACAAATTTTTCCCCCTTTATTGTGTTTCTCTCAATCTGGGTGAATTAGACTGCAACATGAGGGGGGAACATGCAAATAAAGACTATATATATATATATATATATATATATATATATATATATATATATATTTTAAGACTATATTTTAAAAGCAGATTTCGGAGTTCCACATGGGAGGGGCTCGGGAGGCAATCTGCTGGGGGAGGAAGCCTGGAGACGTGTCTGGAAGCTTTATTTGCATTGCAAGCACTCTGCTTTACTTCGATTGCCCCTTCCGATCAATAAAGATACCAAAATGTTCTAAAGATGCTTTAGCCACACTTGGCAGGACACCCGAAAGCACTGATGTTTGTATTTGAAATGTGTGTGAAAGGTTCTAATAGAGATCAAAATCCAGCTTATCTTGAGAGTTGTGTGGTGTTCCTGATGTGCGGTGAGGGAGTCCCCGGCTTGGGGTGACACTTGTGAGGAAACCAAGGCCAGTTTTGAAATGCGGTCCTTGTGTTGCCTCAGAGTGGGGTCCGGGGAATCTCCTGCCAGGTTTTTGTCCCATCCCTTGTAATCTCCACACCAACCCGGGCCCCAGTGGGCAGACAGCACTGTGCTGAGCCCCATAGCCCGCAGAACCACTACAGAAGCTCGGAGGCTGACCCAGGTTAACCCCAAAGGACGGCCCTTCATCTCACCCAGAGCAGAGGGCTTGGCAGTCTGGGAGGAAGACGTGGGTCACAGTTCGAGGGCCTGCCTTCACCTTGTGGCTCAGGGGGGCTGAACGTTAGCTCAGAGCCAGAACAAAGCCACTGCCAGGTCAGGGCTAAGGAGCTTGGGCCGGCCTTGGGATAGTGCCAAGACCCAGAAACCATTGCCATGAGCCACCAGCTGGCTCTGGTCCCAGGAACATGTGCAGCTGCCGTGCAGGCCAGACTGGGCCTGCAGACTGTCGCCGTGCCAACCGCTCCATTAGGCCTCCAGGGCTCCACTCCCGACAGGCTCACACCCAATGGCCCGTGTACTTTGGCATCAGTGTGCCTGTAGGTATATTCTGAGGTGGCTGAAAAGACCTTCAGAAAAGCCGCGTGACCTGCTGGTCCTGATGGTTCTGCAAGTTACTCTGTTGTTCTAAAAATCCACAGAGGTCAATGTGTATAGTTGCAAATTTCTGAAGTCTGTTGGCCTAAAGAAAATGAAAGATTCAACTACTTCCCGTAACTCTGTGTGGTCTACTTTAGGTGCCTGTCACTAGTACTCTAACAAGAACAACCCAGGAGCCAAGGCTGTGGAAATAGAAATCCCACCTCTCCCACCCCAATAGTGGGGGCAAAACAATGAATGGCCACAGCTGTTTCTGGATGTGCTTCCTGGTATCTTGAGCGTGACGCTTTAGTAAGAAAGCTAACAGCACGACGATCATATTGAGAAAAGGGCAAAAAGGGGGAAATTTTTATTTAAAAAAATATACTGGTTCCCTTCTGTATCAGTGGCTGTTCTTCAAAGCAACTGGTCCCATTAACCCTCTGGGAGCTCATTCCAAAGATCAAACTTCTTCTTTTCCTAATTTTGTTCCCTTCCAACCTCGTTAGGCCCTGTCCCGCTTGCGTATAAATTCTAGCATTTTAACAGGCCATATCTAGTCCACCTTTAGATTCTCTTATCATCAGAGAGAACCCTGTACAATTGTTTGGTCAACTTTGGCGTTCTGGCATGTTCCCTAATGAGAATAAAGGTCAGGAGCTTCCAGTGGGGCCAGCAGGATCAGTCCCATGGAGAGCAGCCCAGTAGGGCTTAAACTATAAAGACAAATAAGACAAGATCTCTATGCTAGGGAAACTCATAATCTAGGGGAGGCCACGGATATGTTGCTTAACAAGGTGCTAAGTGGAAGCTAGCAGTGTGAAGCAAGTGCTATGGGAACTCTGAGGCAGCAGTGATTAATTATGCTGGGTGTGGGGATTAAAGATCTGGGACTGTTTCCCAGAGAGAGTAACAGTTGAGCTGAAAACTTAAAGGCTAAGCAGGCTTTGATCATGAGGAAATTTAGTGGGCAGAGCACTCCACAAGATGCATTCCAGGAAGAGCCATGGTGCAGAAGTCTTCCAGACACTGAGAAGTGATGATATACGAAATGTCGGGAGTGTAGAAGATCCTCTGGTACAGCTGCAGTTTATGGTATAATGTCAGGATGATACAAGAAAGACTGAAGAGCTGGGTTAGGCCAGGTGATGATGATCTTGGAAAACAAACTCCGTGGACTTTATTCTGAAGGCAGTGGTGAAGCATGTGAAGCATTTTAAGCAGCAGGCTGCGAAAATAGTTTAGTGTAGTATGGGTGCCCAGCAGAAGTTTCTAGAAATGACTCTAGGAGGCCACTTTAGGCAGCCAACTAGAACAGGTCCTTCCCCCTTCTCCTAGTGGGATGGACTCCAACTCAACTCAGCTTCCTATGTAGGACTGGAGACTTTCTCCCCACCCCAGCCAGATAAACTACACACTTCCCCTCAAGCCTCAAATCTCCAAAACTGAAAAACTGGCTTTCCTGGACATCCTGCAAACATTTAACACTATTTAATGGCTGATGCCCCGGTATCTGTTTGTACCCCCACTGATGAGTTGTTCTTTCACTATCCTTGTGTGGAAAGCAACAAGGAGATGAGGTCCTTTGCCTAGAACATAGACCTTCCATATTCCAGTACATGCTTTTCCTTAGATCGATGAGAGGCTAAGATCACAGACTTCTGCTCTTCCTGCAGACACTTTCTTAGTACACTTCGTCAATAAAGTCTGTTTCTAAATCTGTATCATAGAGTGCTGTGGGATCATTTCTGACCATGGTACTCTCTGACCACGGTGACTCATGAAGGTACCACCACATTGCACCATGATGTGATGTCCTAGGAATGGAATAAGACATTTCCCATTGTCGGTTAAGACTCTATGTTGTAACAGGGGCACCTGGATGGCTTCATCAGTTGGCTGTCCAACTCTTAATTTCAGCTCAAGTCATGGTCTCAGGGTCATGAGATTGAGCTCCAAATTGGGCTCTATGCTGAACACTGAGTCTGTTTGAGATGCTCTCTTTCCCTCTCTCTCTGCCCCCGCCCCTTGTGTGCACACACACATGCTCTCTTTCTCTAAAATAAATAAAATATTTTTTAAAAAGACTATGTTGAAACAGAAGATCCAACTAAAACCAGCTATAAAATCGAAGGGGATGCTTGGTTCTCACAGCTGTTGGGTGAACATTGTTCATCCACTGTTTCAATGATGTTATCAGTGGCCCATTTCTTTCTGCCTCTCTGCTCTGCCTTTTCTAGTATCAGCCTCATTCTAAGGCTGACTCCCTGTGAGGCTGCCAGTCATTATCAAGTCTCAAACATTCACATCCAAAGAGGGCTTCCACACCAGCATTCCAAGCCAGTGCCCTGAAATCCATCTTAATTGGATAAACTCATATCACCTATCTATGCTCACATCAATCCATGCATTCATTTAACAAATATCTATTGATGTGTACTACCTGCTAGCCACTGTTCTATATCCTGGGCCATTGAAATAATATTGAATGACTGATTGTGCTAAGCCAATTGGTACCCACCACTAGAGCTGAGAGCGTATTCAGTTTCCTCCAAAGCACATAGGCTGTTATAGGGGTGGAAATAAATGCTTAGACAAAGACCTCTGTGTTATTAGGAGAGGCGGTGGAAAGAATAGACATTAGTGAGGTGACCAAAAAACTCTTTATAGTCTTGCTACTGAAAGTGTGGTCCATGAACTGGCATTATTGGCATCACTTGGAAGCTCACTATAAATGCAGAATCTCAGGTAGTTCCTAGAGTCTTACTAGGTGAGAATTTGCATTTTAAGATCCCCACGTGAGCCATTTGAACATAACACTTTGAGAACACTCATCTACAGGACAGATAAAAATATTATGATTGGGGCTGTAGGGGAAAGAAGTTGGAGAACAAACCAAATGGTCTATGTTGCAGACACAAGCTGGGATGACTACCAGCTCATAGCAGTTCTCCCAGTGAGAACTGCACAGCTAGCTCCTCTGTCAGACATGATTCATCCAAAGGGAGATATACCTCCCAAGGTGGGCCAATGAGTGGATCATTCTTCTAGGTCTCTGAGACATGAATAGAGAGAAACCGTTACAGAAAGCTTTTAGAGCAGAGTTGCAAGTTGATAGAACCCTAGCAGGTCTGAAATTACCTCATCTGGGGACACTCAAAGTGCTCTGAGGCTTGGTTACTGGGCAACTACTGTGATTCATCAATACCCTAAAATATCCCCCTTTTCACTTCAATTAGCCAAAAGGGGCTTTTATTGCTTGTCATTGAAACAACCTTAACTTGAATTGCTTTGACTTTCTCAGTATAGTCATCCACTGATTATGAGAGTGTTTGGTCTGCCTAAGGGGAAGACCAAAGTTAATCCATTTCCCCACATAGTATCTGAGATGCATATACTGCTTTTTCTCCTCAGCTTCCAAACCTGACCCCCAAACACAAGCCATGAACACTGAATTTCATTCACAAATGACATAAGCATAAAAAGCCATTTTTATAGTCTTTTTTTAAAATTCTACATATTCTGAAATGCTCATAGGGTTCATAACAAATGTTCCATTTTGGGTTTACTTTCTGTATATAAATTAGTGTATTTTTCTAGAAAGATCAACCCATGTGTCCTCTTCAATCTCATCATCTATTGTTGATTTTTTTCAGATGCAGCTGCCTTTTATAAATATATCTACCAAATGATTGAATTGTTGTTCTACCAATTTTTCTCCTTTTACATGCAAAATGTTTTCAATCAAATGTTGGCTAATAGCTAGGCTGTTTGGAAATTAACAATCCTAATACATGGGAACAACAATATAGGCATTTAAAGCTTAATTACTCCTTCAGGCTCACTGTGAGAAAAATCAAGCCTTTTTTTTTTTTTTTTTTTTAGTCTGATGCTGTATTCCTTGGAGTATTCCATCTTATTCTACAATATTCTCATTTTCTTCTCCTTCAAAAAAAAAAAAATAGAAAAAGAAAACAACCCTAATACAACAAAACAACGAGGAGGTCACATCTTACAAGGAACAAACATGACATCACATGGGGAAGTGAGTCATTGTGCATCAGACTGGGAACTGAGTCAAGACTACACTGACTCACATCTTTCTGGGCCAAGAACCAATTCTAGTTATATCATGCTGGAAAATGACTCACTATCTTTATTAGGTCCCCTCAACATCAAATCAACTGCAAATTGGAGTAGGGCTTATGAAACTCAGGTGGCGCTGCCTGAGCCATTAGTCTCTGCTGGTGCAAGAGGATTTGTGTCTATGAAACTCACTGGTTGGCCACAAGAACTCGGAAGCATACTTTTGTCAACAGTGTGTTGCATTATCTGAGGTGACCACATCTAAGCATAAGATATGCATAGACTTTGTGGTCTCTCTGCAATAAGCACATTTGTTGATAATCTATTGGTTAACTGAAAATCTATTATCTTTCACGTGTTTGTAAAAAATTATATATGTTGTTGAAAATAATCTGCAAAGGCAACTATTCAGCACTTTTGTCAATAGAAGGTCAAAGTTCAGCATTGGTTATTAGCACTCTTTTCTGCCTTATAGTTACCTCTGCCCCTAAACTGAGTAAAACAGAAAGTTGCACAGATAAAGGATTCCAGTTAAAACTGGAAAGGGAGGGGTACCTGGTGGCTCAGTTGGTTAAGCAGCTGCCTTGGGCTCTGGTCACAATCTCAGGGTTCTGGGATTGAACCTCATGTCAGGCTTCCTGCTCAGCAGGGTGTCTGCTTCTCCCTCTGCCTCTCCCCTCCACTATGGTCTCTCTCATATGAATAAATAAAATCTTAAAAATAAGACAATATAAAATTGGAAAGGGAGACAGGGAAAATTAGAACCCCCAAATCATAAGATAGTTCCCAAAGCATCTTCAGTAAACACGTTATTAGGAACTATAAGGAATATTAACACTTAGAAGTCTAAAATGGGTGTTGTTTTTAGCAGAGTCCCCTAACTGGCTAATCTAGCCTTAAAGATATAGAAATTTCACATACATATCCAGAATTCTGACAACACTGCTGCTACTCTCTAGTAGGCCAGTTGGCTAGGACAGAATGTCAGCTGCTCCGTGTGGAGAGGACTCTCCAGTAATCCCCAGTTCCCCCACGGCCCCCACTAGTCTCTTTCATTACAACCAGGTTCATTTCTCCTTACTTGCTTGAACCCTGGTAAGCGTTTGAGTTTGCAACACCTGATAAGTAGGTTCCAAAATTTTTCTTACTGCTGAATAATAAAAAGAAATAGAAAATTTTAAAAGAACATAGATAAAGATATCTTAACAGTTTATATTGCAGCTTGGTCAATCTTGTTTTCAATTTTTCAATCAGATTTTTTTCTTGATTAAACATGTACTGAAGATCTTGTTTGTGCAAGTCAGTGTGCTGGATGATGCTATACATAAAAATGTAGGCTAGTGTCCTTGCCCTCAAATTGCTTGTGATGTAATTGGACAGGTCATAAAAGCATGTTCTTTATTTAAAATTCTACCTTAAAAAGCATTAAAAAAAAAAGGCTCTGAGACTTTATATAATTCAACCAAATCCACAAGCACTAGGGCTTATCTTTGTCCACTTTGGGATCTTCACCTTCCCTTTAAAAACATTTCAGTGCCTAGTATTTGAGTAGCACTATGCCATGGGATGTCAGCCTCCTGTAGGGCACAGTCTTTATGTACAAGAAATCTATATCTTATTAGGATTGCAAAGAAATTAACCAAATAATTCCAATATCTGGCAACATGTGATGATAGGTAGGTCAGGAGAACCCACCATTGCACTCAGAGGTCGCTTTCTGTGTGGATGTGTGGAGAAGGTCCCATTCCACCTCTGAAGCTTGAGCAACTCTTCTGCAGACATCATCCTTGACTTAATTATTCTAACCCTAAACCAAGGCTGTACGCCAGCTGAAGAAGAGCTGAGGTTTTTCCCCAGAAAACCTACATAATTCTGACTAGCAACCACAGGGAAAGTTTAAGCAAGGAAGTAGTGGTGAGAGTGGGAGGAAGGAGAAAGAAAAATAGAAAGTCCCAAAGAGAAGCTCAATCTGGTCCTCCAAGAGTCACAGGCGGGCTCTGGGTAACCTTCAGATTCTGTAGACCCTCCCCACTTGGATTCATAAGCTGCCATGAAGATTTTGCCAGTAATGGGAGTCAGGAGGGTTCAGTTAGGGTCGGGTGGTGACCTTCATGTGGGTGCTCTGAGCCTATTCACTATATGATCCATTCTTCTCTTTCTTCCCCCAGGGTCCCTCCTCCACCATCCTGCTCTGACCTGTATTGCTGGCAAAGGGGAACTGATCTCCACAGTTTATTTTTCCTGAGCTTCCAGTGTCACTGGCTGCCCTCTGTGATGGGCCAACAAGAGGCACTGGCATGAGATTGTGAAGTTGATGGGAAGTAGGGAGAAACATGAGGCTGCAACTTCCTCCACCTCGGATAGCTTTTCAGATGACTGAATGGTCTCCCCTCTGGCTTTAGCTCCTGTGGAAGGAGCTGTCATATTTTCAGCCAAAGCCAGGTGACCCTGGCTCCTGTGGCCTTGCTTGCATGCAACTCTGCCTCCTTCACTTTTCTCTCTGTTGATAAACCTGTTTTTCCCAGCTTCTTCATCACCTGTGTCAACAGTTCCTATGTTGAATTTCTTCTCTTGTAAATACTTAAAGTGGTTTCTGATTTTCCTGATATTTATATAGATGTATATGTGTATATATATATATTCTCAGATATATTAAAATATATATTAAATATACATGAAAAAATATATTTGATACATTAAATATATGCCAAGTAGTACAGTTACAATATTCAAGAGTAGAACAAAATTACCATCTTTCCTACCCCCATCCCTTATCTCCCAATATGTAGGAATCACATAAATGACTATTCAAAGAGAAGATCTATCTCCCTGAGCTTCAAGAAAAACTGGGCCTGTAGCTGAGTGGGAGCAATTGTAACATGAATCCATTGTCTGGAAAGTGTGTAATAAGGAACCAAGTGCCCCACGGTCACCATATCTGGCTCATTACCTATGAGAAACTACGAGTATTGTAATAGGCATGCAGCTCAGCCCACAAACTTGGGTGTGCCAAGAGCTCTTGCAATACTCAGGTTTATTTAAATAAAGAAGATTTAAAGAGGTAGTGAGAGGAGATAAAAGCAGAAATGTTTCTACTTTTTTAAAAAAAGAGGAAGGCAGAGATGAAAATCAGAAAGAGAAGGGGTGAAGGGAGCTACCTTGTGGGATCTTGTGGTCTGAACAGCAAGGCACTCAATGCCATCATGGGACAAGGGCCAGAAAGAGAATGGACAAGTGGCCAAATGAGGAAGCAGGAAAAATGCTAGTTCCTCCTTAATTAAGTCACCCTCATGGCTTCATGAGTGAGTCAAAATGCCTGCACTTCGAAAAACAGGTATTTCCAGGCAAATTAAAATTCAAAACTGCATTTCATAGTAAACAAAGAATGATTTGCAAATTGACTTCCTTCTTACAAATCAAAATATAAAGTTTCTCTCCTTTAATATAGAAATGGATATGTAACACATAGTAAAGGATGGTTTACGTACTAAATTTCTTTCTCTTAGACTGCAATTTATGAACAATCATATAAATTATACGCACATGCAAAATATACACGTATATAAAATGTTCCACATATTTAAAAATGATACCAGTTAAACAATTACACAATCTCTAAGTCACTAAACCGAATCTTCTATGTCCTGCCTTCCAAAGCCCAGCTTTGTTTTTTAGAATACATGCACAAAATCCCCCCACACACTTCTCGAGATACTTTTAAACAAATTCACTTTATTAATAGAAACCAGGCTCAGATTTTTTATATTCTATATTCACCTGCATTGTTCCATTAAAAATGTAATAAAAATGCAGGCACATGCTGTAAATACTAAATTAGAAAAACAGCTGTGCTTTTTACATTGTCCTGCCCTAGAAAAAAGGCACCCAAGACAATCCCAGCAGCTGGCATTCTCTACATGGTGTGCTCATTACCACAAGTAAATAAAGTCAGTAAATTACTGGCAGAGCACAGGGGGGCCATGATGAGTCTAGGAAATCACCCTTTCATCAAACTCTCTACTCATTGTATATTGCCAAGGCAAAAAGCAAATAATGATGATCAATGGAGGATTAATATTTTAGTCAAAGAGGAATGGAGATGAATGCACACTATAAATTATTAACCAGCACTTGTACTCTATCCCCTTGGCACAGCGCGACCTGGGCTTCTAAAGAAACAGGATACTATCTTCTACTTACCTAGCAATATTTTCTTCAACCATGAATAATATTCATGAAGATGCACATTTCCGAGACATCCAACAGGGAAATTTATACCTGAATTTCTCTTTCTGGAACAGAATGTAAGCAAAACATAAATATTTGTTTGTATTTTATAAACATACATGTGTGTTGTGTTATATGTCTATGAATATTACTGTGCTGTAGCAGGGAAACAATCACTGGGCTGTGAAGCAAGATGCATCAGTTCTAAGTCCCCCTTGGCTGTGACCAGCAGAGATACATTAACCCCTCTGGGCCTCAGTTTTCTGAACTGTAAAATAAGGGGTTGCATCAGAGATGAACTTAAAGGAACTTTCCAGCTGTAAAGTTCATCTAAGGCCTTCATAATAAGCAAAGAGTAGGAAGGATTAGAAGATAGTTGTCCCCAGAAGTATAACACAAAAAGTAAAAACAAATATAAAACCCGTTCAGTGATTTAAGCCAATAAAATATGTACTGGCCCAGGAGAAAATGTATATAGAAAATCATATGTACATGCAATCATATGCACAGGTAAGTTGCTCCCCCCTTAATGAGAAAAAATTAATTCTCAACCAACGACTCTACACCAAAATAAAAGAGTTCTATATCTGCATTTCACTAGCATGCCACAAAAGTTGCACAAGAAATTATTAAATACTTAGCATTCAAAATCTAAGAAATTGTAACACTTGAAAGACAGAACAATTGCAGACTTGCAAGTTCCTGGATATACAATTCTAGCAAGCAAAAGGCAGAGTGCTAGAGGGACCCGGAAATGAATGACTTGGAACCTGTTTGCCAAGAACCCAGCACAGAAGAGAGGAGAATCACCTTCAATAGTACAAATCAGGCTGTGCTGAGGGGACATAGGAAGGTGTTCATAAGCTAAAAAGAACATAAAGCCAGGGCAGAAGACAAAAGGGGAGAGATAGTTCTGGTTCCTTTAGGATTTGTTTTGAAAATTAAGAAGCCAAAAAAAAAAAAAAAGAAAGAAAACTAAGAAGCCTCCAAATCATGGCTATAACACAGAGGTGGACGTCAGAGCTTAGAGAAGTTTAGAGACCATTTAGTCTTACCCTCTCATTCTACAGACTGAAAAAGTTAAGGTCAGAAAGGGTGTGTGCTTTGTCCCGTGGTAAGTGTTTGGCAGAGTTAGACCAGGAGCAAATGAAGTCTTCTGACTTCCGGTCAGATTCGTTTTTCCTCACTTCTTCCCTTCTCTCTGTGTGGAAACAAATTCCTCCCTGACTGACTTATGGCAAATGGTCCTCCTGGGATGAATAGAATGTACTGTTACCTCTCCCTCCCTGAGAAGTTCCTCCCAAGCCATAAAGTTTTTCCCAAGCTGACTAATGCTTTGCTTGGTCAGAATTGTTTTTAAGCCATCATTCTAAATATCATCTCCCAGCTGAGGGATCTGGGAACCAAGCTGTTCGTACCCACGGACTTTACCATGTTACTCCCAGAGTGGAAGAGCCAGCATGGCCTGTGTGATTTAGGTCAGTGACTCACAGACAAAGTATCACACAAGGGAACAGAAGCTCTCTGAAGGACTCAGGGTTTGATGTTAGATGAGCTATAAATGTCTCTGTGTCTCAGTTCTCTTATCTGTTTGTTACACAGGGACAAATATTCATTTACATTTCCAAGGCTGTGCAGATAGAAAACAATTGTTAATATTTTCTTTATTCTGACTTCAGAGATACAGCTATGAGTCTTCAAGTAGGAAACACATCTTAAAAATGTATCTAGTCTATTTCCTCATTTCACACGAGAAAAAAAGGATCAGAAAAATTTCTCTTTGTTAAGTATGAGCAAGCTGGATAGTTCTAGAGTTAAGGCTAAAAACTGGGCCTTTCCACATCAACACAGTGCTTTGGGGCTCATGCCACATTGTTCACCCTCTTTAAAGGGCTTTATAAATGTCATGATATAGAACATGTAAAATAATATATTCATACTGAGTCTTGGTCGACACAAGATGGCAGTCTCCCACACTATCAAGACAGAGGTTCTTCCCCCCCACCCACCCCCCACCCCCACAGGCCAAATTAATTGTGTTTCTCGTAAATTATGTGGTAGGCCTTACCATATAATTTCAGATACGGAGACGGATTGGGAGTCATCTCCTACAACCTAACAATTTGAGATGATCAAGCTGGGTCATGATGAAGGAGAAAGCCAGAGGAGGAGGAGCTGACTGTACCAAAACAGTGCTTCATCAGACCACAGGGCCACAGATTATAGAGGCAGCTTCATCCCTGCCTCTCCCAGCCCTGCTGCAACAAGGGGAGTTAGTTGACCTCTCTCTCACCCACTTCCACACATATCATTCAAACTTGAGATTACTTTCTGGGGATTTAATTCTGGCTCCTAATCATGTGACAATACCTGGATGAAAATGACGGGTATGGAGAAAGAGACCCAAAGCTTCAAGGCTCTAGCTCTCCACTGGGATTGGTCATCGTATGGTACTTGCCCTGGTATAGCTGAATGTACTCTAAAGCATTCAACTATACTATTCTTTGGAGGAGTAAATTTTACTCTACTAGTCCCCACTATGCTCTGCAGAAAAATGGTTGAAAACGACATAACTGGAAAGTATTCTAGAGGAAATATTACCCAGAGTTCCATATTGGGAGAGGGGGTTCGTACAGGAAGAAGGTGGGAAGAGGGCAGGGCGGTGGCGAGCTGTTGGCCCAGTTTCTGAGAGGACTAGGCTAGTGAGGGGTGGAAACACCTTGTCAGAGTTCAGCCATCTGCCGGTGCTAGATTGGGCTCAGTGGCCAGAAATGCCTCTCAGACTACTCTTCTCTGGATAAAACAATAGCAGCATTTCAAAATAAGAAAAGAAGGATTCTTCTCAAAAACAGGACTCATCCCACAGACTTGAAATCAGACCACACTGAAGCTCTGTCTGCAAAAATAATGGTTTTTCCTGACATTTTAAACAGCACAATTTAACGGCTCAATGTTGCATTTGACATTTAAAAAGTCATCCATCTCCAAGAAGCTTATTGGCAGATCATTTCAGTTCCCAGAATTAGCAAATGTAGTATGCATGTGAACTCATTCTACAAGAGTCCAAAAGACTGTTTGAAAAGGAAGCCCAGAACTGTTTCCTATCCTGAGCTGGATCTATCCCTTGTCTCAGACCCTACCAGGCCACCTTCTTTATACTCACCCTTCTTGTCCATCAGTCTCCCCATGACAAGAAAGAAGAAAAATAATAGTCTCAGCCTAGTGAACTGTTGTGGTTAAGAAGATGGTGGTTCCAGAGGGGCACCTGGGTGACTCTGATGGTTGAGTGTCCAACTTTTGGTTTTGGCTCAGGTTGTGATCACAGGCTCATGAGATTGAGGCCCAAGTAGGGCTCTACCCTGAGCTGAGTGTGGAGCCTGCTTAGGATTCTCTCTCTCCTCTCCCTCTGCCCCTCCCACATGCTCACACTCACTTTCTCTCTCTCTAATTAATTAATTAATTAATTAATATTTTTAAAAAGAAGATAGCTGTATTAGATAAAGTGCACACAATGGGAAAGCAGATATTCAAAAGCAAGATTGCCTCAGATGGAATTGGGGCTACTCTGTAGATTACAGATTGTGTAATCTTGGGCATATTACTTAACCCCTCTGTGACTTGTTTTTTTCATTTCTGAAATAGAGGTAGTAACAGTACCTATCTCACTGGGTTGTTAAGATGGTTAAATGGGTTAATATTTGTAAAGTTCTTAGAACAAGCTGGCAGAGAGGGGCTATATAATTGTTAGAAAATAACAAGTAAGATGTATCTATTAACTTCTTCAGATAATTTGTGTACTGATTCTCACTGTATGTGACACAAGCCTAAGCCAATCAATGTATCATGTTTCTCCTGGTCTCTGTGGTTTCTATGGAAATGCCACATAGTCCCCATTAGAGCCAATAGGATGATATGAGTCTACTTCTGGAGCTCCTGGCTCTTTCCTACCGAACTTCAGAGGATAGAATCTGAGAGGATATTGAGTTGGGAGCTGTTGCCACCATCTTTCACATTTGGAAGAGGAATACATCAGAGAATAACAGAGTGAAGCAGTTAGAGGAAATGGGTTCTGTTGACATTATTTGAGCTGCTAGATCGGAGGATGCTGGAAGCCAAACTTCCCCCTCGACTCTTTATTACATGAGCCAATAATTTTTCCTCTTTTCTTTAAATTAGTTAGACTAGGTTTCTGGATGTCTTGTTTTTTTTTTGTTTGTTTGTTTTTTGTTTTTTTTAATCATTTGCAACTGGGGTAAACCCAGCTGATACAATTTACAATAAATCTCAGAGCACACAGTAGATATCATGGCCAAAAAAATTACTGCTTTACCAGCATTTAAAACGTCAAGTTCTGACATTGTAATTTTTGTCAGGTCATTCAACTTTTCCTGGTCTCAGTTTCCTCATCTGAAAAATCCAGAAATTGAGCTAAGTAGCCTTTATGGATCCTTCTAACTCAAAAATTTTATGACCATGACTTAAATTAAGGTCTTCTTGGCAGCCTTCAAGATTGCTCTTAAATTCATTCTTTCCATTAACTACAAAGCCAAGAAGAATAATTCCAAAAGAATGATTTGTTTGTCTTTTGGCTGTTGGGCATTTCAAGGTGGAGAGTGGAAGGAAGTGGAGAGTCAACCTAGTGATGACTTAAAAGAGTTCTCAACAGCTTTGCCTTGTTTCATACATGGTAAGTGGAATTATGCGCCTATGTTCATGTTGGGAAGACACAGGTTAGGTTAAAAAAAAAGAAAAAAAAAAGTTTTTAAGAAAACTCTGTTTGGGATCCCTGGGTGGTGCAGCGGTTTGGCGCCTGCCTTTGGCCCAGGGCGCGATCCTGGAGATCCGGGATCGAATCCCACGTCGGGCTCCCGGTGCATGGAGCCTGCTTCTCCCTCTGCCTGTGTCTCTGCCTCTCTCTCTCTCTCTCTCTCTCTGTGACTATCATAAAAAAAAAAAGAAAAATAAAAAGAAAACCCTGTTAGTCCAGAAGCTCACAGAGAGTTATAGCAGTTCTCTGCAGTTAAGCAATAAAAAGCTGAGCACAGGAGAGATTGTGTAACCATCACCTTCCATGATAATCATTCTTCTTCCCAGAGCCCAACACATTCTTTGCTATCCCAGAATGATTGCTGGGCTATAGAAGCAATTGTATAAATGGGGAGGAAAGAGTAAAGAACTGTGATACTCAAAGCAGAATATATTTTACCAAACAAAAGGTAGCATGATAAGCCCTGCTAAGTATAGAACAGTTAGCAGCTGAACTCAATTATCCAGAACATAAGTGGTGGGACACCTGGGTGGCTCAGTGACTGAGCATCTGCCTTATGCTCAGGTCATGATTCCCAGGTCCAGGGATCGAGTCCCACATCAGGGTCCCCACAGGGAGCCTACTTCTCTCTCTACCTATGTCTCTGCCTTTCTCTCTGTGTGTCTCTCATGAATAAATAAATAAAATCTTTTTTTTTTTAAGAGCATAATTGGTGTTTGGAAGAGGAGGAAAGAGGACCATCTCTGAGCAAATTAGGTTGAAGTCTCCTCATACAAGAACTAAAGAGCATATGCATGATTCATAAGAAAGTTCTTTAAACTATTCAACTTGATTTTATTTTATTTATTTAATTTTTTATAAAGATTTTATTTATCTATTCATGAGAGACAGAGAGAGAGAGAGAGAGAGAGAGAGATGGGGGCAGAGACACAGGCAGAGGGAGAAGCAGGCTCCATGCAGGGAGCCTGACATGGGACTCGATGCAGGGTCTCCAGGATCACACCCTGGGCTGAAGGTGGTGCTAAACCTCTGAGCCACCTGGGCGTCCCTCAACTTAATTTTAGACAAAATTCTAGTAAGTTGCTGTCTTCATTTCCCAGGCCATCACAAATTAGCAACATTCACTTAATAAGAGAATAAGAGTTGTGGTCACAGAAAAAGTTGTGGGTGCAAGCTCTACCTCGTAAGGGAATTCATGATCATCAAAAGCTTTTCCTTAGGTAAAATACTAAACCTATCATGTATACTAATATGATTTATTTTTGGAAGATTTGATTTATTTATTCACAAGAGACAAAGAGAGAGAGAGTCAGAGTCATAGGCAGAGGGAGAAGTAGGCTCACTGTGGGACCTGATCCTAGGATCCTGGGATCATGACCTGAGCCAAAGGCAGACAATCAACCACTGAGCCACCCAGGTGCCCCAGTAATATAATTTAAATACTTAGATTTGGGCTATGGGAATGGCGTATATAATAAAGTAATAAATTTTGGTCCCTGGTTATCTCTTTCCCTGTGGAACAAATAGTTTCTTGGAATTCTCTGGAACATTTTTCCTCCATATTATCATATTTATACCACCCCTTTCACCCTGGTATTAAATATCACTCTTAAGCCACTAATTGTAGAGTTAGCTCTATTAAATGTCTTAAGAGTAGTTGTGTGGTGTGATGTGTGTGCATATGTGTGTGTGTGTGTGACAGAGATGGGGGACAAGGGGAAAGGGAGAGAATTTACACTGTGTGTGGCCAAAGCAAGAACTATTTACTTCTTTAAAAGAAATATCAATAATATTCATGCCAAGACAGCAACCAAAGGAAGAGGAAGCCCAGGACTGCCCAGAGAAGCAAGCCAGAGAAAGTAGAGCCAAAAATAATCTGGCTGAAAAAAACAAAAATGACAGAAACAATGAAGTTGGTGAGTGTCCAATGCTGAGAATATGTAACCTTTCATTATTATCACATGTGGATTTCTTCTAAATTTTTTAAGACCCAAATTTGACCCGTATTCACACATGTGAATTGAGGACATGAGTCTAATATATAAGTTCTGTTTCCTTAAGTTTACCTTTCTTAATTTTATCAGTAATTTTGAATTTATATGAGAAGATTTATGCTGCCTATGTTTGTTGGTTGAAATTTACATTTCATACTGTTCTGAGTCAATATTTTTGGTGTTGAGTCTTATAAGTCCCTAGTCTTTTTTGAGCAAATGACTATTACTGAATTGTGTGTGTGCACACGATTGAGTTAACCAGGCCTTTTGTTCCATAGCACCCCAGAGTCTCTGGTCCATGCAAGGCTCTTCTTTCTACCATCATACCCCTTCCTTCTTCATCACCATGCCCGATATCAGCCCTAACAGTGACACCCGATGTATTTAACATATGTATTTGAATATCCACTTACCTTTGCAAAACACATACTGTCATTTTGTATTAAAAATACATGTTTATAATTTATGTAACTGGTATTATTCTGTAAAAGTGATCGTTCCTATATATATATATTTTACTATATTTTTTTAATATCTAGTCACACCGCCATATGTACATCTAGTCAAGTGCTTGTAATAGTTGAGTGATATCCCTTGGTAATCATGCTATCCAAATTACTTATCCATTCGCCACATATGGTTCCCTAGGTAACCTCCACAACCCTCCCATTATGAATAACGCTGGCATCAACATTTTCATAGATCAATCTTCTGAAAAAAAAATTTTTATCATAGACTATTTCAGAGTTCTAACACTTTTATTTCATTACCAAGGAATGCAATTGAAAGAGGTACATTGAAAGAGGTTAAAGAATTTTGCACCCAAAGGAAAGAAATCATCAAGCTGCAGAAAAGTAGTTAGTAGCAAGGACAGGAGCGAGACTAGTTCTCCCAACTCTCATACTGCACGCTCGGCACACTAAACCTATACACCAGGTATATAAGATACAACGTCTTAAAATTAAGTATTTTTCATCAAGCACATATTGAAAGTGGGTACTGAAATGGCTTGTTCAGATAAATTCAATATGGTATATCCTTGAAATTGTCAGTTCTGAATATATGACTATATTCCACTAAGTGATGAAAAGGATAAAATCACAAGCCATGAGGAGATGCATTGGCATTGCTGGTCTGCAGCAGGCTGCAGTTATGTAATGTATTTAAAACTAAAATGTTGGGAAATAACCCAAACTCTACCTCCGACCAGCTGTGTGGTTTGTTATTTTTGCTAAGAAAGCTTCCAAAGGGATGTGAGTCTGGTATCTTTGGGGGAAATATTCTGTGCTTCTGAGCTCCACTGCCAGGGAATGGCCTCATTTATCATTCTGAATCTCCTGCAGTAGGCCCTCTACAGAGCACTTGAACAGAGTCATTTTGGAATCATTGGTGGGAGGCTGGAGTGATAGAATACAAATAGCTCTAGCTCCTTGGACAGCTTGCTCTACTTCTATGAGCTTCTGTTTCCTCATCTAAAAACAAGGGAGAGTCTGGACTGTAACAGACAATGAATAAAAGGTATCATTTTTCCTTATCATTATTTTTTTAGCTAAAGCCCATGTGTTCCACTACACTTTATAACAAATCTGCTTTTTTTCTTTTATTATGACATAAAAATGAGATATACATGCCTGTATTTTCTGTATTACCCTGTGTCTTACCATCAGTGAAATAGTGTGCGGAATGTGTATAGTTGCAGATTTACCACAAAGCTGATGAAGCCACAAAAGCTGGTTGCTGCTAGGGGTTGTGGACTCTCTTCCATGGGGAAGGGAAGGCAGACTACGCTTAGAAACATTACTGTATGTGTTTCTGGTAAGTCACCTAAAAATATCTCTGAAGAAAGGTACTAGAGTCTCTAACTCTTCAGCAATTTGTTTGATCGGTTTTCTATTCTAAATAAATATTCCCTTTTATATTTAATTTTATATTTATAATTTTGTGTCCTTTAAAAAAAGTCCCCTCCTCCAATTAAGTTACTTTGATGCCACAAAACCTGGATTTGCCCTGGAATGTATGAATAACATTGTAATTAAACAATTTGAGAAAAGCACGTAAACACCAATTCCTCTAGAAGAGTTTTCTAGAGCAGAAGAGATCCCCTAAGTTGAATCTTTGGGCACGTCATTCTTCTTTTGCCTGAACTTACCTTTCATAACTTAAAACATGCACATTTGACTGGCTCCGTAAGATGCCTTCCAATGCAGATAATCCTGATTTGATACCTGTCTCGCTATACTTCCAATATTATTTTCCGGTAAATAATATTTTAAAGAAAGTCCATAGTGAGTATTTATTTTAAAAATTTTGTCGTCAGTAGCAAGAATAATTACATCTACCCTCCAACAAGTATTTATTTTGTAAATGTGAATGAATGAATATAAATCTTAAAATAAAGAACACTCATTACAGCATGTCACTATAGAACTTATTTGCTTTATAAGGGCAGGAACATTTCTTCTGGTGGTTCTAGTTCAAAATAACCAAGATAAAACTACATGCTGATTTTCGTTTATATCATTACTCAAAATAATCCATTCTGAAAGAGGAAGAGGTATTTTTACAGTCCCAATGAGACCAACTAAACTTGCAAACCAAGTTGTTTTAGACAAAATGAAATAGATGAGACATTTATGAGAAATCAATGGTGGCTGTTCTCTTCTGAGCTTAGATAGTTGACAAGATCTGAGAAGATATTAAGAGGAAAAAAAATCTAGTTTATCTTTGAAAATGAGAACAAAAAATTGGAGGTTAAAGTCATCCTTTTCTAGTGATAAATTCCACAGCATACTGCTTTTCATTTGGGCACAGGGGATTGGTTCTTGGAGAGCTGGAAAAACAGATCTGATGAAGTCAGGACTTTCTGAGTGAGAAGGAACCTCATGGAGTCAGTCGAATTTACATGTTTTTAATGAAAAAGCTGAGGCCCAGACAGAAGTGTGACCTGCCCAAAATCAAATATGCAGATAAGACGAAACTGAGGCCAGACCCTTGTGCCCTCAAGCCTTGTTTCTTCTCACCACCCTGGGTTTGCAGGATCCCTTCTGTGCTTTCATACTTCAGTCCCCAGCTGGGAGCATATGGTACGAAACAGGGAGCAATTTTTGCTCTCCTCAGTATTAAATCTTATGATAGAGTAATTAAGATAATGAGTATCGGTGCAAAGCAACACAGAGACCTGTGGACACAGTGGGGTACCTCAAAATTAGGTTCTCACATGTATGGAATCTCGATGCACAAAAATGGTGGATTTGTAAGATTAGAGAGTAGCAATGACTAGTCAATCAATAGTGCTTGAACAAATGATTATCTATATGGAAACAAACAAACAAACCTAGATCTCTACTTCGAAGTATACACACACACATATAGACACATATTTCAGGTCCATGAAATGTAAAAAAATAAAACTAAAATGTTTAGAAGAAAAATAAGAGAATGTGTTTATGACATTGTGATAGGGAAAGATTTCTTAAATCACAAAATACAAACCATAAAGGAAACTATTCGTTAATTTAACCACATTCTAACAATGCATCCAGATACATAATATATTTATATGCATATTTATATGGTATATTTATTTGTGAAAATTTATTGAGCTATATCTTTAAGATTTGTGTACTCTATATATCTCTTATACTTTAATTTTTTTAAGTTTACCAAAAACAAGATACCATAATAATAGTGAAGAGGTAGACCACACCCTGGGTAAACATATTTAGAATACCTATAATCAACAAAGGATTATCCAGAATATATAAATAACTTCCTCAAATCCAGGGGAAAAGATGAATATTTAAATAGAAAAATGTGCAAAAGGAGTGAATAGACAAGCCAAAGAATAGGAATCCCAAATGGCCAATGAACTCAAAAAGTTGTTTAACCTCACTGGTCACATGAAAATGGAAACCATAATGAGAAAACATTTTATACACATTTAATTAGCAAACTTCAATAAGTCTGCTAAGACCAAGTATTGGTGACAACGTAGAGCACTAGAAACTTTTATACATTGCTGGTGGGAGTAAAACTTGGTGAAAAATTATCTAAGATGTTTTGGAAATATCTATTAAGTTACACACAAATGCCATAATCCAGCAATTCCTCTCTAAGCACATACAAAAGAAAAACTCTTTTACATATTAACTGGAAGACATGTACAAAAATATTCATACAAGCATTGTTTGTAATAACAAAATAGTAAACAACTTAAAAGTCCAAACAACAAAAGAACAGATTAATAAATTATAGTATAGTCAAGCAATAGAATGCAAGCTGTGAAAAGAAATGAATTAGAGCCAAATGCATCAACATGGGTAAGTTTCATTAAAATAACATTAAATGGAAAAGAGGAATTTACAGAAGGATATTTACAGGGTGATTCTGGATCTTGGTCTGGCTTTATTTTTATTGATAGTTTACCAAAGTACTTTGGGGAGACAGCAGGCTAGGCCATGAGTAAGTTCTAAGGAACACTGGACTAGAGACGCCTGGCTGGCTCAGTGGTTGGGCATCTGACTTCAGCTCAGGGCATGATCCTGGTCCCGGGATTGGGTCCTGAATTGGGCTCCCTGCATGGGGCCTGCTTCTCCTTCTACCTATTTCTCTGCCTCTCTCTGTGTGTCTCTATGAATAAATAAATAAAAGAAAATCTTTTTTTAGAAAAGGGAACACTGGACTCACATAATTGGGACATTGGCAGGGCATCATATGGGCCAGGTACTGGACATCAGGCAGAAATATGGTCTGTATTGGCTGCTTCTGATCTCACCTTGGTTAACCTTTAGCTGTCAGGAACAGGGGGACAAATAGAACATATATACAGGGGGAACAAGTGTCCTCACCTGACATGCAGGAAGAGAAGAAATGAAACTTTATCTGCATATGACCCAAGAAAGCCAATTACAGATAAGCAGGCTCACCTAGCCATTTTTAGGTAAAAAAGATAATGTCATATATGCTTCTGAGTCACACTGCTCCAATCTGAACTTTAAGCATGATGTACAGTTGTCACCTGGGGAACTCCCTTAACTATCATCCTGGGGAGTCCCTTGATCTCTTCCCTGAGTTGTACATCCTGTTTTTTGTATCCTATGTCTTCCTCTTTCTTCATTTATTCATTTATCTTGGTGGAACATAACACCCCACAACTTTCTAATAAATTATTTTTGGGAGAGAAATGTTTTGAGTGTGAAAATGTCTTGCCTTAAAAAAAAAAAAAAAGAGAGAAAATGTCTTGCCTTGACACTTCATTAATAGTTTGGCTGGATATAAAATTCTAGTTTAGAAATCATTTCCTTCAGAATTTTGAAGGAATTTTTCGATGGTCTTTTAGCTTCCAATGTTGTTGTTCCTTAGTATGAATCTTGTTCAATCCTGTGCTGAGAATTCACTAGGCTCTTTCATTTTGGAAAATCCATGCCTTTTGATTCTGAAAAGCATTCTAGAACTACTTTGACGATTCTCTCCTCTCCATTTCCTCTCCTACTGCTACTTTTTTAAATTCAGATTTTGGAAGCTCTAGCCCTTGTTCTTTTCTCATGTTCTCTGATGGGTTGGCAATGGGAGGGCCTTAGGATCTGAATGCTTCTTACCAGTCAGTCTTTAACTAATCCTCTGCTTCCTCTCTCTCAACCCTCCCCTCCCACTCCTGCCACCTCTGCTGCCCCTCCCCCAACACTGGTGCCATTAATGTTGAGATTTTTCAAGATTGTGTGGTATAAACTTAATTGGTTCTCATCTTTTCCCAATATCAATTTAGGATTTGGCTTTCTCAGGTTTACTGTCAATTCCCACTCATGCATCTATTTTTAAGCTTCCCAAATGCTGTTGCTATGGATTCCCCTTGGCTGTGAAACAAAATACAAACTAAGCCTGGTCATAAAGAGAAGAGACCAACTAGGAAGTGTCTATTATGTGTGATTTGCAGGTAGGCTCTCACTGTTAAGTTTATGGAGACAGTTATACTCTCCTTGTCATTGTAAGTTTATGCCCTCAACTAAAAATGAGTCTATGTGTAGCTTAAGTGGGAGTTCATGAGGGATTGAAGTGATATGTGTGTACTGAAGCCACCATCTTTACCCAGCGGTTTATATAATGATGTGACTACCATTTAATTCCTTATATTTGCATACATGTTAAGTATCACATTATTAATTAGTGAAAACTTTGAGATACTACACTGAAGTCATGAAGTTTAAAGGTACCTCTCTGTACATAGATATCTTGAAAATTCCATCTATGTTTGGACAGGACAGAATTACAGAGCTTACGACTGATGGTCCAACCCTCTCCCCCATACTTTCAAGAAGAACAAACAATGCAAGGAGTTACTGTGATTTGTTCATGAACATTAGCAGCAGAACTAATATTCAGTAAAATTTTCTGATAGCAGGTCAAAGCTATTTTGCTAAGTATCCAGAGACCTCAGTCTAGTGTTTTTTCACAGTAAACTAAACTGTTTTCCCAAACATTTAGTTATTATGTTTAGTGTTTTTCCTCCTGATAACATTCAAATGATTCAAACTTCTTAGAGGATCACACCATAATCAAGAAGAACTAAACTGGGATCCCGCAGCGGTTTAGTGCCTGCCTTTGGCCCAGGGTGCGATCCTGGAGACCCGGGATCGAATCCCGCATCGGGCTCCCTGCATGGAGCCTGCTTCTCCCTCTGCCTGTGTCTCTGCCTCTCTCTCTCTCTGTGACTATCATGAATAAATAAATAAAATCTTTAAAAAAAAAAAAGAACTAAACTTACATATATTGCTTGAAATAGTCAACCAATAGGATATTTTTATGTGAAAAATCTATTCTTAAATAAAGGATAAAATGGGACAATCTTAATCAGTTTCTCATGGGGCAATCTGGACTAGCTCAGGCCTTCTTCACATTATCACTTAACTAATGACATATAGTTTGCCAAGACCTGGGTGTTTCATTTGGTTTGGGACACTAGATGTTAAGTCACACATTTTCATTGTTCCTACAGATGTCTTTAATTTTATATTCAGACTACATTTGCATTCTCATGGGTGATGTGTTGCAACACCCCCTCTGCTTTTCCACAACGCCTTGGGAACATAGCCATCTTGGGGATTCAGGAAGCACATACCCCAAAAAGGATTTAATTGTGAAAGTTCATTCCATTTAAGCAAAGTTGGTTCCCTGGCTTTTCTCCTTTGCAAACTAATGTGCACAATGGCTTATAAGGTAATTATGCACTCATCTTAAGATTTCAAGAATTGAGGACTCAGTCAGATTTTTCAAAGCAAAGAAAATAATCAGATAGTTTTCATACCCGAGTTTTAAAATTCTGCCAAATAACTCCATAAAAATGTCTGACACACAAACACACACACACACATACACACACACACTGAGCTACTGGGAAAGTATTCTGAATAAATGAATCTTCCAGAATGTTTTCATTTATTATTTTTTTCCACAGAAAAATTTAAAAATACACTTACTCACTTTTACTCCAAGAATCTGAACAGAATTTGTAAATGCCTGAACAAAAAGCAGATAAGACAAGCAGGAGAAGATTGCATTCCTCAGACACATTTTTAAACTTAACAGCCATAACACTATCTTCAAATACATCCCATTCTTTATTGATTATATTAATGGATCTTAAGTATTAGGTAGTTTGAGGTTAAATAGAATGCCAGAACCTGAAATCAGAATGCAAGATGATTCACAGATCCTTGATTTGTGATTTTAAGTGTGGGCATGAAGTAATATTTGGTGGGGCTTTATTATCACCTGTGCCTAATGTGGTCCAGAATCACTTGCTGTGGTGAAGCAGGGTACATGGCTGAAGAGCAGCCGCCTGCCATTTAATTCATCTGTTGCTCAAAACCATCAGACAAACAGAATGCTGCGAAACTCAGCCTCATGCTTTCTGTGAGTTCAATATCTTAGTTTCAACCCACTGTCCGTAGTCTCCATCCTTTTCCTGGGAATGAGCAATATTCCTTTCATGAGAGCCTTAAGTACATTACGAAGGAAAAACAAAACCCAGGGAGAAAACAGATTTGTATCTCCACAGACTGTGTTCTCCCCTCTCCGGATCTTCATGTTCCTGTAAAGAGTGAAACCAGAAAGAATAACTAATAGTTATGAAGCATTTCCCGTATCCTAGACTCTTTATATAACCTGTCTTATTCAATCTCTGCATACATTAAAACGTGGAGACCATTGTTCTTCCCATCTTATACATAAGAGAATTGATGCTTCAAGAAATTAAGTAACTGTCCCAAGGTGACTTAGCTAGCAGATGGTGAGCTGGGTTCAAATCCTGACAGCCTGAATCTAGAGAAATAATACTTAACCCATGCTTGACTGAAAAAGAATCACCTCATAGCAGTTTCTAGAACAGCTTCCCCAATATCAGCACCCTACTTTTCACTAAAATAAAAGTGTTCCCTATCTCACTGCTTCGGCACCATATTGAGACTAATTTGGATCCTCTGTAAAAGAATCATCTTGTGAAAAATAATTTTAGTGCTAAATCATAATAAAGATATGAGTATTTTTCTTTTTAAATCAACTTGATTGAAGTATACTTTTTATAAAATGTATACCATTTTCTGTGTATAGGCTGATGATTTTTGACAAGTGTATATAACCATATACCCTCACTCCAGTCAAGATATACAATTTCCATTATCTCAAGAAACTACCTTGTGCTCTTTTGCAGTCAATTCCCCCAAGCCCTTCACAGCCAATCTCGAGGAACCATTGATATACTTTTAACCATTATATATTAATTTTGACTGCACTTGTTTCTTCAGAGAAATGGAATCATATAGTATGTACTCTTTTGTGTCTAACTTGGTTAGTTTTTGAGATCAGTCCATTTCTGGCTTGCATCAATAGTTAATTTCTATCGCTGAATAGTATTCTTTTGAATGAAGATATACCAAAATATTTCATACATTTACCTGTTGATCAACATTTGGGTTTACAGCTTGGACTGTCATGAATAAAGCTGGTAGTAAAATTCACATGTAAGCCTTGGAGTGGAATTTTTGGGGTCATTATGGGTGAATGCTCCAATTGTTCCACATCCTTACAAATACTTGGCATTATCAGTCTTTTAATTTTTTTTATTTTTATTATTTTTTTAAAGTAAGCTCATGCCAAGTGTGGAGCCCAATGCAGAGCTTGAACCCATGACTGAAAGATCAATGACTGAGAGATCAAGACCTGAGCTGAGATCAAGAGATGAACCCTTAACTGACTGAGTGCCTCTGCCCCTAGTGTCCCTTAGTCTTGTTTTTTTTAAAGATTTTTATTTATTTATTTACTTATTCATAGAGACACAGAGACAGAGACAGAGAGAGGCAGAGACACAGGCAGAGAGAGAAGCAGGCTCCATGCAGGGAGCCCGACTCGGGACTCGATCCCGAGTCTCCAGGATCACACCCCAGGCTGCAGGTGGCGCTAAACCGCTGCACCACCGGCGCTGCCTTCCCTTAGTCTTTTTAATTTTAGCCATCTTATCATTTGAGTAGTGAGATCTTGTTATTTAAATTTACATTTTTCTGATGAATAATAATAATAATAATAATAATGTTGAGCATCTTTTTTCATGTTGATTAGTCAAACATACATTTTTCTTTTTTTTTTCCCTTTCAATGTATACTGCAAAAGTAGGAAAGATTGATAATTTTTTCTTTACAAAAGAAAGAAAACCAAAGGAATGTTCCTCTTGCACTTTGCATCTCTCTCTGGCAAAGGTTGCCCATGATCTTTCCCATTATAATCTGCTTTCTGAGACACTGGGATTTGCCTCTGAGTTCGAGCAGCAGCCGTGGCTTCCTGTGTCTGAAGCCCTGGTGCTCCAGCACAAAGTGGACACCCCCAAATATTTGTATAAAAATGAATTGATATATTCTTTAGATGGAGCAGAAGCTGCATTGGGGGTTTGACAGGAGGGGCCTCTATTTTACCAAGGTTTATTTTAAAATATCCATTCTGGTCAAAGCATTGTTTTTCATGTATTATACTATCTCATATTTCATAATTAACTATTTAATGTCCTTGCACACCATGATGACACAGACTAATAGATTATATCTACTTCAAAATAAAATTAGTTACAATTTATCAGCTTCTGTTAGGTTAAAAAAAATTCTGATTTAACTCTTCATGGTAGCTTCTATTGGACACATGTCCCATTTCACAAATTGTTTGACCTTCTGTGAATAATGCAGGATGGACCAACAGGGAATGATTTATAGCTTACTCCACATCTAGCTTTCCTTTGGCCTTCTAACCTCCCAGATGCCCAGTGAGTCCACTAGGCTTCTGACCTCTCAACTGTAGATCCTCTTCCTATCCAGACTCCCCAACCTCAAAGCCCATGCAGAAGATGAAATTTAAGGTGACAAATTAACACAAAAATCTTAACTATTATCTATCGATAATCCTTACCAGAATAGCATTTATTTTCAATGGTAGCAATAGATCTCTTATCCCAAAGGAGTGAAGATAGAAATGCACAGGCCCTGTGATAGGACAGGATGATGAGTAGGAAAGTTTGGGACCACCTTGTTTCATGCTTCCAATGTAATGCGAATGCTCTATGACAGGCCATGTTCAAACTTTCCACATAATCCCTTGTTTTGAAAAGATAGTAATCAACCCGCTGGGAAGCTACAACCAAGCTTTGGCTTACTCCATGTGAATATTTCAAGAATCTATAAAGAAGTGTGAAGGACAAAACCCCAGAGGTATCTGGCACATCTACCAAGGTTGGCAAATCGTCATGCCATACCCCAACACTGCATAGAATTTCATGCCATTTGCAATTTTGTAAACTGACTTAAAGATAAAGCCAGAGTCCATTTGAAACTGTTAAAACCTATATAGAGCTTCTGCCAAAATAAAACATAATCCATAACTAATGTTTTTTTTAAATGCCTATTATCATGTCGTAAAAGCATATTCTTACACTAACAACGACAAAGTCTACAGTAAAGAATGCTAGGATGAGAATCAAGAAACCTGGAGACTCTCTGCCACTCACTAACTTTGAAACTCCAGACAAACCACTTATTCTCTATGTCTGAAATTGGGATTGTAATAAATATTTCTTCCTCCTGAGAATAATAGGAAGATAAATGTCTGCAACAGTGCCTTGAGTTGCAACATAAATCTGAGGCATTATTATTTTTAGTACAGAAAGCTCAGAAATAAATACCATATTGTCCTAACATTTTTGTTATTTTAATTGGTCCAAATTATATGTTTTTTGTGGGGTTTTTATTTGGCTCTTTGTGCAAGAGATAGACAAAAAAGAACAAAGTCATGTGAAAACAGAGAAATAAGAAGAGGAAACAAATAAGACAACTTTGATTAACATATTATGCTAAAATTACTGTGAGAAATGAAAGGCGATTCTAAATTAGATAGCTACAAGACATGAAATCCCCTTCCTGAGCTATTTCAAACCAAAGCCCCGTGAGAGAAAATGAAGCTAAACAAAGAACACATGTCATTGTAAAAATGAAGTAACGTTAAGCTCAAATAGCTATCTGGTCTCCATGATTAGAAATAAGGAAGGCATATTAGTGAAGAAGTGGATCCACAGGCAGGAAAGTATACAGATCTCCTTAAGGGTCAGCATGGTCTCTCTTGATTCTCTTTCAGAGCAAAAGGCTAAGCACCACAAGTTTCTGGTCCTTGATCTAAATCTGAAATCTCGTGGGGCTGGGCCTGCAGGTATTTAGCCTGGGGCTAACCACTGAACCTCAACAGCCAGTTTCGTCTTCTATCACCGAGGGTAACAGCCTCGAAAAGCAAACAACATCAATTTTCAGATTTATATCTAGCTGGTGAAAACCCATGTAGCAAGCACACTATGGGATTATCAACAGCAGCTGTTGTTTATTTTCATACTTAAAAATATAAAAAGCTTCCATACTCTTGGTCTGAAAAAGGTAAACACTAAAAAGATACAAAAGTTAATGACTTATAAGGATTAAAAAAAAAAAATGACCCTGTCCTTAACTTGCCAAGATAAGAGAGTCTCTCTCTTGAAACTTGAGCCCATGCACTTAGGACAAACAAAAGGAAGTTCTACTTTGAACCATGGAATTCATAGGCAGAAGATCTCATCCCGCTTACCACAGAGGTAGTATAATTTTCTGATCACTTGTCTGAACTTTCAGTTTCTTGAAGCCTGAATCTTAGTCAACAATCTGTCCCCCACCACTTAGCACAGTGCCAGGCACATGGAAGGTGCTTCAGAAATCTTTGTTCTCTTCTATGGCCCTTGCTAGGTCAACCTCTCTCTTAGAGAGTCTGTGGTCTGTGACCCAAATACTGAGATGGCTTCTAGCATGGCAAGATTGTGCAATCACTTGAAGTTCCAAGAGCCGTTGATAGAAAAGAGAGGAACAAATAAGTAGCCCATATTTCAGTTTCTTCTGCTTTATTTGTTTTCTGTTTCCATAACAATTATAGTTCACCTCTCATTCCAAATGATATAGAAAATCTGGTAAACAGCATTCCTGAGAGGACGAAACATGCAACTTGGAGTGGGCACTTCGTTCTTTCTTAATTTTTTTTTAAAGATTTATTTATTTATGATAGACATAGAGAGAAAGAGAGGCAGAGATACAGGAGGAGGGAGAAGCAGGCTCCATGCCGGAGCCCGACGCGGGACTCGATCCCGGGACTCCAGGATCGCGCCCTGGGCCAAAGGCAGGCGCTAAACCGCTGAGCCACCCAGGGATCCCCTTTTTCTTAATTTCTGAAGACAATCAAAGTTGATCTTTAGCTTATGTTTATTTGTCAATAGTATACTACTCTTACTCAAAATAATTACCTCAAATAATTTTTTTTAAAGATTTTATTATTTATTTATTTTTGAGAGAGCATGCACAAGCAGCGGGAAGGGGGTGAGGGAGGGGGAGAAGCAGATTCCATGCTGGGCAAGGAGCCCCAAGCAGGCTGATCCCGGGATCCTAAGATTGTGACCACAGCTGAAGGCAGACGCTTAGCCGACTGAGCCACTCAGGTGCCCTCAAATAATTTTCATAGTAGAGATATTATTCATAATTCTAACACAAGACTTAAATAGTTTGGGGAGGGGCAGCCCAGGTGGCTCAGCGGTTTAGCGCCGCCTTCAGCCCAGGGCCTGATCCTAGAGACCCGGGATCGAGTCCCACGTCAGGCTCCCTGCCTGGAGCCTGCTTCTCCCTCTGCCTGAGTCTCTGCCTCTCTCTTTCTCTGTGTCTCTCATGAATAAATAAATAAAATATTAAATAAATAAATAAATAAAATAAATAAATAAATAAATAAATAAATAATTTGGGGAAAATCTGAGTCAGTTAAAAAACATAAAAAACAAACCTATATCTGTATAGCTCAAAATAGGTCAAATATATATTAAGTATGTATACATATATGATGTGGGAAACAAAGGCAGAAAGAAACAGGTTAAAATTAAATATCCTTGCAATCCGCAGCCCATTGACAAGCACTTGAGATAGGAAGATCATAACATTCTTTCAGGATCTTGAGTCTTCTTTAACACACAAAAATCTTTTTGGAACTTCCCTTATCTTTTCTTCCCCCAACCCCAGAGAATAACATCAGTGCTCCTCACCATCCCAGGCAGCTGCTCTTTCTGCCCTCATGTCCTGTCCCTCTGCTTTAATAAAGCCACCATTTTGCACCAAAGAAATCTCAAGAATTCTTTCTTTCTTTCTTTCTTTTTTTCAAGAATTCTTTCTTGGCTATTGGCTCTGGACATTAGAACATTAAAAAACATTAAACATTAAAAAACTGTATCATACACATATGTATATATCTGTGTGTGTGCCACACACACACACACACACACACACACACAATTTATAATCTACATTGTGATTATAATGCCATGGACAGATAAAACCAATTCTTAGTAGGAGAAACAGTTAAAAGATCCTAAGCCAGTGGTTCTCAAAGAGGGGTCTCTGGACCACCAGCAGCAGCATCACCAGAGAACTTGTTAGAAATGCACATTCTCAAACCCCACCCCAAACCTACTGATTCATAAACTTTGGGATGAGGACTCAGAGTTTGTGCTTTAACAAGCATTAGAATTACCAAATCAACAAGCTGTACAGTTTAAGTGTGCACAATGTTATATGTCAGTTATACCTCAATTAAAGCAAAAAGCAATTCCTCCAAGTGATTGTCATGTACACTACAGTTTGGAAACAAGTGCTCTGATCTATACATATGACTCTCCTTATTTTACCAATGAGGGAATGTGAGTTCATCCATCACCCAGCTAATAGAGTCTGGGATGAGAGCCAGAACTTGTCACTGAATCTTGTGTAGCATGGAAGAAAAAGAATCAACTTAAGAACCAGAAAACCTCTGTATCCTAAAATGGATGCTTTTTTAACTGAGGTAGAAAAAAATTAGTTAAAGCTTCTCAGGCTTCAGGGGCTTCATTCTGTGATACAGGATAATAATATTGTACTAACCTCAAAGAGGTTTTGATGAGAAAAATAAATCAGATAATGTATGTAATGATGATTTTAGGCCACAAAGAGTCATAACCTTTTGTTCATCATTATTTCTACAGCTTTTTCGTCTTATGAGAAAACACACTCTTTTTTTTTTTTTTTTTTTTTTTGAGAAAACACACTCTTGATTGCTATTCCACATTTCTAGCCACAGGATATACATAAACTTTTAAACATGATCTACTTGTAATTTTGGGTTTTGCTATAATAAGTTTTTCCTCCAAGTTGCAAAATTACTTGAGCTATAACTCTACTCAAGTCAAAATTACTATGACCGATATTTTTGTATAAAGAGAAGAGATAGTGCTATGTGATGTTCTTCTAGGAAAAAAATCAAGAGATTTTAATTTTATAAAAAATTTCTCAAAGATTAGATTCGTGCATATCTTATGCTTTTTAGGTCATACAAGTAGCTTTCACAGCAAATTACCACTCTACATTGATTTTATACAACTGGCAATTTTTTTTTTTAAGATTTTGTTTATTTAGTCATAGAGACACACACAGAGAGAGGCAGAGACACAGGCAGAGGGAGAAGCAGGCTCCATACAGGAAGCCCAACGTGGGTCTTCAGGATCACACCCCAGGCTGCAGGCGTCACTAAACCGCTGCACCACCGGGGCTGCCCACAACTGGCAATTTTAACATGTCATTTTTGCATGCTAAGTGGCCTTTATGTAATAATCTCATAAACTATATGTTCTTTTTTAAAAAGTAACTTTAACTTTGTTATTAGATATTATAATACTATTATAAGTAACTGGAAAATGATAAAAATACATTCAATTTTTTGAATCTGTATTCCTACCAATCAGAAATAGCTGCATTTTGGTTTTCATCTTTCCAGAATTTTTTACGTGCATACAACACATTCATACATGTGTTAACAAAGAGCATTGATTTGAACATTTGTCAGTATATTGTGAAAATATTTCCAGGTTAACCATTTCCGTTTTATCCGTTCAAATGACTCCATTATATTCCACTGGATGAATGGATTGGATGGATCGTTTCCTTAATTAATTACTTATTATCGGACATTTGGATTTTTCTGATTATTTCACTTTTATAACCAATGGTTCAATGAACCCCACATACTGATTTAATTATCCTCTCAGAATACATTCTTAGAAGCAGAGTTTCTGGATCAAAGAGAAGCATATTTTTAAGGCTTTTGATTTATATCCCAAATGGCCCTTCCAGAAAGATTGTACTTTTAGCCTCACCAGTAGTATATATTTTCCAACGTTCTCCCTTCTGGAAAAAAAAAAAAAATCTTTTCTACCCTAATATGTGAAAATTATGTCAAAATACACCAAAAATAATATTTCATTGTTTTAATTTGCATGTATTTGATTGTTAATGAGATAGGTTTTCCTAAGAGTAGCAGACACTGTCAGGTCCTCTCATATCCTTCTGTATTCATCTTTATGGCTTCTGATTGCTGACTCCAATGCTGAGGGTGTTTCTGGTTGCCTAGCAAGGGAAAGCTGTGCAGAGCACCTGGGAAGCACCAGAGAATTAATACCTTCAGAAGCAGCTACAACCAAGCTGAGCAATAAATACCCCAGTTGTACCCCTGAGATGGGATAAACTCTAGAGAATGTTTCACACTCCTCCACAGTTGGGAGGAGACCCTAGGTTGAGCCCTAGCTGCCCAGAGGAAATAGCTTGATGATTCACTCTTTGTTGGCTTCCTTGCCTCTTTTGTGTCCCTTCTCCACTTCCTAATTAGTGTTTTCTAGGATCATCTCCCAAGTAAACTACTTGAATTTCCATCTTTATCTCAGAGTCTTCTTCTGGGCTGGAAAATTCAAACCAAGACAGTATGAGCTTTTTCTACCTCCCTTCTTTACTCAATTACCTTACTATTCACACATTTCCCCATTTTCAAAATGGGGAACTCCTATATCATATAAGAGTTAGAATTATCCATTTTAAAATATTAGGAAGGAAGAGATATTTATGAAGGGCAAACTTGAGAGAACACAAATCAGGACATGAATAAATAATTATAGTTACCACCAAATTGTTTTAGTAAACAAGATTTAAAATATTACAAAATGTTATTACTAGTAGTAATGGCTATTATATTAAAAGTTGATTACCTCTTTATTTCAAAGACCTCATATTGAGCTAAGATTTTCCTGGAGATATAAATTAACCTAAAATGTAGGAAAAGGGGGGAAAACTAGCAAGCTATGGTGAAGAGAATAGTGTAGCCAAGGTGTACCAAGTTTGTTAATTGAGTACTATCAGAAAAACTACATTCAACAATGTAAACTGCTGTTCAGTATAGATGTTCAAAATAAAATGTCATCATCTTTAGGGAGAGATTAGGGTTCCGTGAAAAGTCTGTTGAGAAGGTTTAGAACTGAGAGACATTTTGGGTGAAAAGACATTTGCTAGTATCTAAAATCAACATGTTCTTAATTAAAATACCAATCTCCCAAGATGGCTCTGAAACAGTAAACAATGTTAAAGTAAACTGGCTCCAGGCCCAGAAAGCCGGCCAGACTTAGGAGTGCATACAACTAGGCAAACAAAACAAAACAAAAAACTTTCAAAAGCAGACCTAATCATTTGTAATTGGGGCAAAGGGGTAAGGGAGGGGGCACACAAAACAAAAGAAAATTGTTAGTTTTTATCTTGCTCTGGGCCAGTATTCAGACACAATTCGCTCCAGCAAAACCTGTTTGGAGGCCATTCTTCCAGCTGCATAATTTATACTAAGGCTTTGCAAAGGTAAAACAAGGACAATCTAGTCAACCTAACTTGCCTTGTATGGACAATGAAAGTTTTTAAAGAGGACACATGAAATACACATTCACAAGAATCGCATTTATAAGCTTCATAAGGGTTATGACTGCCCTGAACTTTCTTGTTACCTCCAGAGGTGTTAAATGAAAAAAAAAAAAAAAAAAAAAAAAAAAAAAGCCGTGATTCAGTCATTTTTAACATTTTATCAGGACAATTTATCATCTTTTTTTTTTTTTGAGCTTACAAGATACATTAAGACTTTGAGTCTATAGAATAGAAAACACTCAGAGGAAATTTAGAAAATTCTGTCCAGATTAAATTCAGTGCAAGTGATGGCTGCTGGATCTCCAATCTGGATGTTTGAATTATTATAAAATATAAATGTTCAATCAGCTCTGTGCTAGTTAAGATTCAAAGAGCTCTCGGTGTAATCAGTAAGGAGGAGAGTCCCCTGAACATTTCTGTTTCAAACTGTTTATTTACTTAAATACATTTCTTAGGTGCTCATCTAAACATCATCACTAAATAAAGACAACGTATTACATTGCCAATGGACTGAAGTCTCTAAGACGGTCAGCAGCCATCAACTAAATGAGCAAGAATAGACGTGGCCTTGGGCAAACTCCATTAAAGCACAATACCACTTCATATTAGTCAAAATAGACTTGGTTTTCTGTGATAACAAGTCACCCCCAAGTTTTGGTGGATTAACCCAACACAGTGTTAGTTCTTGCTCACACTACTTGCTCCATGAAAATCAGAAAGAACTCTTACACGCAGTCACTAAAGGATTAAAGGCAGATTAAGTTTCCACCAGTTTATAGCTGCACCTTTTGGAACACAAGACCCAAAAGAGGTGGTGGAAGGAAAGGGAGAGTCTAGAGACTAGTGACATTTGTCACTGATGCTCATGTTTCATTAGCCAGAATTAATGCCATCGCCTAACACAAGAGGGTGGAGGAGTTCTGTGTCAGTCATCCAGAGAACTGGATATTAGAGTGATTTCCACCACACACTCAATGACCAGGACCTTTGGATGATTTCCTAATGTAACGTAAGGACAGAAACAAACATGGAGAGGCAAAGCTGAGGACACATAACAAAAGGCTGAGTCATGGCTCAAAGGAGATTTGGAGAGCTGTGAGCAAAGAAGGAATGAAGCATTGAAATCCTGAGAATGCTTCAAATGGCAAAGGCCAATCTGTCTTTTAATTGACTTTATTTTGACACAAAGTAGCATTTTTCTCAGGGCATCTTAGGATGTCACTTGATATCTGATATTACGCCATCTGCATTCTCAAAGCAGGACTTTGAATCATCAGGAAGAGATATGTCTGAAGGGCTTCACAGATTCCTAGGACCCACCTCAAATTTTATGGATTAAAATCTCCGAAGATTTTAGGTCCAGCAATCTGCTTTTGAACAAATATCTCCTTGGTAATTCTAATACCAGATTGAGAATCTGTTTTAGACTTCTGCCAAGATCCAGAGCTGGCCTGAGATCTGGGCTGCATTTGGGCTCTGGGAAAATACCTCCACTCGTCCTAGTCACCAGGTTGAGTCTGCTCTCATACCAGAGGCATTTGGTAAGGTCAAGGCTATTCATTTAGGCTAAATGGGGACTTTCCTAGGTGAGGAAAATTTGAGAGCATGGAAAGTAAGTTGGTTTTTGAGATTATGCGGAACTTGGTTTGGGATAAATGGGTTAAACACAGTAGCTTCAAGGATAACAGAATCTGTAGGCAGGTTTGCCAATGGATTGACAATGATGGGAATGCAGAACAGCCCAGAGGTTCTGTTGAGGTTTTGGAAACGGTCAGATGAAGGAGATGAGGGCCTTGGGATTTTCTAAGCACATGTTGCAAATGCTACTCCTTAAATAGGCTGTGCTAAGCAGGGAGGGGACAGATACCCTGTGAATACTGTGCCCTTTTTGCTGACATTGGGGACAGGGGTGCAAAATACTGTCATGGTTATTAGAAACTGTGAGCTAATAGAAAAAATATACATTGATCTCTGTCCCCAGTTTAATGCAGAGTTCCTAAATCCCTTGGAATTTTCTGGGTGATAAGTGTCTTTTGTTCTAATGAGGGGACTCTTGGTGAGCTCCTGGATGAAGCCAACTGGTCACCAGAAAGACCAAGTCATGATTAGAGGCTTATAATTTTCCACTTCACCCCCCATTCTCCAGAGAGGGAAGAGGGCCTGAAAATGGAGTTAATGATCTATCATGCCTACATAATGAAGCCTTCATAAAAATTCTAAAAATGTGGGTTTTGGAGAGCTTCCAGGTTGGTGAAAATGTAGATGTGTTGGGAGAGTAGCATAGCCAATGAGGCATGGGAAGCCTGCACCCCTTCCCACATACCTTGCTCTAAACCATCTCTTCCATTGGGATGTCCATCTATCCTTTATTATGTCCCTTTATAATAAACTGGTAAACTGTTTTCATGGGTTCTGTGAGCTGCTCTTGCATATTAATTGAATCTGAGGAGGGGGTCATGGGAAGCTCCAACCTATAGCCAATTGGTCAGAGGCACAGATGACAATCCAGACTTGGCAACTGCCATCAAAGATGAGGGCAATCTATTGGGACTGAGCCCTTCACTTGTAGGATCTGATGCTGTCTCCAGGTCAGCAGTGTCATGATCGAGTTCAAGTGTAGGCTCCCAGCTGGTATTGCAGAACTGTGTGGTGTGGGAAAAAAAAAAAAAAAAAAAAAACTGTACATCTGTTGCCAGAAATGTGGTTAAGTGTGGTAGTAGCATGAGGTAAAGAAGAAGCACAGGATGAGGACTGGGTTTTTTCCAACACAGAAAACTTTTTTTTTAAATGAAGAGGAAAATACACAGCAGCTGATTGTAAAATAGAGCTATTTACACTTAATAGGAGGGAGTAGTGAAAGCAAAATGGACATACCAGAAAGTTTTAAAGCTTCCACAAACCATGACTAATGGTGACCCATGGGTTAAAATTCCCTGCTGTGAAATTTGTGAAGAAATTTTGATATCCAAATAGAATGCAACTAGGAATCTTGGGTTGAAAAAGAAAAATATGAAAAAAAGGGTTAGGATGTATGTGCATGTGGAGGAGGGTATCTCCAAAATGTAAAATGACTTATCATAAAAAAATTGTTTACTATCCCAGAAGAAATTATTTTGCTCAAATGGAAGTATCTATCACCTGAAGAACGGACAAGCCCTCTGAAACTCTGGGAACTGATGATCAGGAAGTGAGCTCTCTTTGGAAGCATAACATCATGGCCTACATGATACAGGGCCTGGAGTCAATATCAGAAGTCTGAGAGTGGAGAAGTTCAGACCATTTTGTAAGAAATAAAGGCAGGGTACTGAGCACAGTGGCTCTTGGCAAATAAAAGGAAAGAATGGCATACCAAATACCTACAAAAATACTAGTTTCAGGGTAATTAATATTAGCAGCTATTAATATGCATCTCCAATGCTTAACAAAAAAAATTCTTTCTTTCTTCTTCCCAGGCACTCATAATTGTAAGATATATAAAGTGTACATCATGGTGATTTGAAATAGTATACATTGTGAAAGAATTCCCATCATCTAATTAAAAGATTTTTCTTTCTCACTTCCCTGCTCAATACCGATTGGGCAGCTCTCCTTAGAGGCTGTCTTCCAGACAGTGACTGAGAGATCTGGGTTATTTCTGTTTTATGGCTCTGCTGTCCATTAGTGCCTCCATGGACTGCTCAGCTTGATCATCACTCAGCCATCAGGTAAAGAGAGAGAGAGCAAGGAAGATCATTCGGGACTATAAAACATTCAAATGTTTTACAAAGAAGTCTGAAGTAGGGTACATTATTCGCCTCCACACCCGACTGGCCAGACCTAGTCCAACAACACCAACCTAAGTGCAGACAGGATTGGAACATGAGTCTCCCTGTGTATCTAGGAGGAGTAGAAAGGAATCAGTGAGCATCTAGCCCATCTCTGCCACACAGTGCCTACTAATAGCAGTCCATAATCTGCAACCCATCAACTGTCTCTGTTTTAGTTAAAAATTATACAACTTCCTAGAGTTGTTTAAGCATATTTTACAGTGTAGCTCCCAAAATATTATCATTAAAAGCTACAAAAAATTTTTTTGAATGTCATTATTGGAATAGCTGATTCTCACGAAAACTTTTAGAAATGCAGGACTCTCTGGTAGTGTGTGAATATTTTAAAAAAAGTATCCAGAATTGAGAATACTTAAGTTTAACAATTCCATCCTGGACTTTGGTGGGTAGCTAAGCCCTCATTCTTATAATATGCCTGGTGAGCCCATTTTTGAAAAGGCTATTTGATAGAGAACAATGTGAAGAATGTTTGGCCTATAAATACTAAAACTTATTGATGAACTTCTAACACATCATCTATAATCCAAGATCCATTCTAATATCGTATCTCTCTGCACACTTACAGCAGACCCAGAAGAAAAATCTATTGTCTAATGACAGCTTGTTTTGAGAATTTCTAAGGTACTTCCTCCACATACAAACAAATCCTCATTGTACTTTTTATTTTCATATTCTTACTTTCCAACCCAAGATTTATAGCTTGTATTTTGCTTAACATTAACACTTTTTTCTCAGTATTCTAGAGCAAGGAATATCAACCTGTGATTCCCCATTAATTTTTGTGAGCTGTGGAAGTTTCAAAACTTTCTGGAATGTCCATTTGGCATTCAACTTTCCCTCCCTGTTTCTTTTCCCTCCTATAGAATATGTAATAGCTGTGCTTTCTAAGTACCCTTCATGTACTTTTCTCTTTATTGAAAAAAATTTTCCAATAGCCTGGCAGCATTTTAAAGCTTACACCAAGGAAACCTATCTAAATATGAAACAGATGAATAAGTATATCTTGGGCATAATAACTTACAGATATGAGGAAAAAAATTAGGCATATGTTTGTGGTTCAGAAAGCATATCTGTCCAAATGTATAGGAGAGGATCAGTATGTATTAAAAAAAACACTTTACAGAAGTGTATTGTCTAGTTGTGACATAAGCAATTGAGAATTCTGGGATGACCCCAACCTCTTTGGCTGACAAAGTATCTTCAACTAGATGCCTGGAATTGGAAATAAATGATGTCAGCTAGGTAAAAGAGAAAGTTGATTCCATCTACTTTACCACATCATTTATTTCTGGGGCAAGACAGACAAAATATATATGCATCAGCATCAGATGATCATCATATTTCATTTGTTTGCAAAGTTGTCTATGTATACTGGCATTGAAAACATCTCAAAATCTATGCAAGGGCAGCTCTTTATGAAAGAAATTAATGTAAACCATAGGTTAAAACAAATGTAGAAAGCATTATTACCATATTTCAAATAACTAATGGTAAGGAAAACTATGAAAAAAAAAAGTTATAGAGGACCCTAACCATGAGATTCTAATATTAAAATAAAAAGCAGTCCTACTACTGTGAGTCAGTTATAAAATTTTGGTCAATAGCAGCTTTTCATATAATACATCTTTTTTTTTTTCTCTATGAAGATTTTTAAAATTTTTATATTTGTCATGTAATTCATTGTATTAATAGTTATTTAAAAGCTGATTAAAATAGCATCACTTTATGCACCATCTTCATACAAATGCTGGAGGCCTCCTCAGCTGAAACTGCTGCTGATATGTCCTAGTGTAGATCTTGATCTCTGACCACTTTTGGAGAGTAACCAAATCAAGGCAGAAAAATCTAATTTTGCCAAAGACCACATAGGAAGTTCTTGGCAAAGTCAGATGAGAAAACAGAGTTCATGAACTCTAAGGGTGGACGTTTTTAACCACTGCTTTTGTTCCTTGTTTTGGGAACCCCTTTCCAAAAAAAGTAGAAAATTCTGGAATTTTGCTTGCTTTTTTTCCATGATCGGTTTAACAGAGTGGTGCAAAGAGCTCTGCACTGAGAGTCAGAGAACTAGACTCTTTAAAAACAAAACGAAACAAAACAACCTTTGTATTCTGGAATGCTTAAATGAATCCTTTGACCCATCACTTAGTTTTGAGAATCTTAAACTCATAGTCTATATCATTTCAACTAAATCCTACTGAAATCTTTCCTCTCATATAATTTGCAGCAAACCCAAGACATAGCATTTCTTCCATAAATATTTCAGTATGTATCTCTAAAAGATGTCTTTTAAAAAAGAACCCCACAATATTGTTATCACAACTAAAATACTTGATAATAATAATTTAATGCCATCAAATATACAGTGTTCAAAATTCCAACTGTCTCAAAATACAGTAATTTTTAACAGTTGTTTGAATCAAGATCCAAATAAAGTCCATTCACTGTGATTAGCTACAGGTTACTTAGGTCTTTTAAAAAATTCCTAGGCTTTCCCCCATCTTTTTTCAGATGTGTAACTTATTTGTTGAAGAAAGAAATCAGTTCATTTTTCCTATAGGCAAAGATTGGGTTTTGCTGACCAATGGTAACGCAAAGGTATTGTTAACATGTTCTTCAATTTTCTATTTTTAGATCAGTGGTTAACTCCAACAGATTTGGAAAGAGGCATATATGATTGGCTTTGGTAAGAGTATTCAATAAATGGGGTGTGTTTCCACCAGGAGGCACTAATGCCTGTTTATTTCTTGTTTTACCATGTTACCAGATGTCTAATGTGGGACCCAGGAAATTTAACAAAAATCTCCTACCCCTGGACAAGCAGAGCAGGACTAACTCCATTTTGTGCTGCACCTGCCACCTCCTGTGTGACCCCCACATGACCTGCTTATTGCTTAAGGCGCTGCCCCACCCTAGTCAAGCCGCTGGGCACACCCTAATCGGAAATCGGCTCATAACAAAGTAACCCTGCTTTGTGCCCCACAAAACTGCGTGCGGATTCTGACCAAAGTAATAGGCCAGCTCAAATGGATACTATAGGGTAAGATGTAATTCACTCGGCCACCTGCCTGTGGACCGACATGACTGTGCAACTTTCTGTGTATCCCATGGGCCACTGGCCCCTATAAAGCTGCTACTCCTCTTAGTCTCGGGGGCCAAGTCCCTGCTCGGGTATACTTGGACCCAAGCTCGAGCTTGTCAATAAACCCTCAAGTGTTTGCATCGGTGTCAGCTCCTTGGTGGTTTCTCGGATTCGCAATCTTGGGCACAACAACTAATGCCTGTTTATTTCTTGTTTTACCATGTTACCAGATGTCTGTGCTCAATATGGAGGTTGCATAATGATGATGTTATAATTTTATTAGTCCTTCTTCATTTCTTAGCCAGAATACAAAGAAAGTTTCCCTAATTTACTATATAGCTCCCCAAAGTACAATTCATAAAGCAGGATATATTCTTAATTCATACAAGCAGGATACATTCTTAATTATTTTTATTATCAGTTTTCAAAATAGTAAATTGGGGATCCCGGGGTGGAACAGCGGTTTAGCGCCTGCCTTTGGCCTAGGGCGCGATCCTGGAGACCCGGGATCGAATCCCACATCGGGCTCCCGGTGCATGGAGCCTGCTTCTCCCTCTGCCTATGTCTCTGCCTCTCTCTCTCTCTCTGTGTGTGACTATCATAAATAAAAACAAAAAACAAACAAAAAAAAACCAAAATAGTAATTTGGGTTACTAGGGTTCTACAATGAGGAATAACTGGTTGTTCTTATTTTTTTGGTGTCATTGTGAACTCCCTGGAGTTCATAGTCCAGTGGAGGGAACAGAGAGGCACACAGACAATTACAATACAACATAATTTTGTACTATAGTAAAAATAAATGCATCTATGGGCATCTAGAGGTTAGAGTATCTAACTACTTTATTGGATATGACAAAGGCCTCAGAAAGGAGGCAGAAGCAGACTCTCTACTGAGCGGGGAGCCTGACGTGAGGCTCAGTCCTAGAACCATGGGATCATGACCTGAGCCAAAGGCAGATGCCCAACTGACTAAGCCATCCAGTCACCCAGAGAATTCAGTTTTTATATGTTGAATTTGTAAGGTCTTTGGGATAGCCAGGTAGAAATGTTTGGCAGACACCTGGAAATAATGGTCCAAATCTCAGGTAAACCTTGCCTGTCTGAACAGGTCAATTTAAGATTCTCCAGCATGTAATACTAAAGTTCACAAGTGGGACAAGATCCCTTAAGGTGGGTAGAATGAGAAGAGAAGGCACAGATGAATCTATCATGATATTGAAGGGATCTGCAAAGGAAAGAGAAATCTACAAGGCATACTGACTGAGAAGAAGTAGAGAAGTAGGAAATGGTATGAAAGCCAAAGGGAAAAAAAAAAGGAAAAAAAAAAAAGCCAAAGGAGAGGAGAATTTCAGAATTTACAACAGAAGTCTTGGAAAATACCAACTGTAAGGTAACTATTAGTGACTTCATCAAAGGCTGTTTCAGTGGATTAGTGAGGACAGGAGCTATGTTTCCATGGACACAGAATGAATGAAAGGCGTCAAAATAGAAACAGAACCATAATTACTTTTTTTTCAAAAAGTTTGGTAGGGCCTGGCAGCATGAAAACTCATATTATAGATTGTGTCCCATTAACATAAAATCAACCAACCAATAAATATTAATTGTGAGCTGATCTTATGTAAGCCATTGTACTAAAGTACTCCTAGTGTAAAAAAGGTATTCTTGACATAGCCAATTCTGAAGGAGAAAGTATGCAAATTTATAAATGCATGTTTAAAAAGAAAGCTCCTCAGAAAACCTAAGAAATCAGATTAGATAGGTATTTTTAAAATACGTTGACCTTTATTATCTCTAAAATTGTACAAAGGATCGCACACGATTCTAAAAAAAAAAAAAAGCAAACAAACAAAATGTATGCTGTTAGAAAAGGAAATATAGGACAGCCCGGGTGGCTCAGTGGTTTAGCGCCGCCTTCGGCCCAGGTTGTAATCCTGGAAACCCGGAATCGAGTCCCATGTCAGGCTCCCTGCATGGAGCCTGCTTCTCCTTCTGCCTGTGTCTCTGCCTCTCTCTTTCTCGCTCTGTGTCTTTCATGAATAAATAAATAAAATCTTTAAAAAAAAAAGGAAATATAAAATAAATCTGATGCATAAAACAAAGTATTCTGTGAATCTGTATAAATAAGAGTCTTTTGATTAGGAATACAGCACAGGATTCTTGTATTTATCCATTCAAGGGCTCAGTTTCTCTGAATATCTAAGGGATAATCATATTATCTTACCTGCCACCGGTAGGCTAATACACGCATATGGATTCAGTACAGTGTCTGTGAAGTATTACAATGAACACATTCCTTACTAACAGTTGGACAAAGTAAGCAGGGGGTATTAAAACCCAATTTTCAATGTGGAGGTCCCCACCTCAGCCTTTTCTTCCCCGTCTGTTGACTTTCATTGAAGACTTTTCATATTTCACAAAAGTACTCTCATAGTTCTGCAAGTGGTTTTTCACCACCGTGCTTTTGATCAGCCTTCTAATTATAGCCTATTTCAGATTTAAGTGGAGAATAAAACTGACCGTGAAAGTGAACTTATGGTTACATGAGGGCTCCCTCCCAGTAGCATCCTGAAATATGAGGAGTCTTTTCTTTTGCTGCCTCTTATGGCAGCACTTTGAAATCTAGGAACCAGATCGCAACACAGGCATACCTTTGGGCAACAAAGAGCCAAAAAAACATACAGAAGGAGTTGACAAAAAAGGAGTCATAGTTGGATGGCACCACCTTCTTCTCTAAGAAGGAGATGTTTCCATTTACCTTTATTTTTTTTATTTTTTTAAGATTATTTATTTATTTATTCACGAGAGACACACAGAGAGAGGCAGAGACACAGGCAGAGGGAGAAGCAGGCTCCATGCAGGGAGCCAGATGTGGGACTCGATCCTGGTTCTCCAGGATCGCGCTCTGGGCTGAAGGTGGCGCTAAACCGCTGAGCCACCCAGGCTGCCCTCCATTTACCTTTAATTCTATTATCCACAGTAGGGTTACAAATAAGAGGTCAAGGATGACAAACAAGCAGAAAGATCTTCCATAACACTGGATCCGTCTGTCTTTTCCTCTCCTTCCTAAGACTCAATCCTGGCCTTCAGTTTTGTAGGGTAGACATAATGGACACTGTCCATACTTGAGTGTATAGGTCCCCCTGAAAGGGTTCTCCAGGTGTTCTGGCAGGTGGTTCACATGTGGAGGAAGGTTAAGGAAAAGTTTTCCCTGCTCCCTGTTTCCTAGAGAAAAAAGACCCCACTGGACGGTTCTGAGATTGGGCTCTTACAGTTTTGCAGTCTGACCAGAGTGGGCCTTGAATAAGCCTTTCGAATCTGTCTGGTGCAATGAACTGCAGGTACATCTGTGTATTATATAATAACCTTTTTTCCTCTAGTGCCTGAGACCAGATGGCTAAGTAAATAAATAAATTACAACCAAGTCTGTTTCAATGTTATGCCTGTGGAATTTGAGATAATTCCTTTAATCAACCATCCAACAAGTTGAGTCTTTGTGTCCTGACCTAGAAGTGGATATCTTTCACCATGACTTTCAGAGTCCTTTGGTGATAAGAGATTTTTTCAGTATCAGTGAATGTAAATTCAAGTTTTATTACTGAATTTTTGGGGATCAGTTAATGAAAACCTCTGGGTCCCGTTTTCACTGTGGAAATAGCTGCCGACCTTTAAGAACTGTTGAAGAATTTGGCAGCAAAAAATAAAATTATATCATTGCTTTAGTTTTAAAACAGAGATTTCAAGAATAAGCCAACTTATTGGCTTCAAAAGGGAACTTCATAAGTCAAATTCCCAATCCACAACTTTTTTTTCAGACAGCCAGATGCTCATCTTCACTTCTCATTAAGAAATATCAAGTACTTAGATAGGGAGCTGTTCTATTCCTACCAAAGGTTCTTTTTTTTTTTTTCCTACCAAAGGTTCAAAAATGACATAGTCATAAAACAAACTATAATCGCTGACTTGAAATTGTTGATGAAAAAAATCCTATGAGCCTAAATTATGCTATTAGAATAAAGAAATATTGTTTTCATATTAACAATTGATGGTCCATTAAACCCCTGGATTACTGAATTAATTAGCTCTTGGGAAAGCAGTTGAGCAATAATCAGAAACTTCAGTGCAATACACAGTGATTTATTATATATCAGTAGTTGTAAACTCCAGCTCTATTAAAATCACAGGAGAGGCGGCATTTCAAAAATACTGACACTCAGGCTTCACTCCAGAGATTCTGATATAATTGGTCTATGAGGGCTCTAAGATCATATTTTTGCAAAACTACTCTTTACCCCACATCCCTATCCAGGTGTTTCTAATGTGCAATCAGGTTAAAAACTCCTGATCTAGGGTTGCCTGGGTGGTTCAGTCATTGAGCATCTGCCTTTGGCTCAGGTTGTGATCCCAGGGTCCTGGGATTGAGTCCCACATCAGGCTCCCTGTGGGAAGCCTGCTTCTCCCACTGCCTATGTCTGTGTCTCTCATGAATAAATAAATAAAATCTTTTAAAATGAAACAAAACCTCCTGATCTAGATTATTTGTCTAGCTTTTACAATACTGAACATTTATTTATTTATTTGACAGAGAGAGTAGGCAAGAGAGCACAAGCAGTGGGAGTTGCAGAAGGAGAGGAGAAGCAGGCTCCTGCTGAGCAGGGAGCCCAACACCGGACTGGATTCCATGGGATCATGACCTGAGCCAAGGACAGGTGCTTAACCTACTGAGCCACCCAGATGCCCCTGAACTTTTATTTATAACTGATACAAGTAATAAAGAGTAACAGTGTACTCTTATCCTAATTTATCCTAAATCACCATTCTCTGAACGTAATGGTTTAGAAAATTACAATCACTAAGGAAACATAAAATAGCATCTATATAGTGTTTATAGCAAGTAAAAAAATATGTGAATAGATGAGCCACAAAATGACCTTATTATTCTTTGCTAAAATTGTTAAGAGTCTTGGAATGAAATAATAGAATTTTCTATTCCTCTACTTCACTGAGGATAGAAGTTAAGTAACTTCTAAGGTTCATCACATTTAAGATAGATGCTATACATAGAACCCATAGCCCTTGATTCTATTCCTAATGTGTTTTCAAATATTTCCCTGATTTTATTTTTTAGAAGGTAAAGGTTACTTTTTGGGAGTGATAAGAGACACCATAACCAATTACTAGAAGCTTATATAAACATTGAGGCAGTTGATAGGATATCTGTCAAGTCTGTGGACTCTGGAACCAAATAAACCACAGTCTAACCCATCCTTTAACATATGCCGCTCATGAGATCTAAATCTACCTTCACTTCCTCATCGGGAAAATAAGGATATTATAAATAATAGAATGAGATAGAGAAATGGATGAAGGCAAATTTCTCTTCTGTTCACATGACATTGTTCCCACCCCTAAGGTCTAAAGAAAAGGGAAGTGAACCCAGACTTCTCTGGTAAATTTGTTAATAAATAAACAATTAAGGTAAAACATATCTGATAAGAGGTTAGTATCCAAAATATATAAGCAATTCATACAACTCAATACCAAGAAAAAAATCTGATTAAAAAATGAGCAGAGAAAAAAAAAAAAGAGCAGAGGAACTAAACAGACATTTCTCCAAATAAGACATACAAATGGCCATCAAATACATGAACACATGCTCAATATAACCAAGCAACAGGGAAATGAAAATCAAAACCACAATGAGATATCACCTCACACATGTTAGAATGGCTGCCATCAAAAAGAGAAGGGATAAGTATTGGTGAGGATGTGGAGAAAAGGGAACTTTCGTGTACTGTTGGTGGGAACAAACAGTATAGCCATTATACTGGCTATAACGGTAGCCATTATAGAAAATAGTATAGAGATTCCTCAAAACATTAAAATAGAACTACCCTATGATCCAACAGTCCCACTTTTGGGAATATATTTTTAAAAAGATGAAATCAGGGCAGCCCCGGTGGTGCAGCGGTTTAGTGCTGCCTGCAGCCCAGGGCATGATCCTAGAGACCCGGGATCGAGTCCCATGTCAGGTTCTCTGCATGGTGCCTGCTTCTCCCTCTGCCTGTGTCTCTGCCTCTCTCTCTCTGCATCTCTATGAATAAATAAATAAAATCTTAAAAAAAATAAAATCATTATCTCAAAGAGATAACTGCATTCCCATGTTCACTGCAGCATTATTCACAATAGCCAAGACACGAAAACAACCGAATTATCCACTGATGGATGAATGGATAAAGAAAACGTGGTGTGTATATACAATAGACTATTATTCAGTCATAAAAAATAAATAAGGAAATATTGGCATTAAGAATAACACGGATGGCCCTTGACAGCAGTATGCAAAGGGAAAGAAGTCAGAGAAACAAATACTGTATGGTGGCACTCATATGTAAAATTAAAAAAAAGCATCTCAGACAAAGCAGAATGGTGGTTGCCAGGGACTAAAGGGGTTGAGGAGAGGCAGGAAATGGGGAGATGTGGGTCAAAAGCTTCAACCTTCCAGTTATAAGATGAATAATTTCCTGGGATCTAATGCATAGCATGGGACTGTAGTTATCAATACCATATTGTATACTTGAAAGCTGTTTTGGAAGTAGAGTTTTAATGTCTTCACCATAACAACAACAAAATGATAATTATATGAGGTAAAGAATTTGTTAACTAACCTTATTGTGGTAAACATTTCCCAATATATACATGTATTAACTTATCACATGTACACTTTAAACTTACATGATTATATCTCAATAAAACTGGAAAACAAACATTAAACAATGAAGTTCTTTGCATTGGTTCTTCATTAGACCATTCTGTACATTAGTCTTTCACATACATTTCAATAGCTGGCATGTTATAACAGGGTACTAAATCAGATAATGTGTGTGAATCATCTAAGGCAATGCCTAGAATATAGCATGCGCTCAACAATATCATCTTAAATTGTAACTATTATGTGTTATATAATGTTGCTCAATGAGGCAGATGGGAGTTTTTTGGGTTTTTTGGTAAGTAAATGTGTTTCCATCCTGAATAGTTTGTACTACGTGGAACATTCTTCCATGGAGTCCAAAAAGACTTTATGGTACATAATTAGTGGCATTGTGAATCAATCAGTCAGCTTATGTGTGTGCAAAATTGCAAAGGAAAAGGACACCGTCTTTATCCTCAAAAAATCTACAACTTAGTGAAGAGGGGGGAGAAGAAGATGAACTTTGCCACCCAAGGGAAGTGTCAGCTGGCCAACTCGCTGAGCTTATATTTGATAGTAGTGTCTCTCATGTTGCCTACTCGATTCCTCAGACATTAGCTATGGTAGCATTTGGAGAATCAGGAGAAATAGTATCTGTGGGTTTATTTAATACATATACTGTATTTTGGGGGAAGGAGAATTAATTTAGCCAAGAAAAGAAACGTTTTGATGCCCTTACCCATCAAATAAACTGACTTTCTGCCAAATGAATGTGATCACAGGCCAAGGGTGAGCTTTCCAATCAGAAAACCAGCAAAGGACAAGATGACACCAGGCTCGTTTTATAGGTTTTGTGTTTGATTAATAGCACTGTAGGAGATTTAAAAAGAAAAGAGATTGTACTGAAATGATGTCATCTACTTATAGAAAAACTACATTCCAACATGCTTATAGTAATACCAAGGTTACAGTTGACAAAATATATTCCAGCCTTAGCAAAGAAAATTCATCATCTTCATTCTTTAATTACATTACTTTTGCAATCAAATATGGAAGCTAGTCTATTTCATGTTTGTGAAAAATTTCTGTAAATGGTTATAATTACCTATCATTTCATTTGATGCAAAGGAAGTTTTCAAATAAAAAAGTGACTTCACTATATTCATTAATTCTTTAACTTTTGTCTATGAATTTATTGCAAGGCTACTATGAGCTAGGCACTATGCTATGGAAAATAAGACAGTGTCTCTACCCTTACAGACATTACAAAGTGGAAAGGGGTGGGAAGAGAAGGGACAATAAATGAGTCAAAAATCTAATAAAAGCACACAGGTTATTATTTTTATTTTTTAAAAAGATTTTATCTACTTATTTGAGAGAGAGAGTGTGTGTGTATAAGCTGCGGGAGAAGCAGAGGGAGAGGGACAAAGCAGACTCCACATTGAGCATAGAGCTGACATGGAGCTCCATCCTACAATCCTGAGATTATGACATGAGCCAAAACCAAGAGTCAGACACTCAACTGAGTTGAGCTACCCAGGCACCCCAAAACAGAGATTATTAATGAAGTACAATGAAGAAAGTAAACATGGATTGTACAAGAGAATAATGGTAAGGTCTTCTTACATGGTGGGATCAGGGAAGTCCTTGCTGAAAATGTGACACCTGAGCCAAGACCTAAGTGATGAGAAGACAGTGCTATTGAAAGTCAAGGCAAGAGTTATTTATGCTGAAAGAACTACATGGGCAAAGGTCCCAAAGCAGAAAAAAGCTTTAGTAACTGACAGAAGGGCAGATGACTTGCCCTCTCTAGAAGCAAGAGAGACAGTGGCATGTGGCTTGAGGAATCACAGGGGAATATCATTTTTAGAGCCTTTGGGCCATGCATGAAAAGGGGTTTGAATTTTTTTTTTTTTAGGGTTTTGAATTTTTATCCTGATGTCAAACATTAGAGGTATTTAAGCAGATGTTGACACATTCTGATATAGGTTCAGAGTATGTGTGTGTATGTGTGTACTTGATTTTATCTTTTACTGAGAAAAATTCAAGTTTCCTACAATAAGTGTGAAATATCATAGAGATATCAACATCGGTATGACTCAACTGTAAATAAGTTTTTCTTTTGTGCTTGATTTAATCCTTAACTATTTGTGGAATTCTTAAGTCAGGCTGATGCAACACTAGCGAAGGAGAACAGAGATGTAGCACAGAGGCTACCAAGAGAATAATCTAGGAAAAGGGCATCTGGACTTTTCTGGACTGGTTTGGAGACTTAGGTCTAGACTGAAGTGATATCCTGAAAGTTTGGTCCCATATTGCAAAGCCATTCTAGGGCTCTCAGCCTTTTCAAGTCACTTACTTTTCAGGATATCTTTCGTTATTAGCATGGAGAGATGTAGAGCTATAGAAACATATCATCTCAAGGTTAGAAAGAAACCTAAAACAGTGTTTTTCAAAAACAGGATCACCCTGAAATCTTGTTAAAAAGTGGTTTGATTAAAGCAGGGCATGAAATTCTACACTACTAAGATGGCTTCCAGGTGGACCAGTACACTCTGAGTAGAAAAGCAGGCTATTTTGTTTAGCTCCTTCTTGGCTTCAAACCTGAGTCCTCGAGACTAAGCTCCGTGATCTCTTATAGCTCTCACCACATGATCCTCTGTTGTATCAAATACATATTGAGCATGTAGTTGATGCTCAATACATTTTCAATAACTATGTCAGTGAATGGATGAGGGCATGAATGAACGTCTCCAACCCATGTTTACCAGCCTCTGATGAAAACCTCACAATCTCAGGATTATCAACTGAGGAAGCCTTTTTTTTTTTTTTATCAGTTCTGATCTTTGAAAATTCCTTATTTCAACTGAGCCAATGTCTGTTTCTCTGTGGTTGAAATCATTGATCCTAGATTTGTCCTTTGAGGAAACACGTGGCAGCCTTCTTTTTTGACACAATCTGGTCTGGGAGTTGCTTAGTGAACAAGAAAAAAAAATCATTTAAAATAAAAATCATATTCTAAAAAGATACATCAAACATTTGATTTTAACTTACACGTATGAAAGTATATTCATTCACTCATCTTCTGTGTAGATGCAAGGCTGGCAAAATGGGCCCTTTGATGATCTTTATCAGCTTATGCTATCTGTCAGCATAAACCACACCTATAATAACACATCAAGCACATGTGGAACAATGGTAGAAAGAGAAGAATGTGCATTGAGGGGGAGAAACACAAACCTGCCTGGGAGCAATCTGCAATGATGAGGCTCATTCTTAGCAAAGGCATTGTGTTGGATGAGGTAGAGCCAAAGAAGTCTGGAAGCAGTAGCTGTACAGCCATGTAGCAGAGATCTCCTTTTACTTATACCAAGCCAAGGTGATTTATTACCTGCATCAAGTGAAGATAGCACTTGTGGTGTTTTCAGATGGTCTTACCTATATCATAAATACTAATAAAAATATAAAAATAATTTTGAAGCTCCTAAAAAAGCAGGCTACTCTAAAGTATATGGTTGTCAGTTTTCCTTTCATTTAATAAGACACTTCAAGATTTACCAATTAATGGAATTCTCAGACACTTCTTTGATCTCCATTTTGTGAACCAATTTATCTCTATCCAATAAGTTGATTTTCTTTTCTTTTTTTTAAAGATTTTAAATTTTTATTTATTTGAGAGAGAGGGAGAGAATGCACACATGGGTAGAAGGAAAGGGGGGGGGGTGGCGAGAAGCAGGCTCCCTGTTGAGCAGGGCACCCGACATGGGGCTTCATCCCAGGACCCAAAGACCATGACCCAAGCCCAAGGCACTCCTGTTAAATGGATTTTCATTTATTGTATGAGTTTCATTACATTTTCTAATAAATTAAGTGGTTTTACCATGTCTCTTTTCCTTGAATTTTTGGATCATGTTTTCCTTCAATGATTCTTCAAAGAGGCCTTCTGTTAACACTTAATTTAAAATTTAAAGACTGAGAATAGTATGTATTTGTTCTTAAAATACAAAGACATATTTTATTTAATAGGCAGCACCTAGCCTGAAATACTCATCCTCACATTAAGAATTGAACAAGGTCTTATATTTTTTCAGCAAGTGTGGCTTCACATTCATTATCTTGCTTAAGTCTCAAGGCAACTGTGGGAGGTCAGTGGTATCGCTTCTGTTTTGAAAAGACAAAGTGAAGCTCAGAAGTGGTCAGGGTCTTGTAATGTATACAGGCCACCCAGTGGGATAGCATATAGGGTGGGAAGGATCCAGCCTTGTGATTCTTTGGGTCTTCTTTTAAATCTTACAATTGTATAAACTGAGGCCAAAGGGCAATAAATGGGGCTTCTGCCATTTAACTGTATGGTTCTGCGATGCTCAAATGTATTGGCAGGTTCAAATAATGTTATTCACTTGAGCTAAAGACTCTCTTCCTCTTCCTCTTTTGAAAGAGTGCAAGAGTTCCAAGATGAAAGTGAAATCAAATTATTTGGAAAGTCTTTTGCTTATCAGTTAGTTTGTTTTAGAACTTTAAAATATATCTGAAGGTAGTTCTAGATAATAGTTCACAGGGTTTTGAAGTTTTGAAACTAGAATTGAAAATCTCTAGTTGATGTTGATTTAGCTGTGGGGAATGGCATCATTGAAGCATGGCATCATTAGCGGTTTATGTAAATAATCATCTCCTTATTGTGTTAGAGCAGAGTATACATTAAAAGTTTAAGAGGCTATTTAAAAAGTAAACTACATTACACATTTTTATCTAAACCTGTGAATAAATACAGAGACAACAAACAGGGGGGAAAAAAGCATTTTCAGCAACTGAATCATACTCTGATTCGGATCAGTCCTTGGTAAAAACTTTAATGACCTTTCTTAACATTCAAGCTAGGAAATTTAAAATCCAAAGGGAAAAATGTAAGAGCAATCCTCTGAATCATTTAGTATAAATTTGGTTTAAATTTATTCTACCCAAGGGAAGTTTCATTATTAATATGGTCAAAAGAACTGGTCCTAGTTTCAGACCTTTTCTATTTATGAAGAACATTTCTCATATTTTTGTTATAAGAAAAATATAATTTCTAATTGTATACATAATGTCCAGAGAGATAATTCAGCCATCAATGTCTTTTTTTTAATTCTAAATAAAGAGTAGAAGAAGAAAAGCCTAAAAGATTAGTGTTTTACCAGAAGCTTTTAGGTTCCTCTCTCAGCTACCTTGCATGTTATTGTCTCTGTAAGGCTGTCATACTTGGGGAGTTTTTCATGACTCAGATGACTTTCTTCTTGGTCAAGATGACCTTCTGGCCCTACGCTCCTCAAAACAATAAGCATAAATGTATATGCCTCTAAATATTTTTTAAAAGAAGTCACTGTTTATGCTTGACTGAAGACCTACATTTATCATCATTTTCATTTGGTTTCTTTGTCATACACACTCAGAACTCGTCTTTTTGACTCACAATGCTATATATTGATTCCCACCCTTATTCCTCACTGCATCAGTGGTTTCTATCACCTGGGAGGTTTAGGATTGGCTTGTTTAAAAGGTTGACATTGGAAATTATATCTATGCATGTATTCTCATCATACACTGTTAACTGTAAGGTAGAAATAAATTACAATGGCTATGGTAATGTGTAAACTATAATTAAATGTACTTCCATTTTCTAAGATCACATATTTGCACTGGAGTGATTCTAACTAAGCAGAATGAGTCTACAGTGCCCATGTTCAAGTCAAAATGAGAGTAAAAGAAAAAGGACGATGTAAATATTGGTGGCACTTTGTTTAGGGCTCTTTGCCTAAACTGGGAAGGAGGTGGACTCTTCTCTGTTACCCACGCCTCAGGTGCTCACTGATGTGGACCTGTCTCCTGGCTTCCTGGAACACCTACCACACTGCTTGTTGGAGAGAAAATGCAAAGGAGAAAACTCCAAAAGTGGAAATGAAGCTCAGTGAGAAGATTCTTGCTTCATTCAAGTAGAGGTAACTTAGTTGAGAGTTGTGGGGGTAATGGTGGTGATAAAGGTGGTAGAGATGGGAAAGAGTGAAGAATTTGGGATAGATTTTGGAGAATTAATAAAATTTAAGGGTTGAGGAAAAGGAGGAATCAAGGCTATTCTTTAGGTATTTGCCTGAGCCGCTGAGTGGGTAGTGGTAGTGGGTAACATTTATTAAGATTGAAAGGAACAGGTTTGAATATTAAAGGGGTGAAAATGGGCAGCCCAGGTGGCTCTGGTTTAGCGCCGCCTTCGGCCCAGGGCGTGATCCTGGAGACCTGGGGTCCTGAACGAGTCCCACGTCAGGCTCCCTGCATGGAGCCTGCTTCTCCCTCTGCCTGTGTCTCTGCTTCTCTCTCTCTCTCTCTGTGTGTGTCTCTCATGAATAAATAAATAAAATCTTAAAAATAAATAAATAAAGGGGTGAAAATTAAGAGTTCTGTTTCAGACATGACCTACTTCAGATACCTATTAGCCATCCAACTAGAGGTGAGAGTTGGCATTTGGGGCTGGGAAGTCTGATATTTTGAGCATTTAGCCCTCTAAGCATCAACTCAAATATTTTGATATAAGATGTTCTCATGGCATGATGGCTCTGGGAGAGGTGAGATATCAGGTAGGGGAGAAGAGTTTCTCACACATGAGTGCTGGAAATAGAGACATCACAGCTGATATTTCCCACTGCTGGCTGTTCCTACTTGCCTTTAAATCACACGACACTTTATCACTTTGGCTTGGAATTTTGAGGGTTGATCAGCCTGGTTTCAGAGGGTGGAGCACACCCAGATGGACCACTCAGCCCTTTCTGATTGAGGTACTGAGTTTTGTGTAAATATTCTTGGAGGGTTTGGATTTTCCATATTTAATCTCTCTTAGGTATCATGGCATTTCCCCTTGTCTGGAAGAAGATAAGAAGAGATGTCAGACCTCTCTCACTACACATGTTTGATTCTTACTTACTTACTTACTTACTTATTTATATTTTAGTAGGCTCTATGCCCAAGTGGAACTCAAACTTACAATAAGAGCAAGAGTCACATGCTCTACTACTGAGTCAGTCAGATCCATGATAATCTAAATGGCTAGAATTCACACATCAGCCAACAACTACTCCTCCAGGATGGACTGCAATGATCTTCACCTCCCTGTATTTGTATCTTTGTGTAATATTATTCTGTATTTAATCAGGGCTGAGCACTACTCTGAGCTATTAATAGGCGAAGATGAGTAATTTCTAAGACTGTCATAGTGCCATTGCAGCTTCCACCTTGTTCTCTTAGAGTGTTCACTCTGGGAGAAGCCAGTTGCCATCTTCTAAGGACACTCAAGTGGCCCTGGAGATTCAAGAGGGAAGTAACTGAGGTCTTCCCTCAATAGGCAGCATCACTTTGCCAGCCATCTGAGCCAGCCCCCTTCTATTGGAAGTGGGTCCTCCAGCCTCAGTCAAGCCTTCACAAGGCTTCAGCTGACATCCAACCTCAACCTCTTGAGAGACCCCAAGTCAGAACCAGTCCAAGGGAAAATGAAAGATAATATTATTACTATTTTAAGTTTTGGGGTGACTCAGTAATAGATGACATCCATCTTGTCCTTAAAAAGATAGCATTGTTGTTACAAACAACCTTATGAATAGAACTTTCTACTTTGTGATGTTACAAACATTGAAATAAAATTCACCTGTGAGTTTTCCAGGAGAGAAACAAAGACGCAATCAACTCACAGACTTTCTTAAATTCCAAGCTCCACACTAAGAAGTCAATAAAGCAGAAGTTGTGATCATTTGTGGATAAAGAAGCCAAATAACCTAAATATAAACTGTGGTGTTTTAGGAACTCAGCCTACATGACAAAGCACAAAAATATTTTGGATCTTTTGTTTTTATGTCACAAACAGTTCCAAAGTTCAGAGGAAGGAACTCTGGTGTTTCCTTTATACAAAGCAGACTGAGCTGTGCTATTTAATTTATCTAAGAATGGGAAGTTATGTGATTTTGAATTCTGGGTATCATTTAGAACTCTTTATAGCAAATATCTCCTAGGATCTAACTTCTTTCTAATCAAAACCTGCCAGAAAGTAAGTTTGGCTTTTTTTTTTTCCTTGTTTTTGTTTTCTGGAAACTTTTCCACCTTTTTTTTTTTGGGGGGGGGGGTATGTGGAAGATTACAGATTTTTATTCTTTGTATTTCTTTCAAGTTATTACATTCAACATGTTTCACTTTTGTGATCATTAAATCATTAAAAAAAATAAACTCCTGAAATAATTCCGTAAACTAAGCAACATGCTAAACAGGTAAATGAAATGTTACCCCCAGCCCAAAAATACATTATTCCATGAGATATTACACTTTTCTTAAATCTACTGAACTTTCCCACCTTTAACAAGAAACTGAACTAGTAGATTTTGTTAAATCATAAGTTCATTTTCTGTGCAACTATCCCGAACTTAAAATGTTACACTCTGCTGTTTTTAACAGGTGGAAGCACTTTCTTATCTCCAACATAGTGTCTAAGTGGCTAAACACAGACAACCCTGTACCATTTTAATCAGTTTCAAGTTTATTTGGCATTTATCAACTCATTTGAATCTTAAAACCACCCTGTAGGGGGGCAGCTCATCCCATTTAAGAGATAAGAAAACTGAGGTGCAGAGAGGTTATTCACCAGCCTCATCTCCTTGAACAATCCTTAAGTTACTTTATCTCTGAGAAACGAGTGGGTTGCACTGTTTTGTGAAGTGCCTTCCGGTCTTAAATTTCCTTTATTCCACACAATTTGGCAGGATCAAGTCAGTGTGTGAGCTACGAAAGCACAGACATGGAGTCAGGTGGCCTGGATCTTTGTTCTACAGTTTGCTGGCCTTGCACACTTGGAGGAATCACTGAAACTCCCCAAATCTCAGTAGCCTTGTTCATAAAAGGGAGCTAACAAGATATACCAAATAGGATTATTTTCCATGCCAAATGAAATGAAACATGTAAGTCATTTATTTGCTCTGGAAACTTGATCTAGTTACTCTCCCTGGACCCCAGGTTCCCAGACGTAAAATACAGATAACAGGCAGGAAGCAAGTGCACTTCTGGTAAAATACAGGGGATGCTGTGATGTGCTAGCTGGTTTCCCTTCAGGACTGCAGCTGCCTGGGGTTTGTGGGCTCATGGTGCTCATCTAAGTCCCTCTGGAGAATTGCTTGCTGCTGAAAGCAGCTGCCTCATCTGAGGTCATGTCCCCTTCCCAGGAAGCAGCTCGTATCCAATGACTGTCAATTCAAGGCTCCAAAGGACATGCCCTCTTGCCTTGATTGGGGAAAATATGAAGGACTATCCCAACTGCAGAGCAACTTGTGAGGTCGGCCAAGCCCCCTGTTACAGTGCAGAGTGGTCCAATCTCTCTGTGGGCCTTCCACGCCCTCACAGAGGCTGTTTCTGAGAGCACCCGCCCCCAGAAGATTCTTGCTTGTAAATTTCCATCTTAGACTCTGTTTTCTGGGAACCCAACCATCATGTAGTAACATGACGATAGTGAGATAACAGATAAGAAAGTGCTTTGAAAACTGTAAAGTTATCAGCAACAGTGGATACCACTTACCATAGCATAAGAAGGTTTATCTAGAAAATATTGCACTGGTGTGTTTTTTCATTCCTCCCATAAATTGTGTTCCTCTGCAGCCATCCTGTCATTGTGACCCCAGAGAAGAGAAAGGGCAAATATCTTCTTGCACACAAGTAGGATATGACATTAGGGTAGCACCTTTCTGCCCAGAAGGGAGAGTTTAGGGCAAGTTTCAGTCCGTGGAGAGGAGAGGAGAGAGAAAAGGAGGGATTAGGGAGGGGAGGTTGAATGCTGGTATCCACAATTTACCCCTCTTAGGGTAAAGTCTGCGTAGGGAGGTGAAAGAAACAAAAAAGACTTTCAGGTAAGGCTGAGAACCTTGCAGCTACTGGCTTTCTCTTCTGGGAACAGGCAGAGGGAAGGTGCACAAAAAGAGGTACTGCATTAGCACTGGGTGGCCTAGAAGCCATGGATGGCTTTGCACTGGCAGAAAGAGCCTAGTTCCTCACGCTCCACATGTAGGTGGTGGAAAACGGGCAATGCAGAAACTTAAGCATGTCCTCCTTTAGCCCCTAGCCAGGGAGAGGACAGGACATTGAGGATCTGGGCAGGCTAGCAGAATCCTAGAGTTAGGAAGAGGAGAAATGAGCTCTGTAAGACTACCAAAGCATGAAGGCCTGCTGAACATACGACGAGCCGACTTCAGGGAGAAATCTTGATGAGATAATGCCAGTCTGCAAGATGGTTTGAAGATTGCATAGTAGTCAGGGAGGTAGAAAAAAATTGCTGCCTGTTGCATTACAGATATAAATGTTTTCCTTTAAATAGTAATTATTAAAAACATAAATTTATAAATAAGAGTAAGTGACATATGGTTTGGTTTGTGGTCAGTTTGTGTTCTATGTTTTGCAGATGTCACTTCACATCCTATTCATTTTTTAAAAAGATTTTAAAATTTTGTTATTTATTCGAGAGACACAGAGTGCAAGAGAGAGAGCCGGGGGCACGGTGGCGCCGAGGGACAGAGGGAGAGGGAAAAGAAGACTCCCCACTGAGCAGGGAGCCCAAGGCACGGCTTAGTCCTAGAACCCCTGGGATCATGGCACCAGCTGAAGACAGATGCTTAACCAACTGAGCCACCCAGGCGCCCCTTTTTAAACATATTTTATTTATTTGAGAGAGAGACAGGGAGAACACACAAGTGGCGGTTGGGGCAGAGGGAGAGAGACAAGCAGACTTCCAGTGAGTGAGGAGCCTGAATTGGGGCCTGATCCCAGGACCCTGAGATCATGACCTGAGCTGAAGTCAGAAACTTAAGCAACTGAGTCACCCAGGTACCCCACATCCTATTCGTTTTTGAACAACATTAAAGCTTTGGACTTGCTATGTGCTAGTATCTAACGTAGTCTTTATTTGTAGCTCTGATAGCTTTCACTTTCTGGAACTATCAAATTTTGCTGTCTGTTGTATCCTGTGGGAAGTTTAGTAGAACACATGTAAGTGATATAGAAGTTACGACTTGTCATTTTCATTGTAAGCTCTAGTTTTTTTTCTTTTTTAAAGATTTTATTTATTTATTCATGAGACACACACACACACACACACAGAGAGAGAGAGAGAGAGAGAGAGAAGCAGAGACACAGGCAGAGGGAGAAGCAGGCTCCACACAGGGAGCCCGACATGGGGACTCGATCCCAGGTCTCCAGGATCACGCCCTGGGCTGAAGTCAGCGCTAAACCGCTGAGCCACCCGGGCTGCCCAAAGCTCTAGTTTTGAATTGTTTATGCATAGCTGTGGTTTTGCCTCACATTGGGCTGAAAGTTGATACAATTTCAGGTAGCCTTGGTGAATGCTGACTTAGATTCATTATGTACATCAGAATCTTGGTTTCTATAAGAGCATGTGGCAAAATTTGTAATCTTTTATATCTAAAAAATGTAGTTTCTTTAGTATAAATTAAGCTGGTCTATATGCATCTGCCTACTAGATTATGTTTTTTGAAAACTTAGATTTCAAAAATAATTACTTATGTGCACTTTGAAACATTTAGATGTAATTGGAACATGAGCTGAGAATGTGATGCTTTGCTTTCTATGACTTATACCCTCTAATTGAAAGCCTAAGAGAATAATGTAGTGTGTAAAATGAAAGATGGCCAACATGCCATCTTTCATTTTTCCTAGTTGTATTAAGTAAAATAACTTGAGTGCTTATCTAATGAACTCTAAGTGATTCTCTAATAAATCAATAGACAAGAAATGTCTTTCATTTATAAATGTGTTAATATTTTCTCAAGGAATGAGGACTTCCAGTCATTAAAATAGTTAATTCCCCCAGCATCCAGAATGATAACTATGTCTTTCTAAGATCATTTTTGTGTAATGATATGTGTACCCAAAAAGTTTTATCTTACAGAAGTGGTTCAAAATAATTTGGGGGAAAGTGAGGATGGTGTTGATTCTGTTCCTCTAACAAAACCTTAAACATATCATAATACTAATATAGATTTAATCTGATTTCATTGATTTTTTTGAGTGTTAGGCTTTTAAAACTTAAATGATTAAATACATGATCACTAATGTCTCCATTATCTTGTTTAGATATGCTGATGCAGTTTTAATAAGGCTTAATGATTTTAAAAGATCAACTTTCTTTGCTATTGTTTTCAAAATCTAGTCTTGACATGTGATTTTTTTTTTTAAACACACAGCAATTTTTATGAACTACTATGAAAAGTCCATACTTGACAGATTGGGAAAAAACAGTAATTTGTGATGCTAAAATGTCAGTGTATTGATAATAAAAAGCAAAAATATTATACTGGTATGTATAGAATCATAAAATAATTTCTTAACAAGCCTTTAATGTAGGGCAAATTTCGTATCTGGTTTTAGGCCATGATGTAGAAAGCAGCTAATTATAATTGCCTTAAATTATCTCTCCCAATGTAACAGAACAAAAGTTAATAGTTGCATTTATGATTTTTAGATGAAGTTATCTATTAAGTTCATTATTAAGCTATTTTATTTAAAATAAAGCAGGGACATACATTGAAAAGGGGTTATGTCTACAGAGGACTTTCTAAAATGTGTTATATTTCTGAAAGGTAAGCACACATTTTCAATCCACACTTAAATAACAGTTAAGGAAATAAAACAAACAAATGAAAAATTGTAATAAAGTGCAAGCTATCAAACTGAACCACTTGGGTGGTCTTGACACATACTTTTAGTTGAATATAAACTTCAATGTAGTAATTCTTGAAGTATAATTTTTATTTAATATATGCATCTGAGAATTAAAAGAATGCATATATATACATAGACTAAATAGACTAAATATGGCCAGAATGTACTCCAAATGTTAATAGGAGTTTTTGCCTCAAGGCAATTGATTTTTATTTCCTTTTCTATATTTTCATATTTTCCAAATTTCTTACATTGAGTGTATTACTTTTTGGTTCAGAAAATGAACCAGTAAAGGCTAACAAAGAATTTGAGAATGACTCTCTGGTTCTACTGGTAAAAATTATCTTTAATTATCTTTAAAGACTGTAAACAGCCAAGCGGAGACTACAGAGCCTGACATGCTATGGTGTGAGTCTGGAATCTAGTAATAGAATTTAAGGAGAGCTAGTGAAGGATTTGTGTCTGGCAAAGATCACTCTGGGTACAGTGTGAAGCATGGATTAGAAGGGAGAAAATGAGAGGCACCAAATCCACTTAGTAGGCAGATGTGAGGATCTGAAGGAAAAATTATGAAACCTTTTTTTTTTAAATAAAGATTTTATTTATTTACTCATGAAAGACACACACACACACAGAGGCAGAGACACAGGCAGAGGGAGAAGCAGGCTTTATGCAGGAAGCCCGACGTGGGACTCGATCCTGGGACTCTAGGATCACGCCCTGAAGTCTTGTTTTTTATATTGAAACACAAACCTGGTACTTTCTCAGATCTCTGCCTTCTTCCTCTCTCTCTCTCTCTAGGTCAGAGCTTCACCTGTGCCAAGGTGCTGCTCTACTTTTGAAATCCGATGAAATAGCACGTGTTGGGCATGAGAGCCCACCACCTGGGAGCCACCAAGTGGCCAGATGATATGACCTGGGAGAAGTTTAGGGGTGTTCAGCTCTCTAGGGATAAACTTTCACCACTGACAAATGGAGCCAGGAGAGAGGTCAGCAGATACCTCCTCCTCTCTTGTAGACGAGTCTGAGATGTAGTTTCTCCTTGTAGCTCTTCTAGAAAAATCTAAGTCTCATGCCCGTTGGGAGATTGTTGTGTCGTTACACAACAGTAATCAGTGTGGTAACACAGTGCATTGCACTGGGTCACATCTTTCCTTGCCTCATTGCCTCTCTCACTGTCACCATTCTGGGCCGGTGCCTCCTCAACGGAGTGCCTCACACTCTGCTCTCTACAGTAGCTGGGCTTCACCTGCCTTTACCAGCACAGTGGTGGGGGAGTGAGCAGAGCGGAGGACAAAAATATGAGAGATATTTGAAGGTAGTATTGACACCAGTATGGTGCCTGACCTCATTTTGGGAGCAAGGGACAAAAGTGTATTTGAGATGACTCCCAGGTTTTCAACTTGGACAACAGGTAGCTAATACTAGGACAATTCCTAGTAGTAATTCCTACTATTCCTAGTATTCCTAGTATTATCCATACTAAACCCTCGGTCAATATTGAAAGAAGGATGGTACCATAACTAAGGCAAAGACTACAGAGGTATGTTTATTAATGTATCACATGTAGAGTAACCTGAAGGAGATTTTACCAGACATGAGTAAGGGGTGTTTCCAATCCTTTCTTAAGAGACCCTGTAGGGCTCCCTGGGTGGCTCAGTGGTTTAGCGCCTGCCTTCGTCCCAGGGCGTGACCCTGGAGTCCTGGGATCAAATCCCATGTTGGGCTCCCTGCATGGAGCCTCCTTCTCTCTCTCTCTCTCTCTCTTTTGTGGTCTCTCATGAATAAATAAATTTTAAAAATCTTTAAAAAAAAGAAAAAAGAGACCCTGATGCAGGACATACAAAAGAGTGGCCAAGGCCCTGGGCAGAGGGGTGAAATGTTGAGCCCAGAGGAGTGCTGACAGACTGTCCACAGTTCAAATGGACTTTATTCTTGTCGAATCTGATGTGAGCTTAGTCTGTTCCAGATAATACAGCAGAGTTTAAACCATCTCAATTGTCCCTGATTCACAGAGCAAACAGGCACAATTAATATAGTGCTAAGTCCTAAAACTCTCAATTACAAGCTATTTCCATTTTCATGAAAACCACAGAAAAACAGAGCTAAAGAGACTTCCAGAGATTATTCCCCTGGTTCAGGGATGATTTGGCACACACGTTTAGGAAAAGCACTGATTCTTATTTTCCTGCAGGACTAACACTCAACTACCAAATAACAATATCATGTTATAGAAAAGCTGGCCAAGAAAAGCTTAAAGAACTGAAGAGTAAGGAACATCTTTTGTTCAAGTAAAATAGAGGGGGTGACCCCCTGAAGGTACAGTTTCTTTTTTGTGAAGTCAGGAATATTCTGGCCCAAATGGAATTTATGGCCAAGCTAAATGCTAGAGTAGAAAGTGGCAGTAAAATAACTATTGTGCCTGCTGCTAAAACTAAAATTACTAGTCTAAAAGTATAATGAAAACTCCAGTGCCATTCACAATAGAGCAATATCTTATATGAAAGTCACTGAGAAGGGGAAAATCAAGTGCAGGCAAACATTTTAAATACACTCTCGTGAGAAATACTCATACATAGTTTACATTGTTCCAGGCACTGCTCTAAGAACTTTTCAAATATTATTTATGTAACATTATAACAATCTTATTAAAGAGGTGTTGTTATTGGCCCTTTCCCAGATGAGGAAGCCGAGGCACTGAAAAGGTAAGTTGCCCAAGGTCACACGCTAGCGTGGTGGGTCGAGGGTTCAAACTCATTTCCCACCAGCTCTGCAGGGGCCCCACTGTGCAGACAGCATGTTTAAACTCCCGGCTCGGCACACTGATCGCACTATGAAAAGCACAGAGGAACTGAGAAGAGAGCAGGTTTGTCTCCCATCTCCTGTTTATTTCAGTACATACACTTGCTGAGTAAAATGGTAAACTAATCACCCACACTATTTACATTGTTTTTCTCTCTTTTCCCCTCCTCCCTTGACTGAAGTTTGATTCACATATTTATACACAGGTAGGATTAAACTCTATTCCTATGGTCCAGATAGATCCGTCTTGGAGCAGGAGCCAATCAGGAGCAAGCTCATGAGACTGGGGAAGCGTGACATTTTCTGGAGTTTATACTAACTAACTGAGGGATACCTTGTTTTCCAGGTCTGGAGACTCTTTATATTCATCCAGTCAGCAATTGTTTTTTTAGGTGCCTTTTATAAGACAGGCACTGTTTGAGCCTGGAGATGCTTTGTGGAACAAGAGTGGCTGAGCCTCTCCCCTCGCGGAGCGGGCATTCTAGAGGTGAGACAAACACGAATCAAGTAAACAGGTAGACATTTAAGAGATTTGCTACGAAATATGAAAGGAGATAAACCAGGTTAATTGGCGAGTGAGTGGCTATGGCTATGCTGCATCTATACTAAAAGAGGTCCTCTCTTGGGTGACACTTGCCCAGAGACCTGAAGGGATTCAGGGGAAGCCAGGTGGAAATCTGGGGTTAAAAACCAGGGAAAACAGCAAATGCAAAGACCCTGAGGTAGGAGTCTGCTTGACATTTTTTGAGGAACAGTGAGAAGGCTGGTATGACTTAGAGAGGAATGAACACAGAAGAGAGTGACAGAGTCAAATCCTACGGGCTGTCATCGGGAGTGTGGGTTTTATTCCAAATGTGATGTGATAGGAGACTGCTGGAGGACTTTGAACAGGAGAGTGAGCACATTTCATTTTTATTTTAAAAGGACTGCTGTGGCTGCTGCACAGAGAATGAAATATAGGCTAAAGGAGTGGCCACAGGGATGACAATGAGGAGGCCACTGCAGTAGGTTTGCCAAGGAGCAGTGATGCTTGCACTAGTTGGTAGAACAGGAAGTGGTAAGAAGGGGTGGTGGGGCTTGCCATTTATCCACCTCCACAGCCACAGGCACAGGTATAAACTAGAGCATCTGACAGGAACGGCAGATACACTGGATTCGGAGTGTGAGGGAGAAGAATCTAGGGTGATGGGAAGTGGGGGGAGCTGTGTTATTATGTGGAAACTATCTCAGGGAAGATGATGACAGAAAATTGTATGGGAGACATTTTGAGGTAAAATGGGATTAGAGCTGTGAACACAAGGGCCACTGTCCTCCTTTCTCTGGGGACTTTCTTTAACAAAAGGGCATACTTTTCTCATCCAGTCAGAATCATGGACACCCTCTGTTTCAGCCCATTCTGCGGGAAAGTCAGAGCAGTCATAGCCAGAGGAAGAAATTTCTACCTTTTTTTGCAGGCGGTAGAAAAACGTACTAAAGGATGGATCTGTGTATCTAGAATGTACGCTGTGGATATACTATAATTACATATATTCGCTAAGGATGTACTATAAATACACATATGCTGAGGATATACTATAAATACATATAGATGCTGAGGATATACTATAAATACATATATAGGCTGTGGATGTACTACAAATACATATATATGTGCCTCCTACATTTAAAATAGATACACCAGCTCAGTTGGAAGAACACGTATGCGACTCCTGGTCTTGGGGTTGTGAGTTTGAGCTCCATGTTGGGTGTAGAGATGACATAAAAATAAAATTTTTATACAAACAAAATAGATATGCCAGTGTATATGATGTAAATACACCCATCGTGTGCATAGAAATATGTTAGCATTTACCTGATTATAGGTACTTTACCTTGCTTCACAGTTCAGTACTGATTTGAGTTTCTGCATCACCTGCTCTCATCACCCAGGGATGATCATTCTCAAGCCCAAAGCCTCTCAAAAGCCTTTCCTTTCCCCCTGCAGGCCCTGGCATGCACAGGAAATATCACCTGGACACAGCAACCTTTAGAAACTAGAGGATGTTAGTGCAGGAAGGAAAAGGAAATCCATCTCCTTTACAGTGGAGGAAACTGAGCCTGAAGAATTTAAGACTCTCATGAATTCCAACAGCTGCCCTGTGTTCACAATAGCCTTGACTTTTTCGGACTTAGGTATTATGTGCATCTAAAATAATAATCTAAGTAGCCACATTCCATGTGATACGGAGGATGCCCTAATCCGACTCCTCTCTAGCAAAGGGAGAAGGGAGATGTGCAGAAAAGGAAAAAGGAGTAAAGAAAGATGGGTTTTGCACACGTTACCATCACCCTAGTGAAATTTTCTCAGAGAAGAGTGATCCTCTCTGGGAAGTGGTTTTAACGAGAAACCCAGAAGTCAAATTCATGTTATAAAAAAGTCACATTATAAAGAAAGCTTATGTATCATTATCACCCTTTCACCTAATTTCCTCTAATTAGACTGAAAATTCTACCAGGGCCAGGATTTGGAGCTGTGACCAGAGGGTTGCGGGTTTGGTTCCGCAGGTGTAAAGACTCATACCCTTCCTTACAGGAGGCTACCTTCCCAACTGCCACTGCCCACAACTTTTATTTTCGTGATACAAGGAGGCTGCTCTCATGGGCAGGGGTAATAAGAATACTGAGTTCTCCCTAAGCGTTGGGCTTTGTGTTAGAGCATTTGATTTGCACCCTCATTAGTCCTCTATCCTGACACCATCCGTGCGCTACAGGCACAGTTCCACTGTAGAATGGTGAGGCCGAGGCAGCAGGCATCGAGGGGGAGAGGGAGGTGCCGCTGTTCACAGAGGTAAGCAACGGAAGAGCTGTTATTGGGACACCGTACCCGGAGCACTTCAGCGCCTGTATGCTTTTGATGGGTCTCCCCGAAGCCTGGCAATCTGCGGGAAGGGGCAGCTCCAAAGCTGGTCCAGTTTCCGCTGGTGACCGAAGGCGGGATCGAGCTCATTCACGCGCTTTGCCGGACCGAGGGAGCCGTGCCATACACTGAAGGCGGTGGACGGAGTTACTTACTTTGTTTCGGTGGAGAATAGGTGATGACCGGGGCTGTCAGAGGAACCAGCACCAACATCTTTTAACGTTTTCCGGTCGGTTGTGATTTTTATTCTAGGGCATCTTTTCCCTGTTTTTCTAGATTGCCACACAACATTTGCACAATGACCGGAGGCGTTGTGACACCCTGAGTTGAAAAATCTAAGGCCGAGGATCCCTGGGTGGCGCAGCGGTTTGGCGCCTGCCTTTGGCCCAGGGCGCGATCCTGGAGGCCTAGGATCGAGTCCCACATCGGGCTCCCGGTGCATGGAGCCTGCTTCTCCCTCTGCCTGTGTCTCTGCCTCTCTCTCTCTCTCTCTCTCTGTGACTATCATAAATAAATAAAAATTAAAAAAAAAATCTAAGGCCAACTTGGATGAAGGAAAGCTCTGAAGTAGGAACACGGTCTGCCCTCACCTTGGTTAAATAAATCGGATGGAAGCGATCTGTCCAGATGGGAGCATCTTCCGAACAGCCCCGGCCGCTTGGCAAACACTGCGGCTTGGCGAGACGGCTTGGCCCGAGCGCGCACATTCGAGGGCCGAGCTCACGGGTCTTGAGCAGGTCCGGGGGCTTGTGCGGCTCCTTCCCGGGGCTGGGGCCGGGTGGGGGGAGGGGCGGGCTGACGCCCCTCGCGGTCCCGACGCGGTGCAGGCCGCGCTGGAGGGAAGCCTGCGTCTCGGGGCTACCGCACTGGACCAAGGAGGGGGGAACCCCGCCCTCAGGGCGCGCCGGATCCGCGTGCCCCCCGCCCCCGGGAAACCAGCCTGTCTGCCCCTCCCCCCACCTCCGGGGGTCTTAGGTCGTAAAATCCCACGCAGTGGGGCCGACGCGGGAGCCTAGCACCCCCAGCGCCCGACAGCCCCCGACCCCATCCCGGCGCGTCTCTACCTCCATCCACCATCCCCACGCCCTCCCCTGACCCCCCACTGGGGCTCCCACTGCCCCCGCCGCGGCCCCAGCACCCGCCCCCCTGGACCTCCCTCCCCCAACCTGCAGGCCCTTCCCACGCCCCGGGGGGGGCGGCGGGGGGCGTCTCCCGGGCCTGGCCCCTGCCGTCTGGGCTGCGGGGGGGGGGGAGCCCGGCCGCGGAAGGCCCGCCCTTCGAGCTCCCGGCCGTCCCCCGCCGCATGCACATCTGGGGCTGGGGGTTAGCGTTCCAGATGTGGCTCCTGGGCGGCCAGATGTGCGCGCCCCCGCCCCGCTTCCCCGACGCGCCGCCAACCCGCAAGTTTCCAGCCCGTCCCCTGCCCCGCAGCCCTCGGAGCTGCTCAGATCCGCCGGGAAAATAGAGCGGCTTCAGGTTTCCCCCCAAAAAACCCCTGTGTTTTGACCCAGCAGGCCTAGCTCTGGCCGTGGGACTCCAGGTGCGCAGACAGCGAACCAAACCGCAGGTGTGGGAGAGAAGTTGCAATAGGATCGCCTCCGGGGCTTGCCCTGAAGCGCGCTTTGCCCGGGTTTGGATTCCGTTTTTGAAGTTGGAGGTCGTCTTCCACCTGGTACAAGCGGTTCAGGACGGGAGGAAAGCCAAGTGAACCCTGTGACTCAGACCCCTTGGAATGTGCCTGGAATAATAATGGGGACGTGAAAGGTTTTTATGGCCGAGGTAGCTGGTGGAGCCGAGGCTCCCGCCGTTGGCGGCCGGCCGAGGGGGGCAGTATTGCCTTTTGCAGCGCTGCTGCATCTGCTAACTGGACAAAAATAGTCAGAGCATCTGGTTTAAATCAACCAAAAAGCATTTCTATCAGCTTAACCCACCCTTTTATGGGACCGACAGAGCAGGACAAGCCAAATATATTCCCGGGGCTCTTTTAACACTCCAGTAATAGCTAAACCCAATCACGTCTTACCGCTCGTGTTTGAGCGCCCTAACGCACAATTGTCGTTATTTTAATGTTGCAAATCAAACTTCCCTTTCTGAGGTTGTGTGTGGCCATGTGCTCAAGTATTTACATTTGCAAGCAACGCTCCGAATGTGTTGCCTTTTATTTCTCTTTCTCTTTCGATTTATGTTGTTGAACGGTGAGGCCCTGGAATAGTAAAAAGTATCTGAGGCCAGCAGATGGGTTGTTTACACTACTAAATATATAGCCGCATTTCTCTCCCTTAACGCCCCACTCAGAATTCCAAAGGCAAGTTGGAACAAAAGGAAAATGTGTCTGAGTGTAAAGCGAGAATTTGTGCCAAGAATTACAGTCACAGGGTAAATAACCTTGTTTTCTCCTTCATCAGTGGCCGCTACCAAATCCCCGTTCTTGGAAGGTGGCCAACAGTCTGTCTGGTGGAGGGTGCTGCTAATTAGAGAGAGCCCATAAACCTCCCTGTCAAAGAGGGCATATGACCTTCCCTTCAAGTCTAAACAATAAAGCTGGCGAACTGCAGACGGCACTCCACGCTGGCTGCCCTGCGGGTTCCCTAAATAGGAACAGGATGAAGGCCAGGCTTAAGAGGTTACCATAGCTCTGCTCTCACACTTTGAGGAATCGGTCACTCCACTTCCCAGTATAACTTGTTTCAATTACTCTCTACAATCTATTTAGAGGAGAGCAGCTTGCGAGAGTGCTCATTGTCTAATCTAAATGAGGAAGCAATTATTACTTGCTGCAGTCTAATGGGCTCTGAGACTGTCGGGTCAAGTATCAACCAGATCTCCTATAACTGTGCTTTGCACTTGGGAAGATACATCCTTTTAATGACAATTACTTATCCTTGCTTTTCCGAACCCTCTCCCATTGAGATTACAATATTAAGGAGCTCGCCGCCGCCCCCTTCCCCCTTCATGCTCCAGTGTCTTACTTTAGAATGTAAGTTATTGTCTGGTAAATACCACAACCTCTCTTGTATATTGGTTAATGTAAAATATTTTAAAAATTATTTTTTGCTTTCTTATAGGCATCTTCTCAAAATATAGCAAAATAGAATATCCCAAGTCTTCCCACCTTTGTCTCGTTTACCTCCCTGGGAGCCCCCTGCAAGCTTTCATTTTATACAACATGTTGTGAACTATAAATAATACAGTCCCACTTTCCTAGAACATATGGAAACTGTCCTCTGCTATATATACTCTCTGTACTTGCTTTCAACTTAAAAAGATTGAATAAAGTTCATCTCCTATGTAAAAAGGCATTTGGCCTTTTTGGCGTGTTTTATTAGTTAAAACCCAATATGGAACAATGCATGAAAATTCTTGTGAACAGAGCACATAAAAGGTTTTATAAGGTGTGGTGTGAAGAGGAAGCCACAGAGCAAGTGCTGGTGGGAAAAGAGAGGAAGGAAGGAAAACACTTCCTGAGAGGATACTCCTCCCGTTTAAGCTACATCCTCTCTTCAAATCTCTTCCTGTTTGTCTTAGCCAATAATTGATAGTGAATTATATGTCTTAATTTTTCCTCTCCATTTGAAAAGCATCCTTTTTCTCTTCTTACTGAAGCTACTCTGAGTAAAAGCTCTTATTAACATCAAGGACTCAAAAACTTCATTCCATTTAGTCTTCTCAGAAATAATCTGAAATTTTTGTGTAATACATGTATGCTAAGAGTAATTTCTAAGTGAGCCGTTTGAATATTTTGTGATTGCCAAGATAACTGAGCATAATGGAAGAGTCTGAAGTCACAAATATTGTGGTTGGGCCCTCGGCTGGTCAATATTGAGTCTTGGGGGCCTCTGGGTGGCTCAGTTGGTTGAGCATCCAACCCTTGAGCTCAGCTCAGGTCATGATCTCAGTCAGGGTCCTGAGATTGAGCCCTGCCTCAGGCTCCCCACTCAGTGGAGAGTCTGCTTAAGATTCTCTCCCTTTGCCTACCCCCCAACTGGCATGTGCTTTCTCTCTTCCTCTCTCTAAAATAAATAAAATCTTAAAAAACATAGAGTCCTGGGTTCCCTATCTGCAAACCAGGGTGATACCTCTTCCTAAGGTATGAAAACAAACCAATGTACAAATGTTATCATGACTGAATTCAAGAGGCATTATAAGCCATGTAGACTAAGAGTTCCTCTTCCAAATAAACCCTGGCCTGCAACATTCCCTTTCTTTGTCAGATAAACTCATCAAACCCAAGACTTGTAATTTTTACATTTAATTTTATATTTCAAGGTAAATATTTTCTTTTATAACTTAAGAATACTGTGGCAGTTAATTTTATGTGTCAACTCAGTAGGGCACAGCATTCAGACATTTGGTCAATAGTTGTTCTAGACGTTGCTGTGAAGGTATTTTTTAGATGAGATTAACAGTCAGACTTTGAATAGCGTATCACCCTTCATAATGTGGGTGGCCCTTAACCACAGCAGTTGAAGGCCTTGAGAGGGAATTTACCTACAGTATATTTTGGAACAGCAACATCAACTCTTCCCCTGAACTTCAGTAAGCCATCCTGGCCTGCAGATTTGGGACTTGACAACCTCCACAACTGCATCAGCCAATTCTCTAAAGTAAGTCAATCTCTTTTCCTCCCTCCCTTTCGTTCTTTATTAAAGACTTTGAGACACAGAGAGAACACTAGAAGGAGAGAGAAAGCAGGAGTTGGGGGCAAAGGCAGAGGGAGAGGGAGAAGCAGGCTTTTTGCTGAGCAGGGAGCCTGATGTGGGGTTCAATCCCAGGACCCTGGGATCACAACCCAAGTCAAAGGCAGATACCTAACTGACTGAGCCACCCAGGCACCCCCTCCCTCTCTTACTTTGTACACATGTGCACACACATATATCTATGGGTTCCATTTCCCTTGAGAACTCTAATACAGATGCCTAGTGTTGATTCTTGCCACTACCATGGTCCGTTGTTAACACTCAAATTTAGAGTAACTTAAACTAGGCATAAAATTCTAAAGGGGAAAATCTCCACCTATTATCCCAAATTCTTTCTCAATACGTTGAGATAGCATCAGGTCAAAACACATTATAATTCTCTGCCTGGCTTCATCAACCATTCTCACTCACTTTTTCCAAATTTAGCATTAAACAATGCTGGGAAGAGAAAAAATTCTCTTCCAAGGGTGATGTGCAAGACTATCTGGGCCCTGTTCTTCCCCTCCCTGCTCTGTTCACAACCTTCTCTTTCTATATTTCCTGAAGATACCAGGTGAAAAGATAAGAAGCTGTGACAGTTCTTTGGGACTCAAGGTTGAGTCACCTTGAAATATTTTAAGGCTATAAAAAAATATAGTAAGGTCTCAAGAAATTCTGCCTTCAATAAAAATTATGCTCTGAGTATTCCAGGTGAGAGATGATGATAGCTTAAACTAGGAAATTTGGAGGGGAGGGCAGTTTAATAGTCAAATTCAGGATTCGGGCATACCTCATTTTATTGTGCTTCACTTTATTGAGCTTTGTAGATTATATATATGTATATATATATATTTTTTCAAATTAATTAAAGGTTGTGGTAACCCTGCATTGAGTAAGTCTATCAGCACCATTTTTCCAACAATATTTGCTCACTTTGTGTTTTTGTGTCACATTTTGGTAATTCTTGCAAAACTTCAAACTCTTTCACTACAATTTATTTGTTATGGAGATCTGTGATCAGTGACTAATGACTAGCCTTTTTTAAGCAGTATTTTTCAATTTTTTTAAACTTATTTTTAAAGATTTTATTTATTTATTCATGAGAGACACAGAGAGGGAGAGAGAGGCAGAGACACAGGAAGATCTGTGATCAGTGACTAATGACTAGCCTTTTTTAAGCAGTATTTTTTAAATTTATTTTTATTTATTTTTAAAGATTTTATTTATTTATTCATGAGAGACACAGAGAGGGAGAGAGAGGCAGAGACACAGGAAGAGGGAGCCTGATGTGGGACTTGATCCCAGGACTTCAGAATCACGCCCTGGGCCAAAGGCAGGCGCTAAACCACTGAGCTACCCAAGGATCCCCTTAAGCAGTATTTTTAAATTGAAGTATGTACAGTGTTTTTTAGACATACTGCTGTTGCACACTTAATGGACTTCGGTATAATGTAAATATAATGTCCAAAACATTCATTTGCCTTGCTTTATTGAGATATTTGCTTTATTGCAGGGGTCTGAAACCAAACTGGCAATCTCTCCATGGCCAGCCTGTATATTCTGGACAGAGTCAAAAGGGCTTACTAATGTTTTGGATGTAAGAAGTAAGGAAAAGAAGGGAACCAAGGATTAAAAACAAAACAAATAAGCAAACAAAAACCTGCTCTGAGAGAAACCAAATAAATTACTCAATAATCTGGAAGAAATTCCAGCATAAGTGATCCTCAAATAATTTAAACATTTGTTTTTTTTTTTTTTTAAAGCAAGAATTATTTCCCTGTACTGCTATCCTATCCCACGTGGATACAGGCATTGTACAGAAACATGATAGTACTGCTCTATACAGCAGGCACTCAAGGAGTATTTTTTTTTAAAGATTATTTATTTATCTATTTATTCATAGAGACACAGCTAGAGAGAGAGAGAGGCAGAGACACAGGCAGAGGGAGAAGCAGGCACCATGCAGGGAGCCTGATGTGGGACTCCATCCCGGGTCTCCAGGATCACACCCTGGGCTGCAGGCGGCGCTAAACCGCTGCGCCACCGGGGCTGCCCTCAAGGAGTATTTCTAAATGAAAAAAATGATGATACTCTGATTTGCACGTAATGCCCAAATCCCATACTCTCCTTCTCCCCCTCCCCCCTTCTCTTTGCCTTTAATCTGGGATTTCCAAATAAACTAAGGATATACTTGGAGAATTTCCTGTTTTTGCTGAGCAGTCTTTTTAGTATCCTACATGTATAGACAATTACCATTTTTGTGCTTCAAAATTTCATTTCAAAGCATTATCTTACAAAAAGCAATTTAAAAAACACTACCAAAACCAGACCCTAAGGAGAGTGTTTCAAGGCCAGAATATTGATGGGTAGGTAAAAGGGAGGGACTGTCTTCCAGGGAACAAATGGATCGGTCTCTGACCTGATTTTTGTTCATGAATCTCTTTCTCAAAACAGTGAACCACTTAAAGGGAGAATAAAACATTGGGAAAAATGCTGTAATTCATATATTCATTGAGTTTTTTTTGAATTTTTATTTAAATGTCTAACTTCTTTGGATCATCACAAGGATATACCTCCTAATAAAGATGAAAACATAACTCCATTTGGAAATACTTTAACACATTATATAGCATAATGAAGTAACACAAAAAAAACTTTTTTTAAACATAGGATTTCTCTTTAAAGCTTAAATGTGAGGCAGACAGACGTCTTACTTTAAAACAGATGGAACCCTAGAACATTTCCAGGATATATAAAACTGAATCTTGTGTTATATTTTATGTCTGAGACAGCTAACCAATACAAAATTGATGGCTAGGGTTTCTGTATTAATTGTTTTTTTATACCTTGCCATTCCAAAATCCAAATTTAACATTCCAGTGTTTCTTTTTGTAATCCTATGACCATTCCAGAATGTATATGATTTTTTTATAATTTGCTCTGTTTTGGAATCTTAAGTGTATGCATATGCTATTTATTATATAATATATACACCTATATTATATACATACTCCATGTTAAGTGATATACATTTATGGAACCCAACATAGGTATTCTGACACACACAAAGAAATACAAGTTGTCGCTAATAAAATGAGTTTATTTTGTATTAAAGTTTTCAAAAAACACATTTGTAAAGTTAGCCCCACACTAGGCCTAAAAAAGCCTTTACAAAGAGATTAAAAAATTACAAAACTGCTTTCTCTTAACTATGAAACTACAGAGATTTAAGAGGTGTTAGAGGAGAAAAATGTTAATTCATGGTCAATTTTTAAAAGGTTAATATACAATAAATCTGTAGGATACTATTAGAAGATTAAATCTTAACCATTTAGAGGAAAAAGCTGTATTTTTCTTTCAGAAAGTTTTACTCTTAAATGATGTTTACTAAGAAATATACATTGCATACCACAGTACCAATGATCTCAAAATTACCTAATTGCTTTGCAAATGAATCAGCCTATACAGGAGAACACGTAGGAAATTGCTTGCCGATACATATTAACTCCTTAATTTTCCTGATAAAAGAAAATCAAAACAAAAATTTAGTCCATTCCAACTAAACATACAAATTACTGATATTTAATAGAAGATAGCACTGGATTATTTTTAACAACACAAAAATTCAAGTATTACAGAAGCTCAAACTACGTTATTTCAAAAAAGGAAACAAAAGAAGACGTATTTATCTAACCAGTGTTTTACAGAAATTTGGAATATTTACATATTTTATAACACTGTAGAAATCTTTGGTGGTGACATATGGATTCAGTTCCCTGAAAACACTTTAATAATTTTGTTCCATCAATCTGTGTAGTCAAGTATTGATGATCAGTAATGCTGGCAGTTACCATTTTCTAGCCAAATCCACATACACAATAGTAACTTGTGTGGAGGGGATCTTGTGCAGGACCTACATGGGTTTACATACTAAATCACTTAGCAAGACTTACTTCTGGCTCGTTTTTTATCCCAGGAAAAACATGGTAAAGAACAGATCAACTGTCACTTCCAAACAAACTTGGGAAATGGTTAATATTAATGCACAAATTGAATGAATATATAATAAAACAAAATGCCGGCTACAATTTCTGCATAAATGTTAACAGCTACCATTATGGTGCCTTAAGTGAAGTTGTGCAGCATCTGATGCCCATTCACCAAATGGTGGTGGTGGGAAAGCAAGGCACTGTGGTCAAGAGATAAATTTACCTCCTTTAAAAGCACTGAACTCAAAAGCAGAGAAACAACAAATGACCTGCTCCACCTTAAGAGACAAAGATTTATAAGTGTATCATACAAAGTTCAAAGGAAAGAGCATGCTAAAACACACACAAGAGAAAAACAGCAAGATCTCAGAAATATAAAAAAAGGAGAGAAAGGAAATGAGAGAAAAGCAAAATGACACCCACTGCTTATAAGGATATAATAGTAGAAACAGATCAGAGGCGGCACTGCATGGAGAGATACAATTAAAAAGGACATACATCACCCCTTTGTGACCTGTGTTGTCTTTGATTCAACATTTTGTTTGCAGAAGTACAGAGGGATAAATAATGCCTCCAATTTAGAATAGTATTTATGAGTTTACTACAATTAAGGAATAGATTTAACAGATGAGCCTTGGAAAAGATAAAATGGAACAGAGCAGCCTGCACAGGTAATATTTTTTATACAGAGTCACTTACATGACCTTGTCAGGCAACTGATGACACTACTTTTGGGAAAGACAAACATAGTGTAGTACTTGTATTAGAAAGTCTGGTACTAGGCAATACAAATAAAACTCTCTTCCAAGAGTTTATCATAAGAGTTCCTAGGAATTTTGAACACTAGGAGCTTTTCTAGAAACTTAGGCTACAAATTAGTCAAGGTAGTAAAAATATCTTCACCTAAGCTATTCAGAAAATTAAACTCTTGGAGGAAAGAAGTTGAGTGAATTTTTTTCTTGATGTATCAAGAATGTGAGATAGTCTAGAAAATGTTTTAAGACTTGTACCAAGAGAAATGTATGAATTAAACTAAGTACTCCTAAGTAAATATTCTGTTCTCTGCCAACACTCTGAGGGGGTCCTGAATATACACTGCCAGCTGGTTTCACTTCTTAAAAAGATAGAAAGGTCAAAGATTTCACAAATCTCGCCCACTGTGTTTTTCTTCTGGACAAACATAAGTCAAGTAAATTATCTGAATGGTTATAACTGTACAACTTGGACTACTGATCACTAAAACCACCACCAGAAATAGACTTCATAATGCATAGTTATCAGTGCCACCTAAAAAAGCTTCCACGTTCCATAATTCAAAATTTCTCACATTAAAAACTATTTTTCTAATATCTATTCTAATCACTTCTAGTACGTAAGATTAACATCTGTATTTTGCATTGGCACCTCTCTTCAGGAAACCATCTCAGCCAGAAGATGAGAGATTTAAGTGATTCTAGCCAATATAGATTCATAAATCAGCAGCACACATCAGTGCCAAGCTTATGAATGGACCGACTGTTGGATAACTTCATGACTCTGTTTCATAAAAGCAACTCTTTTTAAATGCTGAAAATGTAACCAGTGTTAACAAGAACATGTTAAATTCAACCACAATATAGGGCTTAAATGTGGAAAATTGGTTGATGTTTAGAATACCTTCTTACTTACAGAGGAGATAAATAATTAATTAATTAAAATAGTTAAATTTGAACAATTAGCTATATTTTCATATAATTAGAATCTAACGAATTTAATGAATGAAACCCACAGGAAAAGAGATGATGAAATTCAAGGCATAAATGTGACATGTTGGGATACGACAAATAACAATAAGAACAGTGTCAATAAAACTTAAAATAAATGTACAGTCGTAAATAAGTAAACAATTTTCAAGTGTGCAAAACTAGTCAGGAATAAAAGTGCTATGTGGATACCTGGCTTTCAAATATTTGTTTTGAAAACTTTCAGTTGATGGTGGCAAAACCAGGAAGTATTAAAAAAGTAAAAATTTAAAGAATATATATATAAAACACGCTGTATCTTACATTATGCCCTTGTCCTATCACTGCTGGATCAGAGGCTTATTAATTTCTATCCTCATGTGATAGAACATACACGGAGGTAAACACAATACAAGAGCACAAAGGCTGATGTATCTTAAACCGTAAAAAGACTCTTTTCAAGTATACTGTGGGTCTGTGTTTCATCGCAATATCCCAGGCACTCAGTGTTGTTGAGGAATTTGAAAACAGGTAACACAATTTTCTATTATTTCTGAAATATTATATGTATAAATAAACTTTGCATAACTACCTTTAGTAGTCAGGACATGGAAGTACTGGTGAATGAAAATAAAAGCTATTTAAATTTAGATGAAAATAAACCCTATCACTGACACAATGGAAAGTATTATTTTAATACGTAAATCCTGAATGAATAACGTTAGTAAAAATGTCGTTGGATTAGCATAATTTGTCTTGGGATTCTTGAAGTGCAGATGGCTAAAAATACACTTGTGGTCTCTTCTTCACTTTATATTTTAGTGACCCGTATCGCACCTGAAGAGAGAAATGTGTCATTATTACAAATTCGATGATTACTTTTGAACTTAGATGGAAATGAATAGTTCCTAGTCACGGCGATAATTTTCTAACTTTTCTCATATAAAGAATCAATTATCCTAGAAGTATGCTTACGTATTCAAAAGTGGAGTTGGTACTAGTTCGAAATATGCTCAGACTATTATCACTAATAACAAATAAAAACATTAACTGTTGCTAATTGTGCTTTGCCTGGTCCATCAATTGTTCACAATGACCTGAGGCCATACACTGGAATCCTCCACTGCTTTCTGGACACAAAGACAATATATTATTGTGGATAAACTTCTGTTTAATCCTCACACAGGGTTGGCTCAAAGCCGTATCATGTAGTTATTTTTGTTAGTTGCCCTCTGCTCATCTGTTGTAGGGCCAGCACTGGGTGCTCGTGACAACCCTATGCCTTGCTCTATGAGAACACCATTTTCGACCTACAGAGGATGACTAGGGATTTGCCACTTTGTAAATTTCCAGCCCTCCTAAGGTATCCAATCTGAATAAAGAATTTAAAATGTAACTGCCGATCTATCCTTCTGTTCTTCACCTATGGATCATTAGCATCCTGAGTGGTAATGCAGCAAGGAAACCCTACAATAGGAATCTGTTAGTAAAACAACTCTGCACCTGACTAACCTCTTTGCGGCCTTTCACGGTTTTCACAGATTTCATGCTTTGCGATCTTCGAAGCCCTCGGTGTGTTAACATCTCATCATCTGAATACGGCCCCTCCGCTTCTTCATCTGTTTTCTCATCTCTGTCTTTCAGTGGAATTCCATAACCTAAACGAGTAGTCAAGCCAGCATGTTTTGGTGAAAGGACAGCACTCCATCTGATGCACTTCTCTGCATGGTTTGCATTTGCCCCCGACTCCTCTCCTTTTCTCATCTGGAACGTGCTCTCTGCCCTTTATCATTAATCTCAGCCCTGCATACTATTCTGCATGAAGCTCATAATTCATTTCTTCCAGGAAGTTTCTCCCAACCATTCCTACTTTTTACTACACGTATTTATTTATTTATTTATTTATTTATTTATTTATTTATTTATTTATTTATTTATTTATGACAGTCACAGAGAGAGAAGGAGAGAGAGGCAGAGACATAGGCAGATGGAGAAGCAGGCTCCATGCACCGGGAGCCCGACGTGGGATTCGATCCCGGGTCTCCAGGATCGCGCCCTGGGCCAAAGGCAGGCGCCAAACCGCTGCGCCACCCAGGGATCCCTTTACTACACGTTTTTCAGAATAATTTAAAGTAATTGACTCTAGAGGAGGTAACACCTTGTTCGAAACTCAAAAGAATATAAGCAGGTGTATACTGAGCCAGATCTCTTCATGCACTCTAAACAATCTACAATTTTGTGTTTTATTTGTCATTTGTGCCTTTGACTTTAATTAGAAATGAAGGGTTTCCTCCAACCACTTGTGTCAAAACTTTCATCAAGATTGAGAATGGGAGGGTGAATTTAAAGGAGTCAAGTAATACCCAAAGGGGCTAGGACTTTGGGCACAATGGGCAGGTGATGGGGATGTTAAACCAACACTGTTGCAGCTACTGGGATAAAAACCAGCCAGACAGGATGACAGATGTTAAAGAAATAGCCAGCATCGGGAAGGTCAGTAAGGGACTGTGTGGAGGTGTGCTAACAGGCTGCTTATTATGTGTAGCTACAAAAGATTTAACATTGGCCAATATGCAAACATCCAGGTAGTCAGGCTGGTTATTGTCAGGGAGTCTGAAGCATTCTGACGCTGGGATTCAGAGACCTGAACACTCCTGTGCCTAAGGCAGAGGTTCTCAAGCTTAGTAGAGCTAATTAGCAAAGACTTATTAGCACATATTAAGAGTCACCGGGAGAACTTGCTGCTATGAAGACTGCTGGGCCTGGGGGGGGGGGGGCGGGGGGCAAGAATCTACATTTCTAACAAGTTTCTAGGTGATGTTTAAGCTAGGAGCAGGGTCTGCACTTTTGAGCCACTGTTTGGGTGGAGCAAGACAGGGGCCCAAATCCAGCAAAAATGGAGAGCCAAAAAGACAAGCAGTTAGGTATAAAGACAAGAGTGAAGTTACAAGGCTCCATTAGGTTTCAAATTCTCCTTTAATAAAGATAAGAAGCATACATATCTAAATCTGCAGGTAAGGAAAAAGCAGCTTTCTCAGGTTCAGGAGGGGGCAAGGGCTGGACTTCTTGCACATAAAGAGAAATATACTAAATATACGTTTCCTAATCTGCTCTCCCAGGCCATGAATAACTTGCGACTCACTAAACGAACCATGAAGATTTGTTAATAAGCTTCTTAATCTCCTAATAAGATACAAGCCTTTAATTGTATATCATGCAAGTACAATTTTATGCTGCCAGACTTCTAGGGTAAAAATTAAGAAGGATTTGGAGGTAGACTCAGTCATAATTGAGGCCAGGATCCTTTGTTTCCCTGCATCAGTCCAAATAACTGTGACCTAGGTAGAAAAGCAAGCACTTGCCAGGTGCTAGGGCTCAGGGAGCAGCAGCTTGGGGGAGGCACGAAGGCCATTGTGGTGGCTCCAGGATGGGTTGGGTCACTGGTCCCGGGAGGAAGCTCCTCATACAGTATTAAGTGGGAAAAAAAACGTACATTAAAAAAAAAAAAGGTACATATAGAAATAAAGGAAAAACAACAATGAAACCACTAGATCTCTTGAAAGTGGGCTTTTAGGTGATTTTAAGTTTTGTTTTTTCTTTTTAAATTTGCCCAATTTTATTTAAAAATTGTATTGTTTTTAATAATTGGGGAGAATAAACCAGAAAAAAGTTGTTTTTAGGTTGTCATTTCCAGATTTTTCTCCATCGCTGTTGCCTACACAATATTCCTAATGCCAATAAAACTAAGGTAAAACGCAGAATGAGGAATCAAGGAAAGAGTTAGAAAGGACGCAACTGTGACCAAGAAAGTTCTCTAAGGTCACATATGAAGCATAAGATTACAGTCAACAACCATGGCCTTTGCTATTTTAATCACTTCTCACTGTATGAACATGATTAGGAATTGGAATTTCCTTCAAAAGAGGATTAGGTACACACCTTCTTTCTTTGTTTCCAATTTCAGGTAACAGATCTTATTAGCTTTCTAATTATGGTTTCAGAGAAAAAGATGGGTTGATTCATTATTCCATTAATACTCGAAAAATTCTATGTGTTTGGCAGTGTGCTAAATTATGGGGATAGAATGATGAAGAAGACACAACTTTCATTTTTCACCCAAAGAAACTCTGGGTCCACCAGGGGGAAACAGACATTAGCAGGCATTACAATACTGTACTAGATGCTATAAATCAAAGATGATGAGGTACTATGGGAGCCCACTGTGAGATAATTAACTCAGCCTGGGGGTGGGGGAAAATAGGTTGCGAGAGAGGACTTCTCGTAGGAGGAGATGGCTACCATCTGAAAAGGCTCATGATTCTGTATAACTAGCACATGATGGAGTGGGAGAAGAAGTCAGAGGAGTTAATATACCTCATGCTACTGAGTTTGGAATTCATCAGAGAGCGATGTGGGGCCACTGAAGCATTTTAGGCAGAAGGGTGACATGATTACACTTGGAGTCTTTCAAAGATTCTTTTTACACTTCGGGGAATGAATCAGAAGTGGATGAAGACTGGAAGCAAGGAGGTTACTGCAGTATGGCAGGTCAGAAATGATGAAGTCCAAGGAGCAAAGACAGAGACAGTAGCCAAATTTGGGATCTATTAGAAGATGAAATTGAAAAGTTTAACTTAGCAATTTACTAAACCAAACTCTGCATCAAAAAAGAGAGGAGTCAAGTCAAATATCTTCACTAAAATATGTATTTTCTATTCCACTTAAAACCTGGAATTGAATATGTATGAACATTCTGCTGTGAGTGGTGGAAGTGTTAATCGAAGTTGTCTGAGGATTTAGAAGTTTGGAGGAGGAGGGAGACCTGAGACTACCAGAGCAGCCCATATCTGGGTGCCATCCCACAGGAGGCACTCAGCAAGTAGGTAGAGTGGCTTATGGGTCTGCTGAGCCCGGGCAAAGTGAAGCTTCTGGGGGCTACTGATGCCATACGAAAGTGAGGCTAAGGCTGGTTGCTTTACGTCACTGATGTACACTGGACAGAGCCCTTGCATGTATATTCCTGAGGAGCAGTGACTGGGGACCTAAGGCTGAGGATCCTGTATGACCCTGGGGCTTTGGGGCCTAATGCTGTAACTGTTTGGCCAGCTTCAGCCCAGACCTCTGTGGACATTTTAGGAAACTGGCAGATGCTTTTGCAAACTGACCTGGTGTTCACACAGCTCCTACATCTTAGAGTTGGTATATTTTAAATTTTCCCACCATATGATAATAATAGCCAATATTAATCCAGTATTTAGCAACCCACTGCTTTAAGCAGTGTCTGCATATTAATACAAGTGTGGAATCACAGAAAGTCTGCCCTGGAAAGAGCTCTGGACCTATGGTGGGGGATGTGATGTGAGTACTTCACCACTCTTAGTGGTGAGACCCAGAGCGAGTCTTGCCTCTCTCCAGGCCTGTGTTTTCTTATACGGTAAGGTGGTGGGATGGATGAGAGATGACCAATAGATTTCTTTCTTTCTTTCTTTCTTTCTTTCTTTCTTTCTTTCTTTCTTTCTTTCTTTCTTTTCTTCTTTCTTTCTTTCTTTCTTTCTTTCTTTCTTTCTTTCTTTCTTTCTTTCTTTCTTTCTTTCTTTCTTTCTTTTTTTGACCAATAGATTTCAATGTGAATCCCAACTCTGACCCAGTTGGACTGTCTGGGGCACCATGCTGAGGGCCTGTGAGCAGCGTGGGAAGGTGCCACAGTCCTGAAGTGATGTCTGCTGCTGTGGGCAGGGAGCAGGGAGTATGCAGGACACCTATTTGCCATCTTTGACCAACGCATCTCTAAGGCTGCTACCTGCTCAAATTATTTGAATTCGTAGTTCCAGCTCAACTGTCTAAGTGTAGACTTTTTATAAATGAAAAAGAGAATCTTGGATACGTCCTTCCTGTCATTGACTATGTAGCCCCTGACAGGTATTTTAATCTCCTTATGTCTGTTTTATTATCTAAAAAATAAGGATGAAGGGCAGCCTGGGTGGCTCAGTGGTTTTGCACCGCCTTTGGCCCAGGGCGTGATCCTGGAGTCCCGGGATCAAGTCCCACGCCAGGCTCCCTGCATGGAGCTTGCTTCTCCCTCTGCCTGTGTCTCTGCCTCTCTCTCTCTCATGAATAAATAAATAAAACCTTTAAAAAAATAAAAATAAAAAATAAGGATGAAGTACTTAACCCATGGAGTCATCTTAAGGATTAAATAAATACATAAAAAGCACCTACAACAACAAAAAATGTGTGCTTTATTTCTTTATGTACTGCTATTGAAACTGAATATTGGGCCACTTTTAACTCATAAGGGAGCAGCAACGTCTTTGCAGAAAAAATATTCCACTTATCACAGTGTGGTGTTCTTTTAAAGGAGGTGAACATCATGTTCAAGGCTTCATTTTCTAACAATGAAGCATTTGGAGGGAGCTCTTTTTGCCACAGTGACAACAAGCAGATTTAATAACTTCATCAAGGGGTGCCTGGGTGGCTCAGTTAGTTGTCTATCTTTGGCTCAGGTCAAGATCTCAGGGTCCTGGGATGCAGCCTGTGTGGGGTTCTCTGCTCAGAGGTGAGTCTGTTTCTCCCTCTCCTTCTGCCCCTCCCCCCACTTGTGTGCAGGCTCTCTCAAATAAATAAAATCTTTAAAAAATAAGTAACTTCATCAAAGCAGGACTTCTCTTGACTACTTAACCTCAAACCACTCAGAGCAGGCCATGATGAGTTTTCAAATTAGATTCAAATTTCCAGATATTTGAGTTGCTTGTGAACAAGCAGAGCATCTAAGGTAAATGTATTGATCACATGAACTAATAAACAGATTTTGCAATGTGGATGCAATTACCTCACTGAAAAACTTATTTTTTCTTGAGGAATTTTGAAAGTAGATAGTATAAATTTTCATGGCTAATACACCATGCTCCTGGTTAACCATTTCTCTTAGGCATTTGGTTTGTTCCAGTATTTTGTAACTATCAACAACGAGATGAACGTTTTTGTACATATATCTTTGAATATTTGTCTGATTATTTCTTTATGACTTAGACCTGGAAGTTTCTTACTGAATTAAAAGGCATAAATTTTGATAATTACTGCCAGATTGTCATCAAAAAGAATTATTCCACTGAAATCTCATAAATAGAATATGAGAATGTTTGTTTCCCAACAAGCTTGCTGTGGTGCTTTAAAAACATAGTCACAAATTCTGACACTTTTTTCCTTTTCCCTTAAATACATTTTTTTACATTTTTATTTTTATTTTATTTTTAAAGATTTATTTATTTATTTATTTATTTATTTATTTATTTATTTATTTATGAGAGAGAGAGAGAGAGAGAGAGAGAGAGAGAGAGAGAGAGGCAGAGACACAGGAGGAGGGAGAAGCAGGCTCCATGCAGGGAGCCTGACATGGGACTCCATCCTGGGACTCAAGGATCATGCCCTGGGCCAAAGGCAGGCGCCAAACCGCTGAGCCACCTAGGGATCCCCTTTTTACATTTTTTAAAAGGTAATCTCTACCCCCATATGGGGCCTAAACTCATGATCTGGAGACCAAAAGCTGCATGCTCCACCAATTAAGCTAGCCAGGTGCCCCTCCTCTTCCCTTAAATCTTAAGGATGTTTGTAGATATGTGTCTCAACAAATTGCCTTAAGACAGAAGGGATGTTGCATGATTTCTGCCACTTTTCTTGGAACACTGGCTCGAAGAGCTTTTAGCCACCAGGTAAGGCCAGAGAAGCCCCAACTGTTTGACGGTCAGCTGTGTGACTCTTTACAGTGAACACATCAGACATGTGAGTGAAGAAGAAGCCTTTGACAATATGACTCCAGCCCAAGGTGCTGTTTCCCTGTGGCTGCATTAAGGCCCTGAGCAAGAACTACCTTCCTGAGCCTGGTCACTCCCAGATTCATGGGCAAAATAAATGAACTGTGACTTTTTTTTTTTTTTTTTTTAACTGTGACTTTTTTTAAGGCCACTGTTTGTAGTCTGTTACACAGAAACAGGTAACTGGAAAAGTTACCACCAGAATACTGCTAATTAAAAAAATCTTTTTGCCAATCTGGTGAGCAAAAATTACTATTACTATCATTTCAATTTACTGTTTCTTTGACTGTGAGGCTGAGTATCTTTTTCATGTATTAATTGATCAGCTGTATTCTTTGGTAGAATTAACAATAATTGGCTTGTAAGAATCCTTTGTGTGGTTAAAATCCAAACCCTTTGCCTATATCGGATGAGAATATTTCTTCTAGTTTGTTTTTTATGGTGTGGAATATTTTTCCCTTATATGTTATACATTTTTTTTTTTATACCAAACCCTTGCCCTATATCGGATGAGAATATTTCTTCTAGTTTGTTTTTTATGGTGTGGGATATTTTTCCCTTATATGTTATACATTTTTTTTTATATATAGAAACATCTTTCAAGTTTTTCCCTATGTCTTCTGATTTTGATGTCATGCTTAAGAAGTCTGGCATATCCTAAGGATATAAAAAGATACTCAGGAATGTCCCACTATATTATAGTTTAGGTCTTAATCTTTTAAGTATTTTGATGAAAGGCTTAAGGTAGAGGTATAACTTCATTCCCTACCCCATATTCTAAGTCTAGCAATTATTCTGACACTGCTTATTTATCTGCCTTTCTCCCACCCACCTGAAAGGCCACCATCTTCATTTGATAAATTTCCATGTATGTCTGGACTTGTGTTTATATAGACTATTATTATCTTCTCTTCATCTATTCCTGTCCTGGGCTCTCACTACTTTTAAAAAATATTTTCAAGAGATAATATTTTTGTTAAATTTCTTCCTTAGGGAAAAAGAGCTCAGAATATATACCATTCTGTAGGAAATTTGGAACTTGGGCAAAGTAATGCATATTAAAATTTTAATTTCATAACTGAACAAGTCCCTTTCTTATACTGCTACTACTTATTTCGTATCTCTCTAATCTTAAATTATTTTAATTTCATGCCCTAAAATTCTTTCTCTTTTTTTAAAAAGATTTTTATTTATTTATTCATGAGAGACATGTAGAGAGAGAGGCAGAGACATAGGCAGAGGGAGAAGCAGGCTCCATGCAGGGAGCCCAATGTGGGACTTGATCCCGGGTCTCCAGGATAATAGTTCAAAGTTCAATGGTTCTCATTCTTACAGATATTACTACCTTAATCCATGGCCAATTCTTATTATCTTAGGTAACAGCCATCCACTTTGTAAAGTTATTCATTCTAGAGAGAACTCAGAAGAAAGTTCACGATTTTTTTCTCTACAGGAAGGACTGTTATTTTATTTCCCAAATTGCTTTCAATATAAAGGATGATTTTTAACCTCCCTCAAAAGAAAACTACTTAAAAAAAATAGCCTTGTACCTTATGGACTTCAAAATATACTAATAAGAAATGTGAAGATCGTAATTTTCAGCTGAACTTTGAACTAAAACTTTCTTACATGTGATAAAATGACTAAGGAGCTGTGTCTTTTTATTTATGTGTATATTTCTAAAATCAGCATAATTTATTAAAGTTTTAGTACATATCAACTATGCCATGTTCCTAATTTATATTAGAAATACCGACAAGTTAGTTCTTGAACTAGAATATTTCATTTCAACATATTTCCCATTGTAGTAATCCTATTTACAAACTGAGTCATCCCTTGTCACCTCCTTAGAACTTTTTATCTTGAGTCAATATCCTTATTTGTACGGCATTTATAGTAAAGAGTGTTTAACTATAAAAATTCTTAGATGTCACTACACAGTTTGAATATAAAGAGTACTGATCACAGGTCAGAACTGGCGCTGGTGGCGAGGAGGTTGGTAGTAACCACACCTAAGGCTTCTAAAAATTCATGGCAGCACAAGAGGCTACTGTTACTGTCTTAGTTGGATTATCTCTAGAGTCAACAAAGGCAAGCACCAACTTTATTAAGAGAAAGTTTAGAGAACGAGAACTCCAGTTAAGTGTAAATTCACAAACATAAGCTTAAAAGTAAATTTTGTCTACTCAAATTCAGAGAGTTACCATGTATTATTTAATATCCGCCTGGACCCACAAGTTCTAATTGTGAAAGAAAAATATATTAAAACAAACAAGCACACCTGCTGATTCACCGGAGACTGATTTACTTTTCTTTTTTGTTTCTTGTAGAGCTTGGTATGGTCTTTGGCCCACAGGCTCATCGCCTTGGATAGCTGTTAGATCATGCATACTAAAACTTCGTAAACGTTCAGTTATTGCTCCTTGGCTCTATTTAACAGAGAAGTGATAGATCCAAGAAAAAAAACACACTTTAAAATATTTCATATGCTTACATTTATATTTCTCCCAACATTTTATCGTAAGGGTTACTGATTTTATTATGAAACTTTCAGAAAAGTTGAAAGAACTGCGGAGTGAACAGCCCTAGATTGTTTATAGTTTGCTATATTTTCTTTACCACATATCTACCATTTATCCACCCATCAACCCATTTTAAAAATGCATTTCAAAGAAAGCTGTAGACATCAGTACATTGCACTCCCAAACATTTCAGCTTTGTAATTTGTTTTAAATGTAAAAAAAAAAAATGTATGATGAGCTTACCCCCTCTGAGTAGACAGCATCCGTTACTTTGCTCTCTCCTAAAACTGGCACTTTGGAGCTTATGATTTAGGAGAACTTTTTTTTTTTTTTTTTTAAAGATTTTACCTATTTGACAGAGAGAGAGAGAGAGAGAGAGAGAGCACAAGCAGGAGGAGTGGCAGGCAGAGGGAAAGGGAGAAGAAGCCTCTCTGCTGAGCAGAAAGCACATGTGGGGCTAGATCCAAGAACCCTGAGATCATGACCAAAGGCAGATGCCTAACCAACTGAGCCACCCAGATGCCCCCAGAAAAACTATTTAAAGTTAAAAGATACATATTTTTTTAGATTTTATTTTGAGAGAGAGAGAGAGAGAGAGAGAGAGAGAGAGAGAGAGAGAGAAAACGTGCATGCATGGGGGGGGGAGGAGTAGAGGGATGGGGGAGGAATCTCAAGTAGACTCCCTGCTGAGCTCAGAGCCAGATGTGGGGCTTAATCTCACAACGTGGAGATCATCACCCAAGCCAAAACCAAGAGCCCAGAGCTTAACTGACTGAACCATTCAGGCACCCTAAAGGTATACTGTTTTAAAGATAAGCTAAGTCAGGCATGGTATGACTCTACTTAGTACGTGGTAAAAAAAAAAAAAATAAAAATAAAAAAATTATATATATATAAAGAATTTTGGACACAAAATGATATTGGGTTAATTAGGGTTAATTATTTCACTTTCTGGCAAGGCATATCTACTACTATGAAATCTGACTTTAAAAGTCATTTTATTTATTTATTTTTAAGATTTTATTTATTTATTTGAGAGAAAGAGAAAGAATGATCAGAGGAAAGGGAAGAGGAAGAAGGTGAAGCAGGCTCCCTGCTAAGCAGGGAGCCCAATGCTAGCTGATCCCAGGACCCAGACATCATGACCTGAGCTGAAGGTAGGCAGACACTTAACTGGCTGAGCAACCCAGGTGCCCCTGACTTTAAGTTATTTTAAAGCCTTAACAATATGATAGACATTGGGCACGTGTGGGTATTTAAATTTAAATTAACAAAAATTACCTAAAATTAAAAATTTATTTCCTCAATTGCATATTTCAAATGCTCAAGGGCCACATGTGGCTAGTGGATACTATACTAGATGGCACAGATACAGAACATTTCCATCACTGCAGAAAGTTCAAGAATTTTCATCACTGACCAGCTCTGAAAGAGACATATCTGAACTTTACAGATCTAACTACATTTCCCCCCAAATATAAAAGGAAAAAATAATTTCTAAATGTAACCACTTTGAAAATTTCCATAGCATACAGATGATTCATTTCTTATTTATAGCTATTTTAAAAATATTCTTTTAAAGGTTTTTCACTATTATTATTTCTTTGCACATATATGAATTTATGATTGCCTCCTGTTAGAATTTTACTGTAGAAACTCATCCCTAATGGTGCATCTCTAAATTTCTAGATTTCAAAGCCTGAGGCACTGTAAACATTTGGATACTATTGTATTTTACACTGAAAAAAGATCTTGATTCTGCCACTCTGGGTCAGTGATATCATATTATGTCAAAACCAAATGCCATTTCTATGCCCCACTTAGGGTCTCTACCACATTTTTTTAAATTGTGAAAAGAAATTGTTAAAGTAAAGGGTCTATATTCACAATAAAAAATAATTGGGTTCTGCACATCTTTAAACATTCTTGCCATGGTTTAATCCATTATACTTTCTTCCTCTTTACCAGGTATCATTTAAAGATATTGGGGACAAAAGACATCAGACATGCACTAGAAGAAAGTGACCAGTGCACATCTGAAACAGACTCTTTGTTTTCTCAGAATTCTCTTTATCCCAACTTGGTATTTCTTGACTTTTTACCTACTGCCAAACAGATGATAACTGGCATACACACATGTGTATACCCGATACCTGACTCAGGTGCAATTTCTGAGGCGGGCTGTAACTGCTAAACCCTCCCACTCAAGAAAGAACATCTCAAAATGCAAATTAGTTAAACTGCCACTGAATCAATCTAGCATTATATCGTCTACAAACTCTGGTATCTTTAATGAGCATAATTCACGAATTACTTAGAGCATACCTCACAAATAAACTCATACATTATTGTTAGTTCTATTGTTGTGCTGTGTATATCTTGTCTCCAGGGGAGGATTTTCAGAAACTAAAGGAGATTGACTAATTTTAGGCTTCTTCTATTCTCCTAGTGTATTGGTATGATACGGATAGTGAGCATGTAATAAGTAGGCAAAATATTCTCTTTATGCCTCTTCTTTTTCATTGCTATTGACTGCTAGAGAGTTCTCCATAGACAGCAGTGTGTTTTACTGTAACTATATAAGCAGAGGTTTGGCAGTGAACTGCAGGTATGGTCATGGGCTCACACAGGTAGACGATACCATCCACTAGGGGTTTGCTTCAGGTTGACTTTATTTTTTTATTTTATTATAGATTTTTAAGATTTATTTATTCATGAGAGACATAGAGAGAGAGAGGCAAAGACATAGGCAGAGGGAGAAGCAGGCTCCTCATAGGGAGCCGAATGCGGGACTCGATCCTGAATCCTGGGATCATGCCCAGAGCCGAAGGCAGATGCTCAACTGCTGAGCCACCCAGGCATCCCTCAGGTTGACTTTAATAGAGGTGTCTGGATTTTAATGGAGCTCTTGGGTAACCAACCTTATAGCCCCAAGTATTATCAATATCCTCAAGGCTTAAAGGAAGGTGAAGTACTGCAGGCAGAAGCAAAAGGGGGCTGTGGACACTCTGAGGACTTCCAACACTTCAACAGCCATTACTGCCTCAAATAATTGGGTTTTCCACTGTATATTTTCTTATGGGCCCAGAACAGAACTAATGTGGGAAGAGAGAATTAATTCAGTATTGTGAACTTCAAAAACATTACATAAATTATAAGTCTGTGACCACTTTAAAGTGGTCAGTGTGACCACTTTAAAGAAATGTAATTATAAAATAATCACTCAAAGGCAGACCTATTCCTTCCAATTTTTATAACTTCAGCATAAAAAGTCCATTAACAAAGAAATTATGTTTAAAATAAAATGTTTTTTTTTTTTTAATTTTTATTTATTTATGATAGTCACAGAGAGAGAGAGAGAGGCGCAGAGACATAGGCAGAGGGAGAAGCAGGCTCCATGCACCGGGAGCCCGACGCGGGATTCGATCCCAGGTCTCCAGGATCGCGCCCTGGGCCAAAGGCAGGCGCCAAACCGCTGCGCCACCCAGGGATCCCTAAAATAAAATGTTAAGTGAAAACCTTCCCCTTCCAACCTCAGAATTCTAAATCATATCCATAACATGGTTGCAGGTATGTAGTATGGTTTAAGCAGATAGGGGATTATATGCAAAAATGAAAACAATATGATGTTGAGGCAGATGGGATGGGGGGATTTTATTCTTTTTCAACAATTTCTTCAATATTACAAAATTAGATAAGTCATAGATAGATGGTATAGTGAAGTTTTTGTTTTTTTAGATTTGAATACTGTTTATTATAAACTGGATGGGATCCTGATTTCATTTTGTTTCCTCCAATGCCTGGCTACAACTCTCCAAATGAACATTTTTCTATTTTTACAATGAAGTTTTAATTGTAATGTGTTCACTGTAAGAATTTCCGATCTATTTTCTGCTCATTTTCCCTGTATCCAATTCCTTACTTCCATCACCAAAAGAAACACTGTTTCTCTATTTTGACGGCACAAATAGGGCATTATAGTCACTTGTCAGTAACAATGCTAGAAAGCATTGAGGTTTTGTTTAAATTAATAATGCTTTATTGATTTTCTATTTGGTTTATATAATATTAAGCCAAAATTATACGAAAAAATGCAGAAAGGTTCTAGTTAGAGGGGGAAAAGACATATGGAAATAGCACTTTTGGTCATTAGTCAATAAAGAAGAAGTTCCTGTTTATAAGGCAAGTCAATATCCCAGATTTTAGATCCCATTCTCTACAGAATTGTATGTACACTGCTTATGTTCAAATTGATCCTAAAAATCGAAGAGAAAGAGAGATATGATGAGAACACAAAATCAAAGTAATTAAGAAGAATTTTGCAGAATATTTTACATTAAAACTGATCCTAGGGCAGGCCTGGTGGCTTAGCGGTTTAGTGCCGACTTCAGCCCAGGGTGTGATCCTGGAGACCCAAGAGTGAGTCCCCCCTCGGGCTCCCTGCATGGGGCCTGCTTCTCCCTCTGCCTGTGTCTCGGTCTCTCTCTCTCTCTCTCTCTGTCTCTCATGAATAAATACATAAAATCTTAAGAAAACAAAACAAAACTGATCCTCTCTAGCAGGAGTGTTCTAAACCCTTTAGGTAACTCAAGTTAAGTTCTCAGGGTTTGACTTTGGAGAGACCCAGAACATCCATTTAAAATGGGAGCACTTGTAGGGTTGGGGCCTTGGGTTCAAATGTAACTCATTCATGCTTTGGGAAAGATTCTTCAGCTGAGAAGGGGCACCTTGCATGTATGACTAATTCTAACTCTGTTACTCCCAAATAATTCTGTCCTTTTAAATTAATTAATTAGAATTCTGCCTTTGTTTAAATACTGTGTTTTCTGGTTAAACATTATGTTAAAATTATATTTTGTTGTTAACACAAAATAAGGGGAATTTACTACTATGCTTATCAGCACCTTAGTATAAAACTTTCAATTGGGTTGCCTGGGTGGCTCAGTTGGTTAAGCGTCTACCTTCAGCTCAGGTCCCAGTCCTGGGGTCCTGGTATTGAGCCCCGCCTTGGGCTCCTTGCTCAGCAGGAAGCCTACTTCCGCCTCTCCCTGCTTACGTGCTCTCTCTTAAATAAAATCTTAAGAAAAGAAACAACCCAAAACTTTAAGCCTATTCTCTTCATATTTTTAATTAAGAATTTTAAAACAGGGGCATTTAGGTGGCTCAGTCCATTAAGCCTCTGACTGTTGATTTTGGCTCAGGTCATGATCTCAGGATTCTGGGACTGAGCACCAAGTCACAGCTTTGTGCTCAGTGGGGAGTCTACTTGAGATTCTCTCTCTCCCTCTGTCCTCCCATCCTGCCCCCCCCCTCAACTAGCATCTCTCTCTCTGTGTCTCGGTCTCTCTCTCTCAGATTATTTAAATAAAAATAAATCATAAAAAAGGAATTTAAAAACAGAATCTTACAATCTTCTACAGAATAGTTCTTACCATGCTGTTTAATAATGAATAGCCATTAAGCTCTGTTTCTTGTTGATCTTTGACATATTACATTAAAATGCAGGTAAGGTTAGTTCCAAGTTGTTAGGGAAATCTCCCTTTCCCCTAAGGACATTTGAGCATTAATCTAATTAGGCCTACAATGGATTGAGTGCATCTGTATTAAGTGAATAATATATTTTAGTGGTTTTAAGATTAAAGTAATACATATTTATCAAAGGGCATTTGTAACAGAAGGAAATAAAATTACTTGTAACCCACCACCAAAACTATCTATATACACATACATATATCCTTTTAGCTTTTTCTGACTCATACTTTTAGAGCAGGCTTTCTTGGTCTCAGCACTATTGCTGTTTTGGGCTGGATAATTGTTTGTTGTGGCTCATACGATATTACCCAGCAGTCCTGACTTCTAACCCTGGACACAAATAGCAGCACCCTTCACTGTCAGCTCTTACGACCAGAAAAGTCTCCAGATGTTGCCAAATGTTCCTTTGCGGGCAAAAGCCCCTCCCAGTGAGGACCAACCACTGTTTTAGAGCTATAAGAGGTATCAGAAGTCAGGTTTCTTTTTTTTTTTTTTAATAAATTAATTTTTATTGGTGTTCAATTTACCAACATACAGAATAACACCCAGTGCTCATCCCGTCAAGTGTCCCCCTCCATGCCCGTCACCCATTCACCCCCACCCCCCGCCCTCCTCCCCTTCCACCACCCCTAGTTCATTTCCCAGAGTTAGAAGTCTTTATGTTCTGTGTCCCTTTCTGATATCTCCCACACATTTCAGGTTTCATCTCTTTGATTTATAGGTAAAAAAATTAATACTTAGATCAGTGCAGATGGTCCACCCAAAATCTGATGACTAATTAGGGAAGTATCAGACTAGAAAATGCAGATAACTCAACTATTAGTAAATTAAATCTTCATTATAATATTCTGCTTCCTGAGATTGTAGGGAAAATAGTATGACCCTTCTTTCCATTGTCTGGACAAATGTTCTCTTTTTAAATGGTTGCTACAAAGCAGCTGAATATCCTTAAATCCTTTCACAAACAGAAAGCCATTAAAGCAGACAGCAAGATGTCAGGATTTTGACCTAACCATCGTCATTTAAAGTCTATTCAATTTTAGCAATTTTACCTATTAGGTTCTAATTTCTGTGATAATTGATTTTTTAAAAAAATAGTATCTACTAAGGAGTTCACCAAGAAAAGGCTGCCAGAGAAAATTCAGAGACGGTTAATATGACAAACAGTACTTTTCTTCTGTCCTTTATCTGGCAGTAGTGGTGGTCATCTGTACAAATGCCACCTGCATTTCTCATGTGAAAGCTATGATATGTTGAACATCCTCAGCAAAATCCTTGAAGGTCCTTCATATGTTTATGCTTTGCTCAGCCAAAATAAACTTGTACACTGACCTTGTGAACAGATGCCTGGTAATGAGGTCATAGAACTGAGTAACATTTTCAGAAAATTGCTTTCCGGTGTAATAAATGTTCTGATTAGATTCCTATTTTCATCTTTAACATGCTCAGGTGGTTCAACCTGGGAACCCTAGTCCGGGGTATTACCAATCTTTAAAGGTCACACCAAGAGTCCAATCATTTTTAGCCTGAAAGATATTTTTAACAAACTATAGGTTGTAAAAATCTTAAATTAATTCTCAAGCCCTACTATTGGCTTTCCTGAAGTTTCTCCTTAAACTTGACCTATTTCCTATTTCAGTTTCAATTTACTCCATAGTATGAAGTGTCTGGTTCAGTGATTTCTTCCATCATAGTTCCTTTCTTTGACATCTCCAGAGATGAAACTAATTTCACTTACACGAAAATAGGCACAGTACAACTTGATAGTGTTAACAGAGTACCATGTTCAGCATATTTAATGACTATTTCTAATGAATAAAATCCAGGATGGCTGAAGCCAACATTCACTGTGTTCATGCTGAGAATGGTGAGGGCCACCTCACACACAGTGATCTTGATAACAAAAGGACTGCCACATCACAAACGAGAAGGCAAAGTTCCAAACTGCATTCAAATTATGGGACATAATGGAACGTGTCTGATGTGCAGTGGTAACTCAGATGATTCTTATGTCCTCTATTTCCTGCCTTTGAAGTGGGGAGGTGGTTTTATGATGCTAAATATATAGATAAAAACAAACAATGAATCACAAGGAAGAAATGCTTTCATAGCCTTTCTGAAGGAAAGCATTTCTGTGAGTTAATGGTTATTTTAATAATGGAAGGCTGGAGGAAAGCGCTTGGCAACCAGAGATAGGATACAATTTTCAGTTAGTGAACAGACACTCAGCTAGACAGGAGCCTGAAGAGTAGGGACTGTGTCTTGTTCACGGCTGCATGCCCGGCATCTGCCAAATAGCAGGCACTAAACAAACAGATGTTGAACAAATACGCAGGGTATAAACACTGATCACAGCAAAGGATAAAATAAATAAAAACGAGGAGAGAATGAAGATAAGATAATACAGTGGGGATTTCTGATTCCCCACGTGGAAGGTTTGGAAGTAGTAAACATAAGTCCGAGTATAATAAATATCTCATGAAATAGTCACAGTATGGAAAGTGTCTCACAGAGTAGTGGGACTAAAAATATATTTAAGTGTTAAAAGTGAGGATGAAAAATGGGATTTGTATGCTTCTATGTCTCCCAAAACAATGTTCTAAAATGTCTATATTTTCTAAGCAATTTTTCAATTTAATTTTTAGGTTTTTTTTTTTTTTTTTTTTTTTGCATAGAATCATGTTGAAGGGTCTCTTAAATATGTAAAATTCAGGAAGCATCTTCTTGGGAGGGATATAAGACCTATACAACTGTTTAGGGGCACCAACTCACCAGGCAGTAGAAAATCTGCGTGACTCCCTTGAAATTTAACCAATAGTCTACTGGTGACTGGGAATCTCACCGATAATAGCTAATTAACATGTATTTTGTATATTATATGTATTACATGCTGTACTCTTATAATAAAGTAAGCTTAGAGAGAAGAAAATGTTACTGAGAAAATCTTTATGCAGTACTGTATTTATTGAAAAAAATTGGTATATAATTGGACCTAACAAGTTGAAACCCTTGTTGTTCAGGGGTCAACTGTACTTCATCTGTGAAGTCAAATAAAGCTACCTTTTATAACAGAAGAATGCAACAATCTTTCTTGTTTTTTCCCTGGTTCCCTTCTCCTGCCCATCCTCCTGCAGGCACCACTTTCAACCCTCCACTTTCCTATCTGGCAGGTGGGGGTTTTCTTTCTCTTCCACTTCCTTCTCTTTCCTTCACCTTCCTGATAGAGCAAAACCAGTTGTTCAATCTGTGGTTCTGTATTCTCACAATTATGTAAATGTTGTTTGTGGCTGGATCGAGTCATGCTCTGTTATTATATTTCCTTTTCTTTCCTTTTTATTTTCCAGAGCTAACAATTATCCTGTTTTTTTTTTTTTTTTAATACTCATCTGATTAGTCATTCTATGCTGTTCTTAACATTGCCTCAAGTATATTTTTCATGACATACAATGTGTCTTGACTGGTCATAGTATGTGCTGCCCTGTTTGAGTATCATCCCTGCATAGGATTAAATCTCTTAGAAACTCCTATCCCCCTACTATCCCCTATGACACCTGGCCTGGCACTTGCACCCATCACATCCAATTCTGGTCAGTCGCACTCTGCACTTGTGCATTATACACATTCATTCTGGGAAGTCCTGTCACTTTCCTGCTGTGTTGGATACCCTGCCTCCTAGTTCCTGTGGGTTTCCTTTTTCATGGATTATCTCCTAATTTTGGCAGAGCATTTCTACCCTGACAAAGAATACACAGGAAGTCAATTTCATGATTTTGCATGCCTTAAGGAAAAAAACAAGATTTATTCTAAGCTCACATGTGACTGAGAACTCGACTGCTAGTCTCAGGGTGAAAATCATTATGGCATCAATGGATAGTACAACTCTTTGGTCTTCAAGCTTCTATTGTTACTATTTAGAAATTTAATTGCCACTCTGATTCTTGATCATCTGAATGTAACATACTTTTTATCTCTGGAATCCTTAACATTTTTTTCCTTCTCTTCGGTGTCCTAGAATATTCCATTGACCTTGCTTACAATCAGTCGTTCTTTCATTCATTGTGCTGGGTACTTTGTGGGTGCCCTCAATCAAGAGATTCGTGTCCTTCAGTTCTGGGAAATAGAACTGCATCTGCGGTCCCCTGGTAGAATTCCTAGTTGTTGAACATTAGATCTCTTGGATGTTCTTTTTTAGCCATGTGGAAATCAGGCATGTATTTTCATTAAGCAACAAATAAAAAGCAAGTGAACTTCTTTTAAAATGGAACACACTCCTTCAATATGATGAAAATTCTGCTATTTTAGTATTTGCTTATATCTGTAGTAATAAAAGAGCCTTTAAAAGCCAAGTTAACTGGCAAACTACAGTGTTGATAGTTAATAATCATTAATAATATAGTTATCTTACAAGGCCAGGGCTACATAGTTAATAAGTTTCCACTTAATGCAACACTTCTGGGTATATAATTTGAATATAATTTTGATTTTTAATTTTGTTGATCATATTAATTGTATTTGAGCCAAAGATAACTCTGAAAAATTAAGGCTCATTCTGGAAACCCCATTTGATATCCCTTCACCATTGCTATTATAGAGAATTGCCACTTAATTAGAATATTTATTCCCATAGCATTGTTATTTTGGTTCAAGATAACCAAGCTGAGGGCAGCCAGGGTGGCTCAGCGGTTTAGCGCTGCCTTCGGCCCAGGGCGTGATCCTAGAGACCCAGGATCGAGTCTCACATCGGGCTCCCTATATGGAGCCTGATTCTCCCTCTGCCTGTGTCTCTGCCTCTCTCCCTCTGTGTGTCTCTCATGAATAAATACACAAAAATCTTAAAAAAAAAAAAAAAGATAATCAAGCTGAAAAAGCCTAACTTAAAAGCTGGTATACTATTTAATCTCAATTTAACTTAATAGCAACAAACACAAATTTTCACTTGAGAGAGACATGTAATATTAATATTCATTGGACTCTTACTATATTTTGGCAAGCACTGTGCTTTTGTATATGCTCTCACAGACAGGTATATTACTTCCATTTTATGCATGAAGCAACCAGTGAACACAGAGGTTAAGTAAATCACCAACAGTTATTTAGAAAATCACACTCAGCGTTTTCTGGATCTGAAGCCTGTTTTCTTTCCATATACTACACATCCAAATTGATTATGCTATGGTATTTAAAATAAACCACATTAAATACTACATGCAAAAAAATCCAAAAGCCATAATGCGAATTTTCACAGAAGGCATACATTTGATAACTTCACTTGCAAAACACAACACATGACATTAGTAATTGGCTAAGTAAAATCTCAAGTTTTAAGAACAGAATTTTTTCATGCCTTATTTTGAATAATGTTACCTCAAATTGGTTGAAGTAGGGGTGCAGGAGTAAGCCAGAAATCCTACCAAGATATTGCCATCGAGAGAGAGAAAGAGAGAAACACCAGAGACAGGGAAAGAAAGAATGGTCATCTTTACTAGAGGTGACTTACTCAACCTTATTTAAGGTTATAAAGTAGGAGGATTATGACAAAATGACATTGTCAGGTGTGCCTTTATATATTAACTAGTTCTTATTTTGTGATCAATTAAGGCTTTCAAAATGTTGAGTAGTTATAACAAACATGCATTAAAATGTTTTTTAAATTATCCACTTGCTTTTTCCAGCATTACAGAAATAACCAGAAAGCAAAATTCTCCCAAAATTTTATAATGATCTGGAATAAAAAGCCACCCTGCTGATTAGTTCATTGGTTTAATGTGACATTGGATAAAAAAACAAAAACATAGTTACCTTCACTGCTGCAGTGACAGCAGCAGTGGCTGCGAAAGCTAAACCTTGCCGCCCGAAGTTTACTACCGTCTCATAGCCCCGCTCCTTTGCTTGTACAATATAGTCATCGATCTCCTGAGGAAAAACAAACTCACAGATATAAACTTTATTTGACTGTAGTGACAAGAAGGCAAAAACCAGGACATTTACCTCATGATATGACAGTTTCACTCGTTTTATAGCACAAACCATGTGATCATGTACATTTCTAACAAATGATATGTAGAAATAATTTACATGTCTTACCCTTTCCTTGGAAGAAAGAAGTGGATGAAGGAATTTCCTATATATTAAACTTGCTCCTTTGGTATAGGGAGAGAGCAGCCATACGACAAAAGCAATCTTTAGCTCATAGTACAGGGGGAACCTAACAAGAAAAAGTTTGAGAAAACTGCTGGTGAAAATCAACTACAACGAGGAATTCACACACACACACACACACACACACACACACACACACACACGTGCTTATTAGAAAGTTCAATCACTGTTAAGTTTTCACATGTAAAAGTCAGTGATTAAGAAAAAAACTATGCTTGAATTGACTTACTTTCATTAAATATAGATTAGTTAACCAAAGAATGACCTGATCCCCGCAGAGATTCAGCAACTTCTAGTACAAGATTCTTCCATTAAAGAGACCACAGGCAAGCTGCCAACAGACGGGAGGAGTCCCGAGAGAACATTAACAGCATCTACGCAGGGTGGCAAGGTACACCCTTCTGCAGAGCTCAACTGTCATGTCAGTATCTGACATCTCTCCATGTAGCAAGACTCTGCTTTACGTGCTCCAAGGGCACCAACTTACCCCACGGACACATCTGCTGTTTCTCAGAACCCCCCAAACACTTCCCTTCCAATCTCATTTGGCCAGAACTGTGACACCAGGCAGACAGTTGTTCACTTGTAAGGGGAATGGAATTACCATTGTGTTAGGCTGGGAATGAGTGTTATCTCCCCCTGCCCTTTCCCGGTGACTCTGCAGTGCTCTCCCTGCAGGTGCACTTCCCTAGACAATGACTGTGGGTTCGGCCACGTGACTTGCTTTGGCCAACATCACGGGAGTCTGACATGTCACATGCAAGCAGAAACTTTAAATGCCCTTTGACGTTCTCACCCTAACACCTCCAACCTCTTGCTTTAAATTTTTCTTTCTGCCATGAGAACAGCTGCTTCTTCAGTCTTGGTCCTGAAACGTGACACTGCCAAGCTCAGCCAACCTTGTGCTCTTAAATAACCTGAGCAAGAAATAAATGTTTGTTTTCCTAACCCACTGCGGTGAAAGGGGTTGTTTGTTGCCACAGCAAAAGTGAACTAATATACCAGAGGGGACTAGCATCCTGTGGGCCAGGAATTAAGATTCATAATAACTGAGCAAATCTGGGCTCTCCTGATGAGGCAAGCAGGTACCGGACAGTGAGGAATGACTACTGTGTAGGCAACAAAGGGTCGTTGCTTTGGTGTGATTACAGAGGATTCTGGACTGCCACTGTTTAGGATAAACTTTGTCAACATCATTTGCTTTTTAATAATGTATATATGGTATATATGCAATCAGGAAAAAATGAGGTCTTTAAAAAGAGAACTTTGAAACATTAGGAGACCTAGCATGGTTTGAAATATGTTGTTCTACCACATAAAACCAAACATGAAACTCTCTCCCCCAACTCTACACTAAACACTTCACAGGTAAATGAATGAGCTTTGGGACAGAGGAAAGACAGTTTATGTTTCAAATCAGAAGACAAAGATGGGTGCAGGCATACAGAAGTACATAAATAAGAGCAAGTTGTTAAGACCATTTAAGTCTGATGACTTTTTTTTTAAAGATTTTTATTTATTTATTTGTGAGAGACAGAGAGGCAGAGACATAGGCAGAGGGAGAGGCAGGCTCCCTGTGGGGAGCCTGATGTGGGACTCCATCCCGGGACTCTGGGATCATGACCTGAGCCAAAGGCAGATGCTCAACCACTGAGCCCCCCAGGGCCCCTCTATTTTTTCTAGCAATCCAACGTGACCTAATGTGCTGTGAGAGTATGATGAGAAGAGCAAAGCCAGAAAGACAGTTTAAGGAGAGAAGAGCAAATATTTAAAACAGATGCAGGAGGGCACGGAAGTAGCAAGTAAAGGCAGTGGGGGAGGTTCAGACTGAGACCTCTATGAGCAGCTGGCTGATGTTCTGGGGGGCTGCATTTGGGAACCCAGGCAAAGCAGCAAAGAAGGGCTAATTTAGGCTGAAGGTTTCTGCAGCGAGGGCAGTTTAGGATACCGGCAAGGTATGAAGTTTAAAGATTTTAAAAGGAGGACTTCTCCAAGTAATGGTAAGGTTTAGGTGGAAACGCACTAGGAAATATGGCACAAGGAGATTCAGGTTGTTCCATTTGGTATTACTTCTTGGTAAAATGTTAAATCCTTGAGGATGTAAACATGCTTTAATTTTATCTCAGCTATTTGGAACAGAGCAGCCAAGGAGCTGGTGGTGAGTGGGTGTCCACGTGGATGCTGACGTCATCCGGTCTGAATGTTTGTAGTTGAGTTTTAAGGATGGGGAGGGAGAGCTAGAACCAGATGCTGTGGGCTTCAAAGGGGGAGTCATTTAGGAAGTGATAAAGAAAAATAGCCTGAAGTCATCGAGTGGAAAAGGGATAATGACAACCAAATTTTTCTATTCTAAGATACTGGGACCTGTGTGAGAGGTAGGCAGGGTGTGACACATGGGAAGAAGAAAGAGCTGCCTTTGTCTGAGGGGGGCCAGTGAAGAAAGGAATGTTTTTATGGGGAAACCAGATGAAGAAAATGAAACACTGGATAATTATGTAACTTGATCAAATTCACCTGGTTAGCAGCAAGAGCAGGATAAAAACTCAGGACACCTGATAAGGAGTCTATAGTCTGGCCCTTTCTCAGGGCTAGGACTTACCAAGCAACTGTTTGATCTGTTATTGTTTCGATCACAGTATAGAGAGCAAAAACAATCCAGTACATCATCCATCGGACCTGGAAATAATAAAAATATTTCTGAAATAACAGACTAAGATTATTTGCAACTCTGAATGATTATGTATATATTTTTATATACATACATAAAACACTATACATACAGTGTGTTGGATCAAATGCAGAAGGTGATGGTTTAATTCTCAACAGGTTTACGTCTCAGTTCCTCACATCACTACATCAATAGTCTTGGGATACAAGACGAGAATCAAAGAATAACAAATCTTTAGTCCTGACACAATATAGTCTAGGAATCTGAATCAAAGAATCAGAACAAGAGGATAGATTTTTCTTAACTGGAGGAAAGTTCTTTAAAAAGATCTTATTCTTAAAAAAAAAAATCTTATTCTAATCTACATGCTTCTTTATGATGACAATTAGCTATTTATTATATAATAACAGCAAAATATGATATGACCATATTTAATCTTTATTAGTCTTTTAAATATTTCATTCCTTAATTCTCAATATATAGAAACTGTTCAGGAACCAAAGAACGATCCTGGGTTTGTTATATCCATAAGTCTGGTCACCCAGTTTGAAAGTTGGTTAGTGTATTTTTTTTTTTTTAAAGATTTTATCTATTTATTCACAAGAGACACACACACAGAGGCAGAGACATAAACAGAGGGAGAAGCAGGCTCCTCCAGGGAACCCGATGGGGAACTCGATCCCAGGACTCCAGGATCATGACCTGAGCCAAAGGCAGACGCTCAAACACTGAGCCACTCAGGTGCCCCAGTGTATTCTTTTCCCCCCGAAGCTCCGTGTCCTCCTACCGACACCACAGTGGCCATTGCAATAGAGTGAATGTTTATGTCCTCCTCCCTCCCTCTCAAATTTGTATGTTGAAATCCTAACCCCAAATGTGTATTAGGAGGTGAGGCCTTTGGGAGGTGATGAGGTGATGAAGGTGGAGCTTATAACTCATTAATGGAGTTAGTGTTCTTCTCAAAGAGAGATCTCTCATCCCTTCCACCACATGGAACACAGTGAGAAAATGGCTGTCTACGAACCAAGAGGTGGGTCATACCAGACACCAGAGCTGCTTTGATCTTGGACTTCCAGCCTCCAAAACAGTGAGAAATAAATTTCTGTTGTTTATAAGCCACCTGGTCTATGGCACTTTTGTTACAGAAGTCTGAATGGACTGAGACAGTAGTACAGGACATTTTTACCTTGTGCCTGGAAATACAGCATCTCTAACCAATTCCTGAGACTCCAGTGTCCCTTTGTATCAATCCTTTTCATAGAATGCTGCCTGATTAATTTGTCTTGGACTCACTTTCCCAACTATACCTTTCTGTTTCACCTGAGTACACAGACTCTCTTATCACTCAAGAAGGTTGGGTTTGCATTAAGGATAAACATCACTAATCTTCTCCTCAATATTATAATAATAGCTAATACATGAAACCATACCAACTATGTATGGGCTAGGGACTGTACTCAGTGTATCACATATATTAAATCATATATTCTCCACAACAATACTACAAGGTAGGAAACATAATTATTTCTACTATTGATAAGGAAACAGCAACACAGAGAGGTAAAAAGACTTGCTCAAGGTCATAGCCAGAATTTGAATCCAGACTGCCTGACTCTGGATTTGGTGCTATTAATCAATTATACTATGCAGAGAACAAATTGATGAGGATTTGTTAAATGTGAGCTCCAAGAATAACCACTACTTCCCTTGTTCTCATTTCAATGAGATGACAAAAAATTCAGGTCTCTATAAATAGCCAGAAAATTGACCTAACTATTTAGTTTTAATATAGAAGCTTGTTTGGGTATTCCATAGATAATAGAAACTATAATTCAAGTGGTTTTTATAGTTTTCTCTTTACATGTATAAATCATTAAAAATACCCCTAAATAACTTTTGAAGAAATGTATCATGAAATAGAAATAATACCAATTCACTCTAACTTATAGGCTCCTGAAAACTTAAAAAATTTGCCCAAAGCAAATAATAGGGCATATTATCTACATTTGAAATACAAGGCAATTGATATACAATGATTATCTCAAATTAAAAAAGAACAAAACGGCCCAAATGTAGTCTTTAGTTTTCTACTTTTCATGAGTTCTCTTAAATTGCTCACTGCTGCCAATTCCAAACTTTTGTCCAAATATGGGGATTTTCTTCCAGGGCTAACATCCTATGTACATTTTCTCCCACCCCTCCCTTTTTGAAGGAAAGTGATACTCTTCCATGAGTTGATTCACCCGGGCCCTTCCAGAGCCAAACCCTAACTCAGCATTTTTACCTCTCACTGTATTCAGGGGGTTAGCTTTTACCCTGATTGACTAAAAGCCTCTCCCAAAAAAGAAATGAAGAAAAGGCTGCAAACAGAATAATGAGCTTTTCCACAGCTTGGAGGCATCTTAGAGGTGATCACACTTTTGAAAACCATACAATCCCTTACTGAGAAAAACCGTGAAACAATCACAAGAGAAAGTGCTCCCACTGGGCTTCCCATTCCACCCACAGTGGGATTCTGGAGGAGACTCCAAGAAACCCAAGTGCTCCCTGGGCAGCGTTTGAAAACAAATAATACAGTAAACTCCTACTTTCCCAAGGGCCAAAATAAATAAGGAACATAAGGCCAGTGAGCTAAGAAATGGCAGGAGGAGGCACAGTCTCTCTAAAGCCAACGAGGCAGCTTCTCTATGAACACACCCGTCCTGTCAAGTCCCCTGTCCCTCTCCTGGTACTCAACACAGGGATCTGAGTGTCGACTGTCATCTTTCCCAGGAAAGCAGGGGCTTAAACTGTTTCACAGAAAGTTCAGGAAACTTTCAAGAAAGGTAAAATAATTTAAATCAGTGCTTGCTACTTTTCATTATTTCACTATTTCCCACCACTATTATGGCTGTGAGTTCCCAAAGGGATGACAGCTCCACAAGGAATCATAATTTACTGGTGAACAGAGCGGAGGGGAGGTGGTGCACATGTGGCGACTGGTGATACTCCCTGAATGACTCGTTCTCCAGTGAATGAAAGTGACTACACATCCCATAGATGTCAAGAGCAACTTTTGCTTCTGTAATGTGCTTTTCTTTTTTTTTTTTTAAAGATTTTATTTATTTATTCATGACAGAGAGAGAGGCAGAGACACAGGCAGGAGAAGCAGGCTCCACACAAAGAGCCCGCTCAACCACTAAGCCACTCAGGTGTTCTGCTTATTCACTTTCCAAATGCAGTCATTAAATTAATTTTAAAGCCCAAAGAATAAAAGTATTTTATAGTATGTAATATTTACTTCTTTAAAAACCCCTATATATTTATTTATTTAGGTTGTGAGAAAATTTAGTAATGTCAAAAATTTAAAAAGGAGAAAAAGAAGAAACAGAAGAAGGCTATGCCATTTTAGTTAAAACACAACGAACTATTCAATTACGAGGGTATTCCTGGACATTTTCCTCGAGTATTGACAACAACTTTATATAAGCAAAACTCCATGCTATATGAATTTGTCTTAATGAATAAATTCCTTGATAATCTCTTAAGATTTTTGTTTGTTCTTATCAGAAATAGGAACATTAAATTATAATAGGCAGGCAGTAATAATTAAATGAATGTAATGAGTGTGTGCCATTCGTGGGAGCAATCACAAAGAGTGTTAACCTTGAAAAGATATTGCTTTCTTTTTTCTATTAATGGATTCGGTTGGGATTTTATACCAAATGATTACTCAGCAAAGCTTTTATTAAAACTATACCTCAAGGCTACACAGCCTAATGTTTAAGGCTTTGCTCCAAGGAGATAACAAGAAGTCAAGGTTAAAAAGGGCGAAAAAAAGTCACAAAATTATAATTAAACATATGAAGATTATAGATAAAATATTCTTTAGATCAACAGAAAATATCAGTAAACAAAATGCAAAAATAAAACTGAAAATTGGTAGAAAAACAATCACAGTTATAATCTTGTGAATATATATAACCATATATTATCACTCTTAAAATGTTATACAAATATAAGTTAGTAATTAACTGGTAACCTTAATAAATTACAACCACCTTCTAAGTTGCTGGGGAAAGTTACTGGTATCACTATTCTTTGTTAAAAATTTATGTTCTTGGGAAAGTGGAAACAAATAGTATAGTATCTTTTTAGTTCAGAAACAACTGGCAGAGTCAGCAAACCATTGTCTAGATATCTCCTGGAGAACAGGAAGTAATAAGAAAGCTGTATCCAACTTTTTCTTAAAAGGCTCTTTGGTCCCAGGGAACTGAATTATCCAAAGTGAAGCTTACACCTATAAGCACTAAGATGGTTACACCTACTTTTGATAAATCTTTTATATCAAACATAATTTAGACAATTATTAAGGATTCAGGTGGCATCATTACATCTGACATGCACTGATACAAGTGTAGCAAACCCTACTTACTTTATGTTATGAGAATAGAAACATGAATCTGATAGCTTCTGTCCTCAAAGATATAACATTTTACTGAGGAAAAAAATGAGTAAAAAACCGTGACTTAAAAAAAGTGTTCTGCTGTTTTTACTACATTACATGTCCTAGCTTCCACTGTGAGTCAAGAACACAAGAATCTGAGGAAAGCTTACTAAAAGGACTATTTATAAAGTTGTGGGCAAGGTTCAGGAAGCTCAATAAAAGGATACTGGTGCACCCTGGAGCTAGCAACAGTAGGAGCTTGCATTACCCCTAGATGTGAAGGAAGGAGGGAGGGCAGGGCAAAGTTTCCTGGAATCCGGAGAGGACAACAGCAGGGGAGAGCTGTAGCCTCAGGCAGATAGTCTAGTCAACCCGAGGTGGCAGAGGAGGAAGGGAAGATGCTGGGAGGACAATACTCTGATCTCATGCTCATCCTGCCTTCTGATCTTCTGCAGAAGCCTCTCACGGGCCAAACCCAAGGGAAGCCAGAGGCGATGCAGTCTGTGCGAATCAGACTCCTGGGCCATAAGCAAGGTGGAGAAATCCCACTGGAAGGGTGAATGACAAGTCCCAACACCACCTAGCCTGCCATGTCTTTGATCTGCCCAGAAAGGAAGCCTTTTCTCACCACTTCCACAGGTACTTCCCCAGCCCAGATGACCACCATCTCCCATCTGCCTTATTCTGACAGCATCCTAACTGGTCACTCTGCTTTTTGGGGTCTATTCTGCATAGGGCAGCCAAAGTCTCTCCTTAAAACAGAAGCCAAATCATGTCATTCCTCTGCTCAAACCCCTTTCATGGCTCCCATCAGAGTTCTTACTAGGGCCTAGAAGACCCTATGGATCTGGCACCTGCTACCTCTCTGGCCTCATCTGCTCCTCCTTGGTGCCTCGTTCTGCTCCAGTCACATTGGCCCTTTTACTGTCCCTTGTATATGCATATATGCTCCTGCCTCAGGGCCTCAGTACATGCATCTTTTTTTTTTTTTTGGCCTGTCCCTACTAGAATGTAAACTCTAACAAGGCAAAGACTTTTATGTGGTTTGCTGCTGAATTCCCTGTGCTTGGCTTAGATAGAGCTCTATAAATACATATTGATGAATTGCTGAATGAATATGAGCTGTGCACACCTCAGTGTGCTTCCTTCTGTAAGGATTGCAAGAGGCTAGACACTTGATACGAGATACAGCAGGAGGAGTGAGCATAAACTAGCCTTTCAGGGGATCTGGTTTTAAAGGAAAAAAAAAAAAAGAGGGGGAATAAAAAAAATAGCATGAAGCAAAAATAAACCACGTTTACATTCTCAAGGACTGAAAATTTTACTAGCAAGATAAGAAGATTCAAATGAAGAGAAAGAAGAGATACTTAATGGAACAAGATCCCACACAAGAAAGGCAAGAATTAGATTAGGAAGAAGAGTGGGCTCAAGAAAGCAGCAGAGATGCATGCTCTTCTGGGATGAAATGAAAAAAAAAAAGACTGGCTGTGTTGGGAAGAGGACCAGAGCCAGGGACCTCTATCTGTACCTTAGAGGAGCAGGGAGGGCATCCTTTCAGGGTGGGTGCAAGTGGGAAGGAGGGTGGATTTGAGCACAGTAGTGAAGGTTTAGACCTGTTCATCTGGATGGAAAAGGGGCAGCCCCGGGTAGAGAGGTTACAGATTATGTGATGAAGGACGGCCTCATCTGTTCTGAAGGCTAGACTTACGAGGCTGCCAGGGGGTAGGTCGAGGACAGTGAAGCTAAAGAGAAATGGGAGGTGACAGCTTGCTATCTGCGAGGAGGCCTAACAGCAGAATTGTGGCTGTGAAGTGGCTCAGCCAGGGCTGGTGCCTCTCAGCCCCCCCTTTGCAGGCAGGTGGGATCATGCATCCAGTTCTCCCCAGCAGGACGTGAACTTAGGCTTTGGAGAAGTGGGTGTATCTTCCCCAGGCTCTTCCCCCTGCCTGTGGCCTGGGAGCACAAGGAGTAGGACAACCTTAGAAGCCATGTGTTGAAGATGGGTAGAGCCCATTCTTGAAGGATGGCATGAGAATTTGTTGCCAAAATGAACACCTAATCTGTTCATTTATATGACTGTTATATGAGAGAGAAATACATTTCTATATTCCTTCAGCACTTGCATTTTTGCTACATACTATAATTATAGTACTTAGCCTACCCTAACATGAAAGATCACACTCTAATCTCCACAGAGATTGAGAAAGCAAGGCTGTAGTGGCAAAGGTTCCAGGATGAGGAAAGTATCACTGTCAGTGCCATTGGCTGCCCTGTGTGGTATGGTTAATGCCCTGGTTGGTGGTGATGATAAACCCACCACAGGGATCTGAAAATGGAGAAGAGGACTACCATGGTAAGAAATTCTGGTGGAGACACCAGGTGTCTGGTGGAGACACCTGAGGGCTCTCAGAAGGATTTGGAGGACAGGAAGGATCGATGTTCTCAGGTAGCAGACTGGGCAGGGCCAGAGAAATACTACTTGAAATTATTTTTCTGATCCCTTGGCAAATATGGTTCTATCCGTGTGAATTTGTTCATTATCATCTGCACCGTTGATCTTTATGGCTTCAGTGGCAATCTGCTTCTATTTTCAATAGGCCAATAAATCAGATAAATAGGCTGGTTAGAAATATATATAAAGCTTAAAGTGGGTATACTCTGAGTGGGAGACCAGGATATCCAAAGCATAAAGTACATAGAAGTCAGTGAGAATACTGCTTGAAAAACGTTAGATGCTCATTTTGCATTGTTTTGTTTCCCAGGCATCTATATGATGCCTACTATAGTACCAGGAACAAAAGAGATACTCAAATAACTTATTAAAAGAATAAACAAAAGAATAGGCTAACTTATACACAAGACTGGAATTTCCATTCTTCTTGATTATTTGGTCATAAACCTTTTTTGAAAGTGGTCACAATGAAATGGCAGTCATACTTAAATCTTGGAACACTTTATGTACTCTATTTTTTGTGACTAGAGAAATGTGGTGAATATTTTAATGTAAAATACAATATTTATAAGTAAAAGATTCCTCAAATGGAATCTTAAAATCATTTAAATATCAAAAGGAATTTATATCCCCAAGAAAATATACTTATAATTAGGCAAGTTCTTTTGGAGATTATGGAATCATCTGTGATATAAAACCATAGTATCTAAAATTATATTCTAGTTTATATAGTGCATGGATCAGATTAGCTTATTTAACAAGCCAGCACTTGCTTTATTATTACTCAAAATCCATAAGGCTTTTACAAAGCCTTAGCATTTCAGAAACCCAGACAGTCATGTGATGATGTTCTTAGCTTTACTCTCTCAAAGGAATTAGAGGATATTTTAAGCTTGAGTGAATACTGTAAAATGAATATACCCATAGGCTAAATTTACTATCAAAAGACCATGCTCCATTTAATAGGTATGCATTTACCTACTCTTGATGCCAAAGAAAAGTAGGCCTCATTTCATGATCTTTTAAGATTTTTTAAGAAAATAAGTTCTTACGATTTACATCCTTACACAATGATATTGACTGAAATCACCAAACAAATAAGGCAAACAAAAAGTGAACAGTAACTGTAAAACAATCCTTATGATTTCCATCACAGAACTTGATGCAATGCACGGGCCCCAAAATATGGGGGAATATCATGTTTGGTGGAAGAAGGCATGTTGCTATAGATTTATAAGTCATGGTAATAGCAGTAATGGCATATTAATTAAAAAATACTGGGGTGTCTGGATGTCTCAGTTGAGTGTCAGGCTCTTGATCTCAGCTCAGGTCTTGATGTCAGGGTCATGAGTTGAAGCCCCACGTTGTGTGGAGCCCAACTGGATGTGGAGCCCATTAAAAGAAAAAAAATTTTTTTTCTTAAATTATATCTTTATATAACTTATTCTCTCTATGGTAGGACCAGTGTGATATTATAACAACAGTGATATTAACAATACATGTTAAATGATATAAGTGTATAATTATACTTGCATGATGAAGAAAAATTATGTGATATATTAATTTGATAAATATTACTCAGGGCCTTTAATAAACAAAGCCCTTGGATATGAAATAGGCATAAACTCTGATGTTAAGGTGTTCCTACTGCCAAGAAGCTTTCATGGGAGGGATTAGTAAAAGAAGACATAAAAGGATAAGAATTAGTGATTACTAGCATAATGTTTGCTCCATTATGTAACTAATATTTTATTATATATTATTTATTTGTCTTGTACAAATAAAATTTCTTCACTTCCAAAGGAAAGCCTTCCCTAACTCCTCACCCTTTGAAGGTCATATATAATCTTTGTGCACCTACTCTTTCTTTGTAGAATATCTGAGCAATGATTCGTTTAACATCTACCCCCGCCGTTTAGACAGGGACAGAAACCATTGTGTTCACCATCATGTTGCCAGCCCCTAGCACCTTGTTCCTGGTAAAGCAAGCACAGAGGAAGGCTTTTACTTAATAGTTTCATAAGTCTGGGGGCGCCTGGGTGGCTCAGTGGTTAAGTGCTGCCTTTGGCTCAGGTCATGATCCCAGGGTCCTGGAATCAAGCCCCACATCAGGCTCCCTGCTCAGTGGGGAACCTGCTTCTACCTCTCCCCTCACTCATGTATGTGTGTGTGTGTGTGTGTGTGTGTGTGTGCGCGCGCGCGCGCGCGTGCACCCACGCCCACATGAGCTCACATGCGCTCTCTTTCTCTCAAATAAATAAATGAAATCTTTATTTAGTTTCTTAATTCTAAGGTCTGGATTGATGCAAGACTCAAACAAGTAAATCTGGATTGCACAAACAGCAGTTTGTAACATATAGTCTATTTTGTCAAAGTTGTTCTCAGAGTTATCAGAGATTAAACAATTTTACAACATTTAACTTCAGATTCTTTGAATCAGAAAGCAATGAATGCTAGGCTTTAAGAAAAAAATGAAAAATCACATATGCCTAATGATTTCAATTATAACCACACTAAGTAAATCCAGATCATAAAATACTAAAATATGCCTTGCAGGAAAAAAAAAAAATATTTGCTGAGTCTGAAAAGAAAAAAAACACTGCTGAATTACAGACCACCCAAAAAGAATGTTATTTTCTGACCATTATTATTCACTCAATTCAATTCACCCAAAACATTCATTCTACACCACATTTCAGAGACAACAGGGAGACCTTCTAATATAGAATGCTTTAGAAATAGCATAGAGTTGAAAAGATTTCTCCTGTTTCATTAACATTATGCAATAATTTGGTTACTTCATAATGATTTTTCCCCACTAAAAACAAAAAGGAACAAAATGTGAGAAATCAATACAAAAACTCCCTCTTTTATCCAACCCAGATGGCTCAGTTATGGGATTTTTCCCACAGCTGTGCCAAGTTAGAAGCATGCTTGAAAATAAGCTAGTTGAAGTTCAATCCAAAGTGAACAGAAACCATGGATGAAAAGAGTTCTTTTTTTAAAAAAGGGGCATGTGTTTGGGGTGATTACATGAAACTAGAAATGACTTGGGCTTCCTTGACTTTGGTGTACTTTGTCCCTCACTGCCCTATTTAAGACTATCTTAACTGTGTACAGCTCCACTGAATTCAGATGTCTGGGGGTTTTACTTTCAGGTGATGAAGCTGCTGCCACACAGTTGACCTGCAGATCCCGCGCCTCACTCCCAAAGACTTCACGGCTTAGTCTGCAGGTCTCAAGGACTTAACTAGAAATAGAAGCCCATCAGCCTACTCCCTCCGGTCCCTCAGTAATTGTGAATCACAGAAGCCCGTGCATCTCATACCAAACCTCAGCAGTTTGAGGAACTTGAGAGAAGCCAAAAGTGCAAAAATGTTTAAAAAGTAGGTGGTAATTAATTTAAAAGGAGTGCTGGAAAGACAATGTGAAAAGCAGGATCTGCTGATGGGAATTGTTCCCGGAAGCAGAATTTAGAAAGGAATGAACTCTCATTCCAAAATAATTCTCTCCATCTACACTGGCTGAGAATTCAGAGTTTGTTTTTTTATACTGTTTAAAGTACTATTGATTTATTTGGGATAATAAATATTTGTGAGAAAGATAGTTCCCTTATAACAGAACCACAAAGAATTTCTTGGGAAGAGCAGAGGGCAAGGGTGAGGGAGAGAATTTCAAGCATACTCCTCAGAGTGCAGGGCCAGGTGTGGGGCTCCATCCCATGACCCTGAGATCATGACCTGATCCAGGAGTCGGATCCTCAACTGACTGAGTTACTCAGATGCCTCTGAAATATGCTACTTTTAACACTAAGTTGTCACTCTACCTAAAAATAAGAAAATAAGTATGTGTCACTCTACCTTCTTCTTTCCCTAAGTGTTCCCCAAGTCTTGGCCCATCATGTTTCTCACATGAAGTATTCCGAGGACTGGCACCATTTCTTAGGGACTTAGGTACCCCCATTCCATCTCTATTCACATAGACAATTCCATCTTGGTTTCCACAAGTGAATTAACCTTGCTACTAGGTGATATGCTCCTTTGTCTAGGTGACAGGCCAGACTGACACACAATATGAAAAATTTCATTCTTTAGGTAAGATACACTCTTTTATATACAACAATGGTATTATATTCTGGGCTCAACAGCACACTTTAAATGTACAATAGTCATTCAAACAGTAAGAACCAGCCTTTATGCTACATGGAATAACATGCTATTCTTGAGAAGCAAAGACTGGTAGGAAAAAACTGCAGAAAGAATAAATCTCTGTCATGACTGAAAATGAACCTGGGATATCAAATTACTTTCTTCTTCTTCTTCTTCTTTTTTTTTTTTTTTTTTCAAATTACTTTCTTTCAAAAGCATGTGCAATCGATCTCACCTGGAGAGCTGAGGTTCACATTTGGGTGAACGGACAGAGACAAGTGATGGGTCACAGGATTGCTGGGGGAAGGAAGGGCTGGTTGAGTACCAGGGTGCAGGACAGCATGAGGTCTTGGGTAAACACAGCCGAAGGAACAAAGGGGCTGGAGTGAAGTGAAGAAAGGTGGATGATTCTACAGGGAAACTTCCCTGAGGCAGAAAATTTTGTGTATGACCAGCTCTACAACACAGAAACTAGGAGAAAGTCTAACTCAATATCCTTACCCCTATAATTGTATTGTATGGTTCATTTTGTGAAAGTATTATTTTTCTACATTATGTTCCAAGTTGTTAATTAGTCCATTCACATACAGATGTTTCTAAAACAATTTGCTATTTGGTGTCCATCTGCATACATAAACTTATATTAAAAAAGTACAATGTGGTAAAACTATTCACTTTTCACAATAAGATACCTTTCAATTATTTTCACCTTGGCTGTAGATAAAAATTACTTGGGGATTAAAAAGACATATTTAGGGGCACCTGGGTGGCTCAGTCGGTTAAGTATCTGACTCCTGGTATCAGCTCAGGTCATGATGATTGGGATCTACACTGGGCTTTGTGCTCAGTGGGGAATCGGCTTGAGAGTCTGTCCCTCAATCCCTATCCCCACTCCTGCACTTTCTCTCTCAAGTAAATAAATAAATCTTAGAAAAAACCCTCATCTTTAGATGTTTAGGTCCCATCATCACCATGTGTAGAGAGAGGGCAGATACAAGTTTAAAAGAGAAGAAGCTCTATGAGTGTTTCTGATGTGTAACCAGAGTTGAGAATGTGCCCAAATTTCTTGCTACTTTAACTGTGGTCTACAGACCTGTGGTGTTGGGATCACCTGGAAGCCTGATGGAAAGCAGAATTTCAAGCCCAGGCCAGACCTACTAAATCAGACTCTGTATTTCAACAAGACCCCAGGGCGATTCCTACACACCCTGAAGTTTGAGAAGCACTGCAGCAGGATGTTCTGACAATGGCACCTAGAGGAAGGTGGGTACCATGCATGAAGAGAATGTAAGAAGAGCCTTGGGTTTGGAGAAAAGACAAACTCAGTTTTGTGTGATAACTTATTAAATGTGAAGAGTTAAAATGTACCCTTATTTTCATAACACTGTTTGGACACATCATCATCAAAAAAAAAAAAAAGTTCAAAAAAGTGAAGAAGCTGGGCCTTTAGCTCACCTCTCAGAGGCACTATTCATAAAGCTTTCAGCAAACTGCCCAGGAAGAGCAGCTTATAGCCTCTTCTACCTCAAAGAGGTTCCATGAGAAACATCCTTGTTGTCTACCCATCCCCAGAGCCTAGAGTTATCTGGACACCAACCACTTGGTAGACACCTCTTTTCTCAAGGAGGAAGTGCCCTTAGACTTTCTTCCCTAAGAGCACATCTAAGTCTTCCTCTTACAGAGAAAAGGTAAGAATGTTATCTTAGTAGGCTGAAATTATGTTCAAACATTCATGTGAATGGCAGAAACTTCTCCAGGAGGCTCCAATAATTTATTTTGACAATCATCTTAAGGGTAGAACATCATGGGGTGCCTGGGTGGCTCAGTCATTTGAATGTCTTTTTTTAAAAGTAAGATTTTATTTATTTGACTGAGAGAGAGAGAGTGAGTGAGCACATGACAAGCACAGGGAGCAGCAGAGGAAGAGGGAGGAGCAGGCTCTCCACTGAGCAGGGAGCATGATATAGGGTTTGATCTCAGGATCATGGGATTATGACCTGAGCTGAAGGCAGGATGCTTAACTGACTGAGCCACCCAGGTACCCAAGTGTCCAACTCTTGATCTCAGGGTCATGAGTCATGGGTTCAAGCCCTACACTGGGTTCCATGCTAGGCATGGAGCCTACTTGGAATAATAATTATAAAAAGATATAATAAAACTGAAGTGCTAGATCTTAATTTAAAAGATGCCTTTTAGCAACCTTTGAAAATTAAGATAATATTTTAAAATAAAACTATTCAACTCCATCTACTATTCTTTTTTTTTTTTCAAAGATTTTATTTATTTATTCATAGAGTCAGAGAGAGAGAGAGGCAGAGACACAGGCAGAGGGAGAAGCAGGCATCATACAGAGAGCCTGATGTGGAACTCGATCCAGGGTCTCCAGAATCATACCCTGGGTTGCAGGCGGCACTAAACTGCTGCCCCACCGGAGCTGCCCTCCATCTACTTTTCTGACTTTTCAAGACCTTTTGAAGATTTCCCCCCTCACTTTACCTACAGAATTTGGAGCTGTGGCTTAAAAAAAAAGGAATCAGTCTATATTTAATCTTATCAGATTAGCTATTGCCAAGACACACCTATCAGAATGACTAATATCAACAACACAAGAAACAACAGGTGTTGGAAGGATGTGGAGAAAGAGGAACCCTCATACACTGTTGGTAGAAATGCAAACTGGTACAGCCACTCTGGAAAACAGTATGGAGGTTCCTCAAAAGGTTAAAATAGAACTACCCTATGATTCAGCACTTGCGATTGCACTACTAGGTATTTACCCAAAGAATACAAAAACGCTAACTCCAAGAGATCATGCACCCCAATGTTTATAGAGGTATTATCTATGATAGCCAAATTCTGGAAACAGTCCAAATGTTTACCAATTGACGTATAGATAAAGGAGTAGTGGTATACATATACAAAGGAATATTACTCAGCCATCAAAATGAGTGACATCTTGCCATTTGCAATGATATAGATAGAGCTAGAGGGTATTATGTTAAGCAAAATTAGTCAAAGACAAATACAATATGATTTCATTCATATGTAGAATTTAAGAAACAAAACAAATGAGCAAAGGGGGAAAAAGGAGAGAGGCAAACCTCTTTGAAACTGACTCTGAACTATAGAGAACAAATTGGCAGTTACTAGAGGGGAGGTAGGTGGGGGATTGGGGAAATGGGTGATGGGGATTAAAGAGTGCACTTGTGATGAGCATTGGGTGTTGTATGGAAGTGTTGAATCACTATATTGTACACCTGAAACTAATATTACACTGCATGTTAACTGGGATTTAAATAAAAACTTAAAAAGATGCCTTTGTAATACAATAATTTAAAATAAAACCAATCAACTCAATCTATTTCTGTGACTTTTCAAGACCTCTTGAAGATTGTTTTTGCATTTTACCTATAGAGTTTGGATCTGTGGTTTAAAGAAAAATTCAGTCTATATTCTGATAGCCAAGAGATAGACAAAATTTCATATATTTGTATAATTCAATATAGTTTAATTTTTTGTAATTTTTCAAAAGAATTTCCTTTTTCTACACTTTTATTATATTTCTAAAGTAACATCTCTCATGAATTTTTATTTTCATTTATTAGTTTTTAAAGATTTATTTGTTTGAGAGAGAGACAGAGACAGAGGCAGAAAGTGAGCTATTTCCCCACAGCGAAGATGGTGGCGGTCAAGTGTTTTGGATGCTGTAACCTCTTTGATTTTCAGCTGTTCCATCACTGGGGACTGGGATGGAGGTGGCTAGGCCTCCCTCCAATTTACTACTTAACATTTCCTTTAATGGAAACAACCATTTCTGTCTCTGCTTTTAAAAATCTATTTCCATTGGCACTACAGTTGGTAAAATTCTTCTTAGATATTAGCAAAAGCCCAAGTTAGCCTATTAGGTTTAAGTGTTACTGTGAGAATTTTTATTTTTGTGTATGTTTTCCAAAGCATTTGCATTGGAAGCTAGAAAAGGACAAGATAGCTGTGGTTGGCTCACTATATCTTGGTGTGAAAACTGTAGGAATGCTTTTGTTGACTTCATAAAGGTCAAGGGGTATTGTAATTCAAGTTCTAACTTTTTAATTTATTTTAAAGATTTATTTATTTATTTATTCATTCATTCATTCATTCATTCATTCATTCATTCATTTATTTATTTATTTATGATAGACACAGGGAGAAAGAGAGGCAGAGACACAGGCAGAGGGAGAAGCAAGCTCCATGCCGGGAGCCCAATGTGGGACTCGATCCCGGGAGTCCACGATTGCACCCTGGGTCACAGGCAGGCGCCAAACTGCCGAGCCACCCAGGGATCCCCCAGTTCTAACTTTTTAAAAAAAGATTTATTTATTCATGAGAGACACAGACAGGCAGAGGAAGAAGAAGGCTCAAGGGGAGCCCAATGTGTGACTCGATCGCGGGACTCCAGGATGATGACCTGAGCTGAAGGCAGACACTCAACTGCTGAGCTACCCAGGAATCCCTCATGTTCTAAAATTTTAGAAGAAACTGTGCTAGACATTCATATAACACCCCCTCCCTTAATTATATCACCTTATTTAAATTTAACACTTGTTTCCTAAAGTGGATTCATTGCAATGGTCATGAGATGATCATGAAGAAATTGTTTTTAGAAAACATAAGGAATATAAGTCATTTAATTATAACAGCATCAATTACTTCTGCAGTGAAATTATATCCTTTTATGTATTATATACATATGAAGTAAACTTGGCACATCAAAAGTTAGGTTTATAAAAGAATATTCATCACCTACTTCACTTAAAGCAAATGTAGGTAGATTTATTTCATTAAAATATGATGAACTGTCACAAGTGATTTTATCTAACTGTCCTAAGTGATAATTGCGATTTTGATTTATCAAAACTTGATTTACAAACCAAATAACTGAAGACAAGATAGATACACATGTATTCACTATATGTCAGTTAAAATAAACTTCTAAAATAATTGTCAAAATCTAAAAAATGGTATCTAATACTACTTTAAAGCTATCTTCTGGGATACCTGGGTGGCTCAGCAGTTGAGCATCTGCCTTTGGCTCAGGGTGTGATCCCTAGATCCAGGACTGAGTCCCACACATCTGTCTCCCTGCATGGAGCCTGCTTTTCCCTCTGCTTGTGTCTTTGCCTCTCTCTCTCTCTCTCTCTCTGGTCATTCATGAATAAATAAATAAAATCTTAAAAAAAAAAAGCTATCTTCTGTGACATTTTAAAAACCAATGTTAATGGTAAAATCAGTCTTATTTAATAGCACAGTATATTTCAACCAGAAGTATTCCACTCACAAAGTCGATCTGGGAATCTGGGTAAAAGATGATAAACTGAATATACACATTTAATTGTATCCTTAACCACAAATCTGATTAAAACAACAATAAAAGTGATTTTTAAAAAAGATATTAAGTCCGGAAGAATGTACAAGAGAAGACAGCATCGAAATTTTTGGAGGTAGGAAGGAAGTGGATGAGCAGCAAGTGACTTAGGAGGCCTGATAGTTATTAAGCTGACAGTGGGAGAAATTGAGAAGCAATCCCAAATTGACACTACAGGGCTCCTGAAAAGCTCAAGAACTGGTGACACAATTCTTGGCCACTAGGGCAAAAGAGAGGTAGAATGGAGGTAGGTCTGCCTAAGGAGCAGGCAGGTGCCCAGATGCCCTCCCACTTAGTGGTCTGGCCATTCACCTCCTTCCTCCCAGAAGAACCCTGTGGCTGACTCTCTGTGAAGAGGGAGTCAGAGGTGCTCTGGATTTGGAAATCCTGGCACAGTTGAGAATAGGAATTAGGTTCCAGTTTATAAGTTAAATATTGAAAGCCCCCAACCCTTATTCTCTCACCGGAATACGAGCAACCAAGCATCCTTTTAGAATGGAAGAATCTTCTCTCAAGAATCTGACTTGCATAAGAGAAAATACCTAAAGATTTAGGCATTGTCAATTTTCCAAGAAACAGTCATTATGGTTTGAACTGTATCTCCCTCAGATATGTTGAAGTCTGTTATGGTCTGAACTGTGATCACCCCGAATCCATATGTTGAAGCCATAAGTCCCAAAGTGACTGTATTTGGAGACAGGACCTTGAGGAGGTAATTAAGATCAAATGAGGTCATAAGGGAGCCCTAATTTGACAGAACTTGGAAGCATGAGTGTCTCATAAGCAAGAGACACTCATGAGAGCTTTCTTCATGCATGCACATAGAAAAGGCTATCTATAAGCCAGGAAGAGGCTTCACCGAAACCCAACCCCTATGGCACCTTTGGCTCAGACTTTCAGCCTCCATAGCTGTAAGAAAACAAACTTGTGCTGTTTAAGTTCCTCCCTGTATGATGGCAGCCTGAGCTGACTAATACGAAGTTCTAACCCCCACTACCTAAGACTGTGACATCACTTGGAAACAGGGTCGCTGAAGGTGTAATTCATTAAGATGAGGCCGTACTTGGGTATAGCTGGGCCCTGAATCCAATGCTTCCTTGTAGGAGGACAGAAACAACTCTAAGACAGACACATAGGTCAGAACACTGTGTGACAACAGGGACAGAGTGAAGTGCTGCAGCTGAAAGGCAAGGGCCCCCTAGATTGCAGGAAATCACAGATGCTGGACACAGGCAAGAAAGGATTCTCCTAGGGACACTTGGGTGGCTTAACGGTTGAGCCTTTGGCTCAGAGCATGATCCTGGGGTCCTGGGATTGAGTCCCACATTGGGCCCCCTGCAGGGAGCCTGCTTCTTCCTCTGTCTGTGTCAGAGAGAGGCAGAGACACAGGATCCCAGGACCCCGGATCATGACCTGAGCTGAAGGCAGACATTCAACCACTGAGGCACCCAGGCGTCCCTAAAATAAAATCTTAAAAAAAAAAAAAAAAAAAAAAAAAAAAAAAAAAAAGGATTCTCCTTGACAGGTTCGAGAGGGAGGTGTGACCCTGTGCACATCTTCATGATGTCCTTCTTGCCTCCAGAACCGTGAGATATAAATTTCTGATTTTTTTCTTAAGCTATTCGGTTTGTGGTACTTCCTCTCAGGAACAAATATAGTTACCTCATCGGATCACCCTACAGTGAAAAGGACATTCAGCAAGTCTCCTCACAGACATAGGGCTTCCAGCCAGCTTGTAATTATCATGCTCCAACACGAGCAGAGGACCAAGGACTACCCAACATTTGAGAAAACCATCCCTGAGAGACAGATACTAATAAGACAAACAGAACTCAAAGGAGAGACTGTACAGAAAGAACACATCTAAAACACCATCATTCAAAGACTGAGGCAAGAGGGAACCTATTGTAGACAACTCAAGAGTAGGACACTATAAGGAAGAGGAACATTCAGAGAATGAAAAGCACTCTTAGAAATTCAACACATGGGAGCAGAAATTAAAAGATTAACTAAAGGGTTGGAAGATGAAATTGAGAAACCCATCACAAAATAGTGCAAAAAGAAAAAGTGACAGGAAAGAGAAGAAAAACTATCAGAATATTAGACAATCAGTCCAAGTGGTTTATAACTGAATAAAAGGAATCCCAGACAGAACAAATGGTGAAAATGGAGAGGAGAAAATCATTTTGAGAAGTCAATTTAACTAACCAGAGCTGAAGGACAAAGAATTCCTTTTTTTTTTTTTAATTTTTTATTTATTTACGATAGTCACAGACAGAGAGAGAGAGGCAGAGACATAGGCAGAGGGAGAAGCAGGCTCCATGCACCGGGAGCCCGATGTGGGATTCGATCCGGGGTCTCCAGGATCGCGCCCTGAGCCAAAGGCAGGCGCCAAACCGCTGCGCCACCCAGGGATCCCGGACAAAGAATTCCTAAGTTAAAAGGGACTATTGAGGATTTGGTAAAATCTATCACAGTCAACTCACACACATACATCATCATGAAATCGTAAGCAATGGGGACATGAGAAAGATGCCACAAACAGGTAAGAATCAGAATGGCTTCAGACTTCTCCACAGCAACATTAAAAGCTGAAAGGCAATGGAGAAATGCCTTCAAAATTCTGAAGGAAAATTATTTACAATCTAGCATCTCAAAAAATTTGCCTCTCACACAGCCTTCTTGGGAAGGATGTATTTCCTTTAAATGAGGAAGTAAAATAAAAAGGAGGAAAACAGGGATGCCTGGCTGGCTCAGTGGTTGAGCATCTGCCTTTGGCTCAGGTCATGATCCCAGGGTCCTGGGATTGCGTCCCCCATCAGGCTCCCTGTGATGAGCCTGCTTCTCTCCCTGCCTATGTCTCTGCCCCTCTCTCTGTGTCTCTCATGAATAAACAAATAAAACTTTTTAAAAAAAAAAGAAGGAAAACAGGAGATTAAGAAATCTGAGGATTTAAAACAAGAGCCAGTATGGAATATCTGATGGATGTTGACACACTGAGAAGAAATCTATACAACTATGGAGAGTCTGGGTCTAAATGCGCAATACAGAATATCATATAAGTGAAAACTCAAACAAACAAAAAACAAGACAATGAGTAACACCTGGGAAAAGAAACTACTGTGTATGAAAAAAAATGATAATGTAGACACTGGAGACCAAATCCAAATAACGTTTTCATAATAAAAAAAACCCTATATAACAGGTACTCTTATATGTCAGGTACTGATTTAAATGCTTTATGTTCATTAACTCATAATTCTTACAACCACCTGAGGAGGTAAGTACTATAACAGTTCTCATTTTTCAGTGAAGGAAACTGAGGCACAGGAAGGTCAAAAACTTGTACAATGACATAACCAGTAATGGACAGGGCTGTGATGATAACCCAGGCAGCCTGGTTCTAGGTGGCGTGTTTTTTATCTCTTCAGTCTATTGTGTCTAACTTAGCCTAAATAATGCAAATATTGAGTAAGACCCTGGGAGGCAATCAGGAACAGGGAAATATGCACATGTATAGTGATACTGCGTAGCTACTATTAATCATCTTTAATAGAAAGAAGTCAACTGATAATATCCATCTGAAAAATTAAGAAATAGCAATATAAGCATATTATTTAGATATGGAAATAAATACTAAAGGATTTGGATAAAAGGGCTGAAAGTAGCATCAAGAGAGAAATAGGGAAGGGAAGGTGGGGGAACTGTTGTTTTCCATTATAAACTTTAGAAAACTGATTTTAAAATTATAAGTACAGCTTTGATAAAAATAAAAACTAAATTAAAAGTAGATCAGAATGGAAAGTAAACAGATAAGCATGTGGCTTGACAAAACTAATTTTCAGAAAATTCCACCTTAATCAGTGGGTTAAACCTTACACTTTCCAAATTAAAACCCTTGAATCAAATGAGTATTTTTAATCCAAAACATGAAAAGATGGGGCATCTGAGTGGCTCAGTTGGTTAAGCATCTGCCTTCAGCTCAGGTCATAATCCCAGGGTCCTGGGATGGAGCCCTGCCTTGGGCTCCCTGCTTAGCAGGAGTCTGCTTCTCTCTCCCTTGGGCCCTGTCCCTGCTTGTGCTCTCTCTCAAATAAATATATAAAATCTTTAAACAAAAATATGAAAAGATGCCTGGGGAACAAACACTCCTTGACAATAAAGAAATATATATTTTCTTTATTGTATTTTTTCCTCTTCTATATTCACCCTGAAACTAGCAGACAACTTCAGATTTTACCAGTTGACAAGAACTATAAAGCTAGTAGGGGTGTATTTGTTCATTTTCCTATCACCCAAGTATTCAAGAAAAATTAGGTCACTTTCAAAACCAAGTCAATAGGGTTTTAGAGGGCTATTTCTAAGCTTTTAAAAGTGTAATCTCCCAGAATTTTCACTGTTCTTTGTTCTTGCTCACAATAAATCTCAGGACCAAATGTCTGATTTTGATTTTTTAAGTGCTGTCAGCCAATCTTTTCATTGCCACGTTCTCCAACATTCTTAGAATAAGAACATGGTTTCCTAGAAAAGCTACAGCAATTACACACGACTTGGAAGTAAACACTCTATTTTCAAGTCACGAGATGGTATAAGCCTAAAAAAATTTGCAAAACCATACTAATTCTTCAGTAAGTTTACATTTCAATTACTGCAAGGCTGAAAGACTTTAAGTAGGCCATATCAGCCACACTATACAGGAAATTATATCCTAGGAAAGCTCTGTTTTAAAAATAGGCAAAGGAAGAAAGGAAGGTTGCCAAAATACACAGCACTTTCCATTTGTTTTGATTTGAGTACAGCATCTGTTTTATCAGGTGCAATCTACTATTTGCAGGCTTAAGGGGAATGGTAGTAGTTAGGGTGGAAAGAAGTAAATTAATCTAAAATGTTTGCTTTCTGAAAACAATTTTGAAGTAAATATCAGTGGAATTTAGGTAATAACCAAATACCACTAAGAAAATGAGCTTGGGGATAAGTCAGACTGGACTGTATAATCCTTAACCTAGCAGATTCAAAGCTGAGAAACTAGACCAATCTACTTAAGAAATGTACTCTTCAACTCTTCTTCCTGTTCTTATTCTGAACATTCATTCACTCATTCATTCAAATAATGAGTACCTACGATACACACCATGTACTGTTTTAGGAAGGGGAACATAGCAGTTAACAAAACAACAAAACTCCACGGAGCTGTTGCACGTGGAGAGGACAGACACACATACAGGCAGATAATATAATATATGATAATATAAAAGGCTATTAAAAATATAACCAGGAAATCTGAAGAAGGTGAACTACCATATGCAAAAAGAAAGCAAAAGTGGATGGGATCACTATACAGGAAAACTTTTTTTTTTTTTTTAATTTTTATTTATTTATGATAGTCAGAGAGAGAGAGAGAGAGAGAGAGAGAGTGAGAGAGAGAGAGAGAGGCACAGAGACATAGGCAGAGGGAGAAGCAGGCTCCATGCACCGGGAGCCCGATGTGGGATTCGATCCTGGGTCTCCAGGATCGCGCCCTGGGCCAAAGGCAGGCACCAAACCGCTGCGCCACCCAGGGATCCCCTAACTTTTTTTTTTTTTTAAGATTTATTTATTTATTCATGAGAAACACAGACTGAGAGAGAGAGAGAGGCAGAGACACAGGCAGAGGGAGAAGCAGGCTCCTCAAAGGGAGCCCGATGTGGGACTTGATCCTGGATCCGGGAATCACGACCTGAGCTGAAGGCAGGCACCCAACTGGTGAGCCACCCGGGCATCCCTCTATACAGGAAAACTTAATGAGAACAGAGTTCTAGTAAAACTGTTATGATAAGAGTTTAAGTGAGACTCAGCAATAAAATAATATTCAAGCATTTTGTCAAAAGTAAACTTACATTGGAAATAATTAAAGAACTGCCAACACTTTCAAAATCTCACTTCATCTTTAACTATTCTGATCATAGTTGACTTAGATGCTTCTGAGTCCTGCCCCAGTACAGGCTAAGTAAGCAGCCTCCGTGGCCTTCTTGGAAAATATCCTATTTTTGTGGCCCTGGAAAGTGTGCTCTGGAAGTCTGTCTCCTGGCTGGTTGTTTCTACTTTTAAACTGTTTCTACTTTTTCCTGAAGCTAGAATCCTTACCTACTTTTCTAAAGGTAGCATGGTACAAGAGAAGGAATAAAACATTAGAAACAAGATATCCAATCATTCCTGCCTTAATGTGACCCTGGGCAATAATATACTTCTCTGAGAGTGTAATATTGAAATATTTTTCTTATTTATTGATTGATTTAAAGTTGTAGTGAGGACCAATGAAATGTTATGGTACACAGAATAATGTCTCCCACTCCCAAAGAGGTCCATGTCCTAATTCCTAAAACGTGTGCAAATGTTAGGTCACACAGTAAAGGAGAAATCGAGCTGCACATGGAATTCAGGTTGCTAACCAGCTACTTATGGTGGAGAGAGGACCCTGGGTTACTTAGGTGGACCTGACATAACCACAAGCATCCTTATAAAGTGGAAGAGGGAGGCAGAAGAGAAAGAACCAGAGACATAGAAATGTAATAAGTCTCAGCTCAATATTTCTTGCTTTGAAGATGATGAATAGAACCCTAAGCCAAGGATGTATGCAACCTGTAGAAGCTAGGAAAGGTAAGGGAACAGATTTTTCCTTAGAACCTCCAGAAAGAGTACAGCCCTGTAGATGCATTTCAGATTTCTGATCTCTAAGACTGTAAGAGAATAGTTGGGGTTGATTTAAGCCGGTAGGTGCTTGGCAATTTGTTACAGTAGCAATTGGAAACAATAATATATAAAAGTATTTTGAAACTAATAGGAAATCATATAAATGCAAATGTTCTAATGTGATATCTCAGCTTGATCTCTCCAGCAGCCTTGATGGCAGACAACTTGGTCACAAAGTCTTCTGAGTTGTTATTTCCTTGTTAAAGGCTAATGCGCTGCTTTTTCTGTTTTAAAGCCTGACCATTTCTGCTTTTAGCTTTCCTTTCCCTTGTGGAGAGTTGATTACCATGTAACTATCAGACCAATTCCCTTTCTACTTCCTTGGTTTCTCTTCAACTACTCCTTATGCTGACGTTCCCAGAACAATGTTAGAACTTTCCAAAATTACAATATTATAGCAAAATTATGTACAAATAATTCCTACTTTGTTGATAATGAGTTATTCTCTAAACACTACAAGGCAATCTGTTTAGTATATACCTAACTACACATCGTATGCAAACATATGTGTATATATATCCACATATATAGAGTCTTATGGTTTTTCCATCAGTGTGAATAAGAATGTTACTGGATTCTCTTCCACAGCTTATCTTCTTTTTTTTTTAATATTTTTTTAAATTTTTATTTATTTATGATAGGCACACAGTGAGAGAGAGAGAGGCAGAGACACAGGCAGAGGGAGAAGCAGGCTCCATGCACCGGGAGCCCGACGTGGGATTCGATCCCGGGCCTCCAGGATCACGCCCTGGGCCAAAGGCAGGCGCCAAACCACTGCGCCACCCAGGGATCCCACAGCTTATCTTCAACTTATGAAGTAGAATTAAAATTTCGGGGCTAGATCTTTCTTATTAATCCCAAATTTATAGAATAAATTACAGTTATAAAAATTTGAGTGTTTTATTAAAGGATTAAAACACACAAACCCATGTTTCTAAGTCTTTAAAAATTAACATTAATAAAGTTAACTGATGCATAGTAAGAAACAAATATTTTATAATGGTTCTTAGATCAACCCCTAAATAACAATATCTTTTCTGCTCTTTTAACATTAATTCATACATGATAGGCCCATTTCTTTTTTTTTTATAGTATTATACTTTCATATTTCTTCCTGCTATTCCCTTTTTATTTTAGGGCATGGTATTTGTATACCCACTGATAATATCTTTGTATTATTAGACCTTCTCATATAGAGTTCATTTTCAATTTGTACTTAATTTTTTTCCAACAAAATCACCCAGATTTAGAGGGAAGGTAGGGCAATACCACAAATACAGATATATACACAAAGACACACAGGGGAACACCAGTTATTGCATATCCTGGGTTTACAATACTTTTATAGGTGAAATGGGTACAAAGTTGAGAAACTTCACCCTGTATTTGAACTGTGGTTAGATTCAGAAAAAAGGGTCTCCTTTAATAACAGTACAACAAACATTCCAATAAGAAGGAATGTATTGGCTACTTTTTTAAAAAAAATATTTTATTTATTCATGAGAGATACACGAGAGAGGCAGAGACACAGGCAAAGGAAGAAGTAGGCTCCTCACAGGGAACCTGATGTGGAACTTGATCCTGGGACTGGGATCACACCTGAGCCAAAGGCAGATGCTCAACCGCTAAGTGAGCCAGGAGTGCCTGGCTAGTACAGCTGATCTTTGAACAACATAGGTTTGAGCTGTGCAGGTCCACTTATACCTAAGTTCTTTTTCAAAAAATATAGTAAAGTCCTATAAACATATTCTTCTCTTCCCTATGATTTTCATTAACATCTTTTCTCTAACCTTTAATTCTTTTTTTAAAGAGAGGTAGAGAGAGAGAAAGAGGAAGGGCAGAGGGAGAACAAGAGAATCCTTGCTCTGGAATCTGGCAGGTTCCATAGCCAGTGTGGAGCCCAACGTAGGGCTTGATCTCACAACACTGAAATCATAACCTGAGCCAAAAATCAAGAGTCTGATGTGGAACAGTCACCTAGGTGATCCATTCTAGCTTACTTTTAATACAGTATTTAACATACATGGGGAGGAGGGTGTGTGTGTGTGTGTGTGTGTGTGTGTGTGTGTGTCCATGCCTGAGTGGCCCTAATCCCTATGTTGTTCAAGGATCAACTGTAGAGTCTGACTTAAGAAGGAAAAGACTGTAATTGTCAGTAGTGATAGGTATCTGTATATTTAACTCAGTTAAAAAGTTATAAAACTCCTAAGAGAAAAGGAAAAAAGTTTGGGGTGGGAATTATGTTCTTAGTGTATGCATAAATTCACAGGCTAAAAAACACAGTCGTCCCCCCACCCCCAACTTCTTATACTGGAACTTAGACAAAATGGATAGCAGTAGATCCAATTACCCATTTAGGTCATTGGAAATCATGTACTTATTTAAATGCCAACTGACAGTGAACTTTTTTTTGAAATTTCACTTTGGAATTGTATTCAAAATTAGTTTATGAAGTTAATGAAGTTAGTCTTTTTATTTATATAAACTTTTTAACCAAAAACATTATCCCAGCTATTTCTAAAATAATTATTTTCTAGTCTTGTATATCACAGATACATTAAGCTAGAATTAATCACTCATAAAGCTATACTTACATATTCCTTCACGTTTTTTGTTTTCACAGCTTTGTAGGAGTAATATGCAGGATAAAGCATCCCAAACACCAACCTAAAAGTAAAAAGTATGAGAAGACCAATCAAATACAACAATGCTTTTAAGAGCTTACAAAAATTTCAACTAATAGAAAAGTAGAAACTACATGGGAAACATACAACGGTGTAAATTTGTATGAATGCAAATTTGTGCACAGACTAAATCCACTCAGAAAAGCAAAGTAAAAATACTCTTTTTTTTTTAAACAAAAAGGATTTTAATATTCTAGGTATAGTTTCATGGGAAAAAATTTTATATTTTAAAAATCATCATAAAAAAACTTTCTCATTTAACACCTGAAACTAATATTAACACCGTTAATTATACTTGAATTTAAAAATAAAGCCTTTGTCATCACAAAGAATATTCTACGATTCCTTAACATTTGGAAAATGAACAAAATCACCAAAAATAAAAATTGTCCCAACCGTACCAGAGATAACTGCAGGCAACATTTTATTGTATACAAATCCTACTTTTTATCCACATGTAGTATTCCCATAATCTAAATTTGTACTTGCAAATACATAATAGGCTTATGGTCGATTTCCAGGTTATTGCCATTGCACATAACATAAAAACATTTCTGTCCATTGATATGCACTTCCTAGTTGGGATGTTGCTGCTTCAAAGAGTACACATATTTTTACCTATTATCAAAATGCCCTCCAGAGTAGTGGTTCTTCTTTACATTCCTATACATTGCTGATCATTGGCATCATTATTTAAAAAACAAAAAAGTTTGCCAGCTAAGTAGGAGAATCTCATAGATGTTGTAATATACATTCTTGAATACTAGCAAACCTGACTTTCTTCTTAAGTGTTTACTGGCTTTTTGATACATATGGTATATGATATCCTGTTGTCTACTCTTCTGGTCTATTTAAAAATCTTTTGGAATAGTTTTAAATTTACAGAAAAGTTGGGAATACACTATAGTTACCATAAACCCTACACCATCTTTCCTCCATTATCTACATCTTGCAGTAGTATGGTACATGTTACCACAATTCACAAACCAATATTGATATATTACTAACTTAAGTACATACTCTATTCTGATTTCTTTAGTTTTTACTTACCATCCTTTCTGTCCCAAGATCCCATCTAGGACAACACATTATATTTATTTATCATGTCTCCTTAGGTCCTCTTGGGTTAAAAAAAAAAAAAGGTTCTCAGACTTTCCTTGGGAAATGACTGCAACAGTTTTGAGTATTGGTGAAGAATATTGGAGGAGATCCCTGTACTGGAATTTGCTGCTTTTCTTATGATCAAACTGAGGTATGGGTTTTCAGGAGGAGGAGCACAGGAGGTAAAGTATCATTTCATCTTATTATATCAAGGACATACTATCAGTATGATTTATCACTGTTGATGTTAACCTTGACCACCAGGCTGAGTAGTGTTTGTCCGACTTCACTGTAAGGTTACCCCCTACCCCATACCTGTTCATGCTGTGTTCTTGGGAAGGAAGCTGCTATGCACAGGCCATACCTGAATAGGGAATTAGTTCCACTTTCTTGAGTGGAGTATCTACATGAATCATTTGAAATTTTTCTGCCTTGGACATTATCTATTCTCCATTTATTTCTTCAATGATTTACTTATATCAATACTACACTTTGGGTTCTAATACAGTAATACTTCATTTTGTTGCTAAGGCTTTGAACACAGATCTTTCAGTTCTTTCCTGTGTCCCTTTGACAGATATATAATTGTGAGGGTTTTTTTTTTTTTTAAAACAATTTGCTACTTTCTGGCACTATATGATGCCCCAGGGTCATCCAATGTGTATCGTGCCTCATTCCTAGAATCAGTCATTTCTCCAAGGAGTTTTGGTTCCTTTCACTGGAGAATGGTATTTAAGATCAAGTTCTGGGTGCTACATATGTTCACTGTTACTGGAGTGTTATAGATTCTAGGTCCTTCTCTATTTTGCAGATTAAACAATATTTGTCTATGTTCTTACTATCTTTTGATATTGTTTATAGGTCTTTTTTTTTTTAAAGATTTTATTTATCTATTCATGAGAGAGAGAGAGAGAGAGGCAGAGACACAGGCAGAGGGAGAACAGGCTCTATTCAGGGAGCCCGATGTGGGACTCGATCCCGGGTCTCCAGGATCACGCCCTTCCCCAAAGGCAGGCACTAAACCGCTGAGCCACCCAGGGATCCCTAGGTCGTTTTGATATTATTGTTGTGTGATGCTGTTTCGGTATTATTTACATATTGATAAAATGTGTTGAACAAAGTTTGTTGGGCTGTTAAATAAATACCACAGATTGGATGGCTTAAGCAATAGGTATTTATTTTCTCACAGGAGGCTAGAAGGCCAAGAGCAAGGTGCTGGTGGATTTGGTTTCTTTTGAGACCTTTCTTCTTGGATTGAAATGGCCACTTTCTCACTGTGTCCTCACATAATCATCCCTTGGTCTGTGTAACCTCCTTATCTTAGAAGAATACCGGTCACATTGTATTAAGATACCTCAAAGATCTCATTTTAACTTAATCACTTTCTTTAATCTTTTATCTCCAAATACAGTTACATTCTTAGGACCTCAACATAAGAATTTGGGAGGGGGACACAATTCAGCCTATAATACCGATATTTATGAAGTTTTATATTAAATAGGTGTTTGCATTTATATTAAACAAGCTTTTCTTACACTGCAAGTGATTATCTACACTTCTATATTTTTAGTCCATTTATAATTTATTTTTTGGTGGGAGAGGTATAGTAAATACCTGTTGACTTTGTTATTCCTCACAAAGATGAACTCTGAGTTTGGTGCTGTTGTCACCAGCTCAAAGGAATACCAAGTCTTCTGCTGGGGATTTTATCTTTACCAAGTAGAAGCCACATCATTGACAATCTCTGCCTTATTTACAACACTACCCTGGGAGGGCTACTTCAGCAGAAGCCAATCCAGACTCTGGATACGGGATTTTTAGCCTGTCACAGAACCTAGGGCTTTACGATTCAACACAGGGCAACCCCTAAAAGGCAGAGGGGCTATCCAGCCTAGTGAGTTCTGAGGAAGCAACAAACCTTATGAACTGGGGTGTCAACCAAAACACAATTTCTAGGTCTGCTGTGTTCATTCCCACTGCTGACACAAGGTACAAGTCCCACAGTTAGCCTTCACAGTTCTAGTTTAAATATTCAACCTAATTTCAGCCCAGTTTGTATTTTCCTTTAGAATTTGGATACAATTGATTATCTTCCATAGTCCCATGTCATCTTGTACCACTAGATTTAAATTTAACACGAGACTCTTCATTTCTGTCACTGTATGGATCTTTGACTCCGCCTTTTTTCTGCTATAATATCCATCCAAACTCCAACCCAGTTTTACTGGTTTTTCCTTTGTGAGAGTCCAGGCATCTATCGTCCTATTTTATTTTCAAACCCATGGCCAATGATACATTTAGGCTCATGCCATTTCATTTGACTTAGCTGAATTATTTTCCCAACACATGCCTCTGGCTCCAATGTCAAATCAATCTTCCTAATATATCTTACTGGATTGCCTTTGTTTAAACACTTCAATAGCTGGCCTCCTTACCTAGCCTTGTTGACCAGCCCCTGTGGTGGTGGCTCATCAAGAACATAATTTGAAAATCTCTTCCTCATATAAACCATCTGCTCCAACATGGTTTCCTCAATATGCTTCTTTTTATTATTTATTTATTTTTTGCTCAATTAATGCCTTTTTTTTCCCTTCGAGACTGCTACTCCTCCATAGACTTCTAAATTGTTTTGAATTTTAGAATTTGTCAGGATTAATCATTTGCCTTTAGCATATTCTAGATTATATTTTATAATGTAACTGACTTCTAAAACATAATTTTCTCACATATAGTAAGGATTTGGTACTAGTTGATACTTTGTATATAGGTGCTTTGCTTTATTTTTTTTAACCTCTGTATTGAATACAATCACTCAAATGAATAAACACAATATCCCCTAGCACCTAACTCTTGTAAGAGTAGGGAAAAAAAATGCATTTCATTTGGAACATGGGAAGGATTAAATGTCTTAATAAACAGTGAGACAATTTTTAAGGGTCACCACTATCATAATTTATTACTGCTCTAATGTGAATATTACTGAGTAATTTATTACTAACATCTGTAATATTTTCTAGGTGTTGTTTTTCTTCTGGTTTCTTTAATATTGGGTCCTACTCTGGATGTTTGCAACCTGGGAGGTCAGGCATAAAGCCAAAGCATGATGCACAGTGTATAAAATCAAATAGTTTATTTTAAAAGGCCACCTACAAGATAAACTCATGGTTTGTAAAGAAAGTGTTTGCTACAAATAAAATTCACCTATAAATTTGAACACTGTTTCAGTTATAGAGGCAAAAACAAATAGTTACTCATTTCCTCTTAATCTTTTTTTCTGCTTAAAGAGGTAAAACTTTGCCAAAATACTCACGATACCTTTTCCTCCCATGGGGGTAAAGTTTTCTCTATGTATACTGGCTATATTGAAAAGTTTGTACTATTTAAAAAATTTTTATGCAAGTGTATAATAGAGATGGCACTTGTATCATATTTCATATATGGAAAATAACTGAAATAGCTATTTTCTGGACAGATGTTCAGACATAAATCCATCCTTCACCAAAACTGTCTTAGAGAAGAACAGCATTGTTCAAAAATAAGTCTCAGAAGTAACTAGTAAGAGTGCTCTTAGTACTAGAATAATGTCCTTAACACATAAGTTATCAATATTTCATTAAAAAATGATTAAAGCTTTTCCTAATTAAGATCCTAAACAAAGCTTACTCTATAATTTTTAGAAGATATAAAATAGTAAAAAAAAAAAAAAAAAGGAAAGAAAATCACTGGTAATTCCATTAACTGAGTGATCTTTTTTGTTAAATGCCATTCAAACATTTATATTTGTCATAATTTTTAGCAAACATTCTGAAGTCTGACCTGTCATTCTCTAAAATGCCTTAAAAATCTTAAAGCACCAATAGAAGTTTAATAATCAAATTGACCAAGGGTTAATTTATATCTAAACAAGTTACAAAACACTAATTTTAAGGATTTAAACTTTTATTATAGTCTTTTAATAAATGATTATGAAAAATGAAAGCCTACAGTATAGAAACAATGGTACTAATAATAATCCCCCTATACCTATCACCCAGTTCTAAGAATTACTAACACTGATCTTTAACATTTTGGTATTTTCCAGTTTTTTCCTACAATACCTTAAAAAAAACCATTTTATAACAGAGTTAACATACTTAAAGACAATATTTTAGGGACATATATTTCAAAACCTATTTAAAACATAATTAACTGATATCTTAGAGCATATAGACTTTTATCCTGCCTTTTCACTAAATGTGGTATTATGAGCATTTCCTTACATCTTTATACGTATCCTTAAAGAACGTCATTTTAAAAACTACACGGTATAATATTCCCTCATATGGATGAAAATCATTCAAATCCTTTCCTGTCTTTACTATTTTAATGAATGCTATGATGAATAATCCTTCTATGATTACTAAAAACAGCAATTTCTACTGACATTTATAGTAGGCAGGATACTAAGCACTTTCCATATATTGCTGCATCTAACTGTCACAATCATACCCAGATATAGGTACTATTTTCATACCTATTTTACAGATGTGAAGACTGAGGCTGATAGAAGTTAAACTAATGTCAGACACATTGTAAGTTTACTGTCTGGATTCAAAGCATGCACTCTGATTCCAAAATCCACATTTAAAAATCAGTGTTTATTTCCTAATGACGTTCTGCAAGCAGAATAACTAGGTCAAAGGATTTGAAATTTCAAGCGTTTTGGTATATATTACCTCTACTGCTCTTTAGAAAAGTAGCATCAATTTATATTCTTATAGGGAAATATTCACTTCAGAACTATTTTTAATAGAATTAGAAACATCAGATAGTAGGCATTTTTTTTCAACAGATGAACGGTTTCTAAGATATGGATTAGAACAGTCATGCAGTGTATCATTACTAAAAAAAAAAAAATCCCAAAACATAGCTAACGATATTAACATTTCTAAACTATTTTAATTTCCCTTAAGATTGTCTTTAGATAGATTTCCTTTAAAATATAAAAGGACTTAAATTGTAGTTCATTAAAAAGTACATGCAACAAATAGCTCATTGCTGATAATCTGAACTATCTGATACTAATGCATAATGAGACAATAGGAATTACCTGGCAAATTCTCCTCATTCTATTGATTTTAGAATCCTACTCCCAAACAAACAAAAAAATAGTAATGACAGTGTTCTATTAGACTAAAAAACTGAAAACAACTCAAGGAGACTAGAGATGAGCTAAAATGGGATACCAAATAGTAAATCAACAAAGAAACTATAGAATCAAATTTCAGAATGATGAAAGACAGATGGATCAGGCTGTTAGGATTAGTCAGTCACAATTAACATAGATACTGTATACACTCTTCAAGAGCAATACAAAATAACAACACTCTAGGCCCTTATCAAAGACTCTAGGGGCACCTAGCTGGCTCAGTCAGTACAGTGTGCCACTTCTGATCTCAGGGTTGTTAAGTTCAAGATCCACGTTGGATTTGGAGATTACTTAAATACATAATCTTAAAAAAAAAAGACTATAAGCCTCATTTGTCTGTAATCCACCTTACACTAGAGACTAAGACCAGTGAAATTTATTTTTATTTATCTATTTATTTATTTTTATAAAGATTTTATTTATTTATTCATGAGACACACACACACACACACACACACACACACACACAGAGAGGCAGAGACACAGGCAGAGGGAGAAGCAGGCCCCATGCTGGGAACCCGATGTGGGACTCAATCCCGGGACTTCAGGATCACGCCCTGGGCGGAAGGCAGACGCTCAACCGCTGAGCCACCCAGGCGTCCCAACCAGTGAAATTTATATAAAACAGTGTAAGGATGGCAAATGTGCTAAGTTTCTCTGCTATTCTCCATTTCTGTGACCCAGACAGATTGCTGGTCAATCGCTGTACTCCTTTCTGCTGACCCTGGTCTCAGAATCCTCTTCAACACAGGACAGTTCAGCTTACTTCAGAAGCTGAGTAGATTTATTTGCCATCTTTTGTCATCCTCATTCTCCATCTTTATTCCTTTAGATGGTGTCATTCCAAATTTGAATCAAGACCACCTGGTTTTATTTTAGGAACAGGAAGATGACAGTTTAGACTGTTATACCTATCTCCCTTTGAGGAAAAGCCATTTCAACTGAGATGCTTTTTAATATCACCTTCTTATTTTTTCTTGAAGTACAGGAAACAGCCATATGAAACCCACAGCTATAAATACTAGAGGAATACTGTTAAGGGCATCGACTATTAGGATCCCTACATATGAATTTTCACGTATAAGATTTACACTGGAACTCAGTACAATGTAGCGTTTGGCATTCTTTGAGAAAATGATGACCTTCCATCTGATAAAAATATTACTCCTGGGCAGCCAGAGTGGCTCAGCGGTTTAGCGTCGCCTTCAGCCCAGAGTGTGATCCTGGAGACCCAGGATCGAGTCCCATGTCAGGCTCCCAGCATGGAGCCTGCTTCTCCCTCTGCCTGTGTCTCTGCCTCTCTCTCTCTCTCTCTCTCTCTCTCGGTTTCTCTCATGAATAAATAAATAAAATCTTAAAAAAATATATTATTCCCTTCCCCCCACCCTCCTGCTGATTGCGGGGAAACTCAAGCAAAATCTGTTGTTCAACTTTATCAACTATGCTTAACTTTAAGACTGGCATATTTGTAACATCAAAATCACCCAGAGAGATGCTGCTTTAACACTGTTTTGTTGTTGTTGCTCATAAATTTAACAGAGGTAACTAATTTAAAGAACAGAAGAATGCAAATGCAAAGTAAAACTCTACTCCCATTTTGAAACACTCTAGTTTCCCAAAGATAAGCATGGAAATAGTTTCTTAGGTATTCTATGGCAAAATAATTTCAATATATAAAACATTAAAAAGCCAACAGTAAATACTCAAATGTCTCATTTTCTCGTTATCTTACTACATTTTATAAGGTCTTGAAGTTATTTACATCTATTCTGTGTATCTCTTCCAGCTCCACATTCAGTGACCTCATATGGGTAGCTTGAAATAGGCCATTATCATAGGGAGAATTTGTATCAGGGAAATTAGCAAATGAGAGGAATCAGTCATCTTTCTCCCAGTAGCTAAGCCTTACCAGCACACCAGTGCATGTGTGTTTTAGCCAGGGGAAACTATAGTATCAGAAAAACCAGGAAACATGTATATACAGGGTATTCACAGAATTTACTGAAATAATAAAAAGGCAGATTATGGCAATCAAGTTTATAAAGGGCTGCATGTGAGACAGAGTAAAAGGGCAAACGTCTTCTGCCCTTTACAATTCACTTCAACTCTGTTTGAATATTAGGTCTCTAATATGGACAAAACCTCTTGTGAATTTTCCAAATAGGATCAGAACCTTAAATGATAAGGTATCCTAGAAACAGTCTAGCTTACAATAATAGTTTCATGACTTTTTCCAAAGCAGTATTTTTCTTCCAGAGGAAATCTTTCTTAAGAACTTCAAATAAAACAGATGTGAATAAAAGACAAGTATAATTAAGTTGTCCTTAGAGAACTTAATTCCAATGATTGCAGAATCTTCTGAGGAATCCTCAAGAGCTTCTGAACTTTTTTTTTTTTTTTTTTTTTTGAGAGAACGTGAGAGTGTGTGTACATAGGTTGGGAGGGTACAGAGGGAGAGAATCTTAGGCAGGCTCCACACTCAGCCTCGAGCCCTACTCAATACCAGAACCCTGAGTTCATGACCTGAACTGAGCCAAAAATCAAGAGTTGGACCCTTAACCGTCTGAACCACCCAGGCGGCCCCCCTTCCATTTATTTATTTATTTATTTATTTATTTATTTATTTATTCATTCATTCATTCATTCATTCATTCATGATAGCCACAGAGAGAGAGAGAGAGAGAGAGAGAGGCAGAGACATAGGCAGAGGGAGAAGCAGGCTCCAAGCACCGGGAGCCCGACGTGGGATTCGATCCCGGGTCTCCAGGATCGCGCCCTGGGCCAAAGGCAGGCACCAAACCGCTGCGCCACCCAGGGATCCCCCTTCCAATTATTTAAAAAGCATCCTCTACAAATGGCTTAGCTCCAAAATGTGTCTAGTAGAAGAATCAATTGGGAATGAGAATCTTTTGGAGTGAGGCCCAAGAATTTGAATTTTTGAGTTCTGCATCTTCAGCAAACCTAAGGTGTGACAATATTCTTAGGTTGGTTTTGGATTAAAACTGATTATGATTAAGCAATATGTTGTCAGTATGATAAGCTGGTTTTGGTCTAACTGAATTTTTTAAAGTAATATGAAAATAACTATAGGTTATCTTGACTTTTGCCAAACTCTATCCTTACTCAGACACTAAAATATAAGAATATAAGGGAAAAGAGGAAGAGTTACAACATACTAAAGCTTAACATCTAATAATTAAATAAAATTAATATTTAAATTTAATCTTTGGGGCAGCCCCGGTGGCTCAGCGGTTTGGTGCCGCCTTCAGCCCAGGGCATGATCCTGGAGACCCGGGATCGAGTACCATGTCAGGCTTCCTGCATGGAGCTTGCTTCTCCCTCTGCCTGTGTCTCTGCCTCTCTCTTTCTCCCCTCTGTGTATTCTAATGAATAAATAAATAAAATCTAAAAAAAAAATAAATTTAATCTTTGAAGATAATGAATTTATGCCTGTTTAAGGCCAAATGATTACAAACAGTGCAAGGCCCAATAAAAACTGCTGTATCTAGTATATTCTTCCTACTTGAGTCATTATGCCACTGTTTAAGCAGCCATTGTGGAGCAAAATTTTGTGTATGATCACTGCCAAAATAAGACGTAACTTCTGTCCTACAAAAATTTCGAGAAAGATTTGTTGCTAAGAATCTCTGCTAGTAGAGAATTCTCATTCAGTAAAACAACAGTTAAGTGGCCATCAGGTAGCTACAGTCTTAAAGAAAATTATGAAAATTACATACAGAAAGAAAAAGCCAAATCCATGAGAAAATCCCAAATTCTGAATTCTGTAACCAATGATACAAGTTTAAAACTGCCAAGGAGAGCTAAAGACAGTAAAAATTCCTTTGAAAGACCTTATACATGTTTTAATTATAGTCATCAAGCACTAGGAAGCTTGGAATTTTCATGTTGTCAGAGCTGAACTTCTAATTTTACTTCAGAGTTTCTCATTTCTTCTCTAAGAGGAAAGCTAAAGATAACACTAGGGGAAAGAAATTGGTCCACAGCAAATCAGACTTGTACTTCATCCTCTCACTCTCTTCCCTAAGCCACCCCCACCCCTTCTCACCACTAGGGCCTACTATGTGGTAGACCCAAACCAAAGAACAATGTTTAAAAAGTATGCTGAACTCAACAGAGTACACTACAGAAACGAGGGCTGGAAACCCGTGGAGCACTGAAGTTACTTTGCAACCTGTGGGCAGAGAGTTGCACAGAATGTGGGGGCCATCATTTTTTAGCTACATGAACCAATCTACAGTGTTCTCCAGTGCACCAGGTGTAATTTTACTGTCACTACAAATAAACTCCTAGATGATAAACATAAGGCTCAGAGGCAATAAGGAACTTCTGAATTAAGCATCCAACAAGTGTCAAACCCAAAACATAATAAACACAAATCTTCTAATTTTAAGAATTGTGCTCTTCACTCTACAGCAAAAAAACTTTGTCCTTCCTATAATGTATGACCCATAGCAAGCGGATCCCCAATATGAGTTGAATGAAGTCAATGTTCAGAAGTTACCTAAGTAACCTTGACCCTCCAGTATACTACTACTGTCGTGTGTAAAAAGATATCTGAGAGCCATTTTTTGATTGTGTACCAAGTCTACATGGAGGAATACCTGCATCTTTAGTCGACATTTATACGTGCTCCGATTCCTACGAAACTGGTTAGAAGCTTCTACAAGGTGGGCTTAAGAATTTCTCCTATCATCTGACCAACCCCAGATTCTGGAGTTAACTCTGAACTCGGAGGAGCTCCTTTCTTCACTTAGTCCCTTCAGCACAGGATATGTTGGAACCCAAACTTAGCATTAGCTCCATGGACATTAAAGATAACAAGAGTTCAGTTATAATCTAAGGTTTAAAAAAAAGCTTCTGGTGAAGAAAAAGAACACACAAACCACTTTTGAAAATGCTGGGAAAGTTTTCTCTTTTAAAATACATGCCTCTACACAAATAAATGAGTAAGGAGCCATAAATCTGGATTCTGTCTTGTTCTGTGCAGCTCATTTGGTACCACATGACTATGAAGTGAACTTCCCTGAAGTGAACTCAGGTCTAGAATTGTTGCCAAGTCCTCCCATTGGACACTTCTGTGTAGCTTGGGTTAGCGCAGCAGTCAACTACAGTCACATCATAGATACACGAGTCAACTCTTCCAGGCCCCACCTACCCTAGAGTGAACTTAATACTCTGCTTTAAAATGATCTTTTAATTCCTCTCCATTACACAAAACCAGGTATCATTTATGGCATACCATGTGCTAGGCACCCAGTCTTCTAGCACTGATACATCTGTGAACTCCCCATAACTTTTTAACTAAAAGTAAATTTGCAGTGATTTGGAAATCAAAACATTTTGTTTTTATATTTCTTAAATCACTTCATTTCATTCATTCAAATCTTCCTAGTATTTCCAGTATCTCCAACTCAGTGATTTTTTTCCTTATCATGCCTTACCTGAAGAGTTAGAATAATCTCCCTCTTTTCCGGCACCCAGCATGTTATGGCCTCTCTCATTAATGAGGTTGAAAGGTTTGGTCTTCTTATTTTGTATAGCAAACAAATAACGGAAATTTTAATGTTCTGGTTATTTTTGTAATTTACATGTAAAAGAATGAAAAATTATTCTTCATGTTCTCTTCTCTTGAGGTGGTCAACTGATAAGAGAATGTCTAAGGACGTTTTTGTATAGGAAAATTGGAGAACTTTATACTATCATCTTGGGCAACTCACCAACAGAAAAAGAAAGCAAACGTGTGCCACAAGAACTACACCACCACCTAATTTAATTCTGACACCAGTAATTACAGCACAAAACCAGCATAGTTGGTACTACCAAGGCCTCTGCCTCTTATGAAACATCATACATGGTTTCACGAATAGGAGTTTTGGATGGCCCTACTTCCATTTCTGAGAGATGGTATCAGTCTCCACCAACTGTGACTCTGCTGCTTTTTGCTCCTTAAATATATACAAGTGATTAAACAAAAGGCAGTTGATTTATACATTCTAAAGAAAGGGGTGTTAAAATTCCTCATCAGGGATGCCTGGGTGGCTCAGCGGTTGAGCATCTGCCTTTGGCTTGGGCCTGATCCAGGAGTCCTGGGATCAAGTCCCACGTTGGGCTTCCTGCATGTAGCCTGCTTTTCCCTCTGCCTATGTCTCTGCCTCTCTCTCTCTGTGTCTCTCATGAATAAATAAATGGAATCTTTAAAAAAAAAAAAAAAAACTCCTCATCAGGGAATGTTGTATACTAAGGACACCAAAGAAAAATGCCAATTATATGCAACGTATTGTCTTTGATTTGGCTTTTGCATTAAGAATGACAGTGCAGCTACATGAGGCATCATTAGGACAATTTGAGCAATTTGAATATGAGCTATGAGCTATACTTTAGGTGTTAACATCTCACCAATGTTATATTTTTTAGGTGATATCATTCTTGTGGTTATATAAAAGAATGGCCCTATTTAGGAGACCTAGTAATTAGGACTAAATCTCACAAAGTCTTTAACTTTCTAAAAAAAAATTAATTTTAATACAGATTTAGATTTACAGAAAAATTGTGACAATAGTACAGATAGTTCCCATCTATCACACACGCAGTTTCCTCTATTAAAATCTTACATTAGAATGGAACATTTGCACAATTGATGAACCATTAACAATATATTAGTATTAATTAAAGTCTATGCTTCATTCAGATTTGCTTAGTTTCTACATCCATCTCTTCTAGGATACCATCTGGGATCCCACCCTATTTACCACAATACATTTAATCATCCTGTCTCCCTAGGCTCCTCACAAAGTTTAAGTCTTTCTTATTTTTGATGACTTGATTGTTTTGAGGAGTGCTGGCCAAGTATTTTTCAGAATGACTCTCAACAGGGATTTTTCCTTTGTTTTTGTCAGGATTAGATTGGGGATAAGGGTTTTTAGTGAGTTTATCACAAACATGATATGCCATCTTCATCATTCCTCAAGAGTATGTCCAATTAGTATGACTTCATCACTTATGACGGTAACCTTGATCACTTGACTGCAGCAGTTTGTCAGGAAAGTTACTAAACACCTCCTGAAACCCTGTCCCACTTTCCATACCATACTTTTTGGAAGGAAGTCACTATATACAACCTATGTTTATGGAATGGCAAGTTATATTCCACCACCTTGAGAGCAGAGTATCTATATACATTATTTAGAATTCTCCTGCATGGGAGATGTTTCTATTTTCCCCATTCACTTACTCAATCATTATTTATATCAGTATGAACTCATGGATATTTATTATATACTTTGGGTTCTATTATAATAGTGCTTGGGCACCTGGGTGCCTCAGTGGTTGAGCATCTGCCTTTGGCTCAGGTCATGATTCTGGGGTCCTGGGATCGAGTCCCGTATCAGACTCCCTGGGGGGAGCCTGCTTCTTGCTCGGCCTATGTCTCTGCCTGTCATGAATAAATAAATAAATAATAAATAAAATCTTTTTTAAAAATAGTGCTTTATTTTGCTGCTCAAATTGTTCTAGATTTGGGCACTGGGATCTCTTTTAGTTGGCTCCTATGTTACTTTGACATACCACCATCATTGTTCTTATTTTTATCTTTTTTTGAGTACTTTGTTACTTTCTGGCACTACAAGATTGTCCAGGCTCATCTTGTATACTTATTGCCCCATTCCTAGAATCAGCTATTCCGCCAAGGAGCCCTGGTTCCTTTTATTGGAAAACGTATTTGAAACTAAGATCTGGATAGTGGGCATACTATTACTGAAGTATTCTTTAAAGATTTTATTTATTTGAAAGAGAGAGCGGGTGTGCACAAGAGGGAGAGAGGAGAGGGAGAGGGAGAAGCAAGCTCACCACTGAGCAGGGAGCCCACGGCAGGGCTCAATCCCAGGACGAGGAGATCATGACCTGAGCTGAAGGCAAACACTTAACCAACTGAGCCACCCAGGTCCCTCCTAGAGTATTCTTGATTCTAGGCACCTCTGTTGTCTATTTTATATCTTAACCAATATTTTTCCTAGTATAATATCTTTTGATTTTGTTTCTCTTACTAATACGAACATGTTATACACTTGTGAACCTTTATATTAAATAAATTTGCATTTGTGTTTTTGTTTTTCTTCCTCTTTAGCTTTTCTTACACTGAGAGCAAGTAAATAACTATATTTTTAGTTCATTTAGTTTATTTAATTTCTGATGGTGAGGGTATGGACAGTAAATCCCTGGTGACTTTGTTACCACTCACAAAGATGAACCTGGGTTTCAGGCTGATGTCACCACCTCAAAGGAATACTGAATCTTCTGCTGGGGATTTTATCTTCACAAACTAGAAGCCACATCATTAACAATCTCTGCCTTACCTAACAACACTACCCTGTGAAGGCTATTTCAGCGGAAGCCAATCCACAGACTCTGAATATGGGATTTTTAGCCTAGTCACAGAACCTAGGGCTTTACGATCTAACACAGGGCAACCCCTAAAAGGCAGAGGCTATCCAGCCTAGTGAGTTCTGAGAAAGCAACTAACCTTAAGAAATAGAACTTAACAATACTATTTCCAGGTCTGGTGTGTTCATCCCCACTGCTGACACAAGGTACAAATCCTACAGTTAGCCATCACAGTTCTAGTTTATATATTCAAGTTAATTTCAATCCACTTTGTGTTTCCCTTTAGAGCATGGATACAATCTATGTATTATCTTCCATATGTCTTACAACCCAGTACCACTGGATTTAAATTCAACATAAAATTCTTTTTTTTTTTAATTTTTTTTAAATTTATTTATGATAGTCACAGAGAGAGTGAGAGAGAGAGAGAGAGAGAGAGAGAGAGAGAGAGAGGCAGAGACACAGGCAGAGGGAGAAGCAGGCTCCATGCACCGGGAGCCCGATGTGGGATTCGATCCCAGGTCTCCAGGATCGCGCCCTGGGCCAAAGGCAGGTGCCAAACCGCTGCGCCACCCAGGGATCCCATCAACATAAAATTCTTAAAAAAAAAAAACTTTAAGAAATACTTCCTTTATTCCATAAATTTAATTATGATTATGTTCTTTTGTAAAGCTGAAGACCTTAAAAGACATTTTGTATTAAGTTGCTATGAAAAAGTCTCTTTATATTATCATTTGAGTGGTTCAGCTCACTTGGTCTGTCCAGATTTGGTAGCAAGATAGTGTTTTTCTTATTAATGCTTAATTCTTTCCCCTTTTTTAAAAAAATGAGGTATAATTTACTTATAATAGCTTCAGATATACACCATAACAATTTGATACTTGCATATATTGCAAAATGATCACAGGAAGTCTAACACCATATATAGGTATAAAATTTTCTTCACATGATGAAAACTTTTAAGATCTACATTCAGCAACTTTCAAATATGCAATACAGTATTATCATCTATAGTCAACATGCTGTATGTTATATGCTCATGACTTACTTTGTAACTGGAAGACTGTACCTTTTGACCCCCTTTATCCTTTTTTTTTTTTTTTTAAGATTTATTTATTTTAGAGAGGTGGGAGGGAAGAGAGACAGAAACTCAAGTGACTCTGTGCTCAGCACAGAGGCCAACACTGGGCTTGATCTCATGACCCTGAGATCATGACCTGAATTGAAACCAGGAGATGGATGCTTAACTGACTGAGCCACTCAGGTGCTACCCTCTTTACCCATTTCTATCATGGATCTTTGACGCCCCCTCTAGCCAATCTGTAACCCAGTCCTGTTGGTTTTTCCTTAGTGAAAGTCCAAGCAACCATCTTTCTCATCTATTTTTCAAACCAGTATACCTTTAGGCTCATGCATCTCATCTGACTTACAGAATAATTTCCTCACACAAGCCTCTGGCTTCACTGTCAGATCAATCTTCCTAATACACCTACTGCACTGCCTTGCTTAAAGACTTCAATAGTTGGCCTCCTTACCTGCTTGCCTATCAGCCTCTGAAGAGGCTCATAACATAATTTGAAACCCACTGCCTTACATGAACCACATGTTCCAACATGGTTTCCTCAATATGCCTCTTGTATTTCTGCTTCAGTCTGGGGAGTGTGTGCATCCAGCCCACATGCCTCCCTCTCTCATCTTTCTCCTTCTCCATATGGTCCTCCCTGTGCTTATCTGTCATCATCCATTCCAACAGGGAGAAACATTTAGTTAATTGTTTAATTCCAGTATACATGCATAATGGTCTCAAAATTGTTAACCCATACTTTCATGGGATGCAACTTTACCAACTAGAGTACAGTGCCATTTATAGTTCTTTTTTACTTGGTTTATTTCCCAAGTTACTTAGATCAGCACCTTTTCCCTCTACTCTCTTCAACAAAGTTGTTTGATATATGTATACAGATTCTTTAGTTACATTTAGCATCCCATCCTGATTCCTGTCTCCTAAAATGATATTTTAAAGTTTGCATATATTAGGGTTTACGCTTAGTCCTGTAAAGTTGTATGACTTTTGACAAATGTATAATGTCATTTATACACCATTACAGTGTCATATGCAACAGCTTTACTGCCCTACTAAAACCCTTGGGAGCCACCTATTTAACACACCCCTCAATGCCTGACAATCACTGTGTCTAACATCTCTCCAGTTTTACGTTTTCCAGAATGTCATACAATTGAAATCATACAGTATTTAGCCTTTTCAGACTTGCCTCTTTCACTTAGCAATATTCATTTAAGATTCATCCATGTCTTTGTGTGGCCTGATAACCTCACTTCTTGTTATTCTTGTACTGTTCTGTTGTATGGATATACCAGTTTCTTCATCCTAGCAAAGGGCAGTTTGGTTGCTTCCAGCATTTTATCTACTCTCAGCATTCTTCTATGAACGTTCACATTATAGGTTTTTGCATGGACCTAATTTTTCAATTCAGTTGGGTAAATATGTATGAGCATTATTGCTAGATTCTATGGTAAGATTATGTTCCGCTTTTTCATAGCCAAATTGTCTTCCAAAGTGGCTGTACCATTTGCATTCTCGCTAGAAATGGATGGGAGTTTTTGTTTTGCATCCTTGCCAGCAATTGGTTGTCAACTTCTATGATTTTAGATATTCTAATAGGTGTGTAGTGGTATCTCACTGTTTTAATTTCCATTTCCCTAATGACATATGGAATGCAGAGTGTGTCTTTTCACATGTGCATTTGCCATCTGTATATCTTCTTTTGGTGATGTGTCTGTTCAGCTCTTTTGCCCATTTTTAATTTGGGTTATTTATTTCCTTGTTAAGTTTTAAGTGTTCCTCACATACATTTTCTCAGTCTGCAGTTTGTCTTTTTATTCTTTTAACAGTGTCCTTAACAGAGCAGGGTTTTAGTCCAATTTATTTTTTTCTTTCATGGACCATGCTTTTGGTGTCGTATCTAAAAATTCATCAAACCCAAGGGCACCTAGATTTTCTCTTATATTTTCTTTTAAAAGCTGTACAAAAGTTTTGCATTTTTCCATTCAGGTCTGTGATCCATTTTTGAAGTCATTTTTGTGGAAGGTATAAGTTCTTTCTTTAGCTTTTTTTTTTTTTTTTTTTTTGTACAAGGACATCTAATTGTTACAGCAACTTTTACAGTTTCAGTAAAACCAAGAGTAACAAAAACCTGTTGCTATTACAGAATTACAATGAGAGATAGGAAAAGGTTAGGGAGGGAGGAGGAAGAAAGATAAAGCAACTGTGACAAATTGTTAACAATAAGTGATTCTAGGGGCCTCTGGGTGTCTCAGTCCATTAGGTAGGAGACTTGATTTTAGCTCAGGTCATGATCTCAGGGTCCTGGGATCGAGCCCCACATTGGGCTCCATGCTCAAGAGGGAGTCCACGTGAGACATTTTCTCTCTTTCTTCCTCTACCCTTCCCCAAAAATCATATGCACTCTCTCTCTCTCTCTCAAATATATCTTTAAAAAACTTTAAATTTTTATCTTATATCTTTAAAAAACTCCACAAAACAATAAGTGAATCTAGGTGAAGGGTAAATAGGTATTCCTTATACTCTGTATAAGAGTATAAGATTTTCTGTAGCTTTAACATTTTTCTATAAAAACAATGAAATAATTTTATAAAGAAGGTAGGGAAGAATGAAATACATTTTAGAATGTATTTGTTTCTCAAAGGGTTAAGTTTCAGTTAAAAGACTGTAATTATGTACAAAACTGGCTTACCTAAAACTGAATTAACAAACTCAACTTTTCTAGAGAAAAACGTATAACAGAACAGTAACAACTAAAGACAGAAATATTTAAAATATTTTATATTAAAAAGTTCCTACCATAATTGTTAATTCATATCCTCTTATCGTTCAGTCTATTTTTGCCTAAATACATACTCTTATAAATATGTAACCATATATGCTATGCTGTCCGAAATCTTTTAATTAGAATAGTTTATGTATATTTATTGTAATTCTGATACATTTATGCTTAAATATAATGTCTTATCCTGTACTATTTGTCCTACTTGTTTTCCCTCTCTCTTTCTTCTTTTTATGGAATGATTGAGACCTACTTCTTTAGTTCTTGGTTTCCAGCTATATGGTATTAGACTACCTACACTGGGTCTTAGTTCTGGTCCCAATATGCCTCATAAGAACAGGAAAACCAAAAACTTAAGGTCAACAGGTTTCAGGAAATGACCTTAGGTAAACACTAGCTTTAGTGCTTTCTTTGTCTTGGTGAGCTTTTGGCCTGTGAGCAGTCTGTACTTCCTAGTCATCTCAGTGGTTTATTTATTTTTTTTAAAGATTTTTAAAATTTGAGGGAGAGTGTGGGGGCAGGGGCAGAGGGAGAAGGAGAAGCAGACTTCCTGCTGAGAATGGAGCTCAACACAGGGCTCAATCCCAGGACCCTGAGATCATGACCTGAGCCAAAGGCAGACACTTAACTGAATGAGCCATCCAGGTACCCCTCAGTGGTATATTTTGTTTTCTTTTAAATAACTCCAAAGGCATTTGTTTCGACTGTTAGAGGAGATCACCATCAGACATTTCTAATCTCCAGCCTCTATATAATACTATTTTCTTTACATAAATAATATTGATTGGTTATAAAGTTTTTGATTGATCATATTGCTAGCTAGCATTTTCATTTAATTGTAAGAATACTCATAACTTTAATAGCTTTCATCACTAGTACATTTAAAAATATGTCATAAAACATTTTATCTAGATTCTTTTCACGTTTTCAATTTGAAAGCCCATCACAGTTACATTTTTGCCCACCAGACTGCTCAAAATGAAACTCTAAACTGCTGTTTATTTTTTTTTAAAGATTTTTTTAAAAGTTAATTCATGAGACACACACACACACACACACACACACACACACACACACACACGCACGCAGAGACAGGCAGAGGGAGAAGCAGAATCCTTGCAGGGAGTCTGATGGAGGCTCAATCCCAGGACCCCAGGATCAGAAACTGAGCCAAAGGCAGATGCTCAACCACTGAGCCACCCAGGTGCCCCCAAACTGCTGTTTATATTTAAATTTTCTGAGGCTTTGTTCTGAAAAGAACAATCAGAACAATCCATAAAAAGAAAGGAAATCAGTCTCTATCTAGCACTCCTGGGGCTGGAAGATTTAGTTGAGATGGGAGTTTCTTGTATCTGATGTGTTATGTAAATTAATCACCTAAACTGCTTATCCGTGAGAGTACCTAACATTATTTGATGCTTATGGTAAAAGAGCTAAAAATAGTAATCTCATGTTCAGGGATAGACTTTTTTTTTTTCTTGAAAGATACAGCCATTCAAATTTTAGGCCAAATTTGAACGATCTCAATTTCTATTCAATCCTAAAAATTTAATAGTATAAAAAAAAAAAAAACACTTGGAAGCTGTAATTCTTTCCCCCAAAGATATATAAGGAGGATAGAAATGTGGTTCAGCATTACATAATGTTGCCACCCACTCCAGAAACAGAAATGAGCGCCTAGCAACAGTAAAGGGTCATCTCAGGAGAGTGCTGATTGCTCATTGGAGCATTCTAAACACAGATGCTTTTCTATCCTTATCACTTCCAGTCCCCACTAATCACATGCTGGTTACCTTGGATCCCTGGGCCATCTCATGAAAACCTTCCTTCTACGACCATCAATAACTGCCAATTTGGGCAGCCTCTACTTTTGGTTACATTCTTGAAAAAAATACAAAATAAATTTTGAAACATTACAAGAAAATATGCACTTTGTGTATAGAATAGTCTCTGCATTCTCCTTCCCCAGTGATAATTCCTTTAAGATGGGAAATGTTAGTTTTCGTGTTGTTATTTTTCTTACCTGGCCCCTCAAACCTACAGGTCTGAAGAAAGAGCAAGGCCAAAGCATCTAATTCATAATGAAGAGGTTAGGCTGAGTGTGCCTAATACTGCTGATGCTTATGATTGGAGAACTCTTCCTAAAACAGTAATCTCACGTTCAATAATTGGTTTTTATTTTCTTTAAATGGCCGCTTAAATTTTAGCATAATTTGAATAGTCTCAATTCCTATTTAAAGATTTAATAATACAAATAAAGACCCAGGAAACTGGATTTTTTTTTCCCCCAAGATATAGGAGGATGATGGAAATGCAGTTCAGCATTACATAATATTGCTACTACTCCAGAAAGACAAGTGAGGGCATCTTTACTTATCTTTATTGGCTATTGGCATATGTCCTCCTCTTCCTTCTTGGTGTGAAGTCCCTTGCCCATTTTCCTTTCTATAGTCTGAGCATGAACCTTCATATATTATAAATATTTTATCTCACTCTGCCCTTTATTTTCACTCTTAATGATGCCTTTTGATGAAAAGTATTTAATTTTAGTCTGTTTCAATTTATTATTCTCAGTCTTCTCCTTTATGACTAATGTATTTTGTGCCCTGTTTGATTACTTTTATTTCCAAGTCATATTTTCCTGTATTATCTTTTAGAAACTTTGTTTTCTTTTTCACCTGTAATGAAACTGGAAATTTTGTGTATGGTCTGAGTTTGGGGCTATGATTATGTGGACATATGATAAAAAAATATGGACATATGATAACTAATTGGCACAGGATCATTACTGTAAATAAGAATCCTTCCCCACTGCTCTGTGCTGCCATATTTGTCATAAGATATGCATTCACCTATGTATGGCACTCTATCTAGATCCTATGTTCTTTCACTGGCCTATTTGTCTATCTTTGCCACAACATCAGTTGTCTTAATTACTGTAGCTTTGCAATCTTGATATGATTAACTCATCCCACTATTAATATCTGATCATGTATGTCATCCCACAATTTTTGCTCTGTGCTCTTTTAGTTCAAGATTGTCTTGGCTACTCTTGCTCCTTTGCATTTCCATTTATGTTTTAGAGATAACTTCTCAATTTTCTCCTCCTTTATATATATCCATATTCACTCCTTAAATTAATTCAGTTTCATCACTTTGAACATCCACAGCCAATCTGTGAGGCAATCCTCTGGGTTCTACCTTTAAATCTAGAATCTAAAATAAATAAATAAATAATAAATAAATGAATGAATGAATGAATGAATAAATAAATAAATAAATAAATAAATCTAGAATCTGACAACTCCTATCAACCTCGTCCAAATAACCGCCCATCACTCATTGGTTTATTAACACAGCCTCCTAATGATCAAACTTCCATCCTAGTCCGTTTACAGTCTATTTGCCATGGTAGAGAAATTTTTAAAAATAAGATCTGGGATGCCTGGGTGGCTCAGTTGGTTAAGTCTGTCTTCAGCTCAGGTCATGATCTCAGGGTCCTGGGATTGAGCCCTGTGCGGAGCCTCCCTGCTCAGTGAGAAGTCTGCTTTTTCCTCTGCCTCTCCTCTCCCCTCACTCTGGTTTTTTTTTTTTTTTTTTTCCCCTCTCTCTCTCAAATATACAAAATCTTTAAAATAAGATCTGATAATGTCACTCGTATGCTCATATGGCTTCCCACCTCCCTCAGAGTAAATTCCAATGTCCTTAACAATGGCCTACATCTCTGGCTGCAGTATTGCTCTGCCCTGCCACACTGACCTCCTTTTGCTGAGTACCAGCTTGGGGCTGGTACTGAGTCAACTCCCTTCCTGAGAAGCTCTTCCCAGGATGTTCACGGCTAATGTCCTCACCTCCTTCAAGTCTTTCCTAAAATAAATATCAACTACTCACTGAGGCTTTCCCTAACTATCCTGTTAACAAATTCCAAGTCACCCTGAGACTATTCCAAACAAGATGCTTTATCTTTTAACAGAAATACAATATAAAGTAGGTCCCTTAATAAATGTAAGCGATTTTAAAAGGAAAGTGTTATTTTTTTTTCAAGCAGCTCTTTCAATCCTCCTTGTATTTGTTAAAAATAAGACAGTTATCAGGGTATGTGGGTGGCAAAGTTGGTTGAATGTCCCTCCCTTGATCTCGGGGTTCTAGGATCCAGTGTGGAGTCTGAATGGTTTCTCTCCCTTTCTCTCTTCCCTTCTCCCTCCTCAAATAAATGAAATCTTAAAAATAAAAAAGAGACAGTTATGGAGATTGACCTGACGATAATTGCCATGAAGCTGCAGAGAATAGTCCCTTTTGCTGCCCATCAATCCCTGGCTCTTTTGTTTCTTAGTTTTAAATTTTAACCTTTGGAGAAAGGAGTAGGTAAGTCAAATGGTCTTTGCTTTGGTGGCATCTGACTAAACTCTGAGGCATATAAGGAGTATTGGGGAGTTTTCCCCAAATCTTAATGTATTAGAGTATTTTTTTTTCTAGAACCATTTTACCAAATGCTACTTTTTAAGATTACCTATGTAATATTCGATCTGTACTAGAGTATCTATAGCATATATGCAGGTATGATGTCCAACAATGCCTGTGGACCCAAACCCCAAGTTAAAATGAGAGCACTGGGCAGCCTGGGTGGCTCAGCGGTTTAAACTCCTGCCTTCAGCCCAGGGCGTGATCCTGGAGTCCCGGGATCAAGTCCCACGTCAGGCTCCCTGCATGGAGCCTGCTTCTCCCTCTGCCTGTGTCTCTGCCTCCCCCCACCCCCTTTCTGTGTCTATCATGAATAAATAAAATCTTTAAAAATAAAAAAATAAAAATAAAATGAGAGCACTGCCAATAACATCCCATCTACGTCTGTGACATCTGTGCTGCTTCCCTGTCCAGGAGCTCTAACACCCCTCTTAGTCCCACACCTTGCAGTGGCTGCTACTGTTGTCAAGCCTATTGTTCCTTTCCTTCTCTGAACCCGTTCTTCCTCATGTTTCCCATCTCACTCAATGCCCAACACCTCCCACTCCAATAATCCAAGCTAGACATCTGAAATTCCTTCTTCCTCCTTTTGTTAAATTCCATCCCCACAGGTCTCATATGTATTCCTATGTCTCAAACACTGACTTCAACCTTAATCCTGACCCATTTTCATTTTCATGGGACTCCCTGTCTTGTCACTTTCTCCATGCTCCCCATTAATATCACTGCTCAAAATTTACTGCTTTTCCTTGCTTTCTCAGTAAAGAAGCAACTCCTCATTCTCTTATCTCATCTTTGTCAACTCTATGCTCCAATGATAGTGGACTACCTGCTTGCTGTTCCCCAAGACAGTCATGTCCTTTTGTTTCCCTTTTTATTTTTATTTCTTTAAAGGTTTTTTTTTTTTTTTAATTTATTAATGAGAGACACACACAGAGAGAGAGGCAGAGACACAGGCAGAGGGAGAAGTAGGCTTCACGCAGGGAGCCTGACGTGAGACTCGATCCTGGGTCTCTAGGATCACACTCTGGGCTGACGGCGGCGCTAAACCGCTGAGCCACTCAGGCTGCCCTTGTTTCCCTTTTTTTTTTTTTTTAAAGATTATTTATTGAGACAGCGAGCATGAGTAGAAGGGGCAGGGCGGAGGCAGAGGGAGAAGCAGCCTCCTCACTGAGCAGGGAGCCCGATACAGGGCTCGACCCCAGGACCCTGAGATCATGACCTGAGCTGAAGGCAAACACTAAACTACTGAGCCACCCAGGAGCTTCTGTTGTTCTGTTTCCATGTCTTGTCATACTTTTCCCCTCTGACTGGTGCTTCTCAAGCAGGATCAGTTCTAAGTGGGAAACAAAGACTATTTCCTCCCAGAGGATTTCCTTGCCATCCTTAGGAGGAGACCCCCTTGCCATTCTCGCAGCATCTTGTGCAAGCTTGATTGGATGCTACTAGCGCTGCGACTTTTGTGAAATTATTAACTTTCCTGTGCCTGTTTACTTTTCTCTGAGCTATAATAGTGACTATCTTGTGTTAAATAAATCAGGTAACAATGCCAGGCATGTGGTACATAGTCTACAAATATCAGTTACTGTTCCACAATGGCATGTTCACTGACTTTCCTCTTTGCTGTCTGTATGTTCAGCAGTTCTCTAGGACAAAAACTGTCATGTTTAATTCCACATCCCCAAGACCTAGAACACTATGATACATGGTAGGTACTCAGTAAATATTTTCAGAAAGAATAATAATAATAATAATAATAATAATAAAAAAAACCTCGTTCCTTTACACAAAAAGGCAGAATGGAATCTTTCGTATGCGCAGTCTAAAATACTGAGGTCAAATATATGAAAAAGTGACAAAAGAAAATGATACATTGCTACTCAATCTGATAACTGTACCATTTTCTTTTAAGGCCTTTGAAAAAATAAAATATTTAAGTAAAAAAAAAAGAGCAATGGCTATTTCCTTTTTTAAAGATTTTTTTTATTTATTCATGACAGACACAGAGAGAAGCAGAGACACAGGCAGAGGGAGAAGTAGGCTCCATGCAGGCAGCCGATGTGGGACTCAATCCTGGGACTCCAGGATCATGCCCTGGTTCGAAGGCAGGTGCTAAACGACAGAGTCACCCACATGTCCCAACAATGGCCATATCCCATTAAAAAATTATTACAGGAGCACCTGGATGGCTCAGTTGGTTAAGTGTTTGACTTCAGCTCCAGTAATGATCTCAAGGTCCTGGGATCAGGCCCCCCAGCCTGGCTCTGGCTCAGCAGGGAGTCTGGTTTTCCCTCTCTCTCTCTCTCTCTCTCTGCTCTCTCTTTCTCTCTCAAATAAATAAAATCTTAAAAAAAATTATGACAGCAGTAGCACTTTTTTCTGATTGGTTAAGTATAACCATCACTTAAACATAATGTATCAGCAATTTTAATTCTCAATTTGACACACATTATTTATCATAATTTATTAAACCATGAAGCCAAAAAAAGCAGTGAGAGAAGTCTAATATCCTTCAGTAACAGAAGTCTCAATGTCAACATACATATATAAATGGTCATATTTCCCAATGTCATTATATTCATTTGGACTGGTGGTTTTTCTCATTTCTGATTCATCCCTATTTTGTGGAAAGCATTTACATTCAACTTGTTTAAAATGTATTTGCTTCATTAAAATTTTTTTTTTATTTTCACAGAATGTTTTTATTATGGTTGATGGCCAAAGATTTAGTATCTATCTATCGATTGCCCTTATTTTTTAAATGTGTTTATTTTAGTTTCCATAGCAGCACATTGAACTGTACTTTAAATATCACATAGCTTTCCTGAGAGAAGGGATATAAAAGAGAAGATGGACAAATTCCAACAATTTCTTTTTAAAGCGCGCACACACACATACCAGCTACAGAGAGACAAGATTCACAAAATGAATCTTCCCAAGTATTGTTTGGTAGAAACAGTGTCATAAATTGTGTGTTCATATTTGTCACTCAGGAAAAAAAAAATCACTTCTAGAAAATTATATTGTTTTCCATACAAATGTTTAAACCTGTTAAATAAAGTTGTTTCATAAGAGATTTCTTCTTTAAAAATCAAAGTAACCTGTTCAGTAAGCGAAGTTAGCTACTTATACTACTAGTATGAGTCAGGATCACTGAAGAATTGACAGATTACCTATTTTCTTCTTCATTTGAATCAGTTTTACATTCTTATTGACCAAATCATCCTAGAACTTGAGTCAGTTTATGAGGAAGAGAAAAAGTATGGCTTGCATACTGGGACAAAAATCAACTAAATACTTAAAAATGACACCTGTAAATTTTCTCATCCTACCACTAAATTTAAGACATTAGGTCTACCAGTGCTAGGAGAAAAGTTCCAATGCATCAGAATCCTTCCGATCCATGAAACAGCTTTAAAAAATAATTCTAAACAATAGCAACTGCCATGGGATCGTAACATTAGAAAAGATTAAAGAAGGACGATTTCCCTTTTCATGTGGAACAGAATCATGATAACACTTTTATCTCAAGCCATTAAGTTTTGGGGTGGTTTGTTATGCAGCAAGTGAGCCCAGACTCCTGAGGGCATGGAAATCTGGGGGGTGGGGGAGGGGAGGATCAAGATCGCCTGATAAATGGTTGGGGGGCACTGGTGCACATCATAAACCATGGGGCAAGAAGACTGGAGAGCTGCAGGCAGCAGCTGATATACATAGGGTGGCATCCTATATTCTTGAATGTACCCAGAGAGACAGAAGTGAAGACATGAGGGCTTATCTAAGTGAGCTGGGCTAGGGTTAGTACTCTATTAGAGTTAGGGTCAACTGTTAAAGTGACCTTACTCAAGGCCCACACGTTGGTGGGGAGAGAATATTAAAATATAAAACAAAACTAAAATTAAAATAAACAAAACTAAAAATAAAAAAAAAGTCTGTTTTTCTTCATCTTTCATTTCTTTATAATTCTAATGACATTGTTATGGAAGGGTTACAACTCTGTAATACTCATTAGTGCCTGGCTGTAACGCAAACAGACTGTTTTAAGGAGCAGGGACTAATAATATATTTCTCTATAATAGGCCCATGTCAGTGTAAAGGACATTCACACAGTTTATCACATTTGTGCCTCAAAGCAACCTGAGTTAATCAAGAACAGAATCACCTCCATTTTAGGGATGAAGTAAAGGCATACTACTACAGTTGACCCTTGAACGATACAGGTTTGAACTGGGTGCGTCAACTTACAAAGATTTTTTTTCAATAAATACAGTACAGTAGTGTAAATGTATTTTCTTATGATTTTCTTAATTTTTCCCTCTAGCTTACTTGGTTGTAAGAATATAGTATATAATACACACAGCATACAAAATATGTGTTGACTGAATGTTATTGGTAAGGCTTCCAGTCAATAATGGTAGGTTATTAGTATTTAAGTTTTGAGGGAGTCAAATGTTATACACAGATTTTCAACTATACAGTAGTCCATGGTCTTAACCCCTGGATTGTTCATGGGTCAACTGTACTAAGAAGTAGTGATGTCACTTGCAGTTACTCAAAGGATAATGTGTGAAGTTGCATTTTATGAAACTCCAAATTCTGTAAATTAGAAAAGGAACATGAAAATATTGATATTTTTACCTTGTACTGTTTTTATACTGCTGCCACAAAACAGCGCCAGTTTAACAGGCAAAAAGAAATATCTATCCTGTAGAAACCTCGTCATTATGAAATTCTGAAGAACTTACACTTCAAAGAAATTTAAAACTCACTCCAGAAATAATCAGTAATAACATTTGATGATTAAACATCTCTTTCAGTATTATTGATGGAGAAAGATTAAAAAAATATACAAAATGGGATCTTAAAATACATGTCATTTAAAAAATAACCCTAATTTTCCTTAATTTAAATGATAAATATAACTGATGGAATAAATAAAATTTTATTTAAACAGGAAAAATGTCAGAGCCTCAAGTAAGCCTTTGATTTAAGAAAAGGGTTAGGAACGGTTGGTGCTTTAGCTCTACACAGCATCTGTCCTTCTCTTATGATGAAATTTGCCTTGAGCTTCCTCTCATCTTCCCCCGGCCTCCAGATTTTACCTATTATATTTTTAGCCAATTATAACACATTCTGATATACAATATTAATACTATGGATACTTTTAAAGGCATGGAATGATTTTGATGAATTTAAAAATAAACATAAATCCCCGCACCAACAAATTTTAAAGTGATCTTTTTAAGGCAGTCTAAATTGTATGCTGCTGTAAACGTGCTATTTAGCCAATCTGACAAATGTGATATTTTGCTGTTGGCTAGACTTTGTTTCACATGCTAGCTGGGAATATGAAATTCATTTCCAAGGTGAATTTCATGAAGCTCTACTATAGAGAATGTTATAATAAAATCCAGACATTCCATCCACTACATTCCTGTCCTCTAATACTTCTGTAATTCAATCTAAAAAGACCAAGCAAGTCTGTCTGGGAAGATTACTGCTTTATAGACCACTAATGTTGCTAAGCTTTCAATATTTTCTGGGTACTCAAATATCCTGAAATCACTGAACACCAAACTACGGACATTTTATAATTTTTGTCTCTTTGTTTTAAAATGGTAACAGTTCAGCAACTCAATTCTGTATAGTTTCCTGACACTACTATTTCTCAAAATCCTCACTTGGTTTTCTCTCTCACAATCTCTAGGGTAAAGATTTTCAAACCTGTTTGTATATTCTAATCACCTGGAGAGCTTTTAAAACAAAGGATGTCCAGGCCTTATTCCATATCAATTAAGTCAGAATCTTTGAGGATGGGGTCCGGGAAAGGTGTTTTTAAAAGCTTTTAAATACCATATAGTGCTGTGTGAGTTCTTATTCTAAATAAAGAATCCAAAGCATCTCTATATAAATAGATACTCTTAACCCATGTTCAGGAACAGTGAAAATAATTTAATTAAGATTTTTAAAAGGTGAAAAGTTATCATTCTATCAACCATATTTCTCATAAATAGCACCCATTTTCAACATTTGTAAAGCTGGAGAACTGCTTTTTGGTTTAAAGCTGTAGTTTTAAAGTATCCCATCATACAAAACTTCTTTTTAAAGGGTAAATAAGGTTAGGAAATCTTGTCTGTTTATCGGGAAGTTTTAGGATTAGTTTGAGGGATTAACTGTTAGCAAAACATAAGACTAACTGACAAAACCTTAATAAAACAAGAATTTGGCAAAGAGTAAAAGGAATAAATGGTCACTGATTTCAGAGCTCATTTTCAAGCTAACTTCTTTTTCTTGTTTTTTTTTTTCCAGTTTATACCAGCTTTCCAATCTTTTATTGTTTATATTAGGAGTTCATTTTATTTCATGAATTTCCCATCATGTTTCATAAGAAACGTTCCATAATAACCCACTTCATTTATCCCCCTAGTACATGTTTGGGCTTTGGGAAATACTCCATTACATGTTATAGAAGCTGATTGATTCCTTTCCTGATTTCCTTCTTCCTAAAGCACTCTCACAAAATCCTCCAGGATTCCTCAACTCAACTTGGCTAAAATTCTTCATGTTAAAAAAAAAAAAAAGTGTTATTCAAACGAAGTTGGCCACCCTGGTGTTATTTCTGGGAGGCTGCTAGGGTAGTACAGAACTATGGATAACTTTTAAAGTTAAAGCTAGTAAATTTACTTATTTTGCATTCCCAAACTAGAAATCTCTGCAGATGAATCTGCAAATCTACTAGCTAATCATCTCCCAATCAGGTTCCTGAACGTCCGCCTCTACTAACCAAGTGAGCACAGAACATGGAATGACAAGGGAGCAAGGGGACAGCCTAACAGGCCAAATAAATCCTGGCCATTAGTGGGTGACAGATGTCTTAGCCAGATCACCCCCACAGCAATGCTGACCACACAGAAAACACAAAACTCTCTATTATTATTTTCCTTTTTCCTCCTTTTTTATAAATGAGGCTCAGCATGTATAAGAAACCAGAGCTACACATTGGTATAAAATGTTACTATTAGACATTATTTCCCATTGATAGGTTCAGGGCCATCCCAGATTCTAGAATTAACCTCATCTCCTTTGTAATAGTGGGGAATTGCTCTGAAACACATAACCTAAAAGTTAAATCATTCTTATGGAGCCCTTAGGGAGTTTCAAGTAATGTAACATTTCTGACCAACTGAACTCTCAAAATGGACAAGCAACATCAGTAGGAATACAAAGCGGATTACAGAGGTAAGGCTATTATTTTTGCATTTCAACATTTACACACTCTTAGGTCTGTTTTAGTCTGGAAGTAGCAATAGTGAAGGCACATGAATTTATACATTTTTTAGGCATTGAGTTGCTTTTTTTAGCAATATCCCACATATCAAACAGATAGGCAAGAAAACTACTGTCATCTGAAAATAAGTGAGGGGAAAAAAAAATCTTAAGTGTTTATGTACCTACTTCTAGAACCTCAAAAATCCTTTGGATATATAAGAAATTGGACATTCTTCACTGGACTCATACCAGTTTTGAGAAAAAGAAGGGACTAGAGACAGACTGCCTAGTGATTTCACAGGGGTTCTGGCCTTCTGTTCACAAACTCTTCATGACAGGTGCAGCGCCTTCCCTCCCTCCATCTGGGGCCTGGCTGAGCACTAAAACTGGCCTCTACACCAGCAAGAAGCATATGGGCTGGGACAGGGGCAGCATCTCCTTTCTGATGGTATCTGCTCCCTGTTGTCTAAGCTTGTCCCTTTAATTACCGTATCTTTGTCCTAACTTGTCACGCACTTCTTTAAAAAAAAAAAAAGTTTATTTATTTGAGATAGAGAACGAGAGCGCGTGTGCAAGCTGGGGGAGGGGCAGTGGGAGGGAGAGGGAGAGGAGAATGCTGAGGCGGACACCCTGCCGAGTGCTGTGCCCATGCCTGGGGCTCGATCCCAGGACCCTGAGATCATGACCTGAGCTGAAATCGAGAGCTGGACACTTAATCGAATGAGCCACCCTGGCACCCCAAGCATTTCTTAAATATGAGAGTTGATATGAAGAAAATATGACACGTACTTCTAAGTTATGAAGCACAATGAAGTGAACCAGCCATCCAAAATCAAGGCAGAATAGCACCATTCATTGTTTCTGAGATTTTTCTTCTGCTAGGGTATTCCCCAAGAAGTGACCCCCAATCCTAAAATCTGTGTTTATCATTCTTTTCTTTTTGGAAGAATAGATCTGCCACATAGGCAGATATTTCCTACATTGTTTGGTCTTACCTTTGTTGGAGTCTTTAAAATGGTAACCTACTAAATGTAATCCCAACTGGCTTTTTTTAAAACCAAACCAAACCAAACCAAACTTCACTATAATTTCCCCGTCATCCATGTTGATGCTATTTTTTTAAATTAAAGATTTTATTTATTTATTCATGAGAAACAGAGGGCGGGGGGCAGAGGGAGAAGCAGGCTCCATGCAGGGAGCCCGACCTGGGACTTGATCCTGGGTCTCCAGGACCATGCCCTGAGTTGAAGGCAGATACTTAACTGCTGAGCCACCCAGGCTGCCCCATGTTGATACTTTTTAAGTGGTATCTCATTCAGCTTTAGTGCTACATAATATTCCATTATGTAAATATACTAACATTCATTTACCCAGTCTCCTCTGTAAACTAGTATTCTTGGTAGATTCTTGCTTTAAGAACTTTCCTATTAATATCCTTGCAAACGTCTCCTGCCACAGGTATCTAGGTCTACCAGGTAGTGGAATTGCTAGGTCGCCAGGTATGGGGATGATGAACACTATAAGTTTCCAGAGCTGTTACATCTTCCTTTTCTGCCATTCCCAAAAAAATGTTGCTCTGCCCATCCTTGCCAACACTTGGCATTTTCAGACTTCTTAATTTTTGCAATGTAGAATGTGTGAAATGGAATTTCAATGTGGTCTTAATTTACATTTTCTTGAAAACTAATGAGTTTTGTGATTCTTTTTATATGTCTAGTTGCCATTGGTTTCATCTTCTAGGAGATGCCTTTTACTTTCGTCCCATTTTTTTTTTTTAGATTGCTAATTTTCTTATTGATTTTAAGCAATTCTTTACGTCTACTATCATACCTTGTCATATATGTTATAAAACTGTCTGCATTCTTCACCCTCACTGGGCCACAATTCTAGTGCTGGCTTCCATTACACCTTCCTTTCCAGCCCCCAAACTACTGAGGAATTGAGAAAACAGCAATATGGGTTTCCAAATAGAGCTTTAAAACTCATTTCCTGAAAAGGATATTTAAAACAATTGGGTATTTTTTCACAGAGATTAGCAAAGATAAAATTGTCAGGGATGGCACAGGTGGTAGAAATACACATTCAACACCACCGTTGAGAATGTAAAGTGAATCTTGATCTTGTTAAGGGTGGTGATACAGGACTATTTGACAAAACTCACTGAAATTATTGCATGCAAATTCTAGTACACAGGTAGGTGGGGTGGCACACTGGTTCAGGTCTAGTTCTAGAGCTAGACCACCACTAGCTCTGTCACTTAGAGTAAGTTGTGTGACTACCCTGGCCAGGTTATTTTGCTTCTCTATAGCCTTGGGTTTCTCAATGGCAAAATGGGGTAATAATACAGATATTATTATATTATACAGCAGTATCTGTATCTGTATTATTAGGGCCGTTGTGAGATATAAATGAAATTGTGTAAAGTGCTTAGAATAATTCCTAATGCAGAAACAGCATCAGATGTAGGGTAGGCTGCATTTATCATTTACAGTTTGTTGTAGGGTCTGAAAAGTTCTCTACCAAATTATAATGACATTTTCCTACATTTTCTTCTAAAAGTTTTTTAGTTCTGACATATAAGCAGGTAGTCCATTTATAATTTATTTCTGAGTTTGCTGTGAAATAAGGATGTAATTTCATTCTTTTTTTTCTAAGAGATGACCTAGTTGTCACAACAGTATTAGGTTACCCATCCTTTCCCACTGATTTTGAATACTACTCTGTTGTATCAGATTTACACACGTGCTGGGTTAGTTTCTGGATTCTTGATTATGTTCCAGTAAGTTTATTGTCAATCACTGCACCAATTCTACATGGTCTCAGTTACTATAACATTATAATCAAACTTGATATATAATTGGGGCAAGTCTTCCTTCCTTGTTCTTTACAGCTGTCTTATCATTGCTGGGGGGTTTTGCTCTCTCCTGTGAACTTTAGATAATTAGGTTCCACGAAAACACAAACAGTAAGAATCCTGTTGGAATCCCACTGAATTTATAGTTAGTTGGGAGGAACTGATCAACATTAGCCAATACTGATCCATCAACACGGACTATCCACTTACTCAGATCATCTTTTAACGTTCATGTTTACAACTTTTTTTATAGTTTTGTCCCCATTGTTACAGATCCTTTTAACAGGTGAAGGCAATCTGTGTACAGTTACTGTCATTACTGCCATATTTGAACCCATTTCCTGCATCATTTTTGGTCCATGTGTCCTCCATCACCTGTCCCTTTATTTTGGTCTTCTCTATCCCAGTAGCCTCCTGTCTCCTCCCCCTCTGTTGGTTTGGAAACTATAGATAATAACCTCTTAAGTTGTTATATCTCTGCATGTGACAGAGGCCATACTGTTCTCTCCTCGCCTTTACTGAGAGTGAAAGGAAAAAGAAGAACTAGAGGAAAAGGTGAGAAAAATGTAAAGCGGAGGGCAAGAGCCTGTGAAAACGTACTCTGAAGTGGGAAGTGGGGACAGAACTGAACATTCCACGGGACGGGGCTGCGTGCTTTCCTTCCTCCCCTCTCTCTAGGCACTTAGGCAGTGCACTTGTAGGTTACATGCTACATCATCTTCAGCACTTCCTTCACCTCTCTTAGTCATTCCAGGTAACCATGGGTTCTTTTTTTTATCATAACTATACTGTTAAGATGGCTTACCATTTTCGTTTTTCTGATTAGTTTTAGTTGAGCTATTTCAGTTAAAGCACTACAAGAACTTGTCACTAGCAAAACTTTAAGGTAATGGGGTATAGATTTACAGGAAGAAGGTACATTTTATTTTTAAAGATTTTATTTATTTATTCATGAGAGACACAGAGGGAGAAGCAGGCTCCCTGTGGGAAGCCTGATGCGGTGACTCTATCCCAGGACCCCGGAATCACGACCTGAGCCAAAGGCAGACCCTCCACCACTGAGCCACCCAGGTGCTCCGAAGGTACATTTTATTTCTTAAGCTTAGGAGACCATTTGAAACAAAGCAGTATTTGCATCATGTTTACCACAGGAAATAACACAAAATTTAGGATTTAAAAATTCCTAAGAAAGTATTTAACCATGATAAAAAAGCATAAACTGTCTGTGTGTGTATGGGGGGGGGGGTTCATTTCCATTTTGTATTTCTGCCATTTACCTGTCAAGGAAAAGACCAGATATCCTTTTGGAATATTTTTACGCGAAGCTTTCAGGCCACTTTTCTCATGTAATTTTATTTAACGCTTTAATGCTTTCAAATTCTTTAAGATTTATACACTTCTAAGGCCCTTTTATATGGAGCTAGCAGTGTATCTTTAAAGTGTAGTCTTCCCTATCCATTAATGATCCATTAAATACCTTAAAACCACCATCACTTCTATTTGCAAGATTAACTAAGGTATGTAAACTGAAAATCAAAAAGCCTTATATTTCAGAAAACCAGAAATAAAAAACTAAGGTTGATGAAAATTAATGATTTAAAACAGTGCAAATAAACAAATATTGACCAAACAACAACTGGGAAGTTTGTTCAGCAATACTGAGATTAGTTGGTGTCCCCAAAAGAAAACAAAAATCACAGGCACAAAGCAGCAAAGAACTAATCATGGCAATTATGTTCCCCATTAGGCAAATATCACCAAGTTCTCTTTTGTTCTTATATCTGCCCTTTCTTTAAATCCACACTCAAGAAGAGTGACTACTGCTCACTGTTTCAGTGGGCCTCTGGAAATTTAAACACAGAGAAGCCAGTTTATCCATTTACAATTTTGGTGAAAGTGTATTCTAAATTTTGGAAGTCCTAAAGATTGATAATTAAAGTTTGGTGATGAAAAAGTGTCACATTAGTAGAATCTTTAGCATACAATTTATTCAGTGCTGTATACATTCATGCTATTTTTAAATACCATTTATTAATCATTGCTAATATTCATGTAATACAAGGGTAATGTATTTACTTAGCTCAATATTCAAGTAGTTTTTTTCCAAACCTTCGATTTTTATTTTATTAAACTTTTGAATATAGTTGACAAAGGATGTTACATTACTTTCAGGTGTACAAGACAGTGATTCAATTTCTCTACAGGTTATCCTATTCTCACCACAAGTGTAGCTACTATCTATCACCATACAACCCTGTTACAATACCACTGACTCTATTCCCTGTGCTGGGCCTTTTATTACCATGACTTATTCATTCCATAACTGGAAGCCTGTCTCCCATTCCCCTTCCCCATTTTGCCCATGCCTCCCACCTCCCTTCCTTCTGTCAACCATCAGTTTGTTCTTTGTAAATATCTAAGCAGTTTTATTATATACAAAATACTTCACAGTTTCTCACAGAAAACTAATTTATTTATGGTTCTCCATAGGAAGCGTCCAAGTAATAGAGCCGAGATCTTCAGTGAGGGTTGTACTCTCCCTTTCCTGCCCCCAAGTGATGGAGAACTCATTGCTCTCACAAGGTTGTCAGTCTCAATGGTGAACAATTCTGGGTATTGGAAAGCTTTCCTTTATTTACTGAATAAAACTGTCTTCCCTATAACATCCACCTATTGCCCTAACGTTACATTCACAATAAGGGAAAAATCAGTCTTCTCTTCCCCATGTGACAACTTTTAAATCAAAACAATTTTGTTAGACATTAAATGCTCTCCTTACCTAACCCCTAAAACTCCTTGGTATTTTAGTTTTTCTCAGGATATGTAAAAGAGATTGTTATAAGCTGAACTATGCCCCTACAAAAAAGACATGAAGTCCTAATCCCCACTCCCTCAGAATGTGACCTGATTTGGAGATAGGGTCCTTACAGAGGTAATCATGTTAAAATGAGGTAATTAGCGTGGCCCCTAACCCAATGAGACTTACATATCTAATACAAAGGGGAAATTTGGACACAGAGACCTACACAAAAATGAAGGCAGAGATGGGGGTGATGTATCTATCAGCCGAGGAATGACAAAGACTGCCACCAAAGCACCAGAAGCTGAGAGAGAGTCTTGGAACAGATTCTCCCTCAAAGCCCTCAGAAGGAACCAGGGAACCCATCGATACCCTCGGCTTGACTTTTACCTTCCAGAAATGTGAGACAGTAGATTTCTGTTGTTCAGGCCACCCGGTTTCTGGTATTACAGCAAACTAATACATTTCTCAGAAATGTGACATGATAAAAGGTTTAAGAAATTTTCCACAGCAGGATGCTTTGTTTATGGGTGAGAATAATTCTTTCCTAAAATAGACTTACCATTACTTGGAAACATAAATGCTCTCAGCAATAATACATTTGAATACTTCCTGAAATTATGTTTTGAACTACTGGGTAGGACAAACCTATTATGTTTAGTTTTTTCCTATGACTTTTGCTTTCACAATTTTCTCAGCAGCTCTGCCTTTGCAGAGCTGATGTAACTGTTAATAGTAAGAACAGTAAGAACCTTGGCTCTGTACTCAAATCCTAATATCCAAACAACTCATAGGACCAAGAAAACTATAACCTGTAAACTACACTTTATTCACAAATTTAGAGAATAAGGAATATAAAAGTTGAGGGTAGAATGTATGATTACATAAATCATTTTCTAAGAATATTTATGTCAGTATACTACATCAGATTTTCATCAATTTTGGGAACCTCTCTGTAAATACTGAAATAGAAATTAATTTTGAAACAGTAAAAAAAAATTAAGATCAGCAACATTATTTTATATAGAAGATTCTTAAGCAAAAGATATCCTGAGATGCTTAGGAATTCCTGAATATCATTATTTATAGCCTGTAATTTCTCCCACAAAGTACATAGGAGCAGCACACAAAGCCATTTTCAGATGGAGATGCTGAGCAGACTGTGCCTTGTAAGGAATCACTCCAGTTGACCTTGCTGTAATAATGGAAATGTTTTATTTCTGTGCTGTCCAATAGGTAGTTACTAAGCTTGAATGCCTATTGAGCACTCAAAATGTGGCTAGTGTGACTGAGGAACTTAATGTTTAACTACCTAAAAAGCCACGAGGGACTAGTGGCTACCACATATATTTTTTAGATTTTATTTTTTATTTTATTCATTTGAGAGAGAGAGAGAGAGAGAGAGAGAGAGAGAGAGGGAGGGAGGGAGAGAGACTGAGAGGATGAGCAGAGGAAAGAAAGGGTGGAGGGAGAGGGGAAGTCGACTCCCCGCTTACCAGGGAGCCCAACATGATGACATGACATGATGCAGGGCTGGATCTCAGGACCCTGAGACTATAACCTAAGCCAAAGTCAGATGCTTAGCCAACAGAGCCACCCAGGTACCCACTGCTACCACATTGAACAGCACAGCTTCTGGGTTCATTCCCTCCCATACATATTTTCCTTCTTTTTCCCTTTAACGCAGGAGTTCTCAGGGAGTGGCAATTCTGCCCACTAGGTGACGTGCGGCAAAAAGACATTTTTGGCTGCCATAACTGGGAGGTGCCAATGGTATCTAGTGGGGAGCGGCCAGGAATGCTGTTAAACATCCTACAGTGGACAAGACAGGCGTCCCGAGGAAAGGATATTTCAGTCCAAAATGTCAAAAGTGTTAGTTTCAGAAACCTAGACATATTCAAAAGCCATATAATATTCTAACATTAGCAAGTCTGCTCTTGAAATCTTTTGTCATTGTTCAATACTCCATCCCAACTGCTGTTTCCTCTGTCCATAGTCTCTTAGCAAGTACACCACCTCATCTGATTTTCAATCATAGTGACCTATGTCAGTTTGACATGACTGAAGCTGGTAACTGTACTTTTTTTTTTTTTTTTGGTAACTGTACTTTTTAATAGGGATAAATATACATAAACCCTAAACCGTTTTGTAAACATGAAGGCATTTATAACAGAAAAACTTTTACTTCTAACTTTTCATTTAACTTCATTTAATTACATGAAAGGGCTAGTTTAGTGCCAATGCGTGATCAGTGACATCAAAAGCTCATGTTCTGCTAGCAGAGATTCAGCAAAAATCTTTTTCCACCTGACAAAACAGTAATATATTTAAGATCTTTAAATTACCCATTTATGCCATTATTATTATAAGACACTCTTTTATTTGAACATTATAATCTATACCAAAAGCAGAGAGTATTAAAAAAAAATCTCCGTCCTTAAACAGTTCAAAAATCCAGTGAAAGAATAAATGGTTAATATAGCTGCAGTCACAAAAAGTGAACAAAAGCAAATTGTTTCTGAAATGGAGGCTAATAAAGGAATCTTGTTGGAAGTTCTGGCCTATGCAATGAAAACAAGACCCAACAGTTTAGGATGTGTTTTCTGTCCTAATGAAGGAAGACAGAAAAGATAACCTCTTATCATTGATGAAAAATTATATTTTTAAGATTTTAACTTTTTCAATTTCCTTGAAAATGTTGCTCCTATTTACCTTATTTCTCATTACCTCACAGCAATTTCTGTATCTTGTTCTTAGACACACATTTTAGTTATTCACATGATAAATCTCATCCAAACTGGAAAATAAAATCTACCTTAACCTAACTGAAAGATGACAAACTTAGACATCTCTGAGATTTTACAACCATTTAAAAATATGTAAAGCACATATCAAGGAAGAAATGTGTCACTTATAAATTGTGACTGCCCTCAAACTTCCACGAGGAGTTAAAAATTACTCAAGATGGGGCAGCCCCGGTGGCGCAGCGGTTTGGCGCCGCCTGCAGCCCAGGGTATGATCCTGGAGACCCCGGATCGAGTCCCACATCAGGCTCCCTGCATGGTGCCTGCTTCTCCCTCCGCCTGTGTCTCTGCCTCTTTCTCTCTAGCTGTGTCTCTATGAATAAATAAATAAAATCTTTAAAAAAAAAAAAAATTACTCAAGATGTTTTTCATTAATCCTATATGATCTTTGCATGCAAAGGGAAGAGGCAGGATGCTACCATAATAATGCATTTAAGAGTTGATGCTGGCTTGGACTAGAGTAACATACATAAAGCTGATGAAAACCAGGGGGATGCTGTGTCTATTTTGAAGACAGAGCCAACAAGATTTGCTTTAGGATTCAATGCAGGCCATGAGAGAAAGACTGGAATCAAGGATGATCCCAAGGTTTTTGGCCCGACCTACTGGAAGTACCAAGTTGTCATTAATTGGGCTAGTGCAGACTGCCAAGGGAGCCAGACTAGGAAGGAAATCCAGAAGCTCAGTTTTGGGTATCTTAAGTTGAAGATGATTTTCAGATGTTTCCAAGTAAAGTAAGCACCTGAAAATATGTATGATCATGAGTTCAGCACTGAGGTCTGGGTCAGAGATGTGAATTATGAGAGTCCTCATAGAAAAGAGAAAAAAAATCTAGGAACTGAGCTCCTGGACCTGCCAACTTGAAGAAGTCAGGGCATGTGGAGGAATGTGACAAGGGAGACAAAGAAGGGAGTGGCCACTGAGTTATGAAGAATACAAAAACAGGTTTCTTGGAAACCACGTGAAGAAAGCACTTCAAGGACAGAGTGAGCAACTGTACCAAAAGCTCCCGATAAGTCAGATGAGGACCAAACAATTGGGTCACACGGGGTCACCTCTGACCTAGAGAATGGCAATTTCAGTAGAGTGGTTGGTGGCAAAGCCTACACGGTATGGGTCTGAGAGTGACCTAAGGAGAGGAAATGGGGAAAGTGAACATAGACGTTCTTTTGAGGAGTTTTTGCTTTAAAAGGGAGGGGGAAGGGGCTCCTCCCGCTGAACCGGTGGCTCAGCAGTTAAGCGCCACCTTGGGCCTGGGCCGTGGTCCTGGAGACCCGGGATGGAGTCCCACATTGGGCTCCCTGCATGGAGCTTGCTTCTCCCTCTGCCTGTGTCTCTGCCTCTCTCTCTCTCTGTGTCTCTCATGAATAAATAAATAAATAAATAAATAAATAAATAATCAATCTTAAAAAAAGGGGGGGGGGAGGGAGAGGGAGGAATGGGATACTAAGATGAAAAGTAGGCCAAAAGAGATTTTTTGTTAAGTAGGAGAAATAATAGCATGTTTGTGGAGAAAGATCTAGGACAGAGGGAAAACATGCTGGAAAGAAGTGGGAAAATTGCTGGAGTATGGTTTTCAAGGTTTGTAATTTAGACTTTAACGATACCCATTAAATATAATCAAAGAGGATCAATTTACTTCTGCTAGATAATAAAACTATGGTAAGACAAAAAGTGTTATTAAGGTAAAAAGGGAAATACAGATGTATGGAATATAAAAGGTCTCCAAATTAATCCAATTCTATATGAGAAAGTAGTACTTATCAAATATCTAGAGTAATTAGTATTCTATATTTAGAAGTGAAAAATCACAGAGTAAAAAATGAACAAGTTGAACTGTATTAAAATTACAAATTCTCCTTACAACTAAAAATAAAATATCTAAAGAGAAGTATTATTAGATTGAGAAACAAATTTAAGTTGAATATGGCTTGAGGTTAATTAAATAAGGAGCTCAAACAAGTAAATTATCAAGTAACCAAAAGATAAATGGGTCAAGTACATACAGACTACTTGTACAACAGGAGATACCATAAATATCAGGACAAGTATTAAATCTTGCTAACAGTAAAATGCAGAAAAAACCCCAATGCAATCTGTTATACATGTTAGGAAAATACGAAAAAGTTAAAACACCCAAACCTGGCTAAACTGTGAGAAAGACAGTAATCATACACTGTTGGTGGCAATGTAAAATATTAACATCCTTTTGGACAGCAATTTGGCAATTCATATCACCAGTCCTAAAAATACTCATAGCCTTTCACCCAAATACTCCTCTTGGATATTCTGCCTAAGGAAATACTTAAAATGAAAAAAAGTATACATAAATGATGTTTACTGTGACATTATAATTATGTTGACATTAGTTATGATAATATTAAAAATGAACTAAAAGCAAAATTAAAGAAATGAATGGCTATGAAAATTATGAATATTGGCCTGATTACAGAAGAGATAAAATATGATTTCAGAGAACACAGAAGATGCTTACAATATACTAAGAATAATATAAAACTTTATTTTTATTTATTTATTTATTTTACTATACTCTAAATATAACTATGTCACCTACAACAAGACAAAGAAAAATGTAAATTGAAAACGGTTTCAACATCCAGTCTGTTGGGACTGTAGGGGAATACGTTCTTCCTTGTTCTGATAACAACTAATACTTACTGAATACTTATCACGTGTCCAATGCTGGACTATACACGTTATGTATATGGGCACATATAATCCTATGGGGGTAGGCTGCAGTCAATATATGGCAGAGCTGATATTTGAATTCAGGTAGTATTTCATCCTGATCTTAAACACAATGATATATACCTAAATTAAGAAAAGTTAGAAAAGTAGGATTTCTCTCAACCTGTAAGAGTCATGTTTCAAAAGGTAAGGTATAGGTAATCACAAATGAATGAAATATCATTTGGTAATCTCAGACTACTATACCTTAATAATCGCTAACTTTTCAATCTTGCCTGCAAAGTTAAAAGTGATTTTAAAGAGAATGGAAAAACCCAACAAAACAAAAACCATTTCATACCACTACAGAATGCTAGAGCTGTATGAGAGAGTAGATTACCAAATCCCTTTATCTCTATAGAGAAACTGAGGTCTCTAATCAGTAAGAGGCTGACTCAAGGTCATTTGGATGGTTAATATAACGAAAGCTAGTTCTATATTCCAGGTTCCCAGAGGAGTCCAACAATATTTCTTTCTATACTGCCTTATTCCTCTCCCCCACAAAAAAACCATACCTATTACGTTTTAAGCGCAGAATAAATGCCAAGCTGCACATCTGGTGTGTTTTAGTTAAACTAATATTTACAATAGTTTTAATAGTGGTTTAATATTATAACCACTTTAAGAAGATGGCAGTGAAGCTCAGATGAGTTTAGTACATCACCCAGCATCACGCAGCTATTAACTGGCATCAGGATCTGATTCCAAAGCCAGGGCTCTTCCTCCAGTATCTACCACAAGGTCTGGAGAGAGAGTGCTCATGCGCAGGAAGCTCTGGTTCTGGAAGTTCCTTGTGTTCCCTGCGCATGCCACCAAAGGTTCACAGTAAGAAAACTATCTGATCTTTCTTCAGGCTCAGGACTAGCAGGCTGTACCAGCAGGTTAAAAAGAACATAAATAAATTCTATCTCCTGGCATGAAAAAAAGTCTCCAAGTTTGTGTAGGTCCTGGAATGGGCTTTTGTGTCCTATAGTACAACAAGGGAGAATACATTCTACTGAGAAATTGAGGAGCGCAGGGGTAAAATATAACGATGCTTGTATTCCTCGACAATCGTGCTTTCTAGTATGCTAATGGTTCAATGGCTCATGACATGTAATTCCATGACCTTTCCTCCCTCCCATTTTTTTCTTTTCTTTTGCTTCACACTTCAAATTCCATAGATTCTAGTACTGCAGGCTTTAGTCTTTTCTCTCCAGTTAGGGAGCCCCCTAAGTGAGCTCCTTGTCTTCAGAGTTTCTTCATTTACAACCATCTCACTCGGCAAGGGAGAGAATCTTCCAAAGTGAAGCCACTACTGCCCAACAAAATTTATCACTTTTTCCTTAAATTCCTTGAAAACAGGCCCTAGTCTACCTTTCCAGCTTTCTCTCCTGTCCCTCAAGTTCCCTGTAACTAATCTGGGCTTTCCCTGCTTTGTGCTTTTGGCTCACAAAGATCCCTTATCTGGAATCCTCTACTCTTTCATCTTTGGCTGTCTAAATTCAGAAGGTCCTTTAAGGTCCATCTCAAATGTAATCTCCCTTGTTTTTTCTGGTTCTCCAACCAGATATAATTCCCTCCTTTTCTAACCCTTATAGCACTGCGTTGTAACTCTTACAAGACTCCACATTGTCACCTGTATTGCAGCAGGTATCAGCGTTTGAACTGTCAGTTCCAGTAACATCAACACTGTGTTACTAACTTTTGTGTTATAGGTAGCACCTAGAGAAGACTTTCATATTCATAGTCAATGATCAAAACCAAAAATTTGATTTGAGTAATGCAAACTACATCAAAGTGCTTCACAATTTTCTGTTAAAAAAAAGAAAACTGGTCAAAGGAAACCAGTTAAAAAAAAAAATAGTTACAGCTTCTTAAATGGGGCACTTCATTTTCTAGGTGCAAACACAACAGTTGATATACATCTACGAGGTCAAGAAAGGTGTGCTGGGATTATGTAAATGACACTTAAAAGGCTTAAAAAGGCTGAAAAAAAAAAAAGAGTCTCAAAAACCCCAATCTGAAGACTTCTGTAGTGTGCTTTTATTTCCTGCTTCTTAGTTCTGTTCAGAGGAATGCAGGAAGCTCTGAAGCTTTAAACCTAGAATCTGTAGGGAGGTAGGGCAGACTTCATTAAGACAATCAAATGATAAAGTCAGAAGGCTACTGCAAATCAGGCTGAATAGAGCTACTGAGTGACTGATCCACTCTCGAACAAAAAACCAAAACTCAGAAAATTTAGCTGCTTCTCAGTGAAAAACTAAATTTGAAAATCTGCTAAATGTTCTATTTTCCACACTCTATAGCTAATCGGAGAAGCCTGCTGCTCAACAAAAACATTCCATACAGGTACTGAGGTAATAGTACTCCTACAGATTTCACGAATAATGAATCCGGGGGGGCCCCTGGCTGTACCTGCGTCATTGCTTACTTTGTGACCAATTTTCTTTTTTTGTTTTTGTTTTTTTTTTTTTTGTTTTTTTTTTTTTTTGAAGACCGGGGGTAAGGTGGGGAGGATGAGAAAAAATCGGTTTAAATTGTAGTCAGACAAAACAGCCTCAGTGGAGTTGCGGCGTTTAATCTTTGTCTCACGGACCTGTAGCACTTGGTAAGGGCACAATGAAATTAACCGATAATCCGGTAAAAGCAAGAGGCACCTGCGGCCTCTCAGCCTCCGACCAGACCGGGCCCCACTCCGCGAGCGGGTGGTCGCCATTCCCCGGGAGACGCTAGGTGAGCGCCAGTCCTGGGGCAAGGGGGACCTCTCCCAGGGATGTGAGCTAGGAGCGCTCTCAGGTTTTTAGACGAATCTCTCCTCCTACCACACGTGACCGAATGGCATTCGGCCGCCCAGAGAGACACCGCACCGCACCAGCCGCGGGATACAAAGGCTCGTCGCCGCCGCCGCCGCCGCCGCCGCCGCCGCCGCATCCTCGGGAGGGTCGCCGGGCCTCCCGCGCTCGCGTCAGCGGAGACTGCGCAGGGCGCCGCCGCGAGGCGCGCCGCTCCCGGGCCCACAGGGCGGTGCCGCGCAGCGCGGGGAGCGGGAGCGGGAGCGGGAGCGGGGAGCGCGCGCCGCCGGCCTCGCGCGCCCGCCCGCCCAGCGCCTCGGGAGCAGGGCCGCCGCGCCGCACGCAGCCCGGCCGCGCCGCAGCCGCCGCCGCAGCCGCCGCCGCCGCCGGACCTTCGCCCGCCACAGGGAGCCCCGCAGCGCCGTGGACCCGGGTGAGGAGGCCGAGGGCCCACCCCCCAGCCCCCGGGCAGGCCCAGGGCCCGGCCAGCCCGCCCCGGCCCAGGCCCGGGCCTCCCCCTCTCCCAGCCCCTGCCCCTCCCTGCGCCTCCCCGGGGCTGGCGCGGGCGGCGGGGCTTGGGGAGCGGCACTTACACCACGGCTCTGGAGATCATCCAGGACACCATCTTCCCGGGGCTTGGCCCCCACTTCGGGGGAGGGTGGGCGCCGAGCGTGGCGGACCAGGCCGCCAACCGCAGGCCGCGCGCTCGCCGGCTCCTCGCGCTCCCCGGGGCCGCGCCGGCGCCCTCGGGAGCCGGGCCGGGTGTGTGCGCGCCGCGGCCCGAGCTGCGCGGCGGTCGGCCCCCCGCCCGTCCCCGCCCGTCCCCGCCCGCGGCCGAGCCGCCGCCGAGCCAGCCGGCCCCGCCCCTGCGCTCCGCTGATAGGCGGCGGCGGCGGCGGCGGCGGCGGCGGCGCGCGCGGCGGCCGAGGCCGGGTCTGGGCGGCGGGGACCCCGGCCGGCGCCTGCGAGCCTCGGGGCGCGGCCTCCGGCGCCCGGGCCCCCGGGCCCCCGCCCGCCCGCCTTCTCTTTCCACCCCTGGGACGCCCACCCGGCGTGGAGGGGACGAGGGGGTGGCGGGAGCCCGAGGCCGGGGACTTGCGGGCGGGGGCTGTGATTTGTGTGCGGAAAAAAATAGCAGGAACCCTGTCGGGCGGAATCCTCCGGATCAGGCCCTGGAAGCCGGGGATCCCGGCAGGACTTTGAGCTGCGCGTAGCCGCATCCGCTGTGCCGGCGTCTGGCGAGCACCGCGTCCCGAGGGAGACGTCGGCGGGATCCCTGTGCAAGCCGCAAGCCGCAAGCCGCAAGCCGCGGTGTAGCGGAGGAGCCTGGGGCTGCGCGCTGCGGCGCTGGGAGGGGCGCGCGACCGTGGCGTTGGATTTCGCGTTTGCAGCAGTGGGTGTGTTGGTATCACCGTCCTGGGCCTCTCAGACCGCCTTCCCAATCACAACATCTGCAAAGCCTGTTTCACAAACACATCTGAACCTGCCAGATATTCAAAGTAAAGAAGGGCCTAGGGCTCCTGACCTGCTCTGCTATTTACAGTTGTCTTTTTTTGGGGGTGGGGGTGGGTTGGGTTACTGCTTACTCCGTGCAGTTCTTGCAGATAGCGTTAATTTCAAGAGGGAGGATTTAAAAACTGTTTCTGGTAGGAGTGCCCAACTGAGAAAATGATCTTCAAGTGTAGTCTTGTTTTCTCCCCCCGCGGCCCCCCCCCAGTTCAGTTCAGAGGACAGTAAAAGTTAATTCTAATATTCAGATGGTACGAAGAATAAAGGATGAAATGTGGGCTTCAAGCCTTTAATTAAAGTCCTAAAAAACAGCTTATTTTGTGACCATGTAATTTATTCTTTTTGTTCCTCAGTTTCCCCACAGTAAAAAGAGACTAATAATACTGCAGCTTACCTTGTCGGAGTGACATGAGGCAGTGCTAAATAACATGTTTAGGCAGTTCTCCAACTTGCTTGGAAGAAAATCGAGGGCATATATAAGATTGTCCAGAGTTCTTTTAAGTTCCCAGGTTCAATAAATTTAGTACTATTTTTATTATTTAAGAATTGAGCTCAAAAGTTGCTTTCAACTTCAGGGTTAGGTTCTTTTTCTTATTCACTCATATTAAGAATATATAAAAAAAGAATATTTTAGTTTCAGGGATCACTTAAAATTTGTATGTGCTTGGAATCTTATTTTTGGCTATTTTTAGCATTCTTTGGGGATCACGTGTGTCACATAAGCACTAGTTTTCTGGAAAACTGTTGCCCAATAAAATCCAAACTCCTGGGACGCCAGGCTCAGCCATGCTCAGTGGTTGAGCGTCTGTCTGTCTGCCTTTGGCTCTGGTTGTGATCCCAGGGTCCTAGGATGAGTACTGCATGAGGCTCCCAGCAGGGAGCCTGCTTCTCCTCCTGCCTTGTGTCTTTGCCCCTCTGTGTCTCATGAATAAATACAGTCTTCAAAAAAAAAAAAAAAAAAAAAGTCCAAACTCATTTGAAAGGCACTTAAATCTCTCCATGAACAGGTCCTGAAATGTTTTTAACAGCCTGAGTTTTTACTGCTTTCCCAACTCCTTTGGATCCCTGCCCTTTCCCCTCATTCTTTTCTCTGAACCAGCTGTATTTACATGCCCGGCACCTTGACCAGACTTCATTTTTTCTTTAACGATGTACTCTCTACTCTCTACCTATCAGGATCCTTGTTTTTCAGTGTCCTTTGCTATGAGGATGTCCTTGATTTTTCCCCGGTGAAAATTATCCATAATTTTTCCTAGGCCCTTACAATTTATTAGTTGAATTTCTACTTAATACCTGTTTCATTCTGCTTTATATTATGACTGTGTTTTACTGATGTCTAATCTACTGATGTTTTACTGAGGTAGTAAAATGTTTGAGGACAGATACGGTATACTAGATATCTTTTGTGTTTTCCAAGTCTCTAGAATAGGATAATTGCCCAATGAAAGTTTGAATAAGTTTGAGAAGTTCGTTAATACACTCTCTTTTAAGTGTTGAAGCTTTATGAAAATTCAGCCATGTACTGTAGAAGTCTCTCAAAGATGTCTTGTGTTCTTCACTTGGGGGGTCATCATTCTGAATATTATCTCACAACTTTCACCGTAATGTATGCCTTCAGCGGTTGCTGAGACATGTAGGACTGTTGGTTGCTCTCTGAAATGTCCCTAAGCTGCTGTGTCTTAAATTTCATTTCGTATGCTTATTTTATCTTCAGTCTCTTCCATATTCATAGCACGTTTTGCTGCTCTCAATCTGGAACAGCCCCCTTCTTTATACATCTCAATATGCCATGTGCTGGAAACCACCTGCCCTCTGCTAAGCACATGTTGTTGAATCAACCTTTACAACCCAAAATGTGTAGGTAGTGTTATCCCCATTTGATATACTGGAAACTGAGGTTTAGAGAGTTCACTGCCAATGACCACATAACTCATAGGTGACAGAATTGGAACTAGCCCATGTTTCCTGGGTGTTCTTGACATTATACTGTGATAATCAAATTGTGTCTAAGGAAGTGGGTCCAGATGGGGAAATACCCTCTCGGAGGAAGTTGGGAGACAAATTTTTTGTTGGTGGTGGTGGCTGGGGCTAACCACTAACATTTAATGGGTGGAGATTAGGGATGTTACACTTGACGCAGCGTGTGGGCAATCCTGAACAAAGAATGTTCCCATCTCCTGTGTGATTAGAAATATCATGCTTGACATTTGTGTGACATTTGTAATTATCAGAATCTAGAAACCATTTTACATATAAACTAATGGTTTTAATGGAGACTGAACTTTCATTTGTTTATTTCCACATGCAAATGTTGTGTGAAAGGAAGATATTTTTCACAACTTGATGACGAGTTGTTTAGTTTTGGAAAACTGTATCACAGACCACTTTGCTATCATGTTCATGATTACTTTTATGTGTCTTCTAGCTCAGTTTTGTTTCAAGATTAATATTGAAATACTCATTATCTTATAAATTATTTTCATTTTCCTTTTACATTTATATTTTGTTTAGGGTACATGGTTTTCTTAGAAGTTGTTTGTAGGAAGAGTGTTATAATTTCATTTCAGGGTGATGATGCAGAAGTTGGAAAATATTTTATGGAGGGGAAACACTGAGTCTCTTAAGGTTGAGAATTCTTGGGCTAAACTAAGAGTAAATTTATCTGATGGGGAGTCTCTTATGGAAAGTGCCCAAGTTTCAGTAGGAGTTGTTTCTAATCTCTGTGTCCTGGGCCAAATCTTGGATGGTAGAGATCTTCTAGTAGGTGGCCATTAAATAAGTGCTTCGTGGTGTGAGGCAAGGTTCTAGAGACTTGGGAGAAGCTGAAATACATTACCTGCGGCCTAGAAGCTTATTTAAAGTGTTGTTTCATTTGGTATACTTGAGATCGTTTCTGGTATAGAAAGTAGAAAATCATTTCTTTAAATATTAAATGGTTTATTTTAACATATCACTGGTATTCATTTATTGTGCTATGGAGTGCTTCCTTAATTATATTATGCAAAGACACTTTTCTTTAGGTATTGAATGTAACATGGTGGGAGGCAGCATATTTAAAGATTGTTCTATCAGGAGATCTATTTCTGCTATTGATAATGTGATGTTTGGCAAGTCAGTTTGCTTTTAAATGGGGTGGATAATGTTATCAAATGCAAGGGGTTTTAAAACTTAAGGCTAATTAGACTCTATTAAAAGAGTTGCTTTCTCTTCTATATCTTCCCTTAGTGTTGCTAGGAGATATGTAGAATGTGCATCTTTTACATGTTAAAGGAGTTCATTTATTAAGGAAAAAAAGAGTAGTGAAGTACCTAGGAGAACAGGTAGTGAGAGCAGAATTACATGGTACAGAGATAGTTTCTAATTTGTGTAATTATTAATGAGTATGCCAGGGGTACTAAGTAACAGGTCACCTTCCCCTTCCTACTGGAGGAGTATTTTCAAGTGCTTGAAAATATTTTTATTTGGAGGAAGACTAAAATTACTAAACGCATCTGCCTCAATAGTTGTTTAGAAAATAGTGTCAGGGAGAGGATCTAATGACAATGACTTAAAAGGTAAACCTGTTCTTTTTCTATCTCCTGCTGGATGAATATTTCTTTTGTCTTAGCCAATCTGTTTTAGTATTATGGTGACAATAGAGGTGAAATTTGCATCTAACATTGAAATAAAATTATAAAGAAAAGTAATATTCAGAACGCAATAATCAGATTGCAGGAGAATGGAAAGATTAGATTCTGAAGAAGATGAAAGCAAAATATGTCTGTGATGGCCGGATCTAGGGAACACATATAGTAAGGAATTGACCATATCTGAAGTTCTTCTACATTGGAAATAGTAGTTTTACTTATGACAATTAAGGACTTATACAGAACTTTTTCCCCCTTCTGGTCATTCATGTTAAATGGCAGAGAAACACATAGCTCAAGACATATTTGGGGCACTTTCGCTATTCATTTAAAAAAGAATAGATTTAATCATAGTTTCTGGTTTTAAAATCAAGGTAGGGGACACCTGGGTGGCTCAGCGGTTGAGCATCTGCCTTTGGGTCCGGGCGTGATCCCAGAGTGCCGGGATCAAGTCCCGCGTTGGGCTCCCTACATGGAGCCTGCTTCTCCCTCTGCCTGTGTCTCTGCCTCTCTCTCTGTGTCTCTCATGAATAAATAAATAAAATCTTAAAAAAAATAAAAATAAAATCAAAGTAGATCTATGATTTCAGGTATTGTTCAGGTGCATACAGAGGTTGTGGTGTAATTTCCAAAAAGTTGAAATATTTGATAATTCTACCATGTGTATTAAGCAGACCTTAAAATTTTTTTTATTGGTGTTTTTGAGTGGTAATTCAAAGCACATGGAATATAATTCACAAGGGTAAACAATGAAGTTAGTCTTTTACTGTCTCCAGCTCTCCAATTCCCTTCACAGGCTATCTCTGTTGTCAGTGTTTTGTTTTGCTTTTGTTTTTGTTTTCATTTTTTTTTGCCAGAGCAAAGTCTAGCAACAGACTCAGTTATATGTAGGTATTTAACCTAAGGTAAAGGTGGAATTTTACATCGGTTGGAACATGTTGGGTTTATTTAGTAAATGATTTTGTGACAGCCAGCCGTTTAGTAAAACCTGAAGAAAAAGTAATTCCTGATGGATAAGAAATGTAAATGTAAAAACTAAAAGTACCATAAAAGTGCAAAAATAATATATACATGAAGGTAATATGATCTTGATGTTGGAAAGTCCTCTCAAAGCATGTGATAAAATCAGAACCAAAGTCAAATTTCACAGACCGGGATCCCTGGGTGGCGCAGCGGTTTGGCGCCTGCCTTTGGCCTGGGGCGGGATCCTGGAGACCCGGGATCGAATCCCACGTCGGGCTCCCGGGGCATGGAGCCTGCTTCTCCCTCTGCCTGTGTCTCTGCCTCTCTCTCTCTTTCTGTGTGACTATCATAAATAATTAAAAATTAAAAAAAAAATTTCACAGACCTAGTAACATAAAAATTTAGAAGTTTTCTGCCCTGAAAAATCACATAAATGGGATTTCAAGATAAATGATAAACTGGGGAAAAAAAATTGTAAAACCAAAGGGTTGATAGTCTTGCTATACAAAGCGCAACCCAACAAAACAAATAAAAAACATTAACTGAAAGTATAATCTCAAAACTTGGAATCTCTGGTTTCCAGCCCAGTATGTAGGGAGTTTAGGAATTGCTAGTCTATCCTAACAAGTAAAAAGCTGAACTAAAGAGATACACTCTGCTTAGATTCTTCAGGGTAATGAAGTCACAGGGTAAACTGTTGCCCCCAGAATTGGAATTACAGGAAGATACAGGGAATCACACCCTACTGGAGTAGAAACCTCTGCAGTAACCAGTGCCAGGGTAGGAAAACCTAAACTATAATTGATGAATCTGGAAGCTCAGGGTGGACAACTCTGAGAGTTAAAAACTGTGAGAGAATCTAGTCATGAGGGACCCCCACACTTTGGTGAGTATTACCTCCACAAGCTCTGTCCGGTCCTCACAGTAAATATTGGAGAAAAAAACACTCCGTGTTTCCAAAAGGAGGAGGGGAAAAGGAACCATTTCAAAATAAACCAGAGCATTCTGCTTTTCTTAACAAGAAAGGCCCTCAGGAGAAAGTACTTTACCAGAGCCTAACCTAAATGGGGGAAGGCAAATACCCAGCATCAACCAGCCCTAGTCTTACACTTGGGGGTAAGGAAAGAACCCAATTTGAGCTCATCTAGCCATATGTGAAGGGAAAGGGAAATACATAACTTTAGCTATCCTGTCCCATCTTTGGGGAGTGGAAAGGTAGGGACTGAGAAGCATTGATGAAATTCATAGTCCAGTGGTGCCAGCTTACTGAAAAACTGAGACCAATCATAGGACTGGAGAATGCCTCCCCCTAACCACCACCACACCACTACATTTCTAAAGACCTATTTACCACAGCTCTTTAACCTAGTGCATCATGTCTGCCTTTCAACAAAAAATTACAAGGCATACTAAAAGACAAAAAAATGACAGAGACTGAGCAGTTATCAGAACTAGCTAGAGTCTGGGAAGGAATGTTGGAATTACCGGACCAGGATTTTTTTTTTTTTTTTAAAGATGACTAATGTGGTAAGAATTTTAATGGAAAAAGTAGACATGGATAAATGGATAATGTAAGCAGAAAGGTAGAAATTCTAAGAAAGAATGAAAGAAATATTAGATCAAAAATATGGTAACAAAGAATGTCCTTGATGGGCTCATTACTAAACTGGACCTGGCTGAGGAAAGAATCTCTCTGAATTTAAGGATATGCCAATAGAAAATTTCAAAATTAAAAGTAAAGAGGAAAAAAATGGAAAAAAGTGGACTAGAACATCTCAAAACTGTGGGACAACTACAAAAGGTATGGCATATGTGTAATGTGAATAGCAGGCAGAGAAAAAAAGGAAGGGAAGCAATATCTGAGGCAGTTATGACTGACGATTTCCTCAGATTAATGCCAGGCACTAAATCATAGAACTGGGAAGCTTAGAGAATACCAAGTAGGATAAAGATTAAAACACACACACACACACACACACACACACACACACAAAACAACAACAAAAAAATCAATGCACAAAACCCTACACCTAGGCATAATATATTCAAACTTCAGAAAATCAGCAGTAAAGAGAATAATCTTGAAAGAAGCCAGAGGAAAAAGAAAGCACCTTATCTATAGAAGAGCAGGGGTGAGGATCACGTTCATTCAACTTTTTCAACTTTGCAGAAAGCAAGAAGAGTTGAGTAAAACTATTTGAAGTATCGAGGAAAAACTCCCACCAACCTAGGCTCTGTATCGTGTAAGGTTATCTTAAAAAGTGAAGGAGAAATACTTTTTCAAAGAAATCGAGGGAACCTGTTACTATTATACCTGCATTGCATGAAATGTTAGAAGTAGTACTTCAGACAGAAGAAAAATGGTACACATCAGAAACTGATCTACATAAAGAAAGGAAGAACTTTGGAGAAGAAATAAGTGAAAAGAGGGCAAAAACTTTTTTAATACTTTTGATCTAATAGTTTTAAGTTTGTTCAAAATGATAGCAGCAATATATTCAGTTTGTGTGTTTGTATGCTTAATTGTATACTTATGTATAAGTGAAATGAAATGAAAGCAATTGTATAAGAGATCGGAGGGAAGAATTGGATTTGGATTACTTGTAAATATATTCAGGCCTACCTCAGAGATATTTTGGGTTTGGTTTGAGACTGCTGTAACAAAGCAAATATCACAATAAAGTGAGTCAGAGAAATTTTTTAATTTCCTGGTGCCTATAACAGTTGTGTTTGCATATAATAGTTGTGTTTACACCATACTGTAGTCTATTGAGTGTAATAGCATTATGCCTAAAAAAGTACATACCTTAATTAAAAAATACTTTATTGCTAAAAAATATTACCCTCTGAGCTTTCAGAGAGTTAAAATCACTGATCTCCATAACAGATATTACAACAATGAAAATGTTTGAAATGTTGGGAGAATTAGCAAAATGTGACAGAGACATGAAGTGAGCAAATACTGTTGAAAATATGGTACCCATAGACTTGCTCAACATAGGGTTGCTATGAAACTTTAATTTGAAGAAGACATAGTATCTGTGAAGTACAGTAGAGCAAAACATATAACCAAGTTTACCAGTATTGCAAACTCTAGAGCAACCACTAATGTTAAAAAAAAAAAAAGGATTAAAATTGATACGAGAGAAAATGGAATCCTATAAAATACTCAAAATCACAAAAGACAGAAAAAGTGTGGAAGTACAAAAGGGAACAAAGAACAAGGACAAGGAGTAGAAAACAGTAACAAATATGGTAGAAGTTACCCACCTGAAACAATTTCCTCTAAATGCATCACTTAAAAGACAAATTATCAGGGTGGATCAAAAACAAGACTCCAGTCTGTTGTCTACAAGAAACTCACTTTAAAAACATTTAGATTAAAAGTAAAGGGTTAGAGGAACATACACTGTGCTAACACTAATCAAAAGAAAGTGGAAATAGGTATATTAATTTCAGACAGAGCAGGCTTGAGAGCAGAGATAGTTATTAGGAATAAAAAGGGGCATTACATGGAATAAAGTGGTCAGTACTCAAAGAAGTCATAATAATCCTTAATGTTTAAAAACCCAACAGTGTCAAAATATGTGAGGCAAAAACTGATAGAACAGCAAGTATAAATAGATGAATCCACTACTGTTGGAGGCTTTAACACCCCTTTGTCAGAATTGGACAGATCCAGCAGGCAGAAAATCTGTAAAGACATGGTTGAACCCAACAAAACTATTAATCAACTGGATATAACTGACATCTATAGACCTGTATTGCAGCAGATTACACATTCTTCTCAGGCTCACATGAACATTCATCAAAATAGACATCATTCTGGGTCATAAAACACACTTTAACAACAATTGAGAGGAACAGATATCATATAATATCTGTTTTCAGATCACAATGAAATTAGTCTAGAAATTAATATGAGAGTTCTAAAGTTTCCATATATTTGGAGATTAAAGGGGCATAATCCAAAAAAACACATGGATCAAGGAAGAAATCTCAGGAGACATTGAAAAATGTTTTGAGTTAAATGAGAATGAAAATATAACTTATCAACAAAAGGAGTTTTAGAAGGAAATTTATAGTATTGGATATGTATACTAGAATGGAAGAATGTTCTAAAATCACCCATTTAAGCTTTCATCTTGGGAACTAGAAAAGGACAAATCAAATCTGAAGTAAGCAGAAGAGAAGAAACGGTAAGAATGACAACAGTTAAATTGAAAGTAGGAAATCCGAGAAAATCAACCCAAAAGCTGGTTCTTTGGAAAGATCAATAAAATCAATAAGTCTCTAGCCAAGCTAACTTAATGAAAAAGAAGGACACAAATTACTGATCAGGTATGAAAGAGAGGACATAACTACAGATCCCATGAACATTAAAAGGGTAATCAAAAAAAAAAAAAAGGGTAATCAAGAAATTCTGTGAAAAGCTTCATGCTCACAAATTTGATAACCTAGATGAAGTGGATCCATTCCTTGAAAGTCACAATCTGTCAGAAATCATACAAGAAGAAAAAGAAAATCTGAATAGCCCTGTATCTATTTTAAAAATTGAATCTGTTAATAACCTTTCAAAATAAAGCACCAGGCCCACATGGGTTCATTGGTGAATTGTACCAAGAAAGAGAAGAATAGAAAGAGAGATTATACTGCATCTCTACAGTCTCTCCCAAAAAATAGAAGGAGAGAGAATAATTTCTATTCTGTGAAGTCAGCATTTATCCTAACACCAAATCCAAAGACATTATGAGGAAACTGCCTACCAATTCTCTCATGAACATAGATGAAAAAAAAAGACTCAAGATATCAGTCATTTGACTCCAACAATGTGTGAAAAGATTTATACATTACAGCTAAGTGGAATTTATGCCAGGTATGCAAGGCTGGTTCAGCAATTGAAAATTAAGTAATATAATCCATTATATCAACAGGATAAAGAAAAAAAATCACCTGATTATAAATCTGACATCCACCTGTTGTTTAAAAAAACTTCTTAAGGTAGTTTTGGAGGAGAACTTCCTCAACTGATTCTAAAGTTCATATGCCAAGTGAAAAGAATTTTGAAGGAGGAGGACCGTCAGAGAACTGACACTAACTGACTTCTAGATTTACTGTAAAGCTACATTAAATCAGCACATTATGGTCTTGGCAGAAGCATACACAAGTAGATCAATGGAATAGAACAGAAAGCCCAGAAACAGATCCATATAATTATAGTCAATGACCTTTGACACAAGGAGCAAAGACAGTGCATTTGAGTAGATAGCCTTTTCAACAAATAGTGCTGGCACAACTTGACATCCACATCCAAAGGAATGAATTTACACATAGACCATATGCCCTTTACAAAAATTAAATAAAAATGCATTATGTGCCTAAATGTAAATTGCAAACCTCAAAAACTACCAGAAGAAACATAGGATGCAATCTAGGTTATGGTGATGATTTTCTTTTTTTTAGATTCAAAACCAAAGGCATTATCCGTGAAAGAAATAAGTGGAAATTCATTAAAATAAAAAACTTCTCTGTGAAACACACTGTCAAGGGAATAAGAAGGTATGTCACAGACTGGGAGAAAATATTTGCAAAAGACACATCTGATAAAGTACTGTTGTTCAATATATACAAAGAACTCATAAAACTCAAAAATAAAACAAAACCTGATTGAAAGATGGGCAAAATTAGTGCACAAATATATTTCCAAATGAGATATACATATGGCAAGTAAGCATATGAAAAGATGTTCAGCATCAGATGTCAAGTCATTAGGGAATTGTAAATTAAAACAAGATGTTAGTACATACTTAATAGAATGGCCAAAATCCAAAACATTACCACCATCAAATGCTGGCAAGAATGTGGAACAACAGGAGCTTTCATTCATGCTAGTGGGAATGTGGAATGGTACAGCCACTTTGGAAGAAAGTTGGGCAGTTTCTTACAAAAACTAAACGTATTCTTACCATACGATACAGCAGATCCAGCAATTGCACTCCTTGGTATTACCCAAAGGAGTTGAAAACTTATGTCCACACAAAACCCTATACATAGATGTTTAGATCAGCTTTATTGATAGTTGCATAAACTTGGAAACAACCAGCATGTTCTTTAGTAGGTGAATGGGTATGGGTATATAAACTTTGGTACACCCAGACAGGGGAATATTATTCAGAGTCAAAAAGAAATGAGCTATCAGGCCATGGAAAGACATGGAGGAAACTTGAATGCATATTACTAGGAGAAAAAAAAGCAAAAGGCTATATACTATATGAGCCCAACTACATGACATCCTGGAAAAAGCAAGACCATGGAGATAGTAGAAAGACTGGTGGTTGCCAGGGGTTAGGGGCAAAGCAGGAGATGGATTGGTAGGGCACAGAGGAATTTTAGAGCAGTGAAACTATTCTGTAAATTACTACACTGGTATAAATATATGATTATACATTTGTCCAAAGCTTTAGATCATCTCTGGATTTGGGGTGATACTGATGTGTCAATGTAGGTTTCATCAATTGTAATAAATGTACCACTCTGGTGGGGGATGTTAATAGTAGGGAAGGTTGTACATTTCAGGGGTTAGAAGGCATACAGAAATTTCCCTGTCCTTTCCTCTCAGTTTATGTGAACCTAAAAGTGCTCTGAAGAGTGAAGTTTATTAATGAAAAAATAAATCTTGGTAGAAAAAATGTACAAAGACCATCAAGAGGCAATTTACAAAAGCAGTACAAATGGCCAGGACATATTCTAATCCTAACTAATCTAGAGATCCATGTGATCCAAGTTCAGGACTTGTTCCTGTTCAAGAAACATAGTTCAACACCAAAAGTTATTAAAAAGGAATTCCATTTGTCCTCAAAGAGGACATTGAGAATTTAATCCATAACCAGATTAATAATTCTCTTTTACTGCCCTGGAGCTTCTTTTCACAGGTCAGGCTCCAAAGCATTTTGTCTCAAATCCCAGGTAATAAGGTCACTTCCCCCTAGCATTTCTTGTTTCCTTTATTATGTTGATGAGGTTAGTATCAGCAAGTCATTCCATTATAGAAAGGGAAAAATAAATGGGGTAGAGGAGGGCTGTGGACATTCACGTGTTAATAAATTTTTCCATGTTAGACTAAGAAAGTATTTTTGGTTTCACTGATTAAGGAAATCCAGATAAAAATTTTTCTTTTTTACTGCCAAATTAGCAAGAATTCGTGTTTTCCCTTGGTGTTGGTCAATGTGTGGTATTCCCAAGTCCCTATTGAATTTTTTTGAGGGAGAAATTAAACACATGTTTACCTTTTTAAAGATGCTAGATCTTTAGTATTGAGGTCCACTTCTAAGAATTTATCCCAGGCCTTTTGGTTCTACCTGTGTGTGAGGCGGCCCATCAAGTGTGTGTTTAAAAGCTATTTTCATTCTTCTCTGTTACGTTCCCAAAAATGACTTCCATATCGTATATATAAAGATTGTTTGTACAACCTATATTCAGATCACCAGTGAAGCTTCTGAAACGAACAGATTCTCAGTTTGTATCCCAGACCAATTAAATCAGAATCTCTGCTTAGGGCACAGGAATCTTTTAAAATAATCTCACTATAGTTAGGTATAAAATTCACTAAATAATTAAAATTTCAGAGCCATTCTTTCAGACTCTAAAGTTTGTTAACTGCTGCTCTGATCAAGCAAGCTCCAGTCCCTTCTAACTTTAACCCTGGAAGGACTTGACCAGAATGCTTATCCATTCCTAATTCTTAGAGTTTCTATTCTTACCTTGAAATTCTTTTTTTTTAAAATAAATTTATTTTTTATTGGTGTTCAATTTACCAACATACAGAATAACACCCAGTGCTCATCCCGTCAAGTGCCCCCCTCAGTGCCTGTCACCCATTCACCCCCACCCCCCGCCCTCCTCCTTCCAGCACCCCTAGTTCGTTTCCCAGTTAGGAGTCTTTATGTTCTGTCTCCCTTTCTGATATTTCCCACACATTTCTTCTCCCTTCTCTTATATTCCCTTTCACTATTATTTATATTCCCCAAAAGAATGAGAACATATAATGTTTGTCCTTCTCCGATTGACTTACTTCACTCAGCATAATACCCTCCAGTTCCATCCACCTTGAAGCAAATGGTGGGTGTTTGTCGTTTCTAATGGCTGAGTAATATTCCATTGTATACATAAACCACATCTTCTTTATCCATTCATCTTTCGATGGACGCCGAGGCTCCTTCCACAGTTTGGCTATTGTGGACATGGCTGCTAGAAACATCGGGGTGCAGGTGTCCCGGCGTTTCATTGCATCTGAATCTTTGGGGTAAATCCCCAACAGTGCAATTTCTGGGTCGTAGGGCAGGTCTATTTTTAACTCTTTGAGGAACCTCCACACAGTTTTCCAGAGTGGCTGCACCAGTTCACATTCCCACCAACAGTGTAAGAGGGTTCCCTTTTCTCCACATCCTCTCCAACATTTGTGGTTTCCTGCCTTGTTAATTTTCCCCATTCTCACTGGTGTGAGGTGGTATCTCATTGTGGTTTTGATTTGTATTTCCCTGATGGCCACTGATGCGGAGCATTTTCTCATGTGCATGTTGGCCATGTCTTCCTCTGTGAGATTTCTCTTCATGTCTTTTGCCCATTTCATGATTGGATTGTTTCTTTGGTGTTGAGTTTAAGAAGTTCTTTATAGATCTTGGAAACTAGCCCTTTATCTGATAGGTCATTTGCAAATATCTTCTCCCATTCTGTAGGTTGTCTTTTAGTTTTGTTGACTGTATCCTTTGCTGTGCAAAAGCTTCTTATCTTGATGAAGTCCCAATAGTTCATTTTTGCTTTTGTTTCTTTTGCCTTTGTGGATGTATCTTGCAAGAAGTTACTGTGGCTGAGTTCAAAAAGGGTGTTGCCTGTGTTCTCCTCTAGGATTTTGATGGAATCTTGTCTCACATTTAGATCTTTCATCCATTTTGAGTTTATCTTTGTGTATGGTGCAAGAGAGTGGTCTAGTTTCATTCTTCTGCATGTGGATGTCCAATTTTCCCAGCACCATTTATTGAAGAGACTGGCTTTCTTCCAATGGATAGTCTTTCCTCCTTTATTGAATATTAGTTGACCATAAAGTTCAGGGTCCACTTCTGGGTTCTCTGTTCTGTTCCATTGATCTATGTGTCTGTTTTTGTGCCAGTACCACACTGTCTTGATGACCACAGCTTTGTAGTACAACCTGAAATCTGGCATTGTGATGCCCCCAGCTATGGTTTTCTTTTTTAAAATTCCCCTGGCTATTCAGGGTCTTTTCTGATTCCACACAAATCTTAAAATAATTTGTTCTAACTCTCTGAAGAAAGTCCATGATAGGGATTGCATTATACGTGTAAATTGCCCTGGGTAACATTGACATTTTCACAATATTAATTCTGCCAATCCATGAGCATGGAATATTTTTCCATGTCTTTGTGTCTTTCTCAATTTCTTTCAGAAGTGTTCTATAGTTTTTAGGGTATAGATCCTTTACCTCTTTGGTTAGGTTTATTCCTAGGTATCTTATGCTTTTGGGTGCAATTGTAAATGGTATTGACTCCTTAATTTCTCTTTCTTCAGTCTCATTGTTAGTGTATAGAAATGCCACTGATTTCTGGGCATTGATTTTGTATCCTGCCACACTACCAAATTGCTGTATGAATTCTAGCAATCTTGGGGTGGAGGCTTTTGGGTTTTCTATGTAGAGTATCAAGTCATTGGCGAAGAGGGAGAGTTTGACTTCTTCTTTGCCAATTTGAATGCCTTTAATGTCTTTTTGTTGTCTGATTGCTGAGGCTAGGACTTCCAATACTATGTTGAATAGCAGTGGTGAGAGTGGACATCCCTGTCTTGTTCCTGATCTTAGGGGAAAGGCTCCCAGTGCTTCCCCATTGAGAATGATATTTGCTGTGGGCTTTTCGTAGATGGCTTTTAAGATGTCGAGGAAAGTTCCCTCTATCCCTACACTCTGAAGAGTTTTGATCAGGAATGGATGCTGTATTTTGTTAAATGCTTTCTCTGCATCTAATGAGAGGATCATTCTTGGTTTTTCTCTTGCTGATATGATGAATCACGTTGATTGTTTTACGAGTGTTGAACCAGCCTTGTGTCCCGGGGATAAATCCTACTTGGTCATGGTGAATCATTTTCTTAATGTACTGTTGGATCCTATTGGCTAGTATCTTGTTGAGAATTTTTGCATCCATGTTCATCAGGGATATTGGTCTGTAATTCTCCTTTTTAGTGGGGTCTTTGTCTGGTTTTGGAATTAAGGTGATGCTGGCCTCATAGAAGGAATTTGGAAGTACTCCATCTCTTTCTATCTTTCCAATCAGCTTTAGTAGAATAGGTATGGTTTCTTCTTTAAACGTTTGATAGAATTCCCCTGGGAAGCCATCTGGCCCTGGACTCTTGTGTCTTGGGAGGTTTTTGATGACTGCTTCAATTTCCTCCCTGGTTATTGGCCTGTTCAGGTTTTCTATTTCTTCCTGTTCCAGTTTTGGTAGTTTGTGGCTTTCCAGGAATGCGTCCATTTCTTCTAGATTGCCTAACTTATTGGCGTAGAGCTGTTCATAATATGTTTTTAAAATCGTTTGTGTTTCCTTGGTGTTGGTAGTGATCTCTCCTTTCTCATTCATGATTTTATTGAGTCTTCTCTCTCTTCTTTTTACTAAGGTTGGCTAATGGTTTATCTATCTTATTAATTCTTTCAAAGAACCAACTCCTGGTTCTGTTGATCTGTTCCACAGTTCTTCTGGTCTCGATTTCGTTGAGTTCTGCTCGAATCTTTATTAACTCTCTTCTTCTGCTGGGTGTAGGATCTATTTGCTGTTTTTTCTCTAGCTCCTTTAGGTGTAAGGTTAGCTTTTGTATTTGAGTTCTTTCCAGTTTTTGAATGGATGCTTGTATTGCGATGTATTTCCCCCTTAGGACTGCTTTTGCAGCATCCCAAAGATTTTGAACGGTTGTTATCTTCATTCTCTTTAGTTTCCATGAATCTTTTTAATTCTTCCTTAATTTCCTGGTTGACCCTTTCATCTTTTAGCAGGATGGTCCTTAACCTCCACGTGTTTGAGGTCCTTCCAAACTTCTTGTTGTGATTTAGTTCTAATTTCAAGGCGTTATGGTCTGAGAATATGCAGGGGACGATCCCAATCTTTTGGTATCAGTTCAGACCCGATTTGTGACCCAGTATGTGGTCTATTCTGGAGAAAGTTCCATGTGCACTTGAGAAGAATGTGTATTCAGTTGAGTTTGGATGTAAAGTTCTGTAGATCTCTGTGAAATCCATCTGGTCCAGTGTATCATTTAAAGCTCTCATTTCTTTGGAGATGTTGTGCTTAGAAGACCTATCGAGTATAGAAAGAGCTAGATTGAAGTCACCGAGTATAAGTGTATTATTATCTAAGTATTTCTTCACTTTGGTTATTAATTGATTGATATATTTGGGAGCTCCCACATTCAGGGCATATATATTGAGGATTGTTAAGTCCTCTTGTTGGATAGATCCTTTAAGTATGATATAGTGTCCCTCTTCATCTCTCACTACAGTCTTCGGGGTAAATTTTAGTTTATCTGATATAAGGGTGGCTACCCCTGCTTTCTTTTGAGGACCATTTCAATGGTAAATGGTTCTCCAACCTTTTATTTTCAGGCTGTAGGTGTCCTTCTGTCTAAAATGAGTCTCTTGTAGACAGCAAATAGATGGGTCCTGCTTTTTTATCCAGTCTGAAACCCTGCGCCTTTTGATGGGGTCATTAAGCCCGTTCACGTTCAGAGTTACTATTGAAAGGTATGAGTTTAGTGTCATCATGATATCTATTCAGTCCTTGTTTTTGTGGATTGTTCCACTGAACTTCTTCTTAAAGGGGAATTTTAAGAGTCCCCCTTAAAATTTCTTGCAGAGCTGGTTTGGAGGTCACATATTCTTTCAGTTCCTGCCTGTCTTGGAAGCTCTTTATCTCTCCTTCCATTCTGAATGAGAGCCTTGCTGGATAAAGTATTCTTGGTTGCATGTTCTTCTCATTTAGGACCCTGAATATATCCTGCCAGCCCTTTCTGGCCTGCCAGGTCTCTGTGGAGAGGTCTGCTGTTACCCTAATACTCCTCCCCATAAAAGTCAGGGATTTCTTGTCTCTTGCTGCTTTAAGGATCTTCTCTTTATCTTTGGAATTTGCAAGCTTTACTATTAAATGTCGAGGTGTTGAACGGTTTTTATTGATTTTAGGGGGGATCTCTCTATTTCCTGGATCTGAATGCCTGTTTCCCTTCCCAGATTGGGAAAGTTTTCAGCTAGGATTTGTTCAAATACATATTCTGGCCCTCTGTCCCTTTCAGCGCCCTCGGGAACCCCAATTAAACGTAGGTTCTTCTTCCTCAGGCTGTCATTTATTTCCCTTAATCTATCTTCATGGTCTTTTAATTGTTTGTCTCTTTTTTCCTCAGTTTCCCTCTTTGCCATCAACTTGTCTTCTATGTCACTCACTCGTTCTTCCACCTCGTTAACCCTCATTGTTAGGACTTCGAGTTTGGACTGCATCTCATTCAATTGATTTTTAATTTCTGCCTGATTGGATCTAAATTCTGCAGTCATGAAGTCTCTTGAGTCCTTTATGCTTTTTTCTAGAGCCACCAGTAGCTGTAGAATAGTGCTTCTGAATTGGCTTTCTGACGTTGAATTGTAATCCAGATTTTGTAACTCTGTGGGAGAGAGGGCTGTTTCTGATTCTTTCTTTTGAGGTGAGGTTTTCTTTCTAGTCATTTTGCTCAGTGCAGAGTGGCCAGAAACAAGTTGTATTGGAACACGGGGGAGTATCACTGGTCCCTCTAGCTGGTCTTCTGGGGGAGGGGCCTGCTGTGCTGATTTTCAGGTGTTAGCACTTGGGGGAGCTGCTCTGCCCCTGCCTGCTGCAGGGCTCAGCGGGGGTTGTTTACCCCGTGGGGCCCCAGGAGGAACAGCAGCAGTTGCTATGGCAACTCTGGAAGCCTGGATTTAGCCTCCGCAGGAACTACGGGGCTCGGGGCTCTCGGTTCTCCGTCTGCAGGGCCTGGAGGCTCCGGGGCGGGGCCGCTGATCTGCTCAGCTCGGGGCAGGAGCGTCCTCGCTGTCCTGGGCCCTCCCGGCCTCTGCCTGTCCCGGGGGAGGCCGGATCCTGGGCTGTGTCCCGGCGCCCTGTGCTCCGGGGCCTGCGCTGGTGGATTCGCGCTCCCGCCCCGCAGCCCCCTCCGCGGAGCCGCCGCCCGAGTCCCTCCGAGCTGCTCCGGCCCCGCCGTGCGCGCTGCAGCCCTTAGGGAGCTCGGCGCACTCTCCTGCACGCGCAGGTGTCTGTTAGTGTCCCCGGGAGCCCGAGGGCATCCCCGCCCTCCTGGGTCCTGCTCCAACTCCCTGCGAGGCCTTTTCTGCCCGGGAAGGTTGGTGCAGCTCCTGCTCCTCCGGGACGGGGCTCTCCTGTCCTGGGGACACTCGCCCCGGCCTCAGCCCGGCTCCTCGCGGGCCCCTCCCCCTCGGAGGCCTTTTGTTCCTTTATTTCTTTTTCCCCGTCTTCCTACCTTGATAGAAGCGCAAACTCTTCTCACTGTAGCGTTCCAGCTGGTCTCTTTAAATCTCAGGCCGAATTCGTAGATTTTCAGGATGATTTGAAGGTTATCCAGGTAATTTGGTGGGGACAGGTGATTTGGGGACCCTGCTCTTCCGCCATCTTGCCCCTCCTCCTCTTACCTTGAAATTCTTAATATCATTTACCATCCTCCTTTTACTATAATTATTTTATTCCTGGTACTGAGAAAACATGTTACCCCTTGAGTGCAGGGAAGCCCTTGATCCCTTTTTACACTTCTTTCCAGACACTATGTGCTCTTCCTTCTTTCTTTCCGTCTCTACCATCTTCCTTCCTTTATTTAATACTATGTTTTTTAGATTATCTTGTGATTTGTGACTGTAGTTCATGGATTCCCACTATTATGGAATATTTCATTATATGTATATACAACAGTGTATTTTTTGTTTCATTTAAGGATATTTTGGATGTTTGAATTTATTTTTTTGCTGTAGCTGCCTATGTGAAGGTTAATCTAAGGTATATGATGTGGAAAGCATCACTTTTATGATTATCATCCTTTTTACTAGGTTTTTAGTTTAAGCTTCTCGAAAGCAGGAATTGGGTCCTATGCATCCCATCCAGCATTGCTAACCTTACATAAAATAGATAATAAATATTTGTTTTGTTGAATTAAATTTTGTTTTTTACTCTTCATGGAATACCTTCTTGAAAACTTAGCTTTCTACAAGTTTCACATCTCTCAAGAGAACTGTTGATAATCTAGGCATGTTATAATACATGAAAATTGCATTAAAATATCTCAATCAAAATAAATATGCATTAGCAGGATAAATGTGGAGAATTCTTAGTTCTTGTTTGACGGTTTTAAATTGGTATATCCTTGAGAAGTCTTTTAAAATATTGGGGGGAGGGATCCCTGGGTGGTGCAGCAGTTTGGCGCCTGCCTTTGGCCCGGGGCGCGATCCTGGAGACCTGGGATCAAATCCCATGCCGGGCTCCCGGTGCATGGAGCCTGCTTCTCCCTCTGCCTATGTCTCTGCCTCTCTCTCTCTGTATGACTATCATAAATAAATAAAAATTAAAAAAAATATTTGGGGGAGCACCTGGGTGGCTCAGACTGTTCAGTGTCTGCCTTCAGCTTAGGTCATGATCCTTCGGTCCTGGGATGGAACCTTGCATTGGGCACCCTGCTCTGTGGGAGCCTGCTTCTTCCTCTCCCTCTGCCACTCCTCCTTGTGCTCTCTCACTCACTCTCTGTCAAATAAATAAATAAAATCTTTAAAAAAAATTAAAATAAGTAAAATAAAATATTATTGGGGCACCTGGGTGACTCAGTCCATTAAGTATTTATGTCTTTAGCTCAGGTCATGATCCTGGGATAGAGCCACAAAGTCAGGCTCTCTGCTCAGTGGGGAGTCTGCTTCTCCCTCTCCCGCTGTAGCTCCTCCTGCTTGTGTTCTCTCTCTCTCTGTGTCAAATAAATAAGTAAAATCTATAAAAAGGTCATTAGTTTCTTTTTCTATAGATAGAAATAACCTCTACTAAGTTATGTAATATTTAGTGTTTTTAAAATTTTTTTCTTAAAAGGTTTATTCATGAGAGACACAGAGAGAGAGAGAGAGAGAGAGAGAGAGAGAGAGGAACAGAGGGAAAAGCAGGCTCCTTGCAGGGAGCCTGATGTGGGATTCCATCCTAGATCCTGGGATCATACCCTGAGCCGAAGGCAGATGCTCAACCGCTGAATCACCCAGGCATCCCATATTTAGTGTTTATAAGAAGCTTTCGTTTTAGAGATTTAGAGTAATATGAATAATGTAATAGAAAAATTATGGCATAAAAAGAAATCAGCTGTATTTTTAAATATTAAGGAGTGTTTGACTTTATGTTTTTATTATAGAAATTGTTATTACAATAATTAAAAAAACCTGTTGTTAATAGGGTCATATTGGTGCTGCAGTTCTATGCTGAAAAGATTCTTGAGATAAGTTCTCTCATGCTTTTTATTTATCTGTCTCAGGCCTGGCATAGTGGCTTTATTAGTTCAGTTCACACCAAGTATTATGCCAAGAAACCTGAGGCTAAATAATTAGATCTGGGCAAATTAGTTGATGTCACTTGACTTCTGTTTCTTCATCTGCAAAATAAAGGTAATATCCCAGATTGCCTGTCTTTGTAGGGTTTTAGAGTAGTACTTTAGGCTGCTTATCTTCACAGGGTTATTAAGAAAATTACTATAAGGAAATTCAGGAAATCTCTTTATAGAGTGAATACTGAAATGGAGTTAGTAGATACTATCTTTAGGTTAGTAGAAGTCCAGCACAAATAGTCAAGATGGCCTTTTGCAGCTGGATAACACTGAGTTGGGGAAAGCCTACGGTCATGTGTGGGGAAAAAGATTGTATATGTAGATGATGACCACAGCTCAGGATAATGTGCAAACAAAAACTTAACTGATTTTGAAGAAATTCATAGGAAAGAGAGCGGAAAGAGAGAGCTTGCTCTTTTTGGGGGAAAGGAGTCAGATGCTTTCAAGGATGATATTTTGGTAGTCTTGTACCAGTAGAAGGGAGAGAAGAAAACACAGGCAGGAAATCTTAGAAGTGCAGTGCGATGGTAGACATCAAGTTGAAGTACTGTATTAAAGAAGCAGATTCTGGAGAGTGTCTCCATCACTGACTGCCATGCTGTCCTACAAGCTATGTGGAACACTTCTAATGACATTAAGCAGGAGAGTATTGTCAGTAGATTGAGCTTTGTGATCTTTCATCAGATGGAAGGATAGATTTGAGGAAATACTAAAGGCAGGGTGATTGGTCCCAAGGATATTATATTAATCTGGGGGAGAAATGACCAGGAGGTTAATCAAGGGCTCTTAACCTTTTGCAAATTAGGTGATCCTGGATAGAATTCAGGAGGCCATGAATTTAGTGAAAAATTACATTTTTCCCCACTAACCTTTTTCTGAAATTCAGCTTATCCTTCAGTTATGAGTGTAAGAAACAAACCACAATAACGTTAGTAGTACTTTTAACTTTTTGCCAATAGAAATCACACATTTTTCTATCACATTAAAGTTGCTGCAAACATCTTGTAGTATTGCATATACCACCTACAATTACTCTGAAATTATGCTAGTTATGAGATCCACTATGAGGTCTTATTATTTAATGAATTGGTAAGGAAGCACAAATAGTGTTAACAAATCACTTTTTTTTTCTTTTTCTTTTCTTTTCTTTTCTTTTTTTTTTTTTTTTTTACTATTTTGGTAACTATCTTGGTACAGTGGGTTTATTTTAGAATTCCATCTTTAGGGATCCCTGGGTGGCGCAGTGGTTTGGCGCCTGCCTTTGGCCCAGGGCGCGATCCTGGAGACCCGGGATCGAATCCCACGTCGGGCTCCCGGTGCATGGAGCCTGCTTCTCCCTCTGCCTGTGTCTCTGCCTCTCTCTCTCTGTGTGTGACTATCATAAATAAATAAAAATAAAAAAAAATTAGAATTCCATCTTTAAAAATTTTTTAATTTAATTTTATTTTTTAAAGATTTTATTTATTCATGAGAGACACAGGCAGAGGAAGACGCAGGCTCCATGCAGGGAGCTTGATGCGGGACTTGATCCCGAGACTCCAGGATCACGCCCTGAGCTGAAGGCAAGCGCTAAACCGCTGAGCCACCCGGGGATCCCCTTAAAATTTCTTTTTAAACTAAAACATTATTTTGAGTCCATGCTTCATCAGACTATTATTGGGGTCTATGGCACAAAAAGGTTAAGGACATTTGGTAAACTGAGGTAATGTGTCTTCTAGAATGTATTGGTACTTTGTCATTTTTGGCAAGTTTGAATCACTGTTTTCTAGTCTAAAGTGGGTCAAGTAAATGATCCGTGGTATCCCTCCAGCTCCAAAATTCCACTTTTCATTTCCCTCTTCAAGCCAACACCTTCCGTATCCTTCTCTATCTCACTAAATTGTACACTTGGTTTTTCCCTTCATCAAACCCAACATCTTCTCTAGCCTTGTCATCCCTGTCTCACTAAAAAACAGCATTCTCCATCTAGTTCCTCACATCAAAAACATAGGATTTCTTTTTCTCACCTGTTATACCCAATATACCATCAAATCTTGTCAGTTGTACTTCCTAACTTTCTGAATCTCTCTGGATCTATTTCTGCTACCTCTCTCTGCTACAGGACTACAAGACTTGTAATGGAGCTGCGTATTTCTGTTCTTGACCTGCATAGTAACCAAAGTGGCCTTTTTAGTCCACAGATGATAGGAATTTGTTAACTGTCTAGAACCCCCTCCAGTGGCTTTCCTTGCATGTGGGTTAAAATTCCTGTGCGAGCTGGCCTGTGCTTGTCTTCCAACTTCATCTTCTGACACTCTCCTCCTGGCCTGCAAAGCTCAGCCACACTGACCCTTTTTTTTTTTTCTGTTCTTATAAACATGCCATCTTTCTGTCAACAGGTCTTTGCATTTGCTGTTCCCTACTTCTGAAATGAGCAACTCTTTCCCCTTGGATTGGTTTCTTTCTGCTATTCAGATTCATTTATTAGTCCAATAACCCGGATCATCATTCTGATTCTCTGCAGTACCACTCATACTGCTGCTGTTCTTGTGTTTTGTATCTTCCTCTATTTAGAACGGGAAGTCTATTAGAGCTGAAACATTGTTCTGTTTTCACCATTTTATTCTCAGCACCTGCAGTAAATGTTTACTGAAATATTTTGGACTACATTAAGCCTTTTTTTTTTTTTAAGACATTTATTTGAGAGAGAGCGAGAGAGCACAAACATGAGCAGGGGGAAGCGCAGAGGGAGAAGCAGACTCCCCACAGATCAGGGAGCCTGATGCAGTGCTATATTCCAGGACACTGGGATCATGACCGGAGCAAAAGGCAGACGCTTAACCAACTGAGCCACCCAGTTGCCTCTGGACTACATTAAGTCTTAATGAATGAACATTTGAGACCACACCAAGTGCTATGAGACTATTCAAACTAGTCAAGGTTTTAAAACTCATAGGGCTAGGGATATCTTGAAGAATAAGCAAATGTATCCAAAGCCAGTAAAATGGGGAGTAAGAAAGAGTTAAGAGTTATTGATGATTTGATAATGTCATAATATAGCAAATAAAAATAACTTAAGAAGATTCCAAGGAAATGAGTCGTAAGTTATTTTATTCAGGGAGTTGGAGTTGGGGAGGTTGTGAGGTTAGCTGTATAACATCCTTTAGGATTTTGAGTGGGCAACTAGCCATACAGCACAGAAGTAATTATTTTATACACTGGCTGTGATAACTATATTTCTTGTTCACAGGCTGCCCATAGCATTTTGTGGACTGTGCCCCAACCCCAAATCAGCTATAATATAGTGATCATTTTAGAGTGTCATGGTAGGGTGTGGCTTATAGCAGCTCAAGTGGAACTAACAAGGAAGCAGAATGGGGAAAACAGGGCACTTGTGAGACACAAACATGTGCATACTGGTGGAGTCAGAATACTCCAGATCCTAGAGAGTGGGGCTGGGATGAAGATTCAGGGGCCTGCACTAAGCAACCACCAGGAAGTGTTTGAACAAAAGGTTAAGTCAGCAAGTAACCAGGAGAATCAGGAAAAAAAAAAAAGAAAAGAAAGAAAGGAAAGAAAGGAAGGAAAGGAAAGAAAGAAAGAGAAAGAAAGAGAAAGAAAGAGAAAGAAAGAGAAAGAAAGAAAGGAAAGAAAGAAAGGAAAGAAAGAAAGAAAGAAAGAAAGAAAAAGAAAGAAAGAAAGAAAGAAAGAAAGAAAGAAAGAAAGAAAGAAAGAAAAGAAAGAAAGAAACCAGGTAAATGAGAGAGAGAATTGCCTAGGATTCACAGAATGTTGAGTCAATGTCAGCTGCCTTTAGTCAGCTCATCCTACTGAGAGCTAATCTCAGAGTTTCCTAGGCCTGCTGGTGATAATAGAAAGCAGCTGGTGGATGATGAGTGTGAGATTTGGAGGGAAGGAGGGAGGGATCAGAGTGAGGGTGGAGCAGACATATTTCTGAGGTAGAGCATTTATTTGGCAGAGAATCGGATGTTGCTAGATCCATCACAGATCATTGAGATCATTAGTCCATTGTCTCCCCAAATTTTCACACAGAGGATCAAATTGTTTTTCCACTGTGAATTCCATATTACAAAAATATTTTTCCTCAAGGCATTATTATAATTTGCTTCCCCATTTTTAACCAAGAATTGTAATTATAACAGCATATGCTACCCATACTGAATTGACATAAGTTCAACTAAAGGCAAAAGCACCCCTACAATTTTAAGTTAACTTGTAGGTGAATGGTTGTTTCATTTAGATTTTTTAAATATTAAAGATTACCTTTGGCCTTCAGATTGAGAGTTTTGTAGCTTGACCATTGAAGCTCTAAGTTTATTTCTCAGGTCCTAAGACTTCAAATCTTTGTCACTTACAGCATTGCCATTTTGCATTACATTATTTTGCTGTGTGACTTAGTTCCTCCATCTGCAAAATGAGTATGACAATAGTATCTACTTCAGGAAGTTATTTTGAAAATCACCTGAGGTGTCTTTCATTACTGGCAAATTATATTGCTTGATGCATAGTATGTACAATCTCAATGATTATTAGCCATTATTCTGTTTTTTTTTATTCTGTTTTTTTATTTATTTGTTTGTTTGTCAGAGAGAGAGACAGCACAAGCAGGGGGAACAGCAGACAGAGGGAGAAGCAGGCTCCCCCTGAGCAAGGAGCCCAACTCTGGTGGTACTTAGTCCCAGGAACTGGGATCATGATCTCAGCTGAAGGCAGAGCTTAAGCGAGTGAGCCACTCCGGTGGCCCTATTACTCTGTTTTTATAATTGCTATTGCTATTTAGAAGCTATGCAGCTCTATTTCCTGGAATTGTATTGTAGGTTTTGGACTCAAAGTTTGATCTTTTTATTCCCAAGAATTGATTCTTTCTCCTTTAACTCTCAGAAACATGGAGTTGAGCAAATAATTTATTATATTGGCAGTTATGGGTGGGTGAAGGGAGAATGGAGGAGCTGGCACGTTTTTAAAGCCTCCATCCTATACAAAAAAAAAAAACAAAAAACAAACCAGCTGTTCTCCATTTACTAAGCACAGGATGAGAGGAAACAGGCTTCAACCTCAATAATAAATGGATTACTAAGATGACATAATGAGCTGCTGGTGATATTTTAGAGGTCACCTTATGTCAAAGTAAGAAGATAGAGGGGTAAAATTTGCAAATTGGCAAAATTTGTAAAAATGCTTCTGACCTTGAGTGTCTTTCATGCACTCCATTGTATTGCAATGCATTTCAATTGGAATCACTATGAAGATGACTGTACATGAATGAATAAAGTATACTTCTTTGGTAGCCATTGGCATGTTACTTTAACATAGACATACTTTAACATATTTCCCTCTGAAGTTATAGTTTGGTCTTATTTACTAATTTTAGGAAAAGATTAGTGGTGATTTTGGCTGGATTTTGAGTCTTTCCCCTCTCCCTGCCTCCTCCCGTCTTTCCCTTTTCTTCTTAGTGCTACCACTAGTTTGTTCTCATGGTGATTTTGCTGGAGTTAGCATAAAAGAATCACGTGGCAGAAATAGTGGTACTATTCTTTTTTTTAAAAAAATTATTTATTTATTTTTTATTCATGAGAGACACACAGAGAGAGAGGCAGAGAGACACAGGGAGAAGCAAGATCCTTACAGGGAGCCCGCTGTGGGACTTGATCCTGTGACCGGTATCACACCCTGAGCCAAAGGCAGATGCTCAACTGCTGAGCCACCCAGGCATCCCAGTGGTACTATTCTTTAGAAAATAATTTTTTTATAATTTATTTTTTATTGGTGTTCAATTTGCCAACATACAGAATAACACCCAGTGCTCATCCCGTCAAGTGCCCCCCTCAGTGCCCTCTAACCAGTTCCCCCCACCCCCCGCCCTCCTCCCCTTCCACCACCCCTAGTTCGTTTCCCAGTTAGGAGTCTTCCATGTTCTGTCTCCCTTTCTGATTATTTCCTACCCATTTCTTCTCCCTTCCCCTCTATTCCCTTTCACTATTATTTATATTCCCCAAATGAATGAGACCATATAATGTTTGTCCTTCTCCGACTGACTTACTTCACTCAGCATAATACCCTCGAGTTCCATCCACGTCGAAGCAAATGGTGGGTATTTGTTGTTTCTAATGGCTGAGTAATATTCCATTGTATACATAAACCACATCTTCTTTATCCATTCATCTTTTGATGGACGCCGAGGCTCCTTCCACAGTTTGGCTATTGAGGACATTGCTGCTAGAAACATCGGGGTGCAGATGTCCCAGTGTTTCATTGCATCTGTATCTTTGGGGTAAATCCCCAGCAGAGCAATGGCTGGGTCGTAGGGCAGGTCTATTTTTAACTCTTTGAGGAACCTCCACACAGTTTTCCAGAGTGGCTGCGCCAGTTCACATTCCCAGCAACAGTGCAAGAGAGTTCCCTTTTCTCCACATCCTCTCCAACATTTGTGGTTTCCTGCCTTGTTAATTTTCCCCATTCTCACTGGTGTGAAGTGGTATCTCATTGTGATTTTGATTTGTATTTTACCTTGAAAAGAATCTTAGATTTAGTACCTTCTAAGAGTAAGTATAGGGAGAAAGAGCTAGAAAGTGTGACAGTTTTTTAACTTTATTTTTTTAAAGATTTATTTATTTTAGCGTGCATGCATGTGTGCAGCATGTACAAGTGGGAGGAAGGGCAGAGGGAGAGGAGAGAATCCCCAAGGGGACTCCCAAAGAGGGGCAAGTTCTCATGAACCATGAGATCATGGCCTGAACCAAAGATGCTTAACCAACTGAGCCACCCAGGTGCCCCAGTTTTTTAACTTTAAAATAAAAGCACACAATTAACATCAGTATCTTTGGTTCAGTCTTTTTCAGTGAATCACTTCTTTGTCTTCTGCAACATCTTTGTAGGTAGTGTAAAACTTATTGTACAATTAAATTTCATGCTTTCTGATTTTTATAACTAAAATGTTATAAACTATTCATAACATCCTATAAGGTAGCATTGAAGTGAGCTGGTAATATGGGCTCATGTGTTCTGATGAAGGTACAGTGTCCAAGCAGGTCCAAGAGCCAAGACCTGAGTTCAGACTCTGACCCTGCCTCTTATTAACTGAGAATCTTGGGCAAGTTACTCAGTTTTTTGCCTTTTCACCCTCATGCATAAAATGGGAATTATGAAATCTCATAGCATAATGATTCATATGTGCTATAATTCTAAAGTGCTATCCAGGGGGGAAAGTGTTATTTATTTTTAAAATACATTATGTTAACTAGGTTGGTAGTTCTTTACCAAGTAACCTTTGATGGTTAAATATTTACTTGTGGACATAAATTATATGCTTGGCCTTTCAGGGGTTATTTCTATTTAACCCTAGTTAAACCTAAAATATGACTAATTAATGCTACTCTACTTAATAGGAATATTTTAAATGGTCTTAAGTACAGGAATGACTACTAAATGTTAAGTAGTAAAGTTCATTGAGTGATAGCATTAAAATAGGTAAAAATGATTTATAAATGTCACAAAACATTTTAAATACAGAGTTCAGACTTTCACTTAAATGATTCTATTTAACAATTGTTTTCTGAGGTATTTTAACCTGCTTCCTTCAATCTTACATCTATTTATTAATTTGCTTTTCAAAAATGTCATAAACTATATTTCAGGAGTTTGAATTTATAAATTTCAGTGAACAGGACTTGAGGTACTTGAGGGCTTGAGATTTAACCCTGAATTATTTATTTATTTTCTTGAGACAGTGCGTGTGCAAGTGTGCATGAGCGAGTACAAGGGGGACAGGGAGAGGGACAAGCAGACTCCCTGCTGAGCAGAGAGCCTGATGTGGGGTTTGATTCCAGGACCCTGAAATCATGACCCTGGCTGAAGGCAGATGCCCAGGCTGAGCCACCCAGGCACCCCTGAATTTGTTTTTAGTGGATTTGATTTTTCCATTTTTTTCTTAGTATTTGCATGTGTAGCCTGCCTTTCAGCTCTGGCTGAATTGCTGTTTTTCCATGATACATTTGCTATTGAGACTAATCTAAATTTAAGTCTTTTTCAGTTAACATGAAGGCCAAAATTGACATTAATACATTGGTATTTAATCAGTCTTGCCTGTAGATTTTACACAAGTTTAAAAGTCCTTTTGTGTACTGTAGTGCCTGCATAGCACAGTCAAGTGAGCCTGGGACTTTTGGGTTTGGCTCAGATTAGGGTTGTGGGATCGAGCCCCAAGCTTCATGTGCTGTGCTCTGAGTCTGCTTAAAACTCTCTCTTCCTCTCTTTTGGCCCTTTCCCCCCAATGCCTCTGTAGTGTATGCTTGTGATATTTTTATCTCAGAGACCATATAACTTTCCTGTCTCTCTCTCACTCTCACTCTCCCTCCCCCTCTCTTCACCGTGTGCCTTCTAATCCCAATATTGACAACATACTTTAAAGGTCACTAAGCAATGTAGCTCATTGATTAAAAGGGATGATTTTAAAGTGAATGACACAATGTGAATTCTGCCCTCACTACTCTGACTATGATCTTTAGGCATGTACTTTCCATTCTAGGGGGTGATAAGGCCTGTCTTAGGGTCTTCTCAGAATTAAATTAGCTATTGTTTATAATGTGCTTATTATAGGGTCTGATGCAAAATGTTACTATTTTTTTTTTATTATTGCTAAACTGAGTGACAATTTTATACCATTACTTGATTGCCTAGTTTCCTTGACTAGTTTGTAGACTTGAGAAAAGGAAGAAGGTATAGTTGTTCTATATATCTGCCACTCTTCCTATCCTGGTATTTTGTATGTAAAGATATCTTTCTTCAATTGAGCTATTTGTTTCAGCTGCTTGAGACCTGAAGGTCCAGGAGGTAGTAATTTTTATTCTTTAAAGATTTTACTGGGGATCCCTGGGTGGCTCAGCGGTTTGGCGCCTGCCTTTGGCCCAGGGCATGATCCTGGAGTCCCGGGATCGAGTCCCGCATTGGGCTCCTGGCATGGAGCCTGCTTCTCCCTCCCTCTGCCTCTCTCTCTCTCTCTCTCTGTCTATCATAAATAAATCTTAAAAAAAAAGATTTTACTTACTCATTTGAGAGAGAGAGATCACAAGCAGTGGGGAGGGGTATAGGGAGAAGCTGACTGACTCCCTGCTGAGCAGGGAGCCTGACTTGGGGCTTGATTGAAGGACCCTGGGCCTGTGCCATGACCTGTGCCGAAGACAGATGCCTAACCAACTGAACCACCCAGGTGCCCCAGGAGGTAGTAATTTTTATAGTTTTGTTTAGACACAAATTAGAATTTTGCATGCTAGGGGATCTTGTGGAAAGGATTGAGTCACTCGTCTAGTGGAGATGAGAACTTTACCTAGAGTATGTGGTGACTTTCTGCTCTTTTTTCCAACAAGTGCATAGGCAAAATTAGGTGCCATCATTTTATCTCCAAATTTGGGGATTTGCAAATGTCTGGAAGAAGACCTTTATGTACCTTAAAGCCCGCTATACTCAGTACATATTTATTAACTGATCTCTTTCCAAGAGTAAGAACAATTTTCTGTACCTTTGTACAGGACCACGCAGAGTGATTGGTTGTTTTGATATTTAACAGAGGTTTTAGGGTTACTTTGTTTTTCTGAAGGCCTCAGTTTTTTGAATCCGTATTATCTGAAGGTTACAGTTAGAATCATTTTTTAAAAATTTCTCTAAGCTTTTATTCTGAGCTTCTCTAAAATATGCTACTTTCTTACCTCTTTTCTAGGTACTTAGAGCTTTTTAGTCAGGTTGTTATTCCAGTGCTGTTCTCTCAGTTTACAAAGCAAACTTGTACAACTTTGGAGTAGAAAATTGACTTCTTTTATAGTGATTTCTCGCTTTTACACCATTTAGAGACTTTTAAAAATGAGAACTTTGTTAAAGTATAATTCACATACCACATAATTTACTCAATTAAAGCATGATTCTGTGGTTTTTAGTGTATTCACAGAGCTGTACAGCTGTCATCACAATTAGTTTTAAAACATCCAAACTAAAAAAATCCAAATCATCTCCCAAAGGAACTCTATACATGTTAGCAGTCACTTTCCATTCACATAAATGGAATTATATAATATGTAGGTTTTTTTTTTATTTTTTTTATTTTTTTAAAGATTTCTATTTATCCATGAGACACACACACACACACACACACACACACACACACACAGGCAGAGACACAGGCAGAGGGAGAAGCAGGCTCCATGCAGGGAGCCTGACGTGGGACTTGATCCCGGGACTCCAGGATCAGGCCCTGGGCCAAAGGCAGACACCAAACCGCTGAGCCACCAGGGAGTCCCTGTAGGGTTTTTTTTAATTGACTTTTTTCACTTACCAAAATGTTTTTGAAGTTCATCATTTGTAGCATGTATCAGTACTTTATTCATTTTTATTGATGAATAAAATTCTTTTGTAAGGCTATATACAACATTTAATCCATTTATGAGTTGATGGGCATCTAATTGTTTCCACTTTGGAGTCATTATGAATAATGCTGCTATGAACATGCAATCTACAGGTTTTTTTATATTTTCATTTGGGAGATTTTATATTTTCATTTGGGAGATTATTATTTTTATAAAGTAAAATAACCAATTTTTTTTGTAGTTTTATGGTTTTGTTAACACAAATATGATGTGCACATAAGTCTGTTTGTTTTCTTTGCTGTACAGCCTGGCATTGGGATTGGTAACTCTGATGGCCAGCTAGGCTGCTCTTTGTACAATGGCCTTGCGGTTCTTGGAGGAGAGATTGTTAGCAAGCTCTGTACAGCAAGACTTCAAGCTCCTTGACATTATTGACAAGGAGCTTCCGGAAGCCACTGGGCAGCCTGTCCCATGTTTTCTTGTTGTATCTGTAACCAATGTTGGATATCAAGATCTGGCCTTTGAATCTTCTGTGTACCCTATTGTCAGTGCCTTTGGGTTCCTGCCAGTTGCACTTAATTTTGACAGAATGGTCTGACTGGTGTCAGATGAACTTCCTGGTCCTCTTTTTAACAATCTTGGGCCTCACCAAAGATCTGAGGGCAACCATGATGCCCAGTAACAGATGGCTACCACCTCCACAGGCAGCGCCAAGGAAGAGTAAAATAATCAAGTTCTAAAGGAAAAGAAGTTGGGTGCTACTTTTAGAAAAAATTTTTGCATATATTTAAAAATTCTCTATCCCTATTATTCCCATATATTAGTTAACTTCTGCTAGGTTTACTGCAATAACAAATAACTTCAAAATCTCAATAGTTAACAATAATAAAGGTTTGTTTCTTATGTTACATGTTAGTTGCAGTTGTCTGGGGCTCTGTTCCCCTGTCTTTTCATTCCAGAATTCAGGCTGAAGGAACAACCTGTATTTGGGATATGCTATTCTTATAACTGAAGGTAAAAGCAACAAAACTAGTGGAAACATGCGTTAAAAGCCTTTGCTCAGATCTGGCATATGTCACATTTCTGCTCACAGTATTTGGTTTAGACAAGTCCTATGGCAAACCTAACAATTGGGAAGCGAAATACAGTCTCACTACAGGTAGTCACATGGCATTATATGGGAATATAGAGCCTTCTTATACATGGAAGGAGGCACCGATAATTGGGAGCAGAAATTCAGATTATCTATGAATAATAGTGAAAGGGAATATAAGGGAAGGGAGAAGAAATGTGTGAGAAATATCAGAAAGGGAGTCAGAACATAAAGACTTCTAACTCTGGGAAATGAACTAGGGGTGGTGGAGGGGGAGGAGGGCGGGGGGGTGGGGGTGAATGGGTGACGGGCACTGAGGGGTACACTTGACGGGATGAGCACTGGGTGTTATTCTGTATGTTGGTAAATTGAACACCAATAAAATTAATTAAAAAAAAAGAAATTCAGATTATCACACCTCAGAAGAAAATAATGGAACTTATGGAGGAAAGAAAAGAAAGATGGAGGTGAAGCTGGTGAAATACCATGTCTTTTGAATTCGAGCACTAAGTTTAAGAGATTGCAGACTTTAACCAACAGTTTCTAGAAGTGAGCCAAAGACCCATGCAAGAGGATGAGGGTGGGGGTGAGAGATCCTATCAAGTGTGTTACATGTGATGTGATTTATGTAAGAGATGACTTATCAGGGAAAAGACTTACTTATCTTTCTTCTTAAGACTTCTGGGAGCAATCTTTTGACCAGTCCCATTCCTCTCCTGACAGCTCATCATACTAGAAGCTCATCCTTCTCTCCAGGCACTTTGTTACCCTGTCACTTGGGAAGTTGAACCAGAAAGAAAATTGAACCAAACCTATTTTTATCCTACCTACCCAATTTTTCTGATACCCCTTTCCTGCTATAGCAGGCATCAAAAGAGCTTTTTATTTGATTATCTTCTGGGTGTCATGTACTTTAGACAGTTATTTCCTGACTTGAAAATTCTGAGATGCAGCTCACTGGAGTGAAAGTAGAAAGGGTCTCAAGTCAGGCCAGTCCCACCATAAATACTGTGCTTCCCAGCTCAGCTATCTGTTATTACAGCACTTCTCAAAATGGTCCTGGGACCAACAGCATTAGCATCACACGGGAAGTTGCTAGAAATTCTCAGGCTCCATGGCTGTGGGCTAGAAGTCTGTGTCTGAAGTCATTTTGATAAATACTAAAGTTTGAGAACTACTGTATTGTTTTACTCTGTGTCCTCCTCTCCCCATACTTTTAAATCAATTTGTCCTCTTATGCCCTTCCCTCCCTGCTACCAGTATACTTCTCACATCTCAGGCCTTGCAGCATTTTTTTTTTTTTTAAGTTTTCATTCTGGAAAATTTGGATATATAGAAAAGTAGAGACAATAAGGAATCCCCTTGTATTCAGTAGCTAATTTCAGCAGTTATGAACACATGGCCAGGACTGATTTACTATTTTCACCAGTGCCTATCTTGCCTGAGATGATTTTGAAGCAAGTCACACCAATTAATCTGTGAATTTGTCAGTAAATCTCTCTAGGAGATAAGGCCGGCCTTCCTTACCTTCCTTCCTCTTCCTTTCTTCCTTCCCTTCATAACCAGCGCACCACTCCCCTTCTCTTCCCAAAGAACCAAAACAAAATCAGAATTTCTTGGGTGCCTAGGTGTGTCTCAGTGGTTGAGCATCTGCCTTTGGCTCAGGTCATGATCCCAGGGTCCTGGGATTGAATCCCACATCAGGCTCCCTGTGGGAAGCCTGTTTTTCCTCTGCCTATGTCACTGCCTCTCTCTCTCTCTCTCTCTTTCTGTGTCTTTCATGAATAAGTAAATAAAATCTTTAAAAGAAAATCAATTTCTTAATCTCATCTAGTCTTCACAGTTCCCCAATTATATATATTTTTGCCTTTTAAAAATGTAGTCCGCTTTCTTGAATTGAGATCAAAACGAGATCTGTACAGTATCCTGTCTCTTAAAGTTTTTAATCTCTAAATTTCTCATCTCTCCTGCCCTCATTGCTTTGTACTTTTTTTTTTTTTAAAGATTTTATTTATTTATTCATGAGAGACACACAGAGAGAGGCAGAGACACAGGTAGAGGGAGAAGCAGGCTCCATGCAGGGAGCCCGATATGGGATTCAATCCCGGGACGCCAGGATCATGCCCTGGGCCAAAGGCAGGCACTAAACCACTGAGCCACCCGGGGATCCCTCCTTTGTACTTTTTGTTGAAGAAATTAGGTTCTTTATTTTGGAGAGTTTCCTTCAGTCTTAATTCTGTTGATTGCATACCCATGGTCATTTAACACATTCCTCTGCTCTTGTGTTACCTATAAATCGGTTGTTGGATTTAGAGGCTTGATCAAATTCAGGTCTGAGGTTTTCTTGGCCCAAGTATCTCAAAAGTTGTATGTGTCTTTCCATTAAGAGGCATTTAATGTATGTTAGCAGCCATTGATGGATTACATCCATTAATTCACTAGGTGTTGCAAAATGATATTCTTTTTAAAAGTCATTTCTTCCTTATATTTTATAACTTATTACCCTAGGATATAATTTAAATATGGAGGATAAATGCTTAAGTATTTCCTTTTACTTATCAATTTTCAAATGAATAAATTGATTCCTTGGGATCCTCCAAAGATTATAAATGAATTAATCTTAGATTGATATTAATGAATTAATTTAATGAAGATTTAGATTAATATTTTAAAATATTTATGGATTTAGAGATATATGATGTTTTAGCCCATTACTGCATTAATGCTCAAATTGGCCAAAGTTTCTTCAAGTTGTCTATTCTGTCTTCTTGACATGACCCTGGTAGTCTTTGATTTCTTTTTTTGCTGCAGGATATCCCAGGATCATCTTGTAAATGTGTTGACACAGACCAGGAAGTAGGCTTTTGCTTAAAGAACATTGATACTTAGAGACCACAATCTGGGTGTTAGGGGTGCTCATTACTATTTGGTTTTTTAGTGAACAGATTTAGGAAATACATTTTTGTTGTTGTTTTTAATGCATAGGCCCTATGTTTCATACTGGACAAATAGATCCTTGTCATTGTTAATAATAACTAGACATGATGTTACAAATGCTAAAAAATGTTTGGTTTTTGGTGTGGAAGCATGTAAGACGGTTGCTTCACATAAAGGAAAGGGGGGTGTCAAGGAAGACTTCCTCCAGTGACAACACTTGATCTTAGTTTTGAGGAATAAAGTAAAGCAGAGATAGTTTCAAGAGTCTATTTAGGTCATACATTTTATATGCTTCTGTTTTCCCACCAGTGACCTGACCAGGATGAGACTCATTTTGCTTCACTGGCAATTTGACATTTTGTCTGTCTTCAGGTTTTCTCTTTTAGTAATTATATGGTAATACTGTAAGAAATATCACTGTGTGTATATTCTTGTGCATTTGTTGTGTGGTGGGACAAGAGTTTTAGAAGGGAAGTTACAGAGTTCAAGAATATGTACATTTTAACCTTTGTTATAGAGACTGCCAAATCACCATCAGAAAAAGTTATAGCAGTTTATAGCTTCTACCAACAGGACAGTAGTGCCTATTTCTTCACACCTATGATCGTGAAATCTTAAAACTCAATTTTTTCAATTATTTAGTATCAGTTGTTATGATTCCTTCCCAGAATATCAAAGGAAGTTCATTTTAATATGTTTGCTTCTTTTTTTCTTAAAGATTTATTTATTTTGGGGTGTGGGGAGAGAGAACAAGAGCGAGTAGGGGTGGGGGAAAGGCAGAAGGAGAGAGAATCTCCACCAGATTCTGTGCTGAGTAAGGCTCATTCCCACGACCCTGAGATCATGACCTTAGCCAAAGCTAAGAGTTGGTTGCTTAACCAACTGCACCAGCCAGATACCCTTGTTTGCTTGTACAAAATGAATATATGATTTTTAATTTACAGTATTTTCAGTACTTCTGGAACCTAGAAACTTATTTTATAATGGATCTTTCTAATACTTTACTATGTATTAATAACTTCATGTTTTGTAAGTAACTCAAAGTCAGGATACCCAGATATTATATACCCTTGTTTCTCACCAGCTGCAGGAAGAAAAGAAGGCTTCCTGATTTTTCACTCTATTTTTTTGTTTGTTTTGTTTTGTTTTGGTTTTTGGAATATGATCTGGAGGTTTGGGTTAGAAAGAAACACTTTTTTAACTTTAATTTTTATATTTTTAATTTTTTAGAAGATTTTATTTATTTGAGATACAGTGAGCGAGCAAGAGAGGGAGCATGAGTAGGGGGAGGGGCAGAAGCAGATTCCCTGCTGAGCAGGGAGCCCAACATGGGGCTCGATTCTTGGACTCTAGGATCGTGACCTAAGTTGCTTCAGATGCTTAACTGACTGAGCCACCCAGGTGCCCTGGAAAGAAACATTCTTAAGTATTTTGAGAACCTTCTAATTTTACCAGCCTGTTTCTACCTTTATATGATTTTACTACCTAAGTTTCTGGTGGCCATTTGTGTGGTCTGTGAAAATGGTTAACCCATAAATTAATTTACATGTGAAAGCAAAACATTTGTGCTTTCTCTTTTAGGTGCTATTGAATTTATTATCTTAATATTATCTGTACTTTAAGAAATTATATGTTTTGTTTGTCTACTTAAAAATGGCCTATGATTCATACATATGTCTCAATCCATATTTTAATAGTACTGTGTTTAAATTTTTCTGCTATAAATACATAATTTCATTAGGTCTCCATACCCAGCGAATTTTTTAGAATTAGGAATGATTTTAAGAAAAAGAAGATCAGGAAAAAGATAAACAAAATAGAAATTGAAGAAATCCAGATGATTTAAGATCATATTTTTCCCCTTTAAATAGAAAGCTAACACTTTTTCATCTGACATTTCTCTTAAAGATGCAACTGTTATCTAGACTTATATTTTAGTCAGAGCTTCACAGCTAAAATAAAGTGAAGACTTTAATATCGTGGTTTTTCAGACTGTGGTAGGTTATTTGAGTTATTTTCAATTCCCTTGATCATCACCCCCTGCCCAACTTCATTTTGGACTTCCCACCTTGAGCTTGATATATAAAAGTATGATTTGTTTTCTTTTTCTTACACTTTTAATGATTATAAATTAGCTTTTTAAAAATGATCTTTTAAGTCTTTATTATATATTAGAAGTTTTCTTCTCATGATTAATTTTGTCATACTTGTTCATGTCAGAAGAAGCCTTTTTTTTTTTTTTAGAAGAAGCCTTTTTATTTGGAGATTTAGCTTGCCTTTCAAAGAAAAAGTGATAATTATTCTGTGTTATTTAAAAATAAATTCTCTATAAGGGCAAGGAATTTCTGCTAGATTGGATTTTATTTTTCTTTTTTAGTTTAGAATGAATTATCTTTTGTGGTGACAAATAACTGTTTCTGAGGCTGGCAAGAAAACTCCCTCTTGGGACTCTCATAGAAGTGTTGTGGCAGCTATCTGATCCAGCTGCTTAGAAAGTGCTCTGAAAGTTGCCTTATTTGTCTGGAAAGAGTCTGGAGCCCAAATTTGGCTTTTTCCCCTGAGGAGTGTTGTAGCTCTAAGCCAATATGGGAACAACCATGAAAGATTCTGTGGTTACAGTGTGAAATAGAGTAGTACCAAGACATAAATTTAAACTTGTACTCCAAAGCAAATTTTCAGACACAGTAACGAAGGGGCTCCTTAAGGTAGGCTTGCACAGTGTTTATATTCATATTCACCTTCTTAGGAGACCAAGAGAAAGGAGAGGAAAGGAAAGGAAGCCTCTCCTTTTCTTATTCTTTCCTGTTTATTCTAAACAGTCCACAACCACACTGACTGCTGTATATGAGAGTCACTGTGTAAGAAAAGGAGAGTCAAGAGTATTGGTGCAGATTACTTCTTATTAAAAAATAAAACTGTAGATCTTTGTATAATATTTTAGTGAATACTAGTGACCTTATATTAAAATATTATATATCAGGGATGCCTGGGTGGCTCAGCGCTTAACGGTCTGCCTCTGGCCCAGGGCGTGATTCTGGAGTCCCTGGATCGAGTCCCACATCTGGCTCCCTGCATGGACCTGCTTCTCTCTCTGCCTCTCTCTCTGTGTCTCTCATGAATAAATAAATAAAATCTTAAAAAATATATATATTTTAAAGTATACTATGAAATTATTTTGAATCAGATTAAATAGAGAAAACGGTCAGTAATTTAAAATAATTGGGTGTGGGGAAGAAAGGTATTGATAAGAAGAGCTATAATAATAAAACAAGATGAGAAAGGCAAGAGGAAAGAAGGAAGTAGAGGAGTTAAAAAAGAACAATTCCAGTTTTCTCCATCTAATGAGTTGGTTCCTCCCTGCCAACTTTGGGGTTGTCCTGTGGAGAGGCCCATACACTAAGTTGTGTGACTTTTGGACAAAGTAACTTAATAGTTCAGTATCTCAGTCTTGTTATTTCTAAGGTTGCTACACTTTATCTGTAATTTCTCTGTAGAGTACCTGGCAGATGATGCGTGCTCAGTAAATGTTAGCTATTATTACTATCACTATTGTTGTTGTTATCAGTACCTTCTGTATTCATGTACTCAACCAAAATGTTTATGAAGCTACTATCCCAGAAATTGGTGATTAAACAAGGTGAGGTCCTTCCCCAAATGAAGCTTCCATTCTTGTTAATAAGACAAATATGAGCTAGTAAATAAGCAATTATAGGTTATGTTTAGTGCTATGAAGGGAATAAAGGGGTGCAAAAGGAAGAGTAACTGGGGAGGTCACTTTAGGTGAGGGTATCTGATAAGACCTTCTTGAAGATGTGGCATTTTAGCTGAGACTTGAAGATTGACAGCCCATCAGGTCGAGAGCCTGGGAAAGTGCATTCCAATAAAGGGAGCAGCACATGCAAGGCTTAAGAGTTGGAGGCAGCTTGGCCCATTTGAAGGATAGTCGTGGAAAAGGAGGGAACAATGGTCTGAGAGGGCCTAGGGCCCTGTCCGGCTGTTTTCCTCAGCAGACTCCTGCTCAGTGCATCTGAGAAAACCTTCAGTGCTACCTGAGACCCCAGGGGAAGATCACCTCGGTGTGCATGTGCACTGGACCTAGGGATGGAGGACCTCTGAAACTCTCTCTTCCTCAGATTGGTCAGGAAACCAGTCATTTATTAAAAACTCTAAAATTTTAATTCCATACACTTTTTAAAAAATATATATATTTATTTATTTATTTTAGAGAGAGCACAGCATTAGGGGTAGAGAGAGGAGAGAGAATCTCAAGCAGGTTCTGCGCTGATTGCAGAGCCCTGCATGGAGCTCCATTCCATTAACCAGAGATCATCATGGTCATGACCATGAGCCTGAGCCGAAATCATGACCTGAGCCGAAACCAAGAGACGAATGCTTAACCTACTGTGCCACCCAGGTGTCCTTCAGGTCCAAACTTTGTTAAACTCAACCAGTTATTACTGGTTGTTTCAGAAAAGACATGGTTTGTCTTTAGTTTTTTTCAGTTTAATTTTTGTTCTTTTTGGTTGTTCTGTCCATGGTTTCTCATAATTACAGTTTTAAGCTTATTAATAGTTTTTAAATAACTTTTATTTACAATTACATTTTAGGATAATGGACTTTAAGGAGGGCACTTGATATAATGAGCACTGGGTGTTGTATACAACTGATGAATCACTAAACTGTATGTCTCAAACTAATAATATATGTTAATTGATTTAAAAAGTCTAAAATAAAAATATTAAAAAAATAAAATTATATTTTTGACAAGGCATATTATGTAAAAACTGAAAAACAAAATAGAATAGAAAGAAAAGGGAAAATCAATGAGATGGAGACATATAAAAAATAAATAAAAGACGATATAAAATTTTTTTGCACCAAACAGTAAAATGTGTTTCTCCTTGTCTACTGTGAGTCACTTGTTACCTGTTTTTGGGAATTTCTTCCAGAGGAATAGTTAAGAAAAGTAGTTGAGCAAATTGTTTTTTCAGTACTTTAGGCAGTTTTGTTCATCTAAATTTTTATCTTTCATGTTATTATTAAATGTTTTTAAAAATTACTTTTGAGGGGTACCTGGCTGGCTCAGTTCATGATTACAGAGTCCCAGAATTGAGCTCTGTGTCTGGCTCACTGCTGAGTGGCAAGTCTGCTTCTCCTTCTGCCCCTCAACCTGTTTGTGTTCTCTCTCAAATCAATAAAATCTTTTAAAAAATCACTTTTGAAACTAGGACATTAGAATTTTTTTTTTTTTTTTAAGATTTTGTTTAGGGATCCCTGGGTGGCGCAGCGGTTTGGCGCCTGCCTTTGGCCCAGGGCACAATCCTGGAGACCCGGGATCGAGTCCCATGTTGGGCTCCCTGCATGGAGCCTGCTTCTCCCTCTGCCTTTGTCTCTGCCTCTCTCTCTCTCTGTGTCTCTCATGAATAAATAAACAAAATCTTTTTTTTTTAATTAATTTATTTATTTATGATAGTCACACAGAATGAGAGAGGGAGGCAGAGACATAGGCAGAGGGAGAAGCAGGCTTCATGCACTGGGAGCCCGACGTGGGATTCGATCCCGGGTCTCCAGGATCGTGCCCTGGGCTGAAGGCAGCGCTAAACTGCTGAGCTACCCGGGCTGCCCTGAAACCAGGACATTAAAAGCACTTTGGAAAATTGGTTTTATTTAATTAGTTTTGTATTTAACTTTAATCTTAGGAGAGAATCCCAGGTTTCAGGTAAAAAGAAAATGAGACCAATATATTTATTTGTCTGTTACTGACTTTTCTGTTGCATAGGATGTCTTTATATGGTAAGGTAGACTTATAATTAGGGATTTTTTTTTTTATGGTTTTGTGTTGGTTATATTCTTTGTATGAGGTTTATATCCTTTTTTGTTAACTTTTATCTTTTTTATCCTTTTTTTTGTTTTGTTTTGGTTTTTTTTTTTTTTTTTAGAGATTTTATTTATTTGTCCATGAGAGACAAAGAGATAGGCAGAGGGGAGAAGCAGGCTCCCCAGAGGGAACCTGATATGGGATTCTATTCCAGGATCCCGGGATCAGAACCTGAGCCAAAGGCAGACACTCAACTACTGAGCCACCCAGGTGCCTTTTTTTTTTTTTTTATCTTTTTGATCACTCTAACATAATCATGATCCTTGGCCTAAAGAAAATGACCAGGTTGAATTCAGTCCCCAAAGTTGCATGTAAGTAAGTAATCTTTAAACTGTTTTGTGGAATGCTCAAAAATATTTTACTATAAAAGTCAGGTGTCTTTTGTCATATTTAATACAGAATATATTGCAAATTATCTAGATGCTTTTAAAATTGTAGGTGAGTTTGACTATTTCATTATATTTGGTAGCCTAGTTTATAGCAGAGAGCCATAAAGAAGTGTATTACCAAAAAAATTCAGCCTGCTTCTAGAGGAAAAAAAATGTTTATTCTAATTATAAGTATTAGCTTATCTTTTTCCAGTCCTCCTTTGATTTACATGGTTAAGTTTTGATAAATTCTTTAAGATGTTATTCTTTTGGGAAACACTAATGGCTTCTTGATCATTATTACCTTGCCTAACTGAAATTTGGCTTTCAGTTCTTCTTATGCTTTTTTTTCAGGGTCATAAGGCATAGTGTCAAATCCTCAATGCCCAGTGTTGTTTCCAGAACATTCTTCATCTTCCTCTTGTGACAAACCCTGGTTCTTGAGGTTCATGTCCCCCAGGCATACTACTTCCTCCTTATATTCCAGTTGTGAATCTCCATTCCCTGATGAATAGAGTTCATTCACTTCTTGGCTTCTATTCTTGCCATCACTTTGTCTTTGTGTGGCATATCCAACAACATAGTTTCTCATTTCCTTGACCTCATCTCTAGCAACTTTTATTTCTGCTTTATTTCTTCCACTTATTTGTAAGGACAAATGGTAGTCCTGTAAGTTACCTTGAATCTTCCAGCTCTAAAATCATGAATTTGATCCCACACTGATCACAGCCTTCTATCCTTTTCATTCTCTTATTCAGTTATTTCCACTACATCTTTATTTTCTTTTATTTTTAAGGAATTGAATATGATATGCCTTCCATCTACCTGTCAGGTTCCTCACACATGGTTTTTTTGTAGCAACTACAATTTTTTTTTTTATTGAAGCACACTATACACACAGAAAAGAGTATATATGTTAAATATGTATCTCAATGAATTTTCACAACTGAACACACTCATATAAGCAGCGCCTAGAGTAAGAAACAGCATGTTACCAATGCTCTAAAGCCCCCTCGACCTCCCCTAAAACACCCAATCCACTTTCTCAGCTTCCCACAACATAAACTATTTTATAGCATAGCTGTAATGTATCTTTAGTTATCAAATGATGGGAAAAGAATAGTTAATCCCAACTTACTCACATAAGGTAGGTTACATAAAACTCTTTTCCTATTTTCTCTGTTTACTGCTGTCCTAATTAAATGGTTGTGATCACCTCCGAGAATGTGTTCCTACCGTAGTGTAAGTAGTATTGCCTTTAAATACAGGACAGCTGTGTTTTTTGTTTTTTGTTTTTTTTTAAGATTCACTTTCAACCCATTTTGAAAAGAACCTGGGCTTAATGGCTTTTCATGGAAATGTTAGGATAGTTACCTCTTTTTTTTCTAATGTGCATTTTATATTTTCTTTTAGGCACCATAGTTCTTTCCCGAAGCCTTAATTTGAGGTAGCTTTAGAACATTATTGCTTAAAATGCCATTTAAAAATGCTGTTTTCTTGGCTCTAAGGAGGATGCACCTGGACTACTCTTCTGGTCTGATGGATCCCCACTTTGTGGTTTGAAAGCAGGGCATACTAAGAGGGCCTTCTGTCCATTTAAAGAAATGTTCATGTATATGAATTCATGCTCTGACTATAGAGTACTAAGATTATCAAATAAATGTATGCAAACATACAAACCCATTTCCAGCACTCTCTTTAAAAAAAAAAAAAAGTTATACTTTCTATTATACCAGTTCCTAAAAGTAGAATTTTGGAATTAGGTCATTGTGGAGTGAATCCTAGTTCTGTCATCCATGCTCTATGACCATATGCACTTCCTTTCACCTCTCCATGTCGTCTGTAAAATGGGAATAATATATCTTTTCTAAATTATAAGTGAGGAATAAATGGCATGATGAATTTGATGTATACTAAAATCCTGCTTGTTTCACACAGATTCACGATAAATGATAGTTTTATCTCCTTTCTTATTCAAGGTCAAAAAGTGTCAAAGCCTTTATCACATTATTCCTAGATAACTATAGTAATTTAATAAATAGTTTCTTCATCTCCTGCCCTAATTAATCTCAAATGCTTGCCCTTCTAGATCTGTCTTCCTGAACTATTATTCCCATCTTTGCTATTTCCTTTTTAAAAACATCAGTAGATTTCTTGGCCAGCAGTCTGGCATAGAAGGACTCCATAGATTGGCTTGAGAACTTCTGACCTTATTATCCATCACTGCCTTTTCTAGGCTAACCATCTGTCTCCTTGGTGCACTTTAGATTTTCCAACCTCTGCACTTGCCCAATAGGAATGTCCTCTCATTGTGACATGTCTCCCCTTCAGGTATTTCAGATAGAGGCCATTTTGCCTTTCTCATTGGTGATGCTCTCCAAGGCCTCTCACAGACTAAAATTTTCCTTTACCTACCTTCAGAATCTGTCCCCTTAACCAGTCAGCTGTCTTTAGTTTCCTTGTCTTGTTGCCTTTCTGTTCATGTGCCTAGAAAATCTCCCAACCTGGATTGTTCTATTCCAGAGTTTCACACCTGTTAATGCTTTGGACCAGACCAGATAATTCTTTGTGGTAGGAGGCTGTCTTGTGTATTGTCAGATCATAACAGCATCCGGTAGAGGCCAGTAGCAAGCTCTTTCCTGTATATTGTGACAACCAGATTGTCTCCTGATATTGCCACATTTCGCAAAGGGACAAAATTGTCCTATCCTTTTTTGTTGAAAACCATTATTCTAACTGTATGCCTTAATTTGCCTTTTCACTTGTATTTCAGATGAAAAATCATATGGGTCATGGTTCCCATAAATCCGTAGTTTCTGATTCAGCTGGGTCCTTAATTGTGCCTAGTAGTTCTTTAATACTTTCCTGGAATTATTTTAGGTCTTCTTTATTCACCTCAAATTTCTTGTCTCATTGCCTTTCTTTTATTCTTAGTGGATGACTTTGTCTTCTCTTTGAAGAGAAAAGAAGGTAGGTTTTATTTTTATTTGTTTGTTTGTTTATTTATTTTTTAGAAGGTAGGTTTTAGATTTGTCCTCCCTCAACTTTGTGATATCATGAGCTTATCTGAAATTCAATTCTGACACCTATATTTATCTAATTTTGTGACCTTTGACAAGTTAGCCTTTACGTGTCACTTTCTTCACTCATCCTATGGCTGTCATGACCTTAGCATAGTGCCTTGCCCATATTGTCAGATTGTGATGGGGTTAGGAAATGTCAGAGCTAGAGAAGTGAGCGTTGTTATATCCGAAGCGCAGAGAGAGCCTCTAGTTAGAGATGAGACTCTGAGGAAAGTGAAACATGAGCCACATGGAGTTATTTGAAGAAAGGACTTGAAGAAATGGGACTATAATATAATTTGAGAGATAGAATAGTAACTGTAGGGCGATGAGCAATGAGAGAGTGAGTGGGTGGGTTTAGTTTTAGATGAGAAAGACATGAGGATTTCTAAATGCCCATAGTAAGGTATCATCAGAGAGGGAAACATTAAAGTCAAAAAAGAAATAGAATAAGCTAACTTACTGCAACAACCTCTTAATTATTCTCTATCCATTTTCCATGCCGCAGTGGATTAATCAATTTTTAAAAATGTTCTTTTAAAAAAAATTCTTTATTTGACAAAAAGAGCACAAGCAGGGGGAGCAGCAGGCAGAGGGAGAGGGAGAAGCAGGCTCCCCACTGATCAGAGAACCTGATGCTGGGCTACATCCCAGGATGCTGGGATCATGACCTGAGCTTAGGGCAGACACTTAACCAACCGAGCCACCCAGGTGCCCCTGAGTTAATCATTTTAAGTGCAAATCTGATTTATTACTTCCCTGCTTAAAGCCTTTAAATGTATGCACTTGCCGGTAGTCTTAATCCCAAACTTCATAAGATCATGGCCACTTGGTTGCTGCTGCTAATATGTCCACCTTCAGTTCTCACTGCTCCTTTTCTCTCCACCTATATATACTCCCTCTGCCCCCACACACTCTCTGACCAAATATGTGTTTCAGACTTTAGTCATATTGTACTGAATTTCTCTCAGTTCCTCAGATATGCTAGGTTCTCCCAAGCTCTATTTTTTACATTCGCCTGAAATCCTTTCCCTTTTCTCCTTTTTTGGCTGACTTTCATTCATTCTTCAGGCTTCATCAATCCTACCATTTATTTCTGATCACTGCTCCAACTTGAAACCTGGATTAGTTAGCCCTTCTGTGTGCTGCCATTCATCTGTCCTTTAATATCTTCTCTTGGATTTCTCATACTTTTATACCAAATGATAAAAGTCTTTTTACGTGTTTGTATGTCTACTACATTATAAACTCTGTGAAAGTAGAAATTACATGCTTCCTGTTCACTTTTGGATCCCCATGCTAGGCAACAGTGCTTGGCATATGGTAGGGCCCTGACAAATGTTTGTTGCATAAATTAATAGATTTAATTTTTGGTTAAAATGAGAAAAACGTTAACCCACTTATATAACACTTAACAATTACTCAGCTAGGTATTTTGTTAAGTGCTGTGGGGGATTCAGAGGTCCTCATTACTTCTTTCAAAATGCTTCTGGTCCAGTTGTGGAAGTATAATGTGCACAGTGATGCATATCTGAATATGAGTTCTCATAATTTGAAATTCCAGTAAATTTGGATATATTTGTAATACCTTTTTGTCAATTGTGAGAGTTTTATTTCTAGGATAAGATGTTGCTCCTCATTATTCTACATTTAACTGTCACAAGCTTAGGAAGGGAAAGACTTGAGAAGGGGAGAATAGATACCGTCTCTCTCTTTTTTTCCCCTACTACTATTTTGTTCTTTGAATAAGGATTTGCCAGACAAAATAAGATGTGAGAAAAACTTGGGTTGAGGATAACCCCAAACAAGGGAATTTTAAAGAACAAGTATGGAAAGGGGAAAGCACAGAAGGTATTTCAGGAAGGACCTTGGGCACTTTCCTCGGTATTTTAAAAGTCTTTATACTAACATTTCCTTTTAACAACAACAAAAATTACAAATAATATAATATTACCTGAGCGTTTATTCTGTGCCCGGCACTGTGCTAGTTATTTTATGTGAATTATTTCACTTAACCCTCATGAGGCTAGTGTTTTTATTATCCCTTTAGAGAATAGAATATAGTTTCTATTCCTGGATTTTTCCATTTAGTTTGTGCAAAGAAGAGCTAATTCTAAGTAGTTTTTCTTTCTTTCTTTTTTTTTTTTTTAAGATTTTATTTATTTATTCATGAGAGACAGAGAGATAGAGGCAGAGACACAGGCAGAGGGAGAAGCAGTCTCCATACAGGGAGCCTGACCTGAGACTCCATCCAGGTCTCCAGGATCACGCCCTGGGCTGAAGGCGGCGCTAAACCGCTGAGCCACCCACGCTGCCCGTTTTTCTTTTTTTTAAACAAATCCATCCTGTCAGATCCTAATTCATTCTTCTAAATAATGAGGGGAGAGGAGAGCAGCATGAGCCCTAGCTTTGTCCTGGTATAGCTATAGCGAAGATCCCCGAGGCCCTGTAATAGTGGGGCCAGGAAGACTGAGGGGAAACTTCTCCTTCCCTTTTTTCTCTGTTTGTTACCACCAATCTGGGTATTGGAGGAAATATGTTATTGTTATCTCCAAGTCAACAAATTAAGTGCATAGTAATCACTATGATCAATTTTAGGTATATAATTTGGAATGGACTTTTAAAAATTCTTGCTGTAGTATAAAAATAAAAAAAATAGGGATCCCTGGGTGGCGCAGCGGTTTGGCGCCTGCCTTTGGCCCAGGGCGCGATCCTGGAGACCCGGGATCGAATCCCACATCAGGCTCCCGGTGCATGGAGCCTGCTTCTCCCTCTGCCTGTGTCTCTGCCTCTCTCTCTCTCTCTCTGTGACTATCATAAATAAATAAATAAATAAATAAATAAATAAATAAATAAATAAATACATAAATAAATAAATAAATTAAAAAAATATATAAATACTATATAAATATAAAAGTAAGATTGCCATTGCTTTCATTGTTTTGATCCAAATCTTACATTTTTCAACCCTATTTTCCCATAAAATCTTAAGTTCTTCAACTATAAATTCTTCTGTTACAAGGCTACTATGAGGTTCAGGTAAGTGCTGTGCTTGTTCACGGGGGGACGGGGAGTAAATGTTAGGAAAAAGGTATTACTCATTTAGAAAAGCTAGATACAAAAAAAAATTAAAAAAAAAGAAAAGCTAGATACACTAAAAGTTATATATTCAAAATTTTTTCAATGAGGAAAAGCAGTACTATCTCAAAAGATAAGTGGTCCATTGATTCAGTGTTTCAAAGGGCTGGTTAGTAGGATCATTCTTTCTGGTATAGAGCATGTGTGTAGTGGTAGTGGAGACCTGCATTCCAGTCCTGATTATGTCATTTACTAACAGCATGACTTAGTGATGTTATTCTTTCTTAGCTCAGTTTCCTCATCTTAAATATTGGAGATATTAGTACTTCTAAAGAATATTGTTTGGACTAAATGAAGTAATACATGTTATTTTTTTTTAAATTTTATTTATTCATGAGAGACAGAGAGAGAGAGAGAGAGAGAGAGAGACAGACAGACAGACAGACAGGCAGAGGGAGGAGCAGGCTCCAGAGAGAGAGAGAGAGAGAGAGAGACAGACAGACAGACAGGCAGAGGGAGGAGCAGGCTCCAGGCAGGGGTCTCCAGGATCACACCCTGGGCCGAAGGCAGGCACTAAACCTCTGAGTCACCCAGGGTTCCCCTGAAGTAATACATGTTAAATGATTATCGCAGACTTAATAGATCTCACATGTTAATGAGTCTTTGCCGTTCCTTTGCGGAAGTACTGTGCTTGTGATTGGAGGCAACATAATGTGTCTGGTTTGAAGGGAAGATATAATTAACAATTTTAATCCTAATGCCTAAAGGGAAAATTTTAAATGAATCATAGTTTTGAAAAATGTATTAAAGAAGAATTACATCCTTTGGTTTCTGCAGAGAATTAAGTAAGTGTAAAATAGACATCACAGCAATCCTATTTGCAAGTATTATCAAGATACTAAAATATATTGTGGGTAGATAATCTTTTTTTGTGAACTTATCAAGGAAATAGCCCCAAAAGAGGGGGAGGCTGGAGGGGAAAACCTGGTTGTTATCATAACTCCTGTTTGTTAAAACTAAAAGAAGCTCTTCTCATAATCTAAAGCAACTAAGGGCAATTTTGCCCTCAGGAGTCATTTGATTATGTCTTAAGACATTGTCATGAGGAGGCAGTGGGGTAAAGGGTTGAGAGGAGAAGGTACTGCTCACATCTAGTGGGTCCAGGCTAGGAATGCTGCTAAAACATCCTCTAATAACCAGGATAGCACCTCCTCCCCAAAGAATTATCTGTCTCAAAATGTCAGTAGTGCCCTTTATCTAGACTTAAGCATCAGGTTACTTGGGAGCTAATATTAGGATATGTTTTATCATGAATACTTTGTAGAAATGACTGGATTGCTTTAATGTTTCTTGCTTTATTTGAAAATAGTGGTTTACCTTCTTTAAATTGTGTTAGTTTTCATGAGAGAATTAAACTAGTAAATTTCTTAGGTGATCACTTCATTGTCTTCATAAGGAATAAGAAGAAACAACCTAGTTGACCCATCTTAAAGATGATTTTCATTCTTTTACTTTAGATTTTATGGTTACTGTAATTTGAGATGAATTCCTTTATGAAAATAGTTACATAAAGATGTTGAGACTTCACAAAATGATCATGGTTGGATTAGATCAACCATGTATGGTAATTAGCAATTTAATTTTTTTTTAAAATTGAAAGCATTTCACTAATTTTAAAGAATAAACAAAGAATAAACAACTGACCTTTCTTGGCAATAGCCAGTAATTATTGAATGCTTGCTTTGTATAACTCTGTTCTAAGCATGTAACATGTATTCACTCACTGGATCTCCGCAACAAGTTCTTTATATGGGACTATCATCATTTCCATTTACAGATGAGAAATTGGGGTACAGAGAGATAGAGTTATTTGCCTAGGGTCATGCAGCTGGTAAATGGTGGAACAGGGATCAGAATTTAGAGAGTTTAGCTCAAGTTTGCTCTCTTAATCCCTATTATGTTATACTGACTTGTCAACCAAGAATGTTAAAATATTTTCTGATTAATTACATCTCTCTAGACTATATCAGTATATGATTGACCCTTGAACAATACAGGAGTTAGGGATGTCTGCCTATGAATTTGAAAATCTGCTATCATTTTTGATTCCCCCAAAACTTAACTACTAATAGCCATTCTTCACTGGAGCGTTATTGATAAGATGAATAGCCAATAACATATATTTCGTATGTTGTATGTATTACATACTGTATCCTTACAGAAAGGAAGCTTGAGAAAAAAATCATAAGAAAAAATACATTTACAATACTATACTGTATTTATTGAAAGAGATATATGAAGGAGTGGACCTGCACAGTTAAAACCTGCATTGTTTAAGGGTCAACTGTATAGCCAAAAACCTTGAAAGGCTTGTACTTTAAAAATGTACTTGTGGCATTAGGATGTACTATATTAGTTTGTATATCTGGATTAGAATGTGAAAGAATGGAGGGATCCCTGGGTGGCGCAGCGGTTTGGCGCCTGTCTTTGGCCCGGGGCGCGATCCTGGAGACCCGGGATCGAGTCCTGCGTCGGGCTCCCGGTGCGTGGGGCCTGCTTCTCCCTCTGCCTGTGTCTCTGCCTCTGCCTCTCTCTCTCTCTCTCTGTGTGTGTGTGACTATCATAAATAAATTAAAAAATTAAAAAAAAAATAAGAGCTAAAATTTGAAAAAAAAAAAAAAGAATGTGAAAGAATGGAAATTTAGAGTTTTTCTTGATCTTAATGGTCTTTTATCCAAAGAAAACCTAGGAGTCTCTCTGTGATTTAAGTTTTTCTTTTCCATATGTTTTTCCAATTTCTGTTTGTCTTTTCCTCCTCTCAGATGTTTGACTACTTTGTTTTTTAGGTTTTATTTGCCTACTGATTTCACCTTTGCTCTTTCCCTAAGATGGTCTTAATAAACTAGTTTAATTTATTTCTACAAGAAATGTTTCTCTTACTAAGTGAGGTCATGGAAAAACTCTAAAAATGTCCTGGGTGGCAGAGAAAATATCAGAAACATACAGAGTTAATAAACCATATGTGGATGATCTGTAATTGACTATGGTTTATTTCAGAAATGTCTTTTGTTAAATGAAGCTTCTAAGTGAATTCTCAAAGGCACAGAATTTAAAAAGACTATTTGTTCTATTTGAGTATTGCTCATATTTTTAAAAGGAAAAAAAGCAAAAAAAAATTCAGTTTAGTTTTAAAAGAAAATATGCCTACTGTTTTAAAACCTATAATAAATAGTTACCTAGTAGATAGATCAGTTGTAATAAATATGAGTTTGGACATTTCTAGCAGTGTAATTTCCAAGGGAAAGTTTCTCAAATCCAACTTTAAAATAAAAATATCTTGGGCAGCCCCGGTGGCGCAGTGGTTTGGCACTGCCTGCAGCCTGGGGTGTGATTCTGGAGATCCGGGATCGAGTCCCACGTCGGGCTCCATGCATGGAGCCTGCTTCTCTCTCTCCCTCTGCCTGTGTCTCTGCCCCTCTCTCTCTGTGTCTATGAATGGATAAATAAAATATTTAAAAAATAATAATAATAAAATAAAATAATATCTTTAAAAAATTTTAAGGTAAAATGAAATTAAGATATCTTAATTTTTTAAAATCCTAAAATACAAATTTTCTAAAGTAAGATTAAAAGCTCTTCTATTTTACAGCTATTTATCAACTATTAGTCTAGAAAAAGGCTTCATATTATTTCTAGCTATACCTATAATCAAGGAAATCCTGTCTAGTCTCTCAGAAAAACACTTATGGTTTATTTCTCAGCAAATATATTGCATTTATTTTATTTTTAAAGATTTTATTTATTTATTCATGAGAGACACACACAGAGAGAGAGAGAGGCAGAGACATAGGAAGAGGGAGAAGCAGGTTCCACACAGGGAGCCCAATGTGGGACTCGATTCCAGAACTCCGGGATCATGCCCTGAGCCAAAGGCAGATGCTCAACCGCTGAGCCACTCAGGCATCCGTCTGTCTGAGCATCTTTCTGTCTATCTATCTATCTATTTTTTTTAATGTTTTTAGAGAGAGAGAGACAGTGAGCACACTGAAGCTGGTGGTGAGGGGTAGAGGGGGATAGAGAGGGAGAGAGAGAATCTTAAGCAGGCTCAGCATCCAGAATGGAGCCAGACTTGCAGGCTTGATCTCACTACCTTGAGATCATGACCTGAGCAACAATCAAGAGTTGGATGCTTAACTGACTGAGCCACCCAGGTGCCCTTCTTAGTGAATATATTGAATTTAATAGAATATTGAGGATTTAATATATAGTAATGCTTAAAATACAAAATGTGTTAGCATATGAATGGCATTTGTAAAATTTATAAATGTGAGACTTTTGTTTTTATGAGTTATAATGTGGTTATAGTGAACATAATTTCTCTAACATATATATATGAATAATGGGCTGGATGGTGAAAATGCTTACCATTTGTACCCTTGAAATTAATATTCTGTGATATATAGAATGAAAGTAAGGAAAGGACTTCCCGAGACTCACAAAGAAGAATATATATATATATATATATATATATATATATATATATATATACACACACACACACACACATACATACATACATACATACATACTGGTAGCCATGGTGGTCCTGGGTTTTCTCATTTTTCATCCATCCACTTTTTATTGAATGATATATCAGGAATGTAGGGATTCCTATCTACTTTGAACCAGAAGTGTCCTCTATCAGAAATGGTGCCTCGTTCTATATGCATTCAAACTCTCTGTCATCAATAATTATTACTGTAAAGTAATGATAATTCAAAGTCATCAATAACGTGTACTGAAGGAAGGTTAAGTGCATCCATCCCATAACCATTGTGTTTACAGCTTTCAGTGCTAGAGTATTAGGCATTTGAGTAGTCTTGGCTTGTAAAACTACATAGTAGGTTGTTTGTCTGAAGGATTCATTATTGCCCACATTGAATATACGCAGTTGGGCTCTTTTACTTCTCTATGAAATTTGATTCCTTCCTACCAGGGTTGGAACTTTTATATTGACTAGAGGAAAATGCTGTATGATTAGACAGCCTCTAGAATAAAACGACTATTTTTTAAGATGATTTTTTAAATTGTCAAAGAAATAGATACTCATTTTTTCATAGTACTTTTCAACAGTCCTATGTTGGAAAGATCCAGAAAAATAGGAAGAAGATGAACAACATAACAGCAAAATCTGGTAATCCTACTACTGGAATAAAACCATTAATACTATTTAGTATTCTAAAAAATCTTTTCTCTTTTAGGTTGCTGGGGTCCTCCCTTCTTAATACTCCAAAGAAGAAATCTGTGGTTCATCTTTCTTTCATTAGTTACATTTAGTAAATCCTGCTAGTTCTGTGTCTGCTCTTACCCTTAATTTGTCTAGCCCCCTTACCTCATGATTCATTCCTTTTCACAGTTATTGTTAGATATTAAAATAGTCTTCTCTACCTGGTTGTTCTGTTTTTGTTGTTTTTCCTCTTTTTTTTTTTTTGTCTTTCCTCTTTTATTCTTCACATTATTAGTAGGTTTATTTCTCTAAAAACCAAATCTGATTCTATCACTTGGCTTAAAAACATAACTGTGTCTCTAAATGCTTTAGAAAGTGTGGCAACATACTATAACATTATAATGTGCTAGAGGCATAGGAAATACAGTGGCTTCATTTATAGTGGCCTCTGACTATACTGCATATGTGACTTAAACCATACAATTCTGTTATCCCCTAGATGCAACCCATATTTCCAAATACCAGTCATCTTTTATGCTTTTTTTTTTTGAATTGAAATCCTTTTTCTTTTTTACCTTTCTCCCAAAATGCTTCTTAACTTCTAAAATGTAACTTGGATGTCATCTTTCCTGGGAAGCATTCTTAAATTGTTCCAGATAAATTACTTACTCAGGTGTTCCAGAGGAACTAATTACATTGCTTATAACACTTGCCATATTGTATTATACTTAGTTGTATATATCATGTACATTTTTGCTTTCCTAGTCAATTAAGGGAGATATAGATCCCTGTGATTTGGAATCACTAGATGCTTTTGACTTTCAGAAGGTAATTCTAGGGAAGCAAATTTTATTTCTCACTCATGATTTTCACCTGTTGCTTGAGATATTTTATTATGCTGCCTTTACAGTTTTTCTTCCTACTCTATGCCTATAGTATTCTCATTAACTACCTATATACATCCATGCTTTATGCCAAAGATGTCCAAAAGATTTTCAAGACATTTTTAGGGCAACGAGAGCAGTGTTTTGAAATTAAAATAATAATAATAATAATAAAGTCTAGGACACACTCTGCAAATTGCTTTGGTTTTCTTGATGTTGCTAATTGTCAGTCTCTGAAAGAGGCCCTGTTTTTGTTAAAATTACTCAGTACAGCTTTTCACTGTTAAAAGTTCACAGTACTTCACATTAGCATTCAGGAATCTGTCCAAAGAAGTCCAAATATATTATCACAATGTTTATTTCCATAGAATTCTGCAAGATAACACAATTTAAAAGTTAGTGAGAAAGACAGAAATTGATAGTGATAAATAGGTATCATAGCTTTGAAAGGTGCTAGATCATCAGTTCATTATTTTGAGAATTTGTAAGTGGAAACAATCAAGAATTCAGTTTTTTGCTGTGTAAACGGTATTGTAGGACAACTAAATAGTTAATTAGGGAAAATCTTCTTTAGAAGAATTCCAGATAATAAGTGTGATTGGAATGATAGAATTAGTAAATCCCATTTGGGCAACCCTTAAGTAAATAATACAATGGTCATTGAGTGAATCAGGCTGGCAACACTTGAATACAGTAACCTAACCAATATGAACATCACTTTAAGTAGGATAGCCAGACATCATGTGTGTCCTAACGTGATGGGTTAGGAAAGTACATGTATCACCCAAGGAGTATTCTTGCCAAAGATATGAATCATGTCTCTAGATCTTAACTATAGTTTACAGGAAATATGGGGAATGGAGAAATACATTAATAACAGGAAGAAACAGCTAAATTTAGAATGTGATAAATTCTATAGACAAATCACTTGTTACAGATTAAAGGAAATTTATAGAGTTATATTAATCAGATACAAATGTGTGGTTCTTAGTTTGGGTCCTGGTTCAGGAAAACCAACAGTAAAAATTTCATTTTTGAGATGATTGAAATTTGAACATAATGTACATATTAAATGATTTTGAGGAATTGCTAATTTTGTCAGATGTGATAAACGCATTGTAGTGTCAAATTAAAGTCTTTAAATGATAGTGATATTTTCGTTACTAATATGGGTGAAATGATATATCTGGGATTTGCTCTAAAATACTCCAATCTCCGCCCCCCCCCAGAAGAGAGAAAAATTGTAGGATGGGAAAAAGAAGATAATGAGACATTTCTGAGTTACATGGGCATTTGTTCTGCAGTTATCTCCTTACTTATGTGAATGTTCGAATTTTCAGACCGAAAGTTGAAAAAATTAAAACCTAAAAAATGTGTAGCTTCAAGGTTTCTAGCATAGGAAGAAAGCTGAGTCAATAACATAACACAGTGTCTATGTGATGAAAACAAACACCTGCTAGGGAAAAGCATGACTCTTCCTATTAAGATCAAAAAGAAATTTTTCTTCATTATGTTCTTGAGGACACCATGTAATATATTTTTAAAAGCATTTTAAATTACATCCCTTCTATAAATAGAATATTTTTTGTAGCATTCATCAAAATGGTTAGTGGAATGAATACCATCCATGGTTAATTCCAGTGAAACCAGCTTTATGGCAAACCATTATGATACATTCCAGGAACCTTAACTTCAAGCTGTGTAGGGTTCCTCAGTATAATTCATGAGAAGTCTTATTCCTGTCTTTTAAAAGCTTAGAGAAACAGGGTACCTGGCTGTCTCAGTCAGTGGAGTGTATGGCTCTTGATCTCAGGGTCACGTGTTTGAGCCCCATGTTAGGGGTAGAATTTACTTAAAAAAAAAAACAACTAAAAAAAAAAAAGCTTAGGAAAAAAAAAAACTCAACCTTTCTATTCATTCATCTCTCCTCCCCTCCATTTCTGTTATAATTTCCTTCTCTAGTCCTCTTTCACAAATTAGTTAATACAATATATACATTTCCTTACAGCTGTTCTAGTTGGCCAAGAAAATTTTACTGACTTTTTTTTTTCTATGGTTTGTCTCAAAAACAAGTCTTTTTAAATGTAAAAAATGTATTAAAATAGGCATTTAAAATATCATTGCCATTTACTCAGAGATTTTAGTATTAATTCCCTTCCCCCTGCCCAAAGAATCTGTGTTAGAGTAACTAGATGGATTATATAAAGTATCCTGCAAATAGTTCTCCATAAACATTGTTTTACCTGGAGCTTTTCCTGGGTATTGGGCAGCAGTGAATTTGAGATTTTATTTTTCTGGCAACTGTCTGAAATACAGATCTTCTGTGTTATTGATTAAATTTGAACCATTATTCAGTGAAGCTATGTTAAAGTTTACGTTCTTTTTTGAAAATTGAAATGACTAACAGGAACAGGACATTATCTCTAATTTGAGATTAGCCAAGGGAGTACCTATGGGTAAAGCCAAGACTCTAGAAAATAATTTTTTTTAAGATTTATTTATTTATTTATGATAGAGAGAGACAGAGAGAGAGAGAGACAGAGAGACAGAGACAGGAGGGAGAAGCAGGCTCCATTTCGGGAGCCCGACTTGGGACTCGATCCCGGGACTTGATCCCGTGCTCCAGGATCGCGTCCTGGGCCAAAGGCAGGCGCTAAACCGCTGAGCCACCCAGGGATCCCCCTAGAAAATAACTTTAATTACTGGTTCAGTTTTCTATCGCTATGTAATGAATTGTGACAGTAGTTTAAAACAACACAGATTTAGTATCTTATAATTTTCATGGATCAGGAGTCTGGACACAGTTTAAGCTGAGTCCTCTACTTAGGGTCTCACAAGGCTACAAATCGAAGTGTTGACCAGGGCTGAAATGTCATTGAGGCTCTGGATCTTCTTCCACGTTCACATGGTTATTGGCTGAATTCATTTCCTTCTAGTGGTTGAACTCAGGGCAGCTTGCTTTTTCAGGGCCACTAGAAAGTCTCTGACCTCTAGACTCCCTCTTAAAGGGCTCGGCTTTATTTTGTAAGTTCATTGAGGAAAATCTTCCCTTTGATTAATTGAATGCCAGTTAGGGACCTTAATTACATCGGCAGACTCTTTTCACCTTTGCCATTTAAAATAATATAATCATGGGAGTGATACCCCATTTCCTTTGCCCTATTCCATTGGTTAGAAACAAGTTGCAAGTCCCACTCACACCCAAAGAGAGAGGATTATACAAGGGCATGGGGCCTTGGGGGTCTTTTTAGAATCTCCTGCTTACCAATATTACACTATTGCCTTTAATAAAACATTTTAAGTAGTTTATTTTGTTTTATTATACAGACAACATTAATGAAACTTGAAGAGAAAAAAAATGTCACCCCATAATCCTGGTATCCAGTGTATCAAAATGTTTTCCTTTGGCTGTGTGCGTGCATAATTTTTATTAAATATTGTAGAGCAGAGATACAGTTTTCCATTGCTTTTCACTTAGCAAGGGCATTTGTCTTGTAGTTTACATAATGTTTGTATGTATCATCTTTAAGGGATGCAAATGATTTAATCAGTCATGCCTATGTAACAGAGCCCACATAAAGCCCTTTAAACAATGGGGCTTGGAGAGCTTCACAGTTCGTGAACATATCCACTTGTTGGTAGGGTGGCATAGTCCAGCTCATTGGAGGCAGAAGTTCCAGTTTCTAGGACCCATATGGACTTTGCCTTGTGTACCTTCTCATCTGGGTGTTGTGTCCTTTGTAATAAACTGGTAATAGTAAATAAAGTGTTCTTTGGAGTTTTTTTTCTCTTTTTTTTTCCTTTGGAATTTTATGAGCTGTTCTAGCAAATTATTGAAATTGAAAGGGAGTTGGGGTTGTGGCACCACCTTGTAGCCAAGTCAAACAGAAGTTTGTGTAACATGGGGACCCACAAGTCACACTTGTGACTGGCATTTGAAGCAAAGGCAGTCTTGTGGGGTTGACCCAAAAGGCTGAGGAGTCTGATGCTGACTGAGTAGTTATTGTCAGAATTGAAATGAACTGTGGGATACCTGGTGGTGTCTGGAGAGTTAGAGAATTAGATGGTGTGAGGAAAAAACCTGATATATTTGGTGTCAGAAGTGTTATTTGAGTAAAAATACCTCAGTTGGTCAAAGAATAGGCAACTCAGCTTCCTAAGGTTTGGCCCTTGCCCATTTCCTGGGAAATAACCTCTAAGCCCTTGGAATATCCTGCCTGGTAAGAATGCCTTTGTTTACTTGAGGGCTTTTGGCCACCCTATATTGTCTATGCTGACAGTGTGGCTGACAATATGGTAGAGACTTTGTGTGGTGTGGTAGGAGCTTGACCTCTGGAAAAGTCAGAGGCTAAGGTCAGCTATGCAGATGGTCAGTCTTACCTACATGTGAGATCCCTGATAAAAATGCTCGATACCAGGCTTCAGTTGAGTTTCCCTGGTTGCCAGTACTCCATGAATGCTGTCACACATTCTTGCTGGGAGAAATAAGTGCTGTCTCTACAATTATACCAGGAGAGGACAACTGGAAGGTCCAAATCTTCTGGACCATGTCCTAGATCCCTCTTCCCTTTACGGGTTTAATTAATTAATTAATTAACTTACTTAAAAGATTTTATTTATTTATTCATGGGAGACAGAGAGAGAGAGAGAGAGGCACAGAGACACAGGCAGAGGGAAAAAGCAGGCTCCATGCAGGGAGCTGGACGTGGGACTCCATCCCGGGTATCCAGGATCATGCCCCAGGCTGAAGGTGGCGCTAAACCTCTGGGCCACCAGGGTGGCCCCCTTTACTGGTTTTAATCTGTATCTTTTTGCTCTAATAAACTGTGACCGTGAATAAAATGGCTCTTTTGAGTTTCATGAGTTTCTAATGAATCATTGAACCTAAGGGTGGCATTGGAGACCCCTGAACTGCAGAGGTTCATCCATATTATTGCAAGTATCAATACTCAGTTCTTTTTTATTGTTGAGTAGCATTCAAAGTTTGTTTACTCTCCAGTTGAGCTGGTTGTTTCCAGCTATTGACAATTATATATGAAACTCTAAAAATATTTGAGTATCAGTTTTTGTGTGATCATAGATTTTTATTTCACTTGGGTAAATAAGATTTGAATTGCTGAGTTATATGAAAAGTGTCTGTTTAACTGTGTTAGAAACTACTAAACTTTTGCAAAGCGGCTATACCATTTTTCACTGCTCCCAGCTACCAACTGCTCCTCATACTCTTCAATACTTGGTATTGGCGGTTTTATTTTTCTTTTAATTTTAGGCATCCTGGTAGATGTGTAATAGTATCACACAAATAGTTGTGCTTTGCATTTCCCTAATAACTAATGATGTTAAGCATCTTTTCATATGCTTATTTTGCCATTCATATATCTTACTTGATGAAGAGTTAGACATAACTGAAATGTTGAACAGAAAAGCTAAGGTTTTTTTCCCCACTCTTTTCCCTGTCTACTTTCAGCTTTGATAATCTCTGTTGACCTATCTTCAAGTTCGTTGATTCTTTCTTAAGCTGTGTCAGGTCTGTTGCTGAATCTGTCAAAGCTTTTTAAAATTTTGTTATTACATTTCAGATGGACTCTTAGCTTTTCTGTTCTACTCTGCAGTTTCTATGATATTTGCCATCTGATCATACCTATTGCTTGCCTGTTCCATTTGATCCTTAATTATTAATAATCATTTTAATTCATTGGCTGATAGTTCAACATTTCAGTTATGTCTAACCCTTCCCTTTTTTTTTTTTTTTCCTAAGTCTGCTTCTGTTGACGATTTTGTCTCCTGACTGATTTGTTTGCCCTTGAGATTTTGTGTAACTTATAATTTTGGAAGGGTGGGGGTGCCTTACCAAATTACTTTATTTGAAGGAATGATGCAAGCAAAAGAATTTAAAGAGATTTTTTAAATACAATTATAGAAAAGGCAGTAGTAACCTCAACATGCATGCACTGCCTTGTAGACCAAGGAAATCACCCCATGACCAGGCTTACACTTTTTTAAAAAAATAATATTTTATTTATTTATTCATGAGAGACAGAGACAGGCAGGGACACAGGCAGAGGGAGAAGTAGGCTCCCTACAGGGAGCCCCATGTGGGACTCTACACAGATTCCAGATTCCAGGATCACACCCTGAGCTGAAGGCAGATACCCAACTGCTGAGCCACCCAGGCATCCCCAGACTTACTTTACACTGTTTAATTGAATGCTAGTAATCATTTGCAGGATAGTAGAGATTGAAATAAATGGTATTTATGTTAAGAAATAGGTATGATTATGGTTCTACTAAGTTGTTTGTACACAGGGTTGAATCAGTCTCACCTGGAGTTGATTGGATTTATGTAGAGTTTTTTTTTTTTTTTCTTGCTTTGGTTACATTCAGTAAATTACCAATTTTAAATACTTTTATCATCACTATGTGCTAAAGGGTGGGGGTTGATTTGCGGAAAAGTTTTAACTGTTTTTATTCCACCTATATCCTTAAGCCTTACTGGTATATCTGTACTTTAGAGAGCATCTTTCTGTGCTTTTTTGTTATTTCTCTCTACTGGAAGCTGATTTGCCTTGTAGGGGTGGGCCTGGAGCATATCTTTTGTTCGAAACCAACCAGTTTTAGGCAGGCTCTGTTTCCCTCTCTTCCTCATAATCTTGCTTTTTCCTTCCCACTGATAGTAGACCTCAATTGTTTGGGGCTAGGGTATTTCCTGTCCTTCCATCAGGGGGAGGTATTATCTAATTTTGAAAGAACTTAAAAAATTTGAATTATAAAACTACTAGAAGAAAATACAGAAGAATACCTACATATTTTCTAAGTATGACTTAAGGTTGAAACATAAAGATACTAGCATATTTGACTGTATAATATTTTAAAACTTGTGACTATCAAAAGCAAATTGCCAGTGGGGAAATAAACATCCATGCAAATTTAGAGATAAAAGCAAATGAAACGATTAATTTTAAGATGATTTTTGCAATTAGAATACCTGAATAAAAGGACTTTTAGGTATTATAAACAAAGCATATAAAGGCATGTGAGGCAAAGGTTTCAGATATAAAGGTTATTTATAATGCAGAGATTCTCAAAAATTCCTCCATTTGTATAGTTACTTCTGATAGATTAATATGACAGCTTTATTTATTTAAGATTTTATTTATTTATTCATGAGAGACACACACAGAGAAGGAGAGAGGCAGAGACACAGGCAGAAGGAGAAGCAGGATCCATGCAGGGAGCCCGACATGGGACTCGATCCCGGGTCTCCAGGATCACACCCCGGGCTGACGGCCACACTAAACCGCTGAGCCACCCAAGCTGCCCAGTATGACAGCTTTAAGAGCAGATTTGGAGAGCGGAGAGAAGAAGCGATTCTATAGTGCTCTTTAAAAATTGTTGTTTAATTGGGAAGTCCTTTGGCCTGTACTATTTGTATGTACGTATTAATGATTGGTATATTTATCTTTTGTGAGACCTTTGAGATCAAACCTTTCTGGCTAAAAACACATTTGTTTTCCTAAAGCAAGATTACTTTCATCAATCCTTCAATGTTTTTTAGCTTTGAAACTACCATGTGACAGGAGAGGATACTTTTCTACTTGATGAATTATTCAGAAGTCTTAAATGCAAGCTTTTAGGAACTTTAAAGGTTATCAGCCTCTACATGTTATATATTATTTCTAGAGAAGCAAAGTGGTTTGCCCAAAGTTAGTGGTAGAAATAACCTAGACTTGTTTGACTTTTGCTCTTTGATGATATTATATTACGCAGCTGCTAATTTCTAATTTGCTGCATTTGGGGTGTACATCTTAAAACATCTATTTGTAAATGGCTATATGGTATGGGAATTGACCAGTTTTAACCTAAGTATTTGTGTATTTTGTGAAAAGTGAAGTTGGTTAGCCTTTTGAGTATTTCTCTTGGCCATTTAATTTTAGGTAATATAAAAATGTGCCCTGGAGTAGCAAAATGTTCAGGGGATGTTGATTTCAATTTTAAGTTTTTAGTTAAGATCTTTTGAGGTCTGGTTTTCCTATGTGTCAGTTGTGATTTTAAGGGAAAATTCTAAGGCCTCTCTTCTTGTAAGCTTATGTGAACACAGACGTTGGAATTGGAACACTATTTTATATACCCTCTTTAATTGAATAAATAAATTATCTGTAGTAGTGAAGCATATGTGGAACCAGAAGACAATGCTTTCCTTTATATGGAGTAATTTATTTTCATTGCATATTTCTGTTTATAGTATGTTATATATCTTATTATATGTAAACATGTGGCTTTTTCTAGAAAGTGCCAAAGAAAAGAATGACTAAAGATTCCCCATATTTTACTGCTGCTAAGTCTTGTTTTGTTTTGGTTTCTTTGAAACCAGATTCCATTAATGTGAGAAATGTGCCTCAGAGCTGTGTGTTCTTGATCATAAAGTTCCTTCATTATGTAGAATCTAGCTGCACCTTTGGGGAAGAACATTGATGGAGTATAGATCGCAAGCTGAGGTTTTGAGTCAGTATTACTTTTTTTTTTTTTTAAGATTTTATTTATTTATTCATGAGAGACACACAGAGAGAGGCAGAGAGAGAAGCAGGCTCCTGCAAGAAGCCCAACTGGATCCTGGGACTCCAGGATCACGCCCTGGGCCAAAGGCAGATGCTTACGCTGAGCCAGCCAGGCATCCCAGTATTACTTTTTAGCTTAGATTTTACTTTGACTTTCCTCATTTATAGCTTTAAATGTTAGGATAGAAGGTCTTTCCTTAATTAATTTCACAGACATGAATAGAGGCATTCATTAGGACTTTTAAGCTCTGCTACAACTACCATGTGGCTAAGTGAAATTTTATGAGATCTCTAGGAACATAATCCTTTAGGAACCTAACCCCTTCATATATTAAAGAGCTAATATAACAGTTGAGGATGAAAAATGCAGACTGCCATGTAGCATGTTTTTAATAGTAATTAAAGCATTTATTAGAGGGATGATGAAAAAAAAAGTTTGGTGGGACACCCTAGAAAGACCTTACTGAATGCTTAATAGAAGCTATTTGTTTACTTGTTGCTTGTATTTCCTCATGCAGCAGATTAGGAAAATTCTGATGTTATGTGTATTCTTTCTAAATTTAAAATTTTTTATCATTAAAAATAAGATTTAAATTTTCTTTAAAAAAGATTTATTTATTTATTTATTTATTTATTTATTTATTTATTTATTTATTTATTTATTAGAGAGATAGAGCTAGAGAGCATGAGCAGGAGAGGGAGAAGGGGAGGGAAAGAGAATCCCAAGCCGACTCTGTGCTGAGTGCAGGGCTTGATCCTGAGCTCAAATCAAGAGCCAGACCCTTACCCGACTGAGCCACCCAGGTGCCCCTGCAGTTTCATTTTTAATAGTAAATGTTGAAAAGAAGTGGTTGGTTCCTATACAGCCAGAATATAAATTGGAAACTGGGTAAGAGATGTAGAGAGAATACAATTAAAAGGCCAGGTGGAGACTGCTTTTCTCTCCTTCCTGTCCTTCTAGCTTCCTTTCTTCATTTTCTATCTTGCCCATTCCACATGGCATCAAAATGACACTGAGGAAATTATGTTTGTATGTTGGCTTCATCAAAGACATTATTTCAGATTGTACTCTTTAGAACACCAAGAAAAGACTGGTGCTCTGGATATATACTCATGGGATCATTTTTGGGTTTGCATCAAATTGGTAGTTTGGTAACGAAATGAATGTTTTTCGTATGAATTGTAACTGTTTCTCCGTGTCTGTTCTTTAGAAATGATCCCCAGGAACAACTGTGCTTTCCTGGGAAGCCCAGGTTTTATGAAGGCTTGATGTTCTCCATAATGAAATGAAATAATGTGTGTAAGCAGTTATCTTAAAAACAATGAATAACTGTAGGAAAAACAAGAATTCGCATTTATGACTCTAGATTTAGAGATTTGAAATTCCTCTTAATTTGGTTTGATTTAGAAAAAGGTTAATTTTGTTATATTCATTAATTGATTTGGTGCCATTGGAGTATCCACTCTGCACAAAGTTTAGTTGATACTGGGAGTATAGTTGTGAAAAAGATACATTGTTCTTGCTTTTAATGGAGCTTATAATGTACCAAGGGAGACAAATATAATCAATGAAACAATAAATGGTATAAATACGGGTATGGTAAGTACTAACACAAATAGGGAATGTTCTGAAAATCCATAGTGTAGGATTCAGCCTAGTCTGAGAGAGGGCTTTCTCTAGGAAGTGACATTTGAGTTACACTATCATTATCATACATGTGATCAAGGAATATGGTTTATTTTTTTTAATATATATATATATATATTTTTTTTTATTTTATTTATTTATGATAGTCACAGAGAGAGAGAGAGGCAGAGACACAGGCAGAGGGAGAAGCAGGCTCCATGCACCGGGAGCCCGACGTGGGATTCGATCCCGGGTCTCCAGGATCGCGCCCTGGGCCAAAGGCAGGCGCCAAACTGCTGCGCCACCCAGGGATCCCCAGGAATTTGGTTTAAATAAGAGTTTAGGGAAATACTTAAATAGAAGTTATTCAAGGTTTAATGATAAACACAGTAACATAAACTTATTTCCATTCTAATTTTTTTTTTAATTTTTATTTACTTATGATAGTCACAGAGAGAGAGAGAGAGAGGCAGAGACACAGGCAGAGGGAGAAGCAGGCTCCATGCACCGGGAGCCCGACGTGGGATTCGATCCCAGGTCTCCAGGATCGCGCCCTAGGCCAAATGCAGGCGCCAAACCGCTGCGCCACCCAGGGATCCCGGTGCATGGAGCCTGCTTCTCCCTCTGCCTGTGTCTCTGCCTCTCTCTCTCTCTCTGTGACTATCATAAGTAAATAAAAATTAAAAAAAAAATTAGAATGGAAATAAGTTTATGTTACTGTGTTATTTCCATTCTATTCTTGGTCTTCCACTTGCATAATTCAGTTGAAACTTTTTGCTTCCTTTATATTATTTTTTTTATTCCTGTTTTTTATTTTTAAAATTTTATTTGTTTTTAATGCTTAGAAGAAGTTCTTTACTAAACAGTTTACCGTGGCTGCCTTCATTGTAATATTGGCTTTAACAGCCCTAGATGTGCCTGTATATGAAGTTTAAGACCTCATAACCTAATCCAGTCATTACATTTGACAGCTAATAAAAGCTTCCAAATTATAATAGATTTAAAAATTATATGTTAAAATGCACTAAACTTATCCTTTATGCCGCCATTCCATTGATGGCATAAAGGATAAGTTAAATATAACAAATAAACAAATTGAAGCATTTCTATTGTCTGTCTTTCCACATATATTGTGAGTTTCTCAAAGACAGAGGCCCTGTCTCTAGAACCTTGCAGAATGTGAGACACATAAGTGCTAAATAATCAGTTATGAATAGCCTGTGTTAATATGGAGATGGAAACCTGGTGACTGACTTTTATGTTTAAGTGACAATTTAGGATAATGCAGGCTGCTTTGGAATCATAAGGCCTAATTTTTTTTTTTTAAGATTTTATTTATTTATTCATGAGAGACACACAGAGAAAGAGAGGCAGAGAAACAGGCAGAGGGAGAAGCAGCCTCTCAGTCCCGATATGGGACTCCATCCTGGATCTCCAGGATCACACCCTGGGCCGCAGGCAGCACCAAACTGCTGAGCCACCCGGGCTGCCCCATAAGGCCTAATTTTGAATCCCAGTTCCTTAATGTGTATGCTTAGATGAGTAACTAAAGTTCTTTAAACCTCATTTCCTTCATCTTTAAAATAAAGTAAGATTACAAGTATAAAGTACTCAGCATAGTGCCTGATGCATACTAAGTGTCCCATAAATGGCGGCTAGTATTATTATAAGATATGTGCACTAAACTTTTATCTGTGTGTGTGTGTGTGTGTGTGTGTGTGTTCACAATAGACGCTTATAGTGACACAAATTACTAGTATTTAAGAGAGCAGATAACTGGCCCTTTCTATAACTACACCAAATCAAAAAGTGAAAAATTTATAGTTGGTAGGCTGTTTGCTTATTGAATGTAAACTTTATGCACTACTAATTATTGAAATTAAGTAGGTAATTAAGGCCTTTATCATTGCAATGAATATATTTCCTTCCTTTTTAGGTTACGTTTTAAAAGGAGACAAATTGTTTATATGAATAAATTTTTGTGGATTTTTAAAGAACAAAATAATCTCAAATGTGTCTTTTATATGAAGATATTTGACGTATGAAGTTTGCTTGACTTGGGGGTATGTGTGTTTAATGTACATATTGACTGTAGGGATGGAGAAAGTATAAGATCTAGTCTATTTTTAATTTTTCAGTTTCTGTAAGTAAATTTAGTCATTTTAAATACTTTTGTGTCACTCCTAATAGTGAAAAATTCTATAATTAAAAAAAATTGACTAATGCCTTTTCTGAGGATTTTTACAAAAGTAAAGGATGTAAAGGAACTAATTTAACAAATATTCTAAGGTTTAAAATCTGACTTTAAAATTTATTTTATTCCATGTTACTTACAGTTAGGATTTGCTGGCAAAACAGTATAAACAGTATAAAGCAAAAAATGCCAGCAAGAAAACAAATCCTTAAAGGCTTTTTTATTCTACATTTTTAAAAGTGTACTTCAGGTTTCTCCAAAAGCAAAATATCCACAAATTCGTGATTTTTTTTTTTCTTGTAATTTGTTGTCACTGTCCAGAGTCAGGGGATTCGTAAAATATTTTTTGGAATGCAGTACTAAGAATATAAGACATTTAAAAAAAAAAGAATATAAGACATTTGATTGAAAAGGTTATGAAGATATATGGACTTCTGCACTTTAAGTATTTTGATTGATTTGGTGGATTTATGTGCTTTTCAAGAGCATTTCCACGGATAGCACTCAACATGTAAGGAGGGCTCTTAGGAGTACATTTAGAAATTTACCTAGAAAAATTGAAATCAGTTGGCAATTTTACGTAAGTCAACCTGACAATCAGTACTGCAAATATATAATTTGATGAGTGGGATTTATATATACTAAGAGTGTTATTTTCATCTCTTAAGTGACTATTTATATTTTCTCACTTGTTCCTAGAATATCACTGAGATTAGGAAGCTGGCAATTTCTGTAACAATTGTGTTGTGCTCAAGATGACAAAGCAAATCATTGGTAATTTGGTATCAGTGTAGATCTTATCCTTTTCTCCTTCCATATGTTACATTATTTTCACCAGATTATTTTACTGGCTCCTTAATTCAAGTTGAGATTTTATAAATCTTATTATATTAGTCTGTAGTTCTCAAGATGATTAAATATGCACTATAAGAGTGGACCTGGAAATAAATTGCATAGTGAAATTAAATTTTTCTCTCAACTTGCCAGCATGCATTTCTGGACATGGTTTTCCTTTATCTATTACAATTTCCTATTTGGTCTTTAGATTAGCGAAATTAGATCATGATGATTAGAATGTCTTTCTTGTAATTTTCTTTTATAAGCTAGTATCAGTGGCCATGTTTTTTTCTACTTAAAACAACTTGGCTTGGGTGTTCTAAGAAAGATAAAAGCCTTAAGTTTATTTTAAACATTAAGATCACTAGTGTAAACTCCTTTAACAAGGCAATTAAGGAGGGGGGTACCTGGGTGGCTCAGTAGTTAAGCGTCCCACTCTTGATTTTGGCTCAGGTCTTGAACTCCAGGTTGTGAGATGAGCCTGCGGTTTGGCTCCACCCTGTGTGCATGGAGCCTGTTTTAAGATTCTTTCTCTCCCTCTGCCTCCCCACCTGCCTATCTGTCTCTGAAAATAATAATTTTTGAAAAGGTAATTTTTTTTTTGGAGGAGAAGTTTAGGGAAATTTCTAAAAAACCAAAGTTTATTTTTTTAGAAACCAAAATTTAGAATAAATTTTTATTGGTCTATAAGAATTTTTGGAGTGGATTATGAGCATTAGTGGCCCTGAAAAAACAAAACCACACACGACTGGGATTTTTAAAACTACCTTTTAAAAACACTTAATGGATGTCTGAAGTTGAACTGCTTCCTGACATGTATAAGATAGGAAGAATTCGAGGATTGGGATCAAATAAGAGGTAATTATTCTAAATTTGAGATCTGTATGTGTAGGGACTACAAAGTCCTGTTGTGATTGGATGGGAAGTAAACATAATTTATTTTCCTATATTGTGATTGGCTAAAAACCTTTCTTTCCACGATGTTCTCTAACAACGGAATCTGGAGCCTTTCCCTGTTTTTATAGGACTAGTGAGTTTGAGGTATGTGCTGGTACTGAAAGTACTCGAATTGGCACAGAGAATGTAAATTTTAGGGACATTGACAGAAGCCCTCGACCGGGCTTTTGACGTTCTGGCAACAAAGCAATAGCGAGGTATAACCTCTCAAGAGTTCAGAGGTGTTATTAGCATCGTTGAAAACAGGAAGGATGAAAGGATGACAGTGTTTTCCTCATTTTCATCTAGAGTGGTGGACTGTTCTGCAGTGGCTGTTTTCAGTGGAAAGTGTTGCTCTGCTTTGTTTTCAGTGGAAAGTGTTGCTCCGTTTTGCTGCTGGGACTACAGGACTGTTGTTTCAGGCGAAATTTGGGCAAATTCAGGCGGCTGGCACCCTGTGTTCTGAAAAGCATCGCTCCGGAGATGTGGGGTTTAACCTGGAGTTTTATTTTGTGACCCAGGGTGGAACCAGCACGCTGCACCCGCCGCCCCGCCCCCGCCCCCGCCCCCACCCCTGAGGGAGCGGCCAGAGGTGACCCTCAAACGCTCTCCCTGGTGTTCCCGGGGGAGAGCATTCCTTTCTCCCCCCGCCCCTGACTGCCTAGCCTGGCGGGCCCTGCAGCCCCCGGGGCAGCGGGCAGCGGGCGGCGGGCAGCGGGCAGCGGCGCCGGGCACTACTTTCCGTCTGCGGTAGCTCCTCCGACCCTCTCCCGCGGCTCCCTGCCCCCGCCCGCGCCGGCGGAAGGAGACGCGGCGCTCGCAGCCTGCGAGGGATGGGGAGGCGGAGTAGTCCTGTCCACGGCGGGGTGGCGGCAGCGGCGGGGGCGGCCTCGGGGCCTCCGACGGCACCGGCACCCGGCTGCGGGGCTCCTGTCAGTGTGCGGGCGTGGGCGCGGGCGCGGGCGTGGGCGCGGTTACAGCCCGAGGCTGCTGGTCTGTGGGCGCCCGGGGTGCTGAGGACCGTGCGGCGCCGAGGTCGCTGTGCCCTTCTGGGCTGCGGTCCGGTGCGCCCCGGGTGCGCGCTCGCTTGCCCGCGGGGCTGCCGCCGGCCCCTGCCGGCTCCCCTCAGCATGCGCGGCCGGTAGGAGCGGGGTTTCACGGGGCCCGCCGTGGCCGTGGCCGTGGCCGTGGCCGTGGAGGGGGCGGCCGCCGCCTCAGCAGCGATGGCTACGGCGGTGGAGACTCGTCTGGAGCTGGTGGGGAAGCGGTTCCTGTGCGTGGCGGCCGGCGAGGAGGCTCGGCCGGAGCGCCGGGACAGTGGACGGCGCTGGCGGGGCTGGCGAGCGGGGGTCATCCGAGCCGTGTCCCACCGGGACAGCCGCAATCCAGACCTGGCGGTAAGAGCGAGCGCCCCTCACCTCCTCAGCCCTCGCCTCCCAGCCGTCGCCCGCCCTGCCGCCCCGGGCAGCGGCACCTGGCGCGGGGGCGCCTCGGGCACCTGGCGCGGACCGGCCGGCCGCCGGTCACGCCCCTCCTCGGAGCGGGCGCCGCTGCCCCCTCCTCCCCTGCTGGGGTCGGGACTCCCGGGCCTCCTCACGGGCCCGCCGCACCCCCCTGGCCGCCGCCTCGGGTGGCGGTGGAGACCTTCAGGAGAGGCGGGGCTGCGGGCCGGAGCCGCAGGGCCAGGTGGGGGGGGGGGCGGGCGAACACCACCGCTTGACCCCTCGACCCCTCGACCGCTGGAGGCAGGAGGGGGCCATCTTCACCAGCATCTTCCCTTGCAAAGTCTCCCTGGAGCTGGGGTTGGAGACTTCAAACTTCGGCAGTACGGTCGCTGCTGGAGGGGAGGGAGCAAAGGAGGGAGATGCCGCTGCTGTTCCAGGCAGCCGGATTCGTGCACATTGTCGAGGCAAAGACGGAGTGGCGGCATCTTGATGCAACCTCTTTCTGCAGCCTCTTGGATTTCTAACTGGAAACGAAAACGAAAATTTTGATTTGGAGGGTCAGAAATTAACCCATCCCTCCCTCTTTCCCTCCCTCCCCTCCCTCCCTCCTCCTCCTTCCTTCCTTCCTTCCTTCCTTCCTTCCTTCCTTATTTCCATTTTTTCCCATGCGATTGTGTTTTTTTTTTTTTTTAGAAAGTAAATAGTGTTTTAAGTATCATCCTGGATCCTGTACAATTTTAAATGAAGCAAGAAATACTATAAAATGTTCTGCCCTGAGGAACATTAAGGGTCTTTTTTTTTTTTTTTTTTTTTTTTTGCTTTTCTTTTCCTTTCATATGATACTGCCAATATTTTCTTTCAGCGATGTAGGACTGTGCACCGTTTAGAGACGGGATATGTTCGGTCAGTGTTCCAAGCACATTTTTTTTTTACTTGGGGACAGGTTGGAAGGGGTGCAGAAGAGGCTAAGGCATTGACTAGCCTTCCCAAGGTTGATTTGCGAGTACATAATCCACGAAATTTATTATTAGTACCCTGGGGTATTTAATTTTTTACTGAAAACTTCAAACACGATAATTTTTTTTTCCTTTTGTTTATCTGCAAGTTTACATTTCCAAATTCACTTTACTATCTGTGCATGTACATAACTGTTTTAATATCTTGCTTGGTTTTGGACTGTTTTTGTAAAAACCCATGTTTCATGACTGTAGTCAATGATACGGCTTCATGGGGCATGTATTAATGTTGACTTGATATTGCAAAATAGGTTTGTTTTGCTAATAGGTATTTCTAGTAGGAAATAAGCCAGAGTAAAAGTAATTTTGAAAATTTTGGTTGGTTATTCTCAGTGGAAAGAAGAAAAAGCAAGTCTTTTAAAAATTTCTCATCTTAATGACTCTACAGATCGTGTCATTTCAGAAACTCTTTTTGTATAAAAGACATGTGCTGAATTTCTCTAACTTCCTCTTACTGTGATACCATACTGTCTTGGCTTTTATGTGGAAGCTAGTTGGATTATGGATTAACATTTTTAAATTATTTCCAAGCAAACCTGGATTTTATTTTAGTAAATGCATGAAAATTAGAAAATAATAGTTTTAAATCATGAGTATCATTCATGACAGTCAAGTTATCAAAGTTACATATATTAACTTTCTGGGCAGCCCTGGTGCCGCCTTCAGCCCAGGGTGTGATCTTGGATACCCGGATGGAGTCCCACACCGGGCTCCCTGCATGGAGCCTGCTTCTCCCTCTGCCTGTGTCTTGCCCCCCCCCCCCCCCCCCCGTGTCTCTCATGAAAGGATAAAATCCTTAAAAAAAACCAACAACAACACAAAATCCAAAACTTTCTTGCATGGAAGTTTAAATGACATAAAAAATGGGTTTACATGTATCATGTTTGTAGAAGCAGAATATTAAACTGGGTATTTAAAAATGAAAAATATATATGGATGGTGGGAATGACTAGAAAGAACAGGAATGTTTTTTTTTTTTTTTAAGATTTTATTAATTTATTCACGAGAGACGCAGAGAGGCAAAGACATAGGCAGAGGGAGAAGCAGGCTGGGGAGCCTCATGTGGGATTTGATCCCAGGACCCTGGGATCATCACCTGAACCAAAGGCCAACTCTCAACCACTAGCCACCCAGGCATCCCAGTAATGAATTTTCTCAGGTGATGAAAGTGTTTTGTATCTTGAATAGTAACAGATATATATGTGTGTTGAAACTTCTTGAATTATATAGTTAATAACTGCATTTCATCATATGCAAATTTTACATAAAAATTCATTTTGAGTCATATCTATGTGAACCTCCAGCAGTTTTCCCTTTTTTTTAAAAAAATTAATTTTATTTAATCCTTATACCCAGCATGGGACTCAAACTCATAAAGGGTTGCTTGCTCTTCAGGCTGCAGAGCCAGCAAGGCGCCCCTCCAGAGTTTTCATCTGTCTACAAGTCTTTATTTGAAAATTTTTTATGCAGTGTAACTGAGTTTTTTCAGCCAAAACCTACAGTTCTAGAGTCCCTCCCAAACTATCTTACATCGTGTTTGTTTGTTTGTTTTTTTACATTCATATTCCCTAAATTAAACAAAACATCAAACAGGTTAGCATCAGTATACTGTATTTCTCCTTTTTTATTTTTAAGATTTTACTTTAAAATCTTAAACACCCAAGATGGGTCTTGAACTCACAACTCTGAGATCAGGAGTTGCATGTTTCCCCGACTGAGCCAGCCAGGCATCCCTTTTTAGACTTTTGTTACTGCAGAATAAATTTTATTTTATTTAATTAATTTATTTTAAATAAGCTCTGTGCCCTATGTGGAGCTTTTACTCACAACCCTGAGATCAAGAGTCGCATGGTCTACCAAGTGAGCCAGCCAGGTGCCCCCTGGAATTATATAGAAGTTTAGAGGGAGTAGGTAGGGAAAAATTTTATAGTTAGGCCAATGTAGACTTTAGAGAAGATTTCAGGAGGCACTCAAGGCATGAGCACTGTGAACTAAGCCTACCTTGTTTTGAGGGTAGAGCAAGTAGACAAGCAATGAGATTTTTTTTTTTTTTAAGATTTTATTTATTTATTCATGAAAGAGAGAGAGAGGCAGAAAGGCAGAAACATAGGCGGAGGGAGAAGCAGGCTCCATGCAGGAAGCCCGTTGTGGGACTCCATCCTGGGACTCTGGGATCACACCCTGAGCCAAAGGCAGATGCTCAACTGCTGAGCCACCCAGGCATCCCTGCAGAATAAATTTTAAAGAGTTTTATGAATTGTATGAAAAATGCTAGTAATTAGGCTCTTTTTGTGTTTGGGTTTTTTTAAGTTAAATATATATATAACTTAGAATGTACAAATTTGTTAGAAATCTCAGTTATATGTATTTATGGCACATGATTGAAAGGATAACTAGCAACTTGAAAATAGTTTAAGGCATATTTATCTCAAAAGTTCATCAATTCTTATTAATCTTATGTATGAAGAGATGTGTTTTAAACAATACAAATTGGTTATGTATAGTTCTGGAGATGACAAGTCTAACATGGCTAACAGTGGTCTAAAGTCAAGGTATGGTAGAACTGTGCTCTTTTCTGAAGGTGCTAGATGAGATCCATATTTTTCCCCTTTCTGGCTTTTAGAAGTATCCCACATTCCTTGGTTGAGGCACCTTTCCCTGATTCTCTTGTCTCTCCCATCCACTTTTAAGTGCCCTCGTGATAATATTGGGTTCACCCCAGTAATAAATAATAATCTTACCTGCGAATTAACAACCTTGATTCCATCTGAACCTTCTCCTTTGCCATATAATGTAACTTTGATACAGGTTTCATGGTTTTTGGGCATGAGCATCTTTGGGGTGGCATTATTCTGCCTACCACACCAAGGTAGCAAAAATATTCTTTTAAACTATGAATGTATATGATTTCATATAAGTAAATTAAGGCTAAAATTAATTGTATTTTTTCATGCCAGGAGTTTTAGTAATAATATCATTATCTGATCTCTTAGGTAAATGAGTTTAATTGTTAGAATTTTTACTAGACTACGCTTGAATAATTTTATGTATTTTTTATGGTTTTTAAAAAATGACTTGAAAACCTTTTGGGTTATCTGTTTTGGAATTACATTAATCAACAAAAGATTTTATCTGAATATTTTTTATTCAGTAGGACCAATTTGTTGAAGTTGAAATACATAATAAAGTATATTGTGAGTCCTCAGCATGTGGAGGTTTTTTTTTTAGCCTCATTATTTAAAAAATTTTTCTTACTTTAGTATACATGTTGATTGTTATTACTGCCCTTCTTTTTAAGGAACTTTTCTAGAAGACCAGTAGTATTATAGAAGGGAAGCTGCCCGTTGAGAAGTTGCATAATACTCATCCTTGAATAATATCGTTAGGCTGATTAAAGAGCAAAACTTGATTTACTTTTTACTTGTTTTAACTTACTGTCCATAACCTATCAGCCCTTTACTTATTTTTTTACCCAGCCGTCTAGTTATCTACCCATTCACCGTCTTTTGATGCTTACGGCGATTGCATCCTTGTTTCAAGCTAAAACTCTGTTTAAAGTGTATTTCTTAAAAAATGTGTCAGAGTTTTTAGTACCCAAAAGGAACAAAAATTATATTTTGTTTAATACACCAAACACATAAATTTGCTTGTTTGTTGGGAAATTTTCTGAAGGTCACTTAGTGACAAACTGTTCTAAATGTGTACCTACAGATAAGTTACTTTGCCGATATTAAATGTAAAGAAAATTTTCATATTTAAGGAGTTTAAAGAGACCTGTGATTTTATTTGTTGTAAGGAAGCCTTTTCCGTTTTTAGTACTATTATGTTTTTGTTCAGCTGTCTTTTCATTTAAGTTTCATGTTGAGTTGGTAACATTTGATTCCCTTATACATTTTGTTAGGATAAGTCTTTAGATAAATCTGAAATTTATAATGGCCTTGCAGTATTGATAATGCTAATTTTTGGTCTGTTCACAATGAGTGAGTGAGTGGTTTTTTTCCTTCATTGCTCAGTATGACCTGGATGAGTTAACCATAAGGAAAATTGGTTAGCTGATAGGTAGACTTTTTTATGCCTGATTTGAGTAGACTTTTTTTCTCCTCTCTGGAGTTGTTATTGGTCCCAGAAGACTTAAGTACACTAAGAGGAGAATGTAAATTGTAGCTATCTATGGTGGCTATGGTAGTACCTTGTAAATTGTGCATTTCAGTTTTAACCACTAGCCTAGCTTGTTTTAAAAGAAGGTAATCACCCAGTAATTTAATGGTGTGATTTGTATGCTTCTGTGTAAAATTAATTAAATAAAGGAGGTTTTTTTTTTTTTCTCTTTTGACCTATCATACATATATTCTGGCACATAATTTGGTTCCATTAACTTAAAATAGAGAATTTTAAAATTTATTTGAAATTTTATTGAATTTTAAAAATTTATTCGGACTAAAGATTTTACCGTGAGAACTGTATTCTTACCTTCACACAGTGGTATCATTGCATTTGAAAATAAAAATGTCCAGAGACTCCAACGTAGTTGAAAGCATAAGAGGCTGTTTTCCTGTGTTTATAGTATTATTACTTTTGACAATTTCAAGTTATGTACAAAGAAGGTCTTCAACTCATACTCATTTTCCCCTTATGTATTTAGTATAGTATCTAGTATTTACTTAGATGTTTAACAAATGTTTATTTAACTGACAAATAAATGTCATAAATTTTGTAATTTAATCTATACTAACCATCTCAATTATATTACTATTTAGTATAAATTATGAGTAACAGGTTTTTGTTTTGTTTTGTGGCATTGTGTACCTTGGTGGTTATTTCCCCAGTATCAATTATGTGTTGTGTGGTTTGACTAAATGGTGGGCCATGGTATTCCTAAAATAATCAGGTAATTGAACTCTTCTGGCTACACTGATGAGTGTAGGGCCTAACTAATTAGGTCCAATCAGAATGAAGTCAAGTACAGTATTGTGTGGGTGTTATGCTTAAATTGCCACAGCCATTTCCCTGTTTTAAGGTTAGCCAATTTAAGGACAAGATTGACAACAGGTCAAATTGTTTTCTGAAGCCCAAATAAACTGTTGGATTTTTCACTTACAGGATTTTTCATTTTGGAAGAGTAAATTTAACTTAATGTGTTTTTCCTTTATATTTCTTTGGAACTAAAAGCATTTTAACTGATACACATGGTAATATTCCATTCCATATTTTGGAAAACACATGTAAGAAGCATTTTCATAACATTCTTGTTTTCTTTGTTACTTTATGTTAAGACATTTAGAGTTTTGTCATGTTTATTAACTTCATTTATGATTTTCAGAAAGGGTGATATACTCTGCTTTGTGTCTTGATGTATCCCAAAACTTTGTAAAGTTCTTTTAATATATATAAGACGTACAAATACCTAACCTTATAAATAATGACAAATAAATAACATTTGAATTTTTATGTCAGGAAGAATCTATAAATCCCTTAATAGTTAAAAAGAAATTTTAGGAAAAGTATCATTTCAGAAATTAACAAGAAATTAACCTTTAGTTTTTAGGTCATATACCATAAACGTATGTTTCCACTCTGTTATTGTTGGCCAGTAAATGAATACCTATCAGTATACTATTCTTGATCTGCAGCTCTGAAATTCAGATAGTATTGTATAACAGAATATTTTTAAGGATTCACTAGGAAAACCTGAAATAAATGAACTTTTTAAAAAGTAAAACCTAATATGAACTGAATTTCTTGTCTTGTAAGAGAAATATTAATGTGCTTAATTTTAGGGTGCTGCTCTAAACTCCACAGGTTTACATACAACATAGGTACTTTTACATGTAATAATACATGTGATACATGTACTGTGTCACCATATTCACTGTCACTATATCTATACCCTATGTAACTTTTAAAATCCAACAAATTTTGAACTCCCAAACCCATCTAGTTAGAAGGATTTGGGATGAGGGATTGTTATTGTTACTGATCTCATTTATTTATTTTAAAGAGAGTGCATACGCAGGAAGGGAGGGACAAAGAGAGAGGAAGAGAGAATTATTTTTTTTTTAACTTTCAAAAGAGAATCTTAAGCAGGTTTCACATTCAGAAGGAGCCCGACATGGGGCTCAATTTCATGATCCTGAGATCATAACCAGAGTGGAAATCAAGAATTGGATACTTAACTGATGAAGCCATCCAGACACCCCTATACTGATTTTTTTTAATGGTAACGATTATGGTAATAGATATTACTAATTTCATTTGTTTCAAGATTTGACAGTGATTATATTTTGGTTTGATTTTGGGATAAACAGTTGTTTTCAATTTAGAAAATTTTAACAGACTTCTATTTTATTTGATAAAAAGTTCTTAATGTGATAATTTTTTAAGGATTACACAATTTGCCCTTTAAGATTATTCACTAAAATGTTAAAATGTTTCAAAATGTTGAAACATTTTCTGAAATTATCTAATTGGATGGAGTCTTTCCAGGTAGAATTTTTTATATTCTAGCTGTTTTATAAAATTATCCTAGTAAATCCATTGATGAAAATCTTATGTTTATTTTATAATGTAGAACCTATTGATTTAATTATGAACAAGTGGTTAATTAGTAGAAAACAGCAATTATCCTTTTACTGTTTGGATGTAGGGCATACATTTTTGAGCTATAACACCATCTAGCCCACATTTCTCAACCAGTCGGAACTGGGAGTCACGTAAGAATTTGTTTATTGAATTTGAGCAGGGTAGATAAATGCTTAAACCTCTTATTAAAAAGTATGGATACAGTGAAATCTGAGTTTTGGGGGTTATTGGGTAGTAGATCCCTTTAGAATTAATAAAAGTTTTGGATTACATATTTCTTAATACATTACAAATTTCAGGTGCAGTTTTTTACCTATATTCGTTCAAATCAGCCCAACAAAATAGGTGTTAATAGAATGTCTTTTTAAATTAGTTTGAAGAAATAGGAGTTGTGTATGAGTATGTATAAATACATGTAACTAATTACTATAAAAGACCTTAAATATTTCTTACTGAAATATTTCTCAAAAGTACTTTTTAACATTTCACTTGATTTATAGTTTGGGTCTCAGTTTTCTCATTTATACAATCAGTGAATAGAATTAGTCTAGATTCAAAGTTTTTTCTCTTCTCTAATTCTGAAACTGTGATATTAAAAGTTTCTCTCGGAATGTCCTGGAATAAAGTGTTTATTAAGCAGAAATAAATTTCAGATTCCCTCCCAAAAGCTCTTGATTCTGAATTAATGAAATTTTTCATTATGATACACCTTTTGAATCATAGTACATGGATCACAATTCTTCTGGCTAAAATATTGTGATTTCTATTTAATAGTGCTTTTTTGGATGATCAGGATGAATTCTTAAGATCTGAATTTTTATGACAGTAGAAACTGAGGTAGAATAAGTATCCCAAGGCTGCAGTATTAGGCCTTGAAATAATTCAGTATGTATTTTTTTATACACTTGGAAGTGTTTAGCTATATTTGATTTTTTAAAAGATTTTATTTATTTATTTATTCATGAGAGACACAGAAGGAGAGGCAGAGGGAGAAGCAGGCTCCCTGCAGAGAGTCTGATTTGGGACTCAATCCCCCACCAGGGATCACACCCTGAGCCTAAGGCAGATGCTCAACCGCTGAGCCACCCAGGCATCCCTGTATTTGATTTTTTTTTAACATTTTATTTATTTATTCATAGACACAGAGAGAGAGGCAGAGACACAGGCAGAGGGAGAGGGAGAAGCAGGCTCCATGCAGGGAGCCCGATGTGGGACTCAATCCCAGGTCTCCAGGATCACACCCCAGGCTGCAGGTGGCACCAAACTGCTGCGCCACCAGGGCTGCCCTGTATTTGATTTTTTTATGAAAATACTCCCTAGTTCTAATTGACTAAAAGGAGTGAAATTTTACTTCCTTAAATGATTAGTAATTCACAGACTTTCAAAATTAAAAAAACAATGAAACAAGAAAAACAAGCCTCTTTTTTTGCTGGAATAATTATTCTCCCTCAGGTCCCTGGCTGGCTCTGTCCATAGAGCATGTGAGTCTTGATCTTGAGGTTGTGGGTTCGAGCCCCAAACTGGGTGTAGAGATTACTTAAAAATAAAATCTTAAAAAAAAAAAATTCTCCCTGAACCTTTGCTCTTTTTTGATTTTTGTTAGCCTCATGATTCAAGTCCTTTGGGGACTTCTTCCCTTCCTGATTAGTTTCTATCATCTTCTTAATTTATTCTTAGAGACTCAGTCCTTTGCTTAATGTCTTCTTTTGTCTAGTTTTGTTTTTTAATTCTTGTTATTCTCTAGAAAATTTACTGATAGTTCTTGCATCATTAGTCACAAGTCTGCAGCTTAAGCATTGGCCTTCAGTTTGAATCCACCATCACTATCTTTTCTTTTTTTTAAGAGAGAGGCACAAGTATAGGGAGCAGCAGAGAGTGAGGGGGAGAAGCAGGCTCCTCCCCACTGAGCAGGGAGCTGGACAAGGGGCTTGATCCCAGGACCGCAGGATCATGACCTGAGCCGAAGACAGATGCTTAAGACTGAGCCACCCAAATGCTCCTACTTTCTTTTTTGATGACTTTACACGAATATCCCACCTTTGAGTATGATACAATTTGTCTGAAGTGTTCATTTATTATCTTCATGTGAAATTAGTGACCCTTTTGAGACTTGAAGTCATCTCATACTGGTTTTAAAACTTTCATTCATTTTCACCTTTCTACCACCTAGAATGTAGGTATTTACTGAGTCCTGCAAATTTCTTCCTTCAGATTACAATCTGCTCTCCCCACAGCACTACTTCTGTGTTTTTTTTCAATTTGTATTGCCACTGGCTACAAATTTTATTGTCCAGCACATACATTAAGTGATCTTTTTATTTTATTTCTTTCCAATCTGTTCTATGCAATGTGAACAGATTCCTCATACTGAGTTTTTCATCAGCTCACTATAGTAGTTTTTCTTTTGCTTTTCCAATAAAGTCCAAACTCCATTACCCTACTGTTTTTTTTTTTTTTAAGATTTTATTTATTTATTCAAGAGAATACACAGAGGAGAGAGAGAGGCAGAGACACAGGCAGAGGGAGAAGCAGGCTCCACGCAGGGAGCCCGACATGGGATTCGATCCTGGGTCTCCAGGATCAGGCCCTGGGCTGTAGGCGGCGCTAAACCGCTGAGCCACCAGGGCTGCCCTACCATTGTTTAGACCTCCTCAGTCATCCCCCATCCTTTGAAATTTAAAATTCACTAATCTATGCAAACCGTTGTGTTTAGTGATACTCTTTTGTTGGAATTTAAAAACTCTTCATGAAATCATAAAATGCATTTCATGTTTACTTTCAAATTTCATTTGCTTAAGAAATTTCTGATATCAAACTGATAGGCATATTCTCTTTTGTTGAGAATGGTATTATTACTTTTTATCTTGAGGAGTACAAGTAGTTGATTTTTGGTTTTGTTTCCCTTGCCTCCAGGGACATATCTAGTAAGTAGTTACAACAGCCAAGGTAAGAGAGGTTGCTGCCTTTCTTTTCCTCTAGGCTTGGTTGTTTTTTTGGTCTCACATTTTGGTCTTTTATCCATTTTGAATTCAATTTTGTACATGGTTTAAGAAAGTGGTCCAGTTTCATTCTTTTGCATGCTGCTGCCCAGTTTTCCCAACACCATTTATTGAAGAGACTTTTTTTCATTAGATATTCTTTCCTGCTTTGTGGAAGATTAGATGGCCATATGGTTATGGGTCCATTTCTGGGTTTTCTATTCTGTTCCATTGGTCTGTGTTTGTTTTTGTGCCAGTACCCTACTTTCTTAATGATTACAGCTTTGTTTTTTTTTTTTTTTTTTTTGTTTTTAAACATTTTACTTATTTATTAATGAGAGATGGGGGGTGGGGCGTGAGCAGAGACACAGGCAGAGGGAGAAGCAGGCTCCATGCAGGGAACCCGCCGCGGGACTCAATTCTGGGTCCCCAGGACCACACCCTGGGCTGAAGGTGGCGCTAAACCACTGAGCCACCCGGGCTGCCCCTACAGCTTTGTAATATACCTTGAGGTCTGGAATTGTGATGCTTCCAGCTTCATAATTGACAAAAGCTTCTGTACAGTGAAGGAAACAATCAGCAAAACTTAAAAGACAACCTACAGAATGGGAGAAAATATTTGCAAATGACATATCTGATATAAAGGGTTAGTATCCAAAATCTATAAAGAGCTTATCAAACTCAACGCCCTCAAAATAAATAATCCAGTTAAGAAATGGGCAGAAGACATGAACAGACATTTTTCCAAAGAAGGCATATAAATGGCCAACAGGTGAAAAGATGCTCAACATCACTCATCATCAGGGAAGTATAAATCAAAACCATGATGAGACACCATGTCACACCTGTCAGAATGGCTAAAATTAGCAACACAGGAAACAACAGATGTTGGCAAGGATGCAGAGAAAGGGGAACCCTCTTACACTGTTGGTGGGAATGCAAACTGGTGCAGCCACCCTGGAAAACAGTATGGAGGTTCCTCAAAAAGTTAAATATAGAATTACCTTTCTACCCAGTAATTGCACTACTAGGTATTTACTCAAAGGATACAAAAATATAGATTCAAAAGGGGCACATGCATTCCAATGTTTAGAGCAGCATTATCATTGGTAGCTAAGCTATGGAGAGAGCCCAAATGTCCACTGATTGATGAATGGATAAAGAAGAGGTGGTGCATAATATATAATGAAGTGTTAACCATCAAAAAGAATGAACTCAGCATTTGCAAAAACGTGGTTGGAGCTGGAGGAAATAAGTTAGAGAAAGACAAATACCATATGATTTCACTCATATGTGGAATTTAAGAAGCAAAACAGATAAACATAGGGGAAGGGGGAAAAAGAGGGAGACAAAACATAGAGACTTTTTTTAACTATAGAGAACAAACTGAAGGTTGAGAGGAGGTAGGCTGGGGTGAACTAAATGGATGATAGTTGTTAAGGAGGGCATTTGTGGTGATGAGCATTGAGTGTATATATAAGTGATGAATCAAAAAATTCTGCACCTGAAACCAATTTTACTATATATTAGCTAATTTGAATTTAAATAAAAACTTGAAATTAAAAATACCATATTACTTTGTGTTGCATGAACTGAGTCAAATGAGAAAACAGACTCCTACCAATTAAATCATATATAATTATTTTTTGTTTTTGAAAGACAATCTAATTTAATAGCATTTTACACAATATTCATGAATTTGCAGGTACCATTTTGATTTTAAGATAGACATATTCCATAATTTTACTGTTTTTGAAATTAAGGCACAATTTATAAGTAGTTCACATCAAAAGTGACTTATTTATCACTATTCAGAATAGACAATATACTGGTGGTAGTCTGCCTACCGGATGTGTTACATGTGAAAACTTTTCAGTCTTGGTATTCCTTTAAAGTCTTAAAAATTATTGAGGGTCCTGTAGAGCTTTTGTTTTTGTGGGTTATATCTATTGACATTTACTGCATTAAAAATTAAAACTCACAAGTTAGGACATACAACTAGATATGCCATTACCTGTCAGGACAGTGCTATCACAATGCATGTAATTTGTAGAAAACTGCTTATACACTGATGAGAGAGTAAGGGTGGAAAAGACAAATAACATCTAAGTATTATGGAAAATTTTACCTTACTAAACCTTTGAATAGGTTCAGTTAGCCATGAAAGCTTGTAGTGAAGATACCTGTTAATCTAATTATTTCCTTAGTTAGAATTATGTAAACTGGTATAATGGCAGGTGCTTGAAGTTTTAAATAAATTTGGCTTTTTCATCATTTGACATATTTTCTAGTATTTGCTATGTTGCTGCATTGCTCTGAACATTATGTATTTTAAACATAGATTTCCTGTCACATGCCATAGAATGTAGAAACAGTAGAACATGCAGTAGAAACTAACTCACTATTCCTAGAATAGATTATAGAATTTTTCAAAGCTAGGATTGGTCTGTGTGACTAATTCATGTGTTGTGAAAGACTGTCATTTAGAAGCTGAAACATATCCATCTGTCAAATTATGAGTTTAAGTATGATTCAGAAAACATCTTTAGGCTCAAAGGAATGTCACAGAAGGAAGTAGTATGGCAATGTGTGGATAAAGTTATACATTGCCATTTAATGTAAAATAGCTTTATATATATTGAATATAGGATTTATTTCCTCTCCAAATTATTAAGATTGAATCTTGTCGTCAATATAAGTACTAGGTAATACAAGTACTAGTTAAGATATTTAACTTATTATATTTATGGTGTTTCCCTATTCCCTAGAATGTGTAATGGCCTTAACATTCAAAATCTCTTATATATTAACACAAAAGTGAATCTTTTAAGTTTAAGGGGAACCTTTTTTTTTTTTTTTTTTTAAAGATTTTACTTATTTGATACACAGAGAAAGAACATAAGCAGAGGGAGAGGGAGAAGCACACTTCCCCGCTGAGCAGAGAGCCTTACAGGACCCTGGGATTATGACCTGAGCTGAAGGCAGACATTTAATGGACTGAGCCACTGAGGCACCTCTAAGGGAAACCATTTTATTTTACATTGTTCATCTGAATAAGGGAATAAATAATGAACATGAATGTATACTATATGTGTCCCATCTTTCCATAATGGTTTTGAAATCTATAAACACAAATATTTATAGAAATAATTATTAATTTCCCTTGAAATATAAAGTTAAAGCTGTAAACAAAGTAAAAGGTAAATTTCCTTATAAAGATTAGAGCTACATAATATTGTATTAAATTTGCTTCTGAATTTCCTAGCTTTTATAGCCAAAAAGAATTGTGATGATTGAAACAAATATCATTGATTTTCAGAAGTGATTTTGAAAAGGAGCCCCTTCAACTTTTGTTAAAGACAGTGAATTTTACCAGCAAGTTAAGAACTCTTTTTTAGTAACTAAGGATCAAAGGCATAATTATAAAGTGACACTTGATAAAGATACTTCTGCAGGAGATTAATGTGGTCTCTGTTGTAATATTTTGATTAATGGAATCTGGAGAACCTAATATTTAATTTTGTATAACGTTTTTAAGGCTTATCCATGTTTTAGCAAGTTTTAGCATAATGTCATTCATTTTTATGACTGAATAATACTTTGTTGCATGTACATACTTTTTTCTTTATCCATTCGTCTTTTGATGGACACTTGACAACTCAAGTTACACCGTTTGGCTATTGTGAAAAATGCCACTCTGAATATTGGTGTTACAAATCTCTGTTCAAATCCATACTCAATTCACTTCAGAAGAGTTGTTGGATCCTTTTAGATTTAGTATATAACAGTTCATCTTCAAATAAAATTGTATTACAGATTTCTGTATTCAATAATATAGATGGTGATTATTTACTGTTAAAAAAGTACATACCAGAATCCTTTAAATTTCGGTTTTTAAAGTATATCTGAATTATTTCATAAAGTATCAATTCCTAAAATTCGAAATTTCTAAAAGAGACTGCTTTTTCAAAATGCTATATTTATGACATAAAATTACGACCTATTAAGGATGGCAATCTCCTCTACAATTAGACTCCATTCTCAATTGATTTTCACGTTTTAGAAAGCTGTTTTTATTTCTTGAACCTTGTTAATGAAGTCTATAACTTGCAGAGAATAAGAAACTGACCGGTGTACACTACTATTTTTTTTCTGTATTTTGTTCAGGTTTTTGTATTTTGAACCTTGGTAGAGTTGAGGTAATAGTGAATCAAAAGATATCCATTGTAAATAAATGGTTATACTTGTTGGATCCTTGACTGAGACAATTATTTGTGAGATTTTTAAATATATGAGGAAAATGTTTGGTTTTACTAAATTCAAAAAAATTAGTTTTGCTAAATGCAAAAAGAGGGATCCCTGGGTGGTGCAGCGGTTTGGCGCCTGCCTTTGGCCCAGGGCGCGGTCCTGAAGACCCGGGATCGAATCCCACGTCGGGCTCCCAGTTCATGGAGCCTGCTTCTCCCTCTGCCTGTGTCTCTGCCTCTCTCTCTCTCTCTGTGTGACTATCATAAATAAATAAAAATTTATAAAAAAAATACAAAAAGAGTAAAGAGATCATAGGTACATTAGGTACTAGTTTATTGTCTGGTCTTTATTATGACAATTTTTTTTACATCGGATAAAAAAGAACCCAGTTTTTGACAGCATAATAAAAATAAAAGTTATTTTACCAGTAAAATTGGGTTATTCGAGGATAGTACAGTTGCAGTTTGGAACATGCAAGTTATGGCAAAGCTATAGGCAAGTCCAACAAAGGAGAGCAATTACTTTGTTGAAAAGGAGGAGGAGGTTGAGAGGGGGTTGTTTTGAACTGAAGTCTCATGAAGAAAAGCCAGAGTTCAGGGTGATAACAGTTTCTTATTGGTTGAATTGCAAGGGTAGTTGATTTCTTACAGGAGGTGCAATGTATATCTTTTCCTGTTGGGGCCTGTAATTAATGATTCTTTCTCTTTCAGAATTCTTCTGTTGGGGTCTATAATTGATCTCAAGTCGAATCGCTCCCTTTTTTATCCTCATACTCCACTTTAATGAGGTTTTTCTTTATTAATTTTCATATGAAAACTTTTATTCAGACTTTGTCCCAGGGAAATTTGTGTGTGTGTGTGTGTGTGTGTGTGTTTAAAGCAGTTTTGACTTTGACAAAATTAACCATCAGTGGGCATTTTAAATACGCTTAACTTTTATTTTAATAACTTCCAAGTGATCTTTTTTCTATTGTTATTCAACAAGGATAAGTATTTTTCCCTTGCACCTTATCCCATACTTGACATCAGAATTAGATGGACAGTGCACTTATACTGCTGACTCCTTTTAGTTGGACTTTTAATGCTGCAGAGGCATAGAAAGTCAGATTTATCTAATCTTTTCAGATTATAATCTTTTACTTTGATCATTTCTGTCCTTTAAAATACTGTGAGATATTATGATTCAGGTTAAACTTAGAGGACCCTGAAAGTTAGAAGAAAAATATACAGGCTGGGTGAAATTTGCTTACTTAGTGCTGCAAAAGGAAATGAAAGAGGTTGGGAATATATTGACTTTGATTATAGGAGAACCGTGGGGGAGGGTATTGAAATCTATCCTGTACCCTTTAAAATATGGGTTTTTTTCTTCCTCTGTTTTGAAGTCTTCCAGATATCTTGCTATAGTCTCCTTTTCACTCTGGTGAAGAAGAGGAGGTTTCTGAGAAGCTTTGTGGAAATAATGTGGGAACGCGGGGAAGAACTAAGTTGAGGTCAGGAAAGCTGTAAACCTTTTAGTGCTTTTGTGGTGTGCTGTGCTCTGTGGGAGGCTCTGTGTAAGGTTAAGCTTGAGAAACTTTCTTGTTAAGAATGTGACCATTAACACTTAAAGTACCCTATTTCTGTGGAGTTTTTGGGAATTCTGATTTTTATTTAAAAGTTGATTAAATCTTATTTCTGCTTGTAAAATACTTACAAATATTTTGTCCCTCGGGTTCTACCAATCCCTTGCAAATAACTTGGAACATAAATGTAATAGTAACAGAAAAACTGTGTTGCAAAGAAAAGAATTTCCTGATGTTTGGAAGGAAGTTGGAATCCCTGCTTTGTAAAGAAAGTGATCTGTACTGTATCCTTGGCCCTTTGACCATATAAGGTATGTAATGTTATCCAAGCTATTCCCAGTTTCTGGCTCCTGTTTTCCCTTGAACACATTCTAGTAAGCTTTTGGCCCCTCCTTTACTCCAGGGGAACTGCTGTGATCAAGGTCACAAATGACCTGCTACTTTCTAAATCAAATGTCATTTCTCAGACCTCTTCTTACTGGACCATATAATATGGTTAGTCACCCTCTCATACTTCAAATACTTTGCTTATTTTGCTCCTAGGACATTATGCTCAAGTGATTTTTCTCCTACCTATCTTACATCTTTTTACAAATCTTCTTTGCTTATTTCCTCATTTCTGCAGCCCATTTAAGGGCTCAGTTCTTGGACCTTTTTTCTTTTATATCTACACTCTTTTCCTTGTTCATCACATCTGTTGTTCTCAGTACCTTAAACACCATCTGTCCCCTGGTGACTCCCACATTTGTACCATAATTTGGGCCTTTCCCTTGAACCTTAGACTCATTTTGGAACAGTTCATTGATTTTCTCCATTTGGATGTCTAATGAGCATCTTAAACTCGGCATGTCCACAACTGGCATTCAGATACTAGCCTCCTAAACATGCACTGTTCTGATTTTCAACATGCAATAAGTGGCAGCTCCATCTTTCTATTTCTGGTCCTTTGAAGTCCTTCTTGACTGCCTCCTCTTACATCCCATATCTAAATTGTCAGCAAAGTCTTCTCAGTGCATTCAGAATCAACAACACATTTCACCTCTTTCATTACTACCCCTGTAGTCCAAGGCATCATCATCTTTTGCCTAGATTTTCCAGTAGCTTCTAACTAGTTCTGGTACCCTGCTAACTAGTTACTAGTAAAATCTAGGTACCTAACTAGTCTCCTAATTAGTTCTCCTTACCCATAAAAGTGCCTATAACAAGTAGTCAGATTATGTCACTCCAAAAATCATATACTTTCAAAGACATTTAAATTGATTCAGAGTAAAAGCTAAAGGCCTTATAATGGCTTGAGAGGCTCTACAGTATATTCTGTCCCATCAGCCCACTTTCACCTCCTCTTTCATTACTCTCTGATTTATGTGTTCTTTGCCAGTCAGTGGCCTCCTTGCTGTTTCTTGAACATACTAGGTATTGTCCTCCCTTGTGGCCTTTACACTTGTTTCTCTTCTAGGTGGATCTGTTCAGATGTCAATATGCTTGCTTATTGTGCTCTTCTCTGTTCATCTTATCTAAAATTGACTCTTTCCCTCTTTCCTCAACATTTTCTTTTATCTGTTCTACTCATCTTGTCTCTAATTTCTATCAGACTAAACCTTTTACTTATTTTTCTGCCCTAGAATTAAGTGTGATGAAACTGGTTTTTGCTTCTTTTTGTAACTGCTGTATTCCCGGCCACCTAGAACAGCTAGTGTGTTCGATATAAATAGTTGTTTAAAATACAAAGAAATGTTACAATTTTCTGAAATTTAACTCTAATCCTTTTAGATACATTTTTACATAATGAAAAGCCTAATAAAGTCAATACAAGAATTTTATAATGTGCATATATAGAATCAGAACACTTTCCAATTACTGTTATACATTGGCTCTCCGTACGTGTTAAATAAATACCAAGTATCTATCATGTGGTCAGCATTGTTGACTTATCCAAAATTTAAGAGGTAAACCCTATTCTCAAGTAATCTGTACTTCTAGTAGAGGGAGATTACTAGCATATTCAACTTTTAATTTATGCTATAGGGTATAGTCATTGCATAATAAGCATAATACGAAGATTAAGTTAGTAACCACAATCATGCCTGTATAGTGAATCCTTCATTAAAAACTAAGCAACAGGGTTTGGAGAGTTTTTGGATTGATGAACACAAAAAGGCACTGAGAGGGTAGTGTACTTAGGGAAGGCACAACTCCATCTCCCCTCCCGTTGCTTGCTTTTAGGCATCTCTTCCATTTGAGGTTCGTCAGTTGTATCCTTTATAATAAACTGGTTATATCAAGTAGTGTTTTTCTTAGTTTTGTGAGTCATTCTAAGAAATTGATGAAGCTGAAAGGGGGGTCATGGGAGCTCCTAATATATAGTTAGTCAGAAGTCAGTATGAATGACTCCATACTTTTGACAGGTGACTGAAATGACAGTCTTGTGGGACCAACACCTTGAACCTGTGGAGGCTGTTGCTATCTCCTGGTAGTTAGTGTCAGAATCAAATTGAATCCTTGGTATCCGATTGTTGGAGGAGTGGTTTTAGAAAATATACCATGTACTTGATATCAGAAGGGGAAAGGTCACTCAACAGTTAAGGATTAATTATATGATAATATTAAGTGCTGTAGAAATTAGTAGGAGAAATGGCTGATTTGAAAGTGTGCCATTATTATATTTTCTATGGTAGGAAGGCCTCATAGAGGAGCTGGATTATAAAGAATAGGTAGTATGTGTGTTTGATGGAGAGACTACATTCCAGAGAGGGGAATAAGGTGAATATTGCCTTAGGGGGGCCAAGAATAAGTTTAGAATGGAAATAATACTTCACAATTTTTTATATCATCTTTTTTTTTTAAACCTCTTCATTCTGTACTTGATTACATTTTAAATTTACAGAGCATGTATTTTATGTTCACCATATACGGAACATTCTACTGAGTCACAAGAAATTATTCTTTTTAGAATTTTAAATTTAATGGCTCCTTGAAATCAAATTTAGTAAAAATCCAAAAGAACAAATATGAGAACACACACACACCTAAAACTGTCTTTATGTTTTTGTATGTGCATATAATGGAATTTTAAAATTATATTGTAACTTCTCTGGTATCCTAGGTTTATTAAGAGTGACTTGCATGCATTATGAGGATAGAACTAGGAGCAACTTCTTGTCATGTCAAACAGTTTGCTTTTTTTTTTTTTTTTAAGATTTTATTTATTCATGAGAGACACACAGAAAAGAGGTCAAGACATAGGCAGAGGGAGAAGCAGGCTCTCTGCAGGGAACCTGATGCAGAACTAGATCTCAGGACCCCAGGATCATGACTTGAAGGCAGATGGTCAACCACTGAGCCACTTAGGCTTTTGCTTTTTTCTCTCTACTGTTTGCTTTTTTCTCTTTCACAATCTAGGGCAGTCTGTTTCTGGACCTGTTCGTGATGATCTTTAACATATAATGGGAAGACCTACCTTCCTAGTAGCTCAGTCTCCCTGAATCTTTCGACAATATTTTTGATTGTCTACATTGTTTTACTCAAGTATTTTCTTGTTGGTGATCTCACCAGTTACCTTGACCAGTCATCATTGTCTGTGTGTATCATCTTAGATGTAATGCCCAAAATAGTGCCTAACAAAGAATAGATGCTAGATGACTATTCTTGAATATATGAAATGTTGGGTAAACTTATTCACCGAGTTCTCCCATGCTTTAAAAGAGAAGAGGAAATGAGAGAAGCAGAATAATATCTATTTATTAAAGGCAACTAAATCCATAGATAGGATAACTGAGGCCAAAGTACAGGAAGAGATTAAAATAAGAGAATAAAAACAAAGGAAGAGGGTCAACTACTAGTAGTAATACAAAAGGGGCAAAAGTCATGTTTTTCCCCCACTACCAACTTACACTGGAGCTAACCTTTTGAACTGGCAGTTGGCTACTATGTGATTTTATTGAAAATTGGGTAGTGCTTGCAAAAGGAAAACTAAAAGAGAGTTTTTAAGTGAAAATAATAGAGATTGAAAGAGTGCAAGATGAGATGATTGAGAGAAGAATTTCAAAATAAAAGGAAGAAGGGAGGAATGGTTGGTTCATAGTGGTGATAATTAGTTTCCACTTAAAATAGATACCCTTAGTATGTGCCAGGCATTATCTTAATGTTAAGCACTTTATATCCACTACCATATTTCATCCTTGTATTAGCTTTATGAATTAATTACTACTGTTATTTCCACTTTACAAATGTGGCAAGCATTTTCTAAACATTAAGCACTTTACATCTGTTTTTTTTTTTAAGATTTTATTTATTTATTCATGAGAGACACAGATTGAGAGAGAGAGAGAGAGAGAGAGAGAGAGAGAGAGAGGCAGAGACACAGGCAGAGGAAGAAGCAGGCTCCATGCAGGGAGCCTGATGTGGGACTCGATCCCGGGTCTCCAGGATCACACCCTGGGCCGAAGGCGGGCACTAAACCGCTAAGCCACCCAGGGATTCCCTCATCTGTTAACTTATTTCATACTAACTATGGGTCCTCATACTAACTTTGTGGGTCCATTACTGCTGTTATGTCCATTTTACAAATGTGACAACTGAGAAATACAGAGATTCAGGAAATTACTCAAGATCATACATATTGTAAGTGATGGCTAGTATTAGAATCCAGGTTCTGTGATTCCAGAGTCCACTTTTTGTATGTTAATGCTGCCTCAATAGTAAAGTCCATGGAATTCTTTAAGAGTTAGAAATGAAGTGATTGCCAGGATTCAGTTTAAACCACATTCAAAAGGAAGGTTACCTGAGCCAATGGATATTAAGAGAGCTTTTAGTTCTTCAGCACACATAATACTGTTTTCCACTCTGCCTTTTTTGTGTTTGTCCCTTTTGCCTATAGTTTTTTTTTTTATTTTTATCTTCTTCATTGCTTAATTTCTACTGTTTTTTTAAAATTTCTTAAATTAAAAAAAATTTTTTTAAGATTTTATTTATTCATGAGAGACAGAAGAGAGAGGCAGAGACATAGGAAGAGGGAGGAGAAGCAGGCTCCATGCAGAGAGCCTGATGTGGGACTCGATCCCGGGACTCCAGGATCACACCCTGAGCCAAAGGCAGACAAATGCTCAACCACTGAGCCACCCAGGCATCCCTACTGTCTTTTTTGTTTGTTTGTTTTTTGGTTTTTTTTTTTTCCTGTCTTTTTTCAAAAAGATTTTTTAAATTTTTATTTATTTGACAGAGTGAGAGCACAAGCAGGGGGAGCGAGTGGCAGGCAGAGGGAAGGGGAGAAGCAGGTTCCCCGATGAGCAGGGAGCCCCCCAGCAGGGCTCCATGTCTCAGGGCTCCCTGTGAGGGCTCTGGGATCATGACCTGAGCTGAAGGCAGACACTTAACCAACTAAGCTACCCAGGAACCCCAATTTCTACTGTGTTTTTAAGGCCTAGCTCCTCCAGGAAGTATTTCCTACCCACCCACCCCCATTTTCCCTCATCCCTGGTAGAGTAAGGTGACTGGGAGGGAGCAGGTCTTCTTTATAACTGTTACCTGTCTGTGTCTATGAAAAGATGATTAAATCTCTTGGTTTTCTAAGAGAATATTTTACCTAAAGTGCCATCATAAGAATTATGTAAAGCATTTACCATTGTGCCTTTTACTAAACCTAGTTATGCATGTAACTTGTCTTTGGGGGACTACAGTAGATGATGAAGTAATAAATGACAGTAACCTCAAGATTCAGTCTTTAAGGAAGATATCTTGAATGAAAAGATACAGCAACAGAATGGCAATAGTCTAGTGGTTCTGTTCTGCGATTTAGTTGGTCACTGGGTTACTGAATGATAGACCATAGAAACTTTGTAAAAGCTGCATTTCCTATTATTTGGTAGATGCTGAGAATGCATTTTAACTTTAATAAGTAGAAACTTGTGCAGGAAAATAATGTAATTAGAATCTTATAAGGTATTAAAACAAATTGAATCCTTGAATGATTTTTTTGTAGTTATCTGCTTATGCTTTCTTGTTGGTTTGAATAATACTCCCTTTATTAGCAGTAGATTATCTTTAACATCTTAATAATTCTTACCCTTTCTCTGTAACGGGCTCACATTTCTCTTTGTATGTACATTGTAGATTAAGGTTGCTTTCACTTGTCACTGTCCCCTAAGGTTAAACATTGCATTTTATTCCCTTGCTTATCTCTAGCTAGTAGTAGTACAGTCATCCTTGTAGTTGACAGAGAAATTAAGTAATGCCAGTTACTTAAAGAAATAGATTATGGACTAGCAGTATTACAGTATATATGTCAGTGAAGTGATTTTTATGACCTATAGGTAATTTCTTATAACTTTATAATTTATTTTTTGTCTTTGTATATGTGGTAACATTAGAGGACTACACAGTATATTTGTCAATTACTTACCTGAATAAAGACTTTGAGGTAGCTATTATTAAAGATAACTATAAGTAAGATTGACAGATTGCAAATAGGACATTTAAAAAATTCATGTAAACTGAGATGGGCTCAATATAAACTAGATATATGAACTAATAGTGATTAGGTGTTTAATTCTGAAATTTGTTATATGTGACAGAGTCAGGGATATATTGTAGGCTAGAAATTTTTATTAGCTAATAATGAACAGATTTTGAAAGAATGATTTTCCTGGCTCTAAAGAGTTTAAAAATAAAAATTATTTTCCTTTAAATAGTGCATAATGCCATAATGAATGATGTCATTTATAATGATTTTGTGTTCTATGTGTAGGTGTTCTTCATACAGCTTTTTAAAAATAATAATTTTCAGTAACAGCCACAGACAGGACATTACACCATAACTTCCTGTATAATTTCTATAGAGAAAAAAGTGATTTAAAGATTGAGCTTTAGGGTTCTGTGGGTGGCTCAGCAGTTTAGCGCCTGCCTTCAGCCCAGGGTGTGATCCTGGAGTCCTGGGATCAAGTTCCATGTCAAGTTCCTTGCATGGAGCCTGCTTCTCCCTCTGCCTGTGTCTCTGCCTCTCTCTCTCTGTGTCTCTCATGAATAAATAAGTAAAATCTTTAAAAAAAAAAAAAAAGAAAAAGAATTGGTATTAGAAAGAAATGAAAATATTTTTTAAAAAGATCCAGCTTTATAAAAAATGATAGTTTTGAATATGTAGTAATAAGGTTGAATAATTTATGTCATAATTGAAGACCATTTTCTGTACTATTTTCTTTGAATATCATTTTTTGTTTGCTTATCTTTGGTGCTGGGTAGCAGTTAAAGATTGAAGTACAGGGGTTAGATTCTAAAGTTAAAATGCATTAAACAAATACTGCATGCCTTGTACATATCAGGCAGAGGGCCGGGGGATATAATAGTTAAAACAGAACAAAATCTTCCCTTAAATAAGGAGACTCAAAAGCTAAAGATAATAAAGAAGTATGATAAGTAGTATATAAGATGGATAAATACCTGAAAGGAGAATAAAGCATAGAAATTGAGGGGGTGGGGGTGACATTTTAGGTAGGATAGCCAGGGAATGCCTCTATGAGAAGGTGTCTTTGGGGTGAAGACTTTACAGAAACAAGGAAACTAGCTATGCCGATATCTGGAGTAAGAGTATTTTAGGAATGGAGAAGAACAAGTACACAAGAGGCCAAACATACTTGAAGAGCAATGAAGGTAATATGGCTAGGTAGGAGTAAAAAGTGAGAGTAGCAGAAGAGTAACAGGATGATAAGGATGCACTTTTTGAAGGTCCTTAAAGGTTATTTTACGGATTACTGCCTTTTCTCTGTGAGATAGGAAGGCATAAGTAACTTGATTTCAAAACTATCACTGCCTGCTTTCTTGAGAGTATACTTTTGGAGTATCTGGCAAGAACAAAAACGGAGAGCAGTTAGGCACTTGTAATGTTCCAGCGGTAAGAAATTATGATAACTTGGGATCATGGTTGTTACCAGTGATAAGGATGGTAAGAAATGCTTCAGTTCACATTTATTTCAAATACAGAATTGATAGGATGAGTTGCTGAACTGCTTCTGATGTGAGAGAAAGGTAGGTGTTACAGATAAGCTCTAAAGTTTTGGGCTCCAGCAACTGAAAAGATAGAGTCACCATTTCCTCAAATGGACGCTGATGATGAAGGAGCAGATTTTCATGGTTGTGGTGGGGATACTAAATTTGATTTTTAGGTATGTCAGGTTTGAGGTGTTTATTGAACACTCAGGTGAAGTGTAGGCAGTTAGTTAAACTATTGTGTCTATTAGTTCAAGAGAGGTCTGCCTGGAGAGTCTGGAGTATTCAATATATAGACAGCATTAAAAACTATGAAAGTGGATGAATTGATGTAGGTAGAGAGTGAATGTAGATAGAGACACTTAAAGATTGAGCTCTGGAGTAATACTTACAGGTTAGATAGGTGAGAAAAAAGGGCCAAGAAGGTAAGGAAAACCAAGAGAAAGTGATGTTCAGAAAGCCAAGTAGAAAAAAATGTTTGAAAGGAGGGATTGATCATTTGGGTCAAATGTTATTTAATATTTCTTGTAGAGCTAGCCTGCTGATAAGGAATTATTTCAGCTGGTGCACATCTGTGAAGGTATTTTTTTCACCTTTTAAATTATTTATAACTAATTTCTTTTTACTGGATATAGAATTCTAAGCTGACAGGTTTTTTTTTTTTTATTTTATTGCTTCAAAGATGTTGTATTCCTATAAATATATGTTGTTTGTTTTGTTTTTCCTGGGATGAAGTTAAGTTACTTGGAAACAATTTGATCTTTAGGGTCTTGTTTTTAAGATTTTTTAAAATTATAAACAGAGTAGCTCAGCATCAGGGAAATATAAATCAAAACGACAGTGGGATACCACCTCACACCACTCAGAATGGCTAAAATCAACAACACAGGAAACAGCAGATGCTGGTGAAGATGCAGAGAAAGGGGAATCTTTGTACGCTGTTGATGGGAATGCAAGCTGGTGCAGCCACTCTGGAGAATAGTATGGAGGTTCCTCAAAAGGTTGAAAATAGCTACCCTACCATCCAGCAATTGCACTACTGGGTATTTACCCCAAAGATAAAAGTGTAGTGATCTGAAGGGGCACCTGTACCCCAATATTTTAGCAACAATGTCTACAATAGCCAAACTATGGAAAGAGCCCAGATGTCCATTGACAGATGAATGGATAAAGAAGATGTCCTACTCAGCCATCAAAAAATTGAAATCCTGCCACTTGCAATGACCTTGGAAGGAACTAGAGGGTATTATGCTAAGTGAAATAAGTCAATCAGAGAAAGACTTTTATCATATGATCTCATTCATGTGGAATTTAAGAAACATAACAGAGGATCATAGGGAAGAGAGGAAAAAATAAAACAAGAAGAAATCAGAGAGGGAGACAAACCATAAAGAGACTTAATCATAGGAAACAAACTGAGAGTCCCTGAAGGGGAGAGGGGTGGGAGATGCAGTAACTTGGTGATGGGCATTAATGTGGCACCTCATATAATGAACACTGGGTGTTACATGAGACTGATGAATTACTGACCTCTACCTCTGAAACCAGTAATATGTTATATGTTAATTAATTGAATTTAAATTAAAAAAAAAAAGCCAGCTTTTAGTCTAGGGCTAATTTTTCTCCATTACAAACCCTTCTGAGTATTCTATCAGTGCCTTATAAATTGAGATTAATCACTTTTACTAGTGGGAAGAGGAACTGCACCAGGCTCATGTGAGCTTTGGGAATTCCTCTCTCTAGTCCTTTCAGGTTTTTGTTTTCTTCTACCTTTGTTTAATTTCTTAAAGCATATGGGCTGTCAGACCCTATATTTATCTCAGTGCTTAGGGTGCCCCTCTGGTGATCTTTCTCTTGGTGGCTTTTTCCTCCCTGATGTGTGTCCTGCAACTCCTTGGCCTGTCTGAATTCTCAGCTTTATGTCTTCAATTTATAGAAACTCTTAGGCTCCATATGATTTCCTCCTCCTTTACATGGTGGTATGTAACTCTCTTTAGTAGATAAGCCAATATAACTGGAAAGGTTACCTAACCTGTGTCCCATTTTTTGACAATTCATTATCCTTTGTTGCCTTATGTTCATTATCTTGGAAATTACTGTTTTATGTATTTTTTTCTCTGGATTTTTAGTAGTCTCAGAATGATAAATGTAGACCCTGTTAATTCATCTTGGCTCAAAGCAAAAATTGGTTCATTACATTTTTAGATTTTTGCCATTTTTTAGATTTTTGTCATTAAGTATTTATAAATGTACATAGGGGTGCCTGGATGGCTCAGTGGTTGAACGTCTGCCTTTGGCTCAGGTTGCGATCCCAGGGTCTGGGGATCAAGTCCCACATTAGGCTCCCTATGGTGAGCCTGCTTCTTCCTCTGCCTATGTCTCTGCCTCTCTCTGTGTATTTCTCATGAATAAATAAAATCTTTTTTAAAACATAAAATGTGCATAGGAAGTAATATATATTAGCTCTAAGGTTGCAAATTAGTGGCTTGTAGAAGTGTTTTATTTTTTTATTTTTTTAAAGATTTTATTTATTCTTGAGAGACACAGCAAGAGAGGCAGAGACACAGGCAGAAGGAGAAGCAGGCCCCTTGCAGGGAGTCCAATGTGGGACTCAATCCCGGGTCCCCAGGATCACGCCCTGAGCCAAAGGCAGACGCTCAACACCTGAGCCCCCCAGGTGCCCCTGTTTTATTGTTTGACATGTCAATTTAAATATTGAGGAATTTAACTTAAAAATTTGGATTTGGGGGTTCTCTCAATAAATTGTACACTTGGGGATGCCTGGGTGGCTCAGCAGTTGAGTGCTTGCCTTCGGCCCAGGGCATGATCCTGGAGTCCCGGGATGGAGTCCCACATTGGGCTCCCTGCATGGAGCCTGCTTCTCCCTCTGCCTGTGTCTCTGCTTCTCTCTCTCTGTATCTCTCATGAATAAATAAATAAATAAATAAATAAATAAATAAATAAATAAATAAATAAATAAATAAATAAATAAATAAAATTGTGCATTCTAGTAACATTGTGTTTGAAATTGTAATTTTAACTGTTAGCCAGAGCTGCAAAGTTTCCTTCTTGAGTCAAGGCATACCTTCTCTAGATTGTTAGTTCCTTTTCCCTATTTTAGAATTCACTTAATTTATGTTACCTGCCTTGACTCCAGTAGAGTTTGAGTTTGAGGTCAGTTTCAGTGATTCATCATGATTAAGAAGGTACCAAATGAAAATTACTCCTGTGATTTTGTGAATGATACAATTGAATTACTATATCTTCTGTTACAGTCAAGCCATCTTTGTTCTTTGACTTTCACATACTTAGCAAAGTTAAGCTCTTACTTGAGATCTTCATAGGTAGAAAAGTAAATTATTTTTATTGTATGTGTAGCCTCTGGTTGGTTGATAAATAAGAGCCCAGGTCAATTAATAAAAGCATCATCTTTTCTTAATCTTAAGTTTCTTAGTGTAAGGAAAGCATTCAGTTAGTTTTATGATTACCATGAAAGTTAACTTAAAAGATGTAGATGGCATTTTAGAAGACATCATTTTCTTAGATATTCAGAGCCTGTATATTTTTGTTTTGAGGTATACTTGAAAGCTCTAAAATTTGTAGTTGGCCTCTTGGTTTCTATATTTATGTTATTAGAAATTGCTTCTGGCTCAGTTGGTTAGGTGTCTGGCTCTTGATTTCTGTTCAGGTTGTGATCTCAACGTCGTGAGATTGAGACCTCAGTCCGGTTCTGTGCTCAACACAGAGTCTGCTTGGGATTTTCAATCTCTCTCTCTTTTCCCTCTCTGTTCCTTCCCCTACTTGTGTTCTCTTTCTCTCTCTCTCCAATAAATAAATAAAATCTTAAAAAAAAACTTGCATATGATCTTTTAAAAAGCTTTTGTACCCTTCTATCTCATAATTTTTTTGCAGTGCCAGTTATGGTGGGTTGGGGATCTATAGGTGTTCTCTATTCTTAGAGAGTTTAGAGGTAATTTTAGAGATTGGGTTGGTTTCGCTTAACCATTATTCCAAGTAACAGTAGTTAAAAGACCTACTTAGTTGTGTTGTCCCTGTTATAACAAGAATCACAGAAGTAGACATTCCAGGGTTGACGTCAAATACAACAAAACTGTTGCTATTGCCTTGCTTGGTGTAACTCCAAACAGAAAGGAGGAGAAAGTGGAAAAGTTCATATCATCTGTGTTTGCTCCTAGTTAAAGATCTTTCTAAGAAACCTCAGCTCAAGTTACCTCAGATCTTACATATATTTTATTTTCCTGAATTGTGTCGTATTGCCATTTCCAGGAGGCTGGGAAATTTAGAATTGGCCTTTATTGCCCCTAACAAAATTTGTGTGCTTTGGAAGAAAATGGGGTGGATGGATATTGGTTATACAACTTGAAGTCCATGCCTCAGAGGTCGTGGTACTTTGGGAAAAGCCCCTTAACAGCTATAGTTCGGGCCATCTTATTTTTCATAATGGTGCCACTTATGAAACAAGCGAAATATGTCATTTTTAGGTATTTCAGTGCATTAATCTTACTCCAGTTTTTTTCCTGGTTTGTTGTGGGTTTTTTTTTTTTTTTCTGATTCTCTTAACCTTTTCAATAATTAATTTGGTCTTTTAGAATTGAATATAATGATGAACCTTATTAAATAGCTTTATTGAAGGATTGAGAAGTTATTGTTTGTAAATCAATATACAGTTGGCCCTTAACATGGATTTGAACTGTGCAAGTCCACATATATGTGATGTTTCCGATAAATACAGAACAGTATTGTAAATATGTTTTCTCTTCCTTATGATTTTCTTCTAACTTACTTTATTACAGGAGTATAGTATATAATATATATAATGCACAAAATATGTTTAATCAACTGTTTATGTTATTAGGAATGCTTCTGCTCAGTAGTAGACTATCAGTATAATTTGGGGGGAATCAAAAGTTAGATATGGATTTTCAAATGTATGGGGGTTGGCACCCTAACCCCTGTATTGTTCAAGGGTCAACTGTATAATTTATTTGAATATAATCTTTCATCTGTTTGACTTGGCTACTCTTTTAGGGTTCTCAGACCCAATTCTTGAACATAATCTTTATTTTTTTTTTGTAAAGATTTTATTTATTTATTTGAGAGAGAGAGTGTGTGCACACAAGCAGGAGTTGGAGCAGAGGGAGAGGGAAGGCAGACTCCAGGCCAAACGTGGAACCTGATGCAGGGCTTGATCCTGATTTGACATCATGACCTAAGCCAAGATCAAGAGTTGGATGCTTAACTGACTGAGCTACCCAGGTGTCCCTTCAACGTAATCTTTTATCTGTCTGACTTGGCTATTCTTTTAGGGTTCTCAGACCCAATTCCAATGAGGAGGTGGTTCTTTTTTTTTTTTTTTTTTTTTTTTTTTTGAGGAGGTGGTTCTACAACACCATGCAGTTCTTGGACACCATTGGGGTAACTGCGAATTCAACTCAATTCTGACACTTTCTACCCAAGGTATCATCAGATTCCACAGGTTAAGTGTTCATTCCTCAAGATTCCTCCTCCATCCACCATTTTAAATGCCAGTTGCAAACACCAGGCTGTTATTTGTACTTCTGCTAGACCACTTACAGATTGAAAGTTCTGACTCACTCCTCTTTAGGTTCATTTAATTTGCTAGAGCATTTCACAGAACTCAGGGAAACATTAGGTTGATTAATTTGCTGGAGCTGCTCACAGAACTCAGGGAACTTACTTACCTTTACAGCCAGGAGAAGAGATATATAAAGTGAGGTCCAGGAGGGTCCCAAGTATAGGAGCTTTTATCCTCATAATTCGGGTTCATGGCCTTCCCGATGTGGATGTATTTACCAATGTGAAAGCTCTCTGAACACTATACTATTGGAATTTTATGGAATCTTCCTCATTTAGGCATGATCAGTTATTAAACTCCATTTCTAACTCCCTCCCATCTCTCTGGAGGATGATGGGTAGGGCTGAAAATTTCAAGCTTCTAATCATGGCTTACATTTTCTGTTTACCAGCCTCCATCCATCTAGTCACCTCAGTAGAACAAAAGAATGCTCCTCGTTCACTTATTTAGGAGGTTAAAAGGGTTTTAGGAGAACTGTTAGGGATAGTCAAAGACAAATATCAGAACAAGAGATGTTGCTTGTTTTTTTAATCACTTAGGAAGTTATAAGGGTTTATCGAGTTCTTTGCCAGGGACCAGAGACAGAGATTAATAATGTTTTCTGTTATTTCATAGTCATTTAGAAAAATCTGAGCAAGCCCCTTTAAAATGACACTAGTCTTTATAGAGTAAAATACTATTTTATATGAGAAATGTTATTGTGTTCTTCATTTCAAAAGTATACATGATCATATATCTGATAATGGTTTGGTATCCAAAATACATAAGAATTTCTAAAACTCAGTAACAGAATGACAACTCAATTTAAAAATGGGAAAAATATTCGAATAGACATTTCTCCAAAGATGATGGTATAGTAATATCCAATAAGCACATGAAAAAGTTGTCCTTCATATCTTTAGTTACTAGAGAAATATAAATCAAACCTACCATGTACTACCACTTCACACTTACTAGGATGGTTATAATTTTTAAAAAGCATGAAAAACCACACATAAGACAGACCAAAAAACCAGAAAATAATATGTTGGTGAGGATGTGGAAAAAATGGAACTTTCAGGTATTATTGGTAGAAATGTAAAAAGTGGTGCAGCTGATACAGAAAACTTTTGGTGGTTCCTCAGAAAGCTAAACAGAATGACCAGCAATTCTACTCCTAGGTATATCCCAAAGAATTGAATGCTCAGACTCAAATAGATACTCGTATACCCATCTTCATTGCAGCATTATTCATAATAGCTGTAAGGCAAAAACAACCTAAATACCCAGCAAAAGATAGATGGATAAATGAAATGTGGTAATAGATTCGATGGGATATTACAAAGCCATGAAAGGAGATAATATTCTGATACCTGCTACAATATGAATGAACTTTAAAAATATGCTAAGTGAAATAAGCTGTACACAAAGGGACATATTATATGATTCTACTTATATGAAATCTTTAGATAAGCAAATTCATAGAAACGGAAGGTATATTACAGGTTATATAGGGCCAAGAGGAGAGCAGAATGGGGAGTTACTGCTTATGAATAAAGAGTTTATTGTGGGGGCACCTGGGTGGCTCAGTGGCTTAGCGTCTGTCTGAGCCTTTGGCTCAGGTGGTGATCCCGGGGTCCTGGGGTAGAATCCTCTATCAGGCTTCCCGCAGGGAGTCTGCCTTTCCCTCTGCCTCTCGGTGTCTCTCATGAATAAATAAATAAAATCTTTAAAGAAAAAAGAGTTTATAGTGATAAGGAGGTCTTGAAAATAAATAGTAATGATTGTTGGACAATAGTGTGAAAATAATTAATGCCACTGAATTATAAACTTAAAACTGGATAAAAATGACAAGTTTTATATCTTACCATGAACAAAAGACAAAAATATCTTTTTTACTTAAACCATCCCACTTTAGTAGGCAATAGCAAAATCTTAATTTTTTTGACTATTTTTTATGACCTTGATTTTAATTACTTTCCCAAGTTTCACTATTTCTTTTCATGCTAATTACATTCAGATAGCGTATCATTGTCCAGCTGCTTTGTATGTAGTGTGGGAGTTCAGTACCACATTTAATCTTATTTGACTAGATCACCTGGAGAAAAGTGCTTAGACTGGATGGAAAATATTTCAGGTAGAAGAAATGTTGTAAGAAAAACGGGCAGCCCTGCTAGCGCAGTGGTTTAGCGCCACCTGCAGCCCAGGGCGTGATCCTGGAGACCCCGGATCGAGTCCCACGTCAGGCTCTCTGTATGGTGCCTGCTTCTCCCTCTGCCTGTGTCTCTGCTTCTCTCTCTCTCCTCTCTGTGTTTCTCATGAATAATTAAATAAAATCTTTTAAAAATATATTAATTTGTTATAGTTAAAATAATTTTCTAACAAATGGCTTTTTACCTCCTTCATGGTATCCAAAATTCCATTGCATTTTTATTTTGACACCTGTCGCCTTCTTTTTTTGGGGGGGGGACTCAATCCCCAGGATCACGACCTAAGCCAAAGGCAGACAGTCAACCACTGAACCACACAGGTGCCCCTAACATATTTTTAAATGAGAGAAGATTCCTATGTTACTTAAAAATATTAAGCTTCTAAAAAAATAAAGCTTCAAATAATTATTTGATCATTTACATTTTGCTCACTTATTTTCTGAGAGGTTTTTGGCGAAGTATTTTAATCTGAGATTTAAAGCTATCCATTCATAATTGGGTAGGCTTATATAAAAGGGCACATTTTTATATTTAAAAATATTTCATCACTTTATAGCTACATTGTAAAACTTTGTCAGCAATTTGAGTATTTAGCACATAGAGTAGTACTTGAAGGGAAAAGTATTTTCACTTTTAATTTTAGCTGTAATTCTGTTCTTAAAAAATAGAAAATCCAATAGAGTAGTAGCTCATCGAAATATGTACATTGAAAATGCTTTGTGTAATATTTAACTATAATTCTTTGGTAACCTGCTGTGTTTCATTACTTGCTTAAACAATTGATCAAGTTCTCAGAGTTATAGAGTATGGAATGTGTCAAGGTGATTTAGATCAAGAATTTTTTTCAAAGTAAGTGATATCAGTCTCTATGATCATAGAAAAATCTGAATGTTTCTATGACAAGTTTAGTTTTAACAATTTAACTTCTTGTAAACTCAACTTAATGTGAATTAGTTGCAAAATGAGTCACTTTCACTGAAATAAGTGGCCTCCCATTATATTTTCATACTTGTAAAAAAAAAAAAACAACCTGTAAATACTTACTTAGTATGTTTGAATTATCCTTAAAATTTCATTTGGATATATAGTGCTTTTTTTGGAGTGTGAAATTAAAAAGTCGGTTATATAATTTTTTACCAAATGGAAGGTATGAAGTTTTATTTCACACTTCATGAGGATAATAAACATAACTTTAAAATAAAATGCAAATAGAATATTTTACCCATATTTTGAATACATTAATTCTGCGGATGGGGGAGATAGACTTTGCTACAACTTATTACAAAGCTAGAGTTATGTTTCATTACTTATGTAAAATAGTGTTCTTTGTTTAGCTTCTTTTAGTGCTAAGAGAATTGTGTAGTGCCATTGATTGCTTCCATGCAATGGGAATCTGACCTTCGGCAGATATTTGAGAAATTGCCAGCACATGAACAGCCGACTAGAGTTTTCCCCCTTATTTGATAGACCTTAATGTGTAGTAACATGCCAAAGAAATTTTAAGCTTTTTTTTGTAATATCTAAAGTTCTCTAAAATATTAAAAACATGTTAAAATACTGGCAAAATGAGATTATTTTTCTCAAATCATGGATTACAATTCAGGTGATGTTTACATGTTCACTTATGAAGAATACACTAAGAAAATCATTGTTGAGTGAATAATATTTTACTTTCTTATTGAAGATATTTTTGCCTGTAAAATATCATTAAGGGTTGATGTATGTAATTTCTTTTCTTGGTCATGTGTTTCCTCGTGCAGTTTAAGCATTGCAGGTTTCTCTTATTTTAGTGTTCTTATCTAGTTCTTACTTAATTGTAAGTATCCTTTAAAAATACAGACTCTTTTATAGAGGTTAAGTGTATCACGAAATATTTATCTTTTGTGGAACTCCTAGTTAGGAACAAGATGCTGCACAATTGTGTGTTAAAGCCTGTCCTCAGGACAGTATTTTTAGAGGATATATGAGGTTCAGCTATATAGTTGTGGGAGTTTAGCATGAACACTCTAAGCTCTGTTTTCTTCATTTTCATTGATTGGATACAGGAAAGCAGAAGAAGGAGTGCCTTTATGTTTAAGAATTAAGTAAATGTATTGATAGTACCAACAATTGCTAGACTGGATCTTTTCCTGCAGGTGCTGCTGTTCCATAGGGCATCATAGTTGCTTTTTATTGTGTCAGATGTGCAAAAAAAAGATTTTATTTTAAGAAAAGTTAAAGTAATATTATCTGTTGTAGTTCCATTTTATGGTTTTGTAACAATTAGATATGTAATTAGGTTTATATACTGAATTAGTTCTTCTAAATAAAGGCTTATGATTAAGTTATGATTGAATTGTTGGTATGTGCTTATATGTCACCTTAAAAATAAAAAGATGTAATTTTAAAGTCAGACATTCAATAGATTCATTTTGAGTTCCGAGAATAACTATACTAAACCAGAAATTAAAAGAATCAAACATCTGTGCTATAGTTTTGCTGAATCAACATGAACCAAACTAATGGCCAGTATCCATTGCACTGTGTTAACCAGTTACATGTTTGTATATAAAAGCATTAAACAATATAATTATTCCTCCAGTAACATTATCACATTATATTATACTACCCTTGCATATTAGTGCTTTCTTACAAAAGTCATGTGTAAGGTTTTATTGGGTGAAAAAGGTTATTTAATTTACTGCAAACTGGGGGCTTTAAAATACATAGATAAACAGAGCACTCAAAGTTTATAGGTAAAATTCTAATGTATATCTGACTTGTGATATTACATACTAATATTAAAGTTGTAGTCATTTTATGTGAAGAAAAAATGTATTCTTAAGTGAGATTTGGTGAGTAACCATATTCTTACTTATATACACACTGCTACATTTACTCATTTTCAAAAGCAGTAGAATGGAGTTGTTTAATAAGGGATTAGGTTGTAGAGTTGGCAACAGCAGGGAAAAATGCATCTAATCTAATCAAGTTGACTTGTAAAGCTGTTTTAGGAAGACTAACATATAGTTTTATCATTCATCCAACACAGCTGGCTTTTTTTCTTTCAGTAATGGGATTTTTTTTTCTTTGGTATATTAGATTAAGTGATTTTCTTACACTTACATTTTTCTTTTATTTCTAGTCACTAGAATCACACTCATCTATTGGGCAGGGTCCTCTCATGAGTCATGAGAAAGCTGTGGGGTGGGGACGCCTGGGTGGCTCAGTGGTTGAATGTCTGCCTTGGGCCGAGGGCGTGATCCTGGAGTTCCTGGATAAAGTCCCACATTGGGTCCCTGCATGGAGCCTGCTTCTCCCTCTGCCTTATGTCTCTTGCTTCTCTCTGTGTCTTTCATGAATGGATAAATAAAATCTTTTTTAAAAAAAGAAAGACAGCTGTGGGGAAAGAAGCTTTAGTTTAGGGGATCGAAAGATCATTTAGATCTCTATATTGAAATTTCTAAACCTGAAAATATAACACAGACTCAAGTATGCTTTTTATTTATTTTTATTTTTTATTTATTTTTAAAAGATTTTACTTTTATTTGACCGAGAGAGAGCACCAGAAAGCACAAGGGGGAGGAATGGCAGAGGGAGAGAGAGAAGCAGGCTCCCCACTGAGCCAGGAGCCCAATGCAGGGCTTGATCCCAAGACTTTGGGTTCTTGACCTGTGCCAAAGGCAGATGCTTAACTGACTGAATCACCCAGGCACCCCTCAAGTATGCTAAAGAGAGGGGGGAAAAAAAACTTTTGTAGTGAAGATTTTCTATTAAATAAAGTTTTCTTAATTATTAATAGTTTTAGAAGAATATGTAGTATTTAGTTCATTTCCAGAAATACCGTTATCTTTGTAAAAGTTTGTACTTTTCAGTCTTTCAGTATCTAGCATTCTTTTACTCTGGTTCTCTTTCAGATACGGATAGAATCAATCAACTTTTAATTCTTCTTCATTAATGTGGAATTTTAATTGTGTTTGTAATTTTGTAATCCTCTAATTTTCATCACAAAAATTTGTGACTGTCCTCCAATTCAGCTTTTAATCTGACTTGAGGGAGAAAAGTTTAAATGCTTCCTAAAGTTAAAAGAATTGCTTTACTTAGATTTCTAAGCATTTCCTCTCTCTCTCTCTCTCTTTTACATATGTTTAGGCTTGCATAGATCCTTTGTTATTATCTCCTGATAACCATTTTTTTTTGTCTCCTAGCAAAGCAGAAAAGAACAGGTTCAGCATAAGGCAGCTGTGAAGGACCTTTTTCCCATCAAAAAGGAGTTTAGCTAACTATTTTACTAAATAAATCTAAGATTTCCTCCTTCCCAATAATTGCAGCTGTTTACATAAAATGTTCCTACAATATGAGATTGTGTCTCTTATTTTATAAGACTCTGCTCAGGAAACTCGTTATTTAAAATCATGGTAAGCTAGAACATGTTATTTAAAATATGTTTAAACATATTTAAGATGGCAAAACACAAATCAAATAAGCTATTTTGATAATCAGCACCAAAACTGTGTAAGTCCAAATAGTGCTGTCAAATCAAAATATCAAAGAGTGCTTGTCTTTGATCTATTTTGCTATTAGCTCTTTCAGATAAATACACAAACACATATATTGAAAGATGAGACTAAGTATTTGGAAAGTATTTCTCTTTCAGTGTGCCTGATTACAATGGGTTAAATCTTTTTTTTTTTTTTTTAAAGATCTTATTTATTTATTCATGAGAGACACAGAATGGCAGAGACATAGGCAGAAGGAGAAGCAGGATCCATGCAGGGAGCCTGATGTGGGACCCCATCTCGGGACTCCGGGATCATGCCCTGAGCTGAAGGCAGACGCTCAACCACTGAGCCCCCCAGGTGTCCCACAATGGCTTAAATCTTAAGATAGCTCTGAACTATTAGTAAGTCTTTCATCATAATTTATTTAGCAAGTTGTGGCCTTTTTCTTATTTTTAAAAGTATATCATACAGAATATACACTGTTCTTTAGTTAAAGAATTTTTTTGTTTTTATCTACTCATGTAACTACCACCCAGATCAAAATACAGAATGTTTCTAACACACCATCTTTACCGAAATACCCTTTGCCAGTCTATACCACTACTTTATTCCACTAATTCTATTATCATGAGTAAGATTTGCCTTTGCTGAACTTCAGTAAGATTTGCCTTTGCTGAACTTCAGAGACTCCTGGGAAACTCAGTCGGTTGTGTTCAAATTTTTATTTTGGCTCAGGTCATGGTCTGGAATCGAGCCCCATTGGTCGAGCTTCGCACGTGTTTTGGTGATACAACCTTAAAAAACTGATATATTCATCTGTGTTACTAGATTTACCAGAAGTTCGCTCTTTTTATTGCCATGCACTAATCCATTGTGTGAATATACTGTTTAGCTGTCCTTCAAATGATGGGCATTTGAGTTCCCAGGTTTTGGCTTCTGAACAAAACTGAACTCACTTGATAATTTTAGCCATTCTCCTAGGTATCTAATAGAAGGTACTGTAATTTTAATTTGCATTTCATTGATGAGTAATTTGCTTAGTACCTTTTCATATACTTATTGACAAACATGCCAAATCAAGTCTTATACCTATTTAAAAAAGGATTGTCTTTTTGTTTCGTAGGAGGACTTTATATATTCTAGTTGTAAGTTATTGGCAGCAGGATTTGGGACTAGAGTGAGGCAGATGAGGCACCTAAGGTACAAATGCTTACATTTGTGAGTGAGGCAGGCAGATGAGGTGAGGCAGATGAGGCACCCACTGTTAGAGTTGAGTTCCCTATGTTTCTCCAAAGCATTCCTGTGGGTCATTATCTAATTTAAGACTTAAAAATGTTGCCTCATTAGAAAGGTCATCATATCTAAAATAGCACCCCACTTTTCTGCCATTCTGTCATTCTAGACACCTTTGTTTTTCTTCATAGCACTTATGACTAACTGACATATACTTACATGTATGCTTTATCTTTGGTTTTCTTGCCCTTCAAAAGAAAATATGCTGTATGAAAGTTGAGATTTTCTTTTTATCCCCTGCTGTTTACCAGCCTCTGGATCAGTATGTGGCATATAATAAGGTTATAATAAGTACTTGTTAGATATTAATAAAATAGGGAACTCGAGAGCACCTGGGTGGCTCAGTGGTTGAGTGTCTGCCTTTGGCTCAGATCGTAATCCTGGGGTCCTGGGATCAAGTCTTGCATCAGGCTCCCTATAGGGGAGCCTGCTTCTCTCTTTCTGTGTCTTTCATGAATAAAAAAAAATAAATCTTAAAAAAGGGAACTTGAGACAAGCAAATATAAAAAAAATGAGTTTCATTTTAAGCATGCTGAATATACGTTGCAGATAGTATAGATAGGAGATTGAACTAGGTCAGCAATTGGCAAATATTTTCTGTAAAGGTCCAGAGAGTAAACATTTTATGCTTTGTGGCCCCTACAGATTATGTCACAACGGCTCAATTCTATATCCATGTGAGAAAAACATCCCGGGGCAATACATAAGTTAATGAGAATAGCTATGTTTCAGTAAAACTTGATGTATTAAAAACAGGTGATTGGCTTATAGGCCATATTTTGCTGACCTGTGGACTAGGTAATGGAGACCTATAAATGTGAGACATAGAAGCTTGATCTCCATTTAGAAAGTAGTCATGATATTTTACATTGAAGTGAGATGACAAAAATAATTTTTCTAAGAACATTAGTCTGATAGTAGTAGTTAAGCTGAGAAAAAATGATTGGAGACAGAAAATAATTATGAAACATTTAATTTTACATAGAGCTTACTATACTGAGGTACTTGTACTGAATCTTTATAGATACTAATTTCTTTAATCCTCAAAAAATGATGTGAGGTAAACACTGCTGTAAATTCCTTTACATAATAAGGAAAATGCAGCATGGAGAAGAACTTAAATAATTTACCCAAGTTCACACTACTGTTAAGTTGTAGAGCAGTAGTTAAACCAAGACTACTCCTTATCAGTGTGCTGTTTTATAACATCTCATTAAGTAGTTAGGAGCTTGAACTAGAATATTGGCAGTGAAAGGGACAGGATGCCTACCTCTCTTCTAGTAACCATCTGTTCTCTGTATTAAGAGTTTGTTTTTTTGGTTTGTCTCTTTTTTTCTTCTTTTGTTCGTTTGTTTTGTTTCTTAAATTCCACATATGAATGAAATCATATGCTATTTGTTTTTATCTGGCTTATTTTGCTTAACAGTATAGTTTCCAGATCCATCCATGTTGTTGCAAATGGCGAGATTTCATTCTTTTTTTTTTAAATGGGTGAATAATACTCTATTGTGTGTGTGTGTGTGTATGTGTGTATATATATATATATATATATATATATATATATATATATATATATACCACATCTTTATCCATTCATTGATCAGTGGACATATGGGCTGCTTCCATAGTTTGACTATTATAAATAATGCTGCAATAAGCATAAAGGGTATATGTGTCCCTTCAAATGAATGTATTAGTATTCTTTGGGTTAATATCCAGTAGTGAGATTACTGGATCTTAGGGTAGCTGTTTTTAATTTTCTGAGGAACTTCCATACTGTCTTCCACAATGGTTGCACCAGTTTTCTTTCCCACCAACAGTGCAGGAGGATTCCTTTTTCTCCACATCCATGCCAACATTTGTTGTTCCTTAGTTTTTGATTTTACCCATTCTGACCATTGTAAGGTGATACTCATTGTTTTGATTTGCATTTCTCTAATGATGAGTGATGTTGAGAATCTTTTCATGTATCTCTTGGCCATCTGTATGTCTTCTTTGGAGAAATGTCTATTCATGTCTTATACGCATTTTGTAATTGTACTATTTGGTTTTTTTAGTGTTGAGTTGTATAAATTCTTTATATTTTAGATACCAAGCCTTTATTGAATGTGTCATTTGCAAATATTTTCTCCCATTCATAGGTTGTCTTTTGGTCTTGTTAGTTGTTTCTTTTGCTGTGCAGAAGATTTTTATTTTTCTGTTCCCAATAGTTTTTAAGTTTGTTTGTTTGTTTGTTTATTTATTTATTTATTTATTTATTGTAATCTCTATACCCAAGGTGGACTTAAACTCACGACCGTAAGGTGAGATCAAGAGTCACATACTCTTTCAACTGAACCCGCTAGGCCCTCCCCACTAATTTGTTTTTGCTTTTGTTCCCTTTGCCTCAGGAGACATATCTAGAAAGATACTGTTACAGCCAGTGTCAGAAAGAATTACTGCCTGTGCTCTCTTCTAGGATTTTTATGGTTTTGGGTCTCACATTTCAGTCCTTAATCCATTTTGAGTTTATTTTTGTGTATGGTGTAAGAAAGCAGTCCAATTTCATTCTTTTGCGTGTAGCTGTCTAGTTTTCCTAACACCATTTATTAAAGAAATGTTCTTTTTCCTGTTGCTTACTCTTGCCTCTTTTGGTGACGATTAATTGACCATGTAAGAGTGAGTTTATTTCTGGGCTTTCTATTATATCCCATTGATCTCTCTGGTTTTGTGCCAGTACCCTACTGTTTTGATTACTACAGCTTTGTAATAAAATGTGAAGTCTGGAATTGTGGTACCTGCAGCTTTTTTTCTTTTTCAAGATTACTTTAGCTATTTGGAGTCTCTGTGGTTCCATACAAATTTTAGGGTAGTTCTAGTTTCTGTAAAATATGCTTTTGGTATTTTGATAAGGATTGCATTAAATCTGTAGATTGCTTTGGGTAGTATGGGCATTTTAAAAAGATTTATTTACTTATTTTTGAAAGAGAGCATGAGTGGAAGGGGCAGAGGGAGAGTGAGAGACAATCTCACATGGATTCTGTGCAGAGCGTGGAGCCCAGTGCGGGGCTTGATCCCAGGACCCTGAGATGGTGGTTTGAATCCAAACCAAGTGTCAGGTGCACCACCCAGGAGCCCCTGGATACTATGGACATTGTAGCAATATTTGTTCTTTCAGTCCATGAGCGTGGAATGTCTTTCCATTTGTGTGGTCTTCAGTTTCTTTCATCAGTGTTTTACAGTTTTCAGAGTACAGGTTTTTTACCTCTTTGGTTAAATTTATTCTTAGGTATTTTATTATTAGCATAATTGTAAATGGGACTGATTTCTTAATTTCTCTTCCTGCTGTTCCATTACTATTGTATAGAAATTCAGTGTATTTCTGTGCATTGATTTTGCATCTTGTGATCTTACTGAACTCATTTATCAGTTCTAGTAGGGTTTGTTTTTTTTTTTTTTTTTTTTTTTTTGGTGGAGTCATTAGAGTTTGCTGTATATAGTATTATATCATCTACAGATCATGAAAGTTTAACTTTTTCCTTACCAATGTGGATGCCTTTTATTCCTTTTTTCTTGTCTAATTGCTGTGGCTAGGATTTCCAGTAGTATGTTGAATAAAAGTGGTGAGAATGGACATCCTTTTCTTGTTCCTGACCTTAGGAGAAAAGGTGACATCCCCCCCACCCCACCCCATTGAGTATGATGTTAGCTGTGTGTTTTTCATATATGGAAATTATTATGTTGAGGTATTTTAAACCTCAACCTATTTTGTTGAGGGTTTTTTCATAAGTAGATGATGTTATACTTTGTTAAATGCTTTTTTTGCATCTATTGAAATGATCATATAGTTCTTATCCTTTTTCCAGTTGATGTGTTGTGTCACATTGATTGACTTGCTAATCCTGAACCACTCTGCATCCCAGGAATAAATCCCACTGATTATGGTGAATGATTTTCCCTCCCTCCCTCCCTCCTCCTCCTCCTCCTCCTCCTTTTTTTTTTCTTTAAGGATTTTATTTTTTACTTTTAAGTAATCTCTACACTCAAAATCATAACCCTGAAATCCGGAGTCACATGTACTACTGATTAAAACAGCCAGATTGCCTCTCTGAATGATTTTCTTAATGTATTGTTAGATTTGGTTTGCTAATATTTTGTTGAGGATTTTTATATCTGTGTTCATCAGAGATATTAGCCTGTAATTCTCTTTTTCTGTGGTATCTTTATCTGGTTTTGGTATTAGAGTAATGCTGACCTCATAGAATGAAATTGGAAATTTTCCTTCCTCTTTTATATTTTGTAATAGTTTGAGAAGAATGGGGATTAACTCTTCTCTAAGTGTTTGGTAGCATTCACCTGTGAAGCCCTCTGGTCTTGCATTTTTTTGTGGTTGTTGTTGTTGGGAATTTTTGATTATTAAGTCAGTATTATTGCTGGTAATCAGTTTGTTCAAATTTTTTATTCTTGCTTCAGTTTTGGTAGGTTATGTTTCTAGGTATTTGTCCATTTCTAATAGGTTGTCCAATTTGTTGGCATATAAGTTTTCATAATACTCTCCTATAATCCTTTGTATTTCTGAATTTTTGGTTGTTATTCACCTCCGTCATTTCTGATTTTGTTTCATTGAATCCTCTGTTTTTCTGTGATCATTCTGGCTAGAGGTTTATCAGTTTTTTAAAAAAATTTATTCATGTGAGACACACAGAAGCAGAGACATAGGCAGAGGGAGAAGCAGGTTCCCTGCAGGGAGCCCAGTGTGTGACTTGATTCCAGGACCCCAGGATCTTGCCCTGAGCCGAAAGCAGACAGATACTCAACCACTGAGCCACCCAGGCATCCCAATCAATTTTGTTTTATCAGCCTTTTAAAAGAACCAGCTCCTGGTTTTATTGATCTGTTCTATTGTGTTTTTGAAATTTTCTATATTCTTTATTTGTGCTTTGATCTTTATTAAATCTTCCGTTGGCTGGGCTTGGGTTTTGTTCTTTTTTTTTAACTCCCTACCTGTAGGGTTAGGTTATTTGAGATTTTTCTTGTTTCTTGAAGTAGGCCCATATTGCTATAAACTTCCCTCTTAGAATCGCTTTTGCTGCATCTGAAATATTTTGGACTGTTGTGTTTTCATTTGTGTTTCTTCCATGTAATTTTTTCTTTTTTTATTTCTGGGTTGACGTATTCATTATTTAGAAGCATGTTATTTAACTTCCAGATATTTGTGCTCTTTTCAGGGTTGCTCTTTTGTTTTGTTTTGATTTGATTTTTGATGGTTGACTTCTAGTTTCATAGCATTGTGGTCAGAAAAGCATGGTATGACTTTGATCTTTTTTAGTTTGTTGAATCTTATTTTGTCACCTAATTAATACATGAACTATTCTGGAGAATGTTCCAGGTGCACTTGAAAAGGATGTGTATTATGCTGTTTTAGGATGGAATGTTCTGAATATATCTGTTAGATTCATCTGGTCCTGTGTGTCATTCAAAGCTACTATTTACTTGTTGATTTTGTTTGGAGGCAGGCTGGTTTGGGAGGACCCACAAAGTGTGTGTGTGGCATGCAGGGCATGCAGTTTTAACAAGATATGTATAGGTCTTCTACCACCAGACTGAGATCCCACAAAACACAGGGGTCAGGAGATGTGCTGTTGGCAAGGTTTGCGTTGGTCTTCCAGGTGAGGGACCTACAGCTCCACGACTAGGCAAGTATGACTGTAAAGGGCGGATCCACAAAAGCCTGAGGGGCAGGGCTTGGTGTAGCAAGTAGTTGAATGTTGGTGTTGTGTTGGCTGTGTGTTTATGCTGGTGGCAGAGAAGGGAAATGGCACCTGCCAGCTCCTTTGTTCCTGGGGGAGTATCTCAGTGATTTCTGCCTCTTTGGGATAGGCTCTCAGATTAGTAAATCATTCTTCCTCCCATATGCCATAGGCATTTTTCAAACTGCTGCTTCTACACTATATCTCTATGGCAGTTGTGCTGTCTTTTTAATGACAGGTACTCAGATTCCTGTTGCCTTCCAGCCTTTCCAAAAACTGAGCTGCTGATTTTTTAAATTCCAGGCTTAAAGTCCTGCTGATTGTAAGAGCTAAGGAAATTTGGCCCCTCTAGATTTCAAAGCCAAATTTATGGGGATTGGTCTTACGCTTGCAGGCTCCCCAGTATGGTAGTCTGTTTCTCTCCCTTCTGTGCACCAGTGGGTCGCCTCCCAGATGGTCCTGCGGTGTGTTTAACTCCCTACCATGTCTCTGCCCCTCCTCCCCTCTTTGATGTAGCCTTTTTTTTTTTTTTAACCTTTAGCTGTGGAATTTATTCTGCCAGTCTTCAGGTCATTTTATGGCTTACACTAATGTCTGTGTTACCTAGTTGTATCCATGGGAGGAGGTGAGCTTATTAGGGTTCTCCTACTCCACCGTCTTCCCAGCTTCTCCCAATATATTATCTATCTTGAGAAAAAAAGTGCTAACTGAAGGAAGGGCAGTATGGTATGTTGGGAAAGTAATTAGAAGTTTGGACTGCTAATTTGTAGTCCTGACTCTGTTATTAACTATGTACATGTCTTTGGATCCTTATGGAACATGTCTCTAATTTTTCATATGGCCCTTGGTATTTGCAGTGGTTCCCAAAATCACATATACTATCAGTTTCATACCTGTTCACCTATTCTTCCTTTCTTTCAGAACACTGTGTTTTTTTTGTTGGTACATTTTTTTACTTTACAAATGTTAGTCTATATTAGACTAAGTTGAGGTGAATAAAATATATGTGTTGATTTAGGAGAGATTCATAACTGTGTTAAACTGTGGATGCTTTTTTGTTCATTTACCAAGTTCATTTAGAAATAATTTCCAATGCACAGAAGCCATCAAGTATATGTGATTAAATTTGTGCCTGGATGAAGTAACATGTTTTATGTGATGGGTTTTTGGAGTCATTCATCAATCATTAAAACATATTAAATCTGGAACAGGTAGGCCTACTACTCATTGATTTTTCTGATAGATATTTGACAGTACTTTCAAGCATTCAGAAAGGGGGCTGTGAGACTTTTTACTCTTTCTACAGTCATTTTTTTCAGTTATAAGTGGTTCCTCAATGGCCATACTTTTGAAATACTAACAATACTTATTAAACTTTAGGAATTTCTGAAATTAATATGCATGGGAGGAGGGAACATTAAAAACAAACATTTAAAAATTATGTTTCCAAAATATCTAGGGTAGATAAAAATCTAAAAACTAGATAAACTTGTATCTTACCATACTTCTAATATAGTTACAGTTTTGGTTTGATGAATACCTGATGTTTTTTATCACAACTAATAGAGAGACTTTTTGGTTACCTATATTGATGTAATTTTTTGGAAAATATTTTATATATTGTATAATAATGCATTATTGTATTTCCTCCCTTTATTTAGTTTTCTGTGTACTTGTCACTAATTTAATCACATAGTCCCCAAATTTTATAAAATCTTTTCATTACATTCAAGAACGTGTATTAGATATCCTGTCCATTTTATCTTCTTTATATAATCTTTCCTGGAGACTTTATAATTGTATTCTCCAGACCACCACTTGTGATCTTGTTTTGCCATCATACTGGTGATTCCCTTGCCTCTTTTTTTTTTTTTTTTTTTCCCCTGGCTTCCATGTCTTGGTGGAATAGATCATTCAGTAATCTCTTTAAAAAGAATTATCTGTCAGGTTACCTGGCATAGTCAGTCAGAAGAGCATGCAAACTCTTGATATCGGGGTTGTGAATTCAAGTCCCATGTTGGGTGTGGAGCCTACTAAAAAAAAAAAAAAGAAAGACTGCCTCCCTTCCCCCTAAAAGACATTAAAAAAAAATTATTCGTGAGGACACACAGAGAAAGAGGCAGAGACATAGGCAGAGGGATAAAGCAGGCTCCATGCAGGGAGCCTGATGCGGGACTCGATCCTGGGACCCCAGGATCATGCCCTGAGCTGGAAGGCAGATGCTCAACTGCTGAGCCACCCACGTTAACCAAAAAGACATTTTTTGATGGCCTGTTCATTTCATTGATCTGTAAAATTTTTTAAGATTTTATTTTTTAAGTAATCTCTACACATGTCGTGCTAGAACTTATAACCTTAAGATGAGTCATATGTTCTAACTGAGCTAGTCAGGTGCCTTGAAAGGCTCTGTATTTCAGCTCAAACTTGACTCATATCTAACTGAATATAGAATTCTGGATTCAAGATTGGAAATGATTTTTCCTCAGAATTTTGAAAGCATTTATCTAATGTCTTTCAGGGTCTGGTGTTGCTTTTGAGAGGTCCTGCAATTTTGCTTTTTTAATATTCTAAAGAAGCAGGTGGGATCTTATCTTCTCTTTTGTTTGTGCTTTAAAATTTCACCATAACATTCCTAGATGTTCATCTCTGCATCTGAATGCTTGTTAGCTTTTTAGGAGTTGCTTTTCAGTCTGGGAACTTTGAGTTTCAGTTCTGGGAAATCTTAGTGAATTGTTTCTTTAGTTTCTTCTTTTGTAGTTTTTTTTTCTCTTTTCCAAAACTTTCGTTTTGTCATATGGGACTGCACTAGTCTTCTTTTTACAATATTTTTTTTTTCTCCTGTGTTCTTTCTAATGTATTTAGTGGGAAAATTTTTACAACTTTATATTCTGAATCTTCTATTGAGTTATTCATTTCTGCCATCATAGTTTAATTTCCTAAAATGTTCTTGTTTTCCAGCAGTTATTTTTTGATAGCTTTCTATTTCTGTATTTTGATTGTTACATTTATCTTATTGATGGATATTAATATTAGGTTTTTTTTCTCCTTTCAGAGTTTTGTTGTCTTCCAGTCACTTTTTTCTCTGTGTGTAATTTAGTCTCTGCATTTTAAATTTGACATTTTCCTCATATGAAATATATGATGATTCTGACTACTCAGATTTAATAGCTTTTACATTAAAAAACACATTAGGAGCTCTGAGCACATGGACCGGGTTTGTGGACTGTACTTTTACTGTTTTGAGATCAGCCTGCTTTTTTAGGGAACACCTAATGTCACTGTATTTCAGTGTGCTTTTTGTTACACTGGTCAAGTTTCCCAGAGATTTCTGCCAGTCTTTTCCCTCTCAAAGTTTATATGCATTGAGGTAAACCAACAAAACCAGACATTGCAGGAGGGCTTTGGGTCTCAGCATTTTTATTTCATTATGTAAACTTTCACTTGATTTTCTTGCTTCAGGAGCAGTCTCTACCTTCAGCTTGCTTTAATATGCTCCCTTATTCATAAACCCTCCAGTAACCTTTTTCTAGGGGGAAAAACCTCCCTTTCTAACAAAATGAGAGAGGAGGGTAGTTGCTAGGCTAGCGCCAGGGAGAGATCAGTGTGTCTAGCTGCTGCTTAAACAACTAATATCATTCATCTTATTAGCCCTTTCCTCTCAACCAATATTAAACCATTCTGAGCTTCTGGGGTGCTTGGGTGACTCGGTTAGTTGTCTGATTCTTGATTTTGGCTTAGGTCATGACCTCAGGGTCATGTTGAGCTCTACACTGAGTGTGGAGCCTGCTTGAGATTCTCTCTCTCTGTCTCTCTCTCTCTCAAAAAAAAATACTAAAATATTGTGGGCTTCTGTGTTGTAAATTGGAGTGTTTATCAGCTTTCCTCAGTTCTGGTTTTAGCTTCACCCTTTTATTTCATGAAGTCAGCTTCTACTGCTATTGCTATTATTTTAATATTAGTTGATTCTGCTCATTTTTTCAGTCTGTTGAAAATTTTCAGAGTCTTCGTTTTATTATCCAACATGTTAACTGTTATTCTTTGCATCCTGTTGAGTCAGCTAGTATCTTGATGAAAGTATGAGGTTCGAGTCCTGTGAATTACTTTTGAAGACGTTCAATCAGTTTTACTTTAGTTCTTGGTTAACACTGTAAACTGTGGGTTTTTTAATCCAGTTATGGGTACCAAGTTATCCTATATTATTAATGAGCTTACATAGTTTTTATTTTATTCCTCAAGGTATTTTTCAGGATCTTTCCCTATATAATTTTTAAAATCTAAAAAAAAAAAAAAAATCTAGTGTATTAGTTATACTGGCCTCCCTAAAAAGTTGTTTATCGATAGAGAAAAAATGTAACATTACTATAGGGAAATAAAATTTGCCCTTGGTGTGACTTTCTCCTTTTTTATTGCTTACAAGCCCACTTACAAGTAGTAGTTTTTGTACTTTGAACGTAGATCAACATCAGTGGATCATCAAAACCCTTTTCAACTCAGAGTCTTTGTTTGATACACAGTTTTCTAAGAAAAAAAAGTTTCTCCGTTTCCCAAATCAGTGCACTTTAGAAATTGTTTTCTTACGATGTTTTACATATTATACACACTAGAGTTGCATGTCTAATTCAGACTTGTGATTATTTAGGCTCTGTAGACAAAAACTAATTTAGAGAGTTAGCTAGGTATTCTCTTACTGTCTTCTTTACTCATTTCAACTTCATTTACTTTTTAACTATGTTTCTTCTACCTTTTCCAGTTTTCTACTCAATTCTCCTTGGTGGAGAAGATGGATGCAAAAGAGGAGGTGTGAGTAGTTCTTTATTCTCTCTGCATCTGTTAACATTACATCATCTTTCCCATGCAGTATTCTTGTTTCTTCTTAGTTCGTCCTCTTACATTTATACAACCAGTAGGCCTATTTGGTTTTCCTTTGTATCATTTATAAAATGTAGTCTATTTTGACAATATTATAAATAAATAAGGTTTATGATATTAATTCATAAATATTATTAGTTACATTTCCCTCCTTCCATTATTTATATATGTCCTTTTAAAATCTGACTTCAGAAAACCCTATATTAGCTATATTGTTTCACTCATCAACTTCATTTATTCAATCCACTGACATTTATTAAATTCCCAAAGTATATCATATATCAGGCCCTGAGAAATAAGATAGTTGATATTACTTTTACTAGTAGAGTTCATACTTTCATAGGTAATATTCCTCCCATTTCTTATTAGAATTATCCATATTTATATAATTAAAATTATAACTTTTGCTTTTTGGTCTCCAATATACATTGTTGAATACTCTCTTCTTTTTTGAGCTATGTGTGGTGTTTTAAAAGTAGATTCAGGTTTGAGTTCTGGCTCTGCCGAATGTTTGTAATTTTGGATAAATCGTGTAATCTTTCTGGGTTTTTTATTTCTCAGACATAAATTATACTTAGTATCTACTTCATAGGGTGAATTGAGAGGATTTAGATGTTAAAAATGAATTGAAAGGAGTGTACATACATGTACTATGTAAACTTCCTAAATTTAAGGAGCTATAGTATACTACTATACATAGTAAAAAATACTGTGGTATTTTTTAAAAGATTTTACTTACTTGTTTGACAGAGAAAGAGCATACAAGCAGGGGGAGCAGCAGGCAGAGAGAGGGGAAGGCAGAGGAAGAGGGAGGAGCAGGCTTCCTGCTGAGCAGGGAGTCCATGTGGGGCTTGATGTAGGGCTTGATCCCAGGACCCTGGGGTCATAACCTGAGCCGAAGGCAGATGTTTAGCTGACTGAGCCACCCAGGTGCCCCTGTACTGTGATATTTTTATAAGGATTGTTATCTAGATATTTATTGCAATCCTTTGGAAATATGGTTGTATGTCTCTTTGGATACAACTGTATCATATTGATCCTTATCCAATGCAACTAGTAAATAGCAATGACTCATATTTTTGGATTGAATTTCCTAAACAATGGACCTAGAACAAGTGTTAATAAGGTTCCTATTTCTTTTTACATGTGTGTAATGCCTCTTGGTCACAATTCTGACATAACAGTGACAAATATGTGTGTACCTGATAGCATAGCTTCAAAATAACATGAAGCAAAATTTTACAGAATCACAGAAATTACATATAGGTAATTTTGCATTACCAAGATAGGTGGAAATCTTTAACACCCTTTCCATAGCAGTTGGTAGAATAACTACATAAAAAGCTAGGAAAGACATTGAAGATTTGACAGACATTATCATTCATCCTCATTTAATTGATGTTTATAGAACAATACACTTCATGTTGCAGCTAATACTCTTTTCAAGTGCTCATGGTATGTTTATCAAAAGAGACAGTATGCTGGGTCATGAAATAAGTCTAAATAAAAGGATGGAAATAACACAAGAGTATGTTCTTGGATCATAGTGGAGTTAAATTGGAATAGGGAAAAAAAGTTCAAATGTTTGGATATTAATACCCACATGTGGGTCAAAGAAGAAATCACAAGGGAAATTAGATGTCATTTTGAACTGAATGATAATGACAGTACTGCATATCAGAATGTATAGATACATCTTCTTGTTTTAGAGAGACATCTGTATTTTTAAATGCTTATATTAGGATGGAAAATAAAGTCAATGACCCAGGGGTTTACCTTAAGAGAGAAAAATAAGAGCAAATAAAACCCAACTAAGAACATGGCAGGAAATAAAGATAAGAGTAGATCAATGTGAGGCACCTGGGTGGCTCAGTCAGTTAAGCATCCAACTCTTAATTGCAGCTCAGGTCATGATCTCCCTGTTGGGCTCCACACTGGGAGTGGAACCTGCTTAAGGTTCTCTTTCTCCCTCTTCCTCCCCGCCCCCCCTTCTAACAAAGAATAGTTCTGAGTTCTTTTGCATCCATCTTCTCCACCAAGGAGAATTGAGTAGAAAACTGGAAAAGATAGAAGAAACATAGTTAAAAAGTAAATGAAGTTGAAATGAGTAAAGAAGACAGTAGTAAGAGAATACCTAGCTAACTTTCTAAATTAGTTTTTGTCTACAGAGCCTAAATAATCACAGGTCTGAATTAGACATTCAACTCTAGTGTGTATAATATGTAAATGAAATTGCATATAAAAGGGAAAAAAGGGATCCCTGGGTGGCACAGCGGTTTGGCGCCTGCCTTTGGCCCGGGGCGCGATCCTGGAGACCCGGGATCAAATCCCACATTGGGCTCCTGGTGCATGGAGCCTGCTTCTCCCTCTGCCTATGTCTCTGCCTCTCTCTCTGTGACTATCATAAATAAATAAAAATTAAAAAAATAAATAAAAATAAAAGGGAAAAAAAGTGAATGAAACTATACTGAGGTAATAATTTTCACCTGTCAGATTCTTCCTCACTTTCCCTCTCCTTTCGTATCAGCAGCATAGCCATTTGGTGAGCCTATGGAGAAATAGGCACTTTCTCACAGATTATCTATTGGAATACAAAGTAATACAGCCTCATATATTGGGAAAGTGGGCAATATCTAGCTAAATTAAATATTCATTTACTCTTTGATCTAGTAAATCTCACTCCTAGGCATATATCCCAAGCATAGATTGGCATAAATACAAAATGACATGTGCACAAGGCTACATTCATTGTAGCACTGTTTATAATAGCAAAAGACTGAAAGGACACAAGTATTCATCAGTAGAGTTCTGATTGAATAAAATATAGTTCACTTATCCAGTGGAGTATTATATAGGTATAAAAGCAAATGAAGAGCTCCTTCTGTACCTTAATAGCCAATTTATATTATGCGTTAAAACTAAGATACAGAAAAGTTCATTAAGTATGTTTCTGTTTATCTAACTAAATATATTTGTGTATATGTCCATTTCTAATTTTATTTTTTAATTTAGGAATTAATAAAAACTATTCCACTATAGGGAACAGGAATAGAAGGAATAGCTAGATTTCTGCAAATATTTCTTGTTTTCTAGGTGTGATGTTGAGACCATATAAATGTTTTACGTAACTCTAAAACAGAGTTTTAATTATTTAAAAAAAAAATCTAAAAAGTGAAAGCAAAATGAAACAAAGAAGCCTGAGTGGTATAATTATAGGAAGGAACTATTTTAAGTGATTTTAAAACAGTAATTTGATTGTATATGCCTGGTGGATTTTACCCTGAGGACAGAAGAACAATATAAAAACTTTAAATGGTTTTCATTAATCATAGTCTTGTTATTATTCCCAAACTGTTTTTTTTTTTTAATTTTTTTTTTTTATTTATTTATGATAGGCACACAGTGAGAAAGAGAGAGAGGCAGAGACACAGGCAGAGGGAGAACCAGGCTCCATGCACCGGGAGCCCGACGTGGGATTCGATCCCAGGTCTCCAGGATCGCGCCCTGGGCCAAAGGCAGGCGCCAAACCGCTGCGCCACCCAGGGATCCCCCAAACTGTTGTATATATATTGTGCAACAAGGCAAATGATTTTTTTTAAGGCAAATGATTTTAATTATGTTGGTGACATTTTATAACAAGAATCACATATAGAATGGGAGAAGAAAGGAGTAGAAATATAAGACCAACATAATTTTTTGAAACCTGCAGAATTTTATTTGGGAGAATCAATAAAAAGTAATACTAGCTCTTACCACAATGAAAGGTCTAGATAAAATGCCAGCTCAGAAGAAATGAGCACTCCTTAGAACCCAGACTGTTGTCTCTGAATGCTGTTTTCCAGTAAAAAGTACCAGAGTTCTTTGCGTATATGGTTTATTTCAGGGTCTGGGGCAGGAGATGGACAAGATGATCTTGGGATATTTTGTTATACCAGAAGCAAGAAAGCTATTAAAACTACTAAGGTCTGTCTAAACGACTCAGAAACTAATTAAAGAGGCTCTCACAGGCCAAATATGGGAAATTTTGACAATAATAGAAATAAACAACTGCAGTAATTTGAAGCATGCTACATTTATTTAAATCTAAGAGTTTATAGTCATCCCTCCCCTAAAAAACACATTCTTGGGCAGCCCGGGTAGCTCAGCAGTTTAGTGCCGCCTGCAGCCCAGGGCCTGATCCTGGAGACCTGGGATCGAGTTCGGCGGTCGGGCTCCCTGCATGGAGCCTGCTTCTCTGTCTATGTCTCTGCGTCTCTCTCTGTGTGTCTCTCATGAATAAATAAATAAAATCTTAAAAAAAAAAAAACTCTAAATTCAACAATTACAGAAAATTACAAGGACAGAGGAATAGGTTTAAAAATGCCTCAGGGGCATAGTTAGCAAATACTGGTAATTGAAGACTGCATGGGACAAGTGACTTCATTTCTTTAACAAAGAAGTTGTTGGAGGAAAAGAGATAAAAACCTTATAGATAAAAGGAGATGTAAGTTTCATGTCAACCAGTTGCAGTAAGTGTAAGTTATTATCTTAATTTGAACAAACTGAATAGGAAGAAAAGGTCCATGCTGGGAAACTTGAATACTGGGTGATAACAGATAATTTTGGAGAATTATTTTTTAGTTGAAACAAGATTGACCATGAGATAAAAATTGTTGGAGCTGGGTAATGGGCACATGGGAATCCATTTTGTTATTGTCTCTACAAAAAAAAAATTTTTTTTCAAAATAGCTTTTTATATACAGGCATACCTCAGAGATTCTGTGCAATCAATTCCAGACCACTAAATATAGTAAATATTGCAATAAAGTGAGCTAAATGAATTTTTTGGCTTCCTAGTGCATATAAAAGTTACATTTACACTATACTGTAGTCTGTTGTCTAAAATAAGCAATGTACATGCCTTAATTTCAAAATACTTTGTTGCTGAAAAATGCTAACCATCATCTGAACTTTTAGCTAGTTATAATCTTTTGCTAGTAGAGGGTCTTCCTTGTTGATAGCTGCTGACTGATAAGGTGGTGGTTCCTAAAGGTTGGGGGACTTTGGCAGTTTCTGAAAGTAAGATAATGAAGTTTGCTACATCTATTGACTCTTCCTTTCAGGAAGAATTCTCTAGCATGTGATGTTGTTTGATAACATTTTACTCAGAGTAGAACTTCTTTCAGAATTGGAATCAGTCCTCTCAAACCCTGCTGCTACTTTATCAGCTGAGTTTATGTAATATTTTGAATCCTTTGTTGTCATTTCAGCAGTCTTCATGACATCTTCACCAGGAGTATTTCCACCTCATGAAACCACTTTCTTTGCTTATCTATAAGAAGCAACTCCTCATTCATTTAGTTCTATCGTGAGATAGCAACAGTTCAGTCCCATCTTCAGTCTCCGCTTCTAGTTCTTTTCCTGTTTTCACCACATCTGCAGTTACTTCTGCTGAAGTCTTGAACCCTTCAAAGTCATCCATGAGGGTTGGAATCAACTTCTTCTAAAACTTCTGTTAATGTTGATATTTTGACTTCTTCCCACAAATTACAGTTGTTCTTAATGGCATCTAGAATGGTAAATTCTTTTTGGAAGATCTGTTAACTTTGTCCAGATTCACCAGAGGAATCACCATCTGTGACAGGTATAGCCTTATGAAAATGTATTTCTTATGAAATAAGACTTGACAGTCAAAATGACTCCCTGATGCATGGGCTACAGAATGGATGTTATGCTAACAGGTTAGAAAACAACATTAATCTTGTACATCTCCATTAAAGCTCTTGGATGACCACAGGTGCATTGTCAGTGAGCAGTAATATTTTAAAAGGAAAATTTTTTCTGAGCTTTAAGTCTCAACTGGGGACTTTAAAATAACAGTAAACCATGTTGTAAACAGATATGCTGTTGTCCAGGCTTTGTTGTCCCATTCATAGAGCACAGGCAGAAGAGATTTAACATAATTCTTAAGGACCCTGGGATTTTCATAATGTTGAACATTGGCTTCAATTCAGTTACTAGCTGCATTAGCGCCTAACAAAAGAATCAGCCTATCTTGAAAGGTTTGAAGCCAGGCATTGACTTCTCCTCTCTAGCTATGAAAGTCTTAGATGGCATATTTACCAATAGAAGGCTATTTTGCCACCATTGAAAATCTTTTGTTTAATGTAGCCATCTTCATTATCTTAGCTAGATCTTCTGGAAAACTTGCATATTCTTCTAGGTAAGTTCTTACTGCTTTCTTCACCTTGTACTTAAATGTTTTGAAGAGGGCTTTTTTCCCTTAAGCCTCATGGACCAACCTCTGCTAGCTTCAAACTTCTCTTGTGCAGCTTCCTCACCTCTCCCAGTCTTAATTAGAATTGAAGAGAGTTAGGGCCCTGCTCTGGATTAGGCTTGGGCTTCAGGGAATGTTGTATCTGGTTTGGTCTTCTATTCAAACCACTAAAACTTTTATATCAGCAATTAAGGGTGTTTTTGCTTTGTTACTATTCATGTGTTCACTGGAGTATCACTTTTAATTTCCTTCAGGGACTTTTCCTTCACATTCACAACTTGGCTAACTGTTTGGCACAAGAAGTCTAGCTTTTGGCCTATCCTGGCTTTTGGCATGCCTTTCCTAGCTAAGCTTAATCACTTTAAGCTTTTGATTTTGAGTGCGAGGTGAGTGACATATTTTCATTTGAACACTTAGAGGCTGTTGGAGGGTTATTAATTGACCTAATTTCAATATTATTGTGTCTTGGAATAGGGAGACCTGAGGGGAGAGAGAGAGAGAGACCGGAAAAATGGCTGGTTGGTGGAGCATTCAGAACCTACGCAGCAGTTACCAGTTATGTTCTCTGTCTTACGTGATGTGATTTGTGTTGTCCCAAAACTATTAATGCTCCTAACATCAAAGATCACTTATCGCAGATCACCTAACAAATATATAAAATGAAAAAATTGGAAATATTGCAAGAATTACCAAAATGTGACAGAGATGTGAAGTGAGCAAATCCAGTTGGAAAAATGCCATCAATAGACTTGATCCACTCAGGGTTGCCACAGAACTTCACTTTGGTTTTTTTGTTTTTGTTTTTGTTTTTAAAGGCAGCATCTATGAAGTATATAAAATGAAGTATGCCTGTATATACAAAATAAGAGGCATTAATCTAGCATACTAAGTAGTTAAAGAATTATTTGTGGGAATCCCTGGATGGCTCAGCGGTTTAGCACCTGCCTTTGGCCCAGGGCGTGATCCTGGAGACCCCGGATCGAATCCCACATCGGGCTCCCGGTGCATGGAGCCTGCTTCTCCCTCTGCCTATGTCTCTGCCTCTCTCTCTCTCTGTGTGTGACTATCATAAAAATAAATAAAATTAAAAAAAAAGAATTATTTGTGAATTTATATTTGTAGCTTTTACCATAGAGTAGCAAAGAGCAATAGATTAAAAGGTGATATCAGTAAATAATAGTGATTTTCATTTGAAGGACTTTGTTGTGGTAATTTATTATATTCTGGAATTACAATTGACCTAATAAGAATTAAGAGATCAAGGCAATTTTTATTAACAAGGTTTGATAGAACGAAAAATTCATTTCATAAATTTGTCGGAAAAAAATGGGTACATTTAAATCCAGTCTTGTAAAATCTTTCTTTTACTAAAAATAGAAATGTTGTGAAATGGAAATATAGTATGCATACCGGCTGTTCCTCCCTCACAACTCCCCAGTCCTAGGATGAGTCCTGAGGTGTAGCAGAAATATGCTTAATGCTCTGTGCTCCAGTGCCCCCTTGTGCCTATTATGAAAAGACACCATTAGTTTCTAGGAAAAATTGGAATATACATTCTAAGATCTCTCTGGAAACAAAACAGTTGCAAGCTTATAGATAGGGTTCCATATTCTAAACTTTCTGGGCCCAAGAATTATGTCCTTTTGATTTCGGGATATGCTTTTCTATTAATGCTTTCTCTTTCCACAGACGCTGCCTCATTAACAGTTATATGGCATTTGAGAAGTATGAATTATATATTTAGTCTTAGTTTTCAGTGTTTTTTTTTTTTTCAGTATTTTTATATATCTTTCCTTACCCTTACCTCTGTTTCCACATTTGCCTTTTAAAAGCAGAAAAAGGGAAAGGTGGAAGTGGATATATCAGAGGACTCACTAAGATGGGTTTTTCCTTCCTCTCTCAAGGAGAAAAAATCCTGGGATCAACCTGTGTCATGATAATGTGGTATAATTATAGAAATTTTTGGCCTGCCAGCATATTAGGAGATAGCCTACATTTGAAGTTGCCATCTCAATCTTCTATCCTTTACCCCTAAAGGCATATAAGACCTTATAGTATAATCCCAGTAAGTATAATACTATTACATCATTGCCTTTAAGAGAAGAGAGTAGCTTGTTTTTGTTTTTGTTTTGTTTTGTTTTAGTTTTTGTATGTTTTTTAAAGATTTATTTATTAGAGACAGAGACAGAGACACAGGCAGTGGGAGAAGCAGGCTCCATGCTGGGAGCCCGATGCGAGACTCGTTCCCAGGACCCCAGGATCATGCCCTGGGCTGAAGGCGGCGCTAAACCGCTGGGCCACCCGGGCTACCTGCTTGTTTTTTTTTATGATGCTCATTTGTCTTTGATTTTCAGTTAAATTGTCTACTTACAGCTTGTAGTTTTTTAATTAGAGTAAAACTTGCCTTTTCTTTGGTTAGCAGTTTTGAGTTAGGATAAATGCGACTATAATGTGACTATTACCCCAAACAACACATAGAACAGTTCCATTACTTTGCCACAAAATTTCCTTTTGCTATCGCTCTGTTGTAGTTAAACCTTTAAATCCCTTCCACTCTTCTTAATCTTGCACAACTCATAATTCTCAATCATTCTTGTTTTGCTTTCACAGAATGTCATACGAATAGAATTATACAACAGGTAGCCTTTTGAATCAGGTTCCTTTCAGTTATCTAAAAGCATTTGAGGGATCTCTGGGTGGCTCAGTGGTTTAGCGTCTGCCTTCGGCCCAGGGCGTGATCCTGGAGTCCCGGGATTGAGTCCCACATCAGGCTCCCTGCATGGAGCCTGATTCTCCCTCTGCCTGTGTCTCTGCCTCTCAGTCTGGGTCTCTCATGAATAAATAAATAAAATCTTAAAAAACAAATCCCTGGGTGACTCAGCGGTTTAGCGCCTGCCTTTGGCCCAGGACGCGATCCTGGAGCCCCGGGATCGAGTCCCGCGTTGGGCTCCCGGCATGGAGCCTGCTTCTCCCTCCTCTTGTGTCTCTGCCTCTCTCTCTATGTATCTATCATAAATAAATAAATAAATCCAAAAAAAAAAAAACCATTTGAGATTCATCCATATTATTGCATGTATTTGTTCCTTTTTATTGCTGAGAAGTATTTCATTATTTAGGTGTACCATAGTTTGTTTATCCATTCCCAATTTTTGTTGTTCCTGGCTTTTGTCTTTTAAAAATAAAACTGCTATATACATTCATAATCAGATTCTTGTGTAAATATAAGTTTTCATTTCATGTGACCGAAATTTAAGCCACTCTGTTAGATGTAAAATGGTATCTCATTGTAGTTTTTTTATTGGCATTTCTCTAATAACTAATGATTTTGAGTATCTTTTTCATGTGCTTATTTGACATAGCTTCTTTGTTGAAGGATCTGTTCAGATCTTGTCTCATGTTTTTTTATTGGTTTTTGTTGGATTTGGAAGTTCTTTATATATTCTGAATACTAGTCTTTTTTCAAATGTTTTTTTTTTCATCTTAAAATCTTAAAATTTTTAAAATTTTGGTGACATCTGATTAATTTTGTCACATTTTTTCTTTTGTGGTTTGTGCTTCTAAAGTCCTTTTGAAGAATTTTTTGCCTAACCCTAACTTGTGAAGATTTTATTCTTCAAAATGTTTTACCTTTAAAAAAAGAAAAATTTTACCTTTTAAGTATAAGTCTGGGACTATTTGGGTCTAATTTTTGCATATAATATGAAGAATGGATTGAAGTTCTAGTTGGGTTTTTTATTTGGAATATGAATGTGTAATTATCCCAGCATCATTTGTTGAAAAGAATATCTCCTTTGAATTGCATATGTTCATTTGTCAAAAGTCACTTACTGGTTTTGTATGGATTCTGTTTCTGGACTTCATTCTCTTGTACTGATTTGTGTGTCTATGTATTTGGCAATACCATACTCTATTACTCTAGCTTTATAGTGAATATTGAAACCAACCAGTTTGAGTTCTCCACCTTTCTGTTGTTCTTCAAAATTGTTTGGGCTCTTCTGTTCTCTTCCCTTCCCATGTAAATTTTAGAGTCTGCAAAAATTCTACAGGAATTTTGTTGGAATTGCTTTGAATCTATAGCTCAATTTAGGGAAGAATTTATTTTTATTTTTTTTATTTTTTAAAGATTTATTTATTCATTTATGATAGACACACAGAGAGAGAGAGAGAGAGAGAGAGAGAGAGAGAGACAGAGAGAGAGAGAGAGAGGCAGAGACACAGGCAGAGGAAGAAGCAGGCTCCATGCCGGGAACCCAACGCAGGACTCCATCCTGGGACTCCAGGATCACGCCCTGGGCCAAAGGCAGGTGCCAAACCGCTGAGCCACTCAGGGATCCCCGAATTTATTTTTTAATATTGAGTCTTTAAATTAATGAACAGTGTATCTGTCCATATATTGGGAACCTTTGGTTTCTTTTATTAGTGTTTTAACAATTCTCACATACACATTCTAGTATTTTGATAGATTTCTCTGTATGTTGTCTATTTTTTCTTATCTTTAAATCCTACCAACTATTTTAATTAGGACCAGGAGTGTGCATGCTCTTCCCACCCAATACTTCCCACCTCTCTCTGGTACTTTGATTGTTGGGCTCTGGTTCTTCATCTTAGCTTTAGTCAGAGGTCATTCTTCATTGAACTAGATTATTGGCTCACCCTAATAGAATCTTTTATATATTTTGTACTTCTTTTAGGGATATAGGTATATTTAGTCAGAATATTCATATAGCCTCAAAAGTGCAGATTGGGGATTTTTTTGAGATAAGGGATATTCTTCATGTATTTTTCTCATATTTTTCAACTCATACTTTAATCTGCAAGAGAGAACTAACCTTTATAGTTGAAGGAAGATTAAGGCTTTAAATGGTAACCATGTTATCATGGCTCAAAAAACATGACTCCAAAAGAGTTATAATAATGAATTCAGTTCCCTACCACTTGAGACCAAGCCAATTTTGTTTTTCATTCTTTATTTTCTAAATTGGATCAGTACCATTAACTGACATAATTTAGTTGAGAATATACAAATGATTTCAATATAGACTACTAAATACATTGGTAGATGTGTAAGTGCATTGCAAGATGATAGAAAAAGAGACTTCTGGCTTAGTTCAAGTGATAGAATATTGTTTTTGAGAAGCAAGGAAGTTCAGAAACCTGATAAAAGACTATGTAAGGTTCAGGTGAGTTGAAAAAGAGGTATGACTGCATGTACTGAGTGGTATCCTTAATCAGTATTTGCTGAATGAATGAATGGTTGGTAGACATTGAAAATGGAATACTCAAGGTCAATGTGAAATGAGGGACAGAAGGAAATAATAGATTTTTTTTTAAAGATTTTATTTTTTTATTCATGAGAGAGGCAGAGACATAAAAGAGAGGGAGGGAGAAGCAGGCACCCTGCAGGGAGTCTGATGCGGACTCAATCCCTGGACTCTGGGATCATGCTCTGAGCCAAAGGCAGACACTCAACCACTGAGCGACCCAGGCATCCTAGAAATAATAGATTGTTAAAGATTTCTGTTGGGGCACCTGGTGGCTCACTTGGTTAAGTGCCGAACTCTTGATTTCAGCTCAGGTCATGCTCTCAGGTTGTGAGATCAGTCCCATGTTGGGCTCTGCGCTGGACATGGAGCCTGCTTAAGATTCTCTCTCTCCCTGTCCCTCTCCCCCTCCCTCTCTAAAAAAAAAAAGAAAAAGAAAAGATTTCTGATATGGAGTAGTTCTGGAAGATGACAAGGTCTGGAGAGATGGAGTATAAAAGAGGTAAAAATTCACTGTGGTTGAGAAATTTAGAAAACTTGGAGGCTAAGTTATGGTATTAAAACTGAATAACTTAATAAGGGGAACATTCATTGTCTCTTTTTAAAACAATATTTCATCATCTCTTTTTATTTGATCCCTTTGACTGCTACTGATTGTAAAAGAATTTCTCAATGAAGACATCTTTGATACAGTTAAATAATTTGAGTACCAAAAAAAAATGGAAGTAGTTGATCACATCCCTTTCTGTGGCTCTATTCTGTCATTTATAAGGGTTAGGATATACTTGTGAGAAGATTCCATAAATCATCTGTCCTGTTTCTTTCTTTTTTCTTTTTTTTTTTTTTAAGATTTTATTTATTTATTCATGAGAGGCACAGAGAGAAAGAGAGGCAGAGCGAGAAGCAGACTCCATGCAGGGAGTGTGACATGGGACTTGATCCCGGGTCTCCAGAATCACACCCTGGGCTGAAGGCGGTGCTAAACCGCTGAGCCACCGGGGCTGCCCTGTCCTGTTTCAAAATAATCCTGACATGCAAAATCCCCTGAATTGTAAGGCCAAAACATTTATGACTCTTTCAAGTAGATTCTAGGCATTATTTTTAAATACTAGTAAGTTAAAAAAAAATGAAAAAGGCCATCAGAATGAAATACTTTTTTATTCAATTCAGAATTCTATTAGTACTTAATTAAAGAACTAATGGAATTACTACTTAAGTAGTTAATTAATTAATTAATTACTACTACTTAATTAGTATATAATTAAATACTACTAGTGTGTTATTAAAAGGTAATCAAATGGTCTTTAATACTTCTATACTCTCAGCCAACTACAGTATTCAGTATCCAAATTTTTATTTGGAGAGTTATACATGGCTTTTCCTACCAACCTGAGGTCTGAAGACAGTGCCAGCATAAAGTATTATAAAAATATTGGGGAACAAAATTTCAGCCACCAAGTTCTTGAGACTTCAGTAGCACTTAAGCATTTAAGTCATCCAATATTATAATTAAAACTGGGGCAGCCCAGGTGGCTCAGCAGTTTAGCACTGCCTTCAGCCCAGGGCATGATCCTGGAGACCTGGGATCGAGTCCCATGTCGGGCTCCCTGCATGGAGCCTGCTTCTCCCTCTGCCTGTGTCTCTGCCTCCCCTTCTCTCTGTCTCTCATCAATAAATAAATTTAAAAAAATAATTAAAACTAACATTTTTTATTGTACTAGAATATATGCTGTCTGAATAAAGACACATACTAAGGTTGAGCACCCATTTGAGGTGTAGGTATTTTATTTTTTCTATTTTTCTAAGAAACTTGAGATTCCAACTCTCTCTCTCTCTTTTTTTTTAATTGAAAACGGGCCTACCATTTTTGTCAAGCATTTCAGACCATTCATTCCTGTCACATGCTTTGCTGATTTTCTACTTGTTCAGGGATAATAGGTGTGACTACAAAGGGCCATTGCAAAGCCATTGTTATGTATTTCACCCATATATGCTATGTACCAAGACGCAATTATCACACAATTATCACAGGTCCCTGGTGCGTAGGTAGGGGAGATCATGTGGACTTTCTGACACCTCACTTTCTTTGATCTTCAGTTGAATCTGAAACCATTCAAATTTCCTGCACTTCCAAATTGTCTTTCACATGTTTTTGGGAATAGAGAGCTGTGTGTGTGTGTATTGTGTAAACAAAGAGTATAACCTATGGAAGAAAGATCAAAATGTGGAGGACACCTTTGCTTACTTGACCTAGCTTTAGGTTCTCTACCTATTATGGCTAGAAAATCCATTGCTGGATCTGTATTAAAATGTAGAGACAATTTATTGTACTTTTGGAGCCTTCTATTCTAACTTTTGGCTTCAAGAACAAGGCAATAAATTTATAATTCCCCCTTTTTCCCCATCAAGAGTACTGAGGCTATAGTTAGGTTTTATTATGAATAATGTTGAATCTTAATGGTTTATCTGTACCCTGCATCCCCTGGATTCTTCAAGGATGTTGTATTACAGTTCCTTATTGCAGGTAGTTGTGCATTATGAAAGGCACTGAACTGCATAGAGTCCCTGCTCTGAAGTTATTTTCCATCCTCAGTTCTTTCTCTTAATGTATGAACTGATTATATACCTTCTTGTGACACTAAAATCTGATTTTGACACAAGTAACTTGCTTTCTGATTATTTTAAATGAACGTATTACATGCAATATCACAGCCCATTTTCAAAAAAAGAATAAACTGTATTTTAAAAAAAAGCCTTTATTTTTTTAGAATGGTTTTAAGTTCACAGCAGAATTGAGTGGAAAGTACAGTTTCTGTATACCTCATCACGCTTAAACCCCTTACAGTTTTCCATTATTAACTTCTTACAACTGATGAGACAATATTTATGTGTTGTTATTAACTAAAGTCCATAATTTACATTACAGTTCACTCTTTGTGTTGTATAATTCTATGGGTTTTGACAAATGTGTCATTGATCAGCCATTATAGTATCATATACAGTGTTATATTGTCCAAAAAAATGCCCTATGTTCCAAATATATGCCCTCACCCACCAGCAAACAATTGACAGCTATTGATCTTTTTGTTGTCCCTTTAATTATGCCTTTTGCAGAACTTCATATGGTTGGATTCATATAGCATATTGCCTTTTCAGAATAACTTCTTTAACTTAGCAGTTTGTATTCTTATGCATTCAGGTCTTCATGGCTTGATAGTCTTGAGAATCCATTTCTTTCTATTGCTGAGTAATATTTATTGTATGAATGTATCACAACTTGTTTATTCACCTGTTGAAAGACATTATTCTAGAATCTGTAAGTATTATGGCAGATATTTTACTTTCCTGGTTGTGAATTTCTTAAAGCTCAACCTGTAATGGAAACTATACTTTCAAATTCTATACCTAGTGTAATTGAATGGTATGTATTATAATATGCACATTCATTTTTTAAAGTAAAATGTGAGCAGATATATTTCACAAATAAATTTTTAACTCAGTTATCTTTTACTAAGTGTAAGTTTTTCCTTAGAAACTATGTTTTAGGGATCCCTGGGTGGTGCAGCAGTTTGGCGCCTGCCTTTGGCTCAGGGCGCGATCCTGGAGACCCGGGATTAAATCCCACGTCGGGCTCCCGGTGCATGGAGCCTGCTTCTCCCTCTGCCTATGTCTCTGCCTCTCTCTCTCTCTCTCTCTCTCTCTCTCTCTCTCTCTGTGACTATCATAAATAAATAAAAATTAAAAAAAAAGAAACAATGTTTTAAACATTGCTTATGTTCTCTAGACAACCAGCATAAAATACATTGGTCCCACAGAATAAGTGAAGTATAATACTAAAACTACATGTTGTAATATAATTGTAAAATATTATTCACTATTTTATTCTTATACACCTATAATATTTCATTGGAATTATATATTTTAACTTAAATGGATGATTTCAGGAATACTTCTTTTCCTGTCATTCCTCTCCTCTCCTTGTCTATCTTCTTTTAAGAAGGAAGGAACAAAGTCTCTTGTAGCTAGGACAGAAAGATCTAAAAGGAATGACTGGATCCAAAGTCAGTAGCAATAATAGTTACAGAAAAGATTTGTCGGTTGGGTGACTGAAAGTACATTTTCAAAACTGTGGAGCTCTAGCACTGAGTTTAAGAGGCTAATAAGCAACTGCTAGGGAAAGGAAATCAAAAGCTAATACATACTTAGAAGATGATTGATATTCATGCTGTCTCCTAAGATTTCCAACCTACTTTAAAAATTAATCCTAGGAATTGGAATTATATATATGTTTATGGGAGCTTCTGTATTTGACCTCTTTTCTATAAAAACATTATACTTAGTATAATCTCTAATTATGCCTCAAAAGATTAAAACCAGAATTTGAGGCTTTTTCTAAATAAATTATGTTGGATATATATTAACAAGCATTTGTAATACACAGGACTTTGCGTTTAACTTGGATTTTTCTTCCTTATATTTTTCAATTGCTGTCCCTCTCCTTTAAACTCTCTAGTTACATCCTTATATCTTCAGACTTGTAAACTATTCTTAGGTACCCTTTTTTTCTTAACTATAGGGGCACCTGGGTGGCTCAACAGTTGAGTGTCTGCTTTGGCTCAGGGCGTGATCCTGGGATCCAGTTCCATATTGGGCTCCCTGTGGGAAGCCTGTTTCTTTCTCTGCCTATGTCTCTGCCTCTCTCGCTGTGTTTCTCGTGAATAAATAAAATCTTAACCAATAGAAAAGCTTTCTTCATTGATTTACTCCCAAGCTTTAAAAGCATTCTCAGAATTTGAGTTCCTGGAAGGCTTTTTCCTTCTTGTTTGATCAAACTGTTTCTCTCTTTCACTTTTTCAAATGTCCAGAAATTACTGTTCTGTCAGGCAACCTGATGTTAAAAAACTGAACTGATGGTTTTCCTCCTCCTGAGCTATTCAGCAGTTCTTAGGTTTTTCAGTGTGCTACTAAAAACAACAGAGAACTAAACGAGGTGTTTTCATTTGTGTATCATTATTGACATAATTTTCTAAAAGCTATTAAGTTGCTTAGCTTTCCTATGCCTTATTTTTCTTTTCTGTAAAACCTTGCCAGGGGACACCTGGGTGGCTCAGCAGTTAAGCCCATCTGCCTTTGGCTCAGGGCATGATCCTGGAGTCCCGGGATAGAATCTGGCATCGCGCTCCCCGCATGGAGCCTGCTTCCCCTCTGCCTGTGTCTCTGCCTCTCTCCCTCTGTGTCTCTCATGAATAAGTAAATACAATCTTTAAAAAACCAAACAAAAGCCAAAAACCTTGCCAGACACAGTGTAAATGCTCAGATTTTAATTGCTGCTGTTATTATGGACTCAATATTTCAGGTTATGAAATCCTAACCCCCATTGTGATGTATCTGGGAAGGGTGTTTTGGGGGAGATAATGTCCCTGCTGAGTGGAGAACCCAACATGTTCAGCTTCACTACCCTAAGATCATGACTTGAGCTGAAACCAAGAGTCAGGCACTTATAGGACTGTGCCATCCAGGCATCCCTTACCGTCTGTCTTTTGAGATAAGTGTGCTTTATTTTTTAGAGAAGGAGGTAAACTAACAATCTGTCATATTTTTAATTTGGTAATCTGATTTTTTAAATGTATGAACTTTAGGCCGTGGTTAAAGATTCTGGTTATCAAAGCATAGGTCAGTATTTATGTTTTCAGTAAAAAAGTTTTGGACTTTAACTATGTTATATTCTAAACCCCATAAATTTAATATTACATTTAAAGTTTAGTTTTGACAGATTTTATTATTTAAGGGCAAGAGTGAGCGAGCTGTGAGCTGAGGGATAGGGGCATAGAGAGAGGAAAAGAGAGAATCCAGAGCAGACTGTGCTGAGCGCAGAGCCCAACATGGGCTCTATCTGAGGACCCTGAAATCACAATCTGAGCTAAAATCAAGAGTCAGACACTTAACCCGCCCAATCAACCAGGCGCTCCCACTCCCACATTTAGAATTTTTTCAGTATTTGGGCAGAGATGACCAAGTTTTAAGCTCCCCACCCCATTGGTTATCACAAAATTATTTTTTAAAAAAGATTTTGTTTAATCATGAGAGAACGGGAGTGGGGAGGGGCAGAGACACAGGCAGAGGGAAAACTAGTCGCCATGCTGGGAGCCTGATTTGGGACTTGATCCTGGGTCTCCAGGATCAGGCCCCGGACTGAAGGTGGAGCTAAACCGCTGAGCCACCGGGGCTGCCCTCACAAAATTGTTTATATAGATTTATATAGATAGGTAAATCTTGTGGAAAAACTAGTCCATTCCCCCCCCCAATACTGCTATTTTATAGAGAAATATTCTATTAGGTATCTCATAATAGGAGATTTTATGGACATATATATTGGGGAAGATCTCATGGTATAAACTCTCTTAATCACAGTAAACATTGGCATTATTAAAAACCTTGAGAAGACCTCCAATAAAGTTAGACATTTGTAACTTATTAGTTTATGATTGTTCATAACTTATTTGGCTTCCCTAATGCTTATTTATATATAAAGAAATGACAGTTCTATAATGTGTAGTTTGAGGAATGTTAATATAGTCTAATGTTTTATTTTTAATACAAAAAGTTCTTTAGAGGCTAAATAGTTTTAGCCCATGGTTGCTTGTTGGTTTTGACAGAATCACACCTAGGAGCTCTTCACCGTTCTCACATGACATCATGCAGATCACTCTTACTTTTAGAGTGCTTTTAGATAAATTTGTTTTTATCACTTGATTTTACATTGGCAATAATTATGTAATTTTAATTTTCTTTATAAATATCAGTGAAAATAGTATATTGTGAGGGAATATAAGCTTTCTTAGTTACTAGTCATTGTTTTATTTCATAGTTCTAGGAAAATAAGGGATTCTCCTAGGAGCTTTCAAACATTTTTTGATAATTATTAATGAATTTTAACTCCAAAAACGTCCATCATACTAAGCTGAAATATTTTTTTCAAATTGGTATATTAGTATATTTTTATATAGCTGATATTTTTACTATTCCCATATTATTTTTCCCCAATTAACTGTATAACATTTGCAGATAAAGATTGTGGCTTATTGAGAAGTCCTAAAATAAAGTGGCAGGGCCAAAATTACAATTTAGACAAAAATAATTATTCTTAACTTTAATATGCTATTATTTTGGTATGTGTAAGTTGAATGTAGGTGTCCAAGTGACTAGTCTCCATTTGCCACTTTCAAGCAATCAAGCTGTGTACAAGAAAAAAATACATTCTCCACATAGACGGTAATTGTGTCTGAAGAGTTTATTTGTTTTAAGATTTTATTTTTATTTGAGAGAATGAGCAGGAGTGGGGAGAGAAGCAGAGGAAGAGGGAGAAGCAGATTCCCCGTTGAGCACATAAAAGCCAGTTGTGGGGCTTGGTGCAGGGCTTGATCATAGGACCCAGAGATCGTGACCTGAGCTGGAAGTCAGATACTTAACCAACTGAGCCACTAAGGTGCCCTATGTTTGAGGATTTTAAAGGTTAGGTTAATTTTAATGGGTCACTTAACAGAAACTGCATCGTGTGATAGTCTTATACTTCTTTTATGTTGCTAATGGTTCCTCTGGCAGTCTGACAGGACCCAGTGCCTGCTCTTAGGCATATATAAAACAGAATTGGTGCATGTTGAGACCTGTTGTAAAAGACATGTATTAAAAGAAATATGTGAGGTTTTTAATTACCTAGAGACCAGTTCTTCGAAATCACTGTTTTGTATCTTGGGCTAAAAATAGTATTTACCACATGTTCACTTTCACTATGAAATAATTATTTTTAATGGTTATTTTGCTGAGCTTTTTTCTCACATATTCACTCTTATGATAATCACGCTATCCATAGCCGTTAACTCTTGATGTATTATCTCTCATTTCTGAATTCCCACTGTTCATAATGATAGGCTCTAATATGCAATCAGAAGTGTTTATTGAGTGAAATTTTTTTTCCTACAGAATTATGAATGTAGTGATTAATTCATAAATGAAGCAACTATTTTCATGTTGAATTTAAGACCTTTTCTCCTTTTTTAAAATTTTTTTTGCAAATTAGTCATTTATTTATACTTGTATATGTTTTACATGGTGCTGGGTAGTCAAAAATATTTGCTGAGCACTTTAGTTAGGCACCATGCCAGACACTAGATATGCAAAAAATAAAAAACAAAAAAACAAAACAAGACGAAGGCATACTAATTATTGCCTTCAAGGATCTTGTATCCTTAGTTAGTAAGGGGGAAATAGAAGGACCCAGTAGAGGTGAATGAGGTGGGAGTCAATATAAAGTAATATAAAATTAAACAGCCAGGTAAGAAAGTGTGTGTGTGTGTGTGTGTGTGTGTGTGTATATATATATATTATATATATATTATATATATATATATAATATATATATAGTGTTTTTGGTAGGTTTGCAGATAGATGGAAGGAAACTATGCCTCAAACCTCACCTCACATACATACTAGTACATCATAAGGCTAGATTACTCATTCAGTTAGCCAATATACAAAATCTTACCTGTATTGGTATAGATAATCCAATTTGGGCACTAAGCATCCCTGCATATTCTTGCTAGATATACCAAACATGGAAAACCCTGACCACTCTTTACCTGGGCCATTTCCCAGAGTTGTGTTTGTAGTGAGCAACAGTGGAGATTGAAGTAATAACTTCCTCCAAATAGCAGGCTTGTTCTATTATAAAAGCCTCCCCCCCCGGGGCGGGGGGGCAAGATCAGTGTTCCTCTCCTATGACGACTCTCTATGTGCACAAGTGTTCATCTTTGGGCTATTGGCATCCTTTTCATGGGTCTTGGGAGGCATGAGGCCAGCACAAACAATAAACTTTTACTTTGCATTAATGTAACCTTTGCTCTAAGTAATAAAGTCCTAGGAGTCTCATGTCTTTTGCCAGAATCCATGAAACAGTAACAGGCTAGCTTATTTTAGTGTTTATCTATCTTATCTATTGACACTCAAACCCTTCACTGGTTTGATAATGTGAAGGTAAGTTGGCTATGTAGCAAAGGAAAAGAATTTCATTTCCTTTGTTCCCAGGGTCCTAGTAGATTTCTAAAACTGTCAATGACACTGTCCATGCCAGATAAGCTATGAGTTTAGAAAGTTCACTTCATGCTGGAAACTTTCATTTTATTATCAAGGACTTTGCATTTGGAAGAATTTACATTGCATTAATGTCCTTTAGGGTAGGGAAATGTTTAAAACCTTGGCTTCTTAGGTTCTTGACTGAAATGTTTTGTCACTAAGACCACATATTATTGTCCATGAGGGGAAAGCAAAGATAGCACTTAGGTTTTCATGAGCATTTTCTATTACAGATTTTATTTACTTATTCATGAGAGACACAGAGAGAGGCAGAGACAGGAGAAGCAGGCTCCATGCAAGGAGCCCGATATGGGACTCGATCTCAGATCCCAGGATCACTCCCTGAACCATAGGCAGACGACACTCAACCTCTGAGCCACCTAGGTGTCCCATTGTGAGCATTTTCTGCTTCAGTTTTCTCTAGTTTTCAAAAGTACATTTATAACTCAGTTTAGTAATACTCTTACAAAAGATTTCAACTGATAGAGAAATTGGTTGAAACTGCATTAACATCAGGTAGACCTCAGCTCAAACCCTTAGGATGCATTTTTAGAAGAAGCCAACAGTTTTGTTGGCTCCTTCCTTGACTTGGGCTCCTGCTCTGACTTGGCATAGATAACTAGGAATAGATGTTAACTTTTTGAACAGTGTGTTCTTCTTTAGTGTATCTAACTAACTTCCACAAATACCTCAGAACCAAACATAATACCAGTTTGTGTCCATATTTAAAAGTCAGTGATTGCAAGAATCAGGAATTACTTAATATTTATTAAATACTTCACATGTAAGCAGCACTGTACTGGATACTGTAACAGCTTTACTGTCAGTGACTTTGCAGCCATAATATAGAAATATTCTCATTATATATGAAAAATATTAGGCAGAATTTGATTATATACTAATATAAACTATACGAAAAATAACTGCTTTAGGAGTTCAAAGGTAAATTTGAGTGGAGTGGGGGTTATAAACATTCTGGAAGAACTTGGGTGAAGTCATAAGAGCAAACAGGATTTAAATGAGGAGAAAGTGAAACACTTCAGATGTAAGGGAGCACTAGATACGTAGAAGAAAAGAATACCTCCAACAAAACTCATAATGTAGTAGGGAAAACAGCTCTGTGTGGAAATGATCTTAGGTTGTGAATGAAAAAGGGTAAGAGTGGGAGAAGAAGGTGTTGAATGAATGGATGTAAGAGAGTCAGCTTTGGTTTTCCAAATATTACCATCCCTGTTTCTATTTTAGATGAAAAGCTTTCAGGCTTTCACATTGAGTATGCTGTTAGTTGTGGAGTGTTGTTTTTTCCTTTCATTCCTACTTGGAGTTTTTTTTTTTTTTTATGCAAAATGTTGAGATTGTCAAATGCTTTTTCTCTGCCAAGCAAGATGATCATGTAATATATTTCCTCCATTCTATAAATGTGGTATATTGCACTGATGGTCATATGTTGAACCATCCTTGAATTGCCACCTGTCTTTGTAAGTAAAGTTTTATTGGAACAAAGCCAGACCCTTTTGTTTACATATTAATATTACCTCTGGCTGCTTTTATACTATAAAATCAGAGGTAAGCATGTATGATAGATACCATATAGTTTGCAAAGCCTAAAATATTTAAATATTTCCCAACCTCTGCTCCTAGAGTCATCAGTATTCACTTAGTCTTTAGTATGTGTTTAGTAGATAACAGCCAGTCTGTACTAACATTATGTAATTTGCTTTTCTTTAATAAATGTGTGCTTTATCTTCTTGACATACAATAAGTAGGGAGTTCTAATGTGATGAATGAGAAAGTTAGTTAAATCATACTAACTTGATTTAAAGAGAAATGTTAATTCAAAGAATGTATTTGGTAATGCCTTTTTCTAATTCAGTTTTCATGGATTATATTTTAAAATACACTTTGGGGGCACCCAGGTGGTGCAGTTGGTTAAGGGTCTGTTGGTTTTGGCTCAGGTCATGATCTCAGTGTAGGAGATTAAGCCTTGTGTGGGACTCCACACTCAGCTCAGAGTCTGCTTGAGACTTCTCTCTCTCCCTCTCCCTCTTCCTCTGCCTTTCCCCCTCAGCTCTCACTCTCTAAAATAAATAAATAAACCTTTAATATATATATATATATATATATATCATATTCTGTATTGCTCATGGAATATTATGTGTTCTTTTCTATAGGTGTATGTGGAATTTGATGACCTTGAATGGGATAAACGAGAGTGGGTTAAAGTATATGAAGATTTTTCAACTTTCTTGGTGGAATACCACTTAATCTGGGCCAGAAGAGTCGACCCTAGCCAGACTCAGGGATCAAAGAACAAACAAATTCAGTGGCCTGCATTGGTAAGATCTGTTCCTGTTTAATGAAACATTTCAGTTGTTTGTTTTAAAAGAACAAAAACTGAATATTAGTTCAGATTTATCTTGGTGATCATAGGTTACTCCTGAAGAGTCTCTGAGGTATCTGGCAGAAATATAAAAATATGGCTTTTATTTTCTTAAACAACTTTTTGTTAGTACTATTTTAGCATATTTACTCTACAAATAATTTATCCAGTTAGGAGAAACATAAATTAGATTAATGGTTATTAACAAATAATTGACTGGTTTGTCTGTAATGTGGCACAGTTTTACAAGATTGAGACTTTGTAGTAGACGATAAGAGGGTGTATTTTATGAAGCATTCATTAGCATGTAATTTTTCTTGGTTTGTTAAATTAAATAAAAATTGAATTCATTGTGGATGATAGCAGGTATTTAGTGTGAAATTATATATTTGCATAATAGGTAAGATTGCTTTATATCAGAAAGTGTTCTATTTAAGAAATAAAGATTTCACAAAATTCTCTGCTACTTTGAAGGGTTTTATAAAAGAAACATACTAAGGAAGCCTGACTGGCTCAGTTAGAAAAACATGTGATTATTGGATTTCTGAGTCGTGAGTTCAAGCCCCACATTGGGTGTGGAGATTACTAAAAAAAAAAAATAAACTTAAAAAAAAAAAAGAAACCTAACTGAATAAGATAGTTCTATTAGGAAGAAATCCCTATATGTTTAACAACTGTGCTATATGTGTTTGAATGAAATAATTTTCTTACATTGATATCAAAGAAATATTTTTTAGGTATTTGGTATAAATACTTAAAAAGGGTGAGTAACTTTCAGATTTTTTTTTAACACAAATTAACTATTGACAAGCATAGTTTTTATTGTTAATAATTATAGTGCCTATCCATTTTCTCTTTTAGTGAGTTAGACCTTTGAAAGTCTGAGGAGATAGTGGTTAAAAAGAAAATGCAGGGAGGGGAAGAGAGAATGCAGTGAACTAATATTTTAAAAGAAAATACATATAATATCAAAAGATGGAAGATGATATACATAAACTATAGTTTTGGCAAGATATGTTACTGCTCTAGCAAAACAAGATAATTTTATCTAGGATAGATATTAAGAAATACTTGTTGAATGAATATGCTGAATTGTCAATATGAAGCCTTTAAAGCCATGACTAACATGTTTTTTATTTTATAAACTTTAAAAAATTGGTTAAAATATGTGAATTTTGTATAAAAAAACCTCACAAGCAGGAAGCAGTAACAACACTAATACTCGAGAGTATGCCTCAGTATCATAGTTAAAGAATAAATAGCACTTTAGAAAACCTTTGCCCTGTTTTAGAGATAATTTTTAAAATCAAGATGAATTCCTATTAATTCATAATTAATTCATAAATTACTGATTGGGAGAAAATTTCTATAAGAAAATAGTTTAATAATTTTTGTCCATTATTTTAGAAATTTATTTCTGTTGAAAACCTTTTAACCTTACAAAATATTTAATTATGTAACCTCTTTTTAAAATTCAGCTTATTTTTTCTTATACAAAGTATACATTAAAAAATTGGAAAATGCTAAATGGTATAAAGTAGAAGAATATCATCATCATTCTGTTTTCATCACCAAGGAATAGTCAACTTCTTTGACTTTTTTTAGACATATTTTCTTAGAAAGTATTTCTCTGCTTTTTTTTCATCATAGAATTGAAGAATTTTAAAAAATGATAAAATATGCTTAACATAAAATTTTCCACTTTAATCATTTTTAAGTATAAAGTTCTGGGGCATGGAGTACACTCACATTGTTGTACAATCATCCGTCTATAGAACTTACTCCATCTTGCAGAACTGAAACTGCATACCTACTAAACAACTCCCCATTCCGTCTTATTCCCAGCTCCTAGCAACTACCATTTTACTGTCTCTAGGCTTTTGACTACTCTGTACCTCGGTAGAAGTGAAATCATACAGTATTTTCTTTTTGTGATTGGAATATTTCACTCAGCATAGTGTCTGTGAGGTTCATTTTTATGTTGTAGCCTGTGCCACAATTTCCTTCCTTTTATAGGGCTGAATAATATTTCACTGTATGTATGTCCCACATTTTATTTATTCGTTTGTTGAGGGACCTTTATGTTGCTTCCACCTCTTGGCTATTGTGAATAATGCTGCTGTGCACATAGGTGTACCTATATCTCATTGAGACCATGCTTTCAATTCTTTTGGAATTGCTGAAGAAATGGAATTGCTGGATCATACGGTAGTTGTATTTTTAAACCTTTTGAGTAACTGCCATACTGTTTTCTACTGCATTTCCATTGCCGAGTATTCTTGGCAGTACTTGTTGGTTTTAGTTTTTGATAATAGCCATCCTAATTAGCACAAGATAGTAGTACCTCCTTGTGGTTTTGATTTACATTTTACTAATGATTAATGATATTGAGCATCTTTTTTGGTGCTTATATGCTATTTATTTATTTTCCTTGGAGAAATGTCTTAAGTTTTACTCATTTTTTAATCAGGTTTTTATTTGTTTAGTTCTCGCAGTTCTCTATATATTCTGTGTATTAATCCCTTATTAGATGGAATCTGCAAACATTTTCTTCAATTCCGTGGTTGCCTTTTTACTCTGTTGACAGTGTCTTTTGTTGCACAAAGTTTTTTAATGTTCATATGGTCCAGTTTATTTATTTATTTTTTTGGTTACCCATGCCTTTGGTGTCATATCCAAGAAATCATTGCTAAATCCAACATCATGAGTTTTCTCATTTAGGCTTTGATCTATTTTGAGCTAATTTCTGCTTCTGGTTTTAGGTGAGTGTTCAGCTTCTTCCATTTGCTTGTTGATATCCAGTTTCCTATTACCATTTGTTGAAAAAACTTTCCTTTTTCTTTTGAATAGTGTTGGCACCTTGTGCAAGAATTATTTGACCATATATACTGGTGTTTATTTCTGGTCTCTCTATTCCATCAATCTGTATGTCTGTTTTTGTGCCAGTACCATACTGTTTTGATTACTGTAGCTTTGTAGTAAGTTTTTTTTTAAGGATTTATTTATTTATTTGAGAGTGTGTGCTTGTGAGTGGGGGGAGGGTCAGACGGACAGCAAGATTTCCAAGCAGACTCCTTGCTTAGTGCGGAGCCAGACACAGGGCTCAGTATCATGACCTAAACCAAAATCATGAGTCAGACACTCAACTATGACTGAGCGACTCAGGCACTCCATGTAACTTGTAGTAAGTTTTAAAATCAAGAAATGTGAGTATTCCAACTTTGTTCTTTTACAAGACTCTTTTGGATATTCAGTGTCCCTTGAAATTCTGTTTGAGTTTCAGGATGGACACTTTTACTTCAGCCTGAAACTGGGATTTTGATAGAGATTGCATTACAGGTTACTTTGGGTAGTATTGACATCTTAATAATAAGCCATTCAATTCATGACCCCAAGATGTCTTTCCATTTATTTATGTTTTCTTTAAATTTTTTAAGCAGTGTTTTGTAGTTTTCACTGTACAAGTCTTTCACTCACTTGGTCAATTACTCAGTAATTTACTCTTTTTGATGTTATTGTTAAGTGGAATCACCTTGATAATTTCATTTTCAGATTGTTCATTATTAGAGTATAGAAACACTGACTTTTCTGTGTTGATTTTATATCCTTCTGCTTAGCTAACAATCATACTCACTTGTGAAAGCCTATAAGCTTTTTCTCTGAGACTGGGTATAAGATGAAGAGGATACTTTTCTGGTCAACACAGCATTCTAGCTAGAGCAGGTAGACAAGAAAAACAAAAAAGGCATATAAATTGGAAAGGAAGAAGTAGAGTTCTCTCTGTTTGCAGATGATATGATCTTATATATAGAAAGCCCTAAAGATTGTATGTGCCCTTCCACATAATAAAACTAATAAATAAGCAACAAGACCTAAAATCTCTGCTTTCTAATCATAGTTTTAGCTAAGACTGCATTAAAATTGTAGATCCTACTCTTTTTACTTGATGTTTCAATGTATTCATTTCTCTTCACAGGTCATAATTTTAACAGTTTTTAATGGCTACATAGTATTTCATCTTATAATGATCTGTTTCCCTAATGTTTGATACTGTTCCTAATTTTTTGTGATTATAAATAATTGGTAAATATTGTGATAAACATGTAAATCTTTGCATCTCTGATTATTTTAAACATTTAGATTCAGTAATGAATTCAATAATGAATGAATAAAGTTCAAGTATGAACTTGAAAAAATATATAAAAATCTCTTGATACTCTCTACAAATACTTACCCTCATTGTCCCCAGTCAGTGTGTGAATGCTTTTTTCTTACCCTAATCATCACCCCCCCTCCTCCCTCCTCCCCTACACCAGCAAACATTGATTACTTATTTTCGGGCTGTCTTGTTTTAAAACCCAAATATTTAAAAAAGGATTTTTACAACCTGAATACAGAATTGAATGTTATAATTTTTATATATGCTAATTTGATATTTTAAAATATTATTACATTGTTTTACTTTGCATTTCTTTAATGGGATGAATATTCATTTATTAGCAACTTGTTATTTTTGTGATTGTCGTTTTTAAATTATTTTTAAGATTTTGTGTTTTTCTAATATTTGTGATAAGTTTTCTTTATATTATTAGAGATACTATAACCCTTTTTGTATGTGTCTTATGGTTTGCTCAACTAATTTTACAATAGCAAGTCTTTTTGGATTATGTGTTTGTATCTAAAGAACGTTCTATATAATGAGATATCTTCCTTAAATTCAGATAGACAGGATGTGTTTTCCTTCCTTTCTTCCTGCTTCCTTTCTTTCTTTGTTTTAGGAGGTTGTAAAAACTAATAGAACAAATATTTGAAATCACGATAGTATACTCTAGAAAATAATCATTTTTAAGTTTCATAAGACTTCTACAAACACTCATTTATATATAGTATGCATAACTGAGATTGTATTGTTTCCCTATTGTTCATTAAAATGAGGCTTATTTAAGGATACCTGTAAGCAACAGTTATGAAGTTCAGAGATTTTAAATTCTTATAGCAGAATTAAATACTATATAAATTTGAGAAATTTTAGAGTTACATATGAGATGGCAATAGAATTAACCTCAGTGGGGAAAAAGCATTAAACACAGCAGAAACTAATGCCCTTGTCTTTAATTCTCTACAAATTTTAATGTTTCTAATTCTGTGTACTTAATACTTTCATGTTCTTTTGTACTTAAGCATATGTTTATATAATCCTCTTTCTAGTTGTTTCACTCTTCCTGTGGTACCTGTTAAATATTACATGTTGGTTATATTGTCTACTTATTCTAAGAAATCAGTAGAAACTGGCAGTGTACCTGCTAGTTCTTGAAATCATGACATGACAAAAAAAATCCTATTGTCTCATTAACCTTTTCTAAAGTTTATTTTAAAAATTAAAAAGTTAAAACTTCAACAAAATATGGAATAGTATGACACCCATTTCTCTGGAATTGTCTATTTGTCTTTCTTTCCAGTGTATTAATAATAAAACACATTGGAGCACCACCTATGTAACACGCTGAAGTGGTGCCCCCCCCCCTTTTTTTTTTGCTTGGTCCTGTATGATCAGGGTACCACCTGAGGCTATTTTGATAATGAAAGCCAAGATGTCTTATCTTATATTTTTAGGTAAGTTACTTAATATACTGTTAAACTTAATTTTTTAAAATAAAGTAAAATACTCATGAAATCACATTTATCTGCACCAGGGAAAGAAAGTGTTGGCATTCATAATTGAAATCAGCGAATAACCTACCTAACTGGATTAGGGCCCTGGCTCCATCTCCTTTAGGAAAACCTTCTGTGGGGAGTGGGGCTTTGACCCTAACCCAGCTGGGCTGTAACACTGCTGCATTTTCTAAGGGGCAGAGTTTTCTACTACTTTTCTGCTGGCTCAGCCTTCCAGATCACCCCAACCAGAATTAATCTCACCATCCTGTGTTCCTGTAGAACCTTGTTTGTACCTCTGTTTTAATAGCAACCAGCACTTCTGCTTTGTATTTTACCTATTTGTTTGCATGTCTGTCTTTCCTTACTAGATTGTAAGTTCTTTGAGGACAGGAATCATGTCTTATTCATCTTTGAATCATTCCTAGAAGTCTAGTACAGTACCTAATCTATCTTATACAGTGAGTAAATGCTTATATTATTTTTAAAAAAGATTGTATTTATTTATTCATGAGAGACACAGAGAGAGAGTGAGGCAGAGACAAACAGGCAGAGGGAGAAGCAGGCTCCACGCAGGGAGCCCGACTGGGACTCAATCCCAGGTCTCCAGGATCAGGCCCTGGGCTGGAAGGCAGCAGTAAACCGCTGAGCCACCGGGCTGCCACTACATGCTTGTTTTAAAGTGTTGAATTTATCCTACCCTAGCTAGTGAAAAAGAATTTTACTGGGAATTATAGCAAGTTTTCTAGCTATTGCTTTATACTAATATCCAATGACTGGAAACCATAATCAGCCAATTGTGGTAAAAATATATAAGTCACTAATTTTAAACATGGCAGGTAATCATAGACAAATAATAAAAGTGCTTATAATAGATGCCCTCATTCTAATCAAATAGAAATGTGAAATCTTAAATTGTCATGGAGGGGAAGAGGGGATGTAAAATTACTCAAAATGGGTTATTTTCAAAATGCAGGAGGAAAGAACTTACGACTTTGTTGCCAACTAAGTATTCTGATCTATAATAATTTATCTGATTTTTCTGGAGTGAGTTTTAGGAAACTCAGGCTTCTCCTTCCTAGTGCAACTTTTCCTTCATTAGATAGGTTATTCTGGTTTGATCAGGAATTGTGATCAGATCATAAACATGTAAATGTTAATAATATATTGCCATTTAAGGATGCCTGTGTGGCTCAGTCAGTTAAGCGTCTGCCTTCAGCTCAGGCCATCATCCTAGTGTTCTGGGATTGAGCCCTGCTTTGGGCTCCCTGGCTTGGTAAGAAGCCCACTTCTCACTCTTCCTCTGCTTCTTCCCCTGCTTGTACTTATTCTCTTTCTCTGTTAAATACATAAAATCTTCAAAATATATTTATATATATTGCCTTTAGATTGTTTGCCTAGTGAAAGTACTTCTTAGTTATTCTCTGTTCTGAAAGAAACCTTCTCATTTTAAAATTGAATTTATTGCTCTTTGGGACAAAATACCTTTATATCTGGCTGTTATATTGCCAAACTTCTTTTTTAGATTATGACCTCAACCAGATTTTACTGAAATATGAACGCATGCCACATTCCAACTATGAATTGAGCTTTGAAATAAATTCATTTTTTAAAAGAGTTTTTACATACTAATTGAGTTTTCAGAGTTAGAATTATTAGTTTTACAGTTCTTTGTACTTTGATAAATAATGAAGTGGTAGTAAAGACACTATACCTTCAGGATTTTTGTTTTTCTGCAAAGTTAAACTATGTGATCAAATTATGTGTATCAAACTTTTTTTAAAAAAGAATTTATTTATTCATGAGAGACAAAGAGAGAGAGGCAGAGACATAGGCAGACAGAGTAGCAGGATTCCGGGATCACGCCCTGAGCCAAAGGCAGACACTCAACCACAGAGCCACACAGGCATCCCAGTATCAAACTTTAAATGACAAAAGCAAATACTGACAGACTTCAGTGAATGAGCACGCTTATTCTTTTCTTCTGATCATAAATGATGTTATTTTAGGGGAAAATATTCTATTGTAAGAAGCATAGGAGGCTCATACTCATTATACTCATTGATTCATTAATTCTTCTCTTAGGAAATTATTCTTATAAAACAATTTTTAAGAAGTAAAGATTATATTTAGTTCAGCTGATGTTTATCAGACACCTTATGTGAGCCAGTATGTGTGCTAGGCCCCTGGATACAAAAATAGAAGACAAAATGTTATATGTAGAAAGATGTTCATTATAGTCTTACAATAATTTGTGAATATTGTTAAATTAATAGATTACAGATATTATGCAGCTTTTAAAAGTTATAATTGGGGGCAGCCCGAGTGGCTCAGCGGTTTAGCGCTGCCTTCAGCCCAGGGCCTGATTCTGGAGACTTGGGATCGAATCCCACGTTGGACTCCCTTCATGGAGCCTGCTTCTCTCTCTGCTTGTGTCTCTGCCTCTCTCTCTCTCTGTGTGTCTCTCATGAATAAATAAATACAATCTTTAAAAATAAATAAATAAAAGTTATAATTATGAATAGAGAAGCATGGACATATATAATTCAAGTTAAAAAAGTCTTGATTATAGCGGGGTCAAAATTACATATTTAGAAAGTATTACCAACTAAATAAAATCATTTTTTTAGAAAGATGGGATTATGCCTCATTTGATTTGTTTTCAATAGAAACAACTATTATTTCCCTAAAATTAGAAATTTAATATAAATATAATGACTTTATCATGTAGTTTTAATTTTGGAAATTATTTTCTCCAAATGAATTCTTTTAGATTTGTTTTAGTTTTCTGTTAATACACTTTGACAGCTGCTTTTAAAATTTTGTTAACACAGCATTTTTAACATTTGTACTATTTAGTACAAAGAATTCTTTCTGGGACACTTAGGTGGCACAGTCACTTAGGCATCTGACTCTTGGTTTTGTCTCAGGTGGTGATTTCCTGGTCATGAGATCTAGCCCCACATCAGGTTCCACACAGAATCTGCTTGAGATACTCTCTCCCTCTCCCTCTGCCCCTCCTGCTCATGCTCTTGCTCTCTCTCTTTCTCTCTCTCTCTCAAATAAATAAATCTTAAGAAAAACCTTCTAAAAAAAAAAAAGAAGAAAAACCTTCTAATAAAAATAATGCAACAACAAAATAAAATATAATGAAGCTTATTTAAGGTTTGTTTTAACTGCATCTGAATTAGAATTTATATGGCTTGATATGACCTTCTAGTCATACATTTAGAGAATGTATTTGCTGGAAAAGATAACCTTAGCAGTCATCTAGGAATGCAGTGTAATATATTAAGAACATAAGTCTTGATGTTGAATTTCCTCCTTCAAATCCCTACTGTGCCATTTGTGGTTAATACCAGGATGAACTTGAGTTAGTTATTCTGTTTTACTGTCTTCATAATAGTAGTACCTACTATATAAAGTTGTGAAGATTAACAACAAAATATATAAATAGAAGCCTTAGTATAGCACTGGAATGAGTTTTGCCAATTGTATAGTTTTAGGGGAATCCTCAGAAGACCACTCTCTCTTATACCAACTGTAAGTTTGAAGAAACATGTTCTCAGATTTGACAACTCACTAGAAGAACTAGTGCCTACAGTTTATTGTAGGGAAAGGATGAAGGTTAAAATCAGCCAATGGAAGAGATGCATAGGATACAGAGTATAGAAGGGGTCTGCAACATGGCCTATGAAGTCATGGATAGCATTCCATCTTACTAGCTGCAATATGCAACACTATGCAGAATTTTGAAAAGCAGAGATGCTCACCCAAGCCTTTGCTGTCCATAGTTTTTACTGGAGCTCAGTTTACGTACTATCTGCATACCTGTGAGCTTTAGTCTCTATTTCCTCCTGGACATCAGATTAGTACCTATTATATATATCACTTCCTCTGGAAGTTGGAACTGATAATACTGAAATGCCCAAAGTCCCCATCATAAATCACATTATTAAACTGTTTAGTGGCCAAAGTACTTAGGCAAACAAAGACTCTTATCAAGCAGGGCATTCCAAGGACCTAGAGATGACCTCTTAGTAACTGACATCTAGGTCAGATCTCTGGGATAGGGTTGCTTCTTCACTATACAGGCCACTCCCTAGCCTTTGGCCTATGCTGTCCTACAGCAAAAGGATCATATTTGTCTGGATATCTACACTTCATAAAGCATTTATGTAATGGTCATAGCAATAGCAGCATTATGAATATGCCCAACATTTGGAGGAACTTAGTGTGGAATAGGAATAGATATAAATAAATAGTTAATCTGACTTCATAAAGCCATTTTATACATTTTAATATTCTTGTACTAATTTATTCATTTACTCCCATGATTGATTACTATTTGTAATTTATAATAAACTTATAACTTGATAAACTTATTTAGTGTAGAAATTAACTGATCGCTAGCCAAATATAATTTTTCCTCAGGCCAAATTCTTTTTCTATCAGCATTGTATTCTGAGAAGGCTTTAATTCTGTCTCCTGATACATTTGATTATCACCAGTATTATTTTTAGACTTTTTTTATATATGCCATGAATTTTACCAACAGTGTCAATGTTAAATGTTGGTTACAATTGCAGTATGTTCATAATACTTTTCAGTTTCATTAAAGAACAAATTACAATTTGGGAGGAATTTGCCTCTTCAACAGAATTAACTGTTGCCCATATACAGTTGTATTAGTTATAGTTGGCCTTTATTCTGTTACTGCTTTGTTATTTTGGAACAAAGCAATTCACCCTGTCTCAGTTCACAAGCTTGTACTAAGACTGATTCCCACTGTGTGTTGTATATAATAGAGCATACCACTCTCCTATAGGGAGGAAACAAGAAGTGTTCAGAATAGTTCCTGCCCCTATTAGGTTATAGTGAAGGATATGTTTTATTTTGATCAGTCATGGGGGTAAGGGCAGTCATAGTGCATCAATGTATATTACAAGTGCCCCAGAAGAACTTCTGTAGGTTTGGAGGTCCATAAGATCCCCTTAGGTGTGCCCTTAAGCCTTATCATCTGAGATAGAGGACTATTGTCTCATGGCTATTTTAGCCTCCATCTGTATTAAAACAGTCCAGAGGCCCTTTTAGGTCAGAGTACAGTTCTTTCCCAATGCTGGTCCCTAGCCTTATTTCTTAGAGTCTGCCAGACTTATTTCACTACAACCCCATTATCTTCATAGAATGACTCTCATCTCTTGCTCTTTCCTCCTGGAAGAGAGCTCCTCCTTCCTAGAAGCAGATAAGAATCTGCTTATTCTAGTTAGTAGGTCTTTTCCTTATGAATGCCACTCCTCATTAAAAACAAATCCATCCAGTCCTGTTCTGTGTGTCTGTGTTATTTAATCCACTGTACATTTTATTACCATTGTGCACTAATGGAGAACAGTTAGGATACATCTTTTTTACTCTAAAATGTTGAGTCTCTCTACTAGGATTAGATGAGTGGTAAACATACCTAGATGTAATTTAGAGTGTGCCATAAAGCCTCCCATTGGTCTTCCTCCTTGTCTCAGGAGGGAGTGGTTTCCCAGGAGGTTTCAGGTCCACCATGACCTGAGATTAAAATGCGAAACCCATTTCTTTTTTAATCCTGTGTATTAGCTTTCTACCCACAAAAACAAGGATGATATGAATTTATGTATAGTATACTGGGGCATGTTAGACATGCCACTACTGTGTTTTCTGTATTATAAACCGGGACCTTTTAAGCATTTGGTCATGAAGTTGTTTAGTGATCAGTTTGCCAGAAGTTGTATACCACATGGTCCAATAGCCCAGTAGGACCGGTACCCAGAGATTTTGTTCCAAATGGTATCTTTAATACTAGATATAGCCTGAAAAATAAGAGTTGAGGATGTTGGCACTTGAGAATCCTGTTCACAGGGCTATTATATAAATAATTTTTTTTACCTTCCTTCTGTACTCTTTGAAATTAACTTGTGTGGTTTAGAGCATTCTCATTGGTTCGCACTTAACCTGTCCAATCAATATTGCCCTTAAAATGGCTTTATAAGCCTTCTGTTTTATGGTATTAAGTAGGAGAAACCTTCCCCAGTCAGACATTATAAATAATCTTTGTAACACTTTAAGGTAAAGAAGATGCAGTCACTTTACATAAAGTTTGTGTAAACACTCCCAATTGTCAGGCAGCCCAGGTGGCTCAGTGGTTTAGCGCCACCTTTGGCCTAGGGCGTGATCCTGGAGACCCAGGATGGAGTCCCACATCAGGCTCCCTTCATGGAGCCTGCTTCTCTCTCTGCCTGTGTCTCTGTGCCTCTTTCTCTCTCTCTCTCTCTCCTCTGTCCTCTCTCCTCTCTCTGTTTCTCATGAATAAATAAAATCTTAAAAAAAAAAACCACTCCCAATTGTCATCTAAATGTTCAGCTTAATCATATCAACCTTTATGTTTCTGTATTCCCTGAATCCAGTTGTAGCCTCCATTAGGATTTCACCAGTAGATTTGTATCCTTAGTGCATGAGGCTCCCATAGCAAGGAGTCACAGAAACACCTTTTTCCGCCCTATTTTACCCACTTAATGTGCCTCTGATCTTTGGACCCCAGCTGGAGTTTGGCCAGGGGACTCAGGAATTCTCATCTGTAATCTTGTTCAGATTGTGGAAACATTAGCTCAGGAAATTTGAAGTTTCTCATAGTCATTTTCCCTTTTCCTGGTTTTTAAGATTATCCCAAACTGGAGTGAATAAAGCAGATTTGTTTAGGGCTCTTTACTGTTGGGGAGCCTAGCAGGTTCTCCTGTTAGTTCTCCCGAACTCTAATATGAGTACTGTGATAATATCTTTGTTTTGACCTCCATCAACGTCCACTTCAGTGATTCCATTTCTTAACTATTTAAAGAGTCTCACAGTCGGGATGAGTCTCTTAACTTTTGCCTTTCCCTTTCTCTATTCTCTTTGTTATTTCAGCATAACTTTTCCCTCCTGAGGTAGATCTGTGGATAGTGGTTATAGCTGGATCTAGCCAAAACCTAATCAGGCTCTGCCCCAACACTTTCCCTTACTTTTTCTCTTTAGCTACTAGAAATAACAGTAATTAAGAGATTGTATAGTTAATTCAGTTTTTAAACTTTGCATGTCTTTATATAACCCCTTAGGACTTGGATCCACCATTTCTAAATTCCAATTGGTAAGTTGTATCTCTAGTAACCTCACAATACAATTGTAGTTTGTATAATGGCCTGGACCTGTGGCCACACAGAAACTAAAGATTTGTCATCTCCTATCCTCTCATCCACACAGTTCAGCTGGTTAGCATCTATCTTGCTGATACCAACTGCAGTGAGTTTGGCCGTCTGTGCAATTTGAGAGAACAGTCTCCACAGGACTGCCCTCATTTCTGACACCATTGCAAGTTCGGGGATTCCCAAGACCACCCTCAAGTTTGATGATTTGCTAGAAAGACTCAGAGAGCAGACTGAAAACTGCTATAGTCATACCCACAGTTTGTTACAGAGAAAGGATACAAATTTAAATTAGTCAAAGGAGGAAGACTCCTAGGGTACAAAGTCCAGTAGGAGTTCAAACATGAAGCTCCTGGTCATCTTCCCCTATTGAGTCATCGACAGTATAACCTCTTTCCAGCCACAGTGTGTGACACTGCAGATTACTGCCGACCAGGAAAGCTCAGTCAAGCCTTCTGTGTTCATTGTTTTTATTGGGGCTTGATCACATACTGTCCACATGACTGACCTTTAGTCTTTAGCCCCTCCCGGAGGGGCGGTCAAACCAATACCTTTAGTTATCACCTCTGTGGAGGTCACAGCTGATCCTACGTGACCCAGAGCTTCCATCATAAATCAAATGGTTAGACTGTACATTGGTCAAAGCCTCTAGACAAATAGACATGCCTATTAGGTAGGACATTACAGAGACCTAGAAATCCCCTCCCAGTAGTCCAGGGCAGAGGCCAGATTCCTCTTTGGCTTAGGTTAATTCTTTACTATACAAGCACATATCATATGTAAAACACTTTATGAAATCCTCTTGTTATGGTCTTATTATCATTATTCAATTTAATGCCCCCCCCTTTTCCAGCAAGAAAAAGGAAGGTCTAATGGAATTATGTTGATTTGTCTACATTTATTTTCAATTTGATTAGCACAACTGGAAGTGGAACCCCAAACTCCTCTATCTCTAAGATAAGGCTTTTTCTTCTATAGTAGAACATATATACCCTGCTAATTATTGAATCTACAAAAAATCATTTGTATTTTTCAGTCAGCCTAGTTTCAGAAAAATTCTTAGAAGGAAAACAGCCTAATATTCCTTTCACTTTTTAAAAAAGATTTTATTTATTGTATTTGAGAGAGAGAGAAAGCAGGGGAGAGGAAAGGCAGAGACAGAGGGAGAAAATCTCAAGCAGACTCCACGCTGAGCATAGAGCTCAATGCGGGGCTTAATCTCCATAACCCTGAGATGATTACCTGAGCTGAAACCAAGAGTCAGACCCTCAACCAATTGAGCCACGTAGATGCCCCAAATAATACTCATTTTACTTTATTCCTGATCAGATAATTTAAGGCCTTGCGATATATCCAAGAATAAACTGAAAAGTTTTGGTCAAGAAGTCCAGAGAGTAAAGAGAGAGAGAGATATACAGGTAGGAAAATGAACCAATCAGTGATACAGTAAAAGTTTATAAAACTGGGAGAAGTAGGAAAGCTGTATCTACTTGGTAAGGGATCTAAGGAAAAGCTACACAGAGGAGAGTGATCCTTGATGTGATTTTATTTTATTTTATTTTTTTTTTAATTTTTTTTTTTAATTTTTATTTATTTATGATAGTCACAGAGAGAGAGAGAGGCAGAGACACAGGCAGAGGGAGAAGCAGGCTCCATGCACCGGGAGCCCGATGTGGGATTCGATCCCGGGTCTCCAGGATCGCGCCCTGGGCCAAAGGCAGGCGCCAAACCGCTGCGCCACCCAGGGATCCCCCCTTGATGTGATTTTAAATGCTGAATTGACATTTTCTAATTGGAAAAGGATAGAAGTCACTTTGTGAGAAAATTGGTTCTAATTGGGAAATCCTAAGGATTTATACCAAGCTGGAACGTAAAGTAGTTGTGATGGAGTGGCAGAAGATGAAGGAAGAACAAACATAGAATAGACCATAAATGGCCTTGGGTTACAAAAGAAGTTTTGGACATTTCCTCCTGTTCAAAATGGAAAGTCATTAAATCATAACATATGGGTTGAACTGTCACTTTTTAGGTAGAACCATAACAGCAGAGTGAAGTGATGGGAAAGAGACAAGGACTTCATCATTTATCCCTTTGTTTAAATAATCTAAGTGAGACTTGGATAAATGTATCTGATGGAGTACATGTTTGTCTTCATTCCTCCAAAATTGCACCAAAATGACAATAAACAATTAAAAAGGACAAAGAGGACAGGAGACGATAGTAGTAAGATATTAATAAAGCTTTAGAATATAGAATGGATTAGAAGCAGTGACCCCCTTAGAGAAATTCAAGAAAACTAAAACATTCTCGATAGAGAATGCAGGCATACCCCAAAAAGTTTCAAAAATTGGAGTACCATATGCTTTTATATAATAGAAGTAATTTGATGGGGCTAAAAATGGAAGGGTTAATTAACAGGTGATAGTAAGAGAGGTAGGCTCTCAGGACCTTCCCCATATTCCTAGCCAGGCAGCCAACCCTTCTCATCTTATGGGAAGTGGAGGGTACATTCTCTCAAGAATCTGAGCACCAGAGGTTTTGGCTTCAAGGACACTTGGCATCAGTATTTCTGGATGTGACACGAGAGGACTACATGATAATCCTTTTACTAAGTGGTGCAACTTTTCCTTAAGCACCTTTTTCTTCATTCTGCACTTTGAACACTGTTCTGCAGGTGTGTACCCCTAGGGAAATGATTAGAGGATTGTCTTCTCAAGGAAAGTGAAGGTCCCCAGAGAAAAGAGCAACAAATACTGTTAAGGATCCTCCAGCAGAATGGTCATATTTCCACCAACCAATCTGTAGTGAGACCCACCAGTAATGCTACTAAAAATGCAGCAAACCTGCAGTGATACTATACCAAGATCACTCAGTCATCTGAGGATCACCAGTCATCTGAGGCCTGATCATAGTTTTAAAATTGTGTATAAAGGGCAGCCCCGGTGGCACAGCGGTTTAGCACTGCCTTAGGCCTGGTGTGTGTGATCCTCGAGTCCCAGGATTGAGTCCCACATCGGAATCCCTGCTTCTCCCTCTGCCTGTGTCTCTGCCTTTCTGTCTGTCATGAATAAATAAAATCCTTATAAATAAATAAATAAATAAATAAATAAATAAATAAATAAATAAATAAATAAATAAATAAATAAAATTGTGTGTAAATATTATATAGTAACTTAATGAGATTTATAGTTAACTTTTTGCCTGAATGAGGATAACAATTATGAACTTAAATGTATTCAGTATAGGTGCAGGACCTGATACTGCTATTGAGTAACTATTAATGAATGAATGAATGAATGAATGAATGAATGAATAAAAGACACTTAAATGTGGTTATGAATTGCCAGGAATTTTCTTATTTTTTAATGTCAAACTTCTTTCAAACTAGTTGTTTTAATATATCAATATTTCTAAAGTCATATGAAAAAAGATGTGACCTCGTATTCCAAATACTAGTATTTTTTTCCCCAGGATTGAGTACTTTTGACAAGTAGTTCTAAATTTTTTTCTAATCCATAATTTTGGATTTTACTTTGTTGACTGGGATCAAATTGAGGATCAGGATATGACTACTGAGTCATAAATTTAATATGCCATAAATAATAGTGGGAAGAAACAAATGAAGCAATTATATATCAAACCCCAGAGGCATTTCTTTTATCTGTTACTTTGTTACTTCTAACTTTAGTGTGCCAAGTTTAGTATACAAGTACCGAGCTATATTGTTTCTTTCTTAAGACATTAAAAGAACTCATTTAATATTAAAATCAGGGCAGCCGGGGTGGCTCACGGGTTTAGAACCGCCTTCAGCCCAGGGCCTGATCCTGGAGATCTGGGATCGAGTCCCAGTCGGGCTCCCTACATGGAGCCTGCTTCTCCCTCTGCCTGTGTCTCTGCCTCTCTCTCTCTCTCTCTCTCTCTTTCTCTTTCTCTTTCTCTTTCTCTTTCTCTTTCTCTTTCTCTCTCTTTCTCTTTCTCTTTCTGTCTCTCCCTCTTTCTCTCTGTGTCTCTCATGAATAAATAAAATCTTTAAAAATAAAAAAAATTTAAAAACTCAGAAAAGTTGTAGAAAAAGCGAAAAACAATTATGATTTTAAGACATTAGCCACAGTTAATGTTGAAAACACTTTATTTTTAACATTTGAAATCACCAAAAGCAATTTAAAAGTATTTAAAAGAAACTTTTTTTATACAAATGTGGGTTTTTCCATTTTAAAATCTTATTTTTATTTAGATTTAGATCCAGGAGGACATTATATATTCCTGAATTTACACAGTTAATTTTTTTCTTTCTGCCTTTTCCTCCCTTTTTAACATTAATCTATGATCTATCTTATCTTACATTTTTTTAAAGATTTTATTTATTCATTCATTCGAGACAGATAGAGACATAGGCAGAGAGAGAAGCAGGCTTCTTGCAAGGGAGCCCAATGCAGAACTTGATCTTGGGACGCTGGGATCACGCCCTGAGCCAAAGGCCAACCTCTTGAGCCATCCAGGCATTCCTATTTTACATTATTTTGCTTGTATTTTTGTTGTTGTCACGTTTCATTGTTCTAATCATAATCAGCAGTTAGTTGCAGTTAACTAGAATTTGTTTCTCAGAATGGTTATTTTTTCTCTGTAAGGGTATTCGTATTTGGTAGGCCTTTTTTGTTTTTGACCTTTTCTTGAGCCACAGTGAATTATTCTCAGGATATAATTTATGAAAAATCTCTACATACTAAAATTATTTTGGAATCATTTACTTGATTTTTTTGACCTTTCCATTACAGGTATGTATCTTTTTTGTTATACTTGGAATTGCTACAGATTTTTATTTTGTTACTATTATAATTTGAAGCAACCAAAAGCAGCTAGCCATGTAAAATAAAGATGGGAAAGTGTTCATTCTATTTTCTTCCTGTCCAGAAATGTAGTTACCATGTCTACCATGTGCTCTAATTTTAGAAGTTTTTTTCAGCTTTTGGGGGGAAAATGTCTGCCTTGTTGACGTATACTAACCCAGTGTAAAAATGCTTATTACTTACTTATATAAGTAGATTCTCTTATATTGTATATATACTTTTTCTTTTAATAAATGGCTATGATAGCTTAAAATGCAGCAGCATCGTACATGTGTTGCATGATAATTTCCTTCAGTAAATATTCTTTGCAATTTACTGTGTGCTAAGCATTATGCAAGTACTGTGAATCCAACAGTATGATCCTTGCTGTCTGACATAGTTATTTAACGGCACTGTGAAGAGTTCATGAAAAATAAATATAGATTGGGGTGCCTGGCTGGCTCATTTAATAGAGCATGTGATTCTTGATCTAGGAGTTATGAGTTCAAGTCCCACATTGGGTATAAAGTTTACCTAAAAATAAATTAGATAACTCTTTTGATACTGTTTTAAAGTATTTATATTTACCTTTTGAAGACATGATTTGTATTAGCTTTTTATTATTTCATTGCATGTAAGAGTATCAACAACATAACATCACTTAATTTTTGAAGACTAACTAAATTCCAGACATTTTTTATTCATTTGAGGTACTTAAAAAATTATTTATTTATTTGAGAGAGAGAGAGCATGAGCAGGGGTGAGGGTTAGAGGAAGAAGCATATTCCCTTTTGAGCAGGGAGCCCGATGAGGAACTTGATTCCAAGACCCTTGAATCATGACCCAAGCCAAGGTCAGACACCCAACCTTGGGTGTCAACCTGACTGAGCCACTCAGGTGCCCATGGTAGATACTTTTATTATCCCTGTTTTGCAGATGAGTAAACTGAGACATATAGTTATGTAACTTACTGGGGTCGGAAGGAACTATGTATTGGAAGGTTTAAATAATTGTGAATTATATAATATTAAAAATGATAATTTTATCTCTCAGTCTCTTCAATGTATTTTCCATAGGTATCTGTCATTAACTGGTTGTTATATGTCTTTTTAGATTTTCCTATCCAACTGTCTTCCTCCTTTCTTGGTGAACATGTACATTTTATGAAAAATTCTTGTTTTAAAACTAGAGAACTTATTATGCATGTGAATTAAATGTAATTTTGATATTTTAAGGTGATGAAGTGGATATATGAACCATGAAAGATACCTATCAAACCATTGTAGTATCTTGTAAACTGGGTAAACTCAAAGATGGTTGTACTCATCTTGAGGCTTAACTAGGGATTTCTAGGAATAGAATGATTTGCAAGGCCTTTCTGTTCTTCAGGGAAGGGTTAGAGGTAAAATATATCGAAGTAATTTACTTTCACAGTAAAAAAAAGGAAGTCTCACCTTTTCTAGTTGAAGAAAATAATTACAGATTTAGAAATATTTTTATCATTTGAAATGTCTCTGTCTCCCACTTTTTAGTGAGTAAAGCCAGGAAATCTCTGGTATTCTGACATATGTTGTGTTTGCAGACAAATGTTGTCTTCTGTTTTGTAATCTGTGAAGTAGTGGTAAGGAATATGTATGTAGTGGTGGTGTGTATGGGTTTGGAAAAAATCTTTTTGCAGCCCTTCCGTTACTATGATACAGCACTACTATATACTACAATATAGATTGTGTAAATCTGATACTGTTATAATTTTAAATGTGAGCTAAATGGTTTTTAAGCTTAGTTTTCCCTTTTCTCATTGAAGTACAAGGAGTCCTCATTTAAATATAGCGTATTTGAAGAACATATGAGTAATTTTAGAGTACCAGATGAGTTTTATTTTAGAAAATAGTGATGCCTGTAGCCTATTTCTGCTAAATTATGGTTTTATTGGGCTTTAAATCAGCTAGTCTTGAAACTTCATCATTGTGTAGTCCAAATAAAGCTGGGTCTGCTTGCCTCTTAACGCTGTACCCATATCATTATTTAAAATAAATGCACATGAGCATATAGTATCTTTTTTGAATAAGTGGAGAAGATATGAGTGCTGAACAAAACTATAAAATCTTTGCCTTTCTCCCTAACCAAGAGACACTCTTACAAGCTGTTCCTCAAAAACTCTTTTTTGCCTGCTCCACACCTTTGATCTTTTTTACCTCTTCCACATATTGCCTGAATCTTTACCATGAGTACTGTTTTGTACTCTTAAGTAAATCAGTTTAGTCTCCATTTCAACTTTTTGATAAATGATGTGAGGGCACTGGGGATTCCTGTGGTGGTGGAACAGTTCCAAATCCTGGTTGTGGTTACATGAATTTACGAATAGAATACAGTTGAATAGATCGTGTGCACCCATGCACACATGTACATACAGATATGAATGCATGTAAAACTGGTGAAATGGGATTTTTAGTTTGTACCAATATCAATTTCTTGGTTTTGATAAGTTAGCTGGATGAGAACACATGTAAGAGACATTAGAGAAACACTTGCTTTTTAATTTGTTTTTTAAACAAGATGTCCCCGCCCTCAACAAAGTGTTGAAAGGCATTTACTTTTCACTAAAATAGATTAAAATTTTAAATATAAATATAAAGATTATTAACACAAACAGCTAAAAGATTAGGAAGTGATGAAAATTATGGAGTAAACTAAAGAAAATTCAAATAAAAAATACTCGGTATAAAGGTAAAATTAGTAAATGTAAAAGATAACTAAAATGGTTATTTTTAAAACTGGAGGAGATGTAAAAAAAACTAGAAGAGATGTGAAATATTAAGTTTATGTGATAGTCAATATTCAACATGCTCAGTTGTAATAAAGTACAATTTTTTTAAATTTTTAAAAAATTTTTATTTATTTATGATAGTCACAGAGAGAGAGAGAGAGGCAGAGACATAGGCAGAGGGAGAAGCAGGCTCCATGCACCGGGAGCCCGACATGGGATTCGATCCCAGGTCTCCAGGATGGCGCCCCGGGCCAAAGGCAGGCGCTAAACTGCTGTGCCACCCAGGGATCCCCAATTTTTTTTTAAAGATTTTATTCATTTATTCATGAGACACACACACAGAAAGAGAGAGAGGCAGAGACATAGGCAGAGGGAGAAGTGGGCTCTATGCAGGGAGCCCGATATGGGACTTGATCCCGGGTCTCCAGGATCACGCCCTCGGCTGAAGGCAGTGCTAAACTGCTGAGCCACCTGGGCTGCCCAATAAAATACAATTAAATTCAGATAGCTAAAAAAATACATTAAGTGAAAAAATTGTTTGAAATGAAGAATGGTCGTTGGGGCACTGTGTGGCCCAGTTGGTTAAGTGTCTGACTCTTGATTTCAGCTCAGGTCATGATATCAGGGTCAACTGATTGAGACCCACATCAGGGGCTCCGCAGTCTGTGGAAAGTCTGCTTGAGATTCTCTCCTTCCCTCTCCTCCTGCTCTTTCCTCCCCACTCCCCTGCTTGTGTTCTCTCTCCCTCTCTCAACTAAAATAGATAAATCTTTTTAAAAGATAAATAAATGGTTAATAATAAGAAAGATGCAGCAGTGCCTGGGTGGCTCAGGTCAATCCTGGAATTGAGCCCCTCAGTTGGGTTCCCTGCTCAGTGGGGTTCCCTGCTCAGTGGGGAATGTGCTTCTCCTTCTCTGTCTGCTCCTACCCCCACGCGTGCTCTATCAAATAAATAAATAAAATATTAAAAAAAAGAAAGATCGATCTAGGGGCACCTGGGTGACTCAGTCAGTTAAACTCTGGTTTCTGCTGGGTCATGATCTCAGTGAGGGCCCTGAGATGGAGCCCTGTGTCCAACTCCCTGCTTGATGCGAAGTCTGCTTCTCCCTCTCCCTCTGCCTCTCCCCACTGCTTATGTGCTCTCTCTTTCTCAAAGAAGTAAAATCTTTTTTTTTAAAAGAAAGATCTGGCTAGTTAGATATAGTAAATAATATAATACAATTAGAAATTTAAAAGTTAAATGGAAAAAAGATGTCAAAACAGTGAAAAAACATGAACAGTTTTAGATCAAAGAAATTAAAAATGTAGAATTTCACTGGCATAAAAGAAAATAAATCTGGTGACTACCTTTCTCTTACCTCTCATTTAATGACACGAGGGAAATTCTCCGTTGCTAGAACAGTTGATTCATAATGATCTTCTTTAAGTTATGTGTTGCAGTTGTGGTTGTGTAACTGATTAGATTATACCTTGATTATGTTTATAATTAAGTGCCTAGTTACTATAAAATGTTAATTAGATAATAATAATTCCCAATATTCTTTGGTTCCTAAAAGGAGAACAGTCAAAACTATTACGAATATATTTTCCAAATGAGAACCCAATTTTTCACCTGCTTTGCTTAAATTCCTTCGGCATTTTCTCATTACTCTTATTAGGAAGAAGACCAAACTTACCCTTTATAAAGACTTTTAAGTGATTTTGCCTCTCTAGCTTAATGAGCTACTGAGACACCCCTGCTCTCTGCCCCACTGTTCTTCATAGCTCATCCTTGTAATTTCCTTTAAGTTCTAGAAAAATAGCAAATTTTTCCTGCTTCATACTGTACTGTTTTTTTTGTTTTTTTGTTTTTTTTTTTTTTTTTTAGAACATTTTACTCTTCAACTCACTTCATACCTCAGATATTACTTTATGTCTTCATGGAAGGGCTCTCTAAATCCATGATTTAAATTGAGGAAAGTTAGGGACACTTGAGTGGCTCAGTGGTTGAGCATCTGCCTTTGGCACAGGTTGTGATTCCAGGTCCTGGGATCAAGTCCCATATCCACCTCCCCACAGGGAGCCTGCTTCTCCCTCTGCTTATGTCTCTGCCTCTCTGTGTGTCTCTCATGAATAAATAAATAATTTTAAAAAATAAAAAATAAATTGAGGAAAGTACTTAGTAAACTTTCCTAATTTCATTTATCACAGATATAATTTTATATATTTTATATGATTATTTAGTGAATGTCACCCTTTCCTACTAGAGTCTATGTCCAATGATGACAGGGTCATTTTGTTCAGTATTGTAAATTCTCTCCTCCATTAGTGGAACTCTGAATTTGACTGTATCACGTCTTTCTCAATATGTCTATATCTTTTTTTTTTTTTACTGTTCTTTTTCTCTGCATTGTATTTCCTCTGATTTAACTTCTAGTTTACTTATTCTTTTGAATAGTATTTAATAAGCTTTATCCATCCATTGTCTTTTCAAAAATTTTCAGTAAATCTGGGTTTTTTATAGTTAGAAGTTCTGATTCTTTTTCAACTCTGCTTGCCCTTTTTTTTTTAAAAAAAAGATTTTATTTATTTATTCATGAGAGACATGGGGAGGGGGCGGGGGTGTGGGCAGAGACATAGGCAGAAGCAGGCTCCATGCAGGAAACCTGATGTGGGACTTGACCCTGGGACTCTGAGATCACACCCTAAGCCAAAGGCAGACAGACGGTCAACCGCAGAGCCACCCAGGTGTCCCTGCTTGCCTTTTTGAAAAAAATATTCTACATCTATTTCTAAACTTGTCTTTCATTGCTTAAAGATATAGTATTCATAATTATTCTGTGTTAATTTGTAACTTTTAATTATCATGTCTGAATTTCTGTTTGTCTTTGCTGGTTCTCAGTGATGTTATCCTCTTTTCTTTTTTTTTTTTTATTTAAATTCAATTTAGGTAACATATAGAATGTTACCTTAATTTCTTTCATTATTACTCTTCACATCACTTCTCCCTTTTCCAGGCTGAGATGGTTTGGGGAGTTTTCTGATGTTAGTTTGATGCCTAGAATGAAGGTAGCTTTCTCCAGAGTGGATTTCCATGGAGTCTGCTGTATATTTGGGCTGGCATTGTCCTGATGGTCTTAGATATTTTTAAATTAAAAGCTTGAGGTTTTTTGTATCACTAAGATGATGTGAATGAATCCATATGAGCGCTGGTTTGTAGTTAAAACTTCCAAGGAATTTTTTTTTAACTGTCATTGCTTAGTACCAATCTAGCTTTCTCTGTAGACTCAAGAAGTGAAAAGAGTAGGGTAAGTTTATTCTTACCTAAAGTTAGGGTTAGTTAGCCCTTTATGTTCCAGGTTTTGGAGGGGTGAGTCTCTTGTTAGCCTTCTTGCTTTGAGCAGACTGAGGCTTTTATGTGTTTGTTACTCTTTCCCCAGAATCTCGTTTGCCTCCATTCAGCAGATGCTCTTAGGGTAAAAGTTCCTGTTTTTCAATATGAGGATTTAGAAATAAGTGAAATTAGTATTTTCTAGGAATTGCAGACACAAAATTAGTGTTGTCCTGATTTAATACATATATTGGAATTATTCACATGTAGATTATAATTGATTGTGAGTTTTAAAGGCTTTTGCTTATATAGAACCCTTCAGTAAATTCATGGCACTTGTTGGTACTATTACTATACAAAACTTAACTTGATTTTGAAAAGTAAAAAAGTTTTGAAATGATTATTGGTATATTTGTGGGATTTTGGAGGGTTTAGTTGTTAATCATAAGTAAAATGGTGGAATAATTTTCAAGTTAGTATATCATGTTAGATAATAAGGTTTTAAAATATATAGAAAAGAAATATAAGAAAGCATTTATTGTAGAAAACATTAATATTCATTTGTGAAATTCCACTGAAACAATTACAGAAATCTTTACAAATATATAATAAATAAAAACATTTTTATTCTTTTTGTATGATTTTATAGTAGAAATTTTTATTAACACTGTAGGTTGTTTATGATGTAGAAGTAATAAGTGCTTTCCTTATTAGTTATCTCTAAGCCAGACTGCTTTTTTCTACTTTTGGGAGGCAAAATTTTAAGAATTCTTAAAAGCCTACATTTTTAAATAATATATTTAGAGACTCTTTACCTACCATCAGTTCTTACCACCTCAAATTATGAATTATTCTTTTAGTGAACTTAGGATATTTCTAAATTTATTACCCTTACCCCATACCTACCAAATGCTGTATTCTCTCCATACTTAATTGCTTATGCTTAGCACTTCCAGAATATACTGTATATTTTTATATATCTCTGTTCTTTTGTTTGTGCTTTTTCCTCACCTATAAAACCTTTTCACCTATTTCTGCTTGTTAGAACTCTATAAATCTGGAGTAACTTATACATTTCCTTCATTTCAAGAATTCCATCAGTTGGGATCCCTGGGTGGCGCAGCGGTTTGGCGCCTGCCTTTGGCCCGGGGCGCGATCCTGGAGCCATGGGATCCAATCCCATGTCGGGCTCCCGGTGCATGGAGCCTGCTTCTCCCTCTGCCTATGTCTCTGCCTCTCTCTCTCTCTGTGACTATCATAAATAAATAAAAAATTTAAAGAAAAAAAGAATTCCATCAGTTATAGTCAGAGAAACCTCTTTGTAGGTAAAACTTATAAAAATATTCAACATTTGTCCTTGAGCTATAGTTATTGCTATATATACCTGCCTTTCCAAGTACTTTAAGAACAGAAATTAGTGGTATTTTATTAATATTTTTATTTCCCTTTCTCCAAGTTTTAAGCATAGTATCTTGAACATATATGACAACAGAAAAACATTATTAGTAACTTTTTGCTCCATACCAGACTGTGTAAATCACCTTTGTGTCATCTGACTGAATCTTTACAACATCCTTGTCATGTACATTTTGCAGATGAGATAACTGAATTTTATGATTTAAGCACTTTGCCTGTGGATTTACGTTTTTGAGTAGCAGACCTGGGATTAAAGCCATGGCTGTCCTGACCCAAGGTCCTTGTATTTTAACCCAGTAAACTTCCTAGAAATGAATTATTCCTATGGATTACATAAAGCTTCTTGTTAGTCATGTTGTAGGCTCTGGGCAAGTCTCAGTCCCCACACTGCTATTACATCTCCATAGTTTCATGATCTGTGGAGGTGACACAAATTCTCATGGGTGACTCGATGGTACCTGCTTAGGATATGTTTCTTGGTCAAATGCTGAGACTTTTTGATACCTTGATGATACTCGAATTTCTTAACATTGATATCATTGGTAAGCAGTGTTTGGATTTCCTTGCTTAAAAAATGGATATTATAAGATTTTATTTATTAATTTGAGAGAGACAGAATGAGCATGAGAATGAGAGAAGAGAGGGTAGAAGGAGAGGGAGAAGCATGCTCTCCACTGAGCAGGAAGCTGGTTGAGGGGCTTACTCCCAGGACCCTGGGATCATGACCTGAGGTGAAGGCAGGCGCTTAACCGACTGAGCTACCCAGGCACCCATATTTAGTAAGTTTTAGATCTTAATATTATTTTTTATAAACCTTGAAATATTTGTTTTTAATATACTAATTTTAGGATAAGTACGTTTGACTCAAATTAGCAAATGTAGTTTTCTTACAGAATTTTTTTTTCCCACAAGAAGACAGTTGAAAGTGACAAGAATCCAGGCTTTATTATAGCTTAAAGAATTGAATGGTTTTTGTGTCCATCCCCTGACTAAATTTATAAACAGAAGAAAAATCGCATGGCACAGTTTCTAGGTTTTACTGTTTTTAGTGCTTTCTTTTACTGCTTTATGCCATTAGGAGGCGAGAATTGGGATTTGGTATTGTCCATTTATGAAATAATATTTTTGCTCTTCAGTTATATGTCTTTAGCCACTCCAGTAGCTGCTATGCTAAGAAAATGGAAGTTCCTGATTTAAATTTAGTAACTTTCATTTGTATAGTATAGGCAGGTTAAGCCTTGGAGTTGCCATACTTTAAAGAGGCCTTTTGGGATCTCACTAAGGTTAATGTTATACTGGAGATAGGCCAGCAGCCTTAGCTAACTCCCAGGAAGTCTTGTTTCTCATTTACAGTTGTATAAATCATTAACATTTTCTTAATATAGTTTCACATCAGCTCTGCTGATGGCCTTAAAACCTAAATCTGTGTGTGTATAACATTTCATTGTAGAACTTTTATTTAGCCTTATACTTAACGTTTCATTTTTATTCTTAGTACTTAAAAGATAATAATAATTGAATATAATGTAATATTATTTCATATCAAGAAAAAATAGATGTGGAGTTCTACATACAGTTTTCTACCTTTTTTGGAAAATAAGTGTAAAATAGGTGAGGAAAGTTAATACATACGCTTATATTTGTTTATTTACACATAGAGGAACTTGACAAGGCTACAAAAGAACCATTAATCATGGTTATCTTCATGTGTGTCTGTTTCAGATGGGGATCTTTGGGGAGTAGATACAGGAATAGATATAAGAAAAGGGGTAAAAGTAATGGAATAGTCTCTGTATATAGTTTTATGTATTTTGATATCTATTTGAAAGTATAGTCCACTAAAAATCTTATTCAAACTACTTGTTGACCACTGTGCCTTTCTTTATCTGCAGTTAGAAAACTTATTTCCTTTATTTCTGATTGGATGTCCATATATGAAAAAACTTAAATCAGGGATTGAATAAAAAGTTATATACTTGGATAAAAATGTAGTTTTCATTTGTTACTTTTATTTCTATTTTGTGGAATTAAATAAAAGTTTGTTGAATTGTCACCTGCAGGAGCCAGCTTTACTGTTAGCATGATGTGCCCTCTCATGCAAAAATACCTAAGTCCTGGAAGATTTTGGACCTACCTCTTTTCCTCAAAACTAAAGTTCTCAGAAACAGATGAACTTTAGTTTTTTTTAAATTGCATTTTAATTGAACTAAGTTATGAAGGAGAAAGGGGTAATATACCGTGACACTGAGTGATACTCGTAATTAAAAATAGTAGCAAAATAGAAGGAAATGCAAATAGACTTGTTTATCACAGGCTTTAATGCCTCTTCATTTGATTTCTCTTTTATTTTTTCCTCTTCCATGGTTTGATTTTAGTTGTTTATCAGCTACTCAGAGAAATTTTATAAGTGGTATGTAATTCCACTTTTTAAAAATTATATTTATTTCCTGATTATAGAGTAGTATCCATTCTAGGATTTTTGAAAGATAAAGTTGTAAGGAGTAGAGTAAGTCATCTTTAATATTTCCAAAAATAAACTGCTCTAAAGATTTGGATCTATTTCCTTTTAGTCTACATATATGCTTTTTGTACCTCCCTTTTTTTTTTTTCAAGATTTATTTTTAATTTGAGAGAGAGAAAACACCACAAAGGGGAGGAGCAGAGAGGGAGGGAGAGAGAGGCTTTAGCAGACTTCCACACTGAACAGGGAGCCTGAGGTGGGGCTTTATCCCAGGACCTGAGAACACAATCTGAGCCAAAGCCAAGACTTGGACACTTAACTGTGCCAGAGGTACCCCTCTGCCTCTTTTATGTAAGAGTCAATAGCTTTACTTTTGTAAGCACTTGAGTACAATTTCTGAAAAAAAATATTGGATTTTTAAAAAACTTAGATACAGGGGCCACATGGGTGGCTTAGTCAGTTAAGCATCTGCCTTCAGCTCAGGTGGTAATCTTGGGGTCCTGGAATTGAGCCCCATACCGGGAGGGAGTCTCACTCTCAGCAGGGAGCCTGCTTCCCCTCTCCCTCTGCCTGCCACTCTACCTATTTGTACGCTCGCTCTCTGTCAAATAAAAAAACAAAACATATTTATATACAATAAAATTCATTTATTTTTTTCACGTATAGTTTTCTGAGTTCTGGCAAATTTATGGACTCATGTAAATGACACCACAGAATACAAAATGGTTCCCTCATTCTCAGAATTTCCTTGTGCTGCCCCTTGTAGTCAGGTTTTTTCCTACTCCTGACCTCTGGCAACCCACTAAGCTGTTCTTCATTTATAGGTTTTGTGTTTTTCAGAACATCATATAAATATAATCACATATAATTCTTTCAGGCTGGCTTTTTTCATTTAGCATAATGCTTTTGACATTCATCTGTGCTGTTTGATGTTAGGAGTTTGTTGCTTTTATAGAAGTATCAGAGTTTGCTTATACATTCATTCACCCATTGATAACTTTAATTGCTTCTAGTTTGGGGAAATTGTGAAAAACGCTTCTAAAAACGTTCATATGCACATTTTTGTGTGAATGTAAATTTTTATTTCACTTGGGCAAATACCTAAGAGGAAGATTGCTGGGTCATATGGTTAAGACAGTGTTTAATTTCATGAATAACTGCCAAACTGATATCCAGAGTAGTTGTTCCATGTTAATTCCCACCTGAAATGTCTGAGAGTTCTAGTTGCTTTTTTCCTTCACTGGATATTGTCAGAGTTGGGTTTTGGTGATTTTAGACATCCTGTCAAGAGTGTAGTGGTATATTCTTGTCATTTAATTTGTTTTTCCCTTATAGTAATGGATGTTGAGCTCTACTAATGAGCTTATGTATTGTCTATTTTCTTCGGAGAAGTCTCTTTGCAAATCATTTGCCCATTACAAAATTTTAATTTTTTCAGTTTTGAGAGTTCTTTAAAAAAAAAAAACCTTCGGATATAAGTCCTTTTTCACATATGCATCTTGATAATATTTTCTCCCAGTTTGTAGCAACAGTTTTTAATTTTTGTGAAGTCCAATTTATTGGGTTTTTGGAAATTTGGTGTCATATCTAAGGACTGTGCTTATTATATTAACTCATGGTCATCAATTTTTCTTCCTGTGTTTTCTTTTTTAAAAAAAGATTATCTATTTGAAAGAGAGAGGGAACATGAGCAGGGGGAGAGACAGAGGGAGAGGGAAGAAATAGACTCCCTGCTGAGCACGGAGCCCTACTCAGTGCTTGATTCCAGGATCACTAAGATCATAATCTGAGCTGTTGTTAGACACTTAACCACCTGAGCCACCCAGGTGCCCCATTCCTATGTTTTCTTTTAAATATTTTACAGTTTTGGGGTGCCTATGTGCCTCAGTCAGTTAAGCATCTGACTCTTGGTTTTGGATCAGGTCATGGATTAAGCTTCATGTTGGACTCCACACTCAGTAGGGAGTCTGCTTGAGATTCTGTTCCTCCCTCTCTCACTCTGCCCCTCCCCTGCTTGTATGCACTCTCTCTCTAAATAAATAATTTTTAAAAAAGATTTTATTTATTCATGACAGACACACAGAGAGAAGCAGAGACATAGGCAGAGGGAGAACCGGGCTCCATGAGGGGAGCCCAATGTGGGACTTGATCCCAGAACTCTGGGATCACGACCTGAGCCAAAGGCAGATGCTCAACCACTGAGCTGCCCAGATGCCCCAATAAATAAACCTTTTGAAAAATATTTTACAGTTTTAGATTTTCCATTCAAGCTAAGATATTGATTGGAGTATAGAGAAGGTATATAAAGTATATATAGAGATAAAATTTTTGTGCTTAATATATTATCTGTATATGTTTATGCTCTATTTATGACAGTAGAAAAACTAATGGAATCAACAGCCAACTTCAGTTGTACATCATTAGTTCATATATTAGCTGAAGTTAAAATTTATAATTTATAAATATTTATTCTTTGTCCTTGCTTCCAGTCCAATCATTAAATCAGCCTGGAATTTTATTTTTTAATTCTTTTAGTTCCTACTCATCTTTGCAAGTCTTTTTTTTTTTTTTTTTAAGATTTTATTTATTTAGTCGTGAAAGACACACAGAGAGAGAGAGAGAGGCACAGGCAGAGGGGGAGAAGCATGCATGGAGCACAACGTGGGACTCGATCCTGGGTCTCCAGAATCACACCCTGGGCCGAAGGTGGCACTAAACCACTGAGCCACCGGGGCTGCCCATTATTGCAAGTCTTTTTAAAAAATTTCTTTTATTAAAGTAGACTCCATGGGCCCAGCATGGAGCCCAAAGCAGGGCTTGAGCTCAAGAACCTCAAATTAAGACTTGATGAGATTAAGAGCAGGATGCTAAACTGACTGAGCCACACAGGCACACTTCATGTCTTAGTTTTTTAAATTTAATTTTTAATTTATGTTTATTATTTTTTTTAAATAATGAAACATAGTTAACTTAAAATGTTATATTAGTTTCAGGTCCACAGCATAGGGATCTGACAGTTATGTACATTACATTACAAATGCTTACCACAATAAGTGTAGTTACCTTCTGTCACCATACAGAGTTTTTACAATTTTATTGATGTATTCCCTACGCTGTACTTTTCATCCCTGTGACTTATTATTTTATAACTGGAATTTTGTATCACTTAATCCTCTTCACTTATTTTGTCCTTTGCTCCATCCTCTTCTCCTGTGGCAACCACCAGATTGTTCTCTTTATTTGAGTCTCTTTCTGTTTGTTTACTTGGTGTTTCAAATTCCACAGAAAATTGAAATAATATGATATTTGTCTTTCTGACTTATTTCACTTAGCATAAGATCCTCTAGGTTCATCCCATGTTGTGAAGAATGGCAGGATTTAGTTCTTTTTTTATTGCTGAGTAATATTCCAGTGTATCAGGGTGTGTGTATGTGTGTAGTGTGTATGCTACATTTTCTTCATTCAGTTATTGTTGGTCACTTAGGTAATTTTCATATCTTGGGGATTGTAAATACTGCAAGACATAAGGATGCATATATCTTTCTGATGTGTTAGTGTTAGTGCTTTTGGGTTTTTTGAGGGTGAGTGAAATATCCAGCAAAATTACTTTTTTTTCTGTTATTCCTCCATATTTCATTCTAATAACATACAGATTTCATTACTATAGCTTATTGGGGAGGTTCTTTTTAGTTTTTTGGTATTATTTTAATTTTTTCCCTTTAAGTTTTTTTTTCTCATGTTGTTTTGTTACTGTGGCTTTATAATATGACTTGGTATTTAATGGGACACCCCTCCATGTACTTATTCTTCAGGAATCTTGTGCTGCTTCTTGTCCTTTGTTCTCACATATACATTTAGAACCTTGTCAAGTAAAGAATGTAATTTAAATCAAGTCTGCGATTGAGAACAATCATAAAAGATGAACCAAAGAAAGATAAATAATTTATCTTTTTTTAATTCATAGAGACAGAGAGAGAGAGGCAGAGACACAGGCAGAGGGAGAAGCAGGCACCATTCAGAGAGCCTGATGTGGGACTCGATCCAGGGTCTTCAGGATCCTGCCCTAGGCTGCAGGCGGCGCTAAACCGCTGCACCATAGGGGCTGCCCAAGAATTTATCTTTGAAGACATCAGGTAGTCACCAAAGTTGTGAAGAATGATGGAGCCAGAGCCAGTCCACTGAGACTGATATTTGAGGCCTTCTTTCCCCCTAATGGTATATAAATTCCTGAAAAGGCCCCTGAGAGGTTGGAAAGCTAAGCCATTATTTTGTTACACTTACTGGTCTAAGGAGACCAAAGTTGGAGTTCAGGACCTCTAAGAAGAGAGCTTTTTGCTAAACCTCTTTGGTTTTATGTTAAAACCTCAGGGGGCTATGCTCTAAATGAAAGTTTCTCAGTTTCACCACTATTGACAGTTTGAATGAGATAATTCTTTGTTGTCAGGAACTGTCCTGTGCATTAAAGGATGTTTATAGGCATCTTTGACCTGTACTCAGTAGATGTCAGTACCAACACATCACCCCCACTGTGGTAATCAAAAATATCTCCATGTATTGCCCAATGTCCCCTGGTTGGCTAAAACCATCCCTATTTAAGGAAATTTGCCCTATATGGTATACTTGAATAAACCAGGCTTTACAGGAATTGAAGCTCATTTAGAATACTCTCGTTGATTAGATTAAGATGATCTGAGATACATAGTAGTTTTTTACTTTAAGCTGCCTGTGAAAAGCAAATGTTAGTTCACCCCTGAAAAGATAGTATTATCTTCAAATTATCTCTTCAGATTCTTACAGATAGTATCTGACAGTCACAATCAGTTAGAAGATCTATATGTAGCATAAAAGGATACAGGACAACACCTGATGAAAGACAAGTAAAACAAAATATAGCAGAAATAGATGAAGAGAGGATCCATAAAATGTAATAATTAAGACTCAAATATAAAATAAATATATATTCAAGGAAATTAAAGAGAACTGGACCGAGGAAATATTCTAGAACTCAAAAATACCACATTATAACAGCAAATTACCGTGTCATATTCCACAGTACTCAGTTTTTGTTTTTATTGCAATTATATTAGTTTAGGAAGTAGTAACATCTTTACTTTTATTGATGTTCCTATTAAGTTTATGCTATTTTCTGCATGGATTTAACTGTTCTTTAATACCTTTCAATAATTTTATAATAGGCTTACATATCTTTTGTTAGATTTTTCCTAGATATTCTGTAGTGCTTTCTAACGTTTTACTTTAAAAACTACTCCAAAAAATAGAGGAGGAAGGAAAGCTTCCAAACTTACTTTATGAGGCCAGCATTACCCTGATACCAAAACCAGATAAAGACACTACAAAAAAAGAGAACTACAGGCTAAAATCTCATGAACAAAGGTAAATCCTCAACAAAATATTAGCAAACTGAATCCAATAATATATTTAAAAAATCATTTACCATGATCAAGTGGGGTTTATTCCTGGGATATAAGGATGGTTCAGTATTTGCAAATCACTGTGATATACAGCACATAACCTAAAACCATATGTCATTTCAATAGGTATAGTAAAAACATTTGACAAAATACATCACCCGCTCATGATAAAAACCCTAAACAAAGTAGATTTAGAGAGAACATACCTCAACCTAATGAAATCCATATATGAAAAATGTACAGCTAACATCATATGTAGCGGGGAAAAATGAAAGCTCTCCCTTAAGTTAAGGAACAAAATAAGGATGTCCACTCTCACCACTTATATTCAACACAGTACTAAAAATCCCAGCCGCAGCAGTCTGACAAGTGGAAGTAATAAAAGACATCCAGATTGGTAAGGAAGAAGTCAAACTTTCATGATTTGCAGATGATGTGATACTATATATAGCAAACCCTAAAGACTCCATCAAAATAAAGAAACTACTGAAACTGACATATGAATGCATAAGATCACAGGGTACAAAATCAATATACAGAAATACATTGAATTTCTATATAATAGTAATGAAACAGCAGAAAGAAATTAAGAAATCAGTCCCATTTACAATTGCACCAATAATATCTAGGAATAAATTTAACCAAAGTGGTGAAAGACTTGTACCCTGAAAACTACAAACATTGATGAAAGAAACTGAAGACCATATAAACAAATGGAAAGACATACCACGCTCATGAATTAGAAGAACAAATATTGTTCAAATGTCCATACTACCTAAAGCAATCTACAGATTTAATGCAATCCCTGTTAAAATACCAACAGCATTTTTTACAGAAACTGGAACTATCCTAAAATTTGTATGTAACCACAGAGACCTCAAATAGCCAAAGCAATCTTGAAAAAAGAAAAAGCTAAAAAAAAAAAAAAAAAAAAGAAAAAAGAAAAAGCTGCAGGTATCACAATTCTAGACTTCACATTTTATTACAAAGCTTTAATAATCAAAACAGTATGGTACTGGCACAGAAACAGACAGAGATCAATGGGATAGAATAGAAAGCTGAGAAATGAACTCACACTTACATGGTCGGTTAATCTTCAACAAAGGAGAAAAAACTTTGCAATGGGAAAAAGATGGTCTCTTCAACAAATGGTGTTGGGAAAACAAGATGGCTATATGCAAAAGAATAAAACTGGATCACTTTCTTACATCATTCACAAAAAGGAACTCAAAATGGATTAAGGTTCTAAATGTGAGACCTGAAACCATTAGAATCCTAGAAGAGAGGACAGGCAGTAATTTCTCTGACACTGGCCATAACAACATTTTTCTAGAGGCAAGAGAAACAAAAGCAAAAATAAATTATTAAATAAATTATTGGGACTACTCAAAAAGTTTCTGCACAGCAAAGGATACAACTAACAAAATTAAAAGATAATCTACTGAATGAGAGAAGATATTTGCCAAAGACATATTCAATAAAGGGTTTATATCTAAAATCTATAAAGAACTTAACACAACACCCCAAAATCAAACAGTGCAACTTAAAAATGGCAGAAGACATAAACAGACATTTCTCCAGAGAAGATATACAGATTATACATGAAAAGATGCTCAACGTCATTCATCCTTAAGGAAATGCAAATCAAAAGAATGAGTTATTACACTGTTCAGAATGCCAAAAAACAAAAACCCAAGAAACAACAACTGTTGGTGAGGATGTGGAGATAAAGGAACCATCTTGCACTGTAGGTGAGAATGCAAACTTGAGTAGCTCTGTGGAAAACATTATGGAGGCCCCTCAAAAAATTAAAAATAGACCTACCATATGGTTCAGTAATTCCACTACTGGGTATTTACCTAAAGGGAAAAAATATTAATTGGAAAAATGTATGTTTATTGTAGCATTTTTTCCAGTAGGCAGATTATGGAAGCAGCCCAAGTTGCATCAATAGATGAATGGATAAAGAAATAGTAGAGAGAGATGCCTGGGTGGCTCAGTTGGTTAAGCATCTGACTCGATCCCAGCTAGGTCTTGATCTCATGGTCTTATGTTCAGGCCCCCATGTTGTGCTCCACACTGGATTGCTATATTGTACACCTGAAATTAACAAACTGTATGTTAACAATCCTAGAATTAAAAAAAAAAACTTTTGCTTTCTAATAAGATGCAATTAATTGCTATCAAAGCTGTGGTTCATCTCACTATTGTACTGTGTTGAGTGACAGAAAATTTTCTGAGAGTAGGCATCCCTAGATTTCTTGGGTTATTAACCCAAATTAGTTTTAATGAATTATCTTTTTTTATGTAGCTGGCCTTAGATTGCCAATAACTTTTTTCAGAAATTTTTGCATCTGTAGTCCTAAGATTTGCGTGCAGTTTTCTCTACATTGTTTGTTTGCTTTTGGTCTGAAGGTTATGCAAGAGTCATAAGATGAGCTATGAAAAATAAATCCCATTTTATTGTGGAAGATGTTTTTAAGACTGGAATTAAAAGTTTCTTGAAAGCATAGTAGAATTTAACTGTGATGCTCTTTCAGCCTTCAGAAAGTGATTTCAGAGCAAAGCATTTAAGTACAGGAAAGAATGAAGAGGCCAGAGGAGTTGTAGGTAAATATAAAGATATTTTATAAAGTATAAAATTTAGATAAATAAAAATATAAAATGCAGGTAAAGTATTGCCTTTAAGAAACTATTATTGTAGTTTTTAAAAAACCTTATTATTATTTTTATTCATGATAGACGTAGAGAGAGAGAGGCAGAGACATAGGCAGAGGGAGAAGCAGGCTCCATGCCAGGAGCCCGACGCAGGACTCGATCCCAGGACTCCAGGATTGTGCCCTGGGCCAAAGGCAGGCGCCAAACCGCTGAGCCACTCAGGGATCCCCTATTATTGTAGTTTAAATCATAAAAATAAAATATATGACAATAATGGCACAATAGGTGATATAGGATGGGTTAATGGGGTTAAACTGTTGTAAAGTTGCATTATTTTTTAAATTATTAATTTTGCTGATTATGGTAGGTAATACTAATTCAGGAATCTTTTTGCAATATGTTAAGATAACCACTAAAATAGTTAATAAAATTGTAAAGCTTTACAGTGAATAAAGAGGGCATATGATGTAGTGAGCACTGGGTGTTATATACAACTGAAGAATCACTAAACTCCTCTTCTGAAAATAATAATATGTCAATCCAAAAAAAAAAAAGTGAATAAAATAGGAAAAAAAATGGAATACTAAAACATTTGACCAATCCAAAATGCATTTAAAAATAAGTAAACAGAGCAATGGGACAAATAGATAATCAAACGATCGACCTAAACCCATTTATACCAGTCATTGTATTACATTGAAGTGGACTAAGCAATTCAGGTAAAATCCAGTGATATGCATACTAAATAAAAAACAAAGCCCAACTATATGCTGTTTATAAGCACCATACTTAAAATATAAAAGGTCGAAAATAATACAATGGAAAAAAATTATAAAAAAAACTTCACTGAAAGTTGGTGTAACTGTAGATATTTTACAAATACTCAAAGTAAGAATTATTACTAGAGATATAGAGAAACACTTCATAATGTTAAAATCAATTCAATAAGAAGATATAATAACTCTAAATTTATGTACTTTCATTAAGAGAAGCTTCAAAGTTGCTTAATGCAGAGACTGAAAAAACTAAAAGGATATAGATAAAAATCCATAATTACTTTAACATATTTGTTCCATGAAGTGATGGTACAAGTCTAGAAAAGAGTAAGAATATTGTCATTGAAGAACACTAATCAACTTGTCCTAGTTAACGTATATAGGACATTCTCCACCCAAACTCCCAAAATGTAGAATATACATTATTTTACTTAGGAAACTATTTCATATGCTGGACCATAAAGCAAATCTCACAAATTATCTCATAGATTTCAAGATTTGAATTCATGTAGCATAAATTCTGTGGCCACAGTGAATTATACTAGAAATTGGTAGTAGAAAATTCCCCAAATACTTTGAGAATAAGCAACATATTTTTAAATAATCTGTTGCTCAATAAAGAAATTGCAGTAGTAGAAAATATTATAAAGTAAATGAAATGAAAATGTATTTCACAACTGGTGGTATACAGTTAAACCAATACTTAGAGGGAAATGTATAGCTCCTAATGTATATATTGGGAAAGAATGTTGAAAATATGTTTCTATTTCAAGATGTTAGGGAACAGACAGCAAATTAATAAACCTAATAATTGTAGAATGAAGGACAGGGATGCCTTGATGGCACCGTTGGTTAAGCATTGCACACTTGTTTTTGGCTCAGGTCATGATTTTAGGCTTATGAGATTGAGCCCATGTTGGGCTCCATGCTCAGCACAGAGTCTGTTTAAGACTTTCTCTCTCGCGCACGCTCTCTCTCTCTCTCTCTCTCTCTCCCTCTCCCTCTCCCCCCTCCATGTCCCCCTCCCCCGCACTCTTTCTCTCTCTCTCAAATAAAACAAATCTTTTTTTTTTAAGGAATGAATGATAAAATAAAAATAGAAGTAAGTAAAATAAGTTTGGTCAGTTGATATAGCATGCAACTCTTAAGCATGAGGTCATGAGTTCAAGCTCTACATTGGGCATAGAGCCTACTTAAAAAATTTTTTTTAATTAAAAAATAGAAGTCAGTAAAATAGACAAATGTATAAAAGTAAAAAATCAAATGCCCAAAATTGGTTATTACTGCAGATAATAAAAAGTTACTTACGGGGGGCACCTGGGGGGCTTACTGGCTGAGCAGTCTGCCTTTGGCTCAGGTCATGATCCCAGGGTCCTGGGATTGAGCCCCACATCGGGCTCCTCGTGGGGAAACTGCTTCTCCCTCTGTCTGTGTCTCTTCCTCTCTCTGTATCTCTCATGAATAAATAAATAAAATCTTAAAAAAATAAACTAAAAAGTTACTTGCAAACTATTATATGCAACTTAATGTCAGTATATTTGAAGTTTTTAATGACATGGGCAAATTTCTTAAAAGTTCGATGTTAGGAGGGGCAAGATGGCGGAAGAGCAGGGTCCCCAAATCGCCTGTCCCCACCAAATTACCTAGATAACCTTCAAACCATCCTGAAAATTTACGAATTCGGCCTGAGATGTAAAGAGAGACCAGCTGGAATGCTACAGTGAGAAGAGTCCGCGCTTCTATCAAGGTAGGAAGACGGGGAAAAAGAAATAAAGGAACAAAAGGCCTCCGAGGGGGAGGGGCCCCGCGAGGAGCCGGGCTAGGGCCGGGGCGAGTGTCCCCAGGACCGGAGAGCCCCGTCCCGGAGGAGCAGGAGCTGCACCAACCTTCCCGGGCGGGCGGAAAGGGGCTCGCAGGGAGTTGGAGCAGGACCCAGGAGGGCGGGGATGCCCTCGGGCTCCCTGGGACACTAACAGACACCTGCGCCCCGGGGGAGTGCCCCGAGCTCCCTAAGGGCTGCAGCGCGCACGGCGGGACCGGAGCAGCTCGGAGGGGCTCGGGCGGCGGCTCCGCGGAGGGGGCTGCGGGGCGGGAGCGCGAATCCCAAAGCGCAGGCCCGGGAGCACAGGGCGCCGGGACACAGCCCAGGATCCGGCCTCCCCCGGGACAGGCAGAGGCCGGGAGGGCCCAGGACAGCAAGGACGCTCCTGCCCCGAGCTGAGCAGATCAGCGGCCCCGCCCGGAGCCTCCAGGCCCTGCGGACAGAGAACCGAGAGCCGAGAGCCCCGAGCCCCCTAGTTCCTGCGGAGGCTGACTCCAGGCTTCCAGAGTTGCCATAGCAACTGCGACTGTTCCTCCTGGGGCCCCACGGGGTAAACAACCCCCGCTGAGCCCCGCAGCAGGCAGGGGCAGAGCAGCTCCCCCAAGTGCTAACACCTGAAAATCAGCACAACAGGCCCCTCCCCCAGAAGACCAGCTGGACGGACCAGTGATACTCCCCCGTGTTCCAATACAACTTGTTTTTGGCCACTCTGCACTGAGCAAAATGACTAGAAGGAAAACCTCACCTCAAAAGAAAGAATCAGAAACAGCCCTCTCTCCCACAGAGTTACAAAATCTGGATTACACTTCAATGTCAGAAAGCCAATTCAGAAGCACCATTATACAGCTACTGGTGGCTCTAGAAAAAAGCATTAAGGCCTCACGAGACTTCATGACTGCAGAATTTAGATCCAATCAGGCAGAAATTAAAAATCAATTGAATGAGATGCAATCCAAACTAGAAGTCCTAACGACGAGGGTTAACGAGGTGGAAGAACGAGTGAGTGACATAGAAGACAAGTTAATGGCAAAGAGGGAAACTGAGGAAAAAAGAGACAATCAATTAAGGGACCATGAAGACAGATTAAGGCAAATAAATGACAGTCTGAGGAAGAAAAACCTACGTTTAATTGGGGTTCCCGAGGGCGCCGAAAGGGACAGAGGGCCAGAATATGTATTTGAACAAATCCTAGCTGAAAACTTTCCCAATCTGGGAAGGGAAACAGGCATTCAGATCCAGGAAATAGAGAGATCCCCCCCTAAAATCAATAAAAACCGTTCAACACCTCGACATCTAATAGTGAAGCTTGCAAATTCCAAAGATAAAGAGAAGATCCTTAAAGCAGCAAGAGACAAGAAGTCCCTGACTTTCATGGGGAGGAATATTAGGGTAACAGCAGACCTCTCCACAGAGACCTGGCAGGCCAGAAAGGGCTGGCAGGATATATTCAGGGTCCTAAATGAGAAGAACATGCAACCAAGAATACTCTATCCAGCAAGGCTCTCATTCAAAATGGAAGGAGAGATAAAGAGCTTCCAAGACAGGCAGGAACTGAAAGAATATGTGACCTCCAAACCAGCTCTGCAAGAAATTTTAAGGGGGACTCTTAAAATTCCCCTTTAAGAATTCTTCAGAGACTTAGAACAAGTTATTTTAAGGTTTGTGTGGAATCAGAAAAGACCCCGAACAGCCAGGGGAATTTTAAAAAAGAAAACCATATCTGGGGGCATCACAATGCCAGATTTCAGGTTGTACTACAAAGCTGTGGTCATCAAGACAGGGTGGTACTGGCACAAAAACAGACATATAGATCAATGGAACAGAATAGAGAACCCAGAAGTGAACCCTGAACTTTATGGTCAACTAATATACGATAAAGGAGGAAAGACGATCCACTGGAAGAAAGACAGTCTCTTCAATAAATGGTGCTGGGAAAATTGGACATCCACATGCAGGAGAATGAAACTGGACCACTCTCTTGCACCATACACAAAGATAAACTCAAAATAGATGAAAGATCTAAATGTGAGACAAGATTCCATCAAAATCCCAGAGGAGAACTCCGGCAACACCCTTTTTGAACTTGGCCACAGTAACCGGAGAAGGACAAACAGTGTATGTTCTCATTCACTTGGGGAATATGAATAATAGTGAAAGGGAATATAAGGGAAGGGAGAAGAAATGTGTGAGAAATATCAGAAAGGGAGACAAAACATAAAGACTTCTAACTCTGGGAAATGAACTAGGGGTGGTGGAGGGGGAGGAGGGCGGGGGGTGGGGGTGAATGGGTGACGGGCACTGAGGGGGACACTTGACGGGATGAGCACTGGGTGTTATTCTGTATGTTGGTAAATTGAACACCAATAAAAATTAATTTATATATAAAAAAAAAAGTTCGATGTTAACAAAATAAACACAAAATAAGATAGACAATTTCTTTTTTTTAATATTTTTAAATAAAATAGTCCCTATGTGCATTGTGGGGCTTGAACTCACAAACCTGAGATCAAGAGTCACATGCTGTACTGCCTGAGCCAGCCAGGAGCCCCTGAAATAGAAAATTCCAATAATCTTTTATCTATGAAGAAATGTATGTAGCTCACAAACTTTTCCACATGATCATTCTAAACCCACCTGGCTACATGGGCAAATTTTCTTACATATTTAAGAAGAAATACCAGAGATCCTTTTAAAGAATAGCCAAACAGGAAAAATCTTTTCTAGCTCATTTTATGAGCCAGCATAACATTGATAAGACCTAAATAGCATATTATAGGAAAGGAAAATTGTAGACTAATTTATAGTATGCACATGGATGCACAAATTATAAAAAAGTATATTATCTAATAGAACCCAGTGATACATTAAAAATATATAATGCAACATGAACAGATGGGTTTATTTCAGCAATTCAAAGCTGGTTTAACATGTAAAAAGATGATATGTAATTCATTAACAGAAGAAAGAAGAGAAACTATGTAATAGAAAAAATATCTTCATAAAATTCAGTATTTTTTTCTGATTTTTTTAAATTCAGAAACTAAAAATAAAGGGAACTTTATTGTGATAAAGAATATCTACACCGGATCCCTGGGTGGCGCAGCAGTTTGGCGCTTGCCTTTGGCCCAGGGCGTGATCCTGGAGACCCGGGATCGAATCCCACATCGGGCTCCCGGTGCATGGAGCCTGCTTCTCCCTCTGCCTGTGTTGTGTCTCTGCCTCTCTCTTTCTCTGTGACTGTCATAAATAAATTAAAAAAAAAAAATTAAAAAAAAAAAAAAGAATATCTACACCAAGTCTTTGGCTGTTAACATATTTAATAGTGAAATATTGAATGCTTTTTCACTTACCTTTGGGAATGAGACAAGAATGTCCCATGTCATTATTTATTTTCCACAGTCCTTATATTATTCTACGGGCTATTTATTTTATTTTTTTTAAGACTTCATTTATTTATTCATGAGAGACACAGAGAGAGGCAGAGACACAGGCAGAGGGAGAAGCAGCCCCTGCCCCCCCATGGAGAGCCCAATGTGGGACTCGATCCCAGGACCCCAGGATCATGACCTAAGCCAAAGGCAGGCACTAAACCGCTGAGCCACCCAGGGATCCTCTCTACGGGCTGTTTAGATGTTATATGATATGTTCAAATTTACAGTGTTAATGTGAGTAGCATAGAGATAAAACCAAGCTCTGGGGGATGCCTGGGTGGCTCAGTGGTTCGGTGTCTGCCTTTGCCTCAGGGCGTGATCCTGGAGACCCGGGACCGAGTCCCACATCGGGCTCCCTGCATGGAGCTTGCTTCTCCCTCTGCCTCTCTCTCTGTGTGTCTCTCATGAATAAATGAATAAAATTTAAAAAAAAAATAAAAAACAAGCTCTGACTCTAATTGTTCTTCACGTGATCTTTAGGTCTGCTGTTACATAAAGTAGATTGATATTTTGTAGTATGGTGGGTACTACCAAGTTTATAAACATTAAGAGAAAAACAGCTTATAAAATTATAATTTTATATTTTGTATTGAATTATATTGAATTTTTCTTTAAGATTTCATTTATTTATTCATGAGAGACACACAGAGAAGGAGGCAGAGATACAGGCAGAGGGAGAAGCTGGCTCCATGCAGGGAGCCCGATATGGGACTCAATCCCAGATCCCAGATCACAACCTGAGCCAAAGGCAGACGCTCAACCACTGAGCCACCAGGCTCCCCAAATTATATTGAATTTTTAAAGAAGCCATTATGCATGTTCATGAATGAATTTTCTTTCATCATTATTTCAAAGATTATAAACTTTTTTAAATTATAAATTTTACTTTAAAGTGAAATGATTAAATGTAGAATTATACAGTATTTGTGTTAAAGGACACCAGAAAAGGTTCAAATTCAACTGCCTCTTTAGAGAGATGAGGAAACTATCCTCCTCTTGTATTTCCTGTGTACTCTACTGCCCTACAATTTTTCTCATAGGAGAAAGTTATCATAGATATAGGGTAATTATTAGGGATTTTGGAAGAGGCAGAGAGGGTGCCAAAATCACATTAAATATGGCCAGAGGCACCTTTTTTTTAGGAACATTAGAGTGGATGGGTCTCTTAATATTCTCTTAATCAATTTTAAGAACTAATTTAAAGCTCTTGTACAAAATAGGATATACCTATTCTAGATTTATATGACTTTTTCTTTCTGTTTTTCTTTTTTGGGGGGTATCTTTTTTTGGTTAGAGACTGAAATGAGTTTCCACCAACTGTTTCCAAGAAGTAGAGAGGTTATCCTCCCCTTCCCCTTGGAAATAAGCCAGGATGACAGAAGTGATGATGCTTTGAATATAAAGGGCCTGAGGGAGAGCTGTAAAATGAGGCACAGAGGAGTTTACAGCAGCACTGTTAGGCGCACTGTTGAGACAGGCTTTAAAAGCATACTGTGGGACTCTTGGCCCAACCTCCAAGAGAAAGGAGTTAAGAATAGAAGGGTCAGGATGGTAGCAGAGAATGGGTACTAATTAGATATCCTTTCCCCTCATTCCAGCTGGTTGCAGAAAAGACAAATCTTTCCATTTAAGCATTACGTCTTGTAACTATAACTATTTTTTAGACAAATTGAGACAACAATGGTATTTTCCTGTGCTAAAGTAGAAAAATATAGTAGAGAAAAAATAGTTCATCTCTTTAAAATAAGAGGGAACTAGAAATATGGTAGATAAATTTCATAATACTCTTACTTTTGGGCATCCAAATTTAACTCTCCCCAGTGTACTAATAAATAGGTACCTGTTCTTTATAGATCTTCTTACCATGTACTTTGTTAAAATCGTGAAACCAACTAAGACAATTTTAAGCAGAAAAAGGGCTTCAGTAAAGTTTGGAACACTGGATCCCAGCAAGATACAAGAACCATGCGCAGAGGCTATGTGGAAGTCAATATAGATGCAAAATCAAATCACAAAGGTGGTTCCATATTGGACAGAGGCACTATAGCAATACCATTGATGCTCATAGTAGCCATACATCTTGGTTTTTCTTGAGGTTAATTAATACGTCATTACACTCTCAGAAGTTCCCAGTTTGGACAATAAAGTACATGGTCACCATTCTAATGTTGGAACATTACTGCTTCTGGAAAGCACATAAACATGCTCCTACTTCACTCTTGCCAGCATTGAGTTCACTTGTCCTTTGCTTCTTCCTACAGGCTGGCTTTCTTGCTTGCTAGCTTTCTCTCATTCTTTCTTTGAAATATTTTACGTTTTTAAGTAATCTCTATACTGAACATGGGGCTCGAACCCTATAGCCTTGAGATCAAGAGTTGTATGCTCATCCAACTGAGCCGGCCAGGTGCCACCACCAGGCTCTAGATTCAGATTCTGAGGCAGATTTGTCTGAATGATAGTATTTAGCTACTAAGGAGTCTGGAAGTGTATCTGCATTTTCCAGTTTCTATATATAAGCGAATGCCTGAAAATGTGGAGGTTTTCCCAAACATAACAAAGTTTCATAAGCTGGCCAGTTAAAGAATGCAGATATGTAAGTGTATTATGCTTCAGTTATTGTCCCATTTTACTCCTTTCCTTTTGGTATATTCAGTGCTGTCCATTTCCTGTTGGGCTGGCTAAATCTATTAAGCACTTATTAAAGTGAGTTATGTATCTGCTCAAAGAGAATGTTATTGAAAATATAAACTAGGGTGGCTCAGCGGTTTGGCACCTGCCTTTGACCCAGGGTGTGATCCCGGAGTTCCGGGATCGAGTCCCACATCAGGCTCCCTGCATGGAACCTGCTTCTCCCTCTGCCTATGTCTCTGCCTCTCTCTTTTTGTGTCTCATGAGTAAATAAAAAAAAATCTTTATATATATATATATAATTTTATATATATATTATATATATTTATATATATATTTTATAATTTTATATATATATATAAAATCTAATTTTTTTTTTCTTTCCCCCTATAAGCAAGGAAATTCCACTGGGGTGAAGGACAATATTTGCCCATTCTCACATCTTTATTATGTGAAAAAATAACCTGTCCCACCATAAAAGATAGAGAATTAAGCTTCATAAAAAGCTAAAGGGCAGCCCTGGTGGCTCAGTGATTTAGTTCCGCCTTCAGCCCCGGGCGTGATCCTGGAGACCTGGGATGGAGTCCCACCTCAGGCTCCCTGCATGAAGCCTGCTTCTCCCTCTGCCTGTGCCTCTGTCTCTCTCCCTGTGTGTCTCTCATGAATGAATAAATAAAATCTTTAAAAAAAAAAAAGATAGTTTAGATATTTCTATCCAATAAGAATTTTTTTAAACAATTATAATGGTTCAAATTCTATTATCACGTGAAAATGCCAGGTTTTAAGAGGAATTATAGGGGTGCCTGGGTGGCTCACTCGGTTAAGTGTCTGCCTTCAGCTCAGGTCATGATCTCTGGGTCCTGGGATTGAGCCTCACATAGGCTTCCTTCTCTCTCCCTCCAAGTCCGGCTTCTCTTTCTCCCTCTATCCCCTCCCCACCATGAGTTCGTTCTCTCTCTCTCTCTCTCTCTCTCCCTCTCTCTCTCTTTCTCAAATAAAATCTTAAAAAAAAGGAGGAATTATATTTAGAATTAAATTTCCTTTTAACAATGTAAGTGGGATATTTAGCTTTATACCGTATTGCAGAGGCCTTTCTTGCATTTCGTTGCTCCTACTACTAGGTAATCCTTTTTGGATAGGTATCCAGTTAGTTTTATAAATTTTGTTATCAAGGTTGAAGCCACCTAGAACAACAGTCTAATAGCAACATTTAGAGGCACTTTGTCAGACTGCTGTACTGACCTTATCCTCTGTGAGGTAGTGTCTCTGTTTTTCTGGGTCAGTTCGTTTTTGTGAAGGACTAGAACTCCTTAGCCTGGGGAAGAAGATTTAAAAACAAAAGAAGCCACAATTTGATAAAAAGATCCTGTTGTATGCTTAGCATATATAATTATAGATAATAGTCACCTGTGTTAATTACTGTTTTAATGCAAAAAACTATAAAATTGATAAAATTTTATTAAAGTGACAGCCAAATTAGATTTTTCCCCTAAATCTAAAAAGAGTAAAGTCTCAGTCTTTTTTAAAGAAACTTGTTTTGAACACAAATTTATATTCAGAAGGAATAGTTAAGACCATGTTGTTGTATTTCTCCTTTATTAAAACTTTGGTGCCAATAAATCAAATTTAATGGTACTGAAAAAGTGGTATATGCTAAGGATAATGGAATGTATCTATTACCTCTTCGTGGGTCAGCATCTAATGAATTCTGTGACAGTAGTCTTGTTTGTATCAATACAGTCTCTGAAGGTTATTTAATAGTGCTATCATCTTCCTTTGATTTTTATCAGTATACAAAATAGTCTCTGATTTTATTATTTTTTAAAAGATTTTATTTATTTGAGAGAGTGAACGAGAAAGAGAGGAGTGAGGGGAGGGGCCGAGGAAGAAGCAGATTCCCCACAGAGCAATGAGCCAGACCTGGGGTTCCAGGATTACCACCTGAACCAAAGGCAGATGCTTAACTGACTGAGCCACCTAGGCGCCCCAGTCTCTGATTTTACTACATTTAATATTTTTAGTTGTTTTGAGGAATAGCTTTGTGATTTCATTTTGGTATTTGGTTTTAGAAAACTTTATCTTTATAAATTAATTTTGCTGAGGGGTGACCGTCTGGCTCAGGCAGAGCATGCAGCTTTTGATCTCAGGGTTGTAAGTTCAAGCTCCACGTTGGGGTTAGATATTAATTTTAAAAAAATTCTTTAGAAAAAATTTTTGCAGAAAAAAGTTGTACTTAAATATCTAAAATTCAATTGGAATCACATCAGGGTAAACTGACTTTTATATACTTCATTTGCAAGGATTGAAAAAAGTCTAAGCCAAAATAGTACGTGCTCAAATGAAGATTATCAAGAGGCATTTCCTCATTTTTATAGCAGGATACTTGTGTTCTTAACACTCTTAGCTTTCTTCCTCCTAATTGTCAGTGGATTGCAATTAAGTGAGAAAATTTTACAGGGCAGTGACCTCACCATAGGATGGCAGTAGCATTTTTATTCAGTGAGATTTATCCTTTGGAGAAATTTCTAGTAGCAGTATTTTGCCCTTCTCATATGCAGGAGAAGAAGTACAGATACTGTCTCTTAGCTTTAAAAACGATGTGACTCATTATTTTAATAATTTATGTCCTACCTTTTAGGTAGGTTGTTTTTTTTATCAGTTTCTCTATAGGTGGAAAATGCTAATAAGAATCTTAAACCTTGTGAAATGTAATTAAAATATAATGTGTTTCTATATATTATATATTTACATTTCTTAAATATAACCAAAACCAGTGCCTTAAATTAATTAAAACAACCCTCTTTTTAGCAAAGTTAAAGTATATCAAAACTGGATTAGACATTTTGATATGACTATCACTAGATTATCACTAGATTATTAGACCTTCACTAGATTGTGTTAAGCATATGTTATGTACTTGGAATAGAAAAGATGCAAAGGTATATATATCATTGCCTTTAAGAGCTACACAGTCTAGAAGAGGAAACATTTAGTTTTAGGTGAAAATTGTTCCCATATTTATGCATTTACATATATGTATGTTGACTTTTAATTTTGTAAACAAAAAATCATATCTGATTTGAAACAGCTGTGACAGTAAGCCCTCATCAATAAAAATTTAGAAATAAAGCCAACATGTCAACAAATATTATATAAGGCATTTATGAAAATGTTCATGTATGTATTTGTAATAAATTTGGAGCAGAAGCTTTTCTTTTCCTGTATTTTGTCTTTTTATTATAAAAATTTTCAAATATACACAAAATCAAGAATTACCAACATAGTTTTTTAAGCCCCTCAGGTTTATTTGTTTGCTGGTGCTTACCTAGATATCTCAGATAGAATTTTCATTACTTTCTTAAAGGCTTCAGAATGCTTAAAAAAGGGGCATCCCAGGGGACTTAAGGGTTAAGTGCCGCCTTCAGCTCAGGGCCTGATCCTTGAGACTCCAGTCCCACATCAGGCTCCCTGCAGGGAGCCTGTTTCTCCCTCTGCCTGTGTCTCTGACTCTCTTTCTCTGTGTGTCTCTCATGATTAAGTGAATAGAATCTTAAAAAAAAAAAAAAAAAAAAGCCCTTTGATTTAAAGAGCACTGACAACAGAATGAAAATCTGAAGCTTGGAATCTGCTGGATTTTCCCAACTCCTTTACCTTTGTAAGCTTTTTAAGCTTTTCTTTTGTGAGCTTCTTCCATATTTGAAATTTGGAGGTATATATCTAGCACAAATTCAGTCTTCTAAGCACTAAAAGGCTTTAGGTACTTGGGGAAAATATGTATATATCTATATATCTGTCTAGTTTATGGCAACGAGGTAGCTTTCTGTTTGTTCCATCTGTTTAGAAATTGTTATAATTGATAAAACCATAGTTGTATACGCTTATGTAATAAATTCATGAAACAGTGGAATGAAGACAAAACATATTTTTGTAGAGGTGCATCTTGGCTCCACATATTGTTGTATTTTTATAAAATTTGTCCCTTTTCAGGTTAGAAGCTCCCTGTATTTTTTTAAAGATTTTATTTATTTATTCATGGGAGAAGCAGAGAGAGGCAGAGACACAGGCAGAGGGAGAAGCAGGCTCCACGCAGGAAGCCCGACAGGACTCGATCCCGGGTCTCCAGGATCACACCCTGGGCTGAAGGCGGCACTGAACCGCTGAGCCACCTGGGCTGCCCAAGGTTCCCTGTAGTTTTATGGAATCACTGTGATTCCTGTGATTAGTGATTCCTAACTATTTCTTAAATATGACTTTCACTTGTTAGTTTACACAACTAACAAGTTATAATAGGCATAAAAAATACTCCATTTATTCCAGAGACAGCTAAGTATAACCCTTGTTAGAATGAACTTTATTAGTTTAAATCTCACAGAACTGTTATATTTCCAAGTTTTTAGGAGCCATGTATCACAGTGGTCCCCATCACTCCAATGTGTCTTACTACATGTATTCTATGTAGGTTAACGCATTATTAAGTGTGCTCATCCCAAGTAGCTTGTACATATTAACTGGCTAAGTTTGTTACAGTACAACTTTTACTAAATTACAAAAAAATATTTTAAATGATAACAGCAATATATAAGAAAAGCGAAGATGTGAATATTGTACGTTCTGATGCAACTAAAGCAACATATTCCATATAGTGAATGACCCATATGAGAGAAAAATGGGTAACACAAATAGGTGACAACTAAGAAAAGAAGTTTGTAATTGACAGGGAAGGGTAACAGGTGGAAATCTGAAGATTTCAGAAAAGTGTAACAATACACTGAAAGTCATATTTTTTTTTTAAGATTTTATTTATTTATTCATGAGAGACGCAGAGGGAGAAGCAAGCTCCATGCAGGGAGCCTGACATGGGACTCAATCCCGGGTCTCCAGGATCAGGCCCTGGACTGAAGGCAGCGCTAAACTGCTGAGCCCCCTGGGTTGCCCTAAAGATTTTATTTATTCATGAGAGACACAGAGAGAGAGGCACAGGCAGAGGGAGAAGCAGGCTCCATGCAGTAAGCCTGATGTGGGAGTCAATCCTGGGACTCCGGGATCATGCCCTGAGCTAAAGGCAGACATTCCACTGCTGAGCCACCCAGGTGCCCCTTTATTTGTTTTTTAAAAGGTTTTATTTAATCAAGAGTGACACAGAAAGAGAGGCAGAGACATAGGCAGAGGAAAAAGAAGGCTCCCCACCAGGAGACTGATACGAGACTCGAACCCAGGACCCCAGGATCATGCCCTGAGCGGAAGGCAAACACTCAACCACTGAGCCACCCAGGCGTCCCATGTTAATTACTTTTAAATAATAAATTTGCATTCTGTTTTATGTATCACTATCAGTGAACTTAATTAATGTCTGTCCCAAAGAAGATGTAGTCTCAGTGTGTGTATAACACATTTCTGAGTTTGTAATACTGAGAATTAGACTGTACATTTTGGTCACTTTGCCAGGATAAAAAACACCTGTGATGGCTTAGGGAGATAGCCAGCTGGCATTGCATGGTAAAAATAAGTGTGGTGTGCAATTCTAAAATTTGTATGGAACCACAAAAGACCCCACATAGCAAAAGCAATCTTAAAAAAGAAAAGCAAAGCTGGAAGCATACAATTCTAAACTGCAAATTTTATTTTAAAGCTGTTGTAATTAAAACAGTATGGTACTGGCACAAAAGTAGACACATAGATCTATGGAACAGAAATAAACCCATAATTTTATGGTCAATTAATCTTCAACAAAGCAAGAAAGATATCCAATTGGAAAAAGACCATTGCTTCTACAAATATTGTTGGGAAAACTGGACAACAGTATGCAAAAGAATGAAACTGGACCACCTCCAATACCATAACTGATAGTAAATTCAAAATGGATTAAAGACCTAAATGTGAGAGGTGTCCGGCTGATCTCTTGATCTCAGGGCTTGAGCCCCACATTGGATGTAGAGATTACTCAAAAAAAATAATAATTAAAAATAAAAGACCTACCAAATGTGACATGTGAAACCATAGAAATCCTAGAGCAGAACAGAGGAAACTTATTTAACATAGGCCATAGCAACATTTTCTAGATAACATCTCCTGAGGCAAGGGAAACAAAAGCAAAAATAAACTATTAGGACTACATTAAAATAAAAAACTTCTGCACAGCAAAGGAAATATTCGTAAAACTAAAAAACAGCCTATGATTGGACTCCCTGTTGGGAGCCTGCTTACCCCTCTACCTATGTCTCTGCCCTCTCTCTCTGTGTGTCTTTCATGAATAAATAAATAAAATCTTTTAAAAAATAAAAATAATTAAAAAGGAACCTACGGATTGGGAGAAGGTATTTGCCAATGACATATCCAATAAAGGGTTAGTATCCAAAATAATAAAGACTTTATACAGCCCACCACACCAAAAAACCGAATAATCAACTAAAAAATGAGCAGAAGATATGAACAGATATTTCTTTGTAGAAGACATCCAGATGCTCAACAGGCGCATGAAAAGATGCTCATCATCACTTACCAGGGAAATGCAAAACAAACTGCAATGAGATATCAGTTCATACCTGTCAGAATGGCTCAAATCAACAATACAAGAAACAACAGGTGTTGACAAGAATGTAGAAAAACAGGAACCCTCTTGTAGTGTTAGTAGGAATACAAACTACAAAAGCCACTCTGGAATACAAACTACAACAGCCATGCTTCTACAAGGATGTAGAAAAAACAGGAACCCTCTTGTAGTGTTAGTAGGAATACAAACTACCACAGCCACTCTGGAAATCTCCAGCAGTATGGAGATTTCTCGAAAAGTTCAAAACAGAACTACCCTACTATCCAGCAATTGTGATACTTGGTATTCACCCAGAGAATACAAAAATACGAGTTCAATGGGCTACATGCACCTCTGGGTTTATGGGAGCATTATTTAATAACTAAGATATGGAAGCAGCCCATGTGTCCATTGATTGATGAATGAATAAAGAAGAGGTCGTATATGTATGTGATGGAATATTACTGAGGCATAAAAAAGAATGAAATCTTTCCATTTGCGATGACATAGATGGAGCTGGAAAGTATAATGCTGAGTAAATAAGTCAGAGAGAGACAAATACCATACGATTTCACTCGTGGAATTTAAGGAACCAAACTAGCAAAGGAGAAAAAAAAGAGATAACAAATCGAGAAACAGACTCTTAATCATAGAGTGAGCAAACTGATAGTTACCAGAGGGGAGATATGTGGGGATGGGTGAAAGTGAAATAGGAGGTAGTGATTAAGGAATTCACTTATCCTAATAAGCACCAGATAGTTTAAATATATTGAAGCAATCTAAGGACTTTATGGACTGACAATATGCATTCTAACCTGAAGTCTTTCTCAAGGCTTAATTCAACTCTGTCTCTTTTAAACTTCCCCTGATTAGATTTACATGCAGTGATTACCCAGTGTAAAATACTGTCCTGAAAAATCTTTATTCTCCTTAAATCCTGTGTTTTTCTGTAAAGCATTTATTGCCATCTGACTTCTCTGTTTCTTGTTTATTGCCATTTCCTCTCCACACATACATACACTCATGCACAATAGGATTGTGAGCTCCATAGTTTTAGGATTTTGCAAAAATATTGCTCTATCTCCTTTACTGTTGCCAGTGACTGGCACATGCCAGGTTTTTGAAAAACGTTTCTTGAATGAATGAAGTTAATTCTGAATCTCCCATCCTTCTGAACTTCTCTGTTTATAGATTATATTCAAAATAAAATGTTAATTTTATGGTGGTTGATGTATATAAATTTGGTTGTTATCACCTTTAGATTGTCCTAAGGCCTAGGGCCCTATTTTGTTCTGTGGCCTGCCCTGCCCCAGAGTTTTATTATGCTTGATAGTCAAGTTTGAGCTCTTGACTCAGCTAGGACATGAATTTGAATTTGGACTCAGCCATTTACTTAGCTTTGTGAAATTAGGCAAATTTTCTGATCCTGTGCTAAAAGTGGTATTAGAATGTACTAGATAGTGATACTTGAGGACATACAACATAGTTTATTTGAAAATTGAAAAAAATGCCTAACATGCTCCATCTCATATAGTGAGCTTAATAAAATGTAGCCATTGTTATCTAGATGATGAAAGCATTTTTTCATCCCCCCCCCCTTTTTTTAAAGATTTTTATTTATTTGACACAGCACAAGCAGGAGGAGCAGCAGGCAGAGGGAAAGGGAGAAGCAGGCTCCTGCTGAACAAGGAACCCAATGTGAGATTCCATCCCAGAACCCTGGGATCATGACCCAAGCCAAAGGCAGACCTTAACCAACTAAGCCCCTATTCATTCCTTTTGATTAGTTTATGTTGTTTATAATAATAACTTTCAAGAAGGGGGGGAAAAAAGTCCCTACATCTATCATCTCACTTTATATACCATCTAAATATGCCACAGGTATATGATGGATTATTTTTAGCTTTTTGTTCCTACTCTTCCTTATTGTACTCTTATCAGTGTGATTTCTGTTTTATGAATGAATAACACTGTTTTCCAGCTTGTACTTCAGGACACACCAGTGTAATATCAAGGTTTAGTTGTAGCCAGCAAGCTTCCCTGCATTTTGACTCTGGCACCTGTCCTTCATGACTATTGAGTACAATTTTCTGATTTTCCTCTCCTGTTACTCTCTCATCCCAACTCTACTCGAGTCTTGGCTGTGTAGCCATGTTCTTTCCTTAGTATTATCTAATTTTTATGTACATGTGAATTTTCATATATATAAAATATATTTTTCTCCACTGGGAATCCCATACCATTTTTATGATGGGGTATATAAACATACCGTATATTCTCTTCTCAACTGTGCTGTGACAAACCTAGAAATTTTTACCAGTTTCAATAAATGTGAAAGATTAGGAAATACTAATGTATCATGACCTTAGGTTCTTGTGATTTGTAGAAACTTTAAAATCGTCATACTAGGTAGTGGGAGTTCCCTCCTCTATGCTATTTTCTCTGTCGTTTTCCCAGAATACTACCAGTTTTGGCCTTTACTTCCTAAGTAAGAGATTGGAGGGATGTTCCTTCTTGTTGGAATTTTAATTTTTCAGGGAATAAATACTCTGACACTTAAAAGTCCTTCACTAAAACAGCAGTACCTAATCATTTTTTGGTGAGACTGACATCCACTCATTTTCCAGTCAGGTTTTCCATTCCTCTTTTATATACATTAATAGTGAAGGAGTGCTCAATATTTGAGAAGACCCTCCCAACATGAGAGAGAAGAAACATGGGGGAAAAATGATAACCAAGAAATTGCAAGGAACAGTTATGAAAACTTAAGGGTAAAATAAGTCTTCTAATATACACAAATCAGAAAATATTTCTTCATTAAAAAGAATGTACTGATTCAGATTCTTACATTTTTAAGTAGTGTCACTGTTGACTTCCTCACCCAAGATTGGCTTCAGCAGAATTAAAAGGAAAATAAAAGGTGCAGAAGATACAGTGAGAAACTTTAAGATGGTGAAAGAGAGACTGTTTTGAACTGGTATGAGGGATGAGAGCTTTGTTTTGGGGCTGGAGGCATCTTGCTTTGGCTTTGGGAAGAAATACAGGAAACGAACTGTTGGGAGTTCTGCTCTTGCTTCTCCCCTTTGAACACAAATTACCCAATTCTTCTATACCTCCAGTGTCTGAGAATCCTTATCCTGGTATCCTCAGGAAGTGAAATCAGGATGGTACTCTTTGCTCTTAGGGATGTGAAATATGAAGTGTTGCCTCCACAGCTCATACTCATCAGATTCTTAGTACTGATAAATTATAATCTAAAGAGAATCTCCTCTTCATAACATTTTTCCATGTGATCAAAGAGTGAAACTCCTTTCCTAAGGAATTATTTTTTTGAAAAGAAAGATTGACTAGTTTTCGGCTGCCTGAAACATTTTTTTAAAAAAGATGTTATTTATTCATGAGAGAGACAGAGAGAGAGGCAGAGACATAGGCAGAGGGAAAAGCAGGCTCCTTGATGTAGACTCTATCCCAGGACCCCGGATCACAACCTGAGCCAAAAGCAGACCAACGGCTGAACCACCCAGCTGCCCCTGAAACTCTTACCTTAGGTGTTTTCCACCTCAACATTCTGAGCTCACTGGGGCTGACAGAGGCTGTTGTCTGGCACTCTCCCATATACATTGCTTGAGTGAGTTTCTTAGAAGAAAATGAGCACACAGGCCAAAATAGTAAGACATTCCAAAGATCCCAATACATAAAATCTTTAAAAAAAAAAAGTGATTCTAGCCCTAGATTTTACATAGATACTCATTTATTAGTTTAAGGAATTCCTTGTTTCTGATATTGCTTTAAAGTTGTTTGTTGTTCATAAATGATTATTAAACTTCATCAAATGCTTTTTTTTAATCTAATGAGATAATTATATAGTTTTATGCCTTAATACCTTAATATGGTGAATTACATCCATAGAATAGTCTTTGCATTCTGAGGAGAAGCCTGCCTTGAGCATTTCTAGGTCTGTTTAACAGAAAAATTTTTTATTTATCTGAATCATGTGGCAAGCTCAGGAAATGTAACATTATTCTTAAAATTGTGAAATGTACTATGGGACTCCTGGGTGGCTCAGCGGTTGAGTGTCTCCTTTTGTCTCAGGGTGTGATCCCAGGATCCGGGATTGAGTCCCACATCGGGCTCCTTGTATAGACCCTGCTTCTCCCTCTGCCTATGTCTCTGCCTCTCTGTGTTTCTCATGAATAAATAAATAAAATCTTTTAAAAAATAAAATAGTGAAATGTACAATAAAAATAAGAACATGTGTAAACATGTTTATTTTTATGAATTATTTTATTTACATAAATTTAGACAAGCAACCGACTCTTTAGTTGCCACGCAGGTTAAAAAGAATATTACCAGTGTTCCTCAGTTGCATTTCTTCTCCTTCCTCACCTCAAAATGGGTAACTAGTGTCATGACTTTGTGTGACCATTCCCTTGCTTTTATTTATAGCTTTATAATCCAAGTATGTATCTGTAAACAGTTACTATTTAGTTTTCAAAAGCTAAGTAACAGATTTAACTCTGTATGCAGCATAATATTGCCACCATTGAAAGAAGGCTTCCAGAAGGGGATACAAGCAGAATAGTCATTGTGTGACTTCACAGTCTCTTTTGAGGGAGATCATAATGACTCACTCATAAGGTGAATAGTGGAGTCCTCTTTACCACCACTGAGGCATCTGGTGAGCCCTTACTAATATAGATACTATATAGAGTGTAGTCAGAAGGAATGGGCCACTATCTGCTTCATAATTCTAAAGTCCACTTGCTCTCTCTTTCTCAAAGAAATAAAAATAAATATTTTGTTTTTAAGTAATCTCTACACCCAATGTGGGGCTTCCACTCACCACCCCAAGATTAAGAGTTGTATGCTCTACCAACTGAGCCAGCCAGGTACCCCTCATCTTTCTTGATAAAAGTTTGTGTAGGTATTTAATTCTAGTATAAAAATAATTAAGTTTTCTTCACTATTTTGAAGATGCATCATTACACTTAAAAGCTTACGCTCCAGCTGTTGATATGTTTGAGGACATTCTATTTCCTGATCCTTAGTATGTCACTTTTTTTTCCTTAATGGAAGCTCATGGAATCTTGTTTTTATTCCCCCAAGGGTTCTAAGGTTTTTTTGTTTTTGTTTTTGTTTTTTAATTTTCATCGATTATGTTTAGGCCCTTTTAATCTGGTGGCTTACTTTCTCAACCCTGGGAGATTTGTTTTTGGTTTTGTTTTCCCCCCTATGATTATAGTTGCCTTTTTTTTTTCTAATAAAATGGCCCATCATTTTTCTTCTGGTTCTCTGATTTTCTCCCCTTTATTATTTCTCTGTTTTTGTTCCACTTTGAATTTCTGATTTCCTAGAAAGTAAATTTCCTAGAGGTGCCTGGGTGGCTCTGTCAGTTAAGTGTCCAACACTATTTTTTTTTTTTACAGATTTTATTTATTTATTCATGAGAGACAGAGGGTGGGGGCCAGAGAGAGAAGTAGGCTCCACGCAGGGAGCCCGATGTGGGACTCGATCCTGGGACCCCAGGATCACGCCCTGGGTCAAAGGCAGGTGCTAAACTGCTGAGCCATCCAGGGATCCCCAAGTGTCCAACACTTGATTTTGTCTCAGGTCATGCTCTTAGGGTCCTGGATTGAGCCCAGCATAGGGCCCATGCTCAGTGAGAAGTCTGGTTTGGGATTCTCTCCCTCTGCCCCTCCCTCCCTTTATAATAAATAAATCTTTTTAAAAAAGTAAATTTCCTCAACTTTATTTTTAAGATTTCAACTGATTTTCTTTTGTACCGTCTTCGTTTTGTTTGATGAATATCTTATTATGAGAATATAAATTTTGGTTTTGTTCCTGTGTGGTCTCTGTTCCTAGTCTCTGTTTCGTACATGTTATGCTTTTCCTTCCATCTGTCTATTTATAGACTCTGTCTCTTAAGCTAGAGGTTTTCAAAGATACCAGATATCACTGGCTAGCTGCTCATGATTGAGAAGGAAACCAAAATGCTGATTGGAAGTTTCAAGTGCATGGATAGATTTTGTCTATTTTGAACTTTATTGGATGGTGATCTGGGAAGACTATTTGTGGATCAAACTCCAGTGGTAGGATTTTCAGTTATTTCTCAGATTAGTTACTTTCCCCAGGAAAGAGTCACTCTCCTGCATGTATGTTAAGGATCCCAAGTTGGAGAAGAAGGCTGGATTCTCTGCCTTTTGATACTACTATGTAAATAGTCACTTTTCCTATTTCGGTTTGGAGAAGAGAATGAAACCTATAACTGAGTTTGTGTTATCTTTGTTTTAAACTTTTCAGAGAATGAACTTTCAAGACACCATATCTCCCTAGTACATGGAGTCATGGGAGGGGATTGAGGGATCTGATTATTTTTCTTAAATAGCTGTCACTGACCTCCTTCTTACTTTATTAGCCCTTTACTCCTTTTTTTTTTTTAAAATTTTATTTATTTATTCATGGAGACACACAGAGAGAGAGGCAGAGACACAGGCAGAGGGAGAAGCAGGCTCCATGCAGGGAACCTGACTTGGGACTCGATCCCGGTCTCCAGGATCACGCCCTGGGCTGAAGGCGGCGCTAAACCGCTGAGCCACCAGGGCTGCCCAAGCCCTTTACTCCTTTTACCTTCAGTTCCAAAATTATTGATACTACCAGTTCTTAAGCTTTTTGAAAATTCTGTGGTGTAATATAGGTTGGTTCTCACCTTCTTTCTATTTCAGCCTGGAATATAGCTTTTTCTGATCTAAGTCATTTACCATTGAGGAAAGGTCCATTTCCTTTCTAACTTTAAAAATGTCATTGATTTTTCTTCCTCTTAACCTTTTTTTACCTATCCTTCTAAAGTATTTTTCCTTCTAAGAGATTTCCTTGATGTAGTGAATAGTAGTAGAGTTTTAGGAGGGATTGAAATTAAATTCATGTATATAATTTTCCACCTTAACCTGGAAGCCTAAACCTACTTTTTAATTGTCCTACTTGTTTTTTTAATTTGTACACGTTTATGATGAAGTATTGAAATATCCTGAAAAAGGTAATATCTAGATGTTCCATATATGTTAAAAAATAAAACATTAAGGGTATTAATTATTTCTGTGAGTATCAACAGTCATACTCCCCTTTTGGAATAGGAACTAGATAAGAAGAAAGGACATATTAGGAAAATTCAAATGAATGTACTGAATTAATTCACAGGGAATACCAATCACTGTAAAATATTGAAATAAAGAAATTTGGAAGTACCTGGGTAGCTCAGTCAGTTAAGCATTTGCCTTAGGTTCAGGTCATGATCCCAGGCTCCTGGGATCCATTTGGCATCAGGTTCCGTGTTCAACAGGGGGAATCTGCTTCTCCTTCTGGTCCCGTGCCCCCGCCCCATGTGTCCACTAACTTGGTCTCTCCTTCTCTCTCTCAAAAATAAATAAATAAAAATCTTTAAAAAAATAAAAATTATATTCTTTTCCGATATTGTTACTAAGAAGTAACGTCAGGGCCACCTGAGTGGCTCAGTCCATTAGGCATCAGCCTTTGGCATGGGTCATAATCCTGGGGTCCTGGGAAGGAGCCCCATATCAGCTCCCTGCTCAGTGGGGTGCCTCCTCCCTCTCCCTTGCCTGCTGCTCCCCCTGCTTGTGTTTGCTCTGCCTCTCTCTCTCTCTGTCAAATAAATGAATAAAGTCTTTAAGAAAAAGAAGTAATATCAGAAAAATTTATTTTCATTAAATTACTTACAGTGCTGTAAAGTTTGATTACAAGCAGAGCAGTATGCCTTCGACAAAGATCTAATAAATTCAGTTAATTCAAGGATGCCTAAGCCATCTTTGAAAATGATTGATTAGACTGAATATGATCCTTATAATGTATTGGAAAGTTATTTTTGTGTGATGCGTAGGTGGCTCAGTGGTTGAGCATCATTTGCCTTTCGCTCAGGTCTTGATCCCTGTAGCCTGGGATCCAGTCCCACATTGGGCTTCTGCTAGGGAAGCCTGCTTCTCCCTTAGCCTATGTCTCTGCCTCTCTCTGTGTCTCTAATGAATAAATAAGAGAGAGAGAGAAGTCCCACATTGGGCTTCTGCTAGGGAAGCCTGCTTCTCCCTTAGCCTATGTCTCTGCCTCTCTCTGTGTCTCTAATGAATAAATAAGAGAGAGAGAGAAGTACTTTTTTATATGGTAGTAAAACCACACACAAAAAGTATTTATGGTGGTTTTTTTTTTTAAAGATTTTATTTATTCATGAGATACAGAGAGAGAGAGAGAGAGAGAGAGAGAGAGAGGCAGAGACACAGGCAGAGGGAGAAGCAGGCTCCCTGCAGGGAGCCCTATGTGGGACTGATCCCCAGACTCCAAGATCACTCCCCGGGCTGAAGGGGGCACTAAACCGCTGAGCCACCTGGGCTGCCCTTTATGGTGGTTCTTACTTGAATATTTGGTACACAGAAAAATGTCTTTCTGTTAGCTTAGTAATGCATTTGGTGTTGTTAAGAGGTTATTGATATTTAAATTTCTTACACTTCCTCCGTAGGCTTAATGTTGGGACGTTTAAAAGTCACTGCTCCTGAGAGGCACCTCCCTGGCTCAGTCTGTAGAGCATGCAGCTATTGATCTCAGGGTTGTGAGTTCAAGCCCAATATTGGGTGTAGAGATTACTTAAAAATAAAATCTTTTTATAAAGGGACTCCTGGGTGGCTCAGCGGTTGAGCGTCTGCCTTCAGCTCAGGGCATGATCCCAGAATCCAGGATCGAGTCCCGCATTGGGTTCCTTACATGGAGCCTGCTTCTCCTTCTGCCTGTGTCTCTGCCTCTGTCTGTCTCTGTGTGTATCTCTCATGAATAAATAAATAAATCTTTAAAAAAAATCTTTAAAAATCTTTGCACTTGAATATATATGTTCAAAGTATATTGGATGCCTTTGAAATTAAAAAAACATGGAATAGGTAAATCAGGGTATTTATTTTTATTTTTTATTTTTTTATTTTTAATTTTTATTTATTTATGATAGTCACAGAGAGAGAGAGAGGCGCAGAGACACAGGCAGAGGGAGAAGCAGGCTCCATGCACCGGGAGCCCGACGTGGGATTCGATCCTGGGTCTCCAGGATCGCGCCCTGGGCCAAAGGCAGGCGCCAAACCGCTGCGCCACCCAGGGATCCCCTTAATGATTCATTTTAAATTTTATTTTTTATAAGAGTAGTCTTATCTCACCTGCATCCCTACAAAGTTTGGGGTTGTAAACTGCAGAAAAAGATCCAAAAAATTATGGCAAAGTCAAGGCAGAACTTAGTAATTAGTGCATTGCGTGTATTTTTTAAATTATTTGTTTTACTGTTGACTGTTAAGAGACACCTTACAGTTTTTATGTACCATGATATTCATGTTGCTATATCCTGAAGTAAACTTAGAACATATGGAGTATCTATTACCTAAAAACGTATTGCTCTGCATATCAAAACTCAAGTACTAAGGTAGTCTCAGTCTATTTGAAGAATAAGTAAAGGAGAAGAATAAACAAACTTATGTGACCAAGTCCTTTTTTTTTTTTTTTCTGCCATTTAACATTCTATCCAAAGCCTTGCTTCAGTGGAGGCTAGAATTGTTTAGTATGAATTTTACTCAGGATCTAGTGACTCATTCTGAGATTTTGCTAGAAGACAGAATTCTATAGTGATGACATATACATTGGTCACTTTTCCCCCCATATGGGTTCCCTTATACTTTCACTAGAACTTTATTTTGTGAAGTATGTTAAATGGTAAAACACTTGCTATATTAGTTTGGTAAGACTACCATAACAAAATACCAGAGACTGGGTGACTTAACAGAAATTTATTTTCTCACAGTTCTTGTGGCTAGAAATCCCAAGATAAGGTTGTCAGCAGAGTTGGTTCCTTCTGAGGGCTGTGAGGAAAGGATGTGTTCAGGCCTCTCTCTTTGATGTAAATGGCTGTCTTCTCCTTGCATCTTCAGATCATCTCCCTTCTGTATTGTGTCCAGATCTCCTCTTCTTATAAGGACACTAGTCTTACTGGACTGTTTACTACCCTTTTTTAACTTAATTACCTCTGTAAAAACCATGTCTTCCAAGTATGGTCACATTTGGAGGCACTGGGAATTAAGCTTTAAACATATGAATTTTTTTTTACAAGAGATACAATTCAGCCATAACATATGCTATTACAAAAGTGTATCTTCAAAATAGAGGATATATCTGTCTGAGAAATGAAATAATTTATTAAAATGTATGTGAGGGACACCTGGGTGGCTTAGCGGTTAAGCATCTGCTTTTGGCTCAGGGCATGATCCTGGAGTCCCAGGATCAAGTCCCACATCTGGCTCCCTGCATGGAGCCTGCTTCTTCTCCCTCTGCCTATGTCTCTGTCTCTCTCTGTGTCTCTCATGAATAAATAAAATTTAAAAAAAAGAAACTGATTTGACAAAAAAAAAATTAATAAAATGTACTTGAATATTATTGTAATCAATGAGAACTTAGTTTCCCTATTATCAGAAGCATGGTTCTGAAAGCGAAGCAGCAGTGAAATCTCAGCACTAGTTCTGGGAAGAGCCAGCTCCCTGTTAAGTAGATCCTTTGAGAGTGAGAGGCAGCTTTGATAATCACTTTTTTGTTGTAGGAACTCTAGCCAGACATGGAATCACTCAATGCTACCCCAATACTAAATAAACACTTTACAAATGCTTAAATAGATGATATTTTGCACTTATCTTTACCCAGATACCTTTGTCTATAGGATACCCAAGTCTTTCTTTTTTTAAGATTTTATTTTTAAGTAGTCTCTATACCCAACATGGAGCTCAAACCCACAGTTCCAAGTTCAAGAGTCATATGCTCCACTGACCAAGTCAGCCAGGCACTCACAAGTCTTTCTTTAGTTGGGTATGCTAAGCAACTAAGGTTAGTTTTTAACTGGAGTATAGAAAAAGCTATTTTATGAGAATTTGGATAGAGATTTCCTACTATGTTTGAATTGTAACTGACTGTGGTGTAACTTTTTGTATAAAACTGCCTCTTTTTCCCATTTAAATGAATAGCTTGATAAATATAGAAGAAGATGTTTTTAGGGGTGCCTGGCTGACTCAATCGGTAAACCATGTGAGTCCTTGATCTTGGGGTCATGAGTCTAAACCCCATGTTGGGGGTAGGCTTTACTTTAAAAAAATAGATGTTTTTAGAAAGTCTCTATTTGGGAATAAAGTAGAAGTAATTTCTCACCTTATATATTTCTCACATTTATAAGTATATATATGTATGTGTATATATATATATATATACATACATATATATATATATGGAGTATACTTTCAAATTCTGTTACATAGCCTTTTCCAATAGACTTTATAAGCAACTACTATCTGTTGTCTTGGGAATTTTTCCACCTTAGCTCAGGACTCCGTGTTTTTACTATACAGACTGTTATCGTAGTTGGTATTCTTGTTGTGATTGATGCTACCAATCATAAAAGTGAATTTTGCATGAAGACAAAAGAAGCTCACATTTAGAGTTACTCCAGTCAGCCTTAAAAAAAAATAGTTTTTTGGGGATCCCTGGGTGGCTCAGCGGTTTGGCCCCTGCCTTCATCCCAGGGCATGATCTTGGAGTCCCAGGATCAAGTCCCACGTTGCGCTCCCTGCATGGAGCCTGCTTCTCCCTCTGCCTGTGTCTCTGCTCCTGCTCATGCTTGCGCTCGCTCTTGCTCTCGCTTGCTCTCTCTGTGGGTCTCTCATGAATAAATAAGTAAAATCTTAAAAAAAAAGAAAGAAAAAATAGTTTGTTAATATGCATGCTCAAATAAAGTGTGGTACTTTTATTTATACTTGAATACTTTTCCATTTTGAAGTTCAACAGGCAGCTGTGGGTTTTTTTGTTTGTTTATTTTTAATCCCTGGCTCTGAATCCTAAATTCTCATTCCTTCAGATGTAGCCAGCAGTCTGGTTATGTTGTATCTGAAAAGTACAGACTGGGCAGCCCCGGTGGCTCAGCGGTTTAGCGCTGCCTGCAGCCCAGGGTGTGATCCTGGAGACCCGGGATCGAGGCCCACATCAGGCTCCTTGCATGGAGCCTGCTTCTCCCTCTGCCTGTGTCTCTGCCTCTCTCTCTGTGTGTCTCTCATGAATAAATAAATAAAATTCTTAAAAAAAAAAAAAAAGAAAGAAAAGTACAGACTACCTTCTGCCTAAACTTCTCTTATCAACTCCTGGTATCTAATATGAGTTATTTTTTTTTAATATGCATTATGTTGATTGCACTCCTGATAAGTAGCAAAGGCAATAGCTAACTATTATTCATATTTAAGATGGTTTCCAAAAGTTTGAAATTTTCATCAATTTGGCCTTTTCGTTCCTTTCAGGATGATAACAATTAAGAGATTTTATTCAGTACCACCTGTGTGAAGGAAGTTGAAAGCCACTGAAACTCCACCAACACGCTGATTTTTATTTAAATGCTAGTACAGAAGCCTTCAAGGATTTACATATTTCCAGGCATACACATGATTCCTGCATTTCTGTAAAATCACTGGAATGAAAACACTGCTTGCCCTTAAACCTTACCCATGGCTTACCTGAAGGTTGGTCTTCCTCTTTACTCCTAGTACCAAAATAATTTTTGAATGCTTTTATTTCCCTAAGAGATAAGGGCATGGTTTCATATATTATCACATGCTTTGGACAGACTAAATTTAAGAAACACAGTTGTTTTTCTCTTCATGCCTCTTACAAGGTTGTGAACAAACCTGGATGATGAAAGAGAATAAAAAGGGTAATGGTGTTTGGGGGGGAAAAAAAGGATGTGTGAAGGATATTCTAATAGAACGGTACAGCCAGGGGACATCTGGGTGGCTCAGTGGTTGAGGATCTGCCTTGGCCCCAGGGTGTGGTCCCCTGGTTCCTGGGATGAGTCCTACATTAGGCTCCCTACAGGGAGCCAGGTTCTCCTTGAGCTTATGTCTTACTTCTCTTTCTGTGTCTCTCATGAATAAATAAATCTAAAAAAAAAAAAAAGAAAGAAAAAAGAAAGATACAGCCAGGAATTACAAAGATGAGTAAAGCAAGATCCTTGCTCAGACAAGTACATTAATTACTATAATCCAAGATACAGTAAGATGAGTGCCATAAGAGTATATTATTTCTAGATTTGGTATGTTAAAGACTATGCCTTCTTAGGGATTTCCTAGGTGTTTTTTCTGAAGCTATTCTGTTGTGACCAGAAAAACTCTTAGTAAGAGAGTACTTTGTAATATAATGATTATATATATACACATATTATATATATTCTAATGATAAAAAGAATTTTTGGCTTAGTAAAGTCAAATAACAGACTCTTATTGACTGCTTTTCTGGGCAGAGAACACTGTTTTCTACTGTGACAAGTTTTTTGTTGTTGTTTTTGTTTTGTTTTGTTTTAAGATTTTGTTTATTCATGAGAGACACAGAGAAGGAGGCAAGAGACATAGGCAAAGGGAGAAGCAAGCTCCCTGCAGGGAGTCTGATCAGGTACTGAATACCGGGATCATGACCAGAGCCAAAGGCAGATGCTCAACCACTGAGCCATCCAGGTGCCCCACCATGACAAGTTTTCAAGAAATATATTGTTATTGTTAAGATTTATTTTTAAAAAAGGTTTATTTAATTTGAAAGAGAGCACACAAGTGCAAAGGGGGAGGGGTGCAGAGGGATCCCAAGCAAACTTTTTGCCAAGCTTGGAGCCCAACACAAGGCACAGTCTTTTGACCCTGTGATCATGCCCTGAGCTGAAATCAAGAGTCTGGTGTTCAAATGACTGAGCCACCCAGACACCCTGAAGAAAGTATATTTTAAAAGGACCTGCTTTGAAAGAGTTTGTTACTAATCTTAGATGCTTCAAATATCTTACGAACTCAAAAAGCAACATAATAGTATGGACCAATAACATATGAATAAAATATGCAAGCTTTAGCTGCTAATTTAGCATTGGGATGATTAAAAGCATGAACAAAGTACAATGGTCCCCTCGTATCTGCAGAGGATATGTTCCAAGACCTCCAGTGAATGACTAAAACCACAGACAGTACTGAACCCTATGTTATTTACATATTTATGATAAAGTTTAATTTATAAATTGGGAACAGTAAGAGACTAATAATTGAATAAGACAAAATGGCCTACTGTAATAAAAGTTATGTGATATGGTCTCTCTCTCAAAATATTTTATTGTACCATACACACCCTTCTTCTGGTGATGTGTCTCATAAAATGTCCACATGATGGGATGAAGCATAGTGAATGATGTATATAGTGTAAGGCTACTATTAACTTTCTGAGAGTACATCAGAAGGAGGATCATTTGCTTTCTGTGTTTGACCTCAAGTAATTGAAACTGCAGGAAAAGAAACTATGGATAAGGGGGGACTTTGTAATCGTACAGCCCTTTATGGAAGAAATTTTTAATTATATCTTAGTATAGGTAATAAGCATGAGTTTTACTCTAAAGTATTTTGGTGAGTATATCTCAAACTATGACCTATAAAAAACCTAGTGTTCTGAAAACAAAGTGTCTTGTTCAATATGGTGGGGGAATACTCTCTCCCCTAGGTGATTCACAATAAAGTCAGGTTAATAGGGGTGCCTAGGTGATTCAGTCAATTAAGAGTCTACCTTCGGCTCAAGTCATGATCCCAGAGTCCTGGGATCAAGCCCCATGTCAGATTTTCTGCTCTGCAGAGTCTGCTTTTCCTTCTCCCTCTGCCTCTGCTTTCTCTTGCTCACTCTCTCTTGTGTGAGCGCTCTCTAATAAATAAAAACAGTAAATAAATAAATAAAGTCAGGTTAATAGATAAGGAATCTTAGGCCCAAAGATTTTTTTAAATCGTTAGGCCAAGAGTTAATCAGTTAGGGATTGCAATAATTGTCCTAAAACATGCTTAGTAACTGTTACAACATAATTTTTTTTCTCTGTGGCTTTGAGTTTTAATAAAGTTTCTTTATGTGTTTATAAACTTTAGGAGTAATATGGATGTTTACCACTCTTAGTGTCAAAGGGGTAATTACTAATTTTTTAAGTATTTTTTTAAATGGGCAATTAAAAAAAAGATTTATTTATTTTAGGGAGAGAGCGAATGTGAGTGCATGCTGTAGCAAGAACAAGGGCAGAATGAGAGAATCCTTAAGCCGACTCCCTACTGAGCTCGGATACTGTCCCTGTCCTCAGACCCATAGATCATGACCTGAGCCCAAACCAAGAGTCGGACTCTTAACCAACTGAGCCACCCAGGCATCCCTCTAAGGGGTAATTATTATTTGAATGTGACTTAAATCTACTTATTAAGCCATAATTGTGACTAATTCTAAGTAAGACCTGATCTTACAAATAGCCTCATTACTAAATCCAGCTAGTATTAGAGATATCATATTGTCTAGATCTAGGACTGGTAGTCAGACTTCAACAATCACAACTTGATAAACATTTAAAATGATGAATTAAAGCCTTGATTCACATATGTGATTCATAAGTGAAGTAAAAATACAGTGAAAGGGCAGCCCGGGTGGCCCAGCGGTTTAGCACCACCTTCGGCCCAGGGCCTGATCCTGGAGACCCGGGATCGAGTCCCACCTCGGGCTCCCTGCATGGAGCCTGCTTCTCCCTCTGCCTGCGTCTGCCTCTCTGTGTCTCTCATGAATAAATAAAAATTAAAAAAAAAAATACAGTGAAATGTTGTAAAGAATGCTTTTCACTTTTTGTCTAGTCTCAGTGATCTAAAAAGGTAAACATCAACTTGTGGGCTCTTAAAAGAGGTTCTCATGCAAGAGAAGGCTACAGTGGGATTCCATTTTTCAAATACCAGCTTAGGAAAGATCAAAAGTTTTGATAACATCATTTTGGAAAGAGTGTGAGGAAACTGCCACACATTCATTGCTTATATAAGTATGTATAAATATAACCTTTAAGGAGAGCACTTCTAGTTAAATACTCAACTGAGACATTTTTTTCCCTAGGAATTTGTTCTGCAGTCTTTATGCATTTGTGGGAAATTATTTAAGTAAGGGCTTTTTCTTGTGTGTAATAGCAGAAGATGGAGGACAGCCTACATATCTATTAAATAAATTATGATATATCCATCCAGAAGAATGGAGTGCAGCCAGCTATTAAAAAGAATGAAGTAGAGCACTTGGGTGGCTCAATCAGTTAAGTGTCTGTGTTCAGCTCACTTCATGGATTTCAGGGTCCTGGGATCAAGTCCTGCATCAGGCTCCCTCCTCAGAGGGGATTCTGCTTCTCCCTCTTCCTCTGCCCTTCCCCCTGCTCATGCTTACTCTCTCTCATGGTCTCTAATAAGTAATATATTTATTATTTATGGGAAATAATTTAAAAATATTTTTAAAATGCAGTACAAAGTATATAAAATTTTTTAAACCATTTGTTTTACATATAGTCTGTATATTATGGGTATGTATGCAAGCCTGAATATGGATACTGTATCTCTGGAAGGAAACTGAAGAATTTGTTATAAAACTTGTTGCATCTGGGCTAAAGAAATTGGGTGTCCTTATCTGGATTGAACGGGTGACTGGTGTTTCCCTGTGTATATTTCAATTTTGTGTATCCTGTGTTTCTGAGAATGATTCTCAGTTTCCTTTAGTGCCCTTTGTATATTTTATACCTTAGTGGCTATTAAGGAAATTTGCTGAGGTCTTTAAATTGAATATGCAACCTTTGTAGATGGTTCTTTCTTAATGTTTCCTTAGGTCTCAGTTTTCACCCTGAAAGCAATGGTGTGCTATTTAGTTGATCTGTCTTTAAGATTTAGAAAAGAAGGGCAGCCCTTGTGGCTCAGCGGTTTAGTGCCACCTTCAGCCCAGGATTGAGTCCCATGTCAGGCTCCCTGCATCGCACCTGCTTCTCCCTCTGCCTGTGTCTCTGCCCCCCCCCCTCTCTCTGTGTGTGTGTGTGTCTCTCATGAATAAATAAATAAAATCTTACCAAAAAAAAGATTTATAAAAGAAAATAGGAAAGATTTTGTTCATGTAAGAGTGATGATTCTATAAAAGTACCCTTTCTGTGATGGAACATTTTCCTTTTTTCAAGTTCTCCAAACTATATTATCATTTCCAAAGTAGTATATTTGAAAGATGTACAAAATTGTTTTCTGTCTAGGCAAAGAAGGATAGTCTCCCATTCCCTGTGGTACACATATTTCATCAGTAATTTTGTTGTGCTTTTGATCACAGCGCTGACTTACTATTTTAGGGGGTAGTTTATGGTTCTGAAACCAAACATATGAAATAGAGTCTCTAACCTTGGCCTCATTAGTACTGTAATTAATATAGCTTCCTAACCATATTGAATTAGCATATTACCTTAGATTTTGGTTGGTGTTATATTTACTGAAGTCTGATAATGGCTTAGTGGAGTAGACATTTAAGAAATACACTCGTTTAATGTCTACTTCTCTGTTTCTTTAGAAAATGCAGATTATTGGCAATTCTAATGGTACATGTGCATTAACTCAGACATTCCACTTCTAAGAGTTTTTTGCATAGTCTATATATATTTGTTAGAAATATATAAAGGATCACCATCTCATTATAAGTGACATAATTCAAAGACTTAATCATCCACAGAAAACTGAAAACTCAAGAAGACTGGGTTCTTTGAGAGGTCTTGTGTTTATTATTTATGGAGATGATTTTTCTCATGGTCTTGAAATTTGAACACAAGGATAAGGGCATTCATGCAGAGCCTCTTAGAATTCATAGGAATTGACATTATCTGGTTATCTACAGGTCATTTTATTATTAAATTTTTGCTGAAGAAAAAAATAATTTTTGCTGAAGACAAACTAATGATATTTTATTTAAAAATTATGGACATCAGTAACAGTGGATATATATTTGTAGAGTATTTGAAACAGAAATGAGCTCTGTTCTGTTGTGAAATATATTTTATTTTTTAAAGATTTTATTTATTTATTCATTAGAGACACAGAGAGAAAAGCAGAGGAAGAGGCAGGCTCCTTGTGGGAAGCCCACTGTTGGACTCGATCCTAGGACTCTGGGATCATGACCTGAACCAAAGGCAGATGCTCAACCACAGAGTGTCACCCAGGCGTCCCATGAAGTGTCTGTTTTAAAGTGGACTTGCCAATTTGTTATTATTGGAAAATCCAGTTTTCCAATTATAATAGGAAATCCATTTTTAGTATTTAAGCATAAAATAATTCAAATACCTTTTTAAGATTTTATTTTATTTATTTATGAGAGACACACAGAGAGAGGCAGAGAGGGCCGCCCTGGTGGCTCAGCGGTTTAGCGCCGCCTTCAGCCCAGGGCCTGATCCTGGACACCCGGAATCAAGTCCCACGTGGGGCTCCCTGCATGAAGCCTGCTTCTCCCTCTGCCTGTGTCTCTGCCTCTCTCTTTCTCTCTCTGTGTCTCTCATGAATAAATAAAATCTTAAAAATAAATAAATAAATAAAAATCTTTAAAAAAGAGAGAGAGACACAGGCAGAGGGAGAAGCAGGCTCCATATGTAGGGAGCCCTATGTGGGACTCCATCACGGGACTGGGATCACGCCCTGAGCCGAGGCATCCCAGTAATTCGAATATCTTAATTTGTAAACTTTTTCCATATTGCAAAGTTTCTAGAATGGTTCTTAACATTATAGACTATCTATAACATATATTAAATATGTAAATCATTGATTAATAAGTGGTGCAGAGAGAATACTTCAGATATATAAATATTTGGAAATAATATGTTTGGGGATAAAATGTGTTTACCAAAAGATATTTTGAAAGCCCTAACCCCTTATTCTTGTGAATGTGCTCTAGTTGAAAACTGGGACTTTGTAGATGTAATCAAGTTAAGATGAAGTTATTAGGGTGGGCTAAATTTAAGACAGCTAACATTCTCTTAAGAAGAGAGCAGTGGACTCAGATACACAAAGATGACAGAGCTTGGAATGATGCAGCTATAAGGGCAACCAACACAAAAATTGCCAGCAAACCACCAGAACATAGGAAGAGATAAGGAAGAAACTCATTACAGTTTTCAGAGGGAACAATGACCCTACAGACACCTTGATTTCACACTTCTTAACTTCTAGAACTATGAGCCAATAAATTTCTATTGTTTTAAGCCACTCATAGTACTTCATTACAGCAGTCCTAGGTAATGTATAAAACACAACTTTAAAACATTTTGTTGTTTGGGGATCCCTGGGTGGCTCAGGGGTTTAGTACCTGCCTTTGGCCCAGGGTGTGATCCTGGAGTCCCGAAATCAAGTCCCACATCGGGGTCCCTGCATGGAGCCTGCTTCTCCCTCTGCCTATGTCTCTGCCTCTCTCTCTCTCTCTCTCTCTCTGTGTGTGTTTCTCATGAATAAATAAATAAAATCTTTTAAAAAATAAAATATTTTGTTTTTATAATTTATATCATATATTCTAATTTAATCTCATTTTTAATCTTTCCTTTTTTTTTTAAGAATCTTTCCTTTTTTTCCTCACCTTTTCCTATTTCCTTTGCCTTTTTCTTTCTATACAATTGACCCTTGAACAATGTGAGAGTTGAGGCACTGACACCCTCCAGTGCACACAGTCAAAAATCTGCGTATAACTTTGGACTCCCCCAGAACTTGACTACTAATAGCCTACTATTCACTGGAAGCCTTAATAACATAAACAATTGATTAACACATATTTTATGTGTTATATGTATTATAACCATATTTTATGATAAAGTAAACTAGAAAAAATAAAGTGTTATTTTAAAAATTACAAGGGAGAGAAAATACATTTACAGTACTGTACTCTATATATTGAAAAAAAGTCCACGTATAAGTGGACCCATGCAATTCAAACCCATGTTGTTCAAGGGTCAACTATAATCTCATTTTCTTCTCTAGCTGAAGCTGTAGTTGAAGTCCTTTCATCCAGGTTTATCTATCAGGGCCATAAACCGAACTTTTTTTTTTTCTTCAGACTGTGAAGTCTAATACCTGGGCATGATGAAACACTGAATCAGTCATGAAAGATATAGCAGAGCTTGCCTTCATGGTCTTCAATGGTCTTTATGAGAAACTTAGGCTCTATAGTTTTAGAGCAGTATAATGGACTTTAAAAAGTCATCTTGTCCAACCTTTTCATTTTGTGAATAGGAGGAAATTTTAACTGTCTTATTTCTTCCTTTATAATGCTCTCATTCCCTCTCTCTCTCTTTCTTTTTTAAGATTTTATTTATTTATTCATGAGAGACACACACAGAGAGAGAGAGAGAGGCAGAGACACAGGCAGAGGGAGAAGCAGGCTCCATGCAGGGAGCCCGACGTGGGACTCGATCCCGTGTCTCCAGGATCACACCCTGGGCTGAAGGCAGCACTAAACCGCTGAGCCCACCCGGGCTGCCCTATAATGCTCTCATTGTCTAAAATGACCTGGTTAAGTTCTTCATGTTAATATAATTTTTCACTGGACTTTTGAAAATCAAAATGTTAATGAAGAAACAAATGCCTGTGAAAATAACGCACTTACAAGTTAACATTATTGGGATCCCTGGGTAGCTTGGCAGTTTAGCGCCCTTCAGCCCAGGGCATGATCCTGGAGTCCCAGGATCATGTCCCACGTCGGGCTCCCTGCATGGAGCCCGCTTCTCCCTCTGACTGTGTCTCTGCCTCTCTCTCTGTGTGTCCCTCATGAATAAATAAATGAATAAATAAATAAAATCTTTTAAAAAAGTTAACATTGTGTATAAAGTGTACTTTGCACATGTATGCAATTTCTTCAAAATTACTATTATGCCTTTAACTTTTCTGTGAAGATAACTTGTGCTGTAATTATAGCTGAAATAGTAGCTCTAACCAACCAAACTTTTATTCCCACTAAATTCAAGAATGACTTATACCCAGTGATAGTTGAATTTTTATATCAGAAGTATATTATTTCATAGGTGAGAAAGTTAGATAAGCTTCATTTAGACGAGTTATACTGTTATTGGCCTTAATTTTGATGTTAGTGATTCAACAGTGTGTTAAATAAGATGTCTTGAAACAGAAACACACATAAAAGAAAGTTACGTGAGCAGCCCAGGTGGCTCAGCGGTTTAGTGCTGCCTTCAGCCCAGGGCATGATTCTGGACACCCGGGATCGAGTCCCATGTCGGGCTCCCTGCATGGAGCTTGCTTCTCCCTCTGCCTCTCTCTCTTTGTGTTTCTCATGAATGAATGAATGAATGAATGAATGAATGAATGAATGAATAAATAATAAATAAATAAAGTTATGTATTGATAGGTTGATGAAAATGTGACCCAGAGGCTCGCAGGAATCTACTTTTATATTTCCTCAAGGAGCAATGTGGCTCAGTGTTTGGTAATTCAACATTTGTGGTAGCTTTATATACTATAACTATTGCAAATAACAACAAGCTACTATACTTACTAATTGTACTTACTAACTATAATCTTACAAAATTTGTCCTCTGACACTTTGGAACTAATTTTTTCTTAATCAACAGGCTAACCTGGTGAACCTCTGGATTCAGAGCAAGAAAAGAATCTATGAGGAGGCACCTGGATGTCACCGTCAGTTTAAGCATCTGACTCTTGGTTTTGGCTGAGGTCATGATCTCAAGGTTCATGTCCTCTGCGCTGAGCACAGTCTGCTAGTTTCTTTCTCCCTCTCCCTCTACCCCTCCTCGCCTCGAGTTCTTTCTCTAATAAATAAATAAATCTTTTAAAAAAAAAGAATCCATGAAAAGTAAGAAGCTTGAAATACTTAATATCTTATTCGGCTTTTCATTTTATAATACTTACGGCAGCCCTCAGAATTTCTTGAAATGCTAACTAATATACCAAGATTTTTTTACTATTTCAGGGAGAATTCCTTACCTACTAATTCCCCTTTTTAACTTGGTGGCCTCAAGATGGTTGTGACATTGCCTTACATAGCAGCCTCATATAAAATTGCACGCTGACCATAACAGTTCAGTTCTACAGTTTTGATGATACTGTTTTAAAATTGATTTCCTAAGGTCTTGGAAGATGTTTTCACTTGAGGACCATCAATTCTACAACCTCTTTACAAATAGTCTTTGTGCATAACCTTGGTTTAAACACTGTGGAAAATACAAAGATGAATAAAAAGAGATCTTTGTCCTCCTAGATCTCAAAGTTTTGTATAGATACGTACAGTCATAGATAGATAGATAGATAGATAGATAGATAGATAGATAGATAAATAAATAAAGCTATTTTATTGTGTCATAGTAAAAGTCTAAAACACCAGTGGGCACGTGAGACAGGTAAAGATTAATGTTGACTGGTGATATCCGAATAGTTACAGAAAAAGTCGTGTTTGAACTAGGTCTTCAAAGCAAAGGACTGATCAATTCTTAACAGATGGATATGGGAAAATACCTTGAGCTAATCAGGGAATAAATAGGAAAGAATGAAGCATGTTTAAGGATGTAAGAAATGCATTGTTAGGGAAATGAGGTAGTGGAAAATGACGCAGAATGGGGAGTTCATTGGTAAGGTAAAGAAGATTTGGACACCTATCTGTATGTAAATACCAAAGTATTTGAACAAGGGAATGATTAGTCAAATTTGCTTTAGGGTCAGCTTGCAAGAGTAATATCAAATGCCAGAAAGGCAGTTAGGAAATTAGAAGAACTGAATTAGTACAATGAGAAAGGTCAGAAAAAAGGTACCTAGATGGCGGTTTACTGCATATAGATAATACTGAAAACCATTAGATGCTCAGCTGGACTTCAAAGTGATAGACTTAATCTTGAGCCATATCCACATTTAAGGGTTGAAAAGAAGTGAGTCAGCTGGGAAGATGTCAGAGATGTCAGAGTCAGGAAAGAGCATTAGAACATGTTATTTTCAGCGTCAGAGGAGGAATGAGTTTCTAAGAAAGTTAATGAAAAATGCTCGAGTTGAGTATTGAAAGAGATTGGGATTTGCCGTTACTTTGAGAGAGTAGTTTGAAGAGAATGCAGAAATAGAAAGGTAGATTATAATCGTTTATAAAACTGGCATAACTTGAAGATTTTATCTTGGGGCCTTATTTTAATGTCAAAGAGTGTGTTATATAAAGTGTTTATCATAAAGGAGGTTAAATAAACTTTAAATGTTGCCAGCTTATGTTGTAGCACTGAGAGAGTGGTAGTAGTAACCATGAGTAGTAACTAAAAGAAACAGGAGAGGTCTTCACTTCAGAATATGGTTAGGAACATAGTGATTGTTGTTTATCCAGCCCCACTTGAGTCTGATTAAGAATGGGAGGTGGTCTTATATCATCATGTTAATAATGAGGTACTATAAAATAGATTTGTCATTAAAATGTTTATAGACTATTAGTATGATATAATGATGGTTGTCCTGTCTTAATTATTCCCACAGACTTAAGTAGCTCCTAGGGTTATTCAATCTGTGGGAATGACTACTAGAATGACTTTTTTTAAGTTTTAATTTTAAGTGATCTGTATACCCAACATGGGGTTCAAACTCATAACCCCCTCATCAGGAGTCCACATGCTCCACTGACTGAGCCAGCCAGGCACCCTCACCACTAGGATGACGTCAAAACAGTTCTTTAAAACAAGTTACTAGCAGTGTAGTTCATGCAGGGAGCCTGTTGTGGGACTCCTGGGATGGGATCACTAGCTGAAGGCAGACACTCAAGGCTGAGCCACTCAGTCATCCCTGCTCAATCAGTTTTAAACGTTTTCTGAAATTTCATAAATCTTCAGAGTTTCCTTAAAGTCTAATTCATACCTGCAGACCATCCTTCAAGGATATTTTGTTAGTGTTGGCATAAACTTGTTTTACTACTCCCTAGAACATTTATGTAATTTATGTAATTTCAGAGTATGATCTTGTTTGTCGTCTCTTTATTTGAAAAAGGCTAAGTTACACATGTTTGATTTTGTGCATCTACTATTAATCTTTCCTTTTATTTTTTCTGTGATTTTCATAATCATGTTTTTTATAATTTTTATAAGTTTTATATGTAACAGAGACAGTCATAGAATTTTTGCTCTGTAATCAAGTTTTTGAATAATGAATGACATTTTGAGAATGCCATGATTTTTATTTTTTTTATTTTTTTATTTTTTTTTATTCATTTATGATAGTCACAGAGAGAGAGAGAGAGAGAGAGAGGCAGAGACACAGGCAGAGGGAGAAGCAGGCTCCATGCACCGGGAGCCCGATGTGGGACTCGATCCCGGGTCTCCAGGATCGCGCCCTGGGCCAAAGGCAGGCGCCAAACCGCTGCGCCACCCAGGGATCCCAATGCCATGATTTTTAAATATTTGTGACCTCCATGATTTTATTTTATTTTTTTAAAAGATTTAGTTTATTTGAGAGAGAGTGTACACAAGCAGGGATGAAGGGCAGAGGGAGAGGAAGAAGCAGGCTCCCTGACAGGGGGCTATATTCTAGGATCCTGGGATAACTAGAGCTGAAGGCAGATGCTTAACTGACTGAGCCACTCAGTGCCCCTACGTCTGATTTTATTTATATTTAGGTATTATTATAATAGATACTGCTGTGTTGAAAGCTATGTTTAAAACAAGTTTTTTTAGATTTTATTTTTAATTAATCTGTACACCCAGCATGAGGCTTGAGCTCACAATCTTGAAATCGAGTTGCGTGCTTTTCTGACTGAGCCCAGTAAAAAATTTTTTTCTTGAAGATTCAACCCATAGCTTACAACCTTTAATATAAACTGCAATAATGTTTACTTTTAGAATTAAGGAATTTGTACAATCTTTTAGAACCTTATTATAACAGGATCTAACTTATAAATAACATAAATTTAAACTATAAATAAATATGTAAATGACATCCATCAAGTAGCTTTAGTCACTATTCATGAAAAGCAAGTCACTGCTCATTGTCTTAATTTATAAGCCAGAGCACTGCTGCTAATTGCTAAAAAATGAAAAATATTCCTAAAAGTTCTTAACTGTCCATCAGTTGTTTTTTTTTTTGCTTTCAGTTAACATTTCTTTTTCTTTTTTCAGTTAACATTTCTAGCCATGAATTTACATCCATGGGTTTTGTTTCTTTACTTCAAATCATAAATAATTTTTATCATGTGCATAGAAAATGAATAATTAGATAATAAATTACTTATTCTCTAGGAGAGAAAATGTTTAGTTTTCTCTTACGACATTCTTCTATGAATAAACCAAATGGAAAGCCTTTTTACAGGACTATGCACCAAGAAGTACAGTGATTTAAACTTCATTAATGCTGAATTTTTGATGGGTGAGCTGGTTTACAAGTGTTGTATAGGAAATTACTCTGATATAATGTACTTTTTATGTGCACTGACAAAGTCCCAGAAGCTCTACAACAGAGGGATGCACAGATCATATTAAAATACTGGAATTAAGAGTTGTTAAATAGGGACCCCTGGGTGGTTCAACAGTTGAGCGTCTGCCTTTGGCTCAGGGTGTGATCCTGGAATCCAGGGATCAAGTCCCACATCGGGCTCCCTGCATGGAGCCTACTTCTCCCTTTGCCTGTGTCTCTGCCCCTCTCTCTCTGTGTGTCTCATGAATAAATAAATACAATCTTAAAAAAAAAAAGACATCAAAAATATACAAACTCAACAATAAGAAAACAAACAACTGATTAAAAATTGGTCGTGAACATACATCTCACCAAAGATGATTTATAGATGGCAAATATCCATGTGAAAAGATGTTCAACATCAAATATCATTAGAGAATTACAATTTTAAATAAGGAAATAACCACTACACACATAATAGAATGGAGGAAAAGAATCCCAAAACACTAACAACACCAAATGCTGACAAGGATATAGAGCAAAAGGAACTCTGAATCATTGCTGATGGGAATGTACAGTGGGTACAGACACTTTGGAAGACTGTTTGGCAGTTTCTTACAAAATTTGAACTTACCCTCACCATTTAATGTAGTAGTTGTGCTCCTTGGCAATTACTTACATGAGTTGAAAACTTGTGTTCATACAAAAACCTATGCCTGGACGTTTACAGCAGCTTTATTTATTGTTCCCAAAATTTAAAAGCAAATCAAGGTGTCCTTCATAAAACGGGCTACATCTAGACAATGGAATATTATTCAGCACTAAAAAGAAATGAAGTATGAAGCCATGAAGAGGTGTAGAGGAGCCTTCAATGCATGTTACTAGATGAAAGAAGCCAATTTAAAAAGGCCATACAGGGATCCCTGGGTGGCGCAGCGGTTTGGCGCCTGCCTTTGGCCCAGGGCGCGATCCTGGGGACCCGGGATCGAGTCCCACGTCGGGCTCCCGGTGCGTGGAGCCTGCTTCGCCCTCTGCCTGTGTCTCTGCCTCTCTCTCTCTCTCTCACTGTGGTGCCTATCATAAATAAATAAAAAAAAATTTAAAAAAAGGCCATACATTGTATGATTCCAACTATATGACACTCTGGAATAGGCAAAAGTATGGAGACAGTAAAAAGATCAGTGGTGAGTGGGGAGGGAAAGATGAACAGGTAGAGCACAAAGAATTTTTAGGGCAGTGAATCTATTCTCCATGAAACTCTAATGAATGGTTATGGGTCATACATTTGTTGAAGCTCATACATTTGTAGAATATACAACACCAAGAGTGAAACCCAATGTAAGCTTTGGACTTTGGATGATAAGGATGTGTCAGTGTAGGTTCACTAGTTAGAATAAATTACCACTCTGTTTCAGGATATTAGTAATGGGGAGGCTGTGCATGTGTAGAAGTAGGGACTATATGAGAACTCAAGGGGTTTTTTTGCTCAATTTTGCTATGAGCCTAAAACTGCTCTAAGAAATAAAATCCATTAGAAATTTTTTAAAGAGGGTACCATGGGTGTCTCAGTCAGTCAAAGTGTCTGCCTTCAGTTCAGGTCATGATCTCAGGGTCCTAGGATCTAGCCCCATGTCAGGCTTTCTGCTCTGTTGGGAGTCTACTTCTCCCTCTGCCCTCCCCCCACTCTTGCTTTCTCTCTCAAATAAATAAAATCTTTAAAAAGAAAATTTTGAAAGAGAGGCACCTGACTAGTTCAATTGTTAGAGCATGCAGCACTTGATCTTGGGGACATGAGTTCAAGCCCCACGCTGGGTGTGGAGCTTACTTTAAAAATATATATATAGATAGATACAGATATAGATATATTAAATACTGGAAAGAAAGAAGAGGAAGAATATGAAGTTGATGAACAACACATTCATGATATGCAGTTGAGATGAAAGGATCATAATTCTGAGACTTACCAAGTTCTTTTGTCCTGTCTATGCCACACAGCCTTCCCTGCTGATAACATAACTATAAGGACCAGAGTTGGATATGAACCTAGGAGTTTAGCCAAAAGAAGGGGCCTGGAGTCAATACATGCTTATTTTTGTGGGAGTAAAGAAGCCTGACCACAAGTATTACTTGTCAAAGACTTGCTGAGCAGCCATGCCTTTCATCTTTTACATTTTTGACAGAGGACATATAAGGCCACAATGGGAATCCCCAATGAATGACAATTTAGGACTGACATCTGAGCTTAATGATAAGATTTACTTGATGTTTCCATGTATTCTCTTTCTCTCTGTTCTCTTTCTGTGTCTACTGTGCCACACTTGTCACAGCAAATACCACATTGGGTATTTGCTGTCTATACTAACCACATCTTAAGTGTTTCATCTTTCCCGTTTTTTGTTGTTGTTAGCTAGAACAGAATTGGATATTATCCAAAAATAAAACATATATTTACAGCTATTTATTATGTCATATACGTCCTACCTATAAATAGAATTCTTACACAACAATAATTTTAGCCTCTAACACACTTCTGGCAAATTTTGAAAACTCTTATGTTCTTAAATATGATTTAGAATTTCAAAACAAATGTTTTTTCAACTTAAAGACCTGACAGATTTGAAAGTGTAAAAAAAAAAAATGAAAGTGTACTTAAAATGTCTTATACCATGGTATCCTATATAAATAAACACCTTCTGCATAAATGCTTTCTTTCTAAGATACTACTGCTTTATAAGGTAGCTCATTCCATTGCTGAGCAGCTAAAATTGTTATAAGGCTTTTCCTAACATTGGACCAAAATCTGATTATATGTAACTTATATTAGTGGACCTAGTGTATTTTCTAGCCACTATTTCTTAGATCCATTGGATCAGAGACTCCTTTGAAAATCTGATAGAAACTATCAATAACCTTTTTCCCGGGGGGGGGGGGACTTATATTCATAAATTTTTATAAATAATTTCAAGGACTTTCTGGACTCCTTTAAGGCTTTCTCTTTCTTCTTTCCCTTTCTTCCTTTCTTTTCTTCTGTTCTAGAACAAGGTATGTTAAGTTTTTCCATATTTTGTTTTTAAGATTTTATTTATTTATTCACAAGAGACACACAGAGAGAGAGACAGAGACATAGGGGGAGAAGCAGACTTCAGGGAACCTGACGTGGGACTAGATCCTGGGTCTCCAGGATAATGCCCCAGGCTGAAGGTGGTGCTAAACCACTAAGCCATGGGGGCTGCCCAATTTTTCCATATATTAAACACTTAAACACCTTAGGCTAAACATTCCCAATTCCTTTAACCAATATTAATATGACTTAATTATAGACAGAACTTCTATCCAGATCACCTGTTTTTGTTTATATTCTAATATGAATATCTTTCTAAATGGGATGCCTTTAATTTTCCTGTAAAGTAATATCAATATATTGGGACCGTTTCTTAACATATTTGGAACACTGTATAGTAGCATTTTTAGCATTCACACCACAGTAACATTCTTGCCTCATAATGAGTTTCTATGTAGCCTCATCTTTGCATCATCCAAAATCTCTGGGACAATGCTTAACACATTGTAGATGTTCCTGTGAATATTTGTAGACTGAATAAAACTTCCTAATCCTTTTTTGCATCAAAAGCTGCCAAGCAAGTTTTACCACATATTATACTAATGTGTGCTTGTGAGAGATGAGGTGGGAGTGTGTGTTGCACCATACTGAAGGAGTAGCTTTTTGGAACCTAAAACTAGAGATTTAACATTTACTCTTACTAAATTTCATTGTGTAAGACCAGTTCCTTTGTTATTTAGATAGATGCCAGGGAAAATAAAATATTGATAATCTTGCTTTCCTGTGTATGATACCATGCATAGTGGGTAGGTAGCAAGCACATTGTAGGTGTTTCACAAATGTTGGCTAACTAATGAATAATGAATGGCCATAAACTTGTAGTTATCAAAGCATGTACTTGGAGAACTTGATTCAAGAGTAGTGTTTTATGCTTCATATATCAAAATGAGTAATATTTTGAATATATTTTTTGAAAGATGAGCACTTTAATTATAATTTAATGTGTACTTTATAAATGTTAGGATAGGACACCTACCCTTAGTCTCCACCACCACCCCACACCCTAGGATAGCTACAATTTATTATAGTGATAGAAACATTTATGGGATAGTTTTGGGCCTTCAACTCCTTGGGCCACAGACTTGAGCCAAGTCATTCTGAGTTCATAGTTCATGTGACCTGGGAAATTTTTTTCTTTTCTTTTCTTTCTTTTTTTTTTTTTTTTCCTCACAGGCAATTTTAATCAGCTTTGAAATCTTTGTTGAATGATTAACTACACTTCTGGCTCTTCATATCTTCTCTAGAGGAACTTCCTCTTTGTTCCTCCTACTAGGAGTAGAAAGTAGGGAACGGCAATGATTGGAAACCTCATCTTTTTTATAGCATCAAGAGGAAACTACCTTTGTGGTTATATTGTTTACTTTTTTGGGGTGTGTTTTCTCTTTCCGTGTAATCTAGGGAAGCAGCATTGCTGCTTTCTAAGCCCTGATGCTTTAACTGCTTGATATTTTTAGGAAGGGAGGGCATCTTTAAATAGTTATCTCTCTACATAATTTGAAAGAGTTTAGCCTCTGCTAGCCCTAGGTTATTTGAATTTGAAAACCTAGTGAGTGAAATTGATCCCTACATGGCTCAAATATCCCCACATTGAGAACGAATAGCTTTCCAATGTAAGCTATTTAAAGATCCTGTGCTTCCTGAGAAAGTAGGAGGTTAAGTTAGCAAAGTAACAAGGAGACTGATCTGATCTATGAAGAGAATGTCTAAGACCTGGACTGGGGCATTCTGTCCTGAGATCTAGTCACTGTAGGCCAAATGTTCTCAACCACGATTCATGGCTCCCAAAGCTGACGAACCTCAGATAGCATTTTATTTTTATTTTTTTTAAGATTTTATTTATTTATTCATGAGAGACACAGAATGAGAGAGAGGCAGAGACACAGGCAGAGGGAGAAGCAGGCTCCATGCAGGGAGCCCGATGTGGGACTCGATTCCGGGTCTCCAGGATCACACCCTGGGCTGAAGGCAGGTGCCAAACTGCTGAGCCACCCAGAGATCCCAAGATAGCATTTTAAAATTAAGGATTCCTTCATTTGTCCTGTGTTCTTTTATGTGATGTTCAGTCAGGTATAGTCACAAGAGGAGACCATAGGAGAGGCACAGGAAAACAAAGTTTTTTATATTCATAGGTCCTATGATAATGTCATTGTGTGTCAGAAGGGAGTAGGTTCAACCAGTAGATAGGGAGCCAAGAGAGAGTACAACGATCTGTGGATTAGTGCCTTTGTTGGGATGTCAGATTGGGGGGATTTCACTGGTGCTTTTGAATGTCGTTACTAGGTCATAGAGGAAGATAGGAAGAATTTGTAAGCCAGGGGCCAGCCTTATCAACCTGGTGTACCTGGTCACCTGGGCAGGGTAATTAGAACTTGTTTGTGGGAATGTTGAGGCAGTATAGAAAAGATTTAAATATTGTTTGAAAAATACTTACAAGTACAGTACCCCATCTTCAGAGTTTTTGATTTAGTAGTTCATCAAGGTTAAAGCTTAGGAATATGTATTCTTAGATTCTCCAGATGATCTTGGAAACCTCTGAAATTGTTTTGTTTTGTTTTATTTTAAGATTTTATTTATTTATCATGAGAGACACAGAGAGAGGCAGAGAGAGAGGCAGAGACACAGGCAGAGGGAGAAGCAGGCTCCATGCAGGGAGCCCGACGTGGGACTCGATCCTGGGTCTCCGGGATCATGCCCTGGACTGAAGGCAGCGCTAAACCGCTGAACCACTCGGGCTGCCCTGACACCTCTGAAATTGTGATGCAAAACTACGTATTTTCATGTTTTGGGGGGAGCTATAGCTTTTATCAGACTCTGAGAGTTCCTCAACTCCAAAAAGATTAAGAACACTTGCTTTCGGGTGCCTGGGTGGCTTGGTTGGTTGTGTGTCTTACCCTTGGTTTCAGCTCAGGTCATGATCTCAGGGTCCTGAGATTGAGCCCCCAGCTTTATGCTGAGAGTGGATCCTGCTTTAGATACTCTCTTTCCCAGGATGCCTGGGTGGTTCAGTGGTTGAGCATCTGCCTTTGGCTCAGGGCATGATTGGAGTCCCGGGATGGAGTCCCACATTGGGCTCCCTGCATGGAACCTACTTCTCTCTTTGCCTGTGTCTCTGCCTCTCTCTCTCTCTCTCTCTCTCTCTCTCTCAAATAAATAAATAAATAAAATCTTAAAAAAAAAAGATATTCTCTTTCCCTTTGCCTCTTCCTTTTTCTCTCTAATTAAAAAAAAAGTCACTGTTGAGTCACTTGTTCTCAAATTTTATAGTGCTTCAGAATTACTAAAAAAAATTGTTACAACACAGATTGCTAGATCCCACCCCTGGAATTTCTGTTTCAGGTAGTGGGGGGTGGAGCCTGATAATGCATGTTTTTAACTAGTTGCTTATTATTGCCGATGCTGTCAGACAAGGGGCTACCCTTTGAGAACCACTGTTCTAGTTGGCTGAACTACTCTGTGCCTTCAGCATCAAGCTCTGGAAGCAAAGTGCACCTTTCAGATTTCCTCACCAGTTAATATAGTAATAAACATAATGAGGCATAACAAAGCTCAATCTAGTTCACCACTGTAAGAGAATAGTAAAGAAGACTCCTTCCTGGTCAAGGAAATGGCAATGGAAAGTACACAGGCATTTTTAGTTGACCCATTCATTGATGAACTGGTTTCATAAACAGTTGCTTTTCTAGTAGCAACTGTTTTTTCCTATGAGAGTAGAAAACTGCATAGTTCCACTTAAAATAGTTTTTTTCTGTAACTAAATGATGTAACTTTTAAAGTATGCTCAAGGTGCCTCGGGTGGCTCAGTCAGTAAAGGTTCTGATTATGGCTTAGGTTTTGATGTCAGTGTCCTGGGGTCAAGCCCAGAATTGAGCTCTCCACTCAGCAGGAAGTCTGTTTGTCTCTCTACTCCAATCCCCCTGCTCCCCTGCATGGAACCTGCTTCTCTCTCTACCTGTGTCTCTGCCTCTTTCACTCTCTCTCAAATAAATAAAAAAATAAAAGATTTAAAAAATAAAGACTTGATGGGATGAGCACTGGGTGTTATTCTGTATGTTGGCGAATTTAACACCAATAAAAAATAAATTTATAAAAATAAAAAATAAAAAATAAAGTATGCTCATGTTCTCCAAGGCCAAGGAGAATAAAGCTCAAAGTTAAAACATTAAAATTTAAATTGACCTAAATGTGATGGAAAGCAGGAAATATATAATCCTAAGGATTCCTGAAATTAGGAAAACTTCTTGTTCTTTAAAAATCTCCTGTAGCAGGTGGTCAAGTTGTCAGTGCAGGGAAGCTTTCAAATCCCCAAGGAAAAAGCAACTGTTTGAAAAGCTATAAAGCACTACTAAATCCACAGGAGTCCCAAAGAAGTTTATTTTCACAGACTGCTTCTAGTCCATCTCAAACTTTGAGGGAAACTAAGATCCTGGAAGGAATCTTGATTATCCATGAAGAGTCTAATTTTGAAACTTTCTTCTCTATACACTTATAACTTATACACTATAAACTTAAGCAAGGCTTCTGGGCATTATTAATGGGCCTCAATATTTTCCTTTCCCAGTTAGATTTGGGATTTTTGTTGCCTTATCCTTTAGAGGGAAAGTCCCTCTAAAGGGGAAACAGGAACTGACCTGAATTAAGCAAATTTAGAGCTTTAGAGGGGAGGGAAGTATTTAAAGGAAGTGTATAGAAATTTTATTAGTGGTTATTGACCTGAAATTACATCTTCTCTGTACTCATTTGCAATATAACTTTAGTTCCAATTTTAGAGTGTGCTGCTAAAGTGAGCACGTACTATAACTTTCGATTATACTACATGTTATAAAAGAAGAAAAGTTCATTTAAAATGAATCATTAAGGGGATCCCTGGGTGGCGCAGTGGTTTGGCGCCTGCCTTTGGCCCAGGGCACGATCCTGGAGACCCGGGATCGAATCCCACGTCGGGCTCCTGGTGCATGGAGCCTGCTTCTCCCTCTGCCTGTGTCTCTGCCTCTCTCTCTCTCTCTCTCTCTCTCTCTCTCTCTCTGTGACTATCATAAATAAATAAAATTAAAAAAAAATAAAATAAAATGAATCATTAATTTGTTGGTAATTGAAAGAAAACACTTCAGTATGAAAGTCTTTATGTAAAGTTTTTTCTTCCATTTTAGTTTTTTAAATTTGCATAGCAGTATTTTGATATGACTGTCAAAATGTTGGCATAAATGATCAATAATTAAAGAAATACGGTTGAAACTTGGATAATTTTGGTATTAACTATATTTTGAATCTAAGTGGTACTTAGCATACATGATCATCATTACCTAAAAAGCATTAATTTTTTAAAGAAGTAAAATAATTACCATATCATGCTTAATGGAATTTGTGAATCCCCCATTCGTTGAAAAATTCAGCTTCTAGATTGTTGCTGACATCAGAGTTTTTGACAAACAAGGAGGTAATGGGGAAATAATTGTAGAGCCTTGTTGACTTGTGCTGTACAAGAAACAGATGTTTGCCAGACGGAAATGAATAAAACCAGTAAAGAAATAGATATTCTATTCAAGTTTTCAAAAGTACAAACAGTGAAATGATTAAGAAAAATTGGAAAATACATTTTTAAATTAGTTTTAGAACAAAAAAGACCAGGAAATCTGTTATATGCAAACATTAGGGCATATACCCTACTTTCTGAGATGGTATGCTTGACAGGACGCAAAACTATAAGACATATTTTAGCTTAACTTTGAATTTCTTCTGTGATTTTGATTATTACCCTTTTAATACATGTTTTGCATTTATGGTTGGGTTCATTTAATTTTGTAATATTTCCCATTCCCACAAAATTACGTTTGCTTTTTTATCATAAGAGACAAAGGATCTGTGGATTACAGAAATCCCATATTGTAGAAGTCTCCCATGTAGTTTTATTGCTGCCCAGTGGTACAAACCTTGGTTAACTTAATTTATTCTGATATGAGAGAAGTTAGTTTTTACTTTTAGCTCTTCCACCTTATCTGAATGATACATGAACATTTGACAGTATTCCCTTTATGCTTTAAGATATGCAAAAGTAGAAGCAGTGTTTATGAAAATTTGATTTAATCTTCCTTATCTTCACTTTGCTCATAAACATGAAGGAAATGGCTTAAAGAAGACAGTATTAGTATTAGAATCTTAGAATTTGAAAGAATCTTTTTTTTAAATTATTTATTTATTTATTTATTTATTTATTTATTTATTTATTTATTTATTTATGATAGTCACAGAGAGAGAGAGAGAGAGAGGCAGAGACACAGGCAGAGGTAGAAGCAGGCTCCATGCACCGGGAGCCCGACACGGGATTCAATTCCGGGTCTCCAGGATCGCGCCCTGGGCCAAAGGCAGGCGCCAAACCGCTGCGCCACCCAGGGATCCCTTATTTATTATTCATAGATACACAGAGAGAATGAGAGGCAGAGACACAGGCAGAGGTAGAAGCAGGCTTCATGCAGAGACCCCGACATGGGACTCGATTCAGGGTCTCCAGGATCACGCCCTGGGCTGCAGGCAGCACTAAACCACCGCGCCACCAGGGCTGCCCGAAAGAATCTTTAATATTCGTAAATCACTCCTTGCCACAGCCAGAAATGGGATCCTTCAATGACTTGACACTTGTCAAGTGTTCATCCAGATTTTTCTTAATTGCTTCTAGTTATTGGAAGCTCACTACTTCATGAGTAAGTCTGCTTTGGTATGGTAATGTTTAATTATTATAAATTTTTTTATTCTTTGTGTTGAGCTAGAATTGGCTTTTGAATTTTACTTACACAAGATCCTTCCTTTCCAAATAACCTAACACTTTAAATAATTGTAAATAATCATTACTTGTCCTCTTCTTCTCCAGGCAAGACATTCTCCTTTTGTTTAAATAATCCTAATAATCCATGATTTTTAAATGTCATTTACACATCTCAGCTTGTAATTATTTCTCATGTTTTCTTAAATTGAGCAAGATATTCAGGGATAGTATGACCAATGCAAGACCTCAAGGGACTGGTGCCTCTCTTTTTGAATCATTGTGTCATTTATTAATTTGCAAATAAAGATAGTCTTCATGTAATAGTATGTAAGACAAAAGATGATTAGAAACAGTACAGGTACAGGTTAAACATATAGGTTAAAAAAAGAGTACTGTTATTTAGCATTCCTTTAACCAGCTTCAAAAACTGTCATCCAGGCACATATTTCATTGCCTTTCCTATTGCAGGTTGTCTTGATGAAAGTAATCTTTGTTTTTATTAAAAGACAAATTATTCTCAATGAGTATATTTGCTCTTAGTAATCACTGTTTATTAGGTTTTTTTTTTATGATTCTGGTTATCCATCTTGGGGTTTTGCTGGAGTTCCAGTTTACTAGCATATAATTTGTTTCTGAATTGCTCCTTTCCTCCTTTATATCAATAGATACCTGTCTGTAATATCTTGACAGTGCCTTGATTTGTTTTTTCAAAAACTATCAGTAATGGCTCTGAGTTTATATCTGTCAAGTTAATATGCTAACATGTAATTTATTTGAGCCCATATAAACTTGGATTTTTAGTTAATAAAAGCATGAAGATTGTCTTATTTTTTGTAATAATAAAACAGCAAAAAGTCTAAATATCCAACACTAAGAAAATGCATAATAAAATTCAGTGCTCATTTACTTGATTAAGTTTTTATTAGGCAACTATTTTAAAGAATGGTGATGTAATGAGTTTCAAGATACAATTTATAAGCTGCTCATTTTATTTTATTTTTTAATATTTTATTTATTTATTCATGAGAGAGACAGAGAGAGGCAGAGACCTAGGCAGAGGGGAAAAGCAGGCTCCTTAGAGCCCAATGCAAGACTTGATCCCAGAACCCCAGGATCACAACCCGAGTCAAAGGCAGACACTCAACCACTGAGCCACCCAGCTGCCCCAGGCTGCTCATTTTAAGTTGTATCTTGAAACTTGGTAGCAAATATACTTGTAAAAAAAAATGGGTTAAAAGTCTACTTACTTCTTAACTGTTAAAAGTAGAAGATCCTTTTTACCCATTTCTTTTGTTTTCCAAATTATCTCTATTGTAATTATGTTATTTATAAGGAAAACTAATTTGGTTTCTTAAAAAGAATCCTCTACTTTCTTTTCTAGTTTAGTTTATTTGTAATCTCTAGTTTACACTTGCCATATTAAAAATAATTTTCTTGACAGAAGTAACTAACAAAATAGGAATTCTTTTTCTTTTTAACCATTAATGGTTTATCGTCTTCCTGTGTTCTTTTTATGAACACAATCTTAAAAACCCTTTCATGTTGAATTGCTTTTTTTTTCTAATCCTGCTTATTTCTTCTTCCTGAAAGGTAACATCAATGTTATTAAAGCATATTAAAAATATATAAATTATTAGGTTTTACCCTTTTTTTCCCCTCAGGTATATAATTTTGTAGTTTGTTCTAGACTGGTTTCCTTTTCCTCCATTTTATGTTCAAAGTTTAAAGTTTTATTCAGCAGATGGCAAAACACTTTGCTCTTTGCCACCTCATGCCAACAAGCAATGAAAACAATATAGTTCCTTCACACCATCTTAGAATGTAAAAATCATTCAGCTCTGAGTTAGGAAATCCAGGTTCTAGTCCCAGGGCTTCTATAAAAAGATTTTGGACAGGAAAATTCAGTCACTTATTTTCTTGTTGTGTCTGTTTCTTCATCTGTAAAAATTACATTATTACTCTCTAAAGTTCCATTTCTGTTTTTAAAAGAATTTACTCAGTTTTCTCATTCTTTTTCCCCCCATATGATATGAAAATCCACCTTTATCTTATATTAGATGCCCATACTTATCTGATGTTATTTAGGGACTTTATAAACTATCTCCTGATGACTCTTTTTTTTTTTAATTTTTATGTATTTATTCATGAGAGACACAGAAGGAGAGAGAGGCAGAGACACAGGCAGAGGGAGAAGCAGGCTCCATGCAGGGAGCCTGATGTGGGACTCGATCCCGGGACCCCAGGATCATGCCCTGGGCCGAAAGTGGCGCCAAACCGCTAAGCCACCGGGGCTGCCCTCTCCTGATGACTCTTGATTCATGCTCCAGTTTCACACTGTTGTATTAATTGAGCCTGGAAATGTAGTATCTGTTAGGCTAGTTCCCGATCATTAATATTTTTTTTCTTCATTTTTCTCTTTCTCTCTTTCTTTCAAGAACTTTCCTGATTATATTTACTTTTGCATAAAATTGATTTTTCCAGTTCCAACATCTTATTGGTATTTTTATTGAGGTCAGATTAAAGGTTTGGAATAATTTATAGAACAATTACATTTTCGGGACTCCTGGGTGGCTCAGTGGTTTAATGTCTGCCTTCAACTCAGATCTTGATCCCAGTGTCCTAGGATCAAGTTCCACATTGGGCTCCCCACAGGGAGCCTGCTTCTCCCTCTGCTTGTGTCTCTGCCTACTTCTCATGAATAAATAAATAAAATCTAAAAGAAAAAAAAAAACCATGAAAAATTACATTTTCATTATTGACGGAGTTTTAAAGGAAAATATCAGGTATATAGAGTAATATATGAGCTAGGGAGACAAATTATCAAACATGATCACTTTGTTAGTGAATTTTGCGGTATCTGTATTTAAAGTAAGTAGTAATAGTACTTATAGTGGTTTTGAAAGAAGTGTGAATAACTTAAGAAAGGTTAAGCATTTAATTTTAGTCATAAATGGCTTTATGTGGTGACAGGATATAAATATAACAATGTCCTAATATTGGTATTAAATACAGATCTAAAAGTACAGTTTGGAATTACTCATTTATTTATAGAAAGAAAAATTGGTTATCTTAATGACGCACACCTGCAAAGTTTGAGAGACTGAAGAGTAAATCGAACCTCATAATACTGGAAGGAAAGAAGTGCCTCTGATCAGGGAGATTCTGAAAAAGAAAACATAGCAATGACAAACTTAGAACTACTCTAGAGTATAGAGTATATGCCTTATTAGTATTCAGATGGCCTAGAAGGAAAAAACAAAACAAAGGAAACTGAATTCAGCCATATGGTTATTGAAAAAATATAGAGTGTATTTGCATAGTGTGTTTTTATGTTGTTTTAGTTTCCTCAACAGTGATTTTTCTTAGCTCAACTATATGTCATCAATATCTGCAAGGTTTAAAGAATGGATGCATTCTGTTGCACTCCTCTTATGACTGGGTGTGATATCAAAGATACAGTGAAGAAAGGAGGGGAAGGAACATTAATTCTCCAATTATTAATTGAGGTTTTTTTAAAGATTTTATTTATTCATGAGAGACAGAGAGAGGCAGAGACCCAGGCAGAGGGAGAAGCAGGCTTCCTGCAGGGACCCTAGTGCGGGACTTGATCCCAGGACCCCAGGATCATGGCCTGAGCCAAAGGCAGAGGTTCAACCACTGAGCCACCCAGGTGCCCCTATTAATTGAGTTCTTAAAGTGTAATTTTGGGACACTTGGGTGTCTCAGTGGTTGGGCACCTGCCTTCATCTCAGGTCGTGATCCCAGAATCCAGGATTGAGTCCTGCATCAGGCTCCCTGCAAGGAGCCTGCTTCTCCCTCTGCCTGTGTCTCTGCCTCTCTCTCTCTCAGTCTGTGTCTCTCATGAATAAATAAACAAATCTTAATAAATCTTTTTTAAAAAGTGTAATTTTTTATTTCTATGATAATTGATTTATCTCTTTCCTGCTAAATAAAAGTGTAGAATGTGTGCTAGTGTGCTAGGGTAGGAATTTGGTTGTCTTTTCCTCACCATTGAATACCTAGGCCAAGGGTAGTGCTTGTTACATTAAAAGACACCCCATACCTGTTGATTGAATGAATGTGCTGAATGCTTGAAGGAGGGAAGAAAGTTTTAAAAATCCGCAAGACTAGGCCCATATCATCTGAAAATCCTTTTAGACCTCCTAGTCTGTTGAAAGTAGGGAACTATTTTACACCATCTTTGCAGTCCCTGGAGGTTCTGCATGGATTCATTTTTGTGAAGAAGTTAATCCTTTGGATACTACCACGATACAATGGTTAAACGTTTGATTGTGTATTACAGAACAGTAGGGCACATTGAAAAGTATTTTCCTGACTCTAGTTAGCCTTCACATAAGGCAGTATCACACTAAAATCCTCTGAACTACTCTTGTTCATCTTCTTTTCTTACCTTTATGTCTACAAAAATATTTACAGTGCTAGGTCATTGAACCAAGAGGCTTTTGGATTTTATTTTAAATATATACTTGGAGAAATCCACTTGTTTCTTTAGGCTTTTATATCTTTAAAGGTGAGGAATTTATTTCTTCCATGGCCTAAGATAAATGGAACCAAAAGGCTCATTTATTTTAACTCTTAATTACACATGTAAGGTTCTTACATTATTGGAAGAAACAGATTTTCTTTAGCTAGCCAGACCGTGTTGCTTTCCTTTTAGCCTCTGTTTACTTTCTCACCTCTGTTGATTTATTCAGCTTGTAACCTAGAAACCAGCTAAAAAGGAAGGAAGTCAGAGATGTGTATTTCTGGGCAGTAACTGGAGTAGTTTCCTCTTCCTCTAGCCTGGTTTAGCTGCCAAAAAAGACTTTTTACCCCCTACCCTCACCCAACTCCCCTCCTTCCCCAAAAAAGAAAAAGAAAAAAAGGAAAAGAAAAATTAACAGTAACTATTCAACTTACTTCCTTAATCCATTAAGTTATAAGCCATAAGAACAACCAATCTAAAGGACTAAAATTCTGCTCTCCTCAAAATGGTGCTTTTTGCTGTCTGAAAGGTGGTATCTACCATCCCTAAGAGGTTGTAAAAACAAGAGAGAATTAAGGAGACTTGATGTAAAAGCTGAGCAACTTTTTATGCTTGCTAGGAAGTGGGTTCTCTATATTGTTATTTCACTGTCTTTATCTGTATTAGAAATTTACCAGAGTACCAGACCAGAGTCATATTCTTACATTTTTAAAAATATTTTTAAAATATTTGTCAAGCCCAATTTATGAAATAAATATTAAAAAGATATTTATGGCTTTCAATTAGTTGCATCTTTGTGCTCACCTGTTTGCATTAAGAATTGACTATATAGTATTTTTTTAAAAATAATGGAGAAGAATTTTAATTCAACTGTGATATAGTATGAAATAAAAATGGTTTCTCTTTATTGATATCACTTATTTTGATTTTTACAAAATTACTGTATTCTATGCCACTAGGAATATATAAATTTGATGGCATTTGGATTGTTAGCTCAGGGTAGTTCTATTTGCTGTTTGTTTCTGTAGTGTACTAATAGTACTTGAGGAACAAAGACAGCTTTTTTTTAAGTCTATATCATATAGTCAAACTTGAATTTATGTGAGCTTGTAAGATGAATCCTGTGAAATATTAAGCTCATTCTCTAATGTACAATAAATTGTAGAAATGTAGTGGAAAATGTACTGAAAATATGATGTTTATAATCTAGTAGCCTGCATCAAACATTTGATGTTTCTTTGTTGTTTGGGGCTCAGAATAAATCTGCCGTATTGATCCAGTTGTTTTTTTTTTTCATATATTACATGACATTTGGAATTCTTTTATTTCCATGTAAGTTTTATATTCATGTCTAATTATGAATTCGTTATTGAAATGGTATCATGTAATGTTCACTTGATTTATTATTTTATTTATTTATTTTTAAGGATTTTATTTATTCATGACATACAGAGAGAGGCAGAGACACAGGGAGAGGGAGAAGCAGGCTCCATGCAGGGAGCCTGATGTGGGACTTGATCCCTGGGTCTCCTGGATCACATCCCGGGGTGATGGCAGCGCTAAACCGCTGGGCCACCGGGGCTGCCCTGATTTATTATTTTAGAAATATTTTGTTCTAAAGCTGTATTTTAGTACCATCAGTGTTCAAAGGCTAATCTTACTATAACATTCTTAGAATAATTATCTGTCTCTAAGATCCTTAAAACAAAAAGATTGAGATTTTTTTGTAGATACAGTGTGTCATATGCTAAGTTGAAAATATCTTTTCAGTGGTTAATCTGATGTCTTCTGTGAAATGAAACTGATACATCTGGAATAGGTATAGAGAAGGCATTGGCTTGTGACTGGCAGTTTTTCTCTTAATATGACTTGATTGTGTTGTGTGTGGTATTAAAATAACATGAATTTTTAGGTTTATTAAAATTGAGATGTCTACACTGGATCGTATTTATGACCATTCACATCATTTAAAAAAAATAGGGCAAATGTTTTCTACACTTACAGGTATCTAATAGTCATTTTTTTTATATTCATTGTGTATATACACATGCAGCACACATCTAATTCTAGACTATCTCATTTCAGGTGCTCAATAGCCATGTGTAGCTAGTGGCCACTATATTGGACAGCATAACTCTTGAGGTTAGAAAGAAGTGAAGAGCGTATGTTAGTAAACACATTAGAAAAATAAATTTTATGCTTTTAAATGATAGATTTTTATAGCTGTGAGTTGTCTAGATTAAATTGTTTTGTTTTGTTTTGTTTTAATTGTTTTTTTTTTAAAGAATAAAGTCGTTTCAGGAGTATTTTTTTAAGTCTGCCAAAATAAATATGACCAGTTTTTCTTTTGAGTTATGTGGTTATGTCATTTGATTTCATTTAGACTGTTACTCCAAAAATGCTTTTAACTGCTTTTTTTCCTGGTTTTCTTTTAATATCAGTATATTTTTAAGCTAATGATTAAGCTAAAAATAAGGACTTTAAAACACATAGTATTTTCAGTAGTTTAAAGTTAAACTTTTTTTTTGCCAACTTGAAAGATACTTACATATTATTTGTTTTCTGCGCTTTCTCACCTTCGTTAATCTGGAAAGCAAAAACTTTGTATTTGCATTTGCTTTATTGAAAGAGACAGTAAACTTGAGGTCTCAGTCTCACCACTAGTCTGTCTTTGTCTGTTGTTAAAATTATGAGCCAGTCTCTATGGCCGCAGCCAAATGAGTAATCACCAGTAATGTGACTCGTGCTGGAAGTGACTCCATCAGCACCTGTGACGGGGGATTAGTTACAGTTTACAGAGCACCGCCTCTTCCCTTCTCTCAGAGTGCCCTAAGCCAAGTAGTCTTTCTCATTTGGGTGTCTGCACTGTTGGAAGCTACTGCAGTGTGTTTCCACGCAGAGTACAGTGGGAAAGGCTTTCTCTAGCTGATGGATGGCTGTTCTCTCTATTTGGAGTATCTCACTGGTTATGTAAGCGACCTCGGGAGAAATTATCCTGACCCAGATCGGAGGATGCAGTAGTGCTTCAGCTGCAGGATTTCTTAGTCGTTAACACCACAGTGCTGATGACAAAGAGCGAGTTGTAATCCTCATCACTGCCAGGGCTGAGCCAGAGCAGACAGAAAATCGTCATTTGCTCGTCGGAGACTTGTTAGGTTACAGCTCTGCTTCGTTTTGTGGTCTTGGCTTTTCTTCCTATATACAATGACGACGCTGCAAGTGAGCTCAGAAATGCTTGGTTTGAGAGCCATTTGCCTGTGATTTTTGAAGAGTAAAGAAGTATTTAGGTTAGATTTTTAATACTGCTCAAGAGTGAAATGGAAATGTCAGCTACTTCTTGACCTTTAAAGCTGTGTCGTGGATTTCTGAGATTTGAAGATACTTTAAAATTCTAAAGAACAAAGTACGGTTTGTATTTTTCTGCTTCCTTTTTCTTTTGTCTTAATTTACATTTGGTTTTACTTCTCAGCCTTAGGAATTAAGGTCATTGCCTTTTACTGATCTAGCCTTAGTTTTCTTAGTTTTACGAAATTTTAAATATTTTCATTTGTTCAGAAAAGATTATTGTGTGTGTAGTAATTTCATAACACTGTAAAAAGATTAAAAACTAGAGTTTAATTGTTTAAAGTATTACAGCAGAAACGTTTCAGGTTAGGGTTTTCAGAATACAGTGTTTTAAGGGAAGTGAGGTTATTTGTTTTGTGAGGGTTTTTGTGTGGTGTATTCCAGTCCCCACCCCCAACTTGTTTTCTAACAGTATCGTGTTTTTCAATAGACCTGCTTGGGTGGGAATTTGGACTTTGTTCTTTCAAGTCACTCCAGTCTTTTTTTTTTTTTTTTTCTGTAGACTAAACCTTGACTTCTAAAATGTTGCTTAGTTTTCTGCTTCAGCGTTTTCCTTTAGTGAATTTTATGTCAGATTTTTGTAGTTAATGAGCATGATTTTTTTTTTAACTTGGAAAAGGAATTGTAAAATGTTAACTGGAGATTTGTTAGAAACTCAGACTGCAGACATAAACTCTGTGAATTTTCAGTTAAATGTTAAATGTGAGCTTTAACATGGTTTGTTTGAGCAGCTGAGTTATGTTTGAGAGCTGTAGCTGATTTATTTTAAAAATGTTTTTTTGAGGAGGGCTCATCTGTTCTCCTCTTCCTCATGTGAATGGAATGTGGTGCAGCATGGAGCCCTAAACAGGATACAGTTGTTCTAAGCATTCTTCCTATAGCGTGGTGTAGGCCCCACTAAAAATGCAGGCTCTCAACTATTTTTTTTGGCTTTAAGTTATTTTTAAAGTATGATTAACACAGACAAAGAACCTTAAAAGAACTCTTAATCCATTAATAAAATTGAAAAGGTTTTTTTAAATTATGAATATTCGATTTTAAGTTAGTGATTTTTATTTGGATTTTCAGAGGCTTTTTTCAGCATTGGAATAATAGTCTTTTTGTGATTCGGGCCATATTCTACTGTGTCTTTCATCAGATGGTAGCTCATTGCTTCCCCTTAGGCTGTGGAAGTTCCTCATAGGAGGATATATCTTTAGTCTTGAATTACTTAGTTATGCATGAGTGCTAGTTTCTTTACATTCCAGTACACCTAGGCCCATGAAATATTTAGTACAGAATCATCATAAAAGCTGTAGGATCTGTTCACTTTTATTTAAATATTTATGTTTTTATTTGTAAGCTAATAGTAGGTCTTTGAAATGTGTTTAACTTGGGTACAAATAATAATGGTTACTTCTTTGATTTGCCACTTTAAAACAATCAGTGTTTTAACTACTTAGTTTCATATGTTGTTTGTCTTTAATTTTCCCATAAAGTGGTAACAGTCACATTTTTCAGAGTTGTTTATTTAATACATATTGAAACATTTCTTAACAAGTACTGTAAAAGTATTTATCAGCATTTGCTGGTAACATATTTATAGCTTAAATGTAATTGCACATTTTAAAATTTGCCAGTTGTGGCCCTATTTACTATTTTAAGAAGCATGATATACTCTTGACCTCCATTTGTACAGGATTTTAAGTATTAATGTATCAGAAATAGACCTTTATAAACTAATCTTTTAACATTTCTGATAGCTGGATTTTTCCAGGTGGCTTTCAATTAGTTATCTTAAAATGAGAAATTCTTTTTTTATTTTAGCCTAGAAACTAAACTAACTCAGTGATTTAAATTATGATTAGTTGGCCTGTTAAAATTTACCCTTGGAACTCTGACCTACCTTAAAAAAAGCAGAGTTCTGAGAGGTTTTCTTCACAAGAATGTTTTTCATATTATAAAATGACTAGGTCTCATAGGAAATGCAAACCACCTGTATTATTTGCGTAAGAAAGAGGCACTCAGACAGGAGTTTACTTCTTTTTCACATCCTACTTAATTGAATTGTACCTTTAGCCACTTAGATAATAGCTTTTGTAGACCTTTTTGTTAACCTTCACAAGTTGACCTGACATGGTACTGTTTGAAAAGAAATAGAGCATTTGAATAAAGTTCAAGGATTAAATCAAGTCTTCTTGAAAAGGTGCCGGTGTTTTCTAGTTTACTAAAAACTAAACAAATATATAATATGAAAAATGTTGCATAGGTCAGTCACATATTGGTAGACATTTTAAAGTCTAAATTAGATAAATGCTCTTGGATTTCTTACAAAACTTTAGTAATTTGTTAGGTAAAATAATAGGATTTTATGAAATAATTTTGGGAATTTAGTCTTGGCAAATGGAAAATGCTAGTTGGCAATAGTTGCAGGAGATAGCTAAGTAATAGGGGAATGTCTGTTTTGAAAATGTAATTTCTCACCCAAATAAGAATACTCCCGATACATATGTAGTACTTAAAAGGTTAGCTTTAGGACTGGGGAGGGAGGAACTTAACTGTGGTTAGATTTTCTAATCATAGATACTGAAAATAAGTGGGGATGTAAGATAATTTTTTCATGCTATATTTAGGAAAGAAGATACTAAGTTCATGGTGTAGTATAGAAATAAGGCATGTTTTAAATGCTTTTTTCTCATGAATTTTAGCTTTTTCAAAAACATTGTTACAGACTCTTCAATGAATCGAAAGCTTTAAAAAGAAATTTCTTAAATACAGAAATTAACTCCTTAAGAGCCACTCTGAACTACATATCTTGAAAGGTTTTTCCCCAGAGTGCGAATTAGTTGTGATTAACAAGATGTTAGATTTCTTTAAGACATAATAAGAGAAGGGGTAAACACAATGGCTTTCAATCTCCTGGGGATTTATACTGTCTGTGCCAAAAGCTTTGGTTTGTATATAAATGGTCACACACGTTGGCTTGTAGCAAGAAAAATTTCTCCATGTTATATAGGTAATTTATTAAACTAAGTTGGTTGTTAATTCCATTTTCCACACTTAGATTATTTTATACTAAAGCCATTCTGTGTAAAGTTTAGGAAAGTATCAGGGATGTGACTCTTGGTTTTTATTCTAGCTGCTTCTGCTTCGAAAGTATGACAGTAATTAAAAACTGCATACATAGTACCTTTGTTTCCTTTCTTCCTCTTCCTCTTCTGCCTCCTTTACTCCCACCCCACCCCAAGATATGAGTATACTCCTTTATGTAAAAGATGAGTGAGTCTTCTTTAAAATAATCAAAATGACCATGGATCCCCCACCTCCCAGCCCCCCTTTTTGGTTTGTCTGTTTGTTTGATTTTTAGAGTAGTAGTAGAGATCTGGACTGAGAGGTAGGTTTTGTGTAATACTTCTTACCTCCTTCTTTTCCTGTTCCCTTCCCCCATGCTGCTCGTACTGAAGCAGCTGGATTTTTATTTGTGCTTGGGGCAGGGGCAGGGGCGGGGGGTGGGTAGCACGTGGGGTGGAGTTAAAAGACCAGATGCATCCTGATCATTTAAAATCCTTGATGTGAATGAGCTGGGAAAAAAAAAAAAACACCACAACTCTGAACTATACCTGCTCTGTTTTTATAAAAATTAATACGTAATAATTTTTTAAAAAAGAGTTGTAGTAAATATGCTCTCCTAGTCAGTTGAGTTTTTCAGAAGCAATTTCTCTTTTTATCTTAGAAATTTTTATACAAAAGAAATTTTTATATATGTATACTTGATTAAATCCTTTTAAAAATAAATTCTACATCTTCATTCCTTTTTAATATAAAATATTTTTATTGTGTGAATAAAAGCATTTAGATTTAATATGAAAATATTAATTGGTATCCTAAAATCACTGTGATAATGACATTTGTACGTTGTATTCATATATGCCCTTTGTATTTGAGTATAAAATCAGAAAATAACCATTATGAATTTTTTTTTCCTCTCACCAGACTTTCAAACCCCTGGTTGAAAAAAGTATACCCAGTTCAATCACTGCGGTAGAATTCCTTGTAGATAAACAACTGGATTTTTTAACTGAAGATAGTGCCTTTCAACCCTACCAGGTAAGAAATTTTAGGTTGCTTTTATAAGTTAGCTAATCTTTAAATTTCACTGATAATCAGATATTCTTTTAAATATTCAGTTCAAGCTAACATCTAGGCATATAAGGAACCCAGTGCATTCAATAAATTTTAATTATAGAATGAATGGTTAATTTACCCAATCAACAGATTTATGTACTGAGAACTTTGTCTGAGCCAGGCAACATTTTGTCACTGAGAATACATACGCAAGCTAGCAAGATCAAGTCCCTGCCATTATAAATAATGTTCATTGTTAGAAAATAACTGGTTAGATATTAGTATAAATTACCTTTGTCTCTAGCTCTAAAGGTTAAGAAGTGGGTCAATTAATGTAATTAAGGGAGATTAGTGTTTACTGTATGCATACAGTAATAGTAGTTTTTTTTTTTAATAGTAGTTCTTTTTAAGTGGGAAGTTTCTTTTAGATTGTCATTAATTGAATTGTTCATTTTCTATATTTTAGTTCCCAGTTGCAGTTTAAATACAAATACATTTAATTGGAAAAATATTTCCTAATAGGGTTTTAGATTTAAATCATGTGAACAAAGTCCTCAAAAATAGTAGACTAAATGAATTTTTAAATTTCTAGTTGAATTCTACCAGTTAATTTTTTAAGATAGAAGTAAAAATGCACAGAGGTTTGTTTTCCTTGTATATTTGGGTTTCAGATTGACTTAAATCTTTTATATGTTTTTTACTTAAGGGTTTAAAATAATATGGTAACTGAACTGAAAGAAAGGATGAGTGAACTAGTTTGACTTTTTTAAAAAATGGAGCTGAAAGTCAATACTCCTGTTTCATTTCAGAATAGTTACTGTTTTCCGAAAATAAAATGTAGAGGCATCGTTTCCATGGGAAGAACAAGAGCTTGAGTTAATTAGCAGTGATTTGTTGTGTGTGGAGTTATAATACTTAGGGAATTAGAGCAGTTATGTGCCTCTTCTGTTATATCTACCAAAATGAGATTATAGCTCCCTGAGTTAAATGTTTGTTTGAAGTCTACATAGACGTGCTTTTGTCCTCTCACATTATTTTTCTTATTTTATTAAACGGCCTAGTTTTAATGCTGTTAGCTTTTGCTCTTTGTTTACAATATTTATAGCTAAAAATTCATAGCAAGTTCCAGTTTAATATTAGAGGTTAGAGCTTTTCCCTTGGGTTTTATTTTGTTTTGTTTTTAATTGTGAATGCCATTTAGCTTACTATAGACCTTATTATAATTTGTTTCATTTCTAACAGTCTTTTAGTGGGAATTAGACTGGGTGAGTCTAGGTAAAATCAAAGGAACCTTCTAACACTTAATGTTTTATTTTTGTGGTTGCTGATTAGCAGCACTCTGGAAGTTTCAGCTTGGATTTGATTTAGAGAAGTGAAATCATTATGTAGAAATTATTTTTAAAAATAAACTCTTTTTGCCAGGTGGCCTAAAACTCCACAACATGTTTATTAAAATTATAATGATTGAAAGAATATGCTAACATTTTATAAGGTGTTTTGTTTGGTTTACATTTTAAGTTTTTAGATTCTGATAATTATATCATTTTATTTAAAAAATAAAGGCAGACGAGCTAATGTCTTACTTGATTTAGTGAATTGTATGATTGTCTTTGTTAGTAAGCTATTTGTATTGCTCTGCTAGTATAGGCAGGTTGATCTGTGGCCAGGAAGAATATTCAACCTTCTAAAAGTGGAATGATTCTCTTGACATTTTAACCGTTTGTCTTTCACAAATGTGAGTTCTCAGTTCTAGAAAATCAGAAGGAATTACACTAACAGCACTTGATTTAGGGATCCAGCATACCTTAATTTTAGAATTTAAGAGTTTCAAAAGTAATAGATGGTGTACAATAGAGCTTTTTAATATGTATTTTGATGTATTTAGATTCCTATTAATCAAGTTAAAAAAATATAAAGATATTTCTCTAGTATGTAAATGATACACTTATTGTAACATTTCAAGTGAAAATATATATGCTCCAGAGACCTAAGATGGCTCAGTCTAGTTTTTCAAATTTATTTATTTAAATGAGTTTGTGAAATATAGCTACATTCTCGATAAAGGAAACAATTTTAGAGTTCGTGTAATTAGAGTGGCTTTATCCCAGAATGCTTTTCTGTAACCACTTGTCCAAACAGTACATTAAATTCCTTGGCATCTTAAACATGGCAGCTGTTACTGGCATAGATTTTGTAAATAGTGTCTTGACATATCTTAACTTTAGGGTAACCCTATGTAAGTCAAACGGAGTTTGGGAAAAATTGAACACATTTTTAAAATGCTCTCCCCTGTTTTTTTCTCACTTTTTAAAATTTCATGAGACAATTTCTTCTGAATCTAGATGTTAATTATCCTTTATAGACTTCTTAAATGTGATGAGGGAAAGCCTTCATTAGAAATGGACTTTGTGTATAGAATAGAATGATGGGCATGCATAACTTTTGTTTTAAAAATTCACACAAATGCCTGCTATGAATCTCAGTAAATGTTTTTGTAGTGGGAATTCCCACCTACCATCTTCTCCTTGGTCCTTAGCATTTTGTTCTATAGTAGTGTGCTCCCTTTAATTTCCTTAATAAAGTTGTACAGCCCTATTTTTTAACATATCAGAATAGTAGCATATTGTTAAGGTAATGGTTAGGAAACCAGTTACTCAAGATTAATACAGATCATTTCACTTTTAGGTGACTGATTTGAATCTGTACTTACCTCTGATTTCAATGCCTTGAATTATCAAATGCCACATATTAGAGTTGATCTTTTTTTAGAGTTGATCACTTTTTTAGGTGGCATGTAGTTGGGGAATTGGGGTCCAGTCATCATTACACTTTTCAGTATTTTGGAAAGAAAGTTCAATGAGGAGAAAAACCAAACCAACATCTTACAGATAATATAATCGATGTATATTAATTAGGTCACTGAAGAGCATGGTATTGTTAATTCTGTTTTTTCCTTCCTTATACACACAAATGAGTTTCTGCTTCCTCCTTTTAGATTCCTGATCATGCCTGGCTGCAGTTAACTTTCTTTGAAGTAGAGGGGGAAGGGAAAAGAGAGGAAGTAGGAGGAAACTGCAGATTCTACTATGTCTTTCAACTGACTGGGAAGAATAAGGAAAAAAACGAATTATTGATTCTGAAAGGGGTTTTGTTAATATAATTTTTGAGGTATTGTTACTCTTTGGAGGATGATTACAGAAATTTTTTTAAAAACTTATTAAAATTTGAAGTTTTGATCAAGTTAATATAAAAACAGTTTGATAATGAAATATGAACATTGAACTTTTAGCATGATTTTGAAATCATCTTGTTCTGAATTTTGGCTTCTGGCCATGCACACACCTGCAGTTTTCACATTGGTTGCTTCATAGAGGATATAGAAGAGATTATTTCTTACCTGAAAATTGTACATGACTCATATCAACAAATCTGGGTTGGTCTGGCTTGTTAGTCCAGTATTTTCTAGGGATCACAATTCTCTGTTTTTAAATGTAGTGAAGGAATAATACAAAGGTCACTAATTTAAAAAAAACATTAGAGATTTGAAGCAGAATGTGCTTGTTCAAACTTAAGCCCTACGTTTATCTTATTGTATATTAAAATTCATTGTAGTATTGAGATATTTTCCTTACTATAAAGTAGAATTATCCTAGACCTCAAGGATTGATCTTTTTGAAGTTCGGGGTCATAATAAACTGACACAAGTTTAGAGATAAGACTATTAATTCTACAGTTTCCATCATCATAGAATATAGACATTGAGCTGCTTTACTAAATATTAGATACAGTACTGCTCTGCTGTGAGTTGCTGTTTGAAGGAAAATGGAACAGGTGGAGCAAACCTGAGTATTTTCTTAGTACCTGTACTAAAAAATACTTAAAAGACTAACAGAGAAGTAAGTGTCTTAAAATATTTAGTGAATGAATGTTTCTGAACTATGTCAGATCTATGTATCTATTGTTTATTTATTCCTCAATGAAAAAGTTGTTTTCCCTGTTTGAGTCCATTTTGACCCACAAGTTTTATGTCATTGATAATATAAATTTATTGGCTATGATTTCAGAATATCCCTAAGGTAATTGTTGCTCAACTTCTCTGGTTTACTAAAAATAGCTCAAATGATTGCTTAGGATAAATTACCAGTAGTTTGGGAGTGGAGTGTAGCAGAGACCTGTATTTTTTCCTTCTAAATTTTTGTTATTGTCCTGTGGACTTTGGGATTGTTTCACAACCAGGACAAGATAATGCGAGTGAGGTGAAACTAATCCCCAGTCAGCCAAGGTGAACAGTTAACTGCTGGTTTGGTTGTTACTTGCCAGATGTTACATTTTGTTGAATTAAATATTAGTCATAAATGAGCCACTGACAAAAATTTGAAAATGTTGTTGGTAGTAATTCATTTTACAAGCAGATTTATTCCCCAGGGTACTACGGTGGCACTGCTAATAGTTTACAGAAGGAAGTAAACAGAACTTCATGTTAGAATTGCTTTGATGGGTAGAGAAAAAACTTATTTTTTAAACATTTCTTTACTCCCACTTCAGTTTGTAGTGTAGATCTATCATCTTAAGACTAATATTCCTGTAGAGAAAATGGGGTTTTGACTGGGTGCTGGATTTATTAGTATAGTTAGGTAGATGTTTCTGTCCCAGAATTCCTCTCACATTTGTTCTCTTCCTGGTATCAAATTACTATTTCCCATTAACTTAATAAACTAAAAGAAAAAAAAATAAATTGGCTTCCAGATATTCCTCAACAAACTGTTGCTGTTGTTGTACAGAAAGAAATTAGATTTTTAAAAAATGATAACTGAATGTAGAGAGATATGTTTTATAGGAATTTATAAGAAACACTCTAAGCATGCCTTTTAGGATATGGGAGTGGAACACACCTACATCCCCAGCCCCCAAGAGTGAGAGTGTTTGCAGTGTGGTTGAGAAAGGAAGAAACAGTCCCAGAGCAGAAAGAGAGGCTAGAGCTCTTAATTTGTGTTCCACTGACTGTTGACTCACTTGATTCTTCCCCAGAAGAGAGTCTTTAAATGGAAATTTTATGCTTAGACTCTACTTCCCTTTGACTTGCACTTAAAATTCTTCAGTGTCTGACCTTGGAAACATCCCAACTGACTTCATTCATTTACAGTTATTTAAATTCTGTGGTTTCCCTCTGCACAGCATCCTGCTAGGTGCTTAATGGTTTAAAAAATTAATATACTAAGTCATAGTACTTACTTTTTCCCCAAGGACTTCATAATTCAGGACAAGAACTTATATTTAAAAATAGACTTGATTTCAGGAGCCAAAAATGCATAATAAAGAGTAGGAGTGCAAAGAAAGGAGAAATCAGTAGAGATTGAAATGGTTAAAGTCTCCTGAAGGAGGTAGAACTTGAATGGATTCATTTGAATAGAGATGAAAGTGAAAGAGTAAGGTCAGACATTTGGCAAGAGAGATAGCCTGATCAGTGAGGAAAGGAGGTAGATTTAGGAGATAGTAGAATATCAGGTTAGCTAGAGAAGAGAGTTTGGCTTTGAATAGTAGACACCATACTACATAAATAAGTATTATGGAGTCAGATAAATGAGGAAAAGGATTGCTGCGCTAAGTATAGTTATTTATTAAGTGAATTTTATTTTGTAGGCCAAATGAATCATTTTTGAAGACAGTAACAAAATTTTCTACATGACCATGGCATCTGGTTATTTTAATATAAGAAACAGCTAATTGATTGGGTCTTCACTAGTCTTTTGTCCTAGAAAATCAGTATAGCATAATGGTTAAAAAACATGAGTTTTGAAGTCAAATCATGTAGACATGGTTTTAAATCCTAGCTTTGCTATTTGCTAGCTAAGTGACATTGGAAAAGTCTCTAGCATTCTAAGTAAATTGTTTCCTCATGTATAAGATGAAGCTATTGTCTACCTCGGAGTTGTTAAGAAGGTTAAATGAAATGCTATATTGAGGAGCTATTCCTACATACAAACTGCTCAGTAGAAGGTACCTATTTAGACAGGTTCTGAATTTCTCTTTTTGTAAATGGTATCTTAAACCTTTTTGGTAGTTACTTGTAACTCCTTTCTCTTTGTATCATACATAACCATTGGGTATTTGTCTTCCACCATCTGCACTTCCTACTTTTAACAATCTGTCTTACTAGTTGTCTCTGGAACTCTTACCATTTCTTTCTGCAGCTGATTTTAGATAATTTTTTTTGCTATTTATATAAGCATGGTCAGTGTATTAACATATCTTTGTAGTAGTATTTCTTTTTACCCCTCCCAACCTGCCCCTTCAGGGAAGTTTATTAGGTAAGATTCATTTGGTGACTTCTTAAATTATTATTTTAAGAAAGTGTTACTAGAAAAAATGTAGAACCCTCTTGTGTGATATTACCCTCTAGAAGACTCTCTTACCTTTTTTACCACAGGGAAAGTCAAAGGTTGCATTTGCTACTAATAGTTATTTTTATCTCAAAACGCATAAATGTTATTCAACAAATGACAGAATTGTTTTTCTTTATTTAGCTCTCGTGAGAGGCCGTGTGGATATAGTACCATGTTTTGGAAGTCCTCTAGGCATTAAATAAGAGTTGGACTATATGACCTTTGAACTTCCTTCTCAACACTAATAATTCTGTGAAGTTGCTCAAGGTGGAAAAACAACCATTTCTGACCAACATAACCTTAAACAAGTTAATCCCTGGCTAATTATTTTAGTTTCAGAGATAAGAGACATTCAGCCCAACTCTAGGTTTATCTCAAAAGAGAACTGATGAGTCAGGCAGTGCCAGATGCAAATCAAAATTATACAGGTTTAGAATAACAGAATTGTTTGTATTAATAGTACTTATCAAGAGAGCTCTCTACCCTATATTTTTCAATATCTCTTTCTGAATTATATTTTGACAGAAGTTGAGCACATTGTTTATTAGTCCCAGAATTTTTTGTATGCATCTTCCTTTTCCATTTCATTCCACGTTCATATTAGCATTTGATTGAAATTTAGAAGTGCCTTGTTGCCATAAAGTCAGTGAAAATGAGAACTGTGAGATTGTGGAATATACACTCTGCCAACGGTGTAAAAAAATACAGGATCATAGCCATAGCTGTGAACTGACTGTTGGTGGATTATTGGCGTGGTAGGATCAGCATCTGTGGGCAGGCATTGGCCTGGGGGTGGTCTAGAAGACGAAGCCAGAGCAGGAAGCTGCTATTGTGTAGTACTTGGCTTTATTCCATTTCTAGTCAAAAGTGACAGCTTGCAATAGTGGAGCCAAGCTGAAGCCTAGAAAGTAGGGTGGACTACAAGAAAAGGGGAACTAGTAGTTAAAATAATCATTGTACTTCCTTATTTTAAGTAGGCTTTTTTAAAATTTAAAGTTGGTACATAATGCTTTAATATTTAGTAGTTTTGTGCTACATTCTGTTCAAATTCTTTTATGTCCCACGTACCTGATTTTTATATCCCCGTAAATTCAAAAATAGTTATAAAATATGCTTATTAACGTCCCACAAATCAGGTATGTTGATTTATCCAAATGCTTATCACCTGGCATTAAAAAAGGGAGTTCTTCATTTGTAAAAATTGGTTGCAAAACTTAGTGTGTTGAAAATGTATCCATGGAGTCCAGGAACATGTTATTTTGACTGAAATTTGGCCCAAGTATGAGCTGTTCTGCAATATTCAGATTAAAAACATTTATAAGTCACAGTCTGCAGTAGTTCTAAGTCCCAAATCTGCTATGATCATATGCTGAAAAATCTGCCAGTCTCTTTGTAATTTTTTGTGACTGCTGTTATGAATTTAAAGTACGTGAAATTATGCTTGTAGACATCAGATTCAAAAGATTCTAAGCCATTGCTAGTTACCATTGAGAAAGATTTTCTAATTGTTTTCTGCCAGTCAAAATAGATTGATATTTATTCCTCTTAACTAATTGCAAATTCATACTAAAACATAGCCATACTATTTTAAAAATTCAAAATTAAAATTTTATTACTTAGTGTGTTAATATTTTATATTTGTAAAGTTCAACAATTTTCAAAGTATTTCCATGTGCATTATTTTAGCAAATCCTTATGTTATCCTTATGAGTAAAACAGATCGTATTGTCTTAATTTTGTAATGTTTTCAGGGTACATACATTAATTTATTTAATTCACACAAGTCTGTGAGAAGTCTAACATACAAATGCATAGGTAGCAAAATAGAAACCCACTTAAACCAGATTAAATAAAAAAGGAGTGGGGGTTATTATAAAGATACAACAGGCAATGTCTTAGATAGCTGTAGCAGAAAAGTACAGCTGAACCTTATTTGGAATGGAATCGGGAACTAGAAAGTCAGGAACTCAAGTCACATATTCCTTCTTCCCCTCTTCTTCAATTGTCCTTTCTGCAGACAGGTTTCTTCTGCTTACTCATAGGTTTTGCTTCTCATAATACCAGTTTCCATGTGACTTTGTGTGTCATTGTCAATTCGCCCACCTGCCCCTCCTCATTTTTTTTTTTTTTTTTTTTTTTAGATTTTATTTACTCATGAGAGAGAGAGAAAGAGAGAGAGAGAGGCAGAGACATAGGCAGAGGGAAAAGAAGGCTCCATGCAGGGAACCTGATGTGGGACTCCATCTCAGGACTCCGGGATCATATCCTGAGCCAAAGGCAGACGCTCAACCGCTGAGCCACCCAGGCATCCCCTGCCCCTCCTCCTTTACAAGAACTTTTAGATCTAATATTTGTGTTTCTTTATAAAATTAGAGATATAGAGTGTAGGAGAATGAAAGCCTGAAAGGAGAAGATGGAAGAAATATGAGGAAGGGAGAGACAATATATGATAGCAATTTTTATATGCAAAGGCAGTGAAGTTTAAGGAAGTTGTGATTTAGCATCTAGGTTCATACAACCAGTGGAAGCTAGCATCATTCTTTATTTGGTACTTTGTTATTTTTCTTAGAATTGATCTCTTTCTTAAGTATAAGAGTAAACTTTTTCTTAATTTTATCGCCTGAACATTTTTCATAGACTTTCCAACACTGCCGTCTAGATGTACTCCAAATCTGTGTATCATTTTCAGACTCCGTTTGTTCCGTAGGCAGAGAGTCCAAACGGATTAAGATATTTTGCACTCCCCTTGTTTTCTCAGCTGCCTTGTTTTCTCTGTTGTGCATATAGGTATCCTGAATCCTAGATTTACTCAAGGTTAAAAGTGAAAACTAATGCAGTCCTTGGGGCACCTTACTGGCTCAGTGAGTAGAGCATGTGACTCTTTGGGGTCATAAGTTCAAGCCTTATGTTGGGTGTAGAGATTACTTAAAAAAAATGTTTTAACATGGAGGCTTTTTCAGAGTCTGACCAGTAGGATTGTCTCTAAAATCCGCATCTTCTAAGCTTTGGATTAAATGCAAAGCAGCACTAATCCCTAGTCCATAAATAATGATTGGAGGCTGTTTATTCATGTATTTGAGGGCCTGCTGTGTTGTATTCAGGAATACAAATACCTTGCCTTCATAGAGCTTATAATCTAGTGGGGGAAGCACACACAGAAAAATATAAATGAAAATATAGACAAAATATAGTTGGTAGTAGACACCAGGGAGGTATACAGAATCCACCCTGGTTGTGAGAGAGGTAGAATGGATACCCCTATTCTTAAAATAGATAACCCCTAAATTATCTCAGGATGAATGTAAATTAACTAAGTAAGTAGGACAGCAGGGCTGGAGAAGTGCATGAGATCAAGTGTATAAGCAGAATTTGTGTTGAATAGTCAGTCTACTTGCATATGTAACCATACCTTTCCTGTGAAGGTGGACTGATGATGAGGAGCTTTTTAAACCATTTTCATTTGGGTCAACCACCTGACTGACATCAAACTCACTGTCTTGTGGAGTAGATGAATAATGATTATTTGTTTAAAAAGAAGCAGACATTACCATTTTAACCACTTAAGTATATACTTTGGTGGCATTAAGTGCATTCACAATGCTATACAACTATCAGCACTAGACATTTTCAGAATTTTTTCATCACCCCAAAGTATGTTCCTTAAATAATAAGTCTCCATTTCCCAGTAACCTCCTCTCTCCAGCCTCTGGTAACCTCTGTTCTACTTTCTTGGTCTATGCTTTCTTTGCCTAGACTAGATAGATACCTTATGTATCATAAAATATTTGTCCTTTTGTAATGGATCTAGTCCACTTAATATGCTGAATGTTGCAGCATGTGTCAGAATTGTATTCCTTTCTGTGACCAAAGAACTCATTGTATGTATATACCACATCGTGTTTATTTCATTCATCTCTTGATGGACTTTTACGTTTTTTACACCTTCTGGTTATTATGAGTAATGCTGCTGTGAACATTGGTATACAAGTATCTGTTTGAGTCCTGCCTTTCAATTCTTTTTTTTTTTTAAATGTTTGCTTTATTTATTCAGGAGAGACAGAGAGAGAGAGAGAGAGGCAGAGACACAGGCAGAAGGAGAAGCAGGCTCCATCCAGGGAGGCCGATGTGGGACGTGATCCTGGGACTCCAGGATCCGGACCTGGGCCGAAGGCAGGCACTAAACCGCTGAGCCACCCAGGCATCCCATCCGCCTTTCAGTTTTTATGGGTATATACCTAAGAATGGAATTGATGAAGTATATGGAAATTCATGTTTTACTTTTTGAGGAATAGCCAAAAGTGCTTTCCATAGCATCTGCTCCATTTTGTTTTCTCACCAACAAGGGTTCTAGTTTCTCCGAATCTGTAAGAACACTTGTTATTTTTCATTTTCTTAATGGAAAGGGAATGGCTATCCTAATGGGTGTGAAGTTCTCGCCCATTTTTTTAATTTAGTTGTTTGGTTTGTTTTTGAGTCCAGGAGTTTTATTACTAATCAAATATAGATACATTGGAAATATTTTATCCCATTCTTTGAGCTTTTCTCTCTCAGTGGTGTGTTTTTTGTTTGTTTGTTTGTTTTTTTGGTGCATGAAGTTTTTAATTTTGATGAAGTCCAGTTTACCTATTTTTTGTTTTGTTGCCTGTGCTTTTACTATTATATCCAAGAAATGTTTACCAACTCCCAAAATCGTAAAAAATTTCCCCTGAGAGATTTGTAGTTCTAGTTCCTACCTTTAGGTCTTTGACTTACTTTTAATTAAAATTCTTACAGGACGTAAGGTAAAAGTCCAACTTAATTCTTTTGCATGGGGATATCCAAGTTTCCCAGCACCATTTGCTGAAAAGAATTGTCCTTTTCCTTTTTTTTTTTTTTTAAGATTTTATTTATTCATGAGAGATAGGCAGAGACACAGGCAGAGGGAGAAGCAGGCCCCACGCAGGGAGCCCCATGTGGGGCTCAGTCACGTAACAGCTGAGCCACCCAGGTGTCCCAAATTGTCCTTTTCCAATTGAATAGTCTGGGGTAACCTTGTTGAAAATCAGCTGACCATTTATTCTAAAATTTTATTTCTAGGCTCACAGTTCTATTTCTTTAGTCTCTATGTCTGTCCTTATGCTAGTACCACACTGTTGATTACTTGGGATACCACTTTTTTTTTTTTCACTTTTCTTCAACTGTATAATTTGTCCAAACAATTGTTAACCCTAAAGATAAGTCATATTTAAAGTATACTTACTATTTTCCCTAACTGTTGAAATTTTCTGAAGCACCTGATCTGTCTTTTTGGAGTGTAACTCCTGTCGTGTAAATTGATAGACATGGGCTTGCCTTGCAGGGAAGGTATGTTTTTAAGACTCAAGGAAAAAAGGTCCAGTGATTGATGAACTATATAAGATAATATTCATTCATTGCTGTGCGCCATTCACTTTGCTAGGTACTAGGAATTTAAAGACATAAAATACTTGATTCTTTTTTCACATCAAGGGGAAAGACATAATTATAACAACATTCTAAAGGTTCTAAAACTGAAGTATGTTCAGTGTTCTGTGCTATGGAATCAACTGATGCAGTCAGTGATACCAGATATTTGCCTGTTTCTTTGTCTTGGTTTTATTTTCTTCTTAGAAGACAAGGCTTTAGAAGATGGGAAAGAGATAAGGGAAGCTAGTAGTAGTATTTCTCAATAAGGTACTGGAGTAGGATTCTCTAGCAAAACAAAACCAATAGTGTGTGTGTGTGCATACATATGCAGCCTCCAAGCTTAGAGAGAAAGGAGGTTGAGGGAGGAGGGTTAAGGAATTGACTCATGTAATTGTGGGTGCTGGCAAGTCTGAAATCCAAAGGGCAGGACAGTAGTCTAGAAAATCTGGCAAGAGTTGATTTTGAGTCTAAAGACAGTCTGAGGATGCCTGGGTGGCTCAGTGACTGAGTGTCTTCCTTTGGCTCAGGGCATGAACCTGGGGTCCTGGAATCGAGTCCCACATTGGGCTCTCTGCATGGAGCCTGCTTCTCCCTCTGCCTGTGTCTCTGCCTCTCTTTCTGTCTCTCTCTGTGTGTCTCTTGTGAATAAATAAAAATCTTTAAAAAAAAAAAAATAAAGAGGGACTCCTGGGTGGCTCAGTGGTTGAGCATCTGCCTTAGCTTAGCGCATGATCGAGTCCCACATTGGGTTTCCCTGCATGGAGCCTGCTTCTCCCTCTGCCTATGTCTCTGTCTCTCTCTCTCTCTCTCTCTCTCTCTCTCTCTCTCTCCCCCTCTGTGTCTCTCATGAATAAATAAAATCTTAAAAAAAAAAAATACCAGTCACAGGTGCTTTTGATATTTGATTCTTTGTTTTGTAGTGAATTGTAGGATGGTAGGCTTTGGCACAGTTTAGTGTCTTTAGTACCTCTTCCTAGTCATTAGCTAGTGCAAGAAAAACATCCTCGCACATTTCCTTCCCTCTTCTTTATTTAGAGGTATTGAACTGTAGATTAAGACAACTGGAAAAGTAGAAGTCTTCAGAACAGTCTTGTCAAGTCAGTTTAGAAGTGGTCAGCTGAAAATGGCCTACCAGCCATTGCCAACACCTTATATGTGAAAAAGTGTCATTCCTTTCTGAATGTTACCATAGTTCTGCTTCTTGAGTCTCAATAGTATGATGTTTTCTGTTGGCTATCACTGGTTCCTGCCAATCCAGTTTCATCCCTGATCACTTTCTTACATCACTCACATTCTCTGAGACATAGTTATTTGATCAAGATTATTAATCATAAATGGGTAATATTTTTCCATCAGATTTGCAGTTACATAGGGATACCTATATATCTCAAATATCTAGGTGATAGAAAATAAATATATGGGTGATGTAAAATAGTAATGGATTAAAAGACTCCAATGTTTTTCTAGATGTTCTTTGCCTATGAGTCAGGTACTCTATCTACATGGGAATAGCATGTTATTGTTCCCAATCAATAATCTTTATCCCCTCTGCCATTTATGGAATAGCCATTTCTGGAAATAAAATATTCTGTACAAACAGGGATGAATAACATCTGGATAAAGCCTCCTTGTGTATATATAGATTTCAGACTAAAAGATCTTTCAGACATCATCCAGTATGTGGACTTGAAAAACAAAATACCTGAAGCACCTCAAAAGGATTTCTTTTTTAAGATTTCATTTTTAAGGCACCCACATGACTTAACTAAGCGTGGACTCTTGATTTCAGTTCAGGTCATGATCTCAGGGTCATGAGATCGAGCCCCATGTCAGGCTATGCATGCAGCACAAAGTCTGCTTGGGATTCCCCCCCACCCCCCAACTTTGTGCTCTCCTTCTCTTTCTCAAATAGATAAATTCTTTTTTAAAAATTCTTTTTTTTTTAAGTAATCTCTGCACCCAAAGTGGGGCTTGAAATCACAGCCCCGAGATCAAGAGGCACATACTCCACTGACTGAGCCAGGCAGGTGTCCCTAGAATGATGGTTTTTTAAATCTTTTTTTCTCCCACATCCACTTCTTTTTTCAAGGAATTAAGCTCCATTGCATACTAATGATTCTTTCCAATGCTTAACAAAGCTCATTGTTGAGAATTTTTCTTAATGTTTATTGGACATGTGTTTATCAGTCAAGCACATTTCCGTTAGTTGGTATCATCTGACTAGCATGTTGTGTGTGTTGTGGAGGATTAGGAGGCTCTGCTCTGGCCCAAAGTGTAGTTAATTAATGATGTTCACTACCACTGCTGTCAAGGAATGGTGCGCAGAACTACTGGTTTGTTCTTACTGGTCTCGATTACTTCCAGTATATCTCTTTACCATTCTGTCTTGTTCCACAAATAGGCATAAGTATACATATTTGTACTAAAATTTTTATGAATTCAGTTTGAATGATGGCACAACTTGAGTAACTCCACCTTTTGCCCCAAAACTCCATGAACTTTACAGTATCTGATTTACTGCCAATGTTATTAAAATTGAAATTGTTTACAAATGAATCAAATTTGAAAGTAAAGAAGAACCAAAATCAGCATACAAGTTAAATAAGTTGCCAAAGTTTTTGAAATTCTCTGTTAAGATACACACCATTTACATACATATACACAACAAAATTTACCTTCTTAGGGAATTCTGGCTCTTTTGAGGGGAGGAAAAAGTTTATATCTATTAAAGTATCAGACCTTGGTAGTAGAACAGCAGGCCAGTTTGTACTCAGATCCCAAGGTGCAAACTCAGTCCCAAACCTGCTGCTTATTCTGAAATACACAGCAAGGCAAATAGCCACCTAAGAGTTTATTTTTCACATATAAAATTAGGTATGTAATACCTACTTAACGGTACATGTGTTGCCATTGTCTTTGAGATAATAGAAGGATTTTTTTTGTCCCCTAAATTTGGGTGATAAAGAGAATAAATGTGGTAGGAGTTCAAAAATAAATAGGTCTGATCGGCAAATCTCAGTTCGTGATATGTGTACTTTAAAGAAGCCTATTAGAAATAACTTTTTTAAAACATAAGCAGACAGAATAGATCTCATTCACAGACTTTTATCACTTCACCAATGGGTCACATATTTGGAGAGTTTCCTGTATTCTGTTTTTTGTTTTTTTTTTTTCCAACCAAGATACTTCTGTGGTATATATATTACCGTTCTTACCAGTACCTTAACTCCCTTATGCCTTTGTCTTTCTGCCACAATCGCTTTTTAATTTCTTATCCTAGACCAGTCCTACAATTTATTTTCTCCATTTTTTAATACGCTAAAAAAATGCACTACCCATTACTAGTAGCCTCTAGTCATGTGGCTATTTAAGTAAAGGTAAATGTAAAAGTTTATAAGTCAGACTGGCTACATTTCAGGTACTCAAATAGCCATGTGTGGGACAATGCTAATATATAACATTCCCATTATTACAGAAAATTATCTTGGAAAACCTTGCCCCAAATGCTTAAAAGCTCTTAAGACTAAAAAGCAAGAGAAAATTCCATCTATGTATTTTGGTGTCATTGTATTGTCTCTGATCTCAGCTGATCCTTTAGTACCAGATGGCATCCTTCTTTATGTTCCTTGAGTTTTCATTTCCTGAAGCAGTTATTTTAAATTATCACTATTCTACTCAGCTTCCTCCTTTTCTCTTAGTAGAAGACCTTTCTCCTGCAGCACAGTGGAAATGGAGGTTACAAGCAGGAACCCCCTTAACTTCCTGTTCTTAGACCTGTTTTTGCACCTTTCCTTTACCTCCTTGTCTTTTGTCTCAGAGTTGTGTTCCTTTTTTTCTATAACTGATTTAGCTTTACAGATAATTCCCGAGCACCTGCTATGTTCCAGCCACTATTTCTGATAGTTAAGGTACAATCTTGAACAAAACAAAAAATTCCTTGCGTTTGTACTGCTTACCTTGTAGTGGGAAGAGACTGCAAGCAAAGTAACTATTTTGGTGTATTAGAAGACTGTAAGTGCTATGGAGCAAAAGAACCTAATACGAATTGTTAGCTGGAACAGAAGAATAGAAAGACCCTAGAATGAAAGCATTCATAGAATAGCAAGAAGACACCTATATAGAAATTAGTAGGAAATGAAATCAGAAAGGTAGATTAAGTAGGGTTTTGTAAGCTATTATAATGCCTTTGTTTTTTGTTCTGGTTAAAACTGAAATGGAAGCCTTTAGAGGCTTTTGAGAGGAAGTGTGAGGTGATAAAACTTTTTTCCCCAGATAATTTAAAACATAGACATAGAATAGTAAAATGAATTCCCATGTACCGGTCATTCAGCTTTAACAATTACTAATTCCTGGCCAAAATTGTTTCCTCTTACTGTTTCTCATATATATTTTTTTAAGATTTTATTTATTTATTCATGATAGACACACAAGAGAGGGGCAGAGACACAGGCAGAGGGAGAAGCAGGCTCCATGCAAGGGGCCCAATGTGGGACTCGATCCCGGGACTCCAGGATCACACCTGGGCCGAAGGCAGGCAGTAAACTGCTGAGTCACCCAGGGATCCCCTATTTGGTGAATTCTAATTATTCATAGTAATGTTCTAAAAAGTTACAAGTTCTCAGCAACATCAGGAATGATAGAATTAGAATATCATGTTAAAAATATAAATAAATGGTGGGCCAGTGGATGTCCTTGAGCAGGTAAAACCCGATATCCTATGACCTGCTATGCTAAGTTTCAGCACTCAGACCTTGTCATTCCTCCCAATCCTTCTGTATTATGGCTAATGGCATGACCATATCTACCCTGTTTTGTCAATAAAATAGACATCTGGGAATGTTTTAGGTTGCCCATTTGCCCTCTTATATTGGCCTCCAAAAATTGCTGATTCTACCTTCTTAGCATCACTATGTCCATCCTATCCTCATATTAATTGTAAGGCGTTCATTCTCACCTAGCTAGACTATTACAGAGCTCTCTAAATACAGTCATTCGGTCTTCCTCCTTGCTATTCTTCTGTCCTCACTCACTCCATACCCGTATACTTACACTTCTCCACATCTGTCATACTGTTTCATCCGTCTGTGCCTGTACCTTGTTTCCCTCTGTTTCAAAAGTCCTTTCCTAGATGCCTGGGTGGCTCAGCTGTTTAGACTCTGTCTCTTTATTTCAGCTCAGGTCATGATCTCAGTGTCCCGAGATTGAGCCCTGGCCGCCTCCCCAGGGTCCTTGCTGAGCATGAAGCCTGCTTAAGATTCTCTCTACCTTTGCCCCTTCCTCCTAGTGCCCCCCCCCCCCCGCATGTGCACATACCCACACTCACATTCATTCTTAAATAAATTGATTGATTTTGGAAGCTGTTTTTTGATGTCCCATAGCATGGCAGGTGTCTTGGAAGTTCCAACTCAGATTTGTCCTCTGTGATACCTTTTCCATACACCTAACTAGATTATCTTTCTCCACAATCTTTGTCTCCCCTCTCTACCCCATGTAAAACGCTGTTTTAACCTGTATTGCAGTGAATTGTATGTTAGTCCCTGTTCCAGAATCCATTAAGATTCTTGAGGGCCTTAACTCTTAAATGTATTACTAGTCTCTTGGCAAAGTAATAGACACCTGGTGTTCAAAAGCTTATCAAATGAAATGTATTACCTAATATATTTTACTAATAAGGGAGCTTCTTAGTCCCACATTCAGAAACTATTTCAAACATAATTACGACAAGCTGTCTAATCTGGTTTCCTCTACCACAGCATATGAGAAGCCAAAAGGAGAATTTTTAAAAAATGGGATGATGATAGATTGGAAACTTAATAGCGCAAGAGGAGGATATGAAAGAAACTAAAAAGTAGTTACAACTCAAATTTTGTCTTTATGAGCTGGTTTGATATAAATGCAACAACACTTTATATATCAGTTAATAATTATGACTGAGTCAGAATAATCAATCATTGTGATAACCGTGAGTATTGATGAAAATCTTAAATTGTATTTAGTATGTTATTTAGTGAGTGAAGGAACACTAGATATATTCATTCAGAATTAGTATTTGATCAATTTATTTCTGTGAATTCCTTTTTAAAACTTCCTTTTTTTGTAGACTATATCAAATGTTTAACAAACATTTCAATGTATGTTCTCTTTTCTAATTAGATTTCTAGATGAGCTAAACTTACCCTTTTAGGAATAGCAAAACAGTGATTGGAAATCATTCTGAAGTACACTGTGCCATACTGTATTCCTTAAAAGTACTAGGTAATTGAGATGTTCTTGTGTTATGATACTTAGGAGTTGTAGTTTTAACTCCTTCCTTTTTTCTGAGTAACTTAATGCATTTCTCATATATTTATATTTACTAGATGCTAATGAAGAGAACAGGTAGACTTAAATAGGGGTCAGATGATAAAAGAGTAAGTCCTCCTTGGCAGATCCAAGTCTGTCAAGTTACAAGATTTGTTGAATATATCAGTTTACACTGGATTTCTGAGAAGAGAAGTATAGTACAATAGTTCTTCAGGTTTATATTTTATCATTTTCATAGCTGGAAATAATAAAAGTTGGAAATAGTGAAAGTCAGCCCCCAATATTGTGTGGTGTGGTATTAATTTTGAAATTCTATCCTTTGCATTTTTTTTTAAGTTTTTTTTTTTTTTTTTTTTTTTTTTTTTTTAATTCATAGAGACACAGAGAGGCAGAGACACAGGCAGAGGGAGAAGCAGGCACCATGCAGGGAGCCTGACATGGGACTTGATCCGGGGTCTCCAGGATCAGCCCCTGGGCTGCAGGCAGCGCTAAACCACTGCGCCACCAGGGCCACCCTCCTTTGCATTTTATTAAAGTGAATGTTCACTCTATATAATCAGAGTAGTCATTGGCACAATTATACATAAATTATACATATACTCCAGCTTAGCATTAGTTTGTACTAGGAATTATTTTTAGTAGAATACTTATTTAAAAATATTATGCAAGTATATAATTTTATTTCCTCCTTAGGTTGAACTCCCTCTCCTCCCAGAAAAGGGGAATACAAGGTAGAGTGAGACTGCCATAGGTGGAGTATTCATTCAGGGCAAGGAAGTTGGGGTTTTTTGTTTTATTTTTTTTTAAACTGGGCCGTTCTGAAAAAATATTTTCAGTTGCTACTTTGGAAAACATTAAACAGTTCCTAGGCCTTCCTGAGTTTGTTCAGTTGTAAGTTTGAGGAAGCTGCAGTTAGTAAATTGTGGTTGGCAGATGCTGTAAGCAGGTGACTCAGTAGGTTGAACTCATAATGACTCAACTGTGTGAAAACCATGCCGATAAATAACTTGAAAGAAAAATTGCCTTCCAAACTTTTGAACTGCCATAAAAAGTTCAAACTATTATTAAAGGTATCAAAAAATATTAACATGTGGCTTTAGAAGGAAATATTTTTCTTCAAGTGGTTTTAAGAGTTTTACTTAATTGTTCTGATTTTTGCTCTGTAGTAGTTCTGAGAGGACCTTACACCAATGACACTTAGCAAGTTGTAGTTAAAAATGCAGAAATATTGCAAGTTTGCATAAAATTTATGCAAGAGGATACTTCTTTGAAAGGTCAGTTTTAGCTGGGAGATTAGCAGAGAAACCCAAATAAATGATGGTGGTGGCGGTGCTAGTGGTGATGGTGTTTTAATTTTTTTTTAAATAATCTCTACACCTAGTGTGAGGCTCAAACCCACAACCCTGAAACATAGAAAGTCACATGCTCTACCAACTGAACCAACCAGGCACTCCTTTTAGTTAATATAATAAAAATAATTTAGTTAGCTTCTTAATTTAACATTGTTATAATTGAACAAGTAAAACAAGAGATGTAGTCATTTTCTTATGTTTTGATGTAATAGGACATGTATATTAATAGAGTATATCCCATTATAAAATGTTTTTGATGATTTAATAAATTATATCTGATAAATCATACTCTATGATACCCATTCCAAATCTTAGAATACCATATTCCTGTGAACTGATCTTGATTTAGCAAATAATTTTCTGTATTTAAAATTAAAAAATAATTTGATTCATTGGGTTTCTTTCACTTTTTGTGATCATGTTACTAATAAGTAAATTTTTGGAAACCCAGCAGACAGTATTCAAAATTTTGATTCTACATGTGAATAGATTGGACTTAGGTTAAGTGAGAGGGGCCTTGATAATAGATAAATTGCTGAATTTGCCTTCCAGCTGTGTGATTAGGGATAAATAACCTAATCTTTGAGTATTTTTCCTCATCTGTAAAATGAAGAGAATGTCAAACTAGAAAAGGAGTTGTTACAATTAGATGGAATTAACATTTCTAGCTGTTTTTTTCAGTTAAAAAAGATGTTTTAATTGTTTATACTCAACAAGTAAATATGCTTACTCTTAGGTAGATATTTTTTAAAGGCTGAAAATGGATTTGTCCCATAAATCGTATACAGTTACATTGTACCTAAGGATACTACTCTTCTAGCATGATTGAAGAGTGGTAATGCCAAAAGTCCAGAGTCTTTAAATTTTGCTTGAGTAATGTTTTGAGAGGTAACAGATGTAACTATCATCATACTGTCTTCTTTTTGGTTAAATTTGAATTAAGTTGCAAAGCCAATTGCTGAGTTAAATTGCTTTTTCAGGAGTGACTATATAGAGATGAGCTTTGTAAGAGTGAAGGGTAGCTGGCCCAATATACATAAAATAAGTAATCTTTATGAATACTTGGGAACTGAGAAAGTTTGGTTTTTGTGTTCATTATATTGATTTTCTTAAATTGTTGTATTGGCTCAGTACTTTAAAAATAGAATAGATATTCTCGAGCACAATATCTGAAATGCCACATCAAGTTTTTATAATGAATACAAAATATTTATTCTACATGTGTGCTTTTTTTTTTTTAAGATTTATTTATTCATGAGAGACATAGAAAGAGTGAGTGAGTCAGATACATAGGCAGAGGGAGAAGCAGGCTTCTCACAGGAGCCTGGGTGTGGGACACAATCCTGGATCCCAGCATCACGACCTGAGCCAAAGGCAGCTGCCCAACCACTGAGCCACCCAGGCGTTCCTACAGGTGTGCTTTCTAAATTAACCTTTTTTAAAAAAAGTCATTTATTTGTGTGTTCTTGTTTTTGTCCTTTGAATGTTCACTATCAAATAATTGTAAAGTGTTTTTCTGTACCACAACCTCTCAGTTAGTGGGGGGGAGGAAATTTCCTCTAGCTCCATGAAATTGAATTTTATGACTTAGTATTTATCAAAGATAGAGAATTAAAGATTTTTATTTTTATGAATAGTTCTTATAAGACATTCGGTTGAACCATATTTGGTGTATAATCAGTGACTTAATAGAATTGTATTAAACACCCCATTCTTTTTGTAGGCCTTTAACTCTAGTTTTATTTTTTTAATTTATTTTTTATTATTTTTTTTAAGATTTTCATTCATTTCTTCATGAGAGACACAGAGAGACAGAGAGAGGCAGAGACACAGGCAGAGGGAGAAGCAGGCTCCATGCAGGGAGCCTGACACGGGACCCGATTCCGGGTCTCCAGGATCAGGCCCTGGCCTGAAGGCTGCACTAAACCAGTGAACCACCCAGGCTGCCCCTAACTCTAGTTTTAGTAACAAATTTTAAGTAGCTGTTTTTAAAAGTTTTTTATTTTTAGTAACTGTTGGAAAATTTTCTGTTTTAAAGCATGTAGACTCTTTCTTGTGCCTGTGTTATTTTGTCATTCATTCATTTATTTATTTTCCTAGAAGAGTATATATTTGAAATGTAAGGGGATCCCTGGGTGGCTCAGTGGTTTAGTGCCTGCCTTCGACCCAGGTCGTGATCCTGGAGTCCCGGGATCACGTCCCACATCGGCCACGTCGGACTCCCTGCATGGGGCCTGCTTCTCCTTCTGCCTGTGTCTCTGCCTCTCTCTGTGTGGGTCTCTCATGAATCAATAAAATCTTTAAAAAAAAAAAACTTAAGAAATGTATGCATAGGTATGAATGACCTCATGTTTTACAAAATCTCAACTACAATAACAAGGATTTGGGGGGAAATGGTGTTGGTGTAGATTGTTTAAAGCTTGTGTAAATTTTTAATGAGGATGAATATGAGCAATAATCCTCTAATAAAGTTAGTTAATAAAGTACTGTAGCTTTAAGAAAAAGGGGAAGGTTGGTTGATATTAAGAATATGCAAGGAAGAATTGAGATTGCTGAGTTAAGGAATCAAAAGCAAAAGAAGATTGGGGCAAGTATAATCAATAATGAATGTCTAAGTCAGCATGTGGTTACATTAAAAACTAAGAGAAGAATTAGGGCAGCCTGGATGGCTCAGTGGTTTAGCACCGCCTTCAGTCCAGAGTGTGATCCCAGAGACCGGGGATCGAGTCCCATGCCGGGCTCCCTGTGTGGGTGTCTCTGCCTCTCTCTCTGTGTGTGTCTCTATAAATGAATAAATAAAATCTTAAAAAAAAAAAGTGGAATTAATTGGATGAGTATGGTGACTAGTACTCTGTTCGCTTTATTTTCGTACTTTGCATTCAACTACTCGTATTAGCGTAAAAAAAAAAGCACTACTTCTGTGTTATACTAACATGTGAACCAACATTACTTCTGTGTTACACTAACATCATTCACCTATTTTTTCCAAGTCTGAAAACTAATTTAAGTTACAGAAATACCTCTTGATTCAGAATAGGATATGTAGTCAAACTACCTTTCAGAAAAGTTTCTCTCCCATAACTAGTGTTTATGTATGCTTTTAATATTTGTCTTGCCAACCTGGTGTCATAAATTTTTTAACTTTTCACAATCTGATCGACCAAAATATTAGAATACATTTAAATTTTGTGATTCCTGAATAATAATGAAAGAGTTTCACATATTTTTTTGGACATACTTCTTTGTCATTAGCCCTTATATCTAATTGGGTCATACTCCTTATGGAGTGTAAGAACTTTTTACATATAAAAGAATGTTTATTTAATTATGATAATTATTTTTCCCAGCTTGGAACTATCAAATTTTATTTTTACCTTTTAAGAAAATACTTCAAATGATACCTTTACAAAATCAACTGATTTGGCCAATAAAATTTTATTGACTTACCGATTACCTGGTTAATAAATTCTAGGCAATTGAAATAAAACAATAAATGAGAAGCATCTCAAGATACTTAGTAAAGGCAAAGAAAAAGACAAAATTTTAAAACAAGATGATATGAAGATAGGGGCATCTTCAAGACTATGAAAGAGCATTGAGGACATAGCAAATAATTGTCCAAAGTTAACCTTTCAGAAAAGATACACTTAAGTTTTTTTTTTTTCTTGTAATTTTTCTGGTAAAGATTTTATTCATTTATTCATGAGAGGCAGGCAGAGAGACACAGGCAGAGGGAGAAGCAGGCTCCATGTGGGGAGCCCAATGCAGGACTCAACTCCCAGGACTCCAGGATCACGCCCTAAGCCAAAGGCAGGCGCTAAACTGCTGAGCCACCTAGGGATCCCCTTGTTCTTTGAAATTAGTTTCTAATTTCATTCACATATGCTCTTTATTAAAAAAAAAAAATTAAAGAAGGAAGGTAGTATTTAATCATAACTGTGGCAGCCCCGGTGGCTCAGCGGTGTAGCGCCGCCTTCAGCCCAGGGCATGATCCTGGAGACCAGGGATGGAGTCCCACATCCGGCTCCCTGCATGGAGCCTGCTTCTCCCTCTGCCTATGTCTCTGCGTCTCTCTCTCTCTCTCTCTCTCTCTCTCTCTCTCTCTCTCTCTCTGTGTGTGTGTGTGTGTGTGACTATCATAAATAAATAAAAATTAAAATTAAAAAAAAAAAAAGACCCTGACTGAGATCATGACCTGAGCTGAAACCAAGAGTCAGATGCTCAGCTAGTCAGTTGAGCCACCCAGGTCCCCCAAGATACAGTATTTTTAAAGCTTTATCCATTTACCTAAGTGGATTTTCTTTGGGGAAATATTTTAATTCCAGATATAAATTCAGACCAATATGATAGAAAATTATGTTAAAATACTTATATTTTCATGAATTTTGTTTCCCTGGCATGTTTATTGTTATTTGAGATTTGTCCTTTGGTTAGACATGAATTCTAAAGCTTGGTTCTATTTTATTTAGTCTATTTTTATCAATACTAATCTTATAAGCAATGTTTTTGTCAGTGATTATACTCTTATACCCAGAGAAATATATTTGACAAATAACATAAGTTATCATTATGCTGTGAAGAGTTTGAAAAAACAGGAATGCTCAGCAGTCAGTAGAGCCTGCAATTCTTGTTCTTGGGATCATGAGTTTGAGCTCCACATTTAGTATAGAGTTTACTAAAGAAAAAAATTTAAAAATCAGAAAAAAGACAAACCATAATGCTCAGTTTAGTTTATTTAGTTTATACAAATAAACTATACCCATTTATTACTATAAAGAGTTAACTCTACTATAAAAAGCTAAAACTATGGTAATCTTTTCTGAGTTGTGTTTTGTTTTTTCTTTTGTTTTTTGTTTTGTTTTTTGTTTTTTTTTTTAAATGAGGAGAGCTTGTTTTCCCCTTCCTTTCTTTTTTTTACATTTTTATTTATTTATGATAATCACACAGAGAGAGAGAGATAGGCAGAGGGAAGCAGGCTCCATGCACCAGGAGCCCGACATGGGATTCGATCCTGGGTCTCCAGGATCCTGCCCTGGGCCAAAGGCAGGCGCCAAACCGCTGCGCCACCCAGGGATCCCTGTTTTTTCTTTTGTATTGATAATATTTGGTGAAAGCCCTCAGGCCAAAGTCAGTTTTGCAAATCAGAATGTGTCAAAATTCGTTAATGAAAGAAATTACTTAAAATGTTCAGTGGAAGTAAGGATCACTGTAGTTAGAACCTTTCTCTCACTTTAAAAGACATTTATAGTAATATTTGAGTTCCTCAGAATTGTGAATTGCCAGATTTTTGAACAGAGGAAATATTTTTTTAAATTAACTTTAAAATTCATTCAGTGATGGAGGTATGTATATGTAATGAAAATAATACTGGAATGTTGCTTCACGTTATCATATTTCAGTTGTTACAAATTTGGGAAATCCTGGGGATCCCTGGGTGGCTCAGCAGTTTCACACCTGCCTTCGGCTCCAGGATGTGATCCTGGAGTCCCCATCAAGTCCCATGTCAGGCCCCCTGCATGGAGCCTGCTTCTCCTCTGTGTCTCTGCCTTTCTCTCTCTCTGTCTCTCATGAATAAATAAATAAAAATCTTAAAAAAAAAAAATTGGGGAAGTCATTAAGACCAGAGAAACAAAGAACTGTAACTATACATGAAATTTAAAAACCTTGAAACTTTAAAAATTTAGAATCTTTTCACTGTTTTGTAATTTCTCACAGTATATACTACTCTTAAATTAATTTTACCATTTCTGTTTTAGTTAATAATGAAGTAAGTAATGACAAATAGTACCAAATGGAGGTTTCAAGGGGGAGATTCCTAATATTTGGATTGATTTATAATGACTGGTTGCTTACAGTTGAAAAAGCTTCAAGGTAGATCTTTGAGAATGATTCTTTACCCCCCATTTCCCCCTTCCTCCCTTCTCTCTGTTAAAACTCTGGGATCAGGCTACAAACAGGATTTTATAGGTAATGGTAAATTATGTTACTCTTCAGAGGGCCACATATAGTTGTATTTTTTTTTAACATTCACTCGATAAAATTGCTTTTCTGAAACTAGGAGCCATGAGATATATATGGCAAATATAGGTGTACATAGGAGATATTGCTGGTTCAGTTCCAGACCACTGCAATAAACCAAATATTGCAATAAAGTGAGTCAAATGATTTTTGTGGTTTCCCAGTGCATATAAAAGTTATGTTTACACTATACTGTAGTCTATTAAGTGTGTAATAGCATTATGTCTTTAAAAAAAGCCAGTGTACATATAGCTTAATTTAAAAATACTTTATTGCTAAAAAATGCTAGCTGTCATGTTAGCTTTCACCCAGTTGTAATTTTTTGGTGGCTGAAGACAACAATGACTTGCCATATTGATTGACTCTGTTTCATGACTAATTTCTTTGTAGCTGCAACGCTATTGAATAGCATTTTACCCACAGTACAACTTTTCCAAATTGGAGTAAATTCTCTCAATTGGAGTAAGTCCTGATGCTGCTTTATCAACTGAATTTATGTAATATTATAAATCCTTTGTTGTCAACAGTATTCATCAGAGCATCTTCACCAGGAGTAGATTCCATCTCAAGAAGCCACTTTATTTGTTCATCCATAAGCAGCAACTCCTCATCCTTTCAAGTTCTATCATAAAATTGCAGCAGTTCAGTCCCATCTCCAGGCCCCACTTCTAATTCAATCCTCTTAATATTTCTACCACACTTGCAGTTACTTCCTCTCCTGAAATCTTGAACTCCTAAAAGTTGTCCATAAGGGTTAGAATCAACTTCTTTTAAATTCTTATGGATGTTGATATTTTGACCTCTTGTCATAAATTACAAATGTTCTTAATGACACCTAACATGGTGAATCCTTTCCAGAAGGTTTTCCATTTACTTCATCAGAGAAATTACTATCTATGGCAGCTATAGCCTTACAAGATGCATATTTCCTAAATAAGACTTGAAAGTTGAATTGACTCCTTGATCTATGCGTTGCAGGATAGACGTTGTGTTAGCAAGCATGAAAACTACATTAATGTACATCTCTATCAGAGCTCTTGTATAACCACGTGCATTATCAATGAGCAGTAATATTTTGAAAGGAATCTTTTTTTCTGAGCTGTAGATTTCAACAGTGGACTTAAAATAACAGTAAACTATGTTGTAAACAGATCTGCTGTCATCCAGGCTTTGTTCCATTTATAGAGCATAGGCACAGTAGATTTAGCATAGTTTCTAAGGACCCTACGATTTTCAGAATGACAAATGAGCATTGGCTTTAATTTAAAGTCACCAGCTGCATTAGCCCCTAGCAAGAGTGGCAGTCTGTTCTAGGAACCTTTGAAGTCAGGCGTTGACTTCTCTCTAGCTATGAAAGCACTTAGATGGCATCTCCAGTAGAAGGCCAGTTTCACCTACATTGAAAATCTGTTGTTTATTGTAGCCACCTTCGTTAGTTATCTAAGCTAGATCTTCTAGATAACTTGCTGCAGTTTCTATATCAGCACTTGTTTCACCTTGTAGTTCTATGTTATAGAGATGGCTTTTTCCCTTAAAGCTTATTTACCAACCTCTGCTAGCTTCAGATTTTACTTCTGCAGCTTTCTCACCTCTCTCTCGGCCTTCATGGAATTGAGGAGAGTTAAGACCCTGTCCTTGGATAAGGCTTTGGTTTAAGGGAATGCTGTGGCTGGTTTGATCTTCTCTCTAGACCATTTTGCTATCTATTTTGCTTTCTTACCATTCCTGTGTTCATTGGAGTAGCACTTTTAATTTCCTTCAAGAACTTTTCCTTTGCATTCACAACTTGGCTAACTGTTGGGCATAAGAAACCTACCTTTTGGCCTGTCATGGTTTTTGGCATGCCTTCCTCACTAAGCTTAATCGTTTCTAGCTTTGGTTTTAAAGTGAGGGATGATTGACATCTTTTCACCTGAAGCCTTAGAAGCCATGGTAGGGGTAAACTGGCATGATTTCAGTATTGTATTTTAGGAAATAGGGAGGCCAGAGGAGAAGGAATGAGACTGAGAATGGCTGCTTTGGTAGAACCGTCAGAAAATACACATTTATCTATCAATTGCATTTGCTACCATATAGGAGTGTGGTTCGTGGTGCCATAAAACAGATTAGTGATATCAGAGATCAAAGGGGGTATTCTAGAAGGCTGATTTATTTTAATGTATGTTGTAATATATTGACAAGAAGATTATTAAGACTATGGCAAAAAGACTTTAGAAGGAAATAAGCTCTTAAGTAGAAAACAAGAGTATTTTTTGTTTTATGTGCTTGTAATCCATAAAATAGTCCCCACTTTTGGATTCAGTGCTGACCTCTGGCTTACTCACTGATTTCTACAACTAGTCAGTGTCTTTGATTGTGTTTGGCAAGAATTTCCCAAGGCCACCCAAGCTATTTGCAACAGGTCATTGCTTCTAAAGCTTGCTTTTTTAGAAATGTGGCTTAATTTCCATTGAAGTCAGTTTTGTTCTCTAAAAAAAGAAATACAAATTAAGGATGAAGGTTGAGTGAATTGTATATACCAGCTTATTTCTGATTAGGGTACATTGAAGTCTTGCATAGCATTTTTGTTTGTTTTTTAGTATGCTATATAAAGTCTCCAACATTATTGACTCAAAAATATTGATGTATTTGTAAACAGGGAATCAAGTAGTTCATAAATAATAATTTAAAATTCTGCCTAAAACTTAAAATTTTAGTAATAATAATAAATCACATCAACTTCAGGTTTTATCATATAATGTGTTGTAAAGAGTCAAGTCACCAGAATTGATTCACGATTATGTTTTAGAAACATTTTATTTATTTTATTTTTTTATTTTTTTAAAGATTTATTTATTTATTTATTCATGAGAGACACAGAGAGAGGCAGAGACACAGGCAGAGGGAGAAGCAGGCTCCATGCAGGGAGCCTAACGCGGGACTCCATCCTGGGTCTCCAGGATCATGCCCTGGGCCAAAGGCAGGCGCCAAACCACTAAGCCATCCAGGGATCCCCTAGAAACATTTTAGACATAACATAGCATTACTTTTATGTAACATAAAATACCAGGTAAAGTATTTGAAAACTGTTGATCATTTCTCCCAGGAGTATATAGAGACAATTATGTGGCAAGATGTGGTAACATCTTTTTCTTTTAAACCCTAATTGTTTTCTTTTTCCGAGTCCTATAGTTAGGTTTTGGAGGAATAGAGAAACAAAGAATTATTATATAGGGATGGAGATAATAGATAGATAGATAGATAGATAGATAGATAGATAGATCCATCTATTTTCATATAATGTGTGTGTGTGTGAGAGAGAGAGAGAATCTCCATCCCTATCTGGGTTCTTTCCTCCCCTGTTTTTTTTTTTTTTTTTTGTTGTTGTTGTTGTTTGCAGTATCTGTGTTCCTTAGGAGACCATATAAATGAGATTAATCTCCCCATACAGGCATGCCTGGGCAGCTCAGTGGTCGAGCGTCTGTCTGCCTTTGGCTCAGGTTGTGATCCTGGGGTCCGGGATCGAGTTCCGCATCAGGCTCCCTGCATGGAGCCTGCTTCTCCCTCCGCCTGTGTCTCCGCCTCTTTCTGTGTGTCTCTCATGGATAAATAAGTTTAAAAAATAAAATCTTTTAAAAAATAATAATAATCTCCCCCATACAGAATTAAATTACTTCTCATGAAGAAAACATTCATTTTTCAATCTTAACTTCTAACTAGAGATTTTTAAAATGCATATCTCATATGCTTATAAACCTGTGAACTACCATTGTGAATATAATTCAAGTTTCAGTTGTGTTTACATTTCTTATTTTATAGAAAGGACATTTGGCTTCAGGATCCTATAGAATTTGTAGAACCTTTTGGATATTTGATAATTTGTTATTTTGTTAAGTTCTTATGATTAAGTGATGATGCTGTGAAAATGATGGATGGAATTGAAAACAAAAAATGTGGGAGAAAGCTATGGTGGTGTTTTCATTTTATGCATAGACAAAATTAAAATAATTTGCCCATTGACCTGCTGGGTATTGCCTTAAGTGACTTCAAATTATCGGTTACCTTTAGGCCACAATGTCTGATAAAAATAATTATAGAAAAGTTACTTTTAGAGAAAAAACATAATGCGCCAAAATAGTTCCAGTTTTCGTTAAGCTGTTGACTGAAATTGGCTTATTTTAATCAATGTGAGTTAAAGACCATTTATCACTTTTAAAATTTTTGTTTCTAAATAAAAATAAAACTAATGTGAGAATATTGCTTAAAAATATACATTTAAAAACTATAAAATATTAAAATGTTTTCCCTTATACAACAGAATCATTTTTTAGCCAATAAAAACTACGTCTGAATGTCATTTAAACTTTCTGAACATCAGTCCTATTTCCAGAACTATTTACTGATTAATAGTATTAAGAAGTTAATAGAAATTAAATTTTTTCCACAGTTTCACAACTTAAATAATTTAGCCAGAATGTGTATCACATTATTTCCTTGATTATGTGAATGAGGAAAGAATTGTATGGATAATAGAAAACATTAGCCCATTTTCTCTTCTGCCATTTGATTCTTTATGTTTTTAAAAGAGAAATTCTTTTTTGTTGTTTATTTATTTAAAAGATTTTATTTATTTATTCATGAGAGAGAGAGAGAGGCAGAGACATAGGGAGAGAGAGAAGCAGGTTCCATGCAAGGAGCCTGATGGGAGACTTGATCCCCCAGGATCACGCCCTAAGCGGAAGGGCGGCACTCAACTGCTGAGCCACCCAGGCATCCCTTTTTGGGGGGGGGGGGGGTGTAAATTGTAGTCTGAATTCAAGGCTTCTGAGTTAACCAGAATCAACCAAGAATTATAAAAACATGTAACACCCAGGACTTAATTATGTATGATTTTGATTAGTAAAGTTTTTAAATAGGTATATCTTAACATTATATATGTAGAGAAGCTTAAAAATTAATCTCTGGTGTTCTTAATAAATCCGATATGAGATCTTAGAAGCATAGCATTAATGTTAGAACACTATCTTTAGGAAAATTATCATTTTTCAAGGCATGTACCTATTTTTACCCTCCTACAAAGTTGACAGATGTGGATGGTACCAATCTTTGTATTCGATAAGTATAATTCTCATTCACCTAAGAGAATAAATCTTATCTTTCAAAGTGAGTGATTTTTCTCATCCAAAACCAGATACATTATTATATTTGGAAGGCTGAATATGGTAGAGGAATATATCCAGGGAAACTCGTTTATTTGTGAAAGTCTTAAAAAATGATTTGTCTCAGTATTTTTTTCTTTAATTATTAATGAAAAGGATTTGATCATTGAGTTCTTTTCCCTTGCTCATGAATAGATTTCTATATTCATGAATTTAGGAATATATATATGTGTGTGTGTATACATATGCCACGTGTGTGTGTATAAAATGCAGCAATTTATGGAAATAGATTTGCAATTTGCCATCAGATTGCCTCTATTGAAAGTTTCTAATCTTGCTTTGTATCAGTAATTTATCCGTTCTTATTTTAAATCATGGGTAGGCAGACTACCACCATGGGCCAAATCCATCCTGCCTCCTGTTTCTGTAAGGCCTTTTTTTTTTTTTTTTTCCAGATTCTGGTAAAACATTTAGGCCTTTTAGATTTTTAAAAAGAAAAAGTCACAAGAAGAATAATATGTCATGACACCTGAACATCCTGTGAAATTCAAGTTTCATAGACTGAAAATAAATTATTAGAACACAGCCATGCTATTTCATTTATGTATTGTTTGTGGTATTGTTTGTGATATTGTTTGGCAGCTTGTAGTACTACAATAGCAGAGTTGAGTACTTGCTGTAGCAGTTAGTATGACCCTCAAAGCCTGACTTATTTATTCTTCGGCCCTTTGTAAGAAAAGTTGGCAAACTTTTTTCTTAACCCTTCGTTTAAATCATTAAAAGACATGGAAGCTCTCATTGGTAGATTTAATTAAACTGCAGATGGTTTAGACAACTGCTTTTTGAAGATCTTTGTAGTGGTCTCAGACTAAGTAGGTTTCTTGTTCCAGTAAATCCTTTCTAACAAAGTGGATTCTTCTGTAAGTTATACAAGAATTCCTATGATAGCAGTGGGTATCACTCTTGACCTACATGGACTTAACATTCATGTTTTTAACTGTTGGCTAGCAACCCAGGGATCTAAGAACAAGCAATCATTTATAGTTTTGCTGAAGCATGAATTTAAATTATAACTGTGGGAAAATGGCATGGCAATGCATGTTTAATTACCTAAACTGACATTCAAGATACAAGTAGTTACTTTATACTCTTAATAAAATACAGTCAAATGTGATTTTTTTTTTTAATGGAGAAATTTATGTAACGTGTTGAGATTTAAGAGGTCACCACAAAGGTCAAGGATTTTATTGCAGGGAGAAAAATCATTCCATAAGCTACATATTATCAATATTCGATTAAAAGCATGTATTAGGTCATTGTGTATTAGAAATTGTCCAAAACAGGGATCCCTGGGTGGCTCAGTGGTTTGGCGCCTTCCTTTGGCCCAGGATGCGATCCTGGAGTCCCGGGATCGGGTCCTGCGTCGGACTCCCTGTATGGAGCCTGCTTCTCCCTCTGCCTGTGTCTCTGCCTCTCTCTCTCTCTCTCTCTCTCTCTCTCTCTCTCTCTCTCTCATGAATAAATAAATAAATCTTTAAAAAAAAAAAGAAATTGTCAAAAAGGAGAGAAACTTGGTCTTGTCATACTTCTTGCATTCTAAAATGAAAGTGCTATCCTAGACATCAGTTAGGACTTTAGAGCAAATCTCTGAGTTATTGAGCCAGTCAGTTCAGTCATCTATCTAGAATTCTAACAGCTGGTAAATTATTCTCTAATTCAAGTTACTGTCAGCTATTCTGTCAGTAGTTATATACAGAATATATGTGACATAAAGAAAATATTTGTTGAACCAGTATGAAGCACTTTGTCGTGGTAAGACAAAGAGTTCCCTTATTATCTTAGAAAATTTGTTACGTATATTATGAACAGTCATAATATTCCTCTCATTAAACCTAGTCCGGGATATCTGAATATCTTCATGCTGTAATCTTATTTTTTATACTAATGTGATTGTTATTTTTTTCTTTTGAACTGGAATGAAGTAGAGAATCGCTTAAAAAATAAGGTTAGTACAGTAGTCTTATTGTCAGAATACAGATTCTAACCTGATTTTGACTTTCATATTTTGAGAAATGCTTTTTTTAAAAAAAGATTCATGGGATCCCTGGGTGGCGCAGCGGTTTAGCGCCTGCCTTTGGCCCAGGGCACGATCCTGGAGACCCGGGATCGAATCCCACGTTGGGCTTCCGGTGCATGGAGCCTGCTTCTCCCTCTGCCTGTGTCTCTGCCTCTCTCTCTCTCTCTGTGACTATCATAAATAAATTAAAAAAATAATAATAAAAATAAAAATAAAAAAAGATTCATATTCTTTCTACATATGAAAAAAACTTTCTTTATTCTCTCAAATAGTGGTTTAGGGGAGTGTTTACCTAGAAATAAGCAATTGAGAATTTGTAGGTCATGACAAAGTCACATTGCAAAAGAGATTGTATTCTCTTTGATGCTGTCTGATTATAAGATTGCATGAGTTTATCCTAAATTTCCCCTCTTAAATGAGTGTTAGATGGTTGCTATATATGGAATTTTACATAACTAATGTGAGGGTTACAGCAATATAACTTCGAACTGACGTTCAGTTCTTCACTTTTTTTTTTTTCAGTTCTTCACTTTTGACCCATTCTGACTTCATAAGATAGTCTTTTACTTTTGCTGCCTTTTACTTCTTACATATAATGTGAAGAAATGTGTCAAATTTTGAAAAGCAGTTATAGTAAACAATCTAATTCATTCCTTTTCAGGACACTTGGTAGAGCGCCTGCCTTTGGCTCTCAGGGTATGGTATGATCCAGGGCCACAGGGAACTCGTGTCCCACATCGGGCTCCCTGCATGGAGCCTGCTTCTCCCTCTGCCTGTGTCTCTACCTCTCTCTCTGTGTCTCTTATGAATAAATAAATAAAATCTTTTTTTAAAAAGGTCATTCCTTTTCATTGTAACTACTTCAGAGGAGAATGAGAAAGGAGCCTGAGCTCTCAGAGTTAGAACTAGATTCAAATGCTATAAGGTCTTTCTATCTACATCCTCATGATATAGCCATGCACCTCCCTGGGTATAACATGTAAAAACGGCATAATAATTTAGGCATTAGAAAAGTGTTACAAAAATTGTTTTGTACAGAAAGCACCTACCACGGTATCTGCCATAATAAACATGAGCAATCATGTTAGCTGTTCTTATGTACATTAAGGTGCCCCACTAATGTTCAGTTAGAGTTAACTTCTATCTTTGTAAAAGGAGAAACAGCACACAAGTGAACAATAAAGGTAGTCCAAAACTTCACTTAATTATTTAGAGCTTTTCTGTGCTTTCTACATAAGCTTCTAGAAAAGCAAATCTTGCTTACCTGATTTTTTTCCCATTAGTCATTTGCTGGAAGTTAAAATTCACAGAATAATACATAGCATAGAATTTATGAAGGAGAAGAGATTCACAGAGGTCTTTGAAGCTATTGCTTCACTGTCTGGGTGATTTGTTTTGGGGAAATTGAAGAAATACATATTATTTCACTTCATATAAAAATTATGTGTATAGGTAACTTAATTATTGAAAAATTACTGTGTAGTTGATTTTTTTAAAATCTGACTCAAAGCACAACTGAAGTTAATCATAGTCTGAAAGATAGTGAATATTCATATTAATAATCTGTATTAATTACTGATCCTTAGTTTCGCTCCTCTGTGAGTTTGCCTTGTAGCCTTGTATCTGAGTTTTAGCACGTTCACAAAATTGTTCAATAAGTAGAAAACAAAAAAACCTCACCTTATTTGGCTACCTTGTAGCAATTCTTTTTTTTTTTTTTAGTTTATTTATTCATGAGAGACAGAAAGAGTCAGAGACACAGGCAGAGGGAGAAGCAGGCTCCATGCAGGGAGCCTGATGCGGCACTTGTCCTGGAGCCACGGGATCACACCCTGAGCTGAAGGCAGACGCTCAATAGCTGAGCCACCCAGGCGAGCTGAGCCACCCAGGCGTCCCACCTTGTAGCAATTCTTAGAAGATTTGATTACTTAATCCTTTAAAATGGGAAATGATGACTACCACAGAAATATAAACCTACAGGAACACCTGGGTGTTCACAATTTCAAGGTTGTGGGATCCCACTTAGCATGGAGCCTGCTTGAGATTTTCTCTCTCTCCATCTTCCTAGGTCCCTCTTTCATATTTTCTTACACACTCTCTCTCAAATAAATAAATTTTTTTCTAAAAAAGAAATACCTATAACTTACAGAGCAAAGTTCTTTAGCAATATGACTATCATAACCAGACAGTTTGTTGGGATAATTTTCTTGAGTTTTAATTGATTTAGTAGTATATGTCATCCAATACCATGGATAATTCAGAATTGGATGTCTTAAGAAAACTAGTTTCAGTTATTTTTTAAAAGTCTCACTATGAAAATGTATTCATTAAGATGAAAAGAGTCAGATATTAGTAACTGCTTTATAGATGAAGAAATTGGTATGTAGAAATTTGAACTTCTATAAGGTCCTTTCAGTAACTAGGTTCAAATCAGTTTTCTTTTTTTTTTTTTTAAGATTTTATTTATTTGAGCTAGAGACAGAGAATGAGTAGTGGAGAGGGGCAGAGAGAAAGGGAGGAGCCCATTCCACACTGAGCAGGGAGCTCAGCTGATGGCTCATCCCAGGACCCTGGGATTGTGACTTCAGCTGAAGACAGATGCCTAACCAGCAGAGCCACTGAATTTATCAGTTTTTAATGGTATGCTTTTCTCAGTAGAAAATGAATGGGTTCGGGCCCCTGGATGGCTCAGTCTGAGGAGCCTGTGACTCTTGATCTCAGGGTTGTTGAGTTCAAGGCCCATGTTGGGTGTAGGGATTGCTTAAAAATAAAATCTTAAAAAAGAAAAATTAATGGGTCATTGTTGAGGAAGTATTTCTATGTTTAATGATCTTGGAAATATAGCCCATAGATAAGTTATATCTTAACTTTTTACATAAATATAAATAAATATTGAACAGTGTTTTATTCCAGTAGGGGTTTTGTTTTTGTTTTTTTGTAGGTAAAACTCTATGCTCAATGTGGGGCTGGACTTCTCACCCCAAGATCAAGCATCACTTGCTCTACCAACTGAGCAGCCAGGCACCCCTAATAGTTTTAAACTGTAAAATTTAATACAGGAAATTAGTTTTATAGAGCATACCTGTACCTGTCTACAAAGTATTATCAGTGCTGCTTTAATAGCAATTAAACCCTTCCACCTCAAAGTATAAAAGCTTGGGAGAAATACAAACTTGGTATAAGTCACCACTGACGCCCACATGATTGTGTGGTTTTCTAGACAAATGCCCATCTTTTTGCTACTTAAATGTCTAGAATAGGAGAAGAGTGGTTGTGATAAAAGTGGGGTTTTGGCCTAGAGAAGAAACAAAACAACTACAGAAACAAAACCAGAATGTAAATGTTTGAAGGACTGTAGGGTAGGAACGTGATTAGACTTGTGTTTGCTTGACTTCAAGGAGTTGAACTTGGATCTGTGTGTGGAAGGTAAAGTAAGAGATTTTAAAAGAATTTGATAGCTTTCAGAGTTGTCTGAAAATGGTAATGGTTTTCCTTGGGAAATAGAATGTTTTCCTGTGTTTCATCTCATAGACTAGACTGTTACCTGGTGTGCATTAAGAGGCTTATAGTCTAAACTTTCCATTGTATTTTCTGTTCCTAAGATGAAGAGGTTAACTAAGTGTGCAGCGCATTCATTATTAAAGGGGTGTGGAGAAAGGGATTCTAGAAAGTTTCTTTACAAAAAAGAATGTCATGCACATTTTTCCCCCAAATAACAGATTTTACCTACTTTTTGTGTGATACTTTCCCACTCTAAGTATTTCCTTCTGTAACATAGCATTTCTTTATACTTTCCAAGGAATATAATTGATAACTTTGAAGTCCTTTATTCCTCTTGGTGTTCACTAGGCATAAATGAAGTATCGGAGTCTTTACCACACTGTTATTGCAAAAATACATAATGGTCCTGTAAAGTAGTAGTGAGGTAAGAAGAAAAAGCTTAATTTAGGTAAACTTCAGAGTAGAAGAGTGAAGTATGACTTACAACATTAGAGGTCCTTTTTTGTACTCTTCAGCCACTTTATTGACTTTTCCAAATTGCCACATTATTTTTATTCACCAGATATAATTCCCTTTACTTAGCTCCCTTCTGTTCACTGGTTTCCATGATCTGCCAGTCCACTTTTATAAGGGCCGCCAATTGACAGTGCTGCTTTGTTGTTCTTCCCAGCTCTACTCTAGGGCTCCTGCCGCTGATCTCAAATGCAGGAGCAGCAGAGGTGCTTTGAGAGAGAGAGAACAGAATGTCAAAGAGTCCAGCGGGGGACCAACAGATTGTGGGAAACCATGTGACTGTGTGATTCACATCTCCAAGGAGAGAGAACCGGTTGTTTCTGTGTCTATCTAGATCCACCCTGTTATGAGGATAATACCATCAATAATGTAATTTTAATTGCCTGGATGCTTTGACACTGGCTTGAAAAAATAAAAATTTTAGCAGTGAAGTTACTGGTTAGATGAGTTTGAGTAGAACTGAATTCACTGACATTTAAATCAAGATAGTGGATAATGACTTGTGTAGTTTAAAACTCGAACATTTTAAGCATTATGGGAAGAGAGGGTAATTCATCCATGTGTGTATATATGTATTGTCACTAAAATACTCAGCTTGATTCTTTTGCTACCAACCTTAGATGACCTGATGCTATTTGGTTTGTATATTGCTTCTTATCATGAAACCCTTAAAAATATCTTTATCTAAGGCCACACTTAAAGTTAGAAAAAACACATTAGTAAATTTCACATTTTGTCTTTAGGACATCGTTGTCAAGGATCAGATCTTACCATGGGTTAATTCTTATGCTCTGTTAATATGTAATTGCTAATGAACTATATAACTTACGAATTTGTGTTTTTGCATACATTTAGATGAAGGAATTTTCTTCAATCCTTAGAAAATATAGGAGGGAGAGTTTGTAACATTAATGTTAGGACAGCATAACATGGACTTTTGTTTTAATCTGTAATTCTAGGACGACATAGACAGCCTAAACCCAGTTCTCAGGGACAACCCGCAACTTCAGGAAGAAGTGAAAGTCTGGGTAAAGGAACAAAAGGTTCAGGAGATTTTTATGCAAGGTAACTATTTTGAAGTTATTATGCATTAAGGTTTTTTTTGGAACTGGGCAGTTTTTCATGTTTGGTTTTGGTTCAATTATGCGCAGTGTTTATAAAAAACTCAGTTTAAATTTTTTTTTTAAACTCAGTTTAATATTTTGAGTTATATCCAATCCAGGGAAAAGAATAGCAAAATCACAATTTCAGTAGAAAGTTGATAACTTCACCAGTTTATTAACTAATTTGAGCTAAATAACTGACATGAAATTATAACCACACAGGTGTTTTGTTGATAGGAAAATCTCCATATTACAGAATACAATTAGGTGTGTCCTTCCTGGAGAAGGAAGTATTGTTTGCAGTAGAGGATTGCCCAAAGCCACAATTGATTTCCTTTGAAGAATGCTGTTAGTATCTGATAAAAGTGTCCTATTTCAGCTCACCCTTCTCAGCAATGACCATAATACTAGTTTTAGTTTTGTTTCCTTTTTTTAGTAAGCTCTAAATTTGTCTATAATGTGTGACTTTCAGACCATGAGGTTTTATATAATTCTTAGTGATTTCTTTTTCTATCAGTAGAATTATATATTTTAAGCTTTTTCTGAAATTGAATTGAAATTGGGACAGTATGATGGGAAGTACTGATATTTTGTTGAATGTTTTTAAAAAGGAATTTTGTTGTTAAGTACCCATGTTCATCTCAACCCTCAACTTCCATGTCATTTAATTTCAGCATTAATAGAGATAATTTCTAAGGTGTGGCTCTTCTGCTTTGTTATAGGTATTTATAGCAGCAGATCATCCACTTACTAAATTCTTCTTAAGCTAAGTATTCTTTAAAATTTAATATAGAGAATATGAAAAATACACAGAAATAGAGTATTTCCATGAACTTCCATCTGCCTTTTAGCCCCAAAAACGATGGCTTGCCCCATCCACACTGCTGTTTATTTCTATCAAATTTCAGACATCGCCAAATTCTGTTTTTAAATAAAGCCAACATACCCTTATTCCCCTAAAATTAATAGTCCTTTAATATTAAATACTGGATAATCATGTTCAAATTTCCATTTGTTTTATTAATGCCTTGAATGATTTTTAACAGGATTGACTGATCTTTATTATTATTATTCATTTATGATTTTAAATCAGAGGAACCAAAAAAAGTCCACAATTTAATTGGTTGATATGCCCTGTATCTTTATTTCTCCTTTCCTTGCAATTATTGAAGATACCAGGCTAGTATATTCTTTAGCAACTTTTGTTTCCTTATCATATTCTTAGAGGTGAAAAATTGAGGTAGTATATAGTCCCTGTCCATCCTAAGCTGAAATATTTTGTAAGGCTGACTCCAAATTGTGTTTTGTGGTAGGAATAAGGCAGTTAGGAATTGAGAATTGTGCTAGTGGAAATTGAAAATTGGTCATGTTTGGAGTTGTTCTATAAGCTTTTACTGTATTACATTCTTAGAGTCTCATTCTTTATAGTTAGAAAAGACTAGAGTTTATATAATTGATTATAATGGCTCTGAATATATTTAACTTATAGGTCAAATGGAATATTTTCTATACATTTGTTAATTGACTTTTAGGCTGATACTGGCAATTTTTTTTAATTGGCAAATATCAGCTATTAATTGTATGTTAAATGGCTTATAAACTTATAAACTGTCAAATAAAGCATCAACCTAGGATTCAGAAAAGTAAATTCATTCCTAGCTCTTTCACTTAAGATTTTATTTAACCTATCAACCTCACTTTCTTAATTTTTATAAAAGGGAAAATAATACTGAATTGAAGAAGATTAAATACACACTAGCTTTGGCAGCTTTTTCTAGCTGTCACAGAAGATTAAAATTTATAGTTGTTACATGGAAGTGTTTTGGCAACTTAGAAAACTCAGATATTGGGTTCCAAATTTTACCTTTCTGTTTCAGCCAAGTGTATTCCTCTATGTACCCCAAACCCTATTCAGTAGCTTTATACAACCTTGTGACTTTGTAGACCACTCTAACTTTACACTTTGTTCTGTCCTCTTATAACTCATGATCCCAGAAACCTTCTTTCTGACTTAAAGTACTTTATTTCCATTGAATTAGGAAATATATGTGTAGCAGAGTGTGTTCAACGATAACTTCAGTGATCTGGCTCTAAGGTATACAATTTCTAATAAATTTTTTTTAAACTGATACTTGAATAAGATATTACTCATCACAAAGCTCCTGTTTCTCCTGAAAGGTAGTTCTTCAGTGAAAATGTCTCCATTTAAGATACCCCTATTTCTTGTGCGTATGTATGTGTGTTTTTTTAAGGTCCTTATTCCTTAAATGGATACAGAGTGAGAGTATATAGACAAGACTCTGCCACCCAGTGGTTTACTGGCATAATTACTCATCATGATCTCTTCACTCGCACCATGATCGTTATGAATGATCAGGTAAATAGTACAACTAATATTTTTGAAGAGAAATTTATAATGCCAATATTCCATGCCTTCCAAAAAATGGTTCAACAGTTTGACACTAAATAATTTTCATCTTTAGGTTTTTTTATAGTTGTAATACTCCTAATAAGTTTAAATGTGTCTGATATTAATTAGAGGTCACTTTAGGTCACAGGGAGATTAATGATAACAAATTTATTTCAACAATGATTAAATAAGTCCCTGAAATAGAAGCATCAAACTCTTTTAGTTGATTAATTTTTTTTTATTCTTAGGTCAGCTAAAATTCTTTCTTAAAATCTTTTTCTGTCTCCAGTAATAAATACATTTCCCAAATGATTGTTTTTCATTAATGAAAACTAATGCACACCACTGTAGGTTTTGTCAAAACAAATTTCATTAATGGTATGCTCCCTTAAGTTTTATGGTGAATATTAAGGATTCAAATTTCATATGAAGTTTTAAAGAACAGTCTGAAAGTCTTGATTTTAAATCTTTCAAAGCTGTGGTTTATTGACACACACACACACACACACACACAAATAAATTTTACGTCTTCCAAATTAAGTGGATTGTGGAAGGTGTCTGAGTACCCCTTTAGAAATGATTCAGATGCTTTGGTTAAAATTTTAGCTAAAATGCTAAATTATATTGTTTGGTCACATTTAATTTTTTTCCTAAAATGGTGAGAAACTTTCACTTCTCAGTGAAACTTCGAATTGCCATTGGTTTTTGAAATAGTTGCTTCTTTAACCTTTTTCAAATTACTATTGTTTGTATTCATTTACACTTTTTGTCATTTTCTTCTTAAAGTGTATTTTCTTAGCTTTATTTTATAGCTGGGTTTTTTTTTTTTTTTGGAAATTACTTCTTAATTTTTAAAATACATTTTATGACTTAGTATTATGCTCCCGATTAATTATTAAACTTGCTTTTATACCTAATGTTACACCGACTAGCTGATTGGGTTTAATTTTTATTCTTGTTTTGTGTCATGGATTAGGTACTAGAACCACAGAATGTCGATCCTTCTATGGTTCAAATGACCTTTCTAGATGATGTTGTTCACTCTTTGTTAAAAGGTGAAAATATTGGCATTACATCACGGCGAAGGTCTCGTGCCAGTCAAAATAGCAACACAGTTCACGTATGTATGTTGTTAGTGATGTATTATTATAAAATATTTTTCTTTAGGTTACTTAGGATCAGTTAATAATAATCATTGTTAAATTATTTTTAGAGTCATTATACACGTGCCCAAGCAAATAGTCCCAGACCAGCAATGAACTCCCAAGCTGCTCTACCAAAACAGAATACACACCAGCAACAGCAACAAAGAAATACTCGTCCAAGTAAGAGGAAGGGCTCAGATAGCAGTATACCAGATGAAGAGAAGATGAAGGAGGAAAAGTATGATTATATAGCACGAGGAGGTAGTACTCATTTTTTTATGGAAATGAGAACAAATAAAAATACATTTAAGATATATTTAATATTTTAATTAATGAAAAATAAAACTTTCTCTTTTTAAATCTTATAGAAAACCCTAAAGGGAAAAACAAACAGTTGATGAATAAAAGAAGGAAACCTGAGGAGGATGAAAAGAAACTACACATGAAAAGACTACGAACCGACAATGTTTCAGACTTTTCTGAAAGCAGTGACTCAGAAAATTCAAATAAAAGGATGATAAATAATTCCTCAGAGCCAAAGCCAGAGAATGAGTTGAAAAATAAAAACACTTCAAAGATAAATGGAGAAGAAGGAAAATCCCAGAATAATGAGAAGGTAGGAGAAGAGACACTAATAATAGATAGCCAGCCTCCCTGGGATCAAGTACAGGAAGATAAAAAACGTGAAGAAGCAGAGAAACAGAAGTCTGTTGACTCTCAGCTTCAAGAAAAAATGATTATTCATTCATCAGAGCAGGCCACACTTTCTGATCATAATCCTAATGATTTACTTCTTCAGGAATGCAATATTGAAAAAACACACACAGTGGAATTACTACCAAAGGAGAAGTTTATATCTAGACCACCCACACCAAAATGTGTTATTGATATTACAAATGACACTAATTCAGAAAAGGTGGCTCAGGAAAACTCAAGTACCTTTGGCCTTCAGACACTTCAGAAAATGGATCCTAATATTAGTGATTCAAAACATTCTATTGCAAATGCAAAATACTTAGAAACAGCAAAGCAAGATTCTGATCAGAGCTGGGTCAGTGACGTAGTTAAAGTAGATTTAACCCAATCAAATGTTAGAAGTACTTCCTCAGGAAATGATCACCTGAATATGGAAAAAGAGAAAAATCAGTATGTCTCTTACATGTCTTCTCTAAGTGCAGTTTCTATCACGGAAGATAAGCTACATAAGCGAAGCCCACCCCCAGAGACCATAAAATCTAAACTTAATACTTCAGTAGATGCTCACAAGACAAAATCGAATCCCTCACCTGAAGTTATTAAACCCAAAGTTACCCATTCTCCTGATTCTGTAAAGTCTAAGGCTACTTATATGAATAGCCAAGCCACTGGTGAAAGAAGACTAGCAAATAAGATAGAACATGAGTTATCAAGATGCAATTTTCATTCAGTTCCTACTCGAGGCAATACATTGGAAGCTACAAAGAGCCCGCTTATCATTGATAAAAATGAGCATTTCACAGTTTACAGAGATCCTGCACTTGTTGGGTCAGAAACAGGAGCTAACCACATTTCACCTTTCTTAAACCAGCATCCCTTTCCTCTTCATTCTTCATCCCATAGAACCTGTTTAAATCCAGGTACCCATCACCCTGCCTTAACTCCTGCACCCCACTTACTTGCCGGATCATCCAGTCAAACTCCATTACCTACCATTAACACACACCCTCTTACTAGTGGTCCACACCATTCTGTTCATCACCCCCATTTACTTCCTGCCGTGTTACCTGGAGTGCCTACTGCCTCCCTACTTGGTGGCCACCCACGACTAGAGACTGCTCATGCCAGCAGCTTGAGCCACTTAGCATTAGCACACCAGCAACAGCAACAGTTGTTACAGCACCAGTCACCTCATCTTCTTGGACAAGCCCATCCTTCTGCTTCATATAATCAGCTTGGACTTTATCCAATTATTTGGCAATATCCAAATGGAACACATGCATACTCAGGACTTGGTCTACCTTCCTCAAAGTGGGTTCACCCAGAAAATGCAGTTAATGCTGAATCTTCATTAAGGAGGGTAAGTTATACTGTGGTTTGTCACATATCAGTATATACTTATTAATCAACATTAATCACATTTTATTACGGTAAAATGTGTTAGAACTTTACAAACATTTTTCCAATTATGGTGAAATTTTGATACTTAGTAACTTTGGAAACATGGAAGCTGAAATCTCAGAAAAGCCAAATTATTTTAAAAAGTCAATTTTCTGACATACCTGTTGTGAAGAATGAATGTCTTCGTAACTAATTGTGAATCATATCTAGAATTATTTTTGATCAGCTAAATTCCTAGAAGTGAAATTTGCTGATTCAAATTTATATAAAATTGTAAGGCTTTTGGTATATATCATCATCTTATTATTTTTTTTTAAAGAGGGTAGGGAAAGGGGGAGAGAGAATCTTAAGCAGGCTCCATGCCCCATGTGGAGCCCAGTGGGGGGCTTAATCTCAAAATCCTGAGATCACGACCTGAGCCACCCAGGGCCCCATCATAAAATTTTTAAGACAAACTGTTATATTTCCCAGTTAGATATATTGATGGTATGTTACAAGCTATAATTCTCTGATGCTCTTGTTCTCATAATGGTGTCTAGGTTGGAGACTTTTGGTATTTGAGAAGTAAAGTTGGGGCTGAGATCCTGCCAACATCAAATGTGAGGAATATTGGTTAAGGTGGTGGTATAGAGAGCTCTTATTCCTTCATGAGCTAATGTGATTTCTCTAGCCAAATTTATTTTCATACTAAGAAATGATTGTTGAGAACTGCATGGGTGGCTCAGTCAGTTAAGCTTCTGCCTTCAGCTTGGGTCATAATCTCAGCATCCTGGGACTGAGCCTGGCATCGAGCTCCCTGCTCAGCAAGGAGTCTGCTCCCGCACCACACCCTCTGCCCCCCTCATACTCACTCTCTCAAATAAATAAAATCTTAAAAAGAAAGAAATGATTGTTGAGGCCATTACCATCCCCAGTATCAAAAATAGTGAGAATGGGTCTCTTAAAATCTAGGAAACAACTTCGTCATTGCTGCAGCCCAGGTTGCTCTTCAAGTATCCCACAGACTCGTTTTAAACATGGTTGGTTGGTTGGTTGGTTTAGGTTTTATTTATTTGAGAGAGCACAAACGGGGGGGAGGGGGCAGAGGAAGAGGGAGAAGCAGACTCCACACTGAGCCCAATGTGTGGCTTGATCCCGGAATCCTGGGATCATGACCTGAACAGAAGGCAGACACATCTGACTAAACCACCCAGGCACCCCCTATTTATTTTTATTGTGGTAAAACATTAAATTTATCATACTAATTATTTTTAAGTATCCAGTTGAGTAGTGTTAGGTATGTTTATATTGTTGTACAGCAGATCTCTAGAACATTTTCATCTTGCAAAACTGAAACTTTATATCCATTACACTAATTCCCTTCCCTCTTTCCACTGTTCCTTGGCCAAACACATTTCTACTTTGTTTCTGTAATTCTCACTGCTATAGATAATTCATTTGAATATTCATTATATGAATAGATATTCATACAATATTTGTCCTCGTATGGTTTCTTTCATATTATCATAATATCTTTAATGTTCATGTTATGGCATGTAACAAGATTTCCTTTATAATATTCTACTGTATAAAGTTCATTATGTGCATGTACCATATTTTCTTTGTACATTTGTCAGTGGACTTTGAGTTACTTCCACCCCTTAACTATTATGGATAGTGCTGCAGTGAACTTGTGAATTTTTTACCTCTTTCACATTTGGGCAAGATCTATAGTAAATATGCTGGGAGTAATGATTTGTAAGGTAATTATTCCTGGTATCAGGATTATCCTTGATAATCCTGCTCACACAGAGCCTTGGTAATATATGCAAGGGTGGTGTTCCTCATGCCAAGTTTGTACAAGGAATTGTTATATTCTGAGTAGCCGTGATGACATAGATTATGGTCGTGAGTCCTTCCTTGATTCCCAAGTTGTGATTGTTAACCTTAGTAGTGGTAAAGGGCATCAAGTGTTTAGTGGTGCAATATAGAGTGCTAACAGTTTTGAGTGATAATTTGTATGGTTTAATCCCATAACAAAATAATTTTTTTTGGCTCCACTTCTTTCTATATGAGCTTTGGCCTTCCTTAATGCAGTCACCAGTAAACTCCATAATTTAATCTGTGCCAGCATCCCCACAGTTGATGCTGGCAGGATTTCAATTCTAGAAGAATTGTGCTTGCATTGGTCTGATCCATAAGCTTCCTATTTCCATTCTTGATGGTGCTATTGAACTTGTAGTTGGAATCTTACTGGAATGTGTACATTATGTAGTTGATGTCAATGAAAAGTCATTAATTACTGTAGTATCCTCCTTGCCATTATTGAAAGCGGGCTTGGTGACCCTAGTGCCTAATACACCCACATTTTTACTCTGATCCTTCACTCTTGTGTCATGAATGTTAGGTGCAGTGGTACTGGACAAAGACAGGCTAGAAGAACACATGAACTAGCAAATACTTTTGAGTCTTTTTCCATAATTTCCCAACCCCTGTTTGAACTGGGTTGGGTAGGATTTTCTCTCAGTATATGTCATTCTAGCCTCCGTGTATATAAAAGCATAAAATATTTTATTAACTGGTCACACACTTGTTAAACTAAAAACAAGCATATGAAATTTTCATTTCTTAGGTAAAATTATAAAGGAGTAAGTTTAACATTTTGAACAAAAGTGAAGATCTCTTAACCCTAATATTGTAAGAAGTAAAGAAACAGGAAATACTTTTTAATAGCATCTTATAGTAAAAAATTTATCATTATCAAGTGATTGCAACTTAGTACTTCTGGATCATGTAGAATGGAGGCCTTTTAAACATGAATGATCCTCGTGTGTGTGTGTGTGTGTGTCTGTGTGTCTGTGTGTTTTCCTCTAGTGTGAGATTTAGTCTATAAAATACATTTTTTAATCTAAAAATTTATAATAGAAATTTTTAATTTCACAGTAGCATGTTTTTGGTGTGATATATCATTGCTTTTGCATTATCATCTTGAGATGTAAAATTTTCTTTGTTTAAACCAAAAAGGGATTGATTATATTTTCCCAGTATCTCAACAAAATGTAACTCTACAAAGTAAGTTCTGAGAGAATGTCAGTGTCATAGTGTAGAAACAGTCCTTAAGCATGTAATTAGAGAGTTTTAAATATCAGCAAAGAGATCAATGTCACCAAATATTCTAGATGAGAAGGCAGCCTATCAATATGTTATACAAAAGATTAATTTTGTTGCATTTCCACACTTCCCAAGTTTAATAGTCCAACAGTGAAATGGAGTACAAGTGGGCTTTGAAAATACAATCTTCTATTCTAAGTAAATTGTTACATTGAAAAAGTTTGTTATTTTTGACAACAAAAATTGGCACATGAACTTGATATTTCTGTTTCTGACATGTACTTTAGGAATAACAAATTCTGGTTTTTGTATTAGCGATATATATTTTTTTGGTTTTAGAAGGAAATCTGATGAACTAGGTATTCTGTACATTTATAACTTAAAGGCAGTGATTTCAAGTTCTAAATTCGGTAAAATAAATAATAAATTTTTGGGAATTACTATTTTGATGCTGATTGATTTTCTACATCATATGGAAAAATCCATATAATTACGTTACTTATTTGTCTGAAAATTTCTCTTAAGATGCACTTAGAAAACGTTGCATTTCATAAATTATACATTAAAGTCCTACTGTGATACTGTGTTTAGCTTTTTCTAGTTACTAAAGTCTGATACATATATATATATATATATTTTGTTAAATAGAATTCTCCCAGTCCTTGGTTACATCAACCCACCCCTGTGACCTCAGCAGATGGTATTGGATTACTTAGTCACATTCCTGTCAGACCTTCCAGTGCAGAGCCTCATCGGTCTCTTAAAATTACAGCACATTCCAGTCCACCATTGACAAAAAGTTTAATAGATCACCATAAAGAGTAAGTTCACTAATGCTTAAAACTTACAGATACCTTGTCTTTTCTAGTTTTTCTTTTTAGACAAGTTAATAAACATCTTAAAAGTAGGCTTTGAATAAGCACTATTCTTTCCATTTTGATGTATCTTCTAATTTACTCGAGTATTAAAAGTAAATGCAAAGTCATGTTTTACTTTCATAGTACTGCATAGATGCTATCTTCATATCATGCAAGAAAAAGCTGTTACAGAAACTTTTATGTGTATTTTCTTCACAGAGAATTGGAGAGGAAAGCTTTTATAGAACCATTACGTTCTGTTGCATCCACATCAGCAAAAAATGACCTGGATCTAAATAGATCACAGACTGGAAAAGATGGTCTATTGCATAGACATTTTGTGGATCCTGTATTGAATCAATTACAGAGACAACCCCAGGAGACTGGAGAGAGATTACACAAATATAAGGAGGAACATCGTCGAATCCTTCAAGAAAGTATTGATGTTGCTCCCTTTACAACTAAAATCAAGGGGCTTGAGGGTGAGAGGGACAATTATTCCAAAGTAGCATTGTCATCTTCTAGCCCTAAAAGCCATGTCATCATCAAACAAGACAAAGACATAGAATGCTCAGTATCAGATCTTTATAAAATGAAGCACTCTGTGCCTCAGAGTTTGCCCCAAAGTAACTATTTCACTACATTGTCTAATAGTGTGGTCAACGAACCACCAAGGTCATATCCATCCAAAGAGGTTTCAAATATTTACACTGAAAAACAGAGTAATACTGTTGCTGCAGCAGCTAATCCTCAAACTCTGACTTCATTTATATCGTCTCTTTCAAAGCCTCCACCTTTAATTAAACACCAACCAGAAAGTGAAGGTTTAGCAGGAAAGATTCCAGAACATCTTCCCCATCAGATTGCTTCTCACTCAGTAACAACCTTCAGAAATGATTGTAGGAGTCCTACCCATTTGACAGTTTCTTCTACAAATGCACTCCGGAGCATGCCTGCTTTACATAGAGCACCAGTATTTCATCCACCAATCCATCACAGCTTGGAAAGAAAGGAAGGCAACTATAGTAGTCTTTCCCCTCCAACTCTAACCCCAGTGATGCCTGTAAATGCTGGTGGGAAAGTTCAAGAATCACAAAAGCCTCCAACTCTAATTCCAGAGCCAAAAGACTCTCAGGCAAATTTTAAGAGTTCTTCTGAACAGAGTTTGTCAGAAATGTGGAAATCTAATAATAACCTCAGCAAAGAAAAAGCTGAATGGCATGTGGAGAAAAGCAGTGGAAAGTCACAGGCTGCTATGGCATCTGTCATTGTACGTCCACCATCTAGTACAAAACTTGAGAGCGTGCCAGCAATGCAGTTAGCTTCCAAAGATCGAGTTAGTGAAAGATCTTCAACTGGGGCAAATCAAACAGATTGCCTCAAACCAGCAGAAGCTGGAGAGACTGGAAGAATCATTCTGCCAAGTGTGAATTCAGATAGTGCTCACATAAAATCTGAAAAAAGTGTCCAGGCTGTCTCACAGGGCAGTGTTCCCAGTTCAGTCATGTCTGCTGTAAATACAGTGTGTAATACCAAAACGGATGTATTCACATCTGCTGCCACTACCACTAGTGTTTCCAGCTGGGGTGGTTCAGAAATAATTTACTCTTTATCAAATACCATTTTGGCCTCTAAATCCTTAGAATGTACCTCTTCAAAAAACGTCAGTCATTCAGTGGCTCAAATGCAAGAATGCAGGGTCAGCACCACAGCTCCGGTTACACCAGCCAGTAGTCAGACAGGAAGTGCTGTTCAGCCCAGCCCTGGGTTCTCAGGCACAACTGATTTTATCCATTTAAAAAAGCACAAGGCAGCATTGGCTGCAGCTCAGTATAAAAGTAGTAATGTCAGTGAGACTGAGCCTAATGCTGTGAAAAATCAGACATCTTCAACCTCCCTTCTCTTGGATAGCACTGTAGTCTGTAGTACAATAAACAAAGCAAACTCTGTAGGAAATGGGCAAGCATCCCAGACAACTCAACCTAACTACCATACTAAGCTGAAAAAGGCCTGGCTTACTAGACACTCAGAGGAAGATAAAAATACTAATAAAATGGAAAATTCAGGGAATTCTGTAGCAGAAATTATTAAGCCATGTTCTGTCAATTTAATAGCCTCAACATCTAATGATATACAAAATAGTGTAGATAGTAAGATTATAGTTGATAAATATGTAAAAGATGATAAAGTCAGTAGGAGAAAAGCCAAAAGGACTTATGAATCTGGCTCTGAAAGTGGAGACTCAGATGAAAGTGAAAGCAAGTCAGAGCAAAGGACTAAGAGGCAACCTAAGCCAACTTACAAAAAGAAGCAAAATGATTTGCAGAAGAGAAAAGGTGAAGTAGAAGAAGATTTAAAACCCAATGGGGTTCTCAGCAGGAGTGCCAAAGAAAAAAGTAAATTGAAATTACAGAGCAACAGTAATAGTGGTAAGTAAGTTGATTACTTTTTTTCTATCAGGTAAAACGGGCTGTACTTAAAATAATGGTGTCTTTCTCAAAAGATTAGTGAGCTCAAAAGATGCATCTAGCCCTAGCATAAGGTATGTGCTCACTGACCTCATTTCTGCATTTCCCAGGTAAACTGTAAAAGCAAATAAGACCTCTCTTCCCATTTCTAAGAGACTTGTAGAAATAATGTTTTACCTACACTCATACTGACAAAAACCCAATATGTTACTTAGCAGTTACTCAGATTTGACCATTTCTAAGAACTGTCAAAATGCAGTTAAAGCTATCATACCAAAAGAGGATTTCTTTTTTTTATAATAAATTTATTTTTTATTGGTGTTCACTTTGCCAACATACAGAATAACACCCACTGCTCATCCCCTCAAGTGCCCCCCTCAGTGCCCCTCACCCATTCACCCCCACCACCCGCCCTCCTCCCCTTCCACCACCCCTAGTTCGTTTCCCAGAGTTAGGAGTCTCTATTTTCTGTCTCCCTTTCTGATATTTCCCACACATTTCAAAAGAGGATTTCTAATAATAAAGTATTCACCTTTACCATGATATAGTTGTAAAAGAAATTCTATTCACATACATACTTCCTTTAAGTCACATTTTTAGATGAAAGTTGCTTCAATTAGTGTGGATGTGAGTGGCCTATTTCTTCTCCTTCTCTCATCTGGTAACAAAATGAAAGCTTATTGAAATTACCTTCTATTTAATTAATATTGTTACTCAGGACATTCTTAACAATGGGTAAAGGTTAAAAGCAGGAGATTGTGGTTTTGTGTGCTCATTTCTATACTCAAGGATTTTCATAAGTAAAAGTTTCAAAACTGGTAATATTTACATTTCATTTGTTGCCTCAGCAGGACGAAATAAGTGATACTTGCCAATGGTATTTACTATAAAGTGTTTGTGTTTTTACCCCAGAAATCGTTTTTCTCAGTTTGCTTATTTATTTCCAGGTATGTTGTACAATGCAGAAAGCACTTAATAGTTTCACTATATACTCGTACATATTCATCCACATACAATATATGAAAAATCTGACAATGTGGACATTCAAGAAGTACTTTCACAAGCATTTGGATGCTTGAAGGCTCTTATTTGGGCCTTTTCACTGAATGAGGTTTTTCTATGTGCCTGTGTAGAAACCAGAGGCAAAGTGAAGGAGAGGAAAAACAGGAGGATGGGCTCACAGAAAAGGACAGCCAGAAAGTGAAAGACCTAGGAAAACAAGCTCAGCTAGAGACAGAGGCTGACAGACTGAAATGCAAATATAGTCAGAAGGAAGAAAGAGGGAGATTGACATCGGAGGATACAGGATACATGCCATTTATTTGAGTATTGGATATTGTACAGTGTTGTTTTTTCCTTTCTCATATGTTCCACTTCCCCAGTGAATTCTTAAGAGGCTTAGTGTGGTCAATGATTGTTTCTTTTCTGTTTCACATATTTCTTTTGGTGTAGAGTATACATATAGTTGAGTTAAATTTATAGAAAACAGGGGGATCCCTGGGTGGCTCAGCAGTTTAGCACCTGCCTTCCGCCCACTGTGTAATTCTGGAGTCCTGGGATCGAGTCCCACATCGGGCTCCCTGCGTGGAGCCTGCTTCTCCCTCTGCCTGTGTCTCTGTTTCTCTCTCTGTGTGTCTCTCATGAATAAATAAATAAAATCTTAGGGAGGAAGGAAGGAGAAAGAAAGGAAAGAAAAAGAAAGAAAGAAAGAAAGAAAGAAAGAAAGAAAGAAAGAAAGAAAGAAAGAAAGAAAGAAAGAAAGAAGAAAAAGAAAAGATAGGAATTTTCCAGATTTTAACACTTAGGAAGCTCTTGTGAAGTTAAATTTGTAAAATTAACTCTTAACAAAGTACATATTCTATTTCGTTTTGAGACTGAATGTACATGTTCCCAAGTATGAGTTCAAAGACAAAGAGACTGGAATCATCACTTTCCTCTAATTCATAATACCTAGTCAAACCTTAGTAACTAACAGTTAACCCCAGAGAGAGGGTATTCTAAGTCCCATCTACTCAAGTCCAGAATAATAAAAAGTGACTATTAATTGCTATCTGTTAATTATAGGCACAGTTGTCTAGCCTTTGTTGGCGCTATCTAGAAAAGTTCTCTAAATTGAGAGTTCATGAATCTGACTTCCAAACTTGAGTGGATTATCTACCTTGAGGATTAAATACGTTTATCTTTTTAATGGTCATTGGAGTTGTCATCACTCATAGTCAAAAGGAGTGAACTAAGTCTGTATTTAGAGAATATAATGTGATTACATTCACTGCTATCCATGTATTAATTATACACAATTAATGCCTGTAAAGAAACTTGTGTTTCTTAATACATTCTAAAGCCAGGTACAGGGACACCTGGGTGGCTCAGCGGTTGAGCATCTGCCTTTGGCTCAGGCTTGATCCTAGGATCCAGGATCCAGTCCCACATCAGGCTACCTGTGGGAGCCTGCTTCTCCCTCTGCCTATGTCTCTGCCTTTCTCTGTGTGTCTCTCATGAATAAATAAATAAATCTTTAAAAAAAAATAAAGCCAGGTACAGTAGATTTCATCTATTTTGGAATGTCTTCATATCTGCTGCCTTTTCATAATGATAATTAAAAGTTAGCTGTTTTTCCGTGACTAATTTCTTACATTATTTTATAAACTGAAATTGCCCATTAAATTTAAATGTAAGTCCTGTGATAAAACCAGTGGCTTTACTATAATCAATTAATTTCTGTATTTCAAAAAATATTTTTACAGGTGATGGCATATCAGAGATTAAAGGGTATAGTATGTGTTTCCTGTTTTCTTCCTCCCTAATTTTCTGTTGGCTAGAGCAGCTGTTTGAGGATTTGCTAATAAATTGAGAGCTAAGATTGAAAATATTCTAATGGTAAAAGGGGAGTACTAGGTATTTTTTTGTTGACTGAATATCTTATTCTCAAAGTTTTAGATTTTAGATATTGCCAATAAATTAGACATATATAATTGAAAGATATTTTGTTGTACAAATTATATTATAGTAATATCCATAAAAGGTGTTAAGTACCATTCTGTATAGCCTAATTTAGAAGCAAAAATTATAATATCAAAAACTGTCTATATGACCTGGGCCTTCATGTCTTTGTAATTCATTCATGCATTTAAATCTAAAAACAGCTCTAAGTGTCTGTTTTGTGTCACAGAATTGAGATTTGCTTTGCAATATCTGAGTTATTTTTATAATACTGTTTAAATGGTTCACAGTGGTATGGTTATCCATAATCTTTGAATTGTTCCATTACCTAGAATGTAAAAGCATATTGGTTAGTAGTTGTTTTCTAGTCAAAATAGAAATAGATTGAACTTTAGTTTATTCTAAATGTAATAAATAAAAAAATAAATAAATGGTTGGACATGTGCCAAGATAAAATTTATGAGCATCTACTATGCCATTTTTGTTGTTCATTCTGACTTCTAAAAGCGCTGAGTTTTTTATACTTTCCATAGTGGAAATCTGTCTTATATGCAGTGGAGGAGATAACAAACCCTTTATACAAGGCTTCTGGAAACTGTTTATTCCCTAAGTGGTTTGTGTGCATGTCATATGTCTTTTTTTAGTGGATTAAGCCAAATAGCTTGCCCTAAGTCAGAAATAGAAGAGGAGGGAACATGTCATTTTTGTAAAGAACCCAGGCAGCAGTTCTAAAAGTGCTTAATAACTGGAAGCAGATTTTAAATGGGCCATCCTGGAGTTTAAACACAATTCTTCCTATGTTGAGATATGTTATCTTGGTGTCATTGTGCTGCTTTCAGTATCAGCAGGTAAGTGATAGTGGGAGCTCAAGAGGTCTGCTACGTGTTTCTGCAAGAAGTATATAGTCTCAGGAGAATAGCTGTACTGCCTCTTTTCCACATCTGAGTGATTAGAAAACACAGGAAATATCTTTTAACGTGACAGAAATAGCAAACTATGTACATCTCATACCTGACATACAGACATATTTTAAGTATACATTTAAGAGTTTGATATTTCTTTGTCCCAACATAGGTTGTTTTTAAATAAACATGCTTTTAATTTTTTAATCTGCTCTGTAGATGTGTGATTGATTACTTGAGCCCATGACAACAATTAAGTTCAAGTTAATAAGCATGATGGAGCAATGACGTGTAGAGTATAAGTAAATAATTTCTCTTCGTCAAATATTAGTCATTTGAGGGATTGTTTTTTCTCTAGATTTCTCTGGTGCTTTTCTTTCTACCATCAAAAAGTCAATTTAGTACTGGCTTTTTAATTTTCTTTAAACCCTTTTATTTTCTAAAACATACTGACTGAGGCAGCCCCGGTGGCGCAGTGGTTTGGCACTGCCTGCAGCCTGGGGTGTGATCCTGGAGACCTGGGATCGAGTCCCACGTCGGGCTCCCTGCGTGGAGCCTGCTTGTGTCTCTGCCTCTCTCTCTGTGTTCTATGAATAAATAAATAAAATATTTAAAAAAAAACATACTGACTGTTCCATCAGTATGTTGAATTAAATGGAGGGCATCCTACTAAGGGAGAGATACTAAGAGAAATAGCTTAGTCCCTCTTCTCTCATTTATTGGTGTTATAGAACTATTTAACTTGTCATAATGAGCCACACTTACTGTGGAGAGTCAGGTTAAATATTTCAAAACTATACAAGTATGTTTGATTAACCTGTAGTTTCTAAAAGTATTAACTTTTGGTCTTCAGGTTCTTCCTGTGGATCTTGAAAGAACTTTCTCCTACATAAACCAAATTCCTGTGTAAAAGGGCTGTATTTGTAGCTATATATTCACATAGAAAATGAATGATTCCTGTGTTTTCTATTATACAAATATGAATATCTAATATATAAAGATTCAGTCAGCAAAAGATTTACTTCGCTCTACATTTCCAGTATACTGACATAAGATTATAGAAATGCTGTTGTGGACTTTCTGTTATTAATGAGGACCTATGTCTTTGTCTTTACTTCTCTTTTATAATCTTAATATATTGTGACAATTGTGTACTTGTCTTGAATTTTATTGCAAGAAGTTTATGTGCTTTTTTAAAATGTTGTAATCTTGCTAATAATTTCTTACTGGTTTTACAGCTGGCATCCCTCGTTCAGTATTAAAAGATTGGCGTAAAGTCAAGAAGCTGAAGCAAACTGGGGAATCCTTTTTACAGGATGACTCCTGCTGTGAGATAGGGCCTAATTTGCAAAAGTGCCGGGAGTGTAGACTTATTCGGAGTAAAAAAGGAGAAGAACCAGCTCATTCACCAGTGTTCTGTAGATTTTACTACTTTAGACGGTAAGTGAAAATATGTAATTGGGGGAAAATATGTTTACTGGATATTGGAAATTATACTCTCATTCTGAGGGTCCTTCGTAGAGGTGGGAATGAGTCCTTTGAACTTCCCTATTTCTGAAACATAAAGAATATTAAACTTTTTCGTGGTAAATTTCATAATCATATTGTTACTTGTATTCAAATGGCCTTTCTCTTCTGAGAGAATTCATCCTTATTCAGAAAATGTTATTTTTCTTCTAGAAAATAATAGGAAACAGTAGTTTGTTTGATTTAAGGACTTTTTAAAAGTTTATATACTTTGACCAAAGTAGTGTTGTATTTATATCTGTGTGTTAGCTAGCAATACAAGTAGTCTATAAATCAGGTAAAGAATCTAGGCATTAAACTAAAGTCATTGGTTTACATTGAACTACTCATATTTTTGTTAAATATGGAGCTATAAAAATATAAGTTATGAGAAAAAGAATGTCAGTACCATGTCCTATTTTACAGGTTTTGTAGTAAGTATAAAAACAACTTGTAGTTGTTATTATCCTACATACTACTCTTAATAATAATATTACTAGATAATTCTTCAATACCAAAAGCATATATGGACTTTTAAGAGTTCAACAAAACGAACAGCTGGGTGATCCAGCCAGTAGAGACCAACAGTTAATGTCTCAGATTGTAGAATCAGTTATTCCTGAGTTTTAGCTCATTCCCTTGGTTCCTGTATGACTTTGTTAACTATAGTAGGGTTACAGCTAAGCCTGTCTCCTATGCATAATGCTGATAATAGTGGTACATACCGCAAAGATTTCATGATTAAATGACATAGAGTATACAAAGTCCTTCGTTTAATACCAAGCCAAGCACATATGAATGGTGTATAAATGTTAACTTGTTATTTTCCTAATCATCACCATCATCTTCCTAAGAAGTTAGGAGACCCTTTGCTCTGGCAAATACACCTCTGCTGGTGGCCCAATAGAAACCCCAAGAAATGCATTGGTAGGAACAAGAACAGGTTCTATTTTATATTTTTACTTCATGGTCTTTCTAGCCAACAATCTCCAAAGGACAGACAAATTTAAAGAATAGTTGTAAAAGGTCATACACCTGGAATTGCAGAAAAGCTGAAAAAAACATCAAAATGAAAGTTGGTTGCGGTGTCTGTCAGTTAAGTGTCAGACTCTTGATTTCAGCTCAGTAATGATCTTGGATGGTGAGATGGAGTCCCATGTCATCCTTGCTGGGTGTGGAGTCTGCTTAAGATTCTATCTCTCCCTCTGCTCCCCCCCTCTTGAAGAAAAAGGAAGGAAATATATATTCAGGTAGAGATAATAACACAAAGCTGAAATAAGATGTTGGATTATAACAAAGGGAGAAATCTGGTTAAAAAAAGAAGGAAAGGTTTAGATAATAAAAATATGAGATAAGGAGGTAGTAAAAGGAACATTCTTGGTGTTGTCCATTTGAAAAATAGAGAATGAATTATAATGAACTGCCAATATTCCCTGATTGAGAGTAAAAAGAGTAAGTACTATAATAACTGAAGAATAACCACTAACCAGGGGAAGAGTGGCAATTTTGCTTTCTATTTACCTTTAACTTTTCTGAATTTAGTAATTACATGAATTGGATGTTAGAAGCTGAGAGAGGAACTAAGCATACATAATGGGGTTCCTAATAAACTTTTGGGAGTTTCATCCTTGTTCCTCTAAGTCATAAATAAAGTGTTGTTTTGTTTTGTTTTGTTTTAAGATTTTATTTATTCATTAGAGACACAGGGAGAGAGAGAGGCAGAGACACAGACAGAGGGAGAAGCAGGCTCCATGCAGGAAGCCCAACGTGGGACTCGGTCCCTGGTCTCCAGGATCAGGCCCTGGGCTAAAGGCGGCGCTAAACTGCTGAGCCACCACCACGGCTGCCCTAAAGTGTTGTTTAAATTAATGAAACTGTACTTGGCATTTTTTTAATTCAGTAAATATCTTAAAGTGATTTAAGGAATTTTGTTTTCCATTTATTGATTGATTGATTGAGGGAAAGGAGTTCGGAGGAAGAGGCAAAGAAAGAGAGAGAATCTTAAACAGACTCCACTCCCAGCATAGAGCCCAACGTGGGGCTTGAGCTCATGACCCTGAGATCCTCACCTGAGCTGAAATCAAGAGTCAGATGTCCAACTGACTGAGCCATCCACACACCTCCATTTAGGGCATTCTCAAGGTTCCTGATTTAAGTTACATATAAAATAACAACATTACTCTAGGCAGCATTTGGCCCACATTTTAATTCTTGTCCTTGTCAGACCCTTGGATATAGTTTTCATTTGATTGAATTAACAATGTAGTTAAAAGTGATAGAAAGAAATCTTATTTCTTGAAATAACCCAGAAGTGGTGCTGCTTATCATTGCCATTTGTGTAACACTATGGGAGTCATTTAAGTTTGTTAAATTTAATTAATAATTAAAATGTGTGTGTGTGTGTGTGTGTGTGTGTGTGAAAGACCTACCCTATTTTCTTATTTTTTAACATAAATATAATTTGTATGTTTATAATATAAAAATTATAACTTTATAAAACTGGACTTCTGGCTAGGTATCTAATCCTCTTATGTTTTAAAATTTCAGATTGTCATTTAGTAAAAATGGAGTGGTCAGAATAGATGGTTTCTCTTCTCCTGACCAATATGATGATGAAGCCATGAGCTTATGGACACATGAAAATTATGAAGATGATGAACTAGATGTAGAAACTTCAAAATACATCTTGGATATCATAGGTGATAAATTCTGTCAGTTAGTAACGTCTGAAAAAACAGCTTTGTCCTGGGTGAAAAAGGATGGTAAGGAAGTTAAATACTTAGAACATACAACTGTACAAATTTCATTTTAAGAATTTCTCTTTCAGGGATCCCTGGGTGGCGCAGCGGTTTGGCGCCTGCCTTTGGCCCAGGGCGTGATCCTGGAGACCCGGGATCGAATCCCACGTCAGGCTCCCGGTGCATGGAGCCTGCTTCTCCCTCTGCCTGTGTCTCTGCCTCTCTCTCTCTCTCTGTGTGTGACTATCATAAATAAATAAAAAAATTTAAAAAAAAATTAAAAAAAAAAAAGAAGAATTTCTCTTTCAGAAAAGAAAAGAATTTCTCTTTCAAGGATATTTAATGGACTAAGTTCCTAATTTTACCTAGTTTCATTGATACTTTATTTTGATGGCACTGTTTTAATGCACTTACATGTACTTAAGGTAACATATTTTCCAACTGAGGTTATAATGAATGTGGATTAACAATTCATGAAATCACAATAGCATTATGCTGTTTCTGCCATCATGACATATAGTTAGCATGAAAAGAATATTTGAGATATGAAATCGAGAAATAACAGCATTTGCCAGAGAAAGATACCGTCTATGCCAGTTTAAGTTTTAGTGTACTGTGGTTCATCACAACCTTCAGTTAGATTTATATTTGAATCCCAACTTTACTCCTTTTAACTGTATGGCACAGCTTTGTTTAGAAAGTAAATCATATCTACATATGTAAAGCATCTAACATGAATTCTCTAAATCTTAGCTTCTTATCCTCCCTTTCTCTTAAATCAATGATTTGTCTGTCAAGGGATGTTTAACAATGACTGGAGACATTTTTGGTTACATAATTATTGCATAAGTTGCGTAAGTTGGTTGCATAAGTTGGAGGTGGCTGATAGAGTACTAGCATCTAATGGTTGGAGGTCACAGATGCCACTAAGCATTCTATTCTACATTGCAGAGAATAGTCCCTCACAACAGAGAATTATTCAATCAAAAATCTTCAAAGTACTAAAGTTGAAAAAATTCCATTAGATGTAAAACTTCTGAAAAGAATTACTAATTCAAGAAATCTGTTGATCTTTAGTTAATATATCCTTTAAAGTCTTGGTTTGCCTTTAAATTTTTGTTCTTGTATATTTCAGCAAAAATCTTGTGGAAAAGAACATGTTTGCCTTTAAATTTTTATTTTTCTCTATTTCAGCCAAAATTGCCTGGAAGAGAGCAGTGAGAGGAGTCCGGGAAATGTGTGATGCATGTGAAGCAACATTGTTTAACATTCATTGGGTCTGCCAAAAATGTGGATTTGTGGTCTGCTTAGATTGTTACAAGGCAAAGGAAAGAAAGAGTTCTAGAGGTTGGTTTATAACTGTGTAAATTGAAATTTTTATAATGTTCCTTTTCTATAGGATCAGTCATCTGGAAAATTATGTGTGTGTGAGGTTTTCTTTCTTTCCCTACTTTCCTTTATTTTGAATATATTACATTAAAGAAGTTTTATGAAGTTTATTAATGGCCAGATTTTCTAGAATAAAAACTGCATCCACATCTTTTTATCCTCTAGTAAGATCCACCCTCTCATTTCAAGCAGGTAGTTGTGTTAAGATTTATTTATTTTAGAGAGAGAGTGAGTGAGGTAGGCGTAGGGACAGAGGGAGAGAGAGAATCCTGAAGCAGACTCCCTACTGTGCACGGAGTATGACATGGGGCTCAATCCCATGACCCTGAAATCATGATCTGAGCTGAAATCAAGAGTCAGAGACACAGAGACACTTAACTAAGCCACCCAGGGTCACCCTCAAGCAGGTATTTTTTTTTTATTGTAGCCCAATTTAGGATAGGTTTTGCTTCTTTCAGATTCCAGTATGTAGGAACCTGAAGTCCATTCTAGAACCTATGAATTACATGGTCATGCACGTGAGCCACAATTGAATACTTACTTTTATGAACTGATTTTTCTAAATAATTGGTCCATAAAGTTTTTTTTTCTTCAAATTTTAATTTAAATTCTAGTTAGTTAACATACAGTTAATGGAAAAAAAAAACATACAGTTAATGGTCTAGCCAAATATTGGTTTCAGGAGTAGAATTCAGTGGTTCATTACTTAGTACAACCAGTGCTCATCACAAGTGCCTTCTTATTACTCACCGCCCATTGCCCTCTATGAACCCTCGGTTTGTTTTCTGTCCTTAAAACCATAAAGTTCAAATCAAAGTGTTCAAGAATATTCTTCCCCCAGTGTCATTTATCTCTTGGTTCTTAGAGAATAATGAAGAAGTCCTTATTACATATGAAATTAGTCTCTGAAGCTATTATTTTTTAATTTCTAGGTAAAATGGCACAAAAATAGGTGATCTGTGAAATAATATAAAATTTAAAAAGGAAGTAACTAAGTTCAACTTTTCTCATACCAAAAGTATTTTTAGAGAACGTTTACACAAGGCAAATTTGGAAATAGATACCTAATACTAGTAACATGAGATTTTTGAGTAATTTGTTTGGGATAAAGTTTTCATGAAAGGAGAGGATTCAAGTTGTGGAAGTACTAGAAGTAAAATCATATTTAGTGATAGAAACGGTTTAATGTCTAAAAATGATGAATGCTATTTTCATATCCAGGTATCTTTTTCAGAATAGTATATCAGATAGATAAACCATGAGTTAGCCATCAGTATTTTTTCCACTGATAAATTTACAAAACCTTTTTCTTAGATACCCAGCACTTAACCGAAAAGACCTCTGGAGCTGGGGACACATTTCCAAACATCACAGCTGGGTGTTTTCTGTGATAATGCAAAAATGTGAATGCATTCTAGGAGCACCTGGGTGGTGCAGTCAGTTAAGCGTCAGACTCCTGGTTTTGGCTCAGGTCATAACCTCATAGGTAGTGAGATAGAGCTTCCTGTTGGGCTCGGTGCTCCACAGACTGGAACTTTCTCTCCCTCGTATTTGGGCACATGCTCACTCACTGTGTGTCTCTCTCTCTCTCTCTCTGTAAAATAAATCTTTTTTTTTTTTTAAAGGAATGCATGTTAGGCATTTACTATCTTCAAAATTATAAAAATATATTTGGATATTTTCCACTAATACAATTAGCTACACTGTTAAAAAACTTCATCACATACATTTTCTATTATTCCTGGCTCCATGTTAGTTTTGTTTTCCCTTTACCTAATTAAAAAATTAATGTTTTGTATTTTCCTATATTGTATGCATATATATAAGTATGTAGTATTTTTTTAATAAGATAGGGCATGTATAATCCTAAATAGTTGTCTTCTGTGGACGCCTGGGTGGCTCAGCAGTTGAGTGCCTGCCTTTGGCGCAGGGCATGATCCTGGACTCCCAGGATCAAGTCCCACATCGGGCTCCCTGCATGGAGCCTACCTCTCTCTGTGTGTGTGTCTGTCATGAATAAATAAATAAAAATCCTAAGTAAAGTAAGTAAGTAAGTAAATAAATAAATAAATAAATAAATATGTTGCTATTGATATTCATAGTACTATTAATCTGTTTAGCTATGTCATTGTTAAATATTGTAATAAACTCATTGAATAGGATATAGTTTTATATATCTAAAATATAAGCAGTTAGAAAACATTTACAGGTTACTGTGTAGGCTCTGGAGGGGAAAGTTGGAATTTTTTTCTTTTAAAAGATTTTAAAGATTCCTTTGAGAGAGAGAGGGCATGTGTGCATACACAAGGGGGAGGGGCAGAAGCAGCAGAAGAAGCAGACTCCCCGCTGAGCAGGGAGCCCATTGTGGGGCTCTATCTGGGATCATGACCTTAGCAAAAGATAACTGCTTGACCACCTGAGCCACCCAGGTGCCCCTCGATGGAAAGCTTTTTAAAGAAAACCAATTTTGGACATTTTATTTATTTATTTATTTTTAGATATTTTATTTATTTTTGAGAGACACAGAGAGAGGCAGAGACATAGGCAGAGGAAGAAGCAGGCTCCCTCCAGGGAGCCTGATGCAGAACTCAATCCCATGACCCCAAGATCATGACCTCAACCACCGATCCACCCAGGCACCCCAGTTTTAGACATTTTAGACTAGATTTGAATTTTTAGTCTGAAACTTTTAATGAAACAGTCATAGTTTGTGTGTGCTGAATATAATGAGCTTTCTAATATTGATTGAAACTGTTATAACCACACCAATATGTAGCTGTGTCATTAAATTTATAGAAAAAAATTTCCTTGAGATCAAGGTAATTGAATATTTTTCCTGTGTATGATATGCCTTAATATGTTTACAACTCCAGGTATAGAGCCTTTTTTGAAGGCAGTAATAACAGTTAAGTATTTTATATAAAATAGCAGTTTTTTGACATCTTATGGCAGTTCCTCTGCATGTCTTTGAAGTATAAGAGGAAAATAGTAGTAGCCTCAAATTTGTGTCAGTCTAATATACTAAGATCAGACAACAGCCCTATTGGACACAGAAAATAGTGAAGAGATAAAAGGAAATTAGCGACAGAGAAGCTAAAATCAAGTAAGGAAGATAGAGGTAACAAATATATTAGTGACAGTAATGGTAATTTTGGAAGAGACTAAATAACATAAATCAATTTTGTATCTTATTTTTATAAAATTCTCAGTGATAGAACTGTCTTGTTTTAAAAACTGAACATTTGAAGCCTACCATTGATATTTTATTATAGTTGTTAGCTCTTTATATACAAACCTCTAATTTTACAATTATAAAATCATGACCTATAAAAGTGTACATTGTAATCATACAGATAAAGAACTGTATGCTTGGATGAAGTGTGTGAAAGGACAACCACATGATCACAAACATTTAATGCCTACTCAAATTATACCCGGTTCTGGTAAGTAAAATGTATTTACTTAGTAGTGTAACAGCTCTTTTTTGCTTTACATTATTTAGGAGTATGTAGGAATATAATACAATGGAAAGGTAAGGTTTATCTAATCCTGAGTTGTTTTTGTTCAATTCTTAGAATTCTCTGTGGAATAAAGCTAGCAAGGCAAGCCCAGCCCCAATGATGAAGAAAGCGGGAGGAACCATTTTAGAGGGGGAAAACTAGAGTGTAATGAAAAAGTTTATTAGTTTTTTTTTTAAGATTTTATTTATTTATTTGTAAGTGAGCACAAGTGGCAGGGAAGGGCAGAGGGAGAGGGCAAAGCAGACTCCCCGCTGATCAGGGAACCTGATGCAGGTCTCAGTACTAGGACTCAGATCATGACCTGAGCTGAAGGCAGACGCTTAACTGACTGAGCCACCCAGGTGCCCCATGAGAAAGCTTATTAGATTTATGATCAAAAATCATTCTCCCCTTTTTGAGGATACTGAATTTTTAATAAAAGAAGAGAGAAAAGAATTAGAGAACATGAATTTGGCTGAATGATCAAACCTGAAATAGATGGAAGGGATGAAAAAAATGGGAGGAAAAGTGAAGAAAGGACACAAGAAAAATAGGAAAAATATTTTATGATCTTAACAACTGGGGCAATCCTTTTATTAACCACTCTTATATTCTGTAGTTTTGACAGATCTTCTAGATGTGATGCATACCCTTAGAGAAAAATATGGTATTAAATCCCATTGTCATTGCACTAACAAACAAAATATACAAGTTGGAAATTTTCCTGCAGTGAATGGTGTATCTCAAGTGAGTACAACTAATTATTGAAATGAAATGCATGGTTAATTAATTAGCTTTGATATTTGAGCTACAACTTAGGACTTGTGTTTTGTAAATTATGTTTTCTATGTTACTCTGAATAGTTGAAAAGGTAGTATTTAAAAAGTTTAATTCTTCTATCCTTACAGGTTTTACAGAATGTTCTTAATCACAGTAATAAAATTTCTCTGTGCATGCCTGAGTCTCAGCAGCAAAATAACCCTCAGAATTCTGAGAGTAATGGCAATAGCAGCCCTGGGAGTGACATAAGCACAGACAGCAAGTTAACTCCTCCAGAATCCCAGTCACCACTGCACTGGTTAGCAGATCTTGCAGAGCAAAAGTCCAGAGAGGAAAAAAAAGGTACATATAATTAAGTATATAATAGAAAACTATAATATAACCAACAATGCACATTAATGTATAATATTCACTTAGAACAATTTACATTTGCCATTTGCTTGCATTATGTATGGCTTAGATTCAGCAAAACATTTGTTTTCTGTTGTTAGGAACTCACCTTCCTATGATTGTATCAAAATTAGTTACAGAATCATTTGTGGATGAGCATATCATTAAAACCACCAGGGCAGTAGTTTTGTAACTTAAACTATACTTTCTCCCTGTCTTAGCTATAGCATTTTTCATTTGTGACAGGTGCAAACTCAGCTACATGTCTAAGATATTGAGGAAGGCCTTTTCATATTCAAACTGTTTGACTCCATTTTGAAGGATCTAACCCATCCTCTGGTGTGTGTTCAGGTGAATAAATCACTAGTGCTACACTTTTTACCTCTCACTATCAAATGTTAGGGTCCCAGTTTTTTCAGTACTTGAGCAGCATGCTTAATTTTATTTGAATTTTGTAAATGTTGTATTTCAGAAAACAAAGAATTTGCCCTTGAAAAGCAAATTAAAGAAGAGAGAGAACAAGACAACCCTGATTCTCCAAATAGCAGAACATCACCTCCTGCATCCCAGAATAATGAACAGGGTTCAACTTTACGAGATTTGCTGACCACAACTGCTGGCAAGCTACGTGTGGGTTCTACAGATGCTGGCATTGCCTTTGCCCCAGTGTATTCAATGGGAACCCCAGTGAGTAAGATGCCAGATTTTTGGTTTTCAAATGGACCTTAAATTTGGATGATTTGGGGATTTGGCTGTGAACTACACAATAAATAGATGCAAATGAAATAAAATACACTTATTACTAGGCATGCTTCCAGTTGCATTATAAATCTCTTAGCTTAAAAGCTGGAGATTTTGTTTTTTTTCTAGGTTATAAAGGTTGGGGGAGGGGCTTTTTATAGCAGAAGAGCCCTAAGATATTCCTTCAAAATTTGAAAACCCTGTATCTAGTAGGGGAAATAAACCACATGGATGTTATTAATATGTTTTGTTTTGTTTTGTTTTTTACTTAAAACACTTGGTAATCAGTTTTTATCTTAATTATGCACCATAAGAAAATAAAAAGCAATAATTACATAGGCACAAATTTTTACTGATCTTTAAAAGTATATGGGAGATTCCAACCATCTAACTTTACTCTGCCCCAGTTCTAAAGTAATATAAAAGGCCACACTTAGTTTCTTGCAGACCTGATAGTTTCTCACATGGAAGACCACCAAACTTCTGGTTTCTATCTTTTCGGAACAACATAGGGACTCTAGATCCATATCCACTGACATGATTACATTTTCTTGAAGGTAGTTAAAATGTTTGCGTTGGTTGTTTGCTATATTAGTAGTAAACCAAAGTGAAAGTTTAAAGATGTATACATTTCCTCTCAAAATACAACTTTTTCCCTTATAGAGTGGCAAAAGTGGAAGGACTATGCCAAATATTCTTGATGACATAATTGCTTCAGTTGTTGAAAACAAAATTCCACCAAATAAAGCCTCTAAGATAAATGTAAAACCAGAGCTTAAAGAAGAGCCTAAAGAGAGCAGAAAATCATCCATGGAGGAAAACAATAAATTGTACAGTGACATACCACATTCTTGGATCTGTGAGCAGCATATTCTGTGGCTTAAGGATTATAAAAATACTAATAATTGGAAGCTTTTCAAAGAGTGTTGGAAACATGGACAAGTGAGTATTAAGCTGATTACTGAAACAAACTGGTTGGATAAGTTCACGCATTTGGAAGTAAGATATCAAAAAAAAAACTAGAATTACTGTTTCTGAATTCTTATTTTTTGGTCAGACATGAATAGGGAAGCATTGATTGTTTGACGTTATATTGTTTAGCTGTCAGTCAACAAACTTTTAATAAAGCTGTGTATTAACAAAATTTGGTACTTCCTTTTTTTTATTTGTTGTTTAGTCCAGTTAACAGATCCATATCTACTAATAAATGTTAATACTAGAAGCATTTGCCTTGCCTTTAATGTTCATTCAGAGAACATGTATTTATATGTCAGTTCATCAGATCCTGAATGACATTATTTAATTCTGTTAAAATGAAAATGATTTTCTCTTTGACCAAAGTTTTGATAGAATGATATGCATTTCACATGGCAGTTTGTTGCATTAATGCAGAAATTGTGAACAAAATTAAGAATTTACATGGCTTAGCATTGTTTTTTTTCTTGCTTTCTGGAAAACATCATTTGCAATTTTATTCTATTTTTATTCATTGAACAGATAGTTTTTGAGCACATAATAAAATCTAGTCTTTATACTAGCTATTAAGAATATAAAAATGAAAAAAAAAAGAATATAAAAATGAGTAAGTTAAATAAAAATCAGTAAGACAGGGATCCCTGGGTGGCGCAGCGGTTTGGCGCCTGCCTTTGGCCCAGGGCGGGATCCTGGAGACCCGGGATCGAATCCCGCGTCGGGCTCCCGATGCATGGAGCCTGCTTCTCCCTCTGCCTGTGTCTCTGCCTCTCTGTCTCTGTGACTATCATAAATTAAAATAAAAAAAAAATCAGTAAGACAGTAAACTATTTTATATTTTAGTACCATGATTTTTAATCTTTTTAGATTGGTTCACTAATCTTTTTCACAATATAAAGAAATCTTGCTCCCTTTCTCCCCAGAAAAAAATCATACCCTTTTATTGCACATACACAGTATCTAGCCTTTTTTTGTTTTCTGGTTGGCTTTGCTTGAAGCACTGATGGCACTGGTGGGTCATAATTTAGACCACTTGATTTGGTGTGTGCTTGAACAGTCAAATAAATATACATATATATTAAAGGTTTTATTTATTTATTCATGACAGAGGCAGAGACAGAGGCAGAAGGAGAAGCAGGCTCCATGCAGGGAGCCCGATGTGGGACTCGATCCCAGGTTTCCAGGGTCATACCCCAGGCTGAAGGCAGCGCTAAAACACTGGGCCACCGGGGCTGCCCACATAAATATTTTATTTATTTATTTGTTTGTTTGTTTATTTATTTATCTTAATAAAATTTATTTATTCATGAGAGACACAGAGAGAGAGAGGCAGAGACACAGGCAGAGGGAGAAACGGGCTCCATGCAGGGAGCCTGACATGGGACTTGATCCCAGGTCTCCAGGATCATGCCCTAGGCCGAAGGCAGTGCTAAACCGCTGAGACACCAGGCTGCCCCACATAAATATTTTAATAAGTACATTAAATATCCTAAGAACTTTGTTAACGTGCTATAAAAACTCATAAGAGAGGATGACCAGGCTTGAGTACTAATTCAGAAAGGCTAGTCTGAATTGATGCCTCAAGGGTTAAGTAAAATTTTTCTAGATGTGAACAAGAGGTTGGAAATAAACAAAACCATCATGTGCTTGGGATACTGCTAAGTAGTTTTGTTTGCCTGGAACATAGATAAAAGAATTCTATAGGATAATAACGAGGAAATGGTAGTTACGGTTATGCTTATGAAAGGCCTTTTGGTATTTTACACTAAGGAGTTTGAATTTTATCCTGTAGATGATAGTTTAAATTGAGGAGTCAAAGTAATAGGATTGGCATTTTAAAATAACTGACAGCAAAGCAGATTGGAAACTGAATTAAAGGAAGATAAGGCTAGGGGCAAGGAATCAAAATAGGAAGATTTCCAGTTTTTCAGAAAGATGATGATGTTAGCATAAGAATTCTGCTTGAAAATATTCTAATGTACGAGATAACTTGCCTCTTTTTTTTTTTTTTTTTACCAGTATGATTATCATTAGAAAGATTGGCATAGGGTTGGATAGGAATATTATTGGATAGCCATACTAAAGGCTGAGAATTAATATCTGAATTGCCAACAATAGTTAATTATCTAATAGTTGAATCTATTTTTAATAGTGGAATATTCTATTATTAGCCCGTTGAAGAGAAGTTTAATGGAGTGGTCCTCCAAGTAAAGCAGTTAACCAGAATTAAGGTTATTTTTGTTGTTTTTCTTTAATTTTGAGATATTTTTTGTGATAAGAACCTTAGCTAGAGGTTATTCTGCTCTATGGTTCCCAAAATAAAATTATCTTAATGAAGTTTAAGATAACTTAATAAATGTTGTATTTTACAAGAGACTCTCAAGTCACAACTTTCTTTGTTCTCTATATCCCAGACTTTTGCTTCTTATTGTAATAAAAGAATTTTAAAAACTGAAAACCTTGAGGATAGCATATCAGAGCATTGTAGAGGTTTTTTTACATCAGCATTGAAGTTTTAGAAGCTTTAAATCTTCAGTTGTTTTTGGGTTAGGTAGCCTTGAGGGAATTCAAATTCATATGATTTCAAAGGAAAGGTTTACTTTCAGAGAATTAGGCATTAAGCTTGAAACTTAATATTTTGCCTGGTTTAATATTTTTATTTATCATAATCCTTTTGGAGGTAAAGAACATGTGTATGTGTTTCAAGTGATACAAATTATGTTTTAAGCTCAAGGACTGTATTATTTTATTAAAATTTTATTATATATATTATACAGATATATGAGTAGGTTATGTTCTATCATCAAAAATAAGTCTATAAATAAAGCAGCCAAAAATCCATATTTATCCTGCCTAGAACTGAAGTCTTTAATATAGCCTTTAGGACTTCATTCCTGAAAATTTACTACATGGTAATTTTACTTACTTACTTACTTACTTACTTATTTATTTTACATGTTAATTTTAATTTAAAAAAATGGCAATGTATTCTACATGGCATTTTCTCATTGCCTGTTCTCTTTGCCAGTATATTATGTACATCTTTCCAGGTTAGGGACTATTTGCAATAGTTCCTTTTATTTTCACAGTTTGTCAGTAGTCCTAAAACTTAACATGTTATCTGTTTGTTGTATTGAATTTTGGAAGTATCCATATACCTTTTAACTTACTTATCGATCTATCTATTTATTTATTTATAAGCCTGCAGTGGTTTCTGGTGTGCATAAGAAAATGAACATTAGCTTGTGGAAGGCGGAATCAATTAGTCTTGATTTTGGAGACCACCAAGCTGATCTCCTGAACTGCAAAGACAGCATAATTTCAAATGCCAATGTTAAGGAATTCTGGGATGGTTTTGAAGAAGTTTCAAGTATGTTGTTTTTTTTGTTTGTTTTACTGTTTTCTGAAACATAATCCCCCCCCATTGCAAATTACAAATATGACTTAAAAGATTTTTAATCTTTGAAATTTCTATATTCTTTGGCTTTTAATAAAGAAGAGACAGATACTTGGGAACAAGTGATTGGGTCTTATTCCTTGGTTCCAACCCCTAATTTCCTTTGACCATAAATAAATAATTAATTTATATTGTGTTTCCCTATTATATAGGGGGTATTTTTGGCAACACTGTAAACCTTTGAGAATTACATAAGTTATGTAAAACACTTAGAAAATTAAAAGTAAAAATATAAGACTAACTTCAGTAACACATGTAAACAGACTTTTAAAGAATATTTTTGCAATATTACAGATTCCTAAATACATAAGGAACAGGAGTCCTAATACTGTATAAGTACATAAGAAGTTAAACTCAGTAAGCAAGCATTCATTAAATACCTACTGTATGACAAGTCATTCATTTTACATCTCTTCCTTCCTCTCCAAACATTAATAAAAATTAAAAGGCAGAGATTACCTTTTAATAATAAACTGCATTCTTTATAGAACGACAAAAAACAAAAAGTGGAGAAACAGTTGTTTTAAAATTGAAAGATTGCCCTTCAGGAGAAGACTTCAAGACTATGATGCCAGCAAGGTATATATTTTAAAACTTGTTATTTTAACTGTTGGGTTTTTTAAATTGAGCTGAGAGTATCCCCAGAAGAAGCATAAGGAACTCTACATATTTGACCTTCAGGCATTTTCTTTGCCAATTAAAAATAAATTAAGAACAAAACCCAATCTCTGTAGTCTCAGCTGGATAAAGTCTTTATGTTGGGATTTAAAAGAAAGAATGCTAATATCAAAGGACATGGAGTCCTGTTTGGGATTTCCCTTCTCTTGTTTTTAATTTGCTGTGATTAGAGAAACAGAATTGCAGTTTTAGTCAATCATTTCTTGCCCTTGTGTTAGGCATTCATTTAAACTTAATGAAGTCAAGGAAAGTGTTGCTTGACAGAAACCTTATGGAAAGGTTGTATTATGTTTTGAGCAACCTGAAAATTGTGTATATGAAAGCATGTAAGAATGTAAATCTGTACTCAAAAAAAGTCAATGTTGTTATTCTTCAGATATGAAGATCTTTTAAAAAGTCTGCCATTGCCAGAATATTGTAATCCAGAAGGAAAATTTAACTTGGCCTCTCATTTGCCAGGATTTTTTGTACGCCCTGATCTAGGACCCAGATTGTGCAGTGCCTATGGTAGGTATATTATATATTTGCATTTTCATGAACTTGGAATTATATGAAATTTTAACTTCTGTCCAACAATAAATTGTCTAATGATATTTAGGTTCTACTAAATCTGTTTTTTAGTAATCCATTGAAATCTTTTTTTCCTATCAAACAGTATATTAGAAATTAATAGCCAATATAGTTAAGTACTTGCTAATTCCTTGCAAAATATTTACATTTTCTATTAATTTGATTTTTATGAAAATTTATTGCATTGTGGCTCTTGAGGAGGTTTTGGAACAAGTAAACCTAAAGCTCAAATTACATTTAACAAATTTTCCTCATAGAGCTGATTTTAGGGGGAATATCTAAGATATTCAGTCCAATAAAATTTTGTTTTTTACATAGGTGTAGCTGCTGCTAAAGATCATGACATAGGAACAACAAATCTCCATGTTGAAGTTTCTGATGTTGTAAATATTCTAGTCTATGTTGGCATAGCAAAGGGAAATGGCATTCTCTCAAAAGCAGGTAAAGAAACTTGAAAAATAGTGGTCTTTGAAATGAAATTGAATAACCACACACACACAAAGATTTATTATTCAGAGTGTCAAGCCTCTGAGTAAATAGCTAGGATTACAAAAAGAATTGCAGTGGACATAGGGGTATTCTAATCTTTATTACTTTAAGAGTGCTAGATTTACCTTTTTTCAATATAATAGGAATTTAAATTTTAAGAATGAATATATTTATTTGCCCCTTTTCTATCTTTAAATGTTCCATTTGTGAAAATATACTCTTAGGCTTATAAACACTTTATTAGAGAATAGAAACTGGGTCCTGGGGTTCTGAAGATGATTAAGATTTGGTATTTGCCTCAAGCATTCTTCATTTTTTCCCCATCTATCAGAGAGAGAAGGGATATTTTCTCCTAAATAGATATAACCTTTCTATCCAGTGTATATAGGTCTTAGATTTCATCCTCTGGATTTCTTTCTAAAACCTTGTTCCATCTGCTAACCCCTTCTGTATGTAAATAGATGTTTAAACCTTTCCTCTCCACTGGCTTATCTTCTTCAGGATAGGAGTGCACTCTAGACTGTTCTTTCTCAGAAGAAAACCTTCAAATCTAGTCTTCCTAGCCACCATCCTATAGCTCCTGTCTTTGTGACCAATTCTTTGCTGTCTTTGTCAACTCTTAGTCACATTTAAAAAGCAGGTTAGGGGATCCCTGGGTGGCACAGCGGTTTGGCGCCTGCCTTTGGCCCGGGGCGTGATCCTGGAGACCCGGGATCGAATCCCACGTCGGGCTCCCGGTGCATGGAGCCTGCTTCTCCCTCTGCCTGTGTCTCTGCCTCTCTCTCTCTCTCTGTGTGTGACTATCATAAATAAATAAAAATTTAAAAAAATAAAAAATAAAAAAATAAAAAGCAGGTTAGCCAAAAAAAAAAAAAGGTTGGCCTTATACCTGCTGCCTCACTGAAATTACTATTGCTGCAGCCCTCCCTAATATTCACAATTGAAGAAGTGGTTTCAGTGGTTTCTTTCTGGTCTTTTAATGCTTGCCCCTCTAAAATAAATGGCACTGTTAATCACAATCACTGGCTATTTTTCAAATACTGCCCTTGGCTTCTGTGATACTACTCCCCTAGTTCTTATTGACTAACCTTATGGAATCCCAAGGCTTTTCTAGAGTCAGAGAATTTTTTTTTTTTTAACATTTTCTAGTTTATGTGTACTTCATGTGAAATTCTATGCATGACCCAACCACCATATCCATCACCAGTTCTTTATCTAAAGCCAAGAATGCATCTAAAGCTTAATGATTTGGTGCTAAAGACATGGGAGTTCCTATAGTATTCACAGTATTTGACAGCTTCTGTAAAACATAACCTAAATTCCCCCATAACTAGAAACTCATTTTTATATGTTTCTCAGCTTCCTAAATTGATACTTGATTATAATTTTTTTTAATTTTTTTTTTAATTTTTATTTATTTATGATAGTCACACAGAGAGAGAGAGAGGCAGAGACACAGGCAGAGGGAGAAGCAGGCTCCATGCACCGGGAGCCCGACGTGGGACTCGATCCTGGGTCTCCAGGATCACGCCCCAGGCCAAAGGCAGGCGCCAAACCGCTGCGCCACCCAGGGATCCCAACACTTGATTATAATTGATAAACTCTTTGCCTCCCCTACTCCCAAGAATTTGAGAGTTAGGCACACTTAGGTTGTAGTCCCAGCTCTAAAATAAAAATGTGTGACTTATGGTTCAAATTGCTTATTTTTTCAAAGCCTGTGATGACACAGAGTTAATTATCTCTTTTGTACCTCATTGTACTTGTTCAACCCCTATAGCATGTATTCTACAATACAGAAATTATACCTGTTTTTCTCCTCTATTAGTCTTTCATGTCCTTAAAGCCTAAGACTTCATTATCAATTTTCAGTTCTGCTCACCTCCCATCCCTCGTTTGTAATGTAGGATTTGGTCTTTTGAGAAAACATTCATCATTTTAATCCATGGCTGTCTTTATCTAAAGATTTTTGTATTTCTTTATAAATAATCATAAAAGAAAGTGTTTTAGGGTTAATGCTTAGAACACCTCAAGAAATACTGATCTACTTAAAGCATGTGCTTTTTCCTCCACCTATAATGGCTCTCATACCTCCTTGTCTCCCTGGCAAATACCTTCAAAGTGTAGCTCATATTGTCTTCTCCCTCTAAAGATCTAAACTTTCTCTTCCCCAATAATCCCGTCTTTTTTTTTTTTTTTTTTAATTTTTCATTAATTTGAGAGAGAGACCATGAGTAATGGGGAGTGGCATAGGGAGAGGGAGAAGCAAACTCCCCATTGAGCAGGGAGCTGATGTGGGGCTCAATCCCAGGCCTGAGCTGAAGGCAAACACTTAACCGAGTCACTCAGGTGTCCCACCCCTCCTCCCTTTTTGTAATTCACAGAGCAGTAAAATTTAAAGAAAAAAAAAAGGGAAATCATTCTGAGGTTGCCAGTTTATAATTTTGTTAATACATAACATTTGAGAACTGAAACAAGTCTTTGTGTACCTTTTGTACTCCTGTGATTGCATTTACCTCACTGTGTGGCTTTTTTGTTTATTTTGCTACATTTATTAATACTCTATTTTCCTCTGTGAAGTCTTAACTGGGTCTTTGTTTAGCTCTAATCCCCAACATTCTACAACAGTGTCTGGCATACATTGTAAACACTTAATGTCAAATAAAGAAATCCTTGCTTGCTTCTCCCTCTGCCTATGTCTCTGCCTCTCTCGGTGTCTTTCATGAATAAATAAATAAAACCTTTTTTTTTGTTGTTGTTGTTGTTGTTAAGATTTTATTTATTCATGGGAGACACAGAGAGGGAGAGTGAGGCAGAGACACAGGCAGAGGGAGAAGCAGGCTCCATGCAGGGAGCCTGATGTGGGACTTGATCCCAGGACTCCAGGATCATGCCCTGGGCCAAAGGCAGGCGCTAAACTGCTGAGCCACCCAGGGATCCCCTAAATAAAATCTTTTAAAAAAAATCCTTGCAATCAACTTTAAACATAAAAAAAAATTTACTGTTACAAATTAGGAAACACCTGATGTATTCTTTGTAGCAAGCAGTAAATTTCTTTGACTCTCAAAAGAACATTCCTTTAAAATATTCGCTGTAGTCACGTGCCCCAGTTAGTTAAACATCCAACTCTTAAGACTCAGGTCATGATCTCAGGGTCATGAAATCGAGCCCTGTGCCGGGCTCCACACTGAGCTGGGGCCTGCTTAGGATTCTCTTTCTCCTCCTCCCTCTGCCTGCCCTCCCCAAAATAAAAAGTAAAATAGAGGTTATGATCCTTGCCTGCTTTACTAAGTAGTTAGTTGTGGTTATGAAAGTCTTTTGTAAGTTATGAAATGCTGTATGAGTACAAATCATTGTTAGAACCACACCCTTGGGACAGGAAGAAAGTTGGTGAAGTTTGAGTTAGAAACCCTCAAAGTTTTTATCTTGTTCCTTGATTTGCAGAAAACAAATGATCTGGGAGAATTCCTGTTACTGTGTCCCTTGTTACACATGGTCAGTGTTTTCCATTCTATAGCAGTTTAACTGAGTTTACCTCCTCTTTAAGAGTCCTGATCTAGTTAGGCACTGTACTGTTCTGATAGATCAATTCTAGGACACTTGGCTTTCTGGGGTCTTTATTGACCAATTTGAAAATACTCTCCTATGTTTCAGGAATACTCAAGAAATTTGAGGAAGAAGATTTGGATGACATTTTAAGAAAACGATTGAAGGACTCAAGTGAAATACCTGGTGCTCTGTGGCATATTTATGCAGGGAAAGACATTGATAAGATAAGGGAATTTCTTCAAAAGGTATACATTTAGGTTGCAAATAGTTTATTTCTTTACCTTGAGCAAGGACTTTGTAATTTTTACTGGAGCTGCATTTAGCATTCAGGAATATAAGATCATTAAATAGTTTTACTTCAGAAAAGGAGGGGCCTTCTTACTGTTGTTGAAAGTAAAAAGCTCTTTTCTTTTGTTCCTTTTAAAGCCCATTTCAATGTTGAGGTATTTGAATGGCAACTTCTTTCAGTTGCTAATGATCCCTATCTCCTTACAGTGAAGAACTAAACTGTTGATGAGTCAGGTGTTACCCTTGGTGAAATGTGGTGAAAATTACAGGATATAAAAACTAGTATGTCTTAGAAACATCTAAACAAGGTGTAGGACCTTTCTTTTTTTTTAATTTGATTAATAGTTTTGGCTTTTGACATAGGCTGCCAATTGCCTCCACATCAATTGCTGTATATATTTGAATAGACTGAAATTTTAGTAATTGTACTTTTAATTTAGTTAGACACTGAAAGTGACATGAATTTGGAATAATTAGTTCAACCTTTTGCTCAGATATTTACTAAACATGCAATTACAGGGATTTCTTGTAAGGGACTATCACTACTGATTTTATTATATACTTCATTTTCCATCAGAGTGGAAACACAGTTTGTCTCTGTGTTCAGTATGAAGTGAAGGAGCTCTAGCTCTGTACCTACTGTCTTATCCCAGAATACCTATCAATATTTTAATTTTAAAATATTATAAATTATGCTTCTTAAAAGCAGAATGATTATTGCACTGGTTTGTAAAAGGATCCCTTGAAATTGACTTGTCAAAGATTAGAAGGTTAGCACCATTTACCTACATTTTGTACTACATTTTAAAAAAAGGCAAGATCAGGAAGTGTTTTAAGAAGTCCATACAGATAGTTTGGCTTTGGGGGGGAAAAAAAAGCTATTAAACCTGAGCTTTTCCTAATCTCTGTGCTATGCTTTTGAAACAATCATAAAGAAGAAACCAGATGGTTGGTAACTTTATGGTGGATGGAAGAGGTGTGGAGGTAGTAGTATGACTCACTTTATTAACAGCATCTCAATGTGCAATATTGTTTTAATATCCTTTGGCTTTTCCAATTGTTGTAGAATATTATTTAACTTAAGTGCATACATTGTTCCATAAGATTCTAAGAATAAAAGATGGTTATTGTAAAGAAAACTGAAATATAACCAAACAGGATTTACCATTTCCCTTACTTAAAATTGAGGTATATATTTTAATTTTAATCCATATTGCAGATTTCAAAAGAACAGGGCCTTGAAGTTCTACCAGAACATGATCCAATACGTGACCAAAGTTGGTATGTGAACAAAAAGCTCCGCCAAAGACTACTTGAGGAATATGGAGTCAGAACCTGTACTCTTATTCAATTCCTTGGTGATGCCATTGTCTTACCAGCAGGAGCACTTCATCAGGTACATAAACACTTAACTTCTCACACATCTGTTACTTGAAGGAACCAGTTCTGAAAAAGAAATTGTTCTGATAAGAGAATGACCGGCACCCAATTTGCTTTCATTAAGAAATCACGAAAATAGCTTTCCAGTGCTTGAAGAGATCGGACATAATTAAATGCTTTGAGAACTTAAAATTGTTTCAGTGCGAGCCAAATTTCCATTTTTGTATTGTTTCTGGTTTAGTGGATTAAAATCTCATTTTTAAGACTTAAGGGAGAAGAAATAAGAGATACTATATATTCAGTTCTCAGAAGTGAGACTTAACACTTAAGAATTAAGACTTAAGAGATCACACATTTTCTAAGGCACCAAATTGAGCAGAATGAAGTGTCGGCTAGACCATTCCATAATTCAGGCTTTTAGTGTAAACTCTTGCCTTGTTAGTTTGCCAACATAGCAATAGCATGTCCAAAGAAAGATGATACATAATTTTTATATCTGTTGATCTGTAACATTTAAAAACAAAAATAAACACATTGTCTTTGTTGCTGTGGCTTAACTATGTGGCACCTGGGAAAATAGCATGGAATAGATAGTGGGCATCGAGGATTGGATTAAGAACATACAGTGGATTCCTATAAATAGACTGCAGCTACCACAGACCAGCTTAGCCCTCATAGTAACAGAGTATGGAGAGGAAACCCAGAACCCCAAATGTTAGTTCACTTCAGAGTTGGTTCTTCACCTTTCCTACCACCTAGTAATTGAGATGTATCTGATGTATGTACTTTTATCAAGGAATGATTTCCACATTTTATGTAACTACATATGTAATTACTGCCTGTTGAACATTGTGACACCAGTATATAATAGCACAAATATTGCTTAAGTGATAATAGTTGCTTAGTTTTTAATATGTCAAACTCAGGGCTGAATTTTTCATTTCTACATATCAGATAGCATTTAAGAGAATGGTACGTTAATCTTTTTGTAAGTAGAAAGAATTCTTTGATAATACAAGATAAGTTCCCTTGAAAATCCTTACATATTTAATTTATCCAGTATCTATTTTTTTTTTTAAGATTTTATTTATTTATTCATGAGAGACAGAGGCAGAGACACAGGCAGAGAGAGGCAGGCTCCATGCAGGGAGCACAGCGTGGGACTCGATCCCAGGTCTCCAGGATCACACCCTGGGCTGAAGGCGGCACTAAACCGCTGAGCCACCTGGGCTGCCTCAATATCTATTTCCTTAAAGTTAAACTGGTGCAGTTTTTTAAACAGAGGTATAATTTCAGTGCACAGTTCTCCAAGTTTTGACTAATATATCATTAGGTAACAGCACAACAAAATATCAAACACTTCCATCACTCTTAAAAATTCCCTACTGCCCTTTTTTACTCAACTTCTCCCATCTGACATTCCTTTTTTGTTTTTCCATCTGACATTCCTACAACTGCTTATGTTTTTCTCCTGTAGTTCTGCCTTTATTGAATGTCATAGAATATGTAGCTTTTGAGTTTAACTTTTCTTATTCACCATATAAAACATTTGAGATTCATCCATGTTAGATATATCAGTAATTGGATCTTTTTGATTGCTGGCTAGTTGTTCATTATATAAATGTAACAGTTTTTTTTAAGCCATTCACCAAAGAACGTTCGGTGGTTTCTAGGCTGGGACAATAATAGGTAAAGCCACCAAAAACATTTGCATATAGGTTTTTCTTTTTAAAGATTTTATTTATTCGAGATAGCAGGAGCAGGGGGAGCAGAGGGAGGGAAAAACAGGGAGCCCGACACGGGGCTCAATCCCAGGACCCTGGGATCATGACCTGAGCTGAAGGCAGACAGTTAACCAACTGAGCCATCCAAGCTCCCCATCATACAGGCTTTTCTATGAACATCAGTTTTGATTTCAGTTGGATAAATACCAAGTAATGGAATTTCCTGGTCATATAATAAATGTATGATTAACTTTATAAGAACCTGCTAGGTGGTTCTCTAAAGTCATATCATTTTCTATTCCCCAAAGTAATCTATATGAGTTCCATTTCCTCTGTTTATTGGCAGTATTGTAAGCTCTTTATCTGATATTGTCCTGAACTGTGACTTGTCCTTAATATTTGCTTAATGGTGTCTTCCAAAGAGAAGTGTTTTAATTTTGATGAAGTTCAGGTGATCAATTTTTTCTTTTATGTATCAGACTTTTATTGTTGTATACTCATAGTTACTGCCTAGCTCAAGATCACAAACATTTTCTCTTACATTTTCTTCTAGAAGCTTTATTGTTGTTAGTCTTAAATTTAGATCTGTAATCCCTTTTTAGTTAATTTCTGTACATAGAGCAAAGTATGGACCAAGGTTCGAATTTTTTTTTAACATATGAATAGTTTAAGTTTAGTTTTCCCTAGTACTATCTATTGAAAAGACTATTTTCAAATAATTTTTATTTTGAAATGTAATAGTTATATGATTTTTAAGAATCCAAATAGTACAAAAGGATTCACAGTAAAAATTCGATCTTTTTCTCACCTTTGCCCTCTGTTCCCCTCCTTCAGAAGCATTCACTGTTTACCACAGAGATTCTATGCCATGTACATGTCTGTCTGCCACTGCTTTTGTGTGGGGAGCCATGTGTTCTCAAAATAGTAGGCAGAGTGATCCTTTTAAAAAGTTTAGCTCACATAACACTGCTCAAAGCTTTACAAGGCCCTAAATGATCTGCATTTGTATCTTGTCCATGCCCTCATGTGTACACACATAAACTACCCCCTTCACTGCTTTCCTTCCTTCCTTCTCCCTGGCCACCCTGCCCTATCTATGGTTTTCACATACACCATGCAGGTTTCCACTCCAGGGCCATTGTGCTTACTAATCCTTTACCCTGGAATTCTTTTTTTCAGATATCTGTAATAAGACTTGCTTCTTCACATTCTTTAAAGGTTTGTTTGTTCAAATGTCACCTTCCTCAGTGAGGTCTTCCCTAACACCCTAGTTTAAAAGTGCAAATTGTGTCTTCCGATACCCGGTCATCTTCCCTGCTTTATTCTCCTCCATTTTGATCATCACCTCCTGACATTACTCATAATTTATTTGCTTTGTTTATTGTCTTTTAATCCCCACTGGAATATAAGGTTCATGAAGACAGAGTTTTCTGGGTTTTTTTCATTGCTTTCTCCTATGTTTAGAATAATGCACTTAAATATTTGTAAGTCCTGACAGCCTGAAAATATGTTCTCCTGTACAACATATTTTCACACAAGTATAGATAAAAACAAAGTTATGACTTTACGTAATTTATATATATTGTGCTCTTTGTACAAACATGTCAATTTTAGCCTCTTCCTGGACGTGTCTTTGGCTACTTCAGGAAAGTTTACGTAGGTTGGATTCTAACTTTCAATTATGACTATAGACATGAGTACATAGGGCAATATGCTTTCTTTTGAGATACATAGGAATATCACTTAGATTCTAGAGAGCAAATTTCATCATAGATTTCTAGAGTATAAAAGATGTTATACTTAAATATACTGAAGCAGCATGTATAACCTAGACTGGCAAATTCTATTTTGAGCTCTGCTACTAACTTGCTCAGTGTTCCAAGACCACTCTGCTACATATTTGGCATAAAATTGCCAGCTATAAGCACAAAAATTTCTGTCTTTTCCTTATGTGGTGTGATAATGACACATGGTTATTTGTACTCTGTAAAGAGGGTGTTGTCCATGACTCAGAAGTGATGATCATGTAGTTTTGAGAGAATTAAAAGGAAGTAAGAACTCTCTGTTCACAGTATTAACTTGAATTTGAGATGTATGATTATTTACAACTTAGTTCTTAGAGGTCCTGAAAACTTCATTGATGACTTCACTTCCAATATACTATAGGTAGCCCTTAAAATCAACCAAAACTCTTAAATTAGTACTTCTCGTGTGTTAACATATGTCAGAATTTCCTAGAAGGTTTGATAAAACAGATTGCTGGACCCTACCACCAGAATTTTTGATTCAGTGGGTCTGAGGAAGAACATGAAATTTTACATTTTCTAAGAAGTCCCCAGGTAATGCTTCTGTTACTCTCTGAGGACCATGCTTCAAGAACCATTGCAGATAGGGAAGTCTTGCAAACCCAAGGCACCTATCAAAAAAATGGTTTTGACCAGATGATACATTGTATTCTTTGGTTTGTCAGCAGGGAGTACCTTGAGTACCCACACTGAGTAGCCACAACCCTCCATATATATTAAGAACTACTATGGGATGCCTGGGTGTCTTAGTGGTTAGGCATCTGCCTTTGACTCAAGTCCTGCATTGGGCTCCCTGCATGGAGCCTGCTTCTCCCTCTGCCTATGTCTCTGCTTCTCTCTCTCTTTCTCTCTGTCTCTCATGAATAAATAAATATATAACATTAAAAAAAAAAAGAACTACTCTACAATTGCAGGTTTAATCTTTAACATTTTTTGATGTTTGCCACACATCACAGAGTATATCTGTGAAGCCCCAGTGTATCACTAGATGGAGCAGGTGGACCTCCAAGATTTACTTTGTCTTAGCTCTAATACCTGATGTTCTCAGTGGCATTCATTCATATTTTTTGGTTTTGAAGATTTTATTTATTTGAGAGAGAGCATGAGCAGGGGGGAGGGCAGAGGCAGAGGGAGAAGCAGATTAACCACTGAGCAGAGAGCCTGACAGGGAACTCGATCCCAGGACCCTAAGATATGACCAGAGCCAAAGGCAGAAACTGACTGAGCTACCCAGGTTCCCCAGTGGCCTTCATTTTAAACAGCAACAATTAAAAAAAAAAAAAAAAAAAAAAAAAAAAAAAACACAAAATCTTTTTTTTTTTTAAGAATTAGTTATTTATTAGAGTATGAGTGGGGAGAGGGGAAGGGGCAGAGAGATAGGAAGAAGGAGGCTCCCCAGTGATCAGAGAGCCCAACATGGGGCTCAATCCCAGGACCCTGCAGATCATGACCTGGTCCAAAAGCAGCCACTTAACTGAGCCACCAGGGACCCTGCCACAAAATCTTTAGGATAAATTTGTCCTTAGCTGTTTATCTTAATCATGTTTGGTCATTCATAGTGAGTTTATAATACTCCTAAGTTGTGAATTCTCTGCATTCATAATGCTAAAAGGACTTTGGCAAAACCTTTCACTTTTTTTTTTTTTTTTAAAGATTTTGTTTCTTCATGAGAGACACAGAGAGAGAGACAGAGACACAGACAGAGGGAGAAGCAGGCTCCTCAAGGAGAGCCCGATGTGGGATTCGATCCCTAGACTCCGGGACCACACCCTGAGCTGAGGGCAGACAACCTCTAAGCCACCCAGGCATCCCAAAACCTTTTACTCTTAGTCACTATGTATACCACAGTCACTGTGTCAAGATGTAATAGCCTTCCTACTGTGAACACAAAGAGTTACATTTTCTTAACATTTCCTATTTATGATTACTATTATGATTCCTAATTATGATTGATCCCATAGGCAAGTATGAATAAGACAGTTTGTCAAAGAAGTAAAATGTAATTGACTCATAGATGGCAAGAAAAAGGTATTAAGTAGAATGAGAAGTTAAAATAGGTTCTGCTTTTAACACTAAACCTTGTCTCTTCAAGCTAACCTGTAAGCCTTTAAGCAAAATCTATCAGGTTGAGGTCATTAGAAAGTATCATAGCATTTTTAAGCACTAATAAAAGTCACAGTTCAAAAGTGATTTTAAAATAACCATGAACTGGCAAAAACTGACAGAATCAACTTTTCTAGAACTGTGGAATCTAATCCAAAGTTACATCAATCAAGGACTATTCAGTGAAGAAAAGGGCAGCTGATTTGGGACATTTAAGGAAATCTCTGACAGGTCACTGGCTGACCACTGAGATAACAGACTTCAGTGATCACACCCAACAAAGAACACAGTCTGCAAGAATAGTGTGGAAAAGTCACGAAAGAAATGTATGACTAAGGCCTTGTCCAACAATCAGCAGCAAACCCTGAGGCAGAAAAAGAATCTTATTTCCAGTAGCCACATTATAATGTTCAGGTGTCCAGTTTTCAGCAAAAAGTTGTAAGACATAAATGAAAGCCATACAGTATGCCTATTCATAGGGGAAAACAGCAAAAACTGTCTTTTAGGAAGTCCAGACATTGGACTTACTAGACATAGACTTGAAGTCAACTGTCTTAAATGTGCTCAAAGAGCTAAAGGAAACTGGTAAAGAAAATCAGGAAGATATCATATGAACAAAATTAGAATATTGATCAAGAGACAAATTCTAAAACAGTAGAACTAGACATGCTCAAAGAAAGGTACATGCCAGAACTTTTGAAGGACTTAATCCCCACGGGCATGTTCACGTAAGTGAAAGACGTAACAAGACAGGACATCTGGAGGCTGTATGCTGGTATGACTGAATTAATATAGGACCGTACAGCATCTGTTCGACAAGATGTTACAGGAGCTGGGTTCCTTTCGGCTTGCCATTTGTTGGCTGATTTATCTTGGAACAGGCACTGAAGTTCTTATCCATAGTTTCTTGCTCTGTGAAATAGAGCATCTGTTCTAGAGACATATAGTAAAGATCCAAGGAGACTGTATAGCATTAACAGTGCTGAGAATGTGAGGACTCACTATGTTCATCCTGCAAAGGAACCAGCAACCTAAATGATTAAAGGAAGAGAATTTTTTTAAAATTTTTTATTTATTCATGAGAGACATAGGCAGAGAGAGAAGCAGGCTCCCCGCGGGTACCCTAAAAAAAGGGTATCATGATCCCAGGATCATGACCTGAGCTAAAGGCAGACACTCAACCACTGAGCCACCCAGATGCCCCAAGAATGTTTATTTGTGCTACCAAGTTGTCAGTAGAGGGACATTACCTGACTTAAAGAAGTCTGCAAGCTTGAGCAGCTGTCCAGGTCAGACATCATACCCAGAGGAAGAATTCCAGCACCTTTGGAATCCATCACACCATTGTCAAATTAGATTTTTTTCAGTCTTCTATTCCTCACATTCTTCTTCTTGTACCTCCCAATTAAACTTACTTTCATCTTACTAAAATTAGGATTGGTGTAGGGGTACCTGGGTGGCTCAGTTGGTTAAGTGTCCCAACTCTTGATTTCAGTCAGGTCCTGATCTCAGGGTCATGTGTCAGGCTCCATGCTCAGTTCGGAGTCAGCTTGTCCCTCTCCTGCTGCTGCTGCTTTCTCTCCCTCTCCTTCTCTTTCTTCCAAGTAAGTAATTTTTTTTAATAGAATTAATGTAAACACTTAGTTTTCAGTTATTTCTCCTTTCTCAGGAATTTTATGATATCCTTTCATATCATTCGAAGACAACCTAGAACATCATAAAATCCAGATTGGATCAGCTTGGTCCTGTCATTATACTAAACGTGAACAGGAAACAATTCCAAGAAATAATGAAGTACCGAGTCAGTTTGTACATGGTGTACAAATTACAGATAAGACTATTGACTGGCTTCTTGTGAAAACCATTTAGTCAGAGGAGGGACAACTATTGAAAACAGTTGTACTGATGCCACTGGAGCCTAAAGGTATTATCGTTGGTTAATTTGGAAGAAAGGCACAAAAAAGTAAAACAATTTGAAAACTCTTGTGAGCAATAGATCTGTCTAGAACAGTTCCTCACAAACTAAATTTCATTTCTTTTGTTTTCATTTTTTTTTTTAAGATTTTATTTAACACAGAGAGAGGCAGAGGGAGAACCATGCTCCCTTTGGGGAGCCCTATTCATGACTCAATCTCAGGACTCCAGGATCTTGACCTGAGCCAAAGGCACGCTCAACCACTGAGCCACCCAGGTGCCCCATCATCTACTTTCTATTGTAAAAGTTAACAGTGAGGGTGCCTGGGTGGCTCAGTCCATTAAGTATCCAAGTTGATTTTGGCTCATGTCATAATCTCTAGGTTGTGAAATCAAGACCTGAGTTGGGTGCCATGCTCAGCTAGGAGTCTCCTTGAGATTCTTGCCCTCTCCCTCTGCCCCTCCCCCCATTATCATGCTTGTTCTCTCTTTCAAATAAATATTAAAAAAAAAAAAAGATGGCTGGGTGGCTCAGTCAATTAAGTATCTGCCTTTGGCTCAGGTCATGCCTAGGGTCTTGGGATCGAGTCCCATATTGAGCTCCCTTCTCAGCAGGGAGTCTGCTTCCCCCTCTGTTCCTCTCCCTGCTTGTGATCTCTCTCTCTCTCTCTCTCTCAAATAAATAAAATCTTTAAAAATAAATGAATAAAGTTAACAGTGAAATAACCCAAAGGCTGTGAAAGCCAAAGGACCAGCAATAGACATCAGATTGTTTGCACTGAATGGTAAAGCAGATAGTTACCAGTTAGCTTTTTTTTTTAATAACACCAAAAAAATCCCCTTGATAAAATTGGTAATTTAGGAATTATGATTAGCAGCCTCCATGAAGGGATTCCTAGAAAAGTTCTGTTCTTTTCATCATTTAAAAATACTCCATTTACAAAAAAGTCTCTCCACATGAAAGCTTTTCAGTGATGTAGCTCTCATAAAAATAAGGTGTTTTGCTTTGAAATGCATTTGATGTTTTAGAGAAAATAAGTTCTGTGGTATTGCTGCCTCCTAAAATTTATATTTTATTGTTTCTGTTTTGGGGATAGGTACAGAATTTTCACAGCTGTATTCAGGTAACTGAAGATTTTGTGTCTCCAGAACATCTTGTACAGTCATTTCATTTAACACAGGAACTGAGACTTTTGAAGGAGGAAATCAATTACGATGATAAACTACAGGTAAGAAATGAGCTTTCTAAGGAGCTTCTGTTCTGCATGCCTTTTATAAACAGGATGCACGTAGAACAGCTTAGGTGATTACTGCCTACATTGTCATATTAGGATAACAACCACAGATTAACAATATGCATTTAATTGTATGAGTTTTAGTGGCCCTTATTCTAACTTGCAATTTAACAGTTTTTAACTTTGACTCTTTTTTTTTTTTAATTTGGCTTCTCTTCATTAAGAAAAAAAAATTTTAATATAGCAGTTCTCCATGTGTTACTTTATCTCCAGCTGAAGTGATTAGAAATACCAACATCTCTTTCAGGTTAAAAATATACTGTATCATGCAGTCAAGGAAATGGTGAGAGCTTTGAAGATACATGAAGATGAAGTAGAGGATATGGAAGAAAACTAGGTGTGGTCCATCCAGTTCGATGTTTTTTGGCTATTGAACTGGAATTACTCTCAGACGATGATATGTATGCACATTGACTTAAGCTTCATAAAACCATCAGTGCCAAGAAATTTCTCTTTTGTAGTAATTACTTGTTACTGATACCGCAGCAGTATAGCATATGTCACAACTCCTGTGATTCAATGTTAGTTATGAAAACAAGCTAAATTTAAAAAGCAGCACTTCATAGCTGTTTTTGTATTATAGTGTATATGATGTTTGTGAAAATGCCAGATTTAAAATGATGTATTTATTTTTGAGGAAAAAAAACCCACAAAATTCTATGCTATATTGTTGATCAAGTGTAAATGTGACCTTGTACAGTTTACTAAAATAACTGATATTTTTCACTACATTGAGACAGTTACTGTGAGAATAGGACACAAACACCAGCTATTGCCTGCATTTGGGAAATTGCTGAATCGCACAGCATTCATGTCATAATCAGAAAATTACTGCCAAATAATTGTAAAATTTGTAAAATATGAAGTATATAAAGTAGATACTAAATATGGACACTTCAATATTTTGTTGAAGCTATTGACTGTACAATTAAACATTTTCAAAAGGTGTAATTTATTTAAAATTGTCTCATTTTGGTAAAATTTATGTGAACTTTTAAAGCTAAATATTAAACTTAATATGCTATGTAAATATATACATATATACATTTAATGATGTATTTTTTTAAAACATTGGCTTGCTTTTATTTGTTAAAAGTGCAAGTGTTACATATGGCTTTGTACATTAAAGTTGAAAGGGGTTTTACATTTTCCATTAAAAAGACTTTATCAAAAAATGGCTTGTTCCAGAGGTCTTCCTCTTATGACATACATAATACTAGGGATTCATCATGATGATGACTACTAGCATTTTCTTGTAATACAGCATTCTCTTCTGGAACATTTCTTTGTTTTACTCTTAGAAGTTTCCAACTTTTCTTCAGATTTTATGAACCATCATAAGTGCCTCAACTTAATTGTCCTGTGGCCCAACTAAAGAAAGAACTATGAGTAACTCCCATTTGTTATTTATGAACACATTTTAATTGAAATAAAAACCCATACATGAATTTTAAAAGCCATGATTATGAGCATATGTGATCAGTTTCAAGTAGGTGTTTTTCACAACAGAGATAGCTGGTAATACAATTTTGTTGGTGGGGGGAAGCAGTGGCAGGGAAGCGGCTAACGTCAGCCAGCCTAGTTGAGTAGTTCTGCTTATTGTGTGACCTTGGTAATTCGAGTTAATTTGAAACCTTGGTCTTGATAGCTGACTATCAGTTGGCTGGTCGCTTTGAGGTTCACATAGCCCTATTTGAAGCTCCTGGAAATACGTAGTCCTCCACTGACACCTGCAGGATATTGAAGGGACAGCCTTTTATTTTTACCTGAAAACGCAGCTTAAAAGAAAAAAGTAGTAAGTAGCCCAAGTTGTGACCATGCAAGTTGCTTAGTTTTCATCCTGTTGTTTCCATCTACCATTTTTAGCTCCATGTGGGCTATTACATCACCTTCCACTCGGCAGGTTCTCAGGACTGAGCAGTTAGGTTTCACATTAATGGCCCACTTGGCATAAGAGTTCATGGGATGGATGATGATGGCTAGAAAAATTGGGCTGAGGAATAGCTCAAATGATTATGTGAATCTTATGTAAGTTTTTTACTTTTTAATACTGTTTTTCAAAACATTTCAGTGCACTCAAATGGTACTTTTTGCTTAACACTTTGAACAAAGTCCCATCTGATTTAATTTTGATATAAAATTAATTTCAAATCCAAGATATTAAATCTGGAGTAGACTGTCTGCTGGTTTCCTAAAGTCTGCCAAGAACCCAAAGTCTTGTGCTGATTGTCTTCCAAACGTTTTTGCTTTTTGGCTGTTGTTTGAGCCACCTTCTAACCATACTACAATTCTACAGAATAGCTGAAACTAAGGAAAAGTGGCTTCTTTCAGAGTACACTCAACTGATAAAACTGTTCTATCCATGGTCTGAATTCCATGCTAGTGACTTAATTCTTGGTACGGCAGGGTGGAGAGAGAGTAGACTATAATGATTACATCATTAAAGACATTAGACTTTTTGGAAGGCTGGGAGTTGTGTTACTGATCATATCCCTGATGGAGTACTTACTCTGACCATTTACCTTGTTTCCTCCATCCTTTTGATTGGCTCAGATGTTTCTCACATATGAAACGATCTGAGCATGTCTGTTTCCTCCCCATAGAGACAGAGTAATAAATGTGTAGGATAATCTGAAAAGTTTCAAGGAGACTTTATACAGGGAAACTTGTGCTAAGTATTTAGGTTCCTCCCATTTTACTATAATTTGGACCTGAATATGAATTCCTTTTCCTGACCAATGAAGTACTTGAATCCAAATCCATTTCTCTTCTGCCAACACATTCCTGGATTGTAACACCCATACAATGTCTAGTTACTTACTTCCCTTTAGTAGATGCAATATGGGTTTAATAATATCTGTGTAAGATTAATGAGCTTCAGAAGAAAAATGTTCTCTCCTACCTTTACTTAGCTTGTTCTGTGTGTGTATACATGCTATAGATAGAGATGAAAATTTATCATGTTCTATCTCTAGATGCCAACCTATCAAAGACACTCTGCCAGACCAGATCAGGAATGTTGTCCACAGTAGAGGAAACAAAAGAAAGTGATTTAATTACCATTCTGCAACTGTACTGTAAACAGGGGTGTAGCAAGTGGCCAAGATTCAGACTCAACGTTATGATGTACCTGGTTACACAGTAATCTCGATAGTGACACCTTGAAACTATATGAAAGGTATAGGAACGGAGTAGTATATAAAGTACTTTGGCTCTCACAGTAATCAATCTGGTTCTTGTAATGAAAGCAAAGTGACTTTCAAACAAAAATGAAATGTTGGCGAGCTCCAGGTCACTGGCTACATACAAAGTGCGTTCCCTTTCTTGATTGGGAAGACTTTACAGCTGACTTAAGCTGTTCACTCAGTTCTCTGTAAATAAGCCAACCAGCTGCAGGAAAGACTGGAGGATTGCCTATCTTTCCTGTGTCTTGTCTATGAAAAAGACCTCAGCCCTGGGGTCATGGAGGGACAAATCAAGAATGGTGTCTTGTATGTGTGGGTCACAGCTGGACTCCATTTTGAGAGGAGGTACATTCGGAGGACAGAATGAGCCCCAACAATGCTCTCCTGTCCCCTAGTCTTTGACCCCAGATTTGACAGACGAAAGATTTGGATAGCTGGGTCAGGGAACAAATCAAAATGAAGCAGCACAAAACAAGATGGGGATTGGCCCCCAAGGGGAGCTAGCATAGTCCTCTGCTACTGTAGTGAGGGTGGTAACTGATTGACAGCTCCTGTCGAGCTATCAATACAGGGATGGGGAAAAGCACAAGATCAAGGTTAAGATTTTGTTAGGAAACTTTTTTCCAGATGTAAATAATAGTGGCCAGCCTGTAATGTTTTGCAGAAGGAGATTGAATGAATCCCTTGAATCCCACTGTAGTCCTTCCCTAAAAAAACCACTGCTCTCTGCTGAGTCCAGTAAAAACCATAGGACCTAAAGGGGGAAAGGGGAGGATTTAGGCATAACACTGAAAAACTTTTATCAGTGACACATTTTTAAGACAATAGTGTCTTACATATGTTAAATGTTAAGAAGTAGGGATCCCTGGGTGGCGCAGCGGTTTAGCACCTGCCTTTGGCCCAGGGCGCGATCCTGGAGACCCGGGATCGAATCCCACGTCGGGCTCCCGGTGCATGGAGCCTGCTTCTCCCTCTGCCTGTGTCTCTGCCTCTCTCTCTCTCTCTCTCTGTGACTATCATAAATAAAAAATAAAAATGTTAAGAAGTAGATTAACGCTATAAAATAAATCTGGCACTTTACTATGAAGAAGACAGACCAGAAATTGGCTTTGGCAAAGGGCATCAGAAAGGTTGCTGCTTGTGACAAACACTGAAATGGTGGAAATGGGGTTCTATGAAATCAGAGGGAAACACCAGCTGTGGATGGATGAGTGGGGGCTCAATGCCATCATGAAGATTCAGGTGCTGTTTTCTGCATTCAACTTAAAGTTTTCTTGCAATGAAATTGCCTGTTAAGCCAATACAAAATGCCTATCATGCTTAAATTATTCCCCATAAATTTATGTTGGGACAAATTTGAATTTTCATAACCCCACCACTGAGCTGACTCTACACAACAAAAAATTCTTCAAAGCTTTGAGCCAGTGATGCTATAGGATTTCAGAAACAAATTCTAGTAAATTAAAAATTTTGTACATCTGTTGAATGGTTTATCACATGATTTGCATCACCTCACTTTCCCTCCCAGAGGAGAAATGAAAGTAGCAATTGAGTCCAGTGATTAATGGTTATGTATAGGGGCACCTGGGTGGCTCAGTGGTTGAGCAGCTGTGTGTGGCTCCTGGGATCAAGTTCCGCATCAGGCTCCCCTTGGGGAGCCTGCTTCTCCCTTTGCCTATATCTCTGCCTCTCTTTGTGTGTCTCTCGTGAATAAAATAAAATCTTTAAAAAACAAAAAAAAAAGTATAAGCTCCAGAAATTGTAGTCATGGGGAATTGCTGCCCTTCCCTTGTTAATGGAGCTTTTGATACCATACATAGGACATTGATCTACCGCCGTTTGCTTTGACATAATGTTGTTAGGAGTCCACATCTGGTTCTAAGTATTCTATTCACATCTTTCCAACCATTAGCAGTTTCTTGAATTTTTCAAGTCCAATGTTTAGTCCTCATCCAGCCACACAGTGTGTCATTCCTGGTGTTCAGCACATTTTCTGTGATGGTCAGTGACTCAGAGCCACCACTGTCAACCGAACTATGGAGAGAAGGGTTTATTTAAAAGGTAGACAGGGATGACTACTAATTGAGTCATTTTTGATTGTTAAAAAACCTCAGGAGTCTTAAAAATTGCTTTTTTCCTGAATTTATCAAGATACCACCAATATGAAGAATTGGGGGTAAAGGGAGTGTTTGTAGTTTCCTAGAAACGACCACTGTTATTGGTTTACTTGCCACAAATCTTTTCGGTGTGGTTTTTCCACTTCACAAAGCAGAGATCTATGTATTATATAGAAATTGGTATGCTGTTTGGATTTGTTTGTCTTTTTTTCCAACTACTGTGCCATCCTAACTTTTAAACTAAATATTTCTAATAGCTTTAGAAACCCACAAATAGTTTTGCCACTGTGGAAAGATAATGAAAAATAGCATTTAAGAATAGCCAAAGATGGGGGCACCTGGCTGGCTCAGTCATTAGAACATGCAACTCTTGATCTTGGGGTCATGAGTTTGAGCCCTATGTTGGGTGTAGAGATTACTTTTAAGAAATGTTTTATTATTTATTTTGTTTCATTTATTATTTAAAATAGCCTATGATAAGTTCAGAACTCTGTCTTGAATTGTGAGCCTATTCTGTTGCCAGTCTTAAAATAAATGAGCCTACATTTCAAAAATGGGACAAATAACTGTTTATAGCCAATCAATTTTAAACATTTTTTAATTCCACTATAGGTATAGTACTGTAATAGAAAACCCTAGAGACCCCTCCAAAAAGCTACTAGAACTAATAAGTTCAGTAAGGTCACAAGATACAAAATCAATATGCAGAAATTTCTATTCACTAAAAATGAGAGAAAAAAATAATCACATTACAATATCACTAAAAGTAATGAAATACCTAAGAACATGCTTAATCGGGATCCCTGGGTGGCGCAGCGGTTTGGCGCCTGCCTTTGGCCCAGGGCGCGATCCTGGAGACCCGGGATCGAATCCCACGTCGGGCTTCTGGTGCATGGAGCCTGCTTCTCCCTCTGCCTGTGTCTCTGCCTCTCTCTCTCTCTGTGACTATCATAAATAAATAAAAAATTAAAAAAAAGTTAAAAAAAAAAAGAACATGTTAATCAAGAAGGGGGAAAACTTCTGAAAACTGGAACACTAATGAAAGAAACTGAAGGTGACTCCAAAGACATTCCACGATCATGGACTAGAAGAACAAATACTGTTAAAATGCCCATACTACCCAAAGCAATCTACAGATTTAATGCAATCCCTATTAAAATGTTAATAGCACTTTACACAGAATTAGAACAATTATCCTAAAATTTGTAGGGAACCACAGAAGACCCCAGATAGCCAGAGCAATCTTGAAAACGAGGAACAAAACTGGAGATCTCACAACCAAGGTTTCAAGAAATACTACAAAGCTGCAGTAATCAGTGTGGTACTGGTACAAAAACAGATGTATAGATTAACAGAATAGAAAGCCCAGAGATAAACCCAGGATTATATGGTCAATTAATCTTCCACAAAGGAGGCAAGAATATACAATGGAAAAAAGATGGTCTTCAACAAATGGTGCTGGGAAAACTGGTCCCCACTTTCCTACACCACACACAAAAATAAGCTCACAATGGATTAGGAACCTAAATGTGACACCTGAATTCATAAAAATTCTAGAAGACAGCACAGGCAGTATTTGAATAAAAGTGGTGAGAGTGAACAGGCTTGTATTGTTCCTGACCTTAGGGGAAAGCTCTCCATTTTTCACCATTGAGTATGAGGTTACCTGTGGGTTTTTCATATATGGCCTTTATTATGTTGAGGAATGTTCCCTCTAAACCTACTTTGTTGAGGGTTTTTATCATGAGTGGATGTTGTACTCTGCCAAATGCTTTTTCTACATCTATTGAAATGATCATATATATGGTTTTTATCTTTTCTTTTTTAAAAGATTTTATTTGAGAGAGAGAGAGAGAGAGAGAGAGCATAAGTGGGGGAGGGGAGGCGCAGAGGGAGAAGCAGGCTTCCCATCCAACAGGGAGTCTGACATGGGGCTGGACCACAGGGCCTTGAGAGATCATGACCTGAGACACTCAACTGACTGAGCCACCGAGGTGCCCCTTAATCTTTTGTCTTACTGATATGCTGTTATCATGCTGATTGATTTGTGAATATTGAACCCACCTGCATCCCAGGAATAACGGCCACTTGGATCATGGTGAATGACTTTTTTTTTTTAAGATTTTATTTATTTTCTTGACAGCACAAGCAGAGGGAGTGGCAGAGAGAGGGAGGGAAGCAGACTCCCTGCTAAGCAAGGAGTCTGACATAGGGCTCGATCCCAGAACCCTGGGATCATGATCTGAGCCAAAGGCAGACACTTAACTGAGCCACCCAGAGGCCCGCCTTTTTAAGAGATTTATTTATTTATCTGAGAGAGAGAGAGAGCACATGTGCACGGGAGGAGGAGCAGACGGAGAGAATCTTCCAGCGGACTTGGGCTGAGCGCAGAGCCGAATGCAGTGCTGGAGCTCAGGCCCGTGAGGTCGTGACCTGAGCCAACGGAGCCGCCCGGGTGCCCTGGTGAATGACTTTTTTAAATGCACTGTTGGATTGATTTGCTAATATTTTGTTGAGGAATTTTGCATCTGTGTTCATGAGAGGTATTGGCCTGTGGTGCTTTTTTGTAGTGCCTTTCTCTGGTTTGGGTATCAGAGTAATGTGGGCCTCATAGCATGAATTTGGAAGCTTCCTTTCCTCTTCTATTTTTGGGAACACTTTGAGAAGAATAGTCACTCTTCATTAAATATTTGGTAGAATTCACCTGGTAAAGCCATCTGATTCCATTTCATTGCTGGTAATTGGTCTGCTCAAACTTTCAATTTCTTCCTGACTTAGTTTTGGGCGATTATATATTTCTAGAAATTGATCCATTTCTTCTAGTTTGTCCAATTTGTTGGCACATGATTTTCTGTAGTAGTCCTGTATCATGCTTTGTATTTCTGTGGTGTTACTTCTCCTATTTCTGGTTTTGAGTCCTTTTTTTTTAAATGGGGTCTATCAATTTTGTTAATCTTTTAAAACAACTAGTTCCTGATTTTATTTATATGTACAATTGGGTTTTTTTTTTTTTTTTTTTTTTTTGGTTTGAATTTATTTCTGCTCTCATTATTTCCTTCCTTCTTTTGGTTTTGGATTTTTGTTCTTTTTCTAGCTCCTTTAGGTGTAAGGTTAGGTTGTTTTACTTGAGATTTTTCTTACTTCTTGAAGTAGGCCTGTATTGCTATAAACTTCCCTCTTAGAGCCACTTTTGCTGCATCCCAAAGACTTTGGACTACTGTGTTTTCATGTTCATTTGTTTCCATGTGTTAATTTTTAATTTCCTCTTTGCTTTCTTGGTTGACCCATTCATTTCTTAGTAGCATGTTATTTCACCTCCATGTATTTGTGATCTTTCCAGATTTTTTTTCTTGTGGTTGATTTCTAGTTTCATAGTGTTGTGGTCAGAAAAGATGCATGGTATGACTTCAATCTTTTTTGCATTTGTTGAAACTTGTTTTGTGGTCTAATATGTGATTGATTCTGGAGAATGCTCCATGTGCACTTGAAAAGAATGTGTTGGGGATCCCTGGGTGGCACAGTGGTTTGGCGCCTGCCTTTGACCCAGGGCGCGATCCTGGAGACCCGGGATCGAGTCCCACGTCGGGCTCCCGGTGCATGGAGCCTGCTTCTCCCTCTGCCTGTGTCTCTGCCTCTCTCTCTCTCTCTCTCTCTCTCTCTCTCTCTGTGACTATCATAAAGAAATAAAAATTAAAAAAAAAAGAAAAGAATGTGTTTTTTTGTCCAATTAAAGTATTGCTAGACTGGCCTTTTTTTCTTTTTTTTACTTCCATTTGATGATGAATGTTTTTATCCCCTCACTTTTGATCTGCAGGTGTCTTTAGGTCTGAAATGAGTCTCTCGAAGGCAGCATATAGATGGGCCTTGTTTCTTATCCATTCTGTCACCCTCTTTTTTTTTTTATTTTTATTTAGCACCTGCCTTTGGCCCAGGCTGCGATCCTGGAGACCCGGGATCGAATCCCACATCGGGCTCCCGGTGCATGGAGCCTGCTTCTCTCTCTCTCTCTCTCTCTCTCTCTCTCTCTCCCTCTTTCTCCCTCTCTCTCTCTCTCTCTCTCTCTCTCTCTCTCTCTCATAAATAAATAAAAATTAAAAAAAAACACTTCTGTGTTTATATATATAAAAAAAGATTGTATTTATTTATTCATAAGAGACACAGCGAGAGAGAAGGCAGAGACACAAGCAGAGGGAGAAGCACGCTCCATGCAGGGAGCCTGATGTGGGACTCGATCCCTAGACTCCGGGATCATGCCCTGAGCCAAAGGCAGACGCTCAACCACTGAGCCACCCAAGCGTCCCCTTGACTGTTTTTATAGGTATAATTTTACTGCTTTCATGCTCTCTCCTTACTCCTACCTATGGTCTTCTTTTCCACTCACAGAGCCCCTATTAACATTTCTTGTAGGGCTGGTTTGGCGGTCATTGATTCCTTTAACTTTTGTTTGTCTGGGGAGCTCTATCCCTCCTTCTCCTTCTATTCTGAATGATAGCCTTGCTGGGTAGAGAATTGTTGGCTGTAGTTCTGTTGCTTTTCAACATTTTTAATATATCACTCCTTTCTGGCTGTAAGGTTTCTGCTGAAAAGTCAGCTGATAGCTTTATGGGCTTTCTCTTCTATGTAAGTGGGTGTTTTTTGTTTGTTTTGTTTTGTTTTGTTTTTGCTTCTTTTAAGATTCTCTCCTTATCACTACTTTTTGCCATTTTAATTATTTGCCATTTTAATTATGTGTGTTAGCGTGGACTCCTTAGGTTGATTTTGGTGGGGGTGGGCTCTCTGTGCCTCCTGGATATGGATGTCTATTTCTTTTCCCAGACTTGGGAAGTTTTCATCATCTCTTCAAATAAATTTTCTGGCCCCTTTTCTCTCTCTCCTCTTTCTGGGATCCCTATAACACGGCTTGTAATCATGCTTGATGGTGTCACTGAGTTACCTAAGTCCATTTCCATTTTTTTCATATATATATATTTTTCTCTCTCCTTTACAACTTGGTTGCTTTCCATTACTCTATCCTGCAGGCCATTTATCCGTTCTTCTGTGTATTCTAATCTATTCCACCTAGTGTAGTTTTAATTTCAGTTATTGAGTTCTTCATCTCTGATCGGTTCTTTTTTATGTTTTCTATTGCCTTGTTAAGGGTCTCACTGATGTCCTTCAGTCTTTTCTCAAGTCCAGTGAATATATTTATGACCATTACTTTAAATTCTCTATCAGGCATATAGATTACTTACCTCCATTTCACTTAAGTGTCTTGCTGTGATTTTGTCCTGTTCTTTCATTTGGTACATTTCTGTTTCCTCGTTTTGTCTAAGTCTCTGTGTTTCTGTGCTAGGAAAGTCAGCTATGTCTCCTGCTCTTGAAAGTAGTGGCCTTATGAAGAAGGGGTCCTGTAGTGCTCTGCAGTGCAGGGTCCCTTGTTAACCAGAACCGGGGGCTTCAAGGGGGTTTCATGCACCCTACAGTTGTGACTAAATTGCTTTTTCCTTCAGTCATCTACAGTGACTCTCTGTCCATTGTGGGCAGTGTTTGGTCCCTATGGGGTATCCAGTCTGAGGACACCTTGGCCCTGAGTCAGACCAGCTGTTTGCCAGAGTTGCAGTAGCACCAAACTGCAGAGTGCTTTTCCTGCGTTGCCCCGAGAAACTTCTATTGGTGGGTGGGGCCTGTAGTCAGACCCGTTGTTTGCCTCCAGCCCACTGCTGGGGCTACAGCCAGACTAGTGTGTGTGGTTATCTTACCCTCTGCCCAGGGCAGGAGTCACTTGGGAGTGGTGCTAGTCCCTGTTGGGACTGTTTGGCCCATGCCAGGCTTGTGGCTCCTCTTTGAATCGGCTCTGGCCAATGGCATGCTGGAGGTGTAAGGTCTACAGAATGCAGGGGCTGGGTGGACGGTGTTAGCAAGGTCTGCACAGGTGTGCTTGGGGAGGGGACCCGGAGTGGAGGCCTGGCTGGAGGGGCATGTCCAAAAGGGCATCTGGGGGCAGGGTGTGCTGTTAGCAAGTTGGGTAGTGAGCGTTGGCCCAGCGCTGGTTCCTGCAGGTGTCTGCACTAGTGGCAGGGCAGGGGAATGGCGCCCACCAGCTCCTCGGTTCCTGGGGGTGTCTCCCAATGATCCCTGCCTTCCCAGCATGCACTCTGAGGTCAGTGAACAAACCTCCCTCCCATATGCCCCAGAGGTTCTCAAATTGCTGCTTCTAGGCTGTGTCTCTGCAGGGCTAAGGATGGGGACTCGGTTTCCTCTCGCCCTCCTGGCTCTCCCAGAGCTGAGCCCACTGATAGAGTTATAGGTTTAAGCCCTGCAGACTGTAAGAACTCAGAGGATTATTTATGCCCTTCTGATTTTCAAAGCCAGTTTTGGGGATTTATCCTCCCCGAGGGTTCCAGTGCCTGGGGTGCTGTTGTGAGGGTGCCTCCTCTCTGCACCCACAGTTCCCTCTGTGGACAATCCCACGGGTCCCCCTCGCTTTCAACCACACCTCCACCCCACCTGCCCTCTTCCCTACCTTCAGCTGTGAAGTCTGTTCTGCCTGTCTTTGGGTCATTTTCTGGGGTATTTACTCTGCTGGGTTATCTAGTTGTACCTGTGGGACAAGCTGCATGTAAGTTCCTCCTACTCCACCGTCTTCCTACTTTATGGAATAAAGGCCATTCTAGAACTTACATTATCTCAAGCATTGAGTATTTAAGTAAATGAAACCTACCTAAAGATGAAAAGGGATCTGTGACCCTTGTCCCACTCAATTTCTTGCTCACTCCATGGTTTAGTTTTAACCCTGAAACTAAAGGGGGCAGAGGTTAACATCTGTTTCAAATAGCCAGGCTCCTCCCTGAACAGCCATATCCTCATAAGAATAGCGAATTATCTAATCCAAAGCCAACAGAAGATCTACTGGTGCCAACAGAGACTCGAGGACTTCATAATACCCTCAGCAGCAGAATTTTTCTTTGGGGGATCAACTTCAAAGGAGCATAGGCCTAAAAGTTGTCTGGTTCCTCAAACCAAGAGCCCCTTTTCCAGGCTACAACCTCCCTTTCCTTGTTTTAGAAAGTATCCTTTGGGCAGCTGGGGTGGCCAAGCGGTTTAGCCCCGCCTTTGGCCCAGAGCATGATCCTGGAGACCCGGGATCAGGTCCCACGTCCCCACGTCGGGCTCCCTGCATGGAGCCTGCTTCATCCTCTGCCTGTGTCTCTGCCCCTCTCTCTCTCTCTCTCTCTCATGAATAAATAAATACAAAAAAAAAAAAAAAAGAAAAAGTATCCTTTACTTTTGGGAACCCGTCATGAGGCTTTGTTCCCTCAATGCTGCCCCTACTCCCCATCATCTAACCTGTCTTGTATCCTTTGAACATCTTGGGCTGTTTGGTAACCTTAAAGATACTCCCATTTGTATCCCTGATTCCTTCACTTTTATCCCTTCGTCATACTGAGTACTCTACCTTCTTTTTCCAATTTAACATCTACAACAGAAAAGCATGCTAAGGACCACAAAAACTGACCCCAGCTTCTGAGATCCTTTTGGCTGCTGAGTAAGCAATCCTAACTTTGAGAACATATTCCAAATATTTTCCACTCACGACCAGGACCTGATTCTGACCCCCTCACTTTCAAAAAATCAAAGGACAATCCACATGGGCCTCCACCCAATTTCCTCCTGTCTGTTGCCATGATTTGATTCTGTACAAGCTTACAGTTCCTCTTTCCCATTTCTGAACTCCTCCATACTTTTGTTCATGCTGTTCTCTACCAAGAAAGCCATTTCGCCAACCTTGCTTCTTCCATGAAGGCTACACTAGCTACTTTATAATTTTTTAAAATATTTTATTTATTCATGAGCGACAGAAAGAGGCAGAGACACAGGCAGAGGGAGAAGCAGGCTCCATGCAGGGAGTCCGACGTGGGACTCGATCCCGCATCTCCAGGATCATGACCTGAGCCGAAGGCAGACGCTCAACCAACTGAGCCACTCAGGCATCCCTATAATTTTCTTTAAATATTTTATTTGAGAGAGCGAGAGTGCGAGAGAGCACTAGCATAAGCAGGGAGGAGGGGGAGCAGGAGAGGGAGGAGCAGACTCCCCACTGAGCAGGGAGCCAGATGCGGGGCTCATCCCAGGACCCCCGGGATCACGACCTGAGCCAAAGGCAGATGCTTAACTGAGCCACCGAGGCGCCCCTGCTACATCATAGTTTTAGTGGCGGAAGGAAAGATGCTGTGTGTTAAGTATCTGGTGCCTGTACTCAGATTACAGATTTCAGGCTTTTTTCCCCTTTCTGCCTATAGGTATATACAGAATGACTCGAATATGAAAATATTTACTAAATACTAGAGCATTTAAATATAAGGTATTTACTAGTGACCAACTAAGGATTTTTTTTTTTACCTTTGCCGCCCACACGCCCCCTTTGACCCAACAAGAACCAGAAGTTTCTCACTGTCCACTAGATGGCACTGCTTCCTTAGTCAGCAGTGACCCTTAAAGGACCCTATTCCAACTGGGACAAAATAAGACCTATCTTGAAGAAATCTTTTTTAAAAACCATGCCACTGCCTCCCACAGAGGTATCCAATTAGGTTATGCCGGGAATGTGACAAAATATAATAGGGGTCACTTTTGATCTTCACATATATAGCCAACTGGTCTACAATGGCCCAGAAACAGGTGGGTAGCCGTTTCTACTCAACTATTACGAACTACTGCACTATTACTTATGAACTATTGTTACAGTTCATAAGCCTTGATTCTCCAGATCTGTTATAACCATCCTAAGGTGGACTGCCTCAAGCTAGATTCATCCTCACCTTCTAAAACAACAAAATGTTCCTCACAACTCCACACAAATGAAAAGGGACACCACAGAAAATGGGGATTAGGCTTTCTACGGTTTAGTGTAGGGAGGACTTTCAGCAGGTGGAACCCCAGCTTTCCCTTGGGGAGAATAGCTGAGGCATAGGGATACAGTGTGGGCCTGAAATGTGAATGACCAGGTCACTTCGCCCAAGTAGGAAAACTAGACAACCCAGCCCCGTGTGGCCCAGTAAACGCAGCACGGGACTGTGTGCCGCTTCCCCCCCCGCCGCCCCCCGGCTCTGCTCCCAAGCTGGTATAAAACTTCACAGAAGTCATAACCTCCTGGGCCTCAATTTGTTTCATTATCAAGGAAGAGCTCTTAAAGGCTTTAAAAATAATGACATTCAAAATATATTAAAGTAATACCTAGAGTGTTAAAAATAGAACATAATGGATTTAACATCTTGAATTGATTTAGAGACAAAGTATTTTCATTATTTCAATAACCTTGATGAAACATGAAGGACAATGGCTTTCATGGACCGATCTTGAAAATATCTCCTTCTTCCCTCTTCTCTTATGCATGGTTTCCAGGTAGGAGGGATGGCCTGTGGTTACCATGGCAGGATACTTACCTTCTGAAAGACATGTTTTTTGTCATCTGCGAAAAGCTGAACTCTCTGGCCCAACACCCAACTAGTTATCTGCGTTCAAGAGCGAGAGGCCACCACCGAGTCAGCTAGGACCGGGGCCCGCCGAGCAACAGGGACAAGCACATGTGGTCTTTCCGTGGAAACAAGCTATTCCTAAATCCATTCAGTGCCTTAAGCTAAACTAAGACCCAGTAACACTGGAAACCCCGCCAGCAGACGGGCCACGTGCCCAGGTCTCACAATTAAATAAACCAAGTGGTGTACTTCATTATCTGCTCTGTGGAAGACACCACTAGGATGCTGCAAAGGTGCCAGAGTCACATTGGTCAAGAGGCACATATATTCTATTAAGAGCCTCAAAGAACTTAACCAGGTCAGCCAGAGTACTAGCTAGGTGAGCGCTTCCCAACGGCGGTAAAGCAGAAGTCCATTAAACACACGTTCGCCGAGAAGATGCTTAGAACCCGGTGCTGAGAGCGAGCGGGGATGACGGGGAGCCGGGGCAAGCTGGCAGCGGGACAGGGCGACGACTTAGAAAAGGTTCATGTCAAAACACAGCGGAGCTCGGTTTTGAGAAAGCAATGGCGAGGTAAGCTTCTTTGGGGCACAAACTTTTTAAAAGATCTTATTTATTTGAGAGAGAAGCTCACAGGCTGAGAGAGAGAGAGAGAGAGAGAGAGCGCTCACAGGCAGTGGGGAGGGCAGAGGGAACAGCAGGCTCCCCGCTGAGCAAGGAGCCCGACCGGGGGGGCTCAATCCCAGGACCCTGAGATCACAACCTGAGCCGAAGGCAGAAGGCAGACGCTTAACCGAATGAGCCATCCGGGTCCCCTGGGGCACGAACTTTAAAACCTGAAATTTTGTAAGGTTGGGCAAGCAAAATATTTGGAGTCTGGGATATTACAGCACTGAGATGGACAAACTGACATAACTTTTAACAGAATAGGAAGTCTTACTTTTAAGAAACTAGTTTATTTTGGATGTCACCTGCAGCCAGGTGAGATGTGAAAAGATGTGGCCTCCAGAGGCCACTTCATCTCATCCTACTTCTGCGTGAGCCCCATCCCACCCTCAGCCCACCACCCAGAGAGCAGCCCTGAGGCAGCGTGCCGTCTTGGCCTGCAGCCAGGCGGTTTGCGGACACCCTCCTCCTCCTCCTCCTCCTGGGAACATGAGTGGGGGAGGGGGGAACCTCTGCAGAGCAGGTAGGGGGACAGCCCAGTCCCCTCCCTGAGCGGTGCCCCTGTGGCAGGGCAGGTGCAGACTCAGGAACTTCCTTATTGCCTTTCACCCCCATTCTGGGGAAACCGACTACAAGACCAGGAAGCAGGTCTTCAACAAACCAAAGCAACCATCTAGTTGAATCTCTTCAAATTCACATTCAGGGGCAGCCCAGATGGCTCAGCGGTTTAGCGCTGCCTTCGGCCCAGGGTATGATGATCCTGGAGACCCAGGATCGAGTCCCGTGTCGGGCTCCCTGCATGGAGCCTGCTTCTCCCTCTGCCTGTGTCTCTGCCTCTCTCTTTCTCATGAATAAATAAATAAATAAAATCTTAAAAAAAAAATTCATATTCAGAACTGACAACAGGAGCCACAATGAACCTGCTCGTAAACCACCGACCACATTCAACAAAGGTATAAAACACAATTATTTTATTGACTTCTTACAATCAAACACTGCCAACTACCATTACTTCCACTCATGCATCAGTAAAGAAAAGGATATTTCCTTAGTATTTTTAAATGATACATTTAAACAATAAACAAAAAAGTTAGAACTTAAAATGCACCCTGATTAATCATGTAAACTGGTAATTTAAAAAAAAAGCGTAACTAATAATTTGGTTCCTTTCTTCATAAAATGGAAATTTAAATATTTCTCCTGATAGTCTTGAGGTTCTCATTATGTCATGAGTAGTGCAAAGTGTGGCACACAGAGTTTCATCTGGAAAGGTGCATCTCACACACCTTATTAAACAAACGAAATGTGCATAACAAAATGCATACAGTCAATGCATGATAGAAAGCATGTCTCTAATACAAAGTGGCCCCTCAGGCCACTGTATTATTTAGGTTTTGCATTATCATTTATGGCATTATAGATTAATTATACATAACATACTTTTATACATTTTAACCCTGAAGATAAGAAAAATAACTGTTGCTTGAAAAATTATTCCAGGTAGCCATTTGGTGTGTATCAGGAGAAAGTGAACCTCCAAGAGTCTAGCGTCTGCCCAATCTGGAATCATCAGCTTGCGTGCTCGGTCAGACGGGACACATTTCACAGTGAGCGTTTCCCAGGTCCCGGCGTGCTGCTCCCACGGCACGCCAGGGGACGGAGCATCTCTGCCATTATCCTCTGTGTGGTTTTCCCTTTTTTTTTTCTGGATGAACTGTATTACTCTATTCTTTTGTCTTGTCTTCTCAGCTCTTTCATGGCCTTCCACTTCAATTACTCATAAAGCCTTTCAGAATATCCTCAGAGAGCTCCATAAGGGGAAGTTCCGGAGAGGGAAAATCCAAGGGAGGAAGATTGGGTATGGGGATGTCCTTGGCTTTCCCAGTACTCGAGGCAAACTTCTGCCAGGTGGAGGAGGCCGCAGCAGTCTCGGAATGTGGCGGCAAGCTCCACAGCTCAGACTTTTCTACAAAATCAGCATCAACATCCAGCTCCTTGTCTACTGGGCCTTTCAGAAGTCTGGCCTTTTCGGCCTTTAGCTGTTTGTTTTCTTTCCTTAATCTTTCATTCTCAGCCACAAGGAATTCCACGTGCCTCTTCAAGTCTGCGATCTTGGTTGCCTGCTCCTCTATAATGGTCTTATCATCTTTGGGGGCTTTGCTTCCAATGCATGGTTCTGCTGGCTCCCTCTTCTGCTGGAGTAGAAACAGTAGTGTGTCTGGATCCCTGTCAAAGACCCCCTGAATTTCAGGCAGATGTTTCTCAGTGGAAGGGCTGTATTTCTCGGAGAGGAGGGGACTCTGGCCCTCGGCCTCCTCGGAGGAGGGTCTGTGAGATGCCTGTAGTGGAGCAGCTGCCTCTTTGTCTGTGCTCTGCTGGGCTTTCAATCTTTCCTCCCGCTTTGCCCTTTTCCATCTCTCCTGGATGAGGAGGAGCTGTTTCATGTGGCTATCCCTTTGCAATTCCAGTGACAGGTGAGCCTAGCACACACAGAAGGAAAGGTATCATTTAAATCTTTTTAGGAATAGCCAATGAATATAATCCCAAGATCCTCCTTTCTAAATAACTTTTATAACACTTAAGATTTATATACTATGTTTCCAATTCAAAAGAACCTCAAATTTCCTCAAAACAACCAGGTCTCAGCTGGGCCAGAGGCCATTCCCATCCACCATAGTCAAGGCCCCACCACAAAAAGAGGGGACAAACAGGCAACAAAGGGGCTCAGGGAGGACTGCACTTCTGAGCCCCACAGGACATCTCCCTAAGGCCACTCCTTCAAGACCAGGAGACAACGGTGAACTCCCTAACAGATGGAAATAAAGAGCTAGTCAAAATAAGGAGACCAAAACACATTCTAGACGAATGAATAAGACAGGTCCTCAGAAAAACAACTAAATGCCATGAAGATAAGCAATGTACCCCATAAACAGTTCAAAATAATGGTCACAAAGAGGCTCACCTAACTTGGGAGAAGAATGTATGAATATGTATCTTCAGCAAAGATATAGAAAATATCTCCATAATATAAGAAAGTACTGAGCAGAAAAATACAATAAGTAAAAAATACATTATAAGGAATAAACTGATTAGATGATACAGAACAGATCGGCAATCTGAAAGGGTAGAAATCACCCAAAATCAACATCAAAAGAAAACATTTTTTGTGATAAAGATAGTTACTTAAGGGATCTCTGGGACAATATAAAGAGTAATAAGAAAACTTGTATGAAGAACTAATATTAGCAATGTCCACAACAGCCAAACTATGGAAAGGGTACAGATGTCCATCAACAGATGAGTGGATAAAGACGTGGTGTATGTATACAATGGAATACTACTCAGGCATCAAAAGAGTGAAATCCTGCCATTTGCAATGACGTGGAAAGAACTACAGTATGCTAAGCAAAGTAAGTCAGTCAGAGAAACATAAATACCATATGATCTTATTCATATGTGGAATTTAAGAAACAAAACAGATGAACACAGGGGAAGGAAAGGAAAAATAAAATAAGATGAAAACAGGGAGACAGACCGTAAGAGGCACTGAGCTCTAAGAAACAAACTGAGGGTTGCTGGAAGGCAGTGGCTGGGGAGATGGAGTAACTGGGGGATGGGCATTAAGGAGGACACTTGGTGGAATGAGCACTGGGTATTATATCAACTGATGAATCACTAACTTCTACCCCTGCAATTTTTTAAAAAGGAAGAAATGGAGCTTTTATAAAAATAATTTTTATTTTAAAGCAAAAATAAGTAATAGCTGAAAGAGATCCACACCAAGACATTATAATTAGATTGTCAAAAATTAAAGATAAAGTGGACCTCAAAAGCAGCAAGAGAAAAGCAATTAGTTCCATATCAGGGAATCCCCATAAGGTTATCAACTGAGTGTTTTATTTTTTGGTTAAGTCTTTTTCCTCATCTTTGTAACAACATCTAATTTTTTAGGGTCATTTTATTTTATATCATTTCTGTAGATATCTTTGCACTCTGGTTTAGAGGGTTATAAATAACACTGGGATGTTAATCTGTAAATCAATTTTATTTTCACCATCAAAATTATCATGTTCCACATAAAGCCATCATATGAACTGCAGGTAGCAACTGGAAAAGAGTTAGCAACATGGGAAACACAGTTTGGCAATTTCAGAAATAAAAACACTATTCCAATGTATGTGAATTCCATTGTGAAATGTACAAATACTAGAATAAAACAGAAGAAGCATCACCTACTATTAAATAATTGAAGACAACTAAGTGTAGGGGGTGGCTGGAAACACAGTAATTACTGACAAGTTTTCATAATTTCAACACATTTAATTCTCAGGATTCCTGAGTACAAGCACAGATTGGAGAAGTGTCACTAAAGAGGAGGGAGACCAAAAAAAACAAAAACAAACAAAATAAAAAACAAAAAAACATAAAACAAAACAAAAAAACACCCAAAAACAAAAAACCAACAACCACCACCAAACAAAACAAAACAAAACAAAACAAAACTCCTTAAAGGAGCTGACCACAAATCATGTGGTACAAATTTTAGGAAAGTGTAAAACTGCTGTCTGGAAGTATGTTTTTCTGACCACCACCATGAAAATATTGCAAAAATGTAATGATCTGTTTTCCCCCCCTAAGGTTTTGTTAGGTCTTCAAACATCAGAACCATGATTAAAAAAAAAAAAAAAAGAAAGAAAAAAGAAAGAAACATGATTCACACTAACAATACTAGAGTCATAACAAATAATAATGTATACAATTACAGATTTTGGAAGGAAATGGAGAACATGTTTTATTTTCCTGGTATTCTGTTTAGGACCAATTAAGATCCTGGTCATTGAGATGATCTCTCCTTAATGCCTGAGAGGCTCTGGCCTTTTACGATAAATGCTTTGGGCTGGTTCGAAGTCCACACAAAGCATGCCTACAAGTCCCTGGGTTCAGGGATCCTGGCGAACCAATGCCAAAAGCAGAAATTCCTGGGAGAGCGAAGAGGGCGAAGGCTGCCTCTCCCCCACTCCTACCAAAGTAGGCAGGGTAGCAGCTTCAAGGATGCCCCACAACCTTCAGGGGCCAGTTCTCTGTGGAGCTGCCCCAGGGGAGGCCCAGCTGGGGCAGACGGAGCCTGGCACACTCCTGCATTAGGAGACTCGAAAAACGAAAGGTGTCAACTGTCCCCAAATCGATATACAGGTTTAATGCAATTCCATCCACATCACAGCAAGATGCCAGTTGTAAAAGAGGGGAAGGTGAGACCTCTGGTGATAATGTTACAGGATGTGAATCCTCTGCCAACTATCAGCTGGATTCTGAGCAAAAGGTCTCCGGGCCAGGAGTGGCACGAAACATTTACAGTGCTGAAAGGAAAACACAACCAAAAATACCCAGCAAGGCTATCATTCAGAACTGAAGTAGAGATAAAAGAGTGTCCCAGACAAACAAAAACTAAAGGAGTTCATCACCACTAAACCGGCTTTACTAGAAGCATTAAAGGTAATTCTTTAAGTGGTAAGACAAGACCAAAACTAGAAATAAGAAAACATATGAAAGAAAAAAATCTCACCAGTAAGGAAAAACAGAAAAAGAAGTGGATCAACCACTAATTAAGCTAGTATGAGGGTTAAAAGACCTAAGTCGACAAAATCTACAATAATTAGTTAAGGGACTCATTTAATAAAACCGCATAAAATAGATGTCAAAAACACAAAATATGTATGTGGGGTGATAAAGTGAATAAGAATGTAGTGCTTTTAGGATGCACTAAAACTTAAAACAACCACCAACTTTTTTTTTTTTTAAGATTTTATCCATTTATTCATGAGAGACACACAGGCAGAGACACAGGCAGAGGGAGAAGCAGGCTCCCTGCAGGGAGCCTGAAGTGGGACTCGATCCTGGGACTCCAGGGTCACACCCTGGGCCAAAAGTAGGCACTCAACTGCTGAGCCATCTAGGCGTCCCAAATGACCACCAACTTAAAACAGACTGCTATCTACATGTAATTATATATAAACCTCATGGTAACGACAAACCAAAAATTTGTAACATACACAAATACAAAGGAATCCAAACAGAACACTAAAGAAAGTAGTATCAAAAGTACCTGTGACTGGTATTTTTTTTTAAGATTTTATTTATTTATTCAGACACACACACAGAAAGGCAGAGACATAGGAAGAGAGAGAAGCAGGCTCCCCTTGAGAAGCCTGATGTGGGACTCAATCCCAGGATCCTGGGATCACAACCTGAGCCATAGACAGACGAAAAGTGGAAGAATGGAAAAAGATATTCCAGGCAAACAGAACAGAATAAAACTGTGGTACCAATACTAATACCAGGAAAAAATAGACTTTAAAACAAAAGCAGTAATAAGGGACAAAGGAGGGTGTTACACAATGATAAAGGAATCAGTCCAACCAGAACACCTGGAAACATTTATGCAGCCGACATAGGAGTACCTACATATATAAAGTAAATATTAAGGGAGCAAAGGGAGACAGTAACAATAATAGAATAATAACAGGGAACTTTAACCCCCCACTTATATCAATAGATTATCCAGACATAAAATTAATAAAGAAACACTGACCTTGAAAGATACATTAGTCCAGATAGACTTAACAAATACTTATAAAATAATCTATCCAAAAACAACAGAATACACGTTATTCTCAAGTGCATGTACATTTGTCTCCAGGATAAATCACATTAGGCCATAACAAATTTAAGATTGAAATCATTTCAAGCATCTTTTCTAACCACCAGAGCATATAAACAGAAATCAACTACAAGATGAAAACGAAAAAAACCCACGAACACGTGGAGGCTAAAATATGCTACTAAGCCACCAATGGGTCAACAAAAAGAAATCAAAGAGGACTCAAAAAAGATAGGGAGGCAATGAAAACACAACAGTCACAGACAGCAAAAGCAGATCTAAGAGGGAAGTTAACAGTGATACCACCTCAAGAAATAAGAAAAATCTCAATCTAACCTTTCATCTAAAGGAACTAGAAAAGGAAGAACAAAGCCCAAAGTAAAATAGAAGGAAGGAGATAATAAAGACCAGAGAAGAAATAAGTGAAACAGATTTCAAAAAAACAGAAAAGATAAAAGAAACTAAAAGCTGGTTTTCTATAAAGATAAACAAAACTGATAAACTTTCAATAAGAAAAAAGAGGGAAGCCTGGGTGGCTCAGTGGCTGAGTGTCTGCCTTTGGCTCGGAGCATGACTGCGGAGTCCTGGGATCGAGTCCCATATCGGGCTTCCTGCATGGAGCCTGCTTCTCCCTCTGCCTGTGTCTCTCTGCCTTTCTCTCTCTTTCTTTCTCTCTGTGTCTCTCATGAATAAATAAAGTCTTAAAAAAAGAAAAAAGAGAACACTCGCATAGAAAATCAGAAATGAGAAGTTACAATCAATACCACAGAAATACAAAGGATTATGAGAGACTACTACAAAAACTTATACATTAACAAACTGGACAACCTAGAAGAGATGGATAAATGCTAGAAACTTATAACTTTCCAAAACCGAATCAGGAAGAAATAAAAATATTTAAAGAGACTGAATTGGGGATCCCTGGGTGGCGCAGCGGTTTGGCGCCTGCCTTTGGCCCAGGGCGCGATCATGGAGACCCCAGATCGAATCCCACGTCGGGCTCCCGGTGCATGGAGCCTGCTTCTCCCTCTGCCTGTGTCTCTGCCTCTCTCTCTGTGTGTGTGACTATCATAAATAAATTTAAAAAAAAAATTTTTTTTTTTTTAAATAAAGAGACTGAATTGTAATAAAAAATTCTTAACCAGCAAAGGTCCAGGACCAGATGACTTCACAGGTGAATTCTACCAAACGTTTTAAGAGTTAATACTTATCCTTCTGAAACTATTACAAAAAACAGAAGAGCTAGGAAAGCTTCCAAATTCTATCAGTGAGGCCAGCATTATCTTGATAACTAAACCAAAGACACTACAAAAATTACAGGCCAATATTCCTGATGAACACAGATACAAAAATCCCCAACAAGGTATTAGCAAACCAAATCAACACCATTATTAAAAGGATCGTCCACCATACCATCATCTCATGGGACTTATTTCAGGATCCAAGAATGGTCGATAGCTACAAATGTATATCAACCAGACACACCACGTTAACAAAAAGAAAGATAAAAATCATACAATCATCTCAATAGATGGAGAAAAAGAATTTGGTGAAATTCAACATCCAATCATGATAAATTAGTTCTCAACAAAATGGGTTTAGAGGGAACATACCTCAACTTAATAAAGGCCATTTATGAAAAACCCACAGCTAATATCATACTCAATGATTAGAGGCTGACCATTTTCCCTCTAAGATCAGGAACAAGATGAAGATATCAACCCCTGGGGCACCTGGGTGGCTCAGTCTATTAAGGATCTGCCTTCAGCGTGGGTCACAATCCCAGAGTCCTGGGATCAAGCCCCACCTCAGGCTCCCAGCTCAGTGGGGAGTCTGCTTCTCCCTCTGCCCCTCATCGTGTGAGTGCTCTCTGTCTTGCTCATTCAAAACAAACAAACACTTTAAAAAATTTTTTTTTAAAAAAGGATATCAACTCCTGCCACTTATTCAGTACAAAACCAAAGTCCTAGCCCTAGCAATCAGATAAGAAAAAGAAATAAAAGGTATCCAAACTGGTAAGGAAGAAATAAAATTATCACTATTTGCAGATGACAGAATGCTATATGCAAAAAAATCATGTGAGAATCTAATAACTGTGCTGCAAGAACCATATGAAATGTTTCTGTGTCATCATCACTGAAGTATTCATTGTGTCTGACACCATGTGCAAGGCTTGTGTGGAAGCGGACAGTCTATCTTTACACGGGCATAATGATTAAGTTTTCTTATCATTTAATGACTGTTTCAAAGAATTACATTACCAATGGGCACACCTCTCTCTTGATTGGGAAAAACTGCGGATTAGCCTATCATCACAGGAAAGTGGTTTTTTTTAAATGTAACAATGTTTCCACTACTGTATTATAAATATGACTAAAGTGCTGTAGACCATAAACATCCTATAATGATTCATACATTAGTGTTTAGGCTAGGCTACTGAGAAGCAATCATATGGAAGATGCTAGTTTACCATAAAGCAATCATATTAGTTCTTCTTTGTTATCAGTGAATGAATTGCTGTATCTGTCAATGAAGGAGTTTTTTTGTATTTTCATTTTTGATGTCTCACGTCAAATACATATGACATCTACAGCACTAATGTCCATAGTAACAGACAATTCATCTCATAAATAAACAACATAAACTTACTGTATCGACAAATACAGGACAGTACTCTAAATATATTTTCTCATCCTTGTGATTTTAATATTTTTTTCTAGCTTACGTTCATAGAAGAATACAATATATAATCACATTGCATACAAAATGTGTAATCAATCATTTATGTTATTGTTAAGACTTCTGGTCAACAGTAGGCTATGGGTAATTAAGTTTGGTGGGGGGGGGTGTAAAAGTTATATAGGCAGATTTTCAACTATTTAGGAGGCTGAAACCCACTAAGCCCTGAGTTGTTCAAGACTCAACTGTATTTTCCACATTTTCTATGCTGAATATGTTTTTTTGTCAATAAGTGTTTATGAAAATTTTCTGTTAACAATTTTCTACTTAAAAGTAACGTATTCACAGTAGAGTATGTGTGTGTGGGGGGTACACTTTAATATTTTGTTTAAGATACTGCCTGGCAGGCAGCCCCGGTGGCACAGCGGTTTAGCACCGCCTGCAGCCCAAGGCATGATCCTGGAGACCCTGGATCGAGTCCCAAGTCAGGCTCTCTGCATGGAGACTGCTTTTCTCTCTGCCTCTCTTTCCCTCTCTGTGTCTCTATGAATAAATAAATAAAATCTTAAAAAAAAAAAAAAAAGATACTTCCTGGCATTCTCTTAACCAAACTGAGTGCTTTAAAAAATTCTAAGTGAGAAAAACAATAGTCTAAAAAATAATGACACTGTGACTCAATGAGAATTTTACTCTATCAGATATATATTAAATTAAAAAAATTTTTTTAAAGATTTTATTTATCAACTCTTGACAGAGAGAGAGAGAGAGAGAGAGAGAGAGAGAGAGAGGCAGGCAGAAACACAGGCAGAGAGAGAAACAGGTTCCCTGCAGGGAGCTTGACATGGGACTCGATCCCAGGTCTCCAGGATCAGGCCCTGGTTTGAAGGCGGTGCTAATCCGCTGAGCCACCCAGGTTGCTCTAAATTAAAATTTTTAAACAAAAAAAGCAAAAACAAAGTAAGTAGGTCCTTCTACCTTAGATAAGCTAACTTTTTTATTCATAAACAAAATCCCATTCATTCAGAAAGTCAGAAGTCCTTTCCAAATCAACACATTGAATAAGACCTTTTTTGAATGGTCCTACGCCTCTGAAATGCCATTTGTACTCAGCTTAAAAATTAGAAACTTTTCCCTTTAAACATTCATTCTACAACTAGGTAAAATCTTTTTAAAGATTTACTTTCTTTAAGTGGGGGGAGGAGGAGAGACTCTTAAGCAGACTCCATGCTGAGTGCAGAGCCTAGTTTGGGGCTGGATCCCATGACCGGAGCTGAAATCAAGAGTCAGATGCTTAACCAACTGAGCCACCCAGGTGCCACAGCTAAAATCCCTTTTTACTAACAGGGATTCAGAAAGCTCAGTGCATGTTTGTATTCTGTGGCTAACATGAGCAGTTCCATACAACGGGAAGAGCACAGAACAGAAAACAACTTTCAGATTCTCTTGGCTCAGTTTGAGGAAGTCGTATTTTTTCCCTTGCCCACTGATAACCCCTCACAGAAGTGATCATCTCCTTAATTGTATTAGACAAACATTTACTGAGTATTTTCTATGTACCCTGACACTTTTATAATCGGAAAATCATCTTTGGATAAAGAGATTTTCAAAACCTAGGCAGGCCCTTCCCAAACGCAGAAAAAATTTAAAGCCATTGGTGAAACAAAATTTAAAGGTACCAGAACTGCTTAGGAATTCAGGAAAAGACAAATTTAGATTTAAATTATTTTTGGCATGCAAAGGGAAGGCCAGCAGCTGGTTTCCCCTTAGCCAGAACTGCTTAGTCTCTAAGAAACACACATCTTAGATCTGGGAGTAAATAACTGAAAACAGAAGTTTCTGCGTGCCACATCTGGGACACTGAGTTTTAATTTTTGAAGTACTCTTGTCCATTTTGTGTATTTTAAACTACAGTGTTTTATGCACGCTATTTTATGCATAATCAACTCTTGACAAAAAAAATCCTTCTAACCCTTATCACAAATATTAAGAAATTGTCTCACCTGCTCAGATTGTGTGAGCTTCATGGCTTCAGAAAGATATGCTGGTTAAGAAAAAAAAAAGGCACATTAATATGAATGTCAATTATCTTGTAATCAACAGGTCAAAGGAAGAGCTCTAATACTCCTATGACAAAAAGAATAGTATTAGAATTTAGAAGCAATTCTGCTACATAGTTATCCTGTTCCTGAAAAGAAACAAGGTGGGGATTTTAAAACAGGATTCCTAACTTCTCCAAGAAAGAAGTCAGTGGTAATCAACTGTAGATATTCTCTACCCTATCAAAGTGTTTGTTCTTCAAAATCCTTGTAAGATTTCATAATTAAGAAAGTAAGGATGGCCTAATCAGAATTATAGGATCAGGTAGGATAAAAATTAAACAAGAACCTAACACAACCTCATTACTCACTTTGATCAGAAAAATATCAAGAAATGATTATTAGTATCTTTTTACCCACATGAATACCTGGACTATATCATTTTGGCCTCCTAGAGAACTACTTTTATTGAACTATTTGAGCTATCCCATCAACCTATTATGAATCAGGTAGTTAAGAGCCATAAGAACTTGTTGACATGGGACGCTTCACTGGTTGGGCATCTGCCTTCAATTCAGGGCATGGTCCCGGGATCGAGTCCCACATCGGACTCCCCTTAAGGAGCCTGCTTCTCCCTCTGCCAGTGTCTCTGCCTCTCTGTTTCTCATGAATAAATGAATAACATCTTAAAAAAAAAATTCTTGACATTATTTATTTATTTTTAAGGCTTTTATTTATTCATGAGAGACATAGAGAGGCAGAGACACAGAGGGAGAATCAGGCTCCATGCAGGGAGCCTGATGTAGGACTCGATCCGAGGACTCCAGGAACACTCCCCAGGCTAAAGGCAGACACTAAACCGCTGAGCCACCCAGGCATCCCTTGACATTATTTATTGTAAGCAAGTTGTTGAGGATAGTTATAATCTTTTTTATAAAGACCACAAATGATCAGTAACTCAATGAACTTCTCTGACCCTTAGGATCAGTTCCTGGATGATACAATTTACTTGAATTTAAATAATCACTGTAAAAGTCCCTATTTCTCCTCTCTGAGCTATCTTCTAGAAAGCTCAAAGCCAAGTTCTTCTATCAAATAAGCAAGAACTCATGGTGTATTCTGTGAACAATGCTTTAGGCACTCCTCATTTTATCTTTGTGGATTCCCCATCTGTGTATTTTTAATTACATTTTATATTTTGTTGTATTCCTTTCTAAGGCCTTTTATATGCTATCTAGAACAAAACTGGGTATAAATAACAATCATAATAATAGATCATGTACAGTCTCTGTTTTTTATTTTCTTGCTTACTATAAACTTTTCATTATCTCTCATCCCTACATTAAGTTCCTTTTTCCCTTTTTTGCAGATACTACAAGGTAGTGTTTCTGTCATCTTAATCCAAATATTTTAATGATTCTGAATTTATGAATTAAAACTATTGTCTGCCAGATTCTACCACAGTCTTGTTTTAATATATTTTTTAATTGGAGTTTGATTTGCCAAATTACAGTATAACAACACCCAGTGCTTATCCTGTCAAGTGCCCCCCTCAGCGCCTGTACCATAGTCTTTAAGATACAGATTAACTGGGTGATTTCTCCCCAATGGAAGACAGAGTTGGTTGTACAGCCTTTGCTCTAGCCATACTTACATTTTTCCTCAACTTTTGTGCCTTTTATTCTCATAAGTCTGTAGAGCTGCATACAGACTATTTTTCCTTTTTTCTTCATGATTAAGCCTGCTGAGACATTCTACATGTGGATGAACTTTCCTAAACATCTTTCCTATTGTGTCTGCAAACACAGGTCCCTGTGTGAACTACAGTTTGCTTTAAATCCACTTTATAAACAAATGGAACAGTTTCATAAAACCAGGCTTATACCACTGAGCAGGAAGCCTAACTTGGGACTTGATCCTAGGCCTTTGTAGAACCCTAAAATCATAACATGAGAGCAGAGGATACCCAAGGACACGGAGTTCCCAAAGTACAAAAAAATCAACATGAGTCACACTGTCACTTTAAGTGTTTTCCACGCTTTACTTTAAATTTTGGGTCTTAAGGGGTACCTGCCTCTGTCAGTAGAGCATGTGACTCTTGATCTCAGGATTTTAAGTTCAAGCCCCACACTGAGTATAGAGATCACTTAAAACCAAAATCTTAAAAATATAGATGTATAACTAAAATAAAGTCTGGGTCTTAATAAAAAGGTTATTTTAAAAGAAAAAAATGGGGGGGGGGCTTGGTGGCACCATCTGTTAAGTATCCAACTCTTGGTTTTGGCTCAGGTCATCTCAGGGTTGTGATATCAAGCCCCACATTGGGTTCTGCACATCTCTCCCCCTCTGCCCCTCCCCCCACTGGTATACCCTCTCTCTTGAATGAATAAAATCTTTAAAAAAAAAAATTTCATTCATTTGAGAGAGAGAGCACAAGCAGAGGGAGAAGCAGACTCCCCACTGAGCAGGGAGCCTAACTCGGGACTTGACCCTAGGCCCTGGAGACCATGACCTGAGCCGAAGGCAGGCTCTCAACCATCTGAGGCACCCAAGCACCCCAGAGAAATAGATTGTCATCTGATCACACAGTCATGAATTTGTTCCAGAGTCACATATGCCCCACTAAGACGAAAATTTAGGAAAGAAGTACTTTTTATCTCCAAAAATTCTAACAATTCAGGTTAAACTACTTCCTTCAATTATAACACAAAACTAATATTTAAGGTAGACATTAAATAAATGATGGGGGAAAGGAACTAAAAACATGTGAAGAATTTATTACTTTTTAACACCTTTCCCTATTCTATCATGAATCTGTTAAATTGGCACCAAAGTACAAAATGTATAGCTTATCTGCACACACACAGAAAACCACTGCCTCTGAATGACAAAGACTGATCTGCTCTGAATCATTTTCCTGTTGCCATAGCTTCCTGGGAAGGTCCAGGTCAAGAACTGTTTTCAACCAAATACATATAAACACCGCACTCAAACGTCTGCTCATCTTCTGCAGTGCTCAAGTTCTAAGCATTATAGATGGTTATTATTAACTTTGCATTCAAGTTTTTGCTTTTTGCTATTTGTGAAAGAAATGAAACCCACTTAGGGAAGTGGACTGTGTAAGACTACAGTGAGAATTATATCAATCTAGTTATAGATGCTAATCGAGGATTTAAAGCAATAGATTTTTCTAACAATCCTGAAGCCTTGGGAGTCTGTGGTTTCTTAAATTTTTCTTTCAATATAGGGTGGTAAATGTGGACACATCCTCCTCCCCTGCTCCTACTGGACAGATGGCTTTTTCTTTCTGGATTTGGTATCTCAGCTTATCTGTCAAATGAGTGCTCAGATGCTCGATTTCGTCTAATCCAGGCACTGTCCAAAACATTTACAAAATAAACACCATCTGGGGTGCCTGGCTGGTTCAGTTAGTAGAGCAAGTGACTCTTGATCTTGAGGTTCTGAGTTCAAGCCCAGTGGGTTTTTTTTTTTTTTTTACTTAAAAAAAAAATCCATCAGAACACCACTAAGTATGGGGGCTATGAATTTAGCTATGTAATCTCAGGATCAGTGTTCAGTCTCAATCTCCTCTGGTCTCGAAAAGTCAAAGAGGACTCATCTTTTGCCCCAAGTTCTTTATTTCAGGTTTTCCTTTCTTTCTGTCTTTCTCAGATGAGAACCTTCCCTGTCATGGTTCTAAAATAATTTCCAAACACCAAGTTCCTTCACTTCAGAATATTATCTACATCCATTTTCCCAAACACCTCAGCTATAAGGCCTAGATAGAGAAGTCAATTCAGAAAATACTAAGCTTACTCTAACCACATTAATTTTTTTTAAAGATTCATTTATTTATTTGAGAAGAGAAAGTGTGTGTGTGTGAGCAGGGAGAGGGCCAGAGGGAGAGAATCTTCAAGCAAACTCCTTGCTGAGCATGGAGACCAACACAGGGCTCAATCCCAGGACTGTGAGATCATGACTTGAGCCAAAATTTAGTCAGGCACTTAACCAACTAAGCCGCCCAGGCGCCCCTAACCATGTCAATTTTCAAGCTAGCATTACAATCACAACTCCACTCTAAAATACAAGGCTATTTTTAACCAAGTCTGAACTCCAAATCACATCAGCTCAGTGGGATTAACTAATCATACTTAAATTCTATCTCCCTAATTAGAGCTAATGGGATCCAAAAGGCTGCCTTTTTATCTTTTGTATTGCTGAGAATCTTGTAGAATGTAGATACTGAGAAAGTGAGAGGGGTGTAAAGCCCAACATCAGTCTTCACTCCTCAAAGACGGATGTAGGATAGAAATGAAGGAGACCTTTCTCCATTTTATATACTCAATCTTCTGCTGTTCAATACACAATGTATGCTGATCACCCCATTGTAATATATTTTATACATGTGTAACTACAACCATTGTGGGATATTTAATTAAAGGTATTATTTCACTGGCATTCATACACAACACTTTTTAAAAAATAGTGTATGGTACATTTTCTTTTCTGTATAGTGACTATAAATTTAACAATATGATTCACAACAAAATATGGTTTCTGAAAGATTTAAAGAGCACTGGTTGCCAAGTTTAATGTTGTATAAAAAAGCTCCCCATAAAATTCACCATAAAAATTCAAAAAGACTTACGGGGTACCTATTACGCTCTTGGCTCTACTGCTGAAGGAGTATACTTCAGTGGCAAAACTAATTTTTTAACAATAAGACTTGAAATTTTATCTGAAAAATCACCAGCTCGTAGGCAAAAATCACTGACATAAAAGAACTTATTCAAACCAGTATCCACTGTGTGGTCTGTATTTCAGCACTAAGGCAACACTGGAAGGGTATACTACCAAGAAACAGCATGGCTTTAATCATCACAGTGGCCTAGAAGGAGAAAAAGTGTCTTTCTCCAGCAGAAAGACTGTAAGACTTGCTGTAAGGAAGGTGACTTATTTTGAATGCAGCATGAATAAAACACTCCCTCGTCAAAGCTTTTAGGTTTTTTTTCTTTAAGAATTCATTCATTCATTCATTCATTCACTCATTCATTCATGAGAGACACAGAGAGGCTGAGACACAGGCAGAGGCTCCCCGCAGGGAGCCCAATGCAGTACTCAATTCCAGGACCCTGGGAACACAACCTGACCAAAAGGCAGATGCTCAACCACTGAGGCACCCAGGTGCCCCAGCTTTTAGTTTGTTAATCAGCCAACAGAAACCAGTCTGTACAAAACAGACCCCAAAGATCTATTTCTGAGTTCAACATATTGCCTGGGATAGAATGAAGTGTCTGATAAGTCATTAATTCTAAATTCCGTACCTAAAAGAAAGCTATCATCAGCATACCATAGGCATGAATGTACAGATGAAATATTCAGAAGGAAGCTAAAAAAGAATACTATCAGCATCTTAGAAAACAAATTTAGTGAAAACTAACTGGTTAGAATTTAGTTTTTGCTTTCATAATCCAAAACGCCTATTTGAAATCCATTTTTCCATAATAACTAAGATAAACTGGTAGACTTCTTGCAATCACTTCTAGCTTTAGGGATCTCTGGACTCAGAAAGCTGTGTTCAGGAGTCATTTACCAATATGGCATGGCATGCAACCTTCACAATTTAGGAAGATTATGTTAAGGATCAACCGGGAAATCCAGCATACTTACTTGAAAAGTAATCCAAACCGATGATCTGGTGGGTCAGTAGTGTCAACCTTGTATACGCAGGGCAATAACACATCATTATTGTGACTTTTGTTCTGAATAAATTGTTGAGATATGCTGGAGAAAAGAAATTGCCCTCCAGTTTTAAAGTCAGTATTTCTTTAGAAGAACACTCACCTGAAGCCTTTTTATGACAAGAAATCGCCTCTTCGTATTTCCCTGCAGCTAATAAACGATCTGCTCGTCTGCTCTGTTGATGAGCCTAGAAGACAAACATTCCTAAATTCCTCTCAATTATATATATATATAAAAAAAGACTTAAAAAATTCTTTTGACAAGATAAATAATCTGCCACACATCAAACCATCACAGCTCTGTCTGTAAGGAATCTAATGGGTAGCTCCTAGAGCTGTAGCATCTGAAAGAAGTTAAAACTTTTCTCAACTCTACCAATAAACCATCAAGTTTCACGTCACACACTTAACTCCTTCAGTGATCCACATTCTTTTACTCTTTAAAGATTAACCAAGAGTTACCATCACAGATTATTACTTAAAATGTGTATTTAATTTTTAACAATCTCTTTTCAAAACAAGTTATCTTGCAGATCCCTTCACTAGTCTGTATCATTTAAAAACTATAATCAGGAAATTACAGAAAACTCAAGCTTCTCTTATATCCCTTTCAACATTAAATTTACTATTCAAAATAGAAATTTGAACACTGTACAGCTGAGGAATTAATAATATGGATATTTAATATTACAGCAATTTTTTTTCAGGTACCACTGACCAAAACAACAAACTCAGAAGTTCTGAAAGCAAATGACTGAAGTGCTCCAGAATATGAAGATAAATGGATTAATAAGTAGTTATCAGCCTCTTCAAATCTGTGCTACATTTTAAGAGTTCCTACAACCTTATGAGTATCCCTCCCTTTCTTAAATAAGGAGATCCAGCAGACATATAGGGGCCACATATCTTACCCAAGATTATACAGTTAAGCAGGCAAGGAGAAAGAAAGGATCAACTCAATTCTAGTGTAGTCTTCCTCACAAACTCACAGATGATTTAGCAAAGCTTATTAAAAAGGGGGGGGGGGGAGCACTGTATGCCTATGTACACAGGAGCATTAATCACAATGGCCAAAAGGTGGAAGCAATGCAAATATGCATCAACAGATCAACGGATAAACAAAATGTAGTATCTGTACACAATGGAATCTGTACTCATCCTTGAAAAGGAAGGAAATTCTGACACATGTCACAACAGGGATGAACTCCAAGGACATTAACGCTAATAATAAAATATAAAATAAGCCAGTTACAAAAAACAAATGCTGTATGATCCTGCTAACATGGTATCTAAAGTAGTCAAACTCATAAAAGCAGAAAGTGAGATGGTGGTTGCCAGGGGGTGGCAGGAGAGAAAACGGAGTTGTTGTTGAAGCTGCAGAGTTTCAGTTTTGCAAGGTGAAAGGTTCTGGAGATCTGTTGCACAACAAGTGAATATACTTGCAACTATACTGTGTACTTAAAAATTATAAAGGGTAAATTTTATGCTTTGTGTACTTTACCACATTTTTTAAAAAAAATTAAGTTTATCTTTTTTTAAGTAATCTCTATACTTAATGTAGGGCTTGAACCCACAATCCCAAGATTGAGTCACATGCTCTTCCAACTGAGCCAGCCAGGCGCCCTTTACCTCAGTTTTTTAAGAAGGCAAAAAGCATAATCTGTTCTGTCAGGTGTAAAGTGATTTATCTTGAATGCTTTTCAAAAACTGCCACAGATGCCTCATAAAAATACTTCAGAGAATCAGTTTGGTAACTGAGATTAGAAATATTCTGGGCATGTTTGCAAACCCTGCTCAATGTAAAACAGAGGTGAAAACAAAAGTAGAAAACACACTCTCAGCAATGCTTGCTGTTTACTTTCCCTTCTATTTTTGTAAGGAAGACACAGCAACACTCTTTAAAAGCAAGATCATCTATTTCAACTGTTTCAGAGGCTTTTTATTCTCAAATAATAATGAAACTTTTCCCTTAAGTCTCAATTTATTCCTGAAAAAGGCAAAATAAATGGCTACGGGCTTAAAATACTTTTAACTGAGCAAAAAATATGTTGTGAACATAGTATATTTTACAGTACCCAGGAATGATACAGATCTTTTGGGAAGAGAATATACATGAAGCTAAATTATGATCAACACGATTTCTCTAAGTAGTGTGTTCTGATAATACAGTTAATCCAAATGGCAGCCGATCAACAAGGTTCTAGGTCTAGGTAGTACAAGAAAAAGAAAGGGGAGAATTTGCAGGTGCCGTAATCTTTCTGAGCTTTGAAAAAAGCTTTTCTTAAGAGACAAACCTGCTCTGAAATTCAAGTGGATGGCAAAGTGCAGATCCAACCTTACCGCAAACCCATGGCTCTGGACTCAAGTCTTGGCTCTCCCACTAACCATCTAAATTATTTCATCCTTTAGGTTCTGTAAATGATAGACACAGACCAGATTTTGTGCTTCAAGCTTTAATGGACTACAAATCACCTGGGAATTTGGTTAAACTGCAAACTAATTCAGTAGGTGTAGATCAGGTGCAGCTAAGTGTCTGGCTCCTGGACACTTTGAGAAGCAGAGATGAGATGCTCTCTTAGGTCACCTCGCTCTGTGCTATGTCTCTATGATCTGTGTCTCTGATGACATTAACTGTTTTCTACCTTGTACTATACTTATGAAGCTCCCTATTTCAACTTTAAGCTCCACAGTAACAGAAAAAATGGTTTCTTGAACACCAAAGAAACAAGAAGTTCTCAAGTGGTGAGAACAGGATCTCTTATCTCTCCTGACTTCATTAAAAATTCCCCATGTAAAGTCTAATTTCTTCTGATCACTCTGCCAATTCAGGAGTTACAGCTTTTTTTCTTTTTTCTCTTTTTTAAAGATTTTATTTATTCAGGAGAGACACAGAAAGAGAGAGGCAGAGACATAGGCAGAGGGAGAAGTGGGCTCCATCCGGGTACTCCAGGACCATGCCCCAGGCCGAAGGCAGACACACTCAACCAACCGCTGAGCCACCCAGGCATCCCCAGTTACAGCTCATTTAAAAACACACCCCTACTCTAGATTATGTGGCGCCAAGCAATCAAATTCTCTACTAAAAAAAAAAAAAAAAAAAATACGGGACGCCTGGGTGACTAAGTGGTTTGGCATCTGCCTTTGGCTCAGGTTATGATCCCGGGATCCTGGGATCAAGTCCTGCATCGGGCTCCCCACAGTGAGCCTCCTCCTCCCTCTGCCTATGTCTCTGCCTCTCTCTCTTTCTGTCTTTTATGAATAAATAAAATCTTAAAAAAAAAATACAATTCCTACTAAGGTCTTTTAGACATGTAGCAAGCCCAGACTATTTACAGAGCTTGACTGGTTGAAATCTCAGCTTGAACACTTACTAAACACATGAATTTGACTTCCTTAATTTTCTGAGTTTTTTTCCATCTCAAAAATAAGAGTATCGTGAATATCAAACTAATTAACAGACAATAAAAGCTTTGGCAGTACTTGACATTAAGCTCAGAATGTAGTTGGGGAAACTAAACTGCTTTTTTTCCTAACTGAAAATATTATCGGAAATTTATTTTGGTAATACTTATTTTTATTTATTATTATTATTGATATTTCTTTTTTTTAAAGTAGGCTCCACGCCCTATGTGAAGCCCAACTCAGGGTGTGAACTCACAATGCTGAGATCAAGACTTAGCTGAGGTCAAAAGTCGGACATTTAATCAACTGAGCCACCCAGATTCCCCAATACTTATTTTTAAAACAATCTTTAAAGAACCCTTTAAAATCAATTTCTTTAAATACTGTTCTTGGTAGAATCACAACCTTTAAATACATTGTCTATAAGTTTCCTTAGTAATTTAAAATAAAATAGAAACAGTAAGCAATTGAAATGGAAACAGACTCCAAAAGCAATCTGGGCACTGATATATTTTAATTCTGATAACATGTTTTTCTTTTGCCAAGTATTTTAAGATGCACTAGGATTTATGGAAAAGGCTTTATCATTATTTCACATTCATTCAAAAAGGATAAAAGACACTAGGTCTTTATGAATGGCTTCATTAAACAATTAAAAAAATGTTTAAGCCAAGAATGCATATAGTTTGGGTACTAAAGAAAATAAATTAAGGGGCAGCCCAGGTGGCTCAGCGGTTTAGCTGCCTTCGGCCCAGGGCCTGATCCCTGGGGCTCCCTGCAGGGAACCTGCTTCTCCCTCTGCCTGTGTCTCTGCTTCTCTCCCTCTCTGTGTGTCTCTCATGAATAAATAAATAAAGTCTTTAAAAATTTTTTTAAATAAATAAAAGCACAATGCAATTTAAAAAAAAGAAAAAAGATTAAGCCTAAATTTTATTTACCTTTTTCTTAAAGTATCAATATTGGCAGGAAATTGTTAGGCGGGAAAGGCTACCAACACTCTTCAAGAGCTTCAACTCCATTAACCCATTTTCTTGTCCCTCACCAGTAAATAAATGAGCTCAATTTTTTGTCTCTTTAGCTCTGGATTTTGTATAAAAGCGTATAAATCTTAGGGCACCTGGGTGGCTCAGTTGGTTAAGCATCTGCCTTTGGCTTAGGTTATGATCCCAGGGTCCTGGATCAAGCCCCATGTGGGGCTCCCTGCTCAGTGAGGATCCTGCCTCTCCCTCTCCCCTCTGCTTATGCTCTATCTCTCCCTCAAATAAATAAAATCTTTAAAAAAAAAAAGTGTAGAGGGGTGCCAGGATGGCTCAGTTGGTTAAACATCTAACTTTTGCTCAGGCCATGATCTCAGGGTCCTGAGACTGAGGCCCCGTGTCAGGCTCCCCACTCTCTACTCTGCGAGAGTATGCTTGTCCTATACCTTCTCCCTCCGCTCCAGTCAACACTTGCGCTGTGTCTCTCTCAAATAAATAAATAAAAATCTTTAAAAATAAAAAAAGTATATAAATCTTTCATAAACATCCGTGTTTTCCAAACCAACAGAACAGAAACAAATTCATAAAGAGAACTGGTGGTTTTCAGAGGGAAAGGTGTGGGTTGATGGGTGAAATAGGTGAAGGGGATTAAGAGATACAAACTTCCAGTTATATAATAAGTCACTGAGATGGAAAGTGCAGCACAGGGAATGTAGTCAATGATATTGTAATAATGTTGTATGATGACAGACGTGACTACTTACTGGTGACTACTTATTGCTTATGGTGAGCACTAAATAACGTATAAAATTGTTAAATCACTATGTTATATACCTGAAACTAATATAATACTATGTCAACTATAGTTCACAATTAAAAAAATCAATGTTTTCTGTCCTAATTATCTTTTCCACTCAAATATGTCACAGTTAACTAATCATTAGTAGTTGCTTCTCATAGGTATTTTCTTTTTTAATTCAGGTATAGCTGACAATTAACATTACATTAGTTTCAGATGTACATGATTTGTGTAAACTACAAAATGATCACCACAATAAACCTATTTAACATCATACCATAAACTGCTACAAAAAACATTTTTTTAGAGGTGGGGAACAGAGGGAAAGACATAATCTTAAGCAGGCTCCTCGCCCAGCACAGAGCCCCTGTGTGGGGCTTGATTTCAGGACCCTCTGATCATGACCTGAGCCAAAATCAAGAGTCAGATGCTTAACCAACTGAACCAGTCACCCCAAAAACTTTTTTCTTTGGATGAAGACTTCTAAGATCTACTACTTTAGCGCCTTTCAAATATGCAATACAGTATTATTAACTATAGTCACCATGCTATACATATATCCTAGGACTTATTCATAATTGCAAGTTTATACCTTCTGATCTCCTTCATCCATTCTGACCACCCCCTCATTTCCATCTAAGGCAACTACCAATGTGTTCTTTTATGAGCTTGTGTTTTGGTTTTGCTTTTTAAAGTTCCATATATGTGAAATCACACAGATCTGTCTTTCTCTTATTTCACATAGCATAATGCCCTCTATGTCCATTCATGTTGTCATAAATGGCCAAGATTTCATTTTTTGTGTGTGTGGCTAAATAATATTCTATGTATAAGTACCACACCTTCTTTATCCGTTTTTCCATCAATGTAAACTTAGGCTGCTTCCATATCTTGGCTATTGTAAATAATGCTTCAATGAACATGGGGTCCACATATCTTTTCAAGTTATTGTTTTCATTTTCTTCAAATGCCCAGAAGTGGAACTGTTGGATCATAAGGTAGTTCTATTCTTAATTTGAGAGCCTCCATACTGTTTTGTATGTAATGGTTGTACCAACCTGCACTCTCACCAATAGTGCACAAGGTAATGGATGCTGCTTTTATGATTGGGTTATGTCATTTCCATCTTGGTAGCACTCTCTCTCCCTTGCTCACTTTAATGAAGACAACAGTCATGTTGTGAACTGCTCACATGAAGGAACTGAGGGTAGTTTGCCAACAGCCAGCAAGGAACTGAATCTTATCATCAGTCATGTGAGTTTGGAAGCAGCTCCTGCCCCACAGAACCTTCACAAATGGGACCACAGCCCCAGGTGACACCTTGATGGAAGTCTTAAGAGATCCTGAAACAAAGCACCTAGTGAAGCCATGCCCTTATTCCTGGCTCACAGAAATTGAGAAAACAAACGTGTGTTATTTTAAGCTCCTAAATTTTGGAATAATTGGGGGTATAACTCATATACTAATAGTAGGGCATCTTCATCTTTTATTGTAAGTTGCCTCAAACTGTATTCAGAATTTTTTTTTTTAAAGGTAACCTCTACATCCAAAGTGAGGTTTAAACTCACAACCCTGAGATCAAGACTCACATGCTCTACTGACTGAGCCAGTCAGGCACTCCTAGAAATAGGTAATGTTTAAATAGGTAAAGCAGCAACTGGCCAATCCTCATGAGGATGTGATACTATATCACTGAGTACTGAGTATTAGATTTCATGATAATACAATCTCATATTAAAGTACTTTCTGGGATTTAGGATTTACAATAAACTGATGTAATTTTGCTGAGAACCTCTCATTCTCATGGAGATTTAGATTTATGATCCAGCTATGAGGGAGTAGCTGGCATTGGTTTATCTCCAGTTATAGACAATAACAAAGCTGGATACAATATATAAAAGCAAGTTTACAGACACTGAACAAAAAAGTACTAGAAAGCTACATTTTCAAGAAAAGGGAAAAGCACAAGGTGAGACCTACATTCACCTGGCTTTCTTTCTGAGAGCACTTTCCAAAATATAGTGCAAAAAAATAAAACCCAAGCAGAAGGCAGTATCTAACTGGGAAGAGAGAGGGACTGAAGTCAAAAGCCTGGAATTTGAGGAGGGTCCAGCGCTGGACGGAACTGCAGTAATAAAAAAGACAACCTAAAAATAGGCATAAGAAAATCCTCAGGTCCCAAGCCAATGCCTAAGCTGCACAAGCATAGACTATAATTCCAGGAGGCCTAGCAGACACTCTGTGCAGACATTTCAGAAGCCAGTGCTGGGGAGACAGGTTGCAGTTTAGACCTGGACTGAGTATAGTAACCTTGGTGAACACCAGGGCTTCAATTAAGGCCCCAGGAACCCTAGGAGGGATCACATTCTCGGCACTACGGGTGAAACGAAAATAGGCCCAAAAACCAAATTTAGACTAGATCACAGTGATCTGCCAGTATTTTAACTGCCAACCAGAACAAAATACTCTTTAGAGGAAGGTGCCTATTTCAGTCTCTACAATATATTGTCCACAATGTATGACATACAAAAAACACAGTAAGCATGTGAAGCAGGAAAAAGTGACCGCTAATAAAGACAATGGAAATCGACTCTGAGATAAACCATATTTTGGAAATAACAAAGTATTTGTCCCACTAGGTTCTCAAACTTAAGAAAAGGGAGTATGTCAAGAAAGTTTTAAGTGGTTGTAACTAATGTTGACATTCAGGAATTAGCCAAATAATAGAAATCTGCAGATTTAAGTAAAGCAGTCAAGCCTAATGAGGCAGAGGGAGAATTTGATTTTCTTTGAGCCTCAGGTTCCCTACATTCCTAGACCCACCCACATTGTAGCCCTGCCCTTCTTGCACTTTTCTTTTGATTCCAGTAAGTTACCTCAATAAAATTATCCCTTTTGGCATAAGCTAATCTGAAGTGCCTTTCATCACCTACAACCAGTGAAAATCCTAACTACAACTAGATTACTAAGGGACTCCATAAAGAAGTACCTTCTACTTCCACATACTAATGGCTTTATTTTTTAAATAGATTTTATTTATCTGACAGAGAGAAAGCACAAACGGCCGGGGGGAGGGGGCAGGAGCCCCCTCAACATGGGGCTTGATCCCAGGACCTGGAAATCATGACCTGAGCTGAAGGCAGACACCCAACTGACCCAGCCATCCAGGTGCCTCCTAACTGCTATAAAAACAAATTAAAAAAAAAAAAAAAAAAAACCCACAAAACAAAAAAACCCAACTTCTATTATTTTCCATTTATTTCTGGGTCCTTGAGGAAAGCTATACATAAAGATGACCAAAAAAGGAACACAATGCCAAAAAGACAGAGGAAAATGTAATGTACTCTTGAACCTTGTGATAGAGTCTTCGATAGAGAGCAAAGAAGAAGCCACATTCACCCTTTCCCAATAAATTCACTGTTAAGTCTCCTATGGGTAAGTAATATCCCCTAACAGTAAGCACTGAATTGACCTGTCAAACTAATGTAATACAATTATACTTAAGATACCCGTTCGTTCAAGTGTTTAAAAAAGTCCAGGACTTGTTTTTGATTCTAAGGATCAATTTCTCCCACATGCAGTTCTGCAGTATCTTTTTTCCCCCACCTCATTTTCAGTGTAGCTTACTTTTCTTCAGAACCGCCACCATCTGCTATGAAGACAAATCATAGGATACAATTCACCAATGAGTTGTGAAATCAATTTAGTGGGTCAAAACCAGCTTTTTAAAAAACCTAACAGTAAGTAATTAGAGGAAATATTTAAACTCTAATAGTAAATATTAGAATTTTTAAAAACCTAATACTAAGGGGTGCCTGGGTGGCTCAGTTGGTTAAGCCCCTGCCTTCAGCTCAGGTCATGATCCCAGAGTCCTGAGAAAGAGCGAGCCCTGCCTGAGTCTGGGCTTCCTGCTCAGTGGGGAATCCGCTTCTCCCTCCCCCTGCCACTCCCCTTGCTTGTGTGCTCTGTCAAATGAATAAAAAATCTAAAAAAAAAAAAAAAAAAAAAAAAAAAAAACCCTTTTTACATAGTAAATATTAGTTTTGTTTTGCATGAAATTTATGAGAGCCCCTGCATTTTGCACAATTCCAAGAGCACATGCATAATGTTGCAACTCTGCAGTAATATATACGTATGTATGCATGTACTAGTCATTATGTAAAAATCTCACTGTGGATCGCCATCAAAACAAATGGGCAAACACTGATCTAATAGTAAGATCACTATTTTAATGAGAAGTTTGCTTTCAAATCCCACTATCACCATTTACTCTGCATTTCAATGTCTTCATCAGTAAAATGGGGAAATATACAGCTACTAAAAAGACAAAATAATACAGTTGACCTTAGAGCAACATCGATTTGAACTGAACAGGTCCATTTATATGTGGATTTATTTTTCAGTAAATACAGTGCAGTACTGCAAAGTATTTTCCTTATGATTTTAGTATTTTCTCTAGTTCACTGTAAGAATATTGTACTTAATACATATATCATACAAAATGTGTTAATCCAATATTTATGTTATTGGCCAGACTTCTAGTCAACAGTAGGTTATTTATTAGTTAAGTCTTTGGGGAGTTGGGAAAATTGGAACAGCAGCATGGAGAAGAATGAAAGTGGAGCATTTTCTTACACTATACATAAAAATAAATTCAAAATCAATGAAAGTCCTAAATGTGATAGGAAACTATAAAACTCCTAGAGGAACAGGGAGCAGCAGCCCCTTTGACACTAGCCACAGCAACTTCTTACTAGACACATCTTCAAAGGAAAGGGAAACAAAATAAAAACTACTGGGACTTCAAGGAAACAATCAACAAAATTAAAAGGCAACCCACAGCATGGGAGAAGATATTTGCAAATAACATATCTTAGAAAGGGTTAGTATCCAAAATCTCTAAAGAACTTATCATCAGGGATGCCTGGGTGGCTCAGGACGTGATCCAGGAGTACCAGGATCGAGTCCCACAATGGGCTCTCTGCATGGAGCCTCCCTCTGCCTGTGTCTCTGCCTCTCCGTCTCTCATGAATAAATAAATAAAATATTAAAAAAAAAAACCTTATCAAAACCAACATCCCCCAAAACAATCCAGTTAAGAAATGAGCGGAAGACACAAATAGACATTTTTCCAAGAAGACATCCAGATGGCCAACAGACACATGCAAAGATGCTCAACAGCACTCATCATCAGGGAAATACAAATCAAAACTGTAATAAGTTATCATCTCATGCCTGTCAGAATGTGTTGGTAGAATGCAGAGAAAGGGTACACTATTGGTGGGAATGCACCCTGGTGCAGTCAATCTGGAAAACAGTATGGAGGTTCCCCAGAAAATTAAAACTATCATACCACCCAACAATTGCACTACTAGGAATTTATCCACAGAATACAAAAATAGTGATTCAAAGGGGCACATGCATCCCAATATTTATGGTACCATTATCAACAATAATCAAATTATGGAAAGAGCTCAAATGTCCATCAACTGATGAATGGATAAAGACGTGATTTAAAAAAAAAAAAACGTGTTTTATATATATACACGTGTGTGTGTTTGTGTGCGTGTGTACAAAAAGAATGAAAGGGGCAGCCCGGGTGGCTCAGCGGTTTAGCACCGCCTTTGGCCCAGGGTGTGATTCTGGAGATCCAGGATCAAGTCCCACGTCTGGCTCCCTGCATGGAGCCTGCTTCTCCCTCTGCCTGTGTCTCTGCCTCTCTCTCTGTGTGTCTCTCATGAGTAAATGAATAAAAAGAGAGGAGAGGAGAGGAGAGGAGAGGAGAGGAGAGGAGAGGAGAGGAGAGGAGAGGAGAGGAGAGGAGAGGAGAGGAGAGGAGAGGAGAGGAGAGGAGAGGAGAGGAGAGGAGAGGAGAGGAGAGGAGAGGAGAGGAGAGGAGAGGAGAGGAGAGGAGAGGAGAGGAGAGGAGAGGAGAGGAGAGGAGAGGAGAGGAGAGGAGAGGAGAGGAGAGGAGAGGAGAGGAGAGGAGAGGAGAGGAGAGGAGAGGAGAGGAGAGGAGAGGAGAGGAGAGGAGAGGAGAGGAGAGGAGAGGAGAGGAGAGGAGAGGAGAGGAGAGGAGAGGAGAGGAGAGGAGAGGAGAGGAGAGGAGAGGAGAGGAGAGGAGAGGAGAGGAGAGGAGAGGAGAGGAGAGGAGAGGAGAGGAGAGGAGAGGAGAGGAGAGGAGAGGAGAGGAGAGGAGAGGAGAGGAGAGGAGAGGAGAGGAGAGGAGAGGAGAGGAGAGGAGAGGAGAGGAGAGGAGAGGAGAGGAGAGGAGAGGAGAGGAGAGGAGAGGAGAGGAGAGGAGAGGAGAGGAGAGGAGAGGAGAGGAGAGGAGAGGAGAGGAGAGGAGAGGAGAGGAGAGGAAGAAAGGAAAGAAAAGAAAAGAAAAGAAAATAAAAGAAAAGAAAAGAAAAGAAAAGAAAAGAATGAAAGCCTGCAATTTGCAAAGACATGGATGGAACTAGAGGGTATTATGCTAAATGAAATAAGCCAGTCAGAGAAAGACAACTACCATATGATTTCACTCATACTGGAATTTAAGAAACAAAACAGATGACATGAGGGAAAGAAATTAAGAGAGAGACAGAGAGAGGAAGGGGCAGGCAAACCAGAAGAGATTCTTAACTATAGAAAATAAATAGGGTTGGGACACCTGGGTGGCTCAGCAGTTGTGTGTCTGCCTTCAGCTCAGGGTGTGATCCTGGGTCTAGGGATCGAGTCCCAAATCAGGCTCCCTGTGAGAAGCCTGCTTTTCCCTCTGTGTCTCTGGCTCTCTCTCTGTTTCTGGCTCTCTCTCTCTCTCTCTCTCTCTCTCTCTCTCTCTGTGTGTGTCATTCATGAATAAATAAAATCTTAAAAAAAAAAGGTTTGCTGAAGTGCGGGTGGGTGGGGGGAATGGATAAGGGAGTGATGGTATTAAGGAGGGTACTTGTGATTGAGCACCAGGTGTTATATGTAAGTGATGAATCACTAAATTCTACTCCTGAAACTAGTATTACACTATATAGGGATGACTAGGTGGCTTAGCGGTTGAGTGTCTGCCTTCAGCTCAGGATGTGATCCTGGAGTTCCAGGATCAAGTCCTGCATCAGGCTCTTGCATGGAGCCTCCTTCTCCTCCCTCTGCCTGTGTCTCTGCCCCTCTCTCTGTGTGTCTCTCATGAATAAATAAACAAAATCTTAAAAAAAAAAAATTTACACTATATGTTAACTAGAATTTAAATAAAAACTTGAAACATTAAATAAAGATTATGATCATGAAAAAAGGAAATATTTAAGTGTATGTAAATACTAGTAATGTAACAGGCATGTTTAAATTATGTTCTTATTTATTATTAATATTCTTTACAGGGGAGGGGGTGCCTGGGTGGCTCAGTTGGTTGAACGACCAACTCCTGATTTCAGCTCAGTCATGATCTCACAATTGTGGAACTGGGCCCTGCAGTAGTCTCTGCACTCAGCAGGGAGTCTGCTTGAGCTTCTCTCTCCCCATCTGCTCCTCCCCCCCACACCATTTCAAATAAACCTTAAAAAATTCTTTATGATTATTGTTGAATATCCAGAAAACAGAAAATAATAAAGGAATGTACAGAAATTTAAGGAAGATAGTAACTTCATACATAAAAATTGAGAGTATAATCATATAAAAAAAAGTCTTGGGACCCCTGGGTGGGCTCAGTGGTTGGGCATCTGCTTTCATCTCAGGATATGATCCTGTAGTCCTGGGATAGAGTCCCACATTGGGCTCCCTGCATGGAGCCTGCTTCTCCTTCTGCCTATGTCTCTGCCTCTGTGTCACTCATGAATAAATAAAATCTTAAAAAAAAAAAAAGTCTTTGGGTAGTCAGAAGTTTTATGTGCATTTTTTGACCTCATAGGGGGGTCGACACCCCTAATCCCCACGTTGTTCAAAGGTCAACTGTATGTATAAAATGCCTGATGCCAACCCCAGCACTTAGTAATTGTTGGGTAAGTCTTAGTGCTCTGCCATCACCTTTTCCCAGAGAGCTTCCACTGAGCCCAATGTAGCTGTGACAGAATAAACTCTACTTGAATTTTTTTAGGGCAACAAGAAGTGGTGGTTCAAAATAGCCTCTTTTTGACCTTCAAGATTTCACTGCCACTGTAAGTAAGATGGGATAATTATAAAGATTCTGGGTATGTACAAGGTCATTCTCTGGACCATGATACCAGATTCCTTAAATGAGAAATGACTAGAGGAAAGCTCAGTTACTCAACAAAACGTTCTCAGTACTCTTAATAGAGCCAAACACACAACTGGGCCACACAGTCACATGGACCCTTGTCCTCAGAGTCTGCAGAGTAGGTAAACAAAGTATGAGCAACAGTCATGTGTAAATTATGGTCTGACATCACTTCCCAAATAGGCAGTAAACAAATTAAAGAACTATAAATTATCTCACAAAAGTCTTGACATTTGCTACCAGCACTCACTTTGCCAAAATTAAATGGAAAGAAATGCCTAAATATACACTAAGTGACTTTATAATTTTTCTGTATTAAAAATTGACAAAAAGAAAAAAGCTGATGAAATAAAACTTATTCAGTCCAAAGACTAGTTATTCCCCCACCCCCAAAAATGGAAATATGATTTCGTTTTTCATTTAACCAATTTCAAAAACCAGAGAACTAGAACACGGTATTTGTATTATATATTAAATGACTATTAAAAAAAAACGTTATTTATTTATTCATGAGAGACACACAGAGAGAGGCAGAAACATAGGCAGAGGGAGAAGCAGGCTCTCTGTGGGGAGCCTGATGAGGGACTCGAGTCCCAGGAACCTGGGATCATAACCCTGAGCCAAAGGCAGATGCTAAACCACTGAGCCACCCATTTAGGTGTCCCTAAATGACTATTTTGAACCAGTCTCCTCTGTATCTTAATCTACTGCCAGGAAATAAGCATACACAGCCCTTACTGTAAACCTGACATAAAAGAATCAATACTAAAACAAAGACGTTGTGATCCACCAATCTAAGTAATTACTTAATTTCTCTCAGTCTCGTCTCCTTTTTCCATAAAACTGGGAAGCAGTTCTTCCTAAATTCCAAGGATGCTCTGAGGATACATAATTATAAACCAGGTACTGTAATAAATCCTTATACAACAAATCTGGACTACACTAGAATGTCATTAGAAAAAGGATACTGGGATTTTCACAGGCACTCATTAACTCATAGCATGAGAACTATTTCTCATGTTCAGTCAACTGGATACTGAGTTAACTGCTGACAACAAAAAGTGATCTTAAAACACACACACACACACACACACACACACAACCCAATCTTTTAAAATTGAGTGGCAAATTCACAGGCCTCCCATAGGTACAGAGCAGTTAAAATGATCCAAGTAAATGTTAATCTCTGTTCAACTGTTATCTTCCAATAAACAGCTAGGCTAGGACTCAGATCTTTCAAATCTCAAATGGTTTAAGAATTCAAGATGCCAAATTTCTGATGTTTGTCCACATACATTTTATGGCTGGATTATGGAATTATGCTAGCCTGCTAAACAAGGCTCTAGCCAAAATTCTCCCCTACAGAAAGATAATACTACTGTAACCATTAAACTAATTTTTCCTAAACTGGTGATTCTGCTGCTCCATCTACAGCTGTCACCCAGTGCCAGTCTTCTCATAAGCTACCACACACTAGTAGGGCAGTTGGCTGGTGTTATGCTGCAGCCTGTAGCCAAATAAAGTGACGCTAACTGGAACTGAACCAATCGTCACTTTGCAAGGACACTTGAACTTTGAAGCACTCTGTAAACTGGTTATTTCTAATAATATTTCTGTGTGAAGTTTCAGTATTGAGTCATCCCTCCATTAGATCTCACTGTAAACTATACGTTGCCTTAAAAACAAAGAAAGCGCAAGATATGTCCCTGGTTTTTAAAAAATTCATAAATCTCATCCAGCTCTTTTTAAGTGTAAACAATTCTTACCAATAGGGGCAGGCTCAACTTAAAACTGGGAGGTGCTTCTCACAGAAGCTAACCTGGCACCAGTCATTTGGGAGCAGCTTTAGGTCCTAGAATCTTAGGCTTTTCAAGCTCAGCAAGTCCAAGTCTTCATTTTACAAATGAGATTTTAAATTAAGAGCTTATGGTCTGGTCACTATGACCGCTAACTCTTACACTGTACTAGGTACAAGGTACTGTTCTAAACCCTTTACACCTATTTACCCCTTTAATCCTCACAACAAGCCAGAAACAAGGTGAGGTCAAGTAATTTGCCCAAGGTCACACAGCTATTAAATGACAAAGCCAGAACTGAAATCCAAGCAGTCTAGCTCCAGAATCTATACTCAAACCACCAAGCTCTACTGCTTGTCTGCAGAACGTTTGTTAAATGCAGCCTGGGGCTCCTCCACGACACCCGGGTTCAGAGTTTCACCTTGAGACCCTAATTCTCCATGCCTCCCTTTCTCCAAAGCCACCGCCGCCCACCAGAGCCCACCATCGCAAAAGAACTGCAAACCTGACTCCAGAAGATCCTCCTGCCTGTCTACAACCTTAAGTGATCTGACGTCTGTATCCCAAGCAGGCACCCTCTAGGAAACCAAAATATGCGGTAGTCAGTCAGAAAAGAACTCGTGTTGTTTTAATGGGAACATCTGAAATGCCTAAAAACAAGTAGACGGCCTATGAGCGAGCGCTTTTTCTGAGAAAGGCAAACATCTACCCTATTGTGCCTAAAGTGATCAGACGAAGCTAAAAACAGGGACGGCCCTGTTTGTTCGTTTTTCCTTCCCCAGCTGTCTCTTAATTTGAGAAGGGAGATCCTCAGTTTATGCATCCAAACGTAGGTGAGAAACGGGTGGAGGGAAAAATAGGAGTGTGTGTGTGTGTGTGGGGGGGGGATTACTCCCACCTCTCGGACTCCAGACCCTGTGTGTCAGAAGTCAGACCCCGCATCACACAGCCCGCCCCGCGGCTTCAGTGCCCCTCCAGCTGCAGCGAGGTGGCTACGTGGCGCCCGCAGGCATTCCCTCCAGCCTCAAGAGGAGGTGGCTCTCTCCGCTGGTGGAAGCCCCTCGCTCGGGGCACGGCGGCAGGAGGGGCCCCGGGCCGGAGGGAGGTGGGACGCGACAGCTTCCCGGGGCTGCCTGCGCGGCGCCGCTGGGGGACCCGCCCCGCCGAACGCGCCTCCCGGCCTCGGGGGTCTGCAGCACGCCGGAGACGCGACCGGACCCTGAGGCAAAAGCTCCTGAGGGCGGCCACGACCCCTGCGGGCTACTCACCAGGTTGAGCGGTCCTTCCATTACTTCCATAGACCCCGGGGCAAGCGGCGGCCTGAGGAAGTGGAGCGACGGCGCCGGGGCACATGGAGGGGAGCCGCGGCAGAGAGGGCGACGCAGCGGCGGCGGCAGCTGCCCTCTCCGCGCCCGGGGAGCAACAACCGCACCACTTCCTCCTCCGGTGGCGCGCCGCGGCCCCGCCCCCTGCGCCGCGGCCACGCACGCGTCATGGCGTCACACGTGGCTGGTTCAAGGTGGGAGTGAGGACCGGGAGTGGGTGGGGCCCAGGGAAGGCGGGGCACGGACCGGCCCGCGCTTGCCTCTGGGCGATCTTTCCTCTCGCGAGAGGCGTATCTTCAGCTTCTGGACGGCGTCTCTGGCGTCTCTGGCGTCTCTGCCGTCACGTGGGGGTGGGCAGCCTTGTTGAAACTTAAGTAAAATGGCCGTCTCGTGCTCTTGGCCTCTCCCGTTTTCTTCCAGTGTGACTTCCCCCAAATCTCTCTGCTTTGCTACACCTTTCTTTGCTCTCCTGTTCCCATCTTTTTTATTCTTGCATCTGATTGATTTTTTTTTTTTTTTTTTCAAAAATCAGACTTGAGCTGTGCTATACCGGGAGCTGGACTAGATCTCCCCCTGGAGGGAGACAAACGAATGATTCAGAGCTCTGCCCTCTAGATGTTAGCAAACTAATTAAGAAAGGAATATGGGTTACAAATAGCCAAATAGAACGCTTCATTAACTTAACAGGTATATGCTAAACAACTCCGCTGGGTTCTTTTTATCAAGGAATTCACTTGACAAAAAATAATTGTGATTTATGTTGTAAAGGGAACAGATCAGGAGCTGGGATGGAGGCACCATGAGTTGGATGGCTCCAAAGAAATGAATTTGCTCAAGAGCTGTGTGAGCTTGAAAGAGGACCCCAAGCTTCAGGTGAGGCCTCAGCCCAGCATACACCTTGACTGCGTCCTTGTGAGATCCTGGACAGGGGACCCATGGAAGCTGTGCCCAGTCTCCTGACCCATGGAAATTGTGAGATAATGCATATTCTTTTAAGCCACTAACTTTGCAATACTTTGCTATAAGGCAAACAAACAACAACAAAAACAAACCACAATTACAGACCCCTTCAAGGCAGTAAAATCCAGAGGCACAACTTTCTTGATAAACTGTAAACATGAGTAGTAAGTCCACCAGTGGCTGGCTGTGCAGTGGACAGGTTTAATAAACTTAGATGGCAGCTGGACAAGGAAGGAGAGTATGATGCATTCAAGCACTCAACAGTGAGAGAAACTTCATTCAGATTAGCAAAAGAGAGGACATGATGGATATACACAACCATATCCAAAGGGTGACAGAGACATTGCATCTACCAGCCCTAGTTTCTGCCACTTGCTGTCACCCTGTTGACCTGACCAGCCGCAGGCTATGAAGAGTGTGCTGGACATGGACATGTCATCAAAGGAAAAGGTCGCAGGCCTACAAAGACTTTAGAGCTGCCAAGCTGATTCCTTTGAAAGTTGGGAAACAGTAGATGCACCCAAAGCTTGCCACTGACTGTTTTTACTACTTTCAGATTTGTATCCTTTCAGACACATGCACAACTTCTTTACCTCTTAGGAAAAGCCTATTAATCTCCTGAGACCATCAATGGAAGGTTATAGAAATCCTCAGGCCATCATAGATGGGAACACAGTGGACATGCCTACTAGTGAGTCAGAGATGAGAAGAGCTCAGCAGTAGGTCTGAGTGCTGCAACTCAGCAAGGTGGGGCCAGAGTCCTTTGGGAGAACATTTATTTTTTAAGATTTTATGTATTTATTTGAGAGAGAGAGAGAGAACATGAGCAGAGGGTGGGCAGAGAGAGAGGGAGAAGCAGGCTCCTCACTGAGCAGGGAGCTTGACGTGGGGCTCCATCCCAGGACCCTGGGATCATGACCTAAGCTGAAGGCAGACATTTAACTGACTGAGTCACCCAGGTTCCCCTGGGAGAACATTAAAAAGCTGCAAAGCTTCTGTGCTGTGTCTCACTTGGAAAATGCATTTCATATTTCATATTAAAGGATCGATTCCTGAATGGGCCACCAATGATGGACTTGCCACATCGGAAAGGTTCCTTTGTTTCTCCAGAATTTACCATGAGACTCAATTTCAAACATTCCTTGTATATAAACTGCTCTAATCTCATACTCATCTATAGTGTCATAATAGTCCAATCTCTTCTTGAATGCTCGCTACACCAATCAGAGTGATCTGGTGTGATCTATTTTTAATGATCAGAGAACTCTTCCTTTGTTTGAACTATAATCTGTCTTCCTATGACTGCCATGCCCTAAGTTTGTATAAATCATTGTAGCACCTATGTGTGAACAGGTGCACAATCTGTTCCCTGCTATCAAAATGTAACATGTGCATACCTTTGCAATTCCTACAGAAATACTAGCAGAAGTACAGAAAATTAAGTTATGTGAGGAGATTCACTGGGGCTTTGTAATAATACTTTCCCTAGTTCTGGAATGGCTCAAGTAAATCTGGAAGGACCATTTGGCAGAGATGTTGTAGAGGATGTTGCTGCATCAAGTGGGAGATTGGATTGATGACCTAAAAGGTTTGTCTAGTTATAAGCCTTTGGTGTGCTCAATTACAGGAAGAGAGGAGAGCAGGCCCTTCTGGTCTCCTGCTCCATCTTCTCTACCTTTGTTGTTTCTTTCCACTCTACAGGAGTTCCATAGAGAAGGAGATCAGGATAAAGCCAGTGTCAGGACGCTTCACATGGTCCTTGAGGTGTCTTGTCTGGGGGCTGTGGATTATGCTGATTATGCTGTAGAAAGGGGACTCCAAAATGCTGCCCACACCTGTGCTTATCAACTGCCAAGTGAATCCACCCAAAGCACAGCCTCTTCTGTGGTCATGAAACAAACCTACAAGCCCCCAAAGGGTCAATAACAGAGGTAGCAACAACAGTGCTGGGTGCAGTAGCAACCAAGTCTGATCAACACAGCAATATCAGGAACAGCCAGCAAGGGTCCAGGGGTCCTTAAAAGGTACATCCAGACCTGATGGCAGGGTATGCACAAAGAAGTACGACCAGATGAGGAATTGTTCTGTATCCAAGCAAGGTGGCAGGTATGTGGGTGCTTACTGTTGTAATTTCCCCTATTTAACTGTGTCTGAGATCAGGTGACCTTATAATCTTTGACAGCCAGGTGACAGTTGTGATGAAGTTGCATTGCCTTAGAAAAAGAATTTAATCAAGTTTCTTTCATTTATGTTTACCTTTTTATGTATGCACAAGAGTGATACAGGGCAAAAATACATCTAAGTCTGAAGGACCAACCTCTTTCACTATATATAAAATAAAAACTCGAGTGATGAAAACAATGGCTATATTTCACTGAAAACCAGTTTCCTGAAAGAGTTGGCATGTAAGTGGATAATACTCCTCTTTCCTATACTGATTTGGTATGAAGACTCCTCTTCCTGCTTCATCATTCCTTGATTTAAAAGGAACCACCAAATCCTTCCCTTTTCCAAATTCATCATGAACAAAAAGTAAGACTGTGTTTAGCTTTAGGGGCACCTCGGTGGCTCAGTTGGTTAAGTGGCCAACTCGAGGTTTTGGTTCAAGTCATGGTTTTGGGGTCTTGGAATTGAGTTTACAGGGAGTCTGCTCCAGGATTCTTCCTTATTTATTGGGAGGGATTGCCCTCCTCCCAATAAATAAATCCTAAAAAAAAAAGAAAAAGACTGCCATGGGGGTGCCTGGGTGGCTCAATCAGTTAAGGGTCTGCCTTCAGCTCAGGTCATGATCTCAGGGTCCTGGGATCCAGTACTGCATCAGTCTCCCTCCTTAACAGGGGAGTCTCCTTCTCCTTCTCCTTCTATTCATGCTCTTTCTCTCCCTCCCTCCGTCTCTTTCTCCCTCTCCCTCTCAAATAAATAAATAAAATCTTTTAAAAAAATAAAAGACTGCCTTTAACTTTAGATAAGACTATAGTTTCGGTTGTTTGTTTTTAACACTGAATATGATGTTGAACAGAGGGTAAACGTTATCTTGCTTCAAGTTGATTCCAGTGTTTCCTGAAGATTTAAATTTCCTCTTTTTCCTAAAACTTTTTATCCCCATTTCTCAATAGCAGTGGTTTAACTTTGTGTAACACTAGGTTCCAGCACTTACATATATGCTTGCTCATTTAATTCTTAAATTAGTGACTTGCCCAATGTCATAAAATTGGTAAATAGCTGACTAGGCCTGAAATCTAGGTCTGTCTGGCTGTAAGCCCAGTACTCTTTCCACTACACGCAGCTAAATATCTACTAGAGTGACATCGAATGTTGGTAATAGCAGAAATAGACTGTTAGGGTAACCCACTGTAATTACATAGGTTATTTTGGGTTTTCCTAAATTCACAGTCCTGAGTACCAAGAGATTCAAGCTAAAACGGGAGTTACTATTGTTAGTGGCTCTATTCTCCTCTGGGGTATTTGCCAAGAACTATTCACAAACCAGACTGGGCAGGAACAGGCCTTGTGAGGGAGGGGGGAGGTAGCCGTGAGGTCACAGGCTCTAACTCCTTGGACTCTGAGCCAAGCTGTCCAGTTGCTTCAGCATGAGCCAGGATGAAGAGAGCCAAGTTAGCGGGAGTCAGGCATTCTATTCAACAAAGTTCAACAGAGGGGAGGCCAAGGAAAGTAGAATTTCAGGGCAGGTTTCTTATCCAGTAAGCTGACACCTGGGAAAAGTCAGGCAAATAAAGGCAGAAAGGCAATGATTCAACCAACTTTGTATTAGGTTAGTGTTTGTCAAACAAGGGAGCAGAAGAGAACTCTCCAAAATCCCAAAATGTTCTTGGACCATTTATCTGTTGTTGCATCAGCAGGGCTGCTTCATTTCCATCTAGAAAAAAATAACTTCCCTGTTTATTTGTGGTGGATCTGGCATGAGAGAAACTCTTTTCATATAATTTGTGTATATATATTTATTTATATATACATTTATTTATATATATATCTTATATATATATTTTTTAATTTTATTTATTTATTCATGAGAGACACAGAGGGAGAGAGAGGCAGAGACACAGGCAGAGGGAGAAGCAGCCTCCATGCAAGAAGCCTGACGTGGGACTCAATCCCGGGACTCCAGGATCACACCCTGGGCTGAAGGCAGCGCTAAACCCTTGGGCCACCAGGGCTGCCATATATATATATATATATATATATATATATATATATATATATATATATATATATATATTAAGATTTTTCTTTTTAGAGTAACATCTACACCCAATGTGAAGCTTGAACTTTCCACCCCAAGATCTAGAGTCACATGCTCTACTGGCTGAGCCAGCCAGGTGCTCCTACCTATATGTATATATTTTTTACAAGCACTTCAGAATACTGAGGCATCGCTAATCAAATCCTCTTCAACCATTATAGTCACTACCGCAATTACACAGACCTCAAACTTCCAGTTCTACCTCTTGCTCTGACCCTTTTCTGCAAAATGCTGACCCATCTGGACTTTGTTTCAAAGAGAAGGGTCACATATTGGGAAGGGATCAAGGGAATCATGAAATATTGGAAGATGATAGGGTTTGGTTACTCTTAAATAAATATAGATGAGAGGAGACTTAGAAACTGAATGGTAGAGAAGAAATGATTGAAGTCATAAGGCAGAAGTTTATTTTTATTTATTTTTGAAAGATTTTATTTATTCGTTCATGAGAGACACACACAGAGAAAGAGGCAGAGACATAGAGGAAGAAGCAGGTTCCATGCAGGGAGCCGGATGTGGGACTTCATCCTGGGACTCCAGGATCACACCCTGAGCCTAAGGCAGACACTTAGCTGAGCCACCCGGGTGTCCCAAGGCAGTAGTTTAGAGATTGTTCTTATGTTTCTAGGAGAGATTCCCCTCCAGCTTCGTTTTAAAAAATATTTTCCAAAGTTATCAAAATTCTCAAGTCCATTGTTATTTAGTCCTGTGTCCATGCTTCCTGCTGCCATTCCACCTAAGCAACACTAGTATAGGAGACCTCTGAGTGACAGTCCAGGGAAGTCACGTGAGGGCTTCAGGGAAGGGAAGTGTCATAGCAAAGTAGCACATACAAAATAAGGATTTTACCATTAATTTAATATTTTACCTCTCACTTTCACTGTACTCTTTACTTCTGAAATGATCTCTTTCACCAGTCTTTATATTTTCCCCACCCTTCAGGGAACTGGAAAACCCTCTGGGAGTGTCTCTCTTAGAACCTTGTAGGCAAAAGGTTCCAAAACAAAAAGTAAGAAGGCCAAGGAGGTGGGGAAGGAGAGATGAAGAGGAGGGGGGAGAGAAAGAGAGAGGAGGAGGAGGAGGAAGAGGAGAAGAACGGGAGAAAGAGAAAGAAAAGAAAAAAGAAAAGAAAGAAAGAGAAAGAAATATGACAAATACATAATACTTTCTATCCTGACTTGTTTATATCATATGCTGTTGACATTCAGTCCAGAAACAACTGTGGGAAGAATGATGCAACCTCAGATGTGAGGACCTCGGGACTGTGGCCAGAGACTTTTCACAGCATACATGGAAGCTGGCCAGACTCAGCCTTGGCCAGACAACTTATTCTGTGCTGAATTCTCTCTCACCAGTTCTAAAACCTGCACAACTCTGATTTGACTCCTACATGGCTTTACTGCCATGTTCATCACATTATTCTTTTTCAGATTTGGGGGGAAAGGAGAAAAGTAACTGGGGAAATAAACCAATTGGAGAATTTTGGCTCATGATGTTGAAATAATTTACAGAACTCTCTTAGATTCTTCAGTTATCACAGAGAAAATATCCTACTTGATTAAATTGTAACGATTGGCCTTTTTTTTTCTAAAAAAGAAGTATATTTTGTAATTGTATAAACCATTAAAGCCTTTTTCTTTTGCGTAAATGCACTTTGTATACCTCATATGAAAATTCTCAAATACATCAAAAAGTATAATAGTATAATGAACACCCATATGCCCAAAACCTTGTATTTAGTAGTTAACATTTTATCATTTCTTCACCACCTATTTGTTTACTAAAATTTTTTAAGGAAATTCTAAATAATATATTACTTCCTTCTAATTACTTAGTATTCATCTCTAAAAAATAAGAGCATTTTCCCTAGTTTACTATAATTTAATATAATGAAAGTAACATCAGTTGCACTTTTTATTTATTTGTAACTGATGTATTTAGAATATAGTACACACCCATGCACCCATCACTACTATAAAACAGAACAGATATGAACATTCTTGTCTGTGTATTTTGGAGCACATATACATGCATTGCGGCTGAGCATATATCTCGGACTAGTATGGCTGGGTCATGTGTGATGTATATCTTCAGTTTTAGTTGATATTGCCACTTTTCCAAAATGCTTATGCCAATGTACACGAACACTGGCAGTGAATGAAAATGACATTTGCTTTAAATTGCTGTTGATACTTAGCATTTTTTGTCTTTATCATTTTAGCCATTCTGTTGATATGCAGTTTATCTTACCGTTTAGCTCTTTAAAAGTTGACTTGTGTTCCTAATACTTTATCCTAGTAAAGGATATGCTCCTGAAGATACCTCTATTAATTTTTTGATTAATAAAAAATGCCTAATGACCTTTATTCAATTTTTTAAAAAAGATTTATTCATTTATTCATGAGAGACACAGAGAGAGAGAGAGGCAGAGACATAGGCAGAGGGAGAAGCAGGCTCCCCGCAGGGAGCCCAGTGTGGGACTCGATCTTGGATCCCAGGATCACACCCTGAGGCAAAGGAAGATCCCTAACTGTTAAGCCACCCAGGTGTCCCATCTTTCTTCAATTTATGCCCTTCACCTCTCAATAACATTTGACATCACTAACCACCACTTTCTTCTGGAAACTCTATTTCATTGACTTCTATGACTGCATTACCCTGGAAAGTGCACCTTTATCCACAATTTTGGAATTTTGGATAAATTCCAATATCCAGTACAACCTGAAAACAAGAAGTTTTTATACTACTCATTTGGTGGCAAAAACCTATCCTGAGCTATCATCAGACTATTTAGTCCTTCTTTATCCCACTTGGTGTTATGTTTACCTGATTCACTGACGATTTGTCAATGTGTACAGTTATTATGAGACACTGCGCCAGTCTGTTCTATATTATGGAGTATAAGCACCATATTAGCTTTTGAAAATTCAGAAAATTCTGAATTCCTAAATAGATTTGACTCTCAGAGTTGGGGTAAAATTTTGCAGGCTATCATAGAAAAAGCATTAACGCTGGAGTCAGAAAAACCTGGGTGTTGTTCCCACTTCACTCAACCTCTTGAAACTTCAGTTTTGTTTTGTTTTTAATCTCATCTCTAAAACAGGGATTGAAATAACTAGCTGATAAGGCTGTGAACATCCTTACTTGTATGACTCACACATCTAAAACTCAATATATTGAAAACTGAGCTCACCATCCTCCCCGCCCCCGACCATCTGCTTCTTTGTTCCCTATCTTAGGGCATGGCACCAGCTTCCCACCCATTTGCCCAACTCAGAAACCTAAGCACCTCAGTTTATTCCCCCTTTCCCAGTCCATTAGCAAGTCCCATCAAGTCTACATCCTGAGGGTTTCTCAGTTCTGCATATTTTTCTCCATTTGCACTGCCGTCTTGCCTATTTCAGACAAGACTCCTAAGTTGTCTTCCTTTCTCCAGTGTTGCCACTTTTCAGTTCACTCTACACTAGAGCCAAAGTGATCAATGCAAATTTTTTAACCTTTTTTTTTAAAGATTTTATTTATTCATTCATAGAGACAGAGAGAGGCAGAGACACAGGGAGAGAGAGAAGCAGGCTCCATGCAGGGAGCCCGACGTGGGACTCGATCCCGGGTCTCCAGGATCACACCCGGGCTGCAGGCGGCGCTAAACTGCTGCGCCACCAGGGCTGCTTGATCAATGCAGTTTGATTATGCCACTCTCCTGCTTATAGGTATCATCTTCCTATTGCTCTAAGATAAAGTCCCAGTTCTATCATGATATCCCAGGTCTTCTCAGATGGTCTGCTTACTTCTCTAGATTCATGGGCAAATTACCTTTCATTCTTTAACTTGCCATATTTTTCTCTTGTGCCCTGGTCTTTGACTTTGCTTTATCTGGTGTTTGAAGCACACTTTCCCCACACCCTGCTATTTTCATGAAAACTTAAGATCTTACTTTGAATGAGACTTCTTTCTGAAAAGCTAATCTGTTTTGGGCTGAATTGTGTTTTTCCAAAATTCATATGTTGGAGCCCCAATCCTCAATGTGACTCTATTTGGAGATGGGGTCTTCAGAGAGGTTATGAAGGTTAAATGAGGTCATAAAAGTGGGGTCCTAACTCAGTAAGACAAGGTCCTCATAAGAAGAAAACACACCAGGCGTCTGAGTGGCTCAGTGGTTGAGCGTCTGCCTTCGGCTCAGAGCATGATCCCAGGATCCAGGATCAAGTTCCACATTAGGCTCCTTGCAGGGAGCCTGCTTCTCCCTCTGCCTGTGTCTCTGCCTCTCTCTCCGTGTGTCTTTCATGAATAAATAAATAAACTCTTTAAAAAAAAAAAGAAGAAGAAGAAGACAAAACACCAAGGAAAAGCCCATGTGAGGTCACAGGGAGAAGGTAGCCAAGGAGAGAGAGGCCTTAAGAGAAACCAGTTCTGCTAATCTTGATCTTGATCTTTTAGCCTCTAGAACGAAGAAAAAAAATTTCTGGGCAGCCCGGGTGGCTCAGTGGTTTAGCGCCACCTTCAGCCCAGGGCCTGATCCTGGAGATCCAGGATGGAGTCCCACTTTGGGCTCCCTGCATGGAGTCTGATTCTCCCTCTGCCTGTGTCTCTGCCTCTCTGTCTCCCTCCCTCTCTGTGTCTCTCATGAATAAATAAATAAAATCTTAAAAAAAAAAGAAAAAAATAAATTTCTGTTGTATAAGTCACTTGGTGTGTGGTGTTTTGCTATGATAGCCCTAGCAAACTTATACATAATCCTTCCTCTATTCCCTCATGGCATGCTAGGATTCTTCATTAGAATTTTCATCATGTGATATTGTAATCATCTGTTTTCCACATCTCCATGTCTCCTTTTAGACTGGAAGCTACTCCCAGGGCAGGGATTTGTCTTTTTTGTTCACCATTGCAGCCTGAACTCCTCACAGAATAGTTTGCGTATCATAGACACTCAAATATTTTTGAATGAATTAATAAGTAGAATAACATATGTGAATATTCTTGTCTGATTAACAATAGATATTAACACTCAGTAAGTGTTTATTATATCTTCTCATTTCTCCTGTTTCCAATTGCTTCTTCCTAGCATAAACTCCTTTTCCCATCCAGTAAATGTAATTGCAGCCTGAGTCTGCTATTTAAATTTAGACATGCCCAAGCACGTCTGAAGATCTTGTAGGACAGACCCACCAGCCATGACTGTGTATATAGGTTGTATCATCTCCTGAGAATCTAGCATTACACATTTAACTTAGGAGTAACAAGCCTTGGTGGGCTGTGGGGAGAAGTGACCCAAAGTGTAGTATGATATCTATTACTAGGAGAGCCCACAAACTTGGTTGATTCCTTTCAAATATAGGACAGCTCCAAAAGGGAGTGTACTAGTTTGCTAGGGCTATCCTAACAATGTACTATAGACCAAGAGATTTAAACAACAGAAATTGATTTTATCTAAATTCTGGAGGCTAGAAGTCCAAGATCAAGGTAATGGCAGGGTTGGTTTCTTCTGAGGCCTCTCTCCTTGGCTTATAAATGACTGGCTTCCCCCTGTGTCTTCACATGGTCTTTCTTCTGTGCATATCTCTGCCCAAATTTCCTCTTCTTGGAAGGACACCAGTCATGTTGGATTAGGGTCCAGTCATATGACTTCATTTTACCTTAATTATTTCTTTAAAGGCCCTAAGTCCAAATATAGTCACCTTCTGAAGCACTAAGGGTCAGGATTTCAATATAAGACTTTTAGGCACACACAATTCACTCCATAATAAAGAGCTAGGTGTTCATTTCCACATTGCCATCAAATGTGGATATTACACCAGGGTCAGGAGCCAGAGAAATAGCATATTGCCCAGCAGAGGTGGCAGGACCACCTGAGTGAGAAGGAAGTGGCAGTGGTGCCCAGCAAAGAGGGACTAGACAGAAAGGGGGAAATGGAAGTTCTCAATAACTTCCAGAAATATTTGAAGGAAACTTTGAAGAGAGTCCTGGGTCCTATTTGAACAAGAAAGAAATGAGGTATTACTTTGGTATTTTCCAAGACTGTGAGCCCTCTACTAAAACTAAACTAAACTCCCTTTAGACAGTGCCCAATTTCAAACTTTAATGATTACCTCTTAAAAGGTTCTAATGAAAATTACTCCTTTACCCTCAACCTATTTCCCGAGCCTGAATATGCCACTTGTACTTCATTTCCAGCTTCTAGCTTTCCTGTGTTAGTTCATAACTCCAACATCCTTTCATCTTTGACCTTCCCTTTTTCTCACTTCCAAAATCCAATCATAAAGATTCTACCTCTCTAATTTTTCTGAAGGGTGCTTTCTTTTATTCATGAATTCCTTACTGGTCCTATGAAATAGCTTCTAAACTTTTCTTCACATTCCAACTAATTCCTCATATATTTATAAATGATGATGATGATGATGATTTGGCTTTGGCCACAATTAGCCCCATCCCTCTCAGCTTTAATGAAATATAGCTTTAGTCATAGCTGGACTTACAGCAGGACCTGAGAAAAATTTGTAAGTATTGGAATGGGCAGGAAATGAGATTCCTATATACAAATGAAAATGATTAGCAGCTATATGGATGAATTTCATCTAAGGTTGAGTAAAACAAGTCAAAAAATAACATGGGTGATATAGTTTCATTTATTTATCAAGCCATAAACAATAAACAATGTCACTTTAGGGTACATATTTGGTAAAACTGGAGAGGAAGAAGATGTTAAACTCAAAAGTTTAAGACAGTGGCTGTCTCTAAGGTGGGAGGAGGGATGTGTATGTGGAGTCACAACAGTGTGGGGAACTGATCTGTATCTAAGCCAGAGTGATACTGTTGTATTTTCCCTTTTTCCCATCTCTAAAATTAGGTGACCATACAATCACTGTCAACTAGGAGGCAGTTCTGATAAAGTTGTATTGCTTTAGAGAGACTTTAATAGGTATGAGGACTCATCTTCCTGCTGTGCCATTCCTTGTCCTGAAGGGGAGTTCAAATCTTTTCCCATTTTCAACTTCATGGAATGAAAGATAAGACTAACTTTAACTTTAAACAGAAATTAACTATAGATTTTGTTTAAGACTGAACATAGTATTGTGTGGATGGTAAGCATCATCTTGATTCAAGTGTAAATCTTTGACCTTAGAGGCAATTTTAATCTCCATTACCTGCCCCCCCCACAACAGTGGTTCACATAATATTTTGTGTGAAGTAGAATAGGTGAAATTCTTTTTTTTTTAGGTGAAATTCTTAAACAAATGAATAAATTCCAATATAACTGAAGAATGCTGAAAATTAAATAAAAGCTAAAATGTGCATTTAGTAGTCTATACCTATAGTTTTGTTGAGGATTTCCTCTTTCAGTACCCATGGTTATTGGTCACGCCACTTTGAAGAATGAAGAGGTAGACTAGACAAAGAATGGCAGGCAGCAAAGTTAGTTTATTGACCAATAGTAAAGTAATGGTACAGAGCTCCTGAAGAGGGAGGGGACCCAAGAGGGTTACCACTGGAATTTCTAAGTCTAGGGTTTTTTATGAGCTTAATAGCACACTGTTTTCATCTGATTAACCCTCCATGCACCTGTCATCTGATCAGGTTTTTTTAATTTAATTTTATTTTATTTATTCACGAGACACACACACACACACAGAGAGAGAGAGAGAGAGAGAAAGAGGCAGAGACACAGGCAGGGGGAGAAGCAGGCTCCATGCAGGGAGCCCAATGCGGGACTCGATCCCGGGTCTCCAGGATCATGCCCTGGACCGAAGGCAGGCGCCAAACTGCTGAGCCACCTGGGGATCCCTCCAATCAGGTTTTTATCTTTTGTCTATCACGTGGAAAAGGGTGAAGGGCTTCTTCCCGGGTGGGTATAAAATCCTCGTAAGGGTGGTTTCCTCTTAGAGTTGGAGTGGAGCCTGTCCCTACCTGCCTTTCTTCCAACTATCCTTCAACAGTTTCACGTTAAGACATCTCAACCCAGAATAGATCCACTCCCAGAGGTGACTTATGGTATGTGGCAAAGGTCCCCAGAATAGAGTAACACTTCATTCATCATCTTGCATTGTCGATATTACTTGTGAATAAATGATTGAAAACATTATTTTATTTGTACCTCAGACTTTAAAAAACTGATTCAGGAACTGGCCAAAAGACCAGGTTGTGCTTCAGAAATTTAGGGTCAAAAGCCTTAGTCAAGGCACAAAGCAGGAAGAAAAAAAAAAAAATGAGTGCTCAGGTGTCCTCCATAAGTCACTTCTGCCCTGGAGCCAGAGTTCTTGGTGTCAAAGTGTATGGGGTTGGTGGTCTTGAAAATTGTTCATTATGGCCTTGCCCTGTCACTCCTTAGATGTAATCTATTGTGCTAGAAAACTCCAAAGAAATCATTAACTCCTTGACCATTACAAGGAGGACATACATTAAAGCATCTGTAAGGTAGGGGGTGCAGGTCCTAGTGATGTAGGAATTGATTGGGGTTTGGAACTGATGACTAAGAAATAATTCTTGAGATGTCTTCAGTGCAAAAAGGTGGTTTTATTAGAGCATGGGGATAGGACCTTTGGGCATAAAGAGCTGCACAGGGGTCATGAGGAGTGGCTAATTACGTACTTTCAAGTTGGGAGGGTGTTAAGGATAGCACAGACTCGCAGGTGTTTTGAAAACAAGGTTTCCAGGACCTTGAGGGGACTAGCTAGTGTTAGGAAAAGGTCATTTATTACTGTCTAATATAACCTTAGTCATGAGCCCCTTCAGATGTGTATTAGTGGGTCATATACTTGGGGGATGATTACCAACATATACCTTGGGGATAGAGATAAAAGAAGTTTCCAAAGGAATTTTAGTATGTTAAAGTAGACTCACAGGATCCTGGGGGTCAGGCTAAAATTGCCTTTTGCCCTTAGCAAAGTGTTCACATTGAGGCAGCTGAGTCCTTGGAGGACAGTCTGTTTCAAGGACTTGTTAATGGACAATAAGTAGTAAGGAAACTTTTTTTTTCTTTTACCTATTTCCCACATCACTAGCAAGAATAAAAGCTGCAAAAAAAGTCTTTTATGGAGGTCTCTTCAGTGTCCCTGTCTCACAACCTCTTGTATACAAACTATGATAAAGTTAATAGTTATTAGCAAACTCCAAAATGTTCTCCTAATACTCAGAAAAACTGAATGGATTTGGTTTTGTAACTTGAGCAGAATGAGTAATTTTGTTTGTGTGTGTGTTATTTTATTATTTTCCATTTAATAGTAGTTACAGGATACTTCTCCTTTGCAATAAGTAATAACCAAAGCATCCCCAGAACAGGGCTACAGAGCCAGACCATTCAGGGCTTGGAATTGTTAAAAAAAAAAAAAAAAAAAAAAAAAAAAACACCTTAACTGAGTAAATTTGAAGATCTAATTAGCTTTATTCATTGATTCATGAAGCTGGCTGCATTCCATCTAGCAAGTAAAGGAGTTCTGAGAAACTGTACAAAATGGAAGGTTTTGGGACAGGGACAAGGACTGCAGAAACAAAAGAGATGACTATTTTGGGCAAGATTGCCTTTCTTGGCAGAAGAGTGGAGATATACCATGCAGATTCCCTCAAGAGCGTTGACCAGGAAATTCCAGACTGATTGATAGAAAATTCCACTCTTGGGAGAGAAACTCAATTAGGTTAGATATTAAGATATTAGATATTAGATATTAAGTCTTGGTTTGCTGACACCTAGGCTCAGCACAAGTGACTCCATCTTGGGCCTGCTGCTTCTTTTTTAACATAATGTAGATTTTTACACTTGTCTCCAAATGAAATTACTCTTACACCCCCAGAGATACAAAAAAGACTGAGAACAGACGGCATTTATCACACAATTTGAAACGTGTATTCCCTCCTGGATGCCATGCTTGTAGTGCACTATGAATTCATTTGTTTTATGAATCTCCCAATTATCTTTTGAATGACATGATTCAGTTTGTTGGATGTGACTATTTAAATTGTGTCCTAATTGGGGTGCCTGGCTAGCTCAGTCAGAGGAGTCTGCAACTCTTGATCTTGGGGTCATGAATTTGAGCCGTACATTGGAGATAGATATTACTTAAATTGAAAAAAAAAACTATGTCCCAATTTTAAGCCAATTTTTGGCATGTCTTCGTCGTTTAACATAATGAGACTTGGCCCTTTCTCTCTCATACACAAGGAGCCTTGCAGAACTACTGATTGTCTCATTTTGTTCAATACTGAATGAACACAACCAATGAAGCACTCTTTGTAAAACTTACCTGGCATCTCTGTTCCCTATTTCTCACCAGCTTCACCTTGAGTGAGAAGTAGGATTTAAAAAAAATATTTCCAAAGCAGTGGTTCTCTAAGCCCCATCTCTGAGGAAACTCAAATTCTTTCCAAATAGTTCTAGGAGTCCCCAGTGCCTCAAGTGTGTCTCAGATACTGTAGGGCTCAGATACTGTAAAGCCCATAAAGGATGATATGGATTATATGGAAGCTATTATTTATTGAATGCCTACTATGTGTCAAGGTGTTCACAAGGAAAGGGACAATCTGGGCAATGGCAGGAGACATTCTCCTGTCCTTTGTAGAAACTCAGGGGAAGGGGAAGTCATATTACCCACTGACATGTGATTAAAACTTGGTCTTAAAGATCTTCAAAGCCTTGAAAAGACAAGAAACCAGAAAACACTGTAATTTCAAATTCTTGGGTGATTCCCCATGTTGGAAGTTGTAGAGACCTGAAGTCACTTTTGTGGCCATCTTCCTCCTGAATTGGAACAATTCTTCTAATAGGTTGTTAGTCCTAAAATGAAAAGTGAAGAACCTTTGCTGACATAGAGACATTTTGACAAACTCCACTTCTTGTCGCTGACAGCTGCTTGGGGAGTGACACTGGTTTTAAAATGTTTTTTGTAGGGAAGAGTGAATTGCACCTGGGAGATTGGTGACCTTTAAGGGGACTACCTTTTAGCTGAGAGGCAAGCACACCGGGTCAACCACCTACATTCATACTATCCTTCTGTGCTACCTTTTCTCGTTACTTTCCAAAGTAACTCTCCTCTTCAGACTCCCTGCACCCCTGGTACCCCCTAACTCTTAATTGATGACCTGGCTTCAGACTTTACCAGGAAAATAAAAGAAAATAGAAAATAGAGTTAGTCATTTGGGAGTGATTCCTTTAAACCCTAAACCAAATCTGCCAATTTGTCTTCAGCTGTACCTTCTCTTGCTTCTTTCTCTGTGTCCACAGATCCTTAACTATCAGATCATATTTCTTATCTAATCCCAATCAAACCTCCACTGTGGCCCATATGGAGCAACCTCCCTTAAACCAGACTCCAGAACTTCATAAATGTTCTGATTTTGCCCTTCCTGCTCTGGGACACTTAGCCTGTGCAGGTAGTGCTTTCCCTTATCTTGGTGAAAACACTTACCTTAGCAATAGCCAGCTCTTCCTTGGGAGAGCTGAATGGCTGCCATCTCACCTCAAGCACTTGGCTTCTACAGCTAGCCTTTCTTTTCTGCATTATTGTTCTCTTTCTCTCTACTGGGTCAGCATACAAACCCACCCATCCTTAAATCCCCATTTGTTCACACTTGTATCTCCTAACTTCCAGCACTTTATTGCTTCCCTCACAGGTATGTTTCTTTAAACACACACACACACACACACACACACACACACACACACACACACACACACAATGTTTTAAATAATATATTCACATACTTCAAAAACTCCAATGGCTAATTCTCCTTGCTAGAGGCATCTTGTATGTACTTGGAGAGATACACATATGGAAGCATCCAGCAATAATACTATAATGCACACACTGTTCTTTACCTCTCACTAGACAACAGATCCTGGCAGTCTTTCTGTATCAGAGCAGAAAGATCATAGCCAAACTTTTCTGGTTGTTCTTGTCTAACTTTCCTAACCTCCTATTCTCTCTTTAATTTATTCTAGTGTGGCTTCTGTCCCTTCCAGTGAAATGGCTATTTTCCAAGCACTAAAAATCTCCACTTGCTAAATCTAAACGTTGCATGTCAGTGTATCACCAAGATGCACAGGTGCGAGAGAGAGTACCTGGTGCCAGCGACCCACACAGATCAGGTTTGGCCACTCGCGGCTGATAAAATTCAAAAACAGAGAGATGGGTGGCAGTGAAACAAGAAAGGGATTTATTTCAGTGAAGCAAACCCCCTTAGGACAGAGGACTAGCGTCTCAAAGACTGCCTCCAAGGTGCTGAAAACACTGAGATTTATATAAGAAAAACACAGAACAAAGGTCAGTGGGAAGCTCTAGGTAGGCAGTGAAGGTCAGGCCAATCATTGTCTTGGAGTCCATCACAGGTGGGCAGGGTCTTGTCAGATCAGGGCAATCCCTAGTCTTGAGACAGTAGATTGGTTCCCATGGTAGGGGGGGTTGCGGGAGGGTCTTTCTCCTGAGTCAAGAGATAAACTGGAAAGAAGAACTTACTCAATTAGGAAATACAGACAGAGGTCAAAATGGAGATAGTTGAAGTCCTCTTTCAAGTCCTCATCTTATTTCACTTCTTGGCAGCATCGGACACAGCAAGCACTCTCTCCCTCTTGTGCTTCATTGCCTTGCAGAGAAGTATTTGCTGCAAAGTAAATGAAACATGGACCACTGGCACCTGCTCCTCCCACGGACCCACAGGAGTTCTAGCCATGTGTTCACAAGATCATGTAATTTTGTAAAATTTGTAAAGTACTTATACTGGAATCGGTCAAGATCATTGTCTTTTTTTCATTCTGAGCTCAACTTCATCACGTTTCTCCCTGTATTTAGCGTCCCTGCATTCAGCTCAGGGAAACTGAGTTGCAAACACATTTAGGTGGGATTTATCACTCAAGTGCAGTGGGGTCTGTGCAGCAGGAGGTCCAGGAATTCTCATTCAGCCCACTTTCCCCACCTCTCACCCAGAGCTGTGACGTGAAAATGCAGACCTGGGGTCATATCATGACATCATCATATCCTATGGCACCCTGCTCTGTAGGTGCACAGGTTGTGGGGGAAACAAGTTTTGACACAGATTAAACTGGAAGCTAATCCGTGAAAAAGTCTTCTAATCTTCAGACACATATATTTGTAAGCAGGGAATTAGATTCTCTTTGACAGTTTACCAAATTAAAAGTCCTCTCCTATCAGGTATTTATATGCTCAATCATGCAGCATGTGCATGAAAAATATGCTGTGCTTTTTAAAAATGGGACTCATGCAAACCAGAAATTATCAGAAGGAAACTATAGGGCAGGAACATGCACAGTACTACAGTGAGTATACACATATATACAGTTGAGTGTTTTATGCATCTTGATGTACTGGATTGCATTTTAATGTACTTGCCCCTTCAAAATCTGGTGGTTCTGGATGAAATGGCACCAAAATTGGCACCAAGAGAGTGAAGTGGTCTAAAGAAACTAGCGTTTCAGATGAAGAATTCCTATACATTTTCATCAGAAAGTGAATGTATATAGAATAAAAGAAATTTGGTTTCACAATTGCATTGCTCTATGCAACAGAGCAGCAATTAAAACGTATCTGAATTGCTCTTCTGTATACATTCATTTTAGATCTTTGTTTTTTGGTGCTAGCGATTATTTCACTATTCAACTATGATGAAGAGGCAGTATCCTCATGAAAGCCAAAACATAAACTATAAGAAAGAACAGGTGGAAGGTTTAAAATGCCACCACCACCCCCCGCAATTTTTTTTATTATATTTCAACAGAAACTAAAGTCTCTGGTATTCAAAATCATGAAGATTAAAAAAAAATCATGAAGATTAGGGAAAGATTCATGATAGCCAACAGAAGAGATAAAAATGCTTGTGATAATGAAAATGCTTGAAACAGGAAACAAAAAAAAGAAGGAAGATGAAAGTAATAGTGAAGAAAAATGAACTTTGTATCCTCAAAGGAACACAGAAACATCAGAATCTGCTTCACTTTAATGAGTTAATTGATTTGGTAATTGCCATGATCTTTCATTGTGGTCTGTTATGAAGAACAACAATTTTATTCAACATCAAATGGAGTTCACTTTTTCCAAATTTTGGTCTAATAATATTCACAGAGAATTCAACAGAACAAATCACAGGAAAGCATATACTTCTCAAACAGATACATTTGGGTCAAACTGCTATGAGAACCTGGCTGGCCTATTCTAAAACTAAAAGTTGCATTTTTTTCTTTTGTTTGTAGACTGTTTTCAACAAGACAGATTACGTCAGATGGGTTTTAGTACTGGGTAAATATGATAAGAAGTTTAAAAAGTTAAGTATATCCCACAGAGTGCTAGGTTTGCAATGTTTACTTGAAATACCAGTTGACTCTTTAACAACACAGGTCTGAACTACATGGGTCCACTTATTCATGGATTTAAAAAAAAATAAATACAGTACTTTATTCCCCCCCTTACAGTACTTTATTTTTTATTTTTTATTTTTTATTTTTTTATAATTTTTTCTTTTTTTTTTTTAAATGATAGTCACAGAGAGAGAGAGAGAGAGGCAGAGACGCAGGCAGAGGGAGAAGCAGGCTCCATGCACCGGGAGCCTGACGTGGGATTCGATCCCCGGTCTCCAGGATCGCGCCCTGGGCCAAAGGCAGGTGCCAAACCGCTGTGTCACCCAGGGATTCCCTCAATACAGTACTTTAAATGTATTTTCTCTTCCTTATGAGTTCCTTAATAACATTTTATTTTCTCTAGCTTATTGTGGGAATACAATATACCATATGTATAACATACAAAATACGTGTTAATTGACTATGGCTTCTGGTCAACATTAGGCTATCAGTAGTTAAGTTTCTGGGGAGTCAAAAGTTATACTCAAATTTTTTACTTCAAGGGGTTGGTGCCCCCCCCCAGCCCCTACGTTTTCAAGGATCAACTGTATATATATAAGTCTAATTAAAATGCACTAAACCAGCTTCTTGAAAAATCAACAGGAAAAAAAACAGGAAAAACATTCTGAATTATTTAGAATGCCATAAACAGTAGCAGCAGCTATTACATTTTTAAGTAAAAATGGCTTCAGAGGTCCTAGTGAAAACATTGTGTTCTTCAAACGAAAGTAGGTAATTTCGTGGTAATCCCTGAACTAATTGTTGAATTTTGCTTTTGCATAAGAACTTTGAAAAAATGTCAAAATAAAAGAATGAACGTGACTCATCTAAAACTTATGGACAACAAGAGTATCAAATTAACTAGTGAAATAAAATACATAAACCAGATATCCAATACTACTCTATTAGTGAAAGTCTATACATGGCAGTGCCAGATTTTTAGATGGCGATTGTTGTATTCTCCATTAACAATAGAAACACCCATGAACAATTTTTAACTTATCACTAACTAAAAACTATCTGTGATTTTATTCAACACTTGCACTCTTCTATTGAATAGTATTCATGGTCAGGTGTGCTATCATGTAACTGCTAGGGATGGCGAAAGCAAAAAGCTACAAGCATTCTTTTAAAACACTAGTTATGGAGCACCTGGCTGCCTTAGTTGGTGGAGCATGCAATCTAATCTCAGGGTCGTGAGTTTGAGCCCCATGTTGGTCATAGAGATTACTTGAAAATAAAATTTTTTTAAAAACCCAGTAATTATGCAGAATTTTCTTAATTTGAGGGAAAGAAGAAGCTGCCTTGGTAGTAATCTGAAGTTATTCACTCTGTCAGTATTTTGCAACAGTTATATTTTACTGTTTTGATTTTCTCTCACATATATTTTATTTCACTTAAAAATTTTTTTTCTTTTCAAAGTTTTATTTAAATTCTAGTTAGTTAACATATAGTATAATTTAGGTTTCAGGAGAATTTAGTGATTCATCACTTACATACAACACCCAGTGCTCATCACAAGTGCCCTCCTTAATGGCCATCACCCATTTAGCCCATCCCTCACCCACCTCCCCTCCAGCAACCCTCAGTTTGTTCTCTATTGTTAAGAGTCTCTTATGGTTTGCTTTCTTCTCCCTTTTTCCTTTCCATATGTTCATATGTTTTGTTTCTTAGATTCCACATGTAGTGAAACCATATGGTTGTCTTTCTCTGACTGACTTAGTTTGCTCAGCATAATATTCTCTAGCTCCATTCATGTTATTGCAAATGGTAGGATTTCATTCTTTTTGATGGCTGAGTAATATTCTGTTGTTTATATGTACCACATCTTGTTGGTCCATTTATTAGTTGATGGAAATTTGGGCTCTTTCCCTAATTTGGCTATTGTAGATAACGCTGCTATAAACATTGGGGTGCATGTACAGAGCATACAGAGCATTTTTTTAAAAAAAATTTTAACTTATTTATTTATGATAGTCACACAGAGAGAGAGAGAGAGAGAGGCAGAGACACAGGCAGAGGGAGAAGCAAGCTCCATGCCCCAGGAGCCCAATGTGGGATTCGATCCCGGGTCTCCAGGATCGCGCCCTGGGCCAAAGGCAGGTGCCAAACCGCTGCGCCACCCAGGGTTCCCCATACAGAGCATTTTAAATAAACATGCCAATTTAGGTTTTTTTTTAAGATTTTATTTGACAGAGAGAGAGAGAGCATACAAGTGGGGGAGCGGGGCAGAGGAAGAGGGAGAAGTAGGCTGCTCACTGAGCAAGGAGCCCATCACAATCCTGGATCCCAGGCCCCTGAGGTCAGGACCTGAGCAGACGGCAGATGCTTAATCGATTGAGCCACCCAGGTGCAGCTCAGATTTTTTTTAAGAAGAAATCTAAGTGTAATGAGATGATCTTCCCATTATAAAGCTGTTTTAAGCCTTGCAATATGGATATAACAATGTTTCAAGGATTCTAAAACATATTTTTCCAAGACCCAGAAGAGAAAGCTTAACACAACCAGATGCAATGAGTTTATTCAAAGCGTTGGTTAAATTAGACTATGTTGTTTTAATTGCAATTTGGAAAAATGTTTTGGAGTATTTCAAAAACAAGTAAGAAATTACGGACTGATTTGGACTTATATAAAGGATATTTCTTATGTCATTTTAAATTTATTGATATATAAAATAACAGAGAATTCAGAAGAAAAGAGGATGGAACGTGAAATAAAAGTGATGTTAGGGGTACCTGGGTGACTCAGTCAGTGTCTGACTCTTGATTTCAGCGCAGGTCATGATCTCAGGGTCCTGAGATCAAGCATCATGTCTGAGCAAAGAGCTTGCTTGAAATTCTCTCTCTTCTTCTCTCTTGGCCCCTCTCCCCATCTCTTTCAAATAAATAAATCTTTTTTTTAATAAATCTTTTTTTTAAAAAACTGATAGATTAATTATCCTGATATTGAGAAACAAAGTGTAACAGATTAAGATAAAAGCAGCAACACATTGAGAGGAAGAGATATATTTTGAATGGAAGGAATGAATAAACTTGTGAATTGTTTGGAAATCCCACTAATAAAGAGAAGTAAGTCATGTAAACATGTTGAGAAAAAAACTTACATTCCTTGCTAATTTACATGGAAAACTAATAGTGATGAAACTAACATAAAACTTCAATATGACACTACAAGGACATCAGGACATTGGTGACAACTGGTAAAGGAAAACTACGGAAGAAAACCTGAAATGCCCTACTATCCCACAGCTTGTGAAACAAACCTGATAGAGGTTTCCTAATTTTGACATTAGTCTTAAAAACATACATGACATTACAAACTATGACCCATGAGGTTCAAAGCAACTTTTAAAAAAAAATGTTTAATTTATTTATATGAGAGAGAGAGCAAGCGCACACAAGCTCTCATGTACAAACTGGGGGAGGGGCAGAGGGAGAAGCAGACTCCCTGCTGAGCATGACGCCCAGTGTGGGGCTCAATTCCAGGACCCTGAGATCATGACCTGAGCTGAAATAAAGAGTGGGGTGCTTTTTTTAAAAAGATTTTATTTATGTATTTATGAGAGACAGAGAGAGAGATGTGTGGGCAGAGGGAGAAGCAGGCTCCGTATAAGGACCCCAATGCGGGACTGGATCCCAGATCCTGGGATCACACCCTGAGCTGAAGGCAGAAGCTCAACCGCTGAGCCACCCAGGCGACCCAAGAGCCACCCAGGTGCCCCAGTTGAAAGCAACTTTTAAAAATTAATAATAATAAAACAAATTCAATCTACAATGCCAGAGGAAAGATTGAATTCTTTCTATTCAAACCATAGATAATTATACACTAAAGCCATAGTTATGTGAATAATCAGTATGAAGCCAAAATATGTAGGATAAGAAACTATTATGAGATGATTTTTTTGCTTATTTCAAATAAGTATTCACTCTACCTAATTTTGTTTTCATAATTTTGCTTCTTTAAAGGAGGTTCCTCCCCAGTGCTAAAGTCCTCAGGCTCCATAAAATGTAAATATGCTCCCATACTTCTGGTTTTCATGATGCTACTGCCCTGGTTTTCTTCCTAACTCCCCCTTATTGCCCCTACTCATTTTCTTTTCTTTTTTTTTTTTAAAGATTTATTTATTTATCTATGATAGAGAGAGAGAGAGAGAGAGAGAGAGAGAGAGAGAGAGAGAGAGAGGCAGAGACACAGGAGGAGGGAGACGCAGGCTTCATGCCGGGAGCCCGACTCAGGACTTGATCCCCGGACTCCAGGATAGCGCCCTGGGCCAAAGGCAGGCACCAAACCGCTGAGCCACCCAGGGATCCTCCCTACTCATTTTCTAAGAGGTATTGTGCCCCAGGGTTCTGAGATGGGACTTCTGCCTGCTCCATGCACAGTTTCTCCCAGTGCTGCCCCTTGTCTATCCCCTGAACTCCGAAGGCCTATTTGCCTATTTGACAATCTGGGTGTCCAACAGGCATCTCAAATGGAACATGTCCAAAACAAAACTCTTGACACACACAAAAACTAATAAGCAAGAACTATTCCTCTTTTAGATTTACCAACACAGGAAATGTCATCAAAGCCACCCGTTATTCATGTCAAAACCACCAGTGATCATCCTTGATTACTCCTTCTCCTTCTCCCCTTACTTCTCATCCATTACCGAATCCTGTTGACTTTTCTCCCAAACCTGTCCTTGAGCCATCCACTTCTATTTCCGTCTCTACCA